>NW_026606664.1:3460538-4772057 GCF_029890125.1 Rhinichthys klamathensis goyatoka | reverse complement strand
GCTAGTTGTGCCGCGGCCATTTCCCCTGTGCGCCTCAGCACTGTGACCCCGGATTTCCACCAACTGCAGAACGGCTGCGGATCGGCTCCGCTGCGTGTCGCCCTTCAATACCTACCAGATACGGATTTGTTGCGGAACGGCTGCGGCCATGACTGACAGCTGAAGTCACGAGGACACACAATATCTCGCGAATTTAAGTTTGATCGCGCGATATAACAGGATGTAGTTTCTATAAACAGAACCACAAAGCCAGCAACAGTTTGTTTCCATCCAGAGGAGTAATAGGGGAAACAACTCTGTGCTGACCTGCTGATCTCCCTTTTTTGTGGAGATTATTGTGATTCTAGTACAATATTTATAATTATATAATCAACTTATAAAATGCTAAATGTTTATTTTGGGTTTCTTTTTGAATGTGTAAATAAAGTTAACTATTGTTCTTGTTGGAAAAGGAAAAAGAAGCCTATATTTTTATTTTGGAAATTACCGGATGTTTTATTTAGTTTCTGTGCTCGACTTCCTGAGGCGCTCTCCGGCATCCGGCAAAAATAGAAACTCTGCGTATCTTCTCCGGAGGGCTGCAGTCGCTGGAGCTGGGACGGAGTCGGAACGCAGCCGTTCCGCAGTCAGTGAAAATACACACATTGACTTTAGTGGAAACCTATTGACTCCGCCGCCGTTCCGGAGCGGATCCGCAGTTGGTGGAAATTGGAGGTAAAGCCCCTTTCACACAGAGATTCCGGAAAATACACGGATAATGTGACCCAGCATTTGTCCTGGGGCAGTTTATTCACACTGCCAGTGATTTACCGGAATCAGAGAGTGCGTTCACACACATCCCGTGAATGTCCCGGAAAGCCGTGTGACGTCAGGATGAGGCGTGTAACGTACGCGTCGAAAACATGTACACGCTCGTACCGTTACACAGAGATGGCGAACGATCTCAGCTTTAGCGCGGATAGTCAGGAGCTCCTGGTCTCTGCTTCGTTCCAGTTTGCAGACATTTCGTTCTTTCTTTGTTGATGATGAACACAAACTTTCTTCTAAGAGCAACTTAGTCGCAATATGACACACCCGACACCCCTTAAGGCATTGGTCCTGGCTTTTGTTCACACAGGGCGCATTCCGGGACTGATTCCAGCAATGTTACTAGGTCCTCAACCCGGCATCGATGGCCTAAGGCGTTCTGGCAATTTGCCGGGATCATCGCGCTGTGTGAAAGGGGCTTAAGAGAGCTAAAAAAAAAATAATCCCTAAAAGGGCAAGCACAGGTGTGACAGTGTGTCTTTTCAAATCTATCATTCAACCCGTGCGTTTCTGAATGTGGTTGTTTCTCGTTTGACGGCCACGATCACTGTCTCACATGTTTGGGCATAAGCGTGCTATAGGACTGTGTTCGTGGGTGGCTCATGAGATCACGAACACGTCAGCACTGTGTGCCGTCGGGCTGCCGGCTGACAATGCGGGTTGTGGCCGTCATTCAGCGCTCTAGATGTGCCTGTAGAGACTCGATTTCATTGTACACCAGGTGGTGGACCTGCATGTTTGCATGCATGTGTAAAAGAGGGTTTTTGATGTGTGAAAACAGGGTGTGTGGTTTATTGCACTGTGGATAATGTGCAAAATGTTATCAGCCTTAATGTCGTTGTGATGGCAAGACCACTTCATTTGTAAAAGTTTTTAAATGTTGTTGCTACATGTAGCCTACAACTTTAAGATATTGTATGGCTGTTTGTTACATGTTTGTGTATTGTTTTAGACTTGGCTCATGTGACAGGCATACTGTAAAGCTTGTATATTTTGTAGAGGTGGGCATAGATAAAAAAAAATTAATCTAGATTAATATTGAAATTAATCTAGATTAATTAAAATGGCTCATTTGAATTCTCCCGAAGGCATTCAGAATATGTGCTACCCAAATAATTACTAAAAGTAAGTCTTTGAGAATAGTTCGCCTCGCGTAGGGATGTGCATTTCTGCCAAAAATGCCATTCGACAATCGAGGAGCAAAAGTCGAATAAAAAAATAAAAATAAAAAAAACGCAATGACAGAAAGGGAGGCCAATTTCATCTTTAGCGATTTGTCATCAAACAAACTGTTTATTAATTGAACAAGTAACATGTTTTCGTCCTTTTTTTTAACATAGTAGGCTGATTGGAAGAAGAAAAAAAAACAATACGCACGACAGTCCGTTTTTGCATTGCCTCGCCAATGCTCGTTAGATCAAAAAATAATGTCATCATATGTCATAATGATTTTATGTGAACCTGCCTTGTTACTGCAATAGCCTCATTTTTAAACAAATTAGTTTCAATCAATCATGTAAACTATTCGTGTGATTATGCCACTGCGCAATACACGCGCAATACACACACATTACCGCGGGATGGCGGGTGTTCATTTCATAAACTGTAGCTTCTTTAACCTGTTGACCAGTGCGCCGACGCTCTGAAGCGTTTTTTTTTTTTTATAGACTATAAATTAATGTATGTCCAAAAACCGGATAATGTCATACTGTTTATTAGTGCTATCGTGGCGTAATAATCTGTTTGGTTGTAAAATGTATTACCTGAATGAAATGAAATCGTATCGTCCTGTGGAATCATTCATTCACAGACAGCATACGAAGATGTTCAACTAATAAAGATCTTCATCGCTGGCAAAAATATTGTAACGTTCTCAGGCAAGGACGAGACGGTTTTGATAACAAGGGGTGTTTATTAGAGGCTGTTGTCGGCCACAGCCCACGCCATACACACCCGACTTATAAGAGAACCGCACTTGAACCAGCGAGGCGCTCTTCTCCCCTCCTCCTCCCCAGATTTCCCCATCACTCTCACAAGGGGTGGAGCCTCTTTCCATATTCAACTTGACAACGAATCAATCGAATCACATAAAACGAATAAAGTAAAACATTAACATTAAATGCATCCTTATTTGTAACAGAACAGCATTTTGAACACGTTACACTATGATGCATTTGCAGATTTGCTTTCACTAGACTAGACTGTAGATCCACGGCCACTTCATCCAACGCTCTTGATGCTCTTAAATCTTCCTGTTTCGACTCCGAGTGTGAATTGAAAGCGCTTCAGACGATTCAGTGCGCGAGGAACTGAACAGATCAACTGATTCGCGAACCGATTTAGACAGATCATCTGACAACTTGTTTGATGAAGTCTTTGAACAGAATCGACTCAAAAGAGTGATTCATTTGTAAATGAGCATCGCTCATGCCCATACAAAGGACACAGCGCGCTTGGAATAAACTCATTTAACAACGTATTGCATTAAAATAAAGTAACGAAACCTTTCAGAAATCAGAATTGTAAATTTAAGCATTCAAGATCTTTAAGAAATTTAAGCAATAATTCATTTGAGGGCAACACCATGGCAGAGCTGACAGAGGGAGGAGCCAGGGTGGAGTTGTGATGGCTCTCCTAGATGGAGCCTTGGGGCCGATGGACAGAGGTGGAGATTGCAGCAAAGTCGGGAGAACAGCCTGGGTCAATATTGCAGGCCCGGAAGTCCAAGGCGATGCCAAAAACGGCAAGGTCCTTGCAGAGTGGAGTGACACTGGAGGGAGTGAGGACCAAGGTGGAGCCGGCGGGAAGAAGGTGCCCAATGGAGCCGAAGGGGTGGAGGACTAAGGTGCAGCTGAAAGCCTGGAAGTCCAAGGCGAAACCAGGGTGACGAGAGACCAACGTGGAGCCAGAGGAACGATGGAGATCGGTGGATCCTTAGTGATGGTGGTGGACCACGGCAGAGCTGAATGTTCTTTTTTCCAGATGTGAAATCTATAAATTGCAATTGATCTTAATATTGTGATATTGTATCTTAGACCCTTATGTGGCACTAAGCATTTTTCCAAGTCTAAGAATTTTTTTTTTTTTTTAAATATGAACGTTGTGGATTTTAGTGTGAACATACTCTAAGATCATATCTATAAAAACTATTTTATAAATTAAACCCAAGGACACCACCTGAACTACAAAACTAGAAAAGCCAGAGACAGTTAAATATGAGTGTGTTATGTGAGCAAGTGCTGATACTATGCAATAACAGGATGTGTGGTCAATTGCATTGTGGGTACAGTGTGAACTTTTCTCATGAATGCCCAGTGTTGCACACTTGCAGCAAGACGCTAATGTTAAGATTTGATCACAGTTGTGGCCAGACATCTCTATGAAGTGCATCTCTCACCTTTATGAGTGAATATTATTGTGTAATTTTGTGGTATTATTTTAAGTACACTGTAAAAAATAAAATCTTTAAAAAACGGTCAATGACTGTCAGCTACGGCTGCCAAACAAAAACTGTAAAAATAAAGTAAAATATCCTAATTTAAATAAAGTGCAAAAGACTTTTGCAGAAATCTTCATTAAACTTTTTAACAGAAACAGTTATTTCCCATGTATTTCCTGATTTTTGACTAACAAACACATTCACTGTAAAAAGTGAATTTCTTGCAGTTAACTACATGCATGATTTACTGTGACTATACGTCACTACATCAGCAACTACACAGTTACTAGCAGTTAAATAAAGCAACATACAGCATCAGTGTTTCTCTGCTCATTCTGGACTGAAGCACAGGCTCTACTCTTTAGCACAATGGTGACCCACAAAACAGACAACACAGAAACACTTTAAATCCCAACAGAACATTAAACGCTAACAGATCTCTCAAGATCTCAACATCTTCACTTATTACAATCCAGACTTTATTTCTACTAACATTCTTATTGAGTATTAACAGAGGTTTAGAAGTTGATGTTTTATTGAAAATAATAAAGTTTGATTTCACCATTTTGATGATCAATGTTTGCTTTAGTTGGGCTCTTGCCCCATCAGTTTTAACATTAGTTTTTCTCTGGCTGCTTTAAATGTGTGTCTCTGATACATATTTGTTATGGTAGGAATCCAAGAGAAACTCAGATCAGATGATGTTGGGCACTTTTTCAGTGATGATAGTCATCATGTAGTGGCCTGATTTATTGATACCACCCGAAGTCTAATATTTGATTAAGTCGTTAAATTTTAGTTGTTAATTTTGCATGCCAATACTGGTGCAGAAAACCCTGCTGTGATCCTCTGAAAGATTTTAAGTCATTGTACAGAAAATGTTTGGACAGGATCATATAGACTCCCACAGACATCAAGAATCAGCGTATTAATCGCAACAATGGTGACAATGAAAAAAAAATCAGATCAACTCTGAACTCTGACCCGTCACAAAACAAGCTACTAAAGTCACACAAAAAAAAGCTTGGTTGATTGTCACCATTGTTGAGATTCATAACTTGATTCTTGATATCTCTGACTATACTCCTAAAAAAAACAGCTCAAAACATTTTCTGTATAATATGCATATATATTTTATTTCAGAATATCAGATTGTCATAATACTGATGCCACAATATCATAAGGGTCATGTGAAAAACTTGTGACATTAAACATACTCCGTAGCCTATATAAAATTAAATTATCTCTCTATATATTATGTAAGTAAACTCAGCTAATATACTCAATGATTTGATTCGAATCACATCAGTGAATCAGGCCACCATGTGATGACTATAACATCACCAATAAATTGCCAACATTATCTGATGAGATTTTCTCCTGCATTTATTGCCATAACATATGTGTATCAAAAAACACAGTTAAAGCAGCCAGAGAAAAACTAATGTTAAAAACTCAAGGGCCAAGAGCTCAACTAAAGCAAATAATGATCTCCATCATGGTAACATCAAATTTTTGTAAACGTTTTTTGCACTTTATTTAAATTAGCATATTTTACTTTAATTTTATGCTTTTGTTTTGACCCTTTTTTAAAGATTTTTTTACAATGAAGGTATTTGATCGTAATAATTCAGGAAATACCTGTGAAATAAGTGGGTTTTTTTTTTGGTTTATTTCAATTAGAATATTTTACTTTAATTTTACGGTTTTTGTTTGGAAGTCATTTGACCTTTTTTTTTTTTTTACAATGAAGGTATATGATCAGGATTATTCAGGAAATACCTGTAAAATAACAATGTTTTTCAGTTTATTTAATTTAGGATGTTTTACTTTAACGTTACAGGTTTGAACGAAAATGAACGTCAAAAAATCACAGTTATTTTCTGTAAAATTAGGATTATTTTTACAGTGTAGCGTACTGTGTTCCTGTCCATGTAATTTGCTAATATGACTGGACTAATTCATTGAGTCATTTGTTACAGTGAGACGCATCCATAAACTTTAAAATACTCAATTGTACAGTATAGCCACACGATGATCCAATCTTTTCTGTGTATAACATTACATCTAATTTTACAGCTTTGTTGCCATGACAATGTCATAAACCCTAAAATGACAGTAAAATGATTTAAACAGCTTTATGGCCTGAATAATACAGGAGTTTTAACATGAGAATCAATGTAAGTGCTTTTACAACATTATAAGCTTCACATTTCTGCTTTTAAATCCTCCAGAAATTGGCCCCATTCACTTCCATTTTGAGTAACTCACTGTAGCCTCCATGTTTGTCATTTTTAAAGAAAATTAGAGGAAAAATTGAAATTAATTACACATATACTGTTGAATTAGTTGAACTTTTCTGAACCTGTAATATTCCTTTAAGACTTGGATATTTTCTTGTATCTTCTTAAATTTATGTAACTATTTGCATATAATTGCATGTTGTGTTCACTGAAAAGTGTCAATACTCAAAACCCTGATCACCAAAGCAGGTCGTAGCCAGGACAGACATCAAATGCAAGTGTGATTCTGGGCGGTGATTCTATTTCCTCTCTCTGTCCCTAATAATTTTCCTCTTTTGTCTTTATTCTTTCAAAGTAGCAAAAGCCAATAAAAATGCTGAAAGTGGTGAGAAAGTGCACATTTTAATGACGTGTATTTTATTTTGGAGTGCAAGAGAGAAAGCACACTAGTGTTTTTTTTTTTTTTTTATCAGATTTCTTGTGGCTTTTTTTCTGAGAACAACCGCTTTCTTTCCTGTTTAAAGTTGCTGCACAGCCACCTTCAAATGTTGATGCAAAAGCAGAACGATGTTCTAACACCTCATCGAAACAGACAAGACGAGCCAAAACAAGAGTAAGTAAATCATAAATAGACAAACTCAATCTAACTAAGCTAATAACACAAATAGTTGTATTTTTCAAATTTGTTTTAAAATCATAGAGTAATCATTCACAGTGCAGTCTGAAAAATGCAGAAATATACAAACTTTTCAAAGTACTCTGTAATACTAAACACTAAGTACTGGATTGTGATTGGCATTTTTTTATTTTTTTATTAATGGAGGCAAAAGTCTCCAGCTATGGATATTTCCCCTTCTCTATTCCGTCAGACTCACCAGTTTTCCCTATGGCAGATTTGGCATGTTCAGGGAAGGGCAGCGGTGGTTTAGATTCTGTAGTGTTTTATGGTGAAATTACAGACAAGAAATTAAAATTCTGAGGCATGAAATGAAACAATAACTGGGAATTTTATTAACATTAACACCGTCCTTCTCCCATTTTCCACCTAAACATTTTGTATGTAGGCTGTGTCTTCCTTGCCTCTGCTCATGAGCTGCCACTGACGTTTAGTGACCTGAGACTTGACTCTGACTTATGACAAAATATTCAACACTTGACTCGTACTCCAGTGTCACAAACTTCAGACTTAACTTGGACTCCAGCTTAGGACTTGACTCAGACTTCAGATGAAAAATAAATAAATAGAGAACTGAATTCGTCCCCTCTCAAGTTTTCTGATATTTGAAGATTCATTACAGGGATCTGACCAATCATTTATTAACTCTTTCTCTTTTTTGTGAATCTTGTGGACCAGACCAAAGACATTCCAAACCGGGGAAACCAAAAAGGTCATCAGTCTAACTTACCGTGCTGCCTATAGACCTCAGAAGATGCCTTCTTTCCAGTTTTTAAGACTGTTTGTGACCCCATTGTCCAAAATGAGTATTGTGACCTCAGTTCCAATGATCTTTTTGTTAGTGGGTTTGCAGGCAATTATGGATGTCAAATTTTCATGCCCCTGCAAAAAGTATAGGAACCTCGCTATATCATTTTCCATCTTTTTTGCTCCCGCTTTATTTGCTTTGGTAATAATGCTCCTATTGTTGAGACCTTGTAAATATAAAATTAGCAGAGAAACATCTCAAGGACAAGACAACAGAAGAACATCTCAAGGACAAGACAGCAGAGGAACATCTCAAGGACAAGACAGAAGAGGAACATCTCAAGGACAAGACAGCAGAGGAACATCTCAAGGACAAGACAACAGAGGAACATCTCAAGGACAAGACAACAGAAGAACATCTCAAGGACAAGACAGCAGAGGAACATCTCAAGGACAAGACAACAGAGGAACATCTCAAGGACAAGACAGCAGAGGAACATCTCAAGGACAAGACAACAGAGGAACATCTCAAGGACAAGACAACAGAAGAACATCTCAAGGACAAGACAGCAGAGGAACATCTCAAGGACAAGACAACAGAGGAACATCTCAAGGACAAGACAACAGAGGAACATCTCAAGGACAAGACAGCAGAGGAACATCTCAAGGACAAGACAACAGAGGAACATCTCAAGGACAAGACAGCAGAGGAACATCTCAAGGACAAGACAGCAGAGGAACATCTCAAGGACGAGACAGCAGAGGAACATCTCAAGGACGAGACAGCAGTGAAAATGAGCTTGTGGAAAATGTGACTTGTATTAAAGCTTTTGTAGTTTGTTGTATTCCATGTCTTGTGTGGATCTGTACATTTTTCATTGATGGAGATTATCTTGCATGTGGATTCACAGACTGGAATGGACACTATGCCTGTGATAAAGAACTGCATCCAAGATGTTTAAATTGGTGCAAACCCACCAAATTAAGCCCAGGAAAAGATGAGACTGAATATTACGAAAGAACACTGGAGTTGATTTTTATATCAAAGGTAAGCATCGTAGGATTTTTCCCTTATAATGTATGTGAGAGGTTAAAGGCTCGTACACACCGGGACGAATATCGGCGTGCGTTATTCGTCGTTATAACGTTTTTTGTGTTCACACCCAAGCGATTTTCGCTGACGTTGAGCTGAGTGAACATGCAAATTCATTCCCCGGCATTAGATGGCGCTTAATGTTAAACAGAAATAGTCCTATTTTGTAGTCGCTGTCGCGTTTGTCATTTAGTTCTTTATGTTCCGACACCAACGAGACCAGCTGCTCTATACATTCATCTTGCCTTGCATCTTCCTCGTCTTATTTCTTCCCGGCAGTGTAGACCATAGATATCAATAATAAAGGCCATCGGCCAGCAGCGCGGACGAGGCATCTAGCCTTTATTATGGATATGGTGTACACGCTACTTGGCGCATCTTCTTCGCCGTTACGTATGTGTGCTCGGCAAGATCGTTTTGTGTTTGAGCGCCCCCAAGTTGTGTTTTACTGTAACTTCGGAAGCTCCAGACACGTGAGCAAAAGCGCCAATCTCATTGGTCGGATTGTTTTTGACGTGGCGCGTCAAACCAAAAAAACGAACCCGAGGCGTTTTTTAAAAAATGGCGCTTTTATGCGTGCCATTTTTCGCGTCGGTGTGCACACTCACATTGGCGCCCTTTGTTTAGTCACGAGGCGTTAAACGTCGACGAAAATCGCGCGCGAAATTCGTCCCGGTGTGAACAGGCCTTAAGACTGCATTGTCCTGTTTCACAACTATTTTAATTGCTCGACAAATCTTTCTATATTTCTTAAAGAAATCTACAAACAAATGAAGTATGCTGAATATTTAAAATGTTTTTATTACATTTTAGTTCTATCATCTACATTTCTAGACATAAAGTTTTAAACTGAAAAAAAAAACCATCTCTTTTATCAGTGTTGATTTAATTATATTTAAAAATAGAAATTTTCTAAAATACATTTTCTTCTGATCATGACAGCAGTACTTCATGAAATGCTGATAAAATGATAGAAGAATGTTATAACCGGCATTTGTCCAGACACAGAGTTTATGTCTGTATCCCAGTGGTGCAGTGATGCTGTACTGCAACACATTCTCATCCCAAGGCGTCATTTAATTGACACTTTTGACCATGCATCAACTAACTGACGCTAAAGGGTGCCTTTAGCGTCAGTTACATGACGCTTCCGTTATGGGTAGGTTTAGGTATGGGGTAGGGTAGGCGCGTCTCATATTGACGCATGGTCAAAAGCGTCAGTCGGATGACGCCCGAGGATGAGCGTCATGTACCTGACGCTAAAGGCACCCTTTAGCGTCAGTTAGTTGACGCATGGTCAAAAGTGTCAAATAAATTACGCCTTGGGATGAGAACGGGCTGTGTACTGTCATAGAAAAAGTACACCAGATCACAGTAGTCATTTGTCCTGTGCAAAAATAATAATAATTATATCAAATCAAATTAAAAACAAACAACAACACACACTTCAAGCTTTGTGAATCTAATACATCTTCAAGTAAAAATATACTCAACATATGTACCTGAAATAACTGCATAAATTGTTGTTTATTTAAATGTTCATTATTGATTGATATTTATTAATATGTTGGCCTATATATATTTTTTTTTATATATATGTCAAGATTACAGGTTATCTTCTGGCTATTGTCTGCTGCGTCCTAGCAATTATTTTTATGAGTTGTGACAAAAGTGAAACATCAGCGGGCCGCACAGATCAAGAGAGTCAAGAACAGCAAGGTCAAGGTAATGAGGAACAGCCTGAGCAACGCCCTGACGACCTTCCGATGAGCAACACTGAAAATGCAACAGAGGATGCAAGTCTCTTAAGCACACCGGCTACAACACGGCTCTGATGTTAATGACATCAAATGCCATCAGCTTTTGTGTGTCTTGCGACCGTACAAAGTTTGGATGCATCTATTTGAATGAGACCTTGCTTGACTGAGGGCATTAGTGGAACGATTTTCAGCGATTCACGGATACAATTTCACTCTCTTCCTCACACAAAGTATGCTGTCAGAGCAATTGGAATGGAGCTCATGAGTTATTTGGACTGTTTTTGTACTGATTTTTGTCTTATGTATTTTTTATATGACCCATAAAAAAGAGAAAGATATTTTGCAAGCTACAAAAAGACATAATAATAAAGGAATTCAGGTTCATACTGTATTTACATTTATGTTGTCTTTCAAAGATTCAGTTTTTTTTTTATTGACTGATTTGTGTTTTAATTTCTATTTCTTCAGTTAATTGATTGTTTGTTGTTTATAACTATCCTTTATGAATATGTATAAAACATCTCAATGCTTATCAAATGTTAACATTTCTGACATTGTTTGTTTGTAAATTTGGAAATGATACTGTAAAAAAACAAACAAATATTAGACTTCTTTTTAGACAAAAAGAAAACTTTTACAATACATTTACAACTTGATTTAAATATGACAGTTTTTGGGGTTTGAACATAGGGATTTGTTCAGATTCATTTAGGTGGTCAATCAACATCCAGTCAAGACATTTTACACAAAATTCCCCAGACCAATTATAAATTGTGCCAATTATAAATAATAATTTCAGTGCTAGCTCATGTAACATGAGGTGGATCAGCTGGCCAAGCAGGCCAAATCTGCATTAACTGATGTTATTTTGTTGAAAATGTTTTCAAGATATAAATCTCTTGTTTTCACTTCTGCTCTAGCTTTCAGTTGAAAAGTGCATTGCAGTACAGTGAGTATTGGTGGCTCTTTCAAGGATAAAAGCATCTAAAAGTCTAAATGTAAATAGATTACACGTTCATTCCTTTTTTATGTACTCCTGCAGGATTCTTATGTAACCTCTTTGTTGATTGTTTTTTTTTAAAGAATTTTTGTGTAAAGATCTGCTTGTGGCATTTTGTCATGATGCATTATGTCGTTTTCTTTTTATTGGACAAGCAAGATAAAAGTAAGTTCTGATGGATGATTGAATTTAGTTCATTGGAACATGTCTGCATTACTCCCAATGAAGTGTTCTCAAAAGGAAAGATGGCCACATTATGTAATTTGCATGAATAGCCAATTGTTCCCATTATCCTTTTTCCATGTTCCCTTTCTCATCTGTTATGATAAATGTAAACAGATCCTTGTAAATCGTTAATAATAAAGATCCCAAAGTGCCACAGAGATCCACTGTTACACATTATTCGGTGAACAAATATTGATGATCTTCATTGCTTGCTTCTCATTTTTACTCTGTCTGAATCCACTTTCGTTGTGGATGTTTTTGTTGTTGTTTGAGGGTGAACATGTCGCATTGTGGCATGGTACACTGGGAAGGAGATCTTGCATGACGAGATAAAGATGAAATGGTGCAAACCCATAAGATAGAATGATGTTTTGACAGTGAGCACTTGACCATTTTTAAAGATTTTATTTAACGAATAACAAAGCCGTTATTACTCATTATTCATATTAATTTCTTTTAATATAATCTAATTTTAAACATAGGGGAGAGCGGGGCACAACCTAACGCAGGGCTAGTTGTAACACCCTTGTTTTAAATACTTCCACACATTCCAGCATGATGAAACTTAGTGTATTTACTAGTTGCCATATCAACACTACATAGAGAAAAACTTGTGCCAAAATTCAGAAATCTTTGGAAGATATCACTGAACATTTATTTAACCATAGCAAAAGCAGATTTCTTACTTGTGTTAATTTTTTATCTCTATTTTTGGTGCTTATTTTAAATTAGACAAATCTGATATTATATATGATATGTGTTATTTAACAGTTGATATAGTTCTTTAATGCTTCGCAAACAGCAGAAGACACTAGCAGGGTGTAAATCCCAATTGTGCAGGTGGGGCATGTTGTAACACTGCGCTACAATGAACCTGTATTAGATGCTATTCTGTTTGATACTTTTATGAATTCTATTGAGAAAACATGAGAAAAAGGTGAATAAAGACTGAGGGCCAGATGTATGTACATTTCCGAACGCAGCGTTAATAGCGCCATGGCCAAGACGCAGAAAGCGATTGATGTGAAACCGCAGTGTGCGTGTTATGTACCAAACCTGCAGTTCATCAGGTAATCAGCGCCTGTCCCCACCCACTATACCGTAAATTGTGCGTATTTAAACGCACAATTGAATGGGCCTCCTCCTCTCATTGCTGATGCTATGACTGTTTGAAATAATTGTAATGTAGCGAGGAGTTTAACAACTGCTGGTGTATCCCCTCCACCCGGGTCCTACTCACTAGAGCGCCTATTGAGATCAGAGGAGTGAGGTTTACTCGCACAGCAACTACTAGCTGGCCTCTGTTACACTCACCCCCCTAAACCTCACTCCCATCCGGGTCACGGCACCAATGTAACCCCTCCACCCGGGTCCTACTCGCCCCGCTCTGTGCGGGCCTCGAACCCAGGTCTCCGACGTGAGAGTCAGACACTCTAACATGGAGGCTAAAGACTGCAGCCTCTAGCATCTCTAGCGTTCCCTTTCATAGTCACTACGAGTTACGTTTTGACGACTAACGGGGTTCCCAGTCTAATCACGCCACTCGGCTGTCTTCCAGTGCTCTGTGTAAGTCTGAGCTCCCTGTCTTGAGACTAGCACGGACGAAGGAGGGGGGGGGACTTACAGAATTCACGTGACCGACTGGGGGTGGAGTCTCCATTCTCCAGGTAGAGGCTGAAGCCGTGAGAGCTTGTGGGCTGCACAGTTCAGGTCTCCCAGGATATAAATGGCTCGAAGCGACCTCAGATGCTTCTGACTCGATAGGAGGAGGTGGTGAGTGAGTTGCGACATATGGCGGGAGCGTAGACCACCTTGTCGGTTGATGTACGCTACTGTCGTGGTATTGTCTGATCGGCCTAGTACGTGCTGGTTCTTGAGCAACGCATGGAAGCGGTGCAGAGCGAGACGTACTGCCAGCAACTCGAGGCAATTGTCATGCCATAGGCGCTGGGGTCCTGTCAAGGAGCCCGCGGCAGCATGTCTAGGGGTGGGGGGAAAAATCGATTCTTAGATGCATCGCGATGCGGACGTGGACGGTTCTGAATCGATTCACAAATATCAAAAAGAGATTTTCAAAAAAAAAAAAAAAAATTTAATACAGTATATATACAGTATATTTATAATAACGTAATATTGACGGAACGCAAAAGACGGAACTCTGAAGCGCGGAAGTGCAGTGCCCGGACCGTCTGTGGCGTGCACATAACAGAGACGCGATGGCTGAGCGCGAAATCCAAACACCCTCCTCGTTAAAAGCTGACGTGTGGAAATCTTTTGGCTTCTATGAAGTTGAAGGGGGAAAGGAGCTGGACAAGAGCCACAGTATTTGTAAGCTTTGTAGAATAAAACTAAAAAATTTCGGAAACACGACAAATATGAGAAGCCATATGACACATTTCCACCCAGAGGAGGAAAAACACTCGGCTGTACCGGTCGTTGTTATATTATTAATTTAGCGTCCCGATGTGGGGGCATGGTCATATGCCGTATCCTAACAGAGGAGGCCAGGGAAGGACCAGTGTTCCACGGGGGTCAGCTCTGTCAGGGGTCTGGCAACAGAGGGGGACAAGAGTGGCGAGGCTCGTAAGCTGTGCGCACTGCCATCCGTGCCCTCTGGGGGCTCAGAGATAGGAATGTCAGTTCTTTGGAGAAGAGGTTCTCCCCCGGCCCTCCACGGAGGGAAGGAGTGGCCCTGCAACCACTTCCTGAAAGAACTGCAACCCATCTCTGAGCTGCCCATAACGGGAGCGCCGCATCGCCTGGCGTTCGGCAGGGTGCGGCTAGAGCCGATGAGGGTGCGGCTATCAGCTATCATCTTGGTTCGCGGGAGGCTCGTATAATTATGGGCTGATTCCTGCCTGAAAATTTAGCTGCTCGTCCTCGTTCTCGTCGCCGGGCTCCTCAATAAAAAAAATCCTTCATGGGAGGGTAATGGTGGGGAGTCCGGTGGAGAGAAATCCTCCAAAACTGAATGTAAACTGGCATTCAAGTCTGCCTCCATTTTGTTTGCAACGCCCAACCTCCAACGATCCAATCAATTCCCGAAGGACGAAATCAAGCCCCGCCCTACATTTTTTTTCTAATTTCAGAAGCCGTTTCACTCGGATATACGTCACAACAAGGAAAAAATGGCAATCTCAACATCCGTTTCATGCCGACTTTAAGAAAACATTCTCGTGTTTTTTGTTGGAATGAGAAGACCTTAGTTTAGCCAATGATGTGCTTTGGTTAAGTCACATGACATGCAGTTTTTTTCTGTGGCGCGATTTTTGACAGACTGCCGTCTCTTGTCGGTAGTTGCTGAAAGCAAACTAAAACGTCTGTAACAAACAAGGACCAGCCCATATCACATACACAAAAAAAAATCAAAACATCACCTCAGTTAAGTTATGATGACATATTCACCACTCAAAGTTATGAAATTAGTTTTTGGTAAATCGATCAAATGTCTGTGTTGCCAAGTGGCAACACTGTGCAATAGTGGTCCGTGGAATGACATTGCAATAATTTAGCTAGCTAGACAGGTCAGCTGCAATCTGTTAAGCTGTAGCAATAACATTAATGCTAGTGATATAATGTTGATTGGTCTATGATTAGATGTGTTAAGGACTGCCAATATGGAAAGCTGTTTTAACTTTTATTCATTTCCAGGATATGAATTTGTGATATCTATAATTGTATTTTCACTAGTGAAATGTTATAGGCTGCCATTCAAAATCAATTGTTGAATAATTGATTTCTTACTAGATATCTGAAAATCTGATATCAATATTATTTTAGTTATCTAAAATTCTTGTAACAATCACATTCATGATATCAGAAATTAACATTGTCACTAGTGAAAATTTAATTATTGATATCAAAAATGAACATTGTTACTAGTTGCAATTCAATTGTTGATATCAAGAATAGACATTTCAACTAGTGAAAATTGAATTCTTGATAAAAAAAATAATAGGTTTTTACTAGTTGAAATCAAGAATTATAGTGAAAATTTAATTGTGGATATCAAGAATTGGCATTGTTACAAGTGGAAATGTAATTTGTTATATCAAAAATTGCCATTGTTATAGTAGAAATCTAATTACTGATATCAATAACTATAATTTTAACTAGTACAAATTGAATTGTTGATATTAAGAATTAGTATCCTGGAAATAAAACGGCTTGTCATACTTGTTATGATGCAGCAGACACCAGGGGATCCATACGCAGTATTTATTAGAAGAAGTCAAACACGCAGGGATCAAATAACAGCAAACAGGGCAATGGAGACAAGGCAGAGACAAACCAGATACAGGCAGAGGGTCGAGGCAGGCAGCGAGAATCAGAGTCCAGTGAAACAGTCCAGGGTCGGGTCAGGGCAGTCAGAAAAGGGTCAGCAACGATAAACAATCCACAGGTCAAAATACAGGAAGCAAACACAGGAGGATAACGCTCAGAATTGCAACTAACAGTAAAACAAGACTTCACAGTGAGTGAATGAATGAACATGGTATAAATAGACAGACTAACAGGATGAGACACAGGTGAATGCAATCAGTGAATGAGGTACAGGTGAATGTGATCAGTGATGGTGAGTCCGGGCAGTGAGTTATGGGAAATGTAGTTTGTGAGTGATACATGAACATCTGGTGTGGAGTGCCCTCTTGTGACTCTCAGGGGCACTCCACCTGGTGACCGTTACATAGCCCCACCCCAAAGAGCGGCTTCCAGACGCTCAAAAAACAGTCCAGGAGGGAGGTGGAGCGGAGGCGGATCCGGGGGAGGGATGGAGGGCCAGGTCCGTGGAGCGGAAAAGGACCTGCAGACTGCGGCAGAATGGATGGCCAGGGCGGAAACGACCCCTCAGGGAACCAGGGCGGAGCAGGCTGTGCGGTTGAACAGGGCGGAGCAGGCTGTGCAGGCGACCAGGGCGGAGCAGGCTGTGCAGGCGACCAGGGCGGAGCAGGCTGAGCGGTCGAACAAGGCAGGATCAGGATGTTTGGAGCAGGATGTTTGGGCAGGATGTTTTGAGCAGGATGTTTGGGCGGCCACGGCGGCGAAGACCCCTCGGGCGGCCACGGCGGCGAAGCCCTCTCAGGAACAGACACCGGCTCAGGAACAGACACTAGAACAGAAATAGTCACAAGGACAGACACAAACACTGGCTCGGGAGCAGACACTGGATCGGCCATCTCGTCCGGAGACACTGGCTTGGATCGGCCATCTCGTCCGGAGACACTGGATCGGCCATCTCGTCCGGAGACACTGGATCGGCCATCTCGTCCGGAGACACTGGATCGGCCATCTCGTCCGGAGACACTGGATCGGCCATCTCGTCCGGAGACACTGGCTTGGAGGCGGCCATCTTGTCTTTAGAGACTGGATCGGCAGAAGTGACGTGAAGCGTCTCTGGATCGGCCATCTCGTCCGGAGACACTGGCTTGGAGGCGGCCATCTTGTCTTTAGAGACTGGATCGGCAGAAGTGACGTGAAGCGTCTCTGGATCGGCAGAAGTGACGTGAAGCGTCTCTGGATCGGCCATCTCGTCCGGAGACACTGGCTTGGAGGCGGCCATCTTGTCTTTAGAGACTGGATCGGCAGAAGTGACGTGAAGCGTCTCTGGATCGGCAGAAGTGACGTGAAGCGTCTCTGGATCGGCAGAAGTGACGTGAAGCGTCTCTGGATCGGCAGAAGTGACGTGAAGCGTCTCTGGATCGGCAGAAGTGACGTGAAGCGTCTCTGGATCGGCAGAAGTGACGTGAAGCGTCTCTGGATCGGCAGAAGTGACGTGAAGCGTCTCTGGATCGGCAGAGGTGACGTGAAGCGTCTCTGGATCGGCAGAGGTGACGTGAAGGGTCTCTGGATCGGCAGAAGTGACGTGAAGCGTCTCTGGATCGGCAGAAGTGACGTGAAGCGTCTCTGGATCGGCAGAAGTGACGTGAAGCGTCTCTGGATCGGCAGAAGTGACGTGAAGCGTCTCTGGATCGGCAGAAGTGACGTGAAGCGTCTCTGGTTTGGCAGAAGTGACGTGAAGCGTCTCTGGATCGGCAGAAGTGACGTGAAGCGTCGCTGGCTGGACGGTCGCTGGCTGGACGGTCGCTGGCTGGACGTGGAAAACAGATGATGACCTGGCGTACCGTGGGAGGAAGCTCTCCAGACATCGAGAGAGTGCCTCTCTCCAGTCCAGACCGGAGATATTGGGAAGCTCCCTCGGGTTGACCTCCTTAGCCCCCAGCCTCGTCTCCGAGGGAGCAGGAAGCAGCGAGAGGAATAAACTCCCATGTGAACTGTAACAGATCGGGGCTATCCAGGGCCAAGGCCGCAATCTGACCCGCAAATTCCCGACTCATGCTGGGAAGATCAGGTGAGATCCGTGCTGCTGAATTCATCTTTGATGCTGCTGGATCTGAAGTGGCGATGTCTTCTGTTATGATGCAGCAGACACCAGGGGATCCATACACAGTATTTATTAGAAGAAGTCAAACACGCAGGGATCAAATAACAGCAAACAGGGCAATGGAGACAAGGCAGAGACAAACCAGATACAGGCAGAGGGTCGAGGTAGGCAGCAAGAATCAGAGTCCAGTGAAACAGTCCAGGGTCGGATCAGGGCAGGCAGAAAAGGGTCAGCAACGATAAACAATCCACATGTCAAAATACAGGACGCAAACACAGGAGGATAACGCTCAGAATTGCAACTAACAGTAAAACAAGACTTCACAGTGAGTGAATGAATGAACATGGTATAAATAGACAGACTAACAGGATGAGACACAGGTGAATGCAATCAGTGAATGAGGTACAGGTGAATGTGATCAGTGATAAGTGATGGTGAGTCCGGGCAGTGAGTTATGGGAAATGTAGTTTGTGAGTGATACATTAACATCTGGTGTGGAGTGCCCTCTTGTGACTCTCAGGGGCACTCCACCTGGTGACCGTTACAATACTGCCAATGCAGTTCTATTATGGAAAAAAAATCAAATTTAAATGGCAATTAAATTTTCTTTTTACAGCACTTCAAGTTAAGCCATTCTAAGAAAATAAAAAGAGTCAAATATTTTTTTCTATAGGTCTATCATAATGCGTGCGGTAGAGAGTTAAGACTTGCTATTGGTGTGTTCAGTGTCATTTACTTTTCCCATTCATGTTTCTGTGTTTTAAAAAGTTATTTTCAGAACATTAATCTCATTAAACATCATTTTTTGCAATTGTAATTGCAATGTAAATGGGTTTTGATAAATGGTTAGATGGATTTTGTCGTTACTGATTTCATTTAATTAGTATAACAGTCAGCCTTAAAGTGTTTAGTCTTTCAAATGAAAATTCGGACATTACTCACCCTCATGTTGTTCCAAACCAGTAAGAATGTCGTCTTCATCTTCGGAACACAAATGAAGATCTTTTGGATGAAATCCAAAAGCTTTCTGTCCTTCTATTGACACTTTGTTCACTTGTGAGAAATATTACCTGATAAATTAACTTCTGCAATGCACAGATATTATATTTACCAGAAATGAAAGGGACAATATTTAAGGCTCATGGTAAAAAAACTTTTTGATATAATTGTTTTACAAACATGTTGCACTAATGTTTGTTGATAATAATATACATATATCTTCTGTGGAAGTCTCAGGACGAAAAAATGTTTGTCCAAGCCTTGCATTCGGGCAGAATGCACGTTCTACACAGAGCTGTTCATGTTCTCAGACTCGGATTTATGCGTTTCTATGTCCACACTATCACCACCAAAATGATTCTGCAGCAGTCAAGTGGTACAAGTAAGAGCTCTGTAAGTTGTTTCCGTTCATGATTATTGTAATGTAATGTGCTTTGAGACATGAGGTAGTTTAACACTGTCTCTCAAGGTGCTTTGCAGAATCTGCTCTGGCTGTGCTGTTCATGTGTTTTGAAGGAGGCATGCTTTGGAGACGGTCTGAAGGGAGGGTGGGATCTTATGATTTCACAGCTATCTTGCTTTTGCTAGCCTCTCTGTAATTAAAGGTACAATATGTAAGATTTTTGTGATAAAATATTCAAAAACCACTTGTACAGTGTGACATATTTCATGCAGTTGTGTACTTACATTATCCCAAAAGTTCCCAAGGATTTGTAAATCCAAAGAAATTCTAGTGTTAAATAATGGTTCATCCCTTGTCATTGTCGTATCAATGAAGTGGGCCGCTTTACGTAGGGGGTCATTACGTAATGAGGGGTCTGTGTATATATATATATATATATATATATATATATATATATATATATATATATATATATACTGTACTTGATCTGTCCACGGAGAATCCGCTCTCGCATGTGTTTTAACAGACAGGTAAGCAAATATTTATTATTTATTGTACACATACAGTTATATTGTACTTTGTTTGTACTTCAGTAACGCTTTTTATCAAGTTTGGTGACCAAGTCTGGCAGAGAAATGAAATGCAGTATATGTTGAACTGAATGTTGAATATGTTGCTTTCCCTTGTCTTGCCAATTATCTATGTTGGAATTTGTGACTGCTGTGGAAAATGCGCCTGATGATCCAAAGCTGGCCATGATGGAACACGACCGGATACAACCAAGAACAAAACCCTTCCCACACTGCAGAATAAAGGAACAGACTTATCTGAATAACTCTAATACCTTAGGGGGCGGCAGTGGCTCAGTGGTTCATGTGGGTTGTCTACAAACCGGAAGGTTGGTGGTTCAATCCTCGGTTCCACCTGACCAAGTGTCGAGGTGTCCATGAGCAAGACACCTAACCCCGGCTGCTCCCGACGAGCTGGATGGCGCCTTGCATGGCTGCTGTCGCCCGTCGGTGTATGAATGAGTGTGTGAATGGGTGAATGTGAGGCAAATGTAAAGCGCTTTGGTGGCCATTGGGTCTGTGAAAGCGCTATATAAATGCAGTCCATTACCATTTACCTTACCTGAATACCTGAAAAAAATAACGTTTTAAATATAGATTCAGGTTCATCTGTTTCATGTTCTAGCCCAGTAGAGATTAATTTGCTGTTTACATACTTTCTCTTCTTGATTATTAATATTCTAATATAAATCAGTGTGTTGTTCTCCTGCATCACAGAGAATAAATAGCTAAATTGCGTAGCCTTGAATGACTGAATGTCACTGTCGTCTTCAATTCCGAGTGTTTCCTAGTCTGATCTTGTTTCATTGTTATCTAGTCTGTTATCTTTATCCTAGTCTGTCATGCAAGTCTAGTCTGTTCCTGTCTGTGTCTTCGACCCTTGCTGAACCTGTTCCTCGATTGTCTGCTGCTTGCCTTTTGACCCCTTGCCTGTTACCTGGATTCCGTCTCGTCTGCCGCCTGCCTCTGTTGTCCCGCCTGGTTATCGGATCCTGATTATTGTCTTGTCTCCTATGCTGTGTCTGCTGTCTGTGACCATTGCCTGTCTGACTACCCTGTAAATAAACTCACGCTGCGTTTGGATCTACCTGTGTCTGATAATTCATGACAGCATCTTTACCTCAATGAATACCTGATTAAACCTGGCTTTCTGAATCAGATGGTTTCACCAAGAAAGACAAACATAAACAGCTTTTATAAAACCAATGTAATTCTTGGTTACACTTTATTTTAAGGTGTCCTTGTTACAGTGTAATTATATATTTAAGTACAGAGTAATATTAAGTAACTACATGTACTTACTATAGGAATAGGGTATGATTAGGATTTGGTTGAGGGTTAGTTGCATGTAATTATGCATAATTTACTGTTATTACTACAGTAAGTACATGTAACATATGTAACAAGGACACCGTAAAATAAAGTGTTACCTAATTCTTTTGCCCCCTTTTTCTCTTACATGTTTTATTCTAGACTTAATTGCACGCTCATGCGTAAAAAAAATTCCAGGCACGACTAGGCCGCAGCGAGATTAAAAAAGATCTCACATTTTAAGAATTCCGCAAGTGCACAGCAAGTCATGTGACAAGAACCAACCAATCACAAACATTGAAATCTCAGCAAAGATGGAGGAACTCCCAAACAAAGTCGCTTTTTTTTCTCTTCTCTTTGTAAAAAAGGGGATTTGCTATAAGTGTTGAATATATATGAATGAATATATGAATATGAATATAATGTGGGTATATATTTGAAAACACCGACAAGAGTGGATTCGTGGTGGAAATTTTCATAATCAATTTTATTGTCTATTGTTTATGTGATCTTGTAATTTACTTTTATAAATTTTCTATTTTTTTTTTCGTTCAAGTGAAACCAATTATATTTCTAATTCAATCTTGTGTCTGTCTGTTACTTCTCATGTTAACCCGCTGTCTCCTTAGCGATCCTAATTCTTCTGACGGAATTCAAATCTTATCTGTATTATAAAACTAAAGTAAAAAGAAAATCTACTAAATTACTGCTAATAATTCAGACAAGTGCTACATAAAGGTATTATTACACATTTATTATTACACTGTAATAAAGGTATAATTACACATTTATTATTACACTGCAATAAAGGTATTGTTACACATTGTATTATTACACTGTAATAAAGGTATAATTACACAATGTATTATTACACTGTAATAAAGGTATTATTACACATTTATGATTACACTGTAATAAAGATATAATTACACATTTAGTATTACACTTTAATAAAGGTATAATTACATATTTATTACACAGTAATAAAGGTATAAACACTGTAATAATGGTATAATTACACATGTATTATTACACTTTAATAAAGGTATAATTACATATTTAATACACAGTAATAAAGTTATAAACACTGTAATAATGGTATAACTACACTGTAATAAAGGTATAATTACACTGTAATAAAGGTATAATTACACATTTATGATTACACCGTAATAAAGGTATAATTACACATTTATTTTTACACTGTAATAAATGTATTATTACACTGTAATAAAGGCATATTACACAATGTATTATTACACTGTATTAAAGGTATAATTACACATTTATTATTACATTGTACATTACAAAAAAAAATTGTTTTCCTATCACTTGGCGTCTGTCCAAAAGATGCAGACTTCAAAGAAGAACGAGCCTCGCTTTCATTTGACCCAGATATCAACAGTGACGTCCATTTTTTAACGACTCTGTTTCCAAAGTGTTTCCCCCCGTTCAATATCTCTGTTGACCTTAAATTAAACTGCTGATATAAAGAGTTTTAAGTCTGGAACCAAGGAAGCCAGCTAAGAGATGAGTCGTGACCATAATCAGCAAAAACTCGTTGAAAGGAGTTTGTGTTTTAAAATCATCTATCATGTGTCATTTTGTAGCAAACTGTCTCGTGTGATTTAAAGGTCCCGTTCTTCGCGATTCCATTTTTCAAACTTTAGTTAGTGTGTAATGTTGCTGTTAGAGCATAAATAATACCTGTAAAGTTATAAAGCTCAAAGTTCAATGCCTAGAGAGATATTTTATTTAACAGAAGTCCCCTTTCAAAGCGTACAGCGAACGGCCGGTGTTGTATATTGTGTTAATGCTTATTGTGACTACATTTCCCATGATGCACTTGGTACCATGCTTCCGGATGTTCCGGTGTTATGGAAGTGATGTCTGAGAAAGTAAACAGAGCAATCCCGCTAAGTTTGTGTGTGTGTCATATTTGCCTGCATACACCGTATACTCTTTAAGACACAATAAATTGGCGACGAGGATCTTGTTAATCCGCGTGTGTGATGTAAATGCGGAAATGAAGCGGCTTGACGGCGAGATCGCTGGAAATGAGAAATAATACGAGCCTGCGGCTAATCCACGTTGTGACTGAAGAGGGGGAAGGAAGACAACGATTCAGATAAGTGACTGAATTGATTGAAACGACAGAGAACGGTACAAAATGGCAGCAGTTTTTGGCAACATTGGTCCCTTTGATGAGAGTAGTGAGCAGTGGAGCTCTTACACAGAAAGATTTGAGTACTTTGTAGCAGCTAATGCTATTACTGAAGAGAAAGCTGTACCCACTTTTTTAAGTGTGATGGGTCCAAAGACATATGCACTACTGCGTAACCTCCTGCAGCCAGAAAAACCGGGAGAGAAAACGTATGATCAAATAGTGGGCACTCTCAAAGCACATTTCTCTCCAAAGCCCTTAGTAATTGCAGAGCGATTTCGATTTCACAGACGTAATCAGCTGGAAGGAGAAACCGTGACAATGTTTGTAGCTAAAAAAATTAGCTGAACACTGCGAATTTGGTGAAGTACTAAATGACACACTTCGGGACAGATTAGTCTGCGGACTCCGCTGTGAGGGCATACAAAAAAGACTGTTAACGGAGAGCAACCTGACACTACAAAGAGCAATTGAGCTGAGTGTGTCTATGGAATTGGCTGCGAAGGAAGCACAGCAACTGAGCTCAAACAGTAAAGTGTATAAGATGGAGACCGAAAAACAAACTGAATATAAAGGCCCATGTTTTCGCTGTGGTAAGACGGGACACTCACCCGTTTCGTGCTGGTTTAAAGATGTGGAGTGCCGCAGCTGCAAGAAAAAAGGACACATTGAGCGTGCATGTAAAAATAAAACAGAAAAGAAGGAAAAAACGCAGCAGAAACCATTATACAGAAGGAAGCAAAAGCAACGCGTGTTTGCAGTTGGGCAGGTAAACAGGGAGGTTACTGACACATCTGATGAGGAATTTCCTTTGCATGTGCTCACTGTCGCAGGTGGAACCAAGGCTTATAAGGTCACTGCGCTGCTGGAAGGACAGCCTGTGAAAATGGAGATTGACACTGGTGCTGCTGTGTCGCTCGTGTCGGATGCGGTATACAGTGAAATACTGAGCCACCTGCCACTCACGCCACCTGATGTGGTTCTTAAGACGTACACTGGGGAAGCGGTAACCATGAAAGGACTCACTCAGGTAACAGTTGAACTGAACGGACAAACAAAAAAACTGCCATTGTATGTGGTCTTGGGTGGTTACCCCTCGTTGATGGGACGTTCTTGGCTGGAGCAACTCAAGGTGGACTGGCCGGCCATACATATGATGACACCTAAAACACTGGAGCTTGAAGGCATTCTCCGAAAACACAGTGATGTTTTCAAGCAGGAGTTGGGCAGCATGAAGGAAATCAAGGTGAAATTGACTGTAGAGCCGGGAAGCCAGCCAAAATTTTTGAAAGCCCGGCCCCTTCCATATGCGCTAAAACCCAAGGTAGAGGCAAGCTTAGCTGAACTCATGAAGGAGGGGGTGCTGGAACCAGTCAGTGTGAGTAAGTGGGCAACACCCATTGTTCCAGTTTTAAAGAAAGATGGAGGCATAAGGATCTGTGGGGATTTTAAAGTCACTGTGAATCCAGTGTTGTCAGCAGAACAATACCCATTACCTCACATTAATGATATTTTTGCTGGACTGACAGGAGGGCAAAAATTCAGTAAAATCGACCTCAATCAAGCGTACCTGCAGATGGATGTTGAGGAACAGTCCAGAGAACTTCTCACCATCAACACCCACAAAGGCCTATTTCGGTATAAGCGGTTACCATTTGGAATTACTTCGGCTCCATCCGTTTTTCAGCGAGCGATGGATCAGATTCTGGCGGGCCTTCCAGGAGTGGTGTGTTACTTAGACGACATTCTAGTGACTGGCACTGATGAAGAGTCGCACTTACAACATCTTGATGCTACCCTTGAGAGACTGAAAGAATATGGATTGAGAGTGCGCAAGGATAAATGTGAATTTTTCCAGTTTGCAGTTGAGTACTTAGGCCATGTCATTGAT
Organism: Rhinichthys klamathensis goyatoka; assembly: GCF_029890125.1. NCBI lineage: Eukaryota > Metazoa > Chordata > Actinopteri > Cypriniformes > Leuciscidae > Rhinichthys > Rhinichthys klamathensis. Next base: position 4,746,348 of record NW_026606664.1, on the reverse strand, counting down.
GCCTCTGGTTTGCATACATCTCCATCCAAGGTTAAGGCCATTGTGGATGCTCCAGTGCCCGAAAATGTAGGCCAGCTGAGGTCTTTCCTCGGTTTACTAAATTATTATGGGCGTTTCATTCCAAACATCGCTACGCTGCTGAAACCTCTGCACAAGTTGTTGTGTCATGAGAAAAATTGGAGGTGGACCTCTGAATGCCAGGAGGCATTCAAAAGAGCAAAGGAGACACTTTTAAGGTCAAATGCCCTCACTTATTTTGACCCTGCTCTTCCCATCCAACTGGCCTGCAACGCTTCTCCATATGGTGTGGGAGCTGTCTTGTCCCACATCATGCCAAATGGTCAAGAGAGGCCGATCGCATTTGCTTCCAGGAGTCTGAGTAAAGCAGAAGCGAACTATGCTCAGATCGAGCGAGAAGCGTTGAGCATTGTGTTTGGAGTTCGCAAGTTTTACCAGTACATTTTTGGAAGGAAGTTCACGTTGCTGACCGATCATCGCCCACTCACTGCAATTTTTGGCCCACACCATGGCATTCCGTCTCTTGCTGCTAGTAGGATGCAAAGATGGGCTTTGTTGTTATCTGCTCACACCTATGACATCAAATATCGGAATGCGGAATTGCATGGAAATGCGGACGGTCTGTCTAGATTGCCTCTCGCTGACGGAATAAAGGAGGCACAAGTTGCAGAAATTTTCTACTTCAGCCAGGTGGAAAGGGCCCCAGTAACAGCTGTGCAAGTACGAAAGAGCACACACAATGACCCTGTCCTGTCCAAGGTCATGGATATCGTCATGACAGGAAAAGGAGAGAGCGATGACCTGGAGCTAAAACCATACATCTCTCGACGTCATGAACTTTCAGTGCAGTCAGGCTGCTTGCTGTGGGGAAGGAGAGTGATCATTCCCCCGGCTCTGCGCAAGCAACTGCTAAAGCAGCTGCATGTGGGACACTGTGGAATGGTCCGAATGAAAGAAATTGCCAGGAGTTACTTCTGGTGGCCAGGAGTGGACGGCCAAACTGAGGAAAAGGCAAGAACATGTACGTCATGCCAGCGCATCCGAAATGTACCCCAACTGGCTCCGCTGCACCCATGGGAATATCCAGAGAAACCATGGCATCGCATTCATGTCGATTTTGCAGGCCCAGTCGAGGACAAAATGCTGCTGGTTGTCGTGGATGCACACAGTAAGTGGCCTGAAGTGGCTATCATGAAATCTACCTCAGCTCAAAAGACAATTGAGAAACTGGGAGAAATTTTCAGTAGATTTGGGCCTTCAGTGCAGCTTGTCTCAGATAATGGGCCCCAATTTACATCTCACGAGATGGCTACATTTCTACAAGCAAACGGGGTGCAGCATATCACGTCATCACCTTACCATCCTGCAACAAATGGGTTAGCAGAGAGGTTTGTCCAAACCATGAAACATGCGTTGAAAGCTTCACTCGGGCAGGGAACATTTCATCAACGCCTGCATAGCTTCTTGCTGTGCTACCGCAGTACTCCGCACGCAACTACCAAAGTGTCACCAGCGTCTTTGTTGTTCAATAGAGAGCTCAGGACAAGCTTTGAGCTGCTTAAACCAGCAACACTCAAAGAAACTGTCTTACGACAGCAAAGGAATCAGGTACAGCGACGGAATCTGCGAGCCAAGGACAGAACCTTTTCGATAGGCTCACCAGTGCTGGCCCGGAACTATGGTGGCGGTCCAAAATGGGTTCCGGCTACTGTGGAGGCCCAGACGGGTCCAGTCTCGTATAAAGTCAAAACTGCTGGGAATTTTTCTTGGAGGAGACACACTGATCAGTTGCTTAAGGGAGCCAACGCATTTTCGGATGTTCCCGAAGTTGCGGATGTCACTGACCAAATTAGTAACAGTACGCCTGAAGTACTAACCACTGAGCCTACCAAGACCGCAAATTGTCCATCTGTAAAGGAACAGGCATCATCTGTTGTACCGACAGAAAGTGGAAACCAAATAGGGCGCCGATACCCAGTTAGGGAGCGGCACCCGCCTCATCGTTTCTTGGATTATTCTTAGTTAGGAGCTACCCTTATTGTTTCAGGGCAGAATAATCCCCAAAAGGGTTAGCTAGGGTTTGAGGTAGTCTACCCTCACTCCCAGGGAAGTAGTTGTGTTTATTTATATAAGGAAATCAACAAAAAGCTGAATGTTCAAAAAAAAAAAAAAAACAAGTGTTCATACGAAAGTTGGATTTCATAAATTCCTGACTACTGATATTACAGTTTAATTTGTAATCTTTGTGTTAGACCTCAAAGAGTAAGGGGGAAGGAGATGTTGTATATTGTGTTAATGCTTATTGTGACTACATTTCCCATGATGCACTTGGTACTATGCTTCCGGATGTTCCGGTGTTATGGAAGTGATGTCTGAGAAAGTAAACAGAGCAATCCCGCTAAGTTTGTGTGTGTGTCATATTTGCCTGCATACACCGTATACTCTTTAAGACACAATAGCCGGTTTGGACTACATCCCTCTACTTCCTTTTTTAATGACGTAACTAGAACACAGGAATATACCAAAAAAGGGGGCGTGGTCTTGTTGCACTCCCACGGAGAAGAAGCACTTCAGCAGCGCATGCATCTCCAATTTATGGTAAGAGGCGTGACCTTTCCGGGCAACGTGCGATAAGCTGCTGTCGAATCACAACACAGGAACCGCTGGCACAATCAGAACTCGTTACGTATTTCTGAAGGAGGGACTTCATAGAACAAGGAAGTCATCGGGCCGTTTTTTGGACAGTGAAAACAGCAGTATACAGATAAGTAAATTGTGTGGAAAATACTGTGTTTTTTTACACGCGAAACATGAACACGTTATATTGCACACTGTAAACACAATCAAAGCTTAAAAAAAACATGAAGAACGGGAAGTTTTGAGGTTCAGAACTTCTGATAAGGGAAACTAGTGAGTTTTTAGGGAGCGAATGTTTCAGTGCACTGTAAGGATTTTGTGATTAAGACAGCAACCACTGACTACTGAGCTAAGGACCTGAGTGATAAGCACCCAGAGTTTAGCATCTTGATTAGCTTGTTCAGGTGTGCTGGACTAGGTTAGAGCAAAACTTTGTTCTGAACATGACACATCAGAGATGCAGGATGACTGCTAGATTGATGACTTACAACAGTGGCATCCAGACCAGACCAATGTTCTGCAGAGTTTCTGGTGATGTTTGGTCAGCTGCTCAGGTCTGATTAATTGGGGTTGGAGCTAACAATACTGAAAAGAGAAAGAAGACAACCGATATTATTACATTAAATAATTGGGGTTGGAGCTAACAATACTGAAAAGAGAAAGACAACCAATATTATTATGTTATAAATAATTTGTTCTGTGTTAATCTGCTTACCTGTACAAAGTTTATTGCATCATCAATAAACTGTATTGAATTTGATATTTTAATAATACTGTTTTACTACATTAATACTAACTACAAACCTGATAAAAAATGACTGGCGGGCAATGGAGGAAAGCCTTATTTTGCCCTTCAGGTCCTATAATGGTGTGACGATAAATTAGCTTAATTTCATTCATCCATTGTCAATTGCCAACAAAACCTTTACAAAACTATCAAAATATCTTATCTACACATAAGATGCGATTAAAAGCCCAAACTTACAGCTCAATTCTATAGTTAACCTAACTTACCTCTGACGTTAGTTAGCCTAACGGTTGAGATGCTAACGGACTTTTTCGAAGACACTAACCAAGTAAATAGTCAACGGAAGCGAGTCATTTACATGAAAGAAAGTGTCGGAAACATTTATATGTACTATTTGTGTAATTTTGGGGACTAAACTTACCTGAAAGTAGTGAAAACAACAGCGAGAGACGGAGTCGTGCTGCTTGTCAGTTGAGCTGCCGCCCGGTTTCCATGGTAACGCTGTCCGCTCCAGTTCAAATGAGGCTCGAATGTTCAGCGCGCGCCCATTGATTAAAACACGTAGAGTTACGCAGCATTTACAGAAATATAGAATAGATGGAGGGAATTATTTGATAATCAGATAAAATATCCTGAAACTTGATACATTATTAAGTGGATAGTAGGCCTGTGGCCATCGTCAAACTGTAACTGGAATGATCATATGAAAGCAGTAGCCGCAGTATCCTATTGAAAATGTAAAACAATGTTTGAAGTCATATAGGCTAATAGTCTATTAATATAATATAATATTGCTTTAGAAATGGTAAACGTTTGTAGATTTTTTTTAATGTATTATTTTTAAAATACATTACAATCTGCAAGCCAAGCGTTCTTATAATGGTTTGGAGGAAAATGCTTAATGTGGTTAAAATCCTGTCTGACCAAAACTCCATGTCTCCCGACATATTACACATATAGCCTATCTTACTCATGCTGTTCACTTTCATAATCAACATAGATGAAAAAAAAAAAAAAACATTATAATATTTTAACAAATATTATAGATTTTTTTTAATGTATTATTTTTAAAATACATTACAATCTGCAAGCCAAGCGTTCTTATAATGGTTTGGAGGAAAATGCTTAATGTGGTTAAAATCCTGTCTGACCAAAACTCCATGTCTCCCGACATATTACACATATAGCCTATCTTACTCATGCTGTTCACTTTCATAATCAACATAGATGAAAAAAAAAAAAAACATTATAATATTTTAACAAATATGAAACTAAATGCGCTTATTTAATGGCTACAGACTCCATGTGTACAAATTGCTGCACACATTTAATTCAGAATTTTGCACACATAAGTTGAAAGGCATTTTTTGTGCATAGTAAAACATATCTGCAACATTTATCAAGTTCATAATTGTGCGTGCATTTATTAATCATTATGATATAAAATCATAATAAAGTAGGCCATGTAGCTAAGAATCAGATGAGGCCAGAACATGAATGCAACGTGTTTAATTAGCCTACACATTAATGTGTAGGCTAATTAAACACGTTGCATTCATGTTCTGGCCTCATCTGATTCTTAGCTACATGGCCTACTTTATTATGATTTTATATCATAATGATTAATAAATGCACGCACAATTATGAACTTGATAAATGTTGCAGATATGTTTTACTATGCACAAAAAATGCCTTTCAACTTATGTGTGCAAAATTCTGAATTAAATGTGTGCAGCAATTTGTACACATGGAGTCTGTAGCCATTAAATAAGCGCATTTAGTTTCATATTTGTTAAAATATTATAATGTTTTTTTTTTTTTTTCATCTATGTTGATTATGAAAGTGAACAGCATGAGTAAGATAGGCTATATGTGTAATATGTCGGGAGACATGGAGTTTTGGTCAGACAGGATTTTAACCACATTAACCCTCTGGGGACCAGAGTGTTTTTGGGGCCCTTGGGATGTTTTGACATGCACTGACATTTGTGCTTTTTTCAGTTATTTATAAACATGTTAATGGCAAAGGTGTAAATTCACTCTATATAGCACAAACTTGGCTACCATGATGAGTGAGCAACATGTATGTACATGTTTGTATTTTTAATAGAATAATGTTTATGCGTGGTTATTGAAAAAAATAAAAATGAAAGTTGCTGAAATAAGACCACAAAACACATATTGATTATTTCTTCACAAGACTTTTGAAAATTGTATCACATAGCCTAGAATATTTGCTCCCAAACTATGTGAGAATCATCCTGACTACTCATTCAAATAAGTCAATAAAGTCTTTTACATTTTTAATGACGTGTTTTGTTTGAGAAAGCTTTATGCAGGAGGCGTGGTCTCTCATTAATATGTGTGGAATTTCACACCTGAGAAAGACAAAGACCCTCCCCATAATGGCCCTATTAGGTGCTATCAGGCCATATCATTACAGGAGCCTTGCACAAAGAATGAGGAGATTTAAAAAAGAATGGCTTTTAGATTGTTTGGATTTATATAAGGAAAATACAGGGTGCATAAGTCTGGACACTTCTATCACACACCCTTCACCATATAGACATGGTTTTATTTCAGTTCAAAGTTCGAGTTGGAAACATCTTGAAAAGAAAATTGTCTTTCTCCATAAATGTCTTAGTTTGATCATACATATTTCAAAGTTGAGGATTCATTATTTTGATATAGCTTGAACAAACACTATAACATCTTAGTTGATTAGTTTATTGACAAAACATACTATATATTATAACATACTAACATATGAGCAGAAACTCCTAAAAAAAGCTTATTTGATGTCTATTTTAGAGTAAAAACTTTATCCAAAACGAGTCAACGAAATGTTATTTAGTCTGTAACAGTGCGTATCTGTGCGTTCATTCATTCATTCATTCACACACACACACACACACACACACACAAACATGATTCACATTTAACAGTACGCTATTTTTCCGTTTACAGACACTACGTTATTCTATAACGCGATTAGAACAAAGCACTTGCAAAAAACACTTACTTCTCAGCTGAATCTGTTCATCCTCGCAGTGAAAATAAACCCAGTGGTAAATGTCCCAGGATTGTTCCTCATATAGCCGCGCAACGCGAGAGAAGATTAATCTGACTAAAAAATAATGTGTGTTTTCAGAGTTTATGGGCGTTAACGCGTCTCAATGTGTTGCTTCACATATTTGCGTTTGAATAGCGCGTGCTCTCCGTGGGCGTGTCACATTACCAGGGATAATCAGCTGAGAGAACGATAATGAGACGGGCTGACACGTCTCTCTTTTTATATAGATGACATAAACGGAGAATATTAATTTTAGTTTTGAATCGGATCATTTAAAAGTACAAACTCAAAAGATTTAAAAGATATATTGCTTATGGCTGGGTGAATAATATTAGCTGAGTTGTGTTGAAGATTAGAGACGTGCTCCAGAAAAAAAGTTCACGGTGACCGAGAGGCAGAACGCACACCCTGTTTATTTTCTTTATTTTACAAAAGCACAATATTTTATTTCGATTGTATGTGGGCACATAAAAAAGTAGACATTTAACAGATTATTTTCTCATATTTCTTAACTCTACATGAACAGAAATGATGGTAGTACTTTAAGTCTATTTTTCTGCTATGTGAAAAAAAACGAGCAAAACGCGCCCGCGCGTTTCTGGTCCCCAGAGGGTTAAGTTTTGTTTTGTAGAAAGCCTTTCTTAAAAATTAATTGTGTTTTGTATAAATTGTATCTTAATTTTAATCATTTTTTTATCAACCAATTGCCTGGATTTAATAAATAAGATGCAAATATAGCAAACAATATAATCATGACATGGAGGCGCCGGCGCGGTCACTGCACTTATTGCATTGCTCTTGAACTGGAGCGCATCTCATCATAAATTAACCACAACTCAGCGTATAGGTTGCCAGATAGGCTGCAGGACCCAGCATTTTTTTATCCGACACGTTTGTAGCTGCAGCTGTGGTAACTAGAGCAAAGCTGGCAACCCGGATGCCGCAACACTACTGGCTTCGTGATTGGTAGATAGGTGGAGGGTGGCGCATCAGACCAAAACACAACATGACAACATCAACATCAGTTGAGGGCTGCAACTTCACTTTTTAAATGACAATATCCTGGCCGGTCTACTGTTGTCAGTGATATAAGTATTTGAAATGATGAACTTGATTTCTTAATGTCTAGTGACATATCACGGCCATTTTATGATTAATTGAAAATTTCTTACATACGGTTCCTTCTTCCTTCTTCTTACGGTTCAAATTCAATGCACATGTATAATAAGCCTAGTAATAAGTAGACATTTAAAATACATCAATAACTGATATCATAGTTTAACAATAAAATAAAATATATAATATGAATATAAAATAATATTTATAATATAATAAAATCCTAGTTCAAGCTTGCTTTACTAAGCCCATTACTGAGTGCATTTGTGTTTGTGAGTAGGGTGAGCCCTTGTCTGTGTGCATGTATCTGTGAGGACCTGTGTGTGTTGTTACATTGCCAAGTAAATTGTAAGACAATGCTCTATTTACTGCTTTCCAGTATAGTCTGTGCTGTGGAGGTTTTAGATTGCTGTTGTTGTTGATTTTTTTTTTTTTATGGAATACTGTCTTCGTTAGGCTATATCTCCCCCCGAGAGAAACTTATTTCTGCTTTTGATGTATAGACAAACGTGGTCATTAGACTTTTTTTTTTATTGTGGGCCTACAAAACCTCTCAGCCCCAGGGCCTAACGGCAGGTTAATGCGGGCCTGAACATGAGGGGCAGGAATGAACTTATCTGCGTCTGTGCTGGTGGATAAGTTGCAAGCTAAGAGTTAATGTCACAAGACTGTAATGTCCCCAGTTTATTCTCAAGTTAGTTGCTGCCAAAAGTTTAAAAGCATGTGACAAAATATTAGTGCTGGGCCGTTATCGGCGTTAACGTGCTGCGTTAACGTGAGACTCTTATCGGGCGATAAAAAAAATATCGCCGTTAATCTATTCTCAAAGTTGGGTTGGGATCATAAATAGCTTTTTCGAATATCGTTATATTTTCGCGCAATTCTAGTGTGTTGTATGACATAATTGACGCCGCGCCTGTCACAGATCGCGCAGTAGGGTATTTTCCTGTCAGTGACACAAGGTTTACTTTTACTTTGTTACGTTGGGCGACGTTCCTCTTCACGGTACAGTTTTCACTGGCATTACATAGGTTCTAATTTCTACATTAAATGTGCAAAAGTTCTGATATAATTATCTTTGTTTAATTTTTTTACATCTCAAAAGCAGCTGTTTTAACAGGAATGCGTTGACTTATATCCACTGTATGCAAAAACTATAAAAACTGTACATCCAACAGAGATGATAATGGTTAATCGAAACAAGTGAGACATCTCAATTTGAACTTTTTATTTGAACTCTATTTTTTTTTTTTCATTCATTTAATAACATTTTTAATTTTAGCATAGAAACTTAATAAGATCAGTAATGTTGAATTATCTTTCAAAGGTGGCATGTATTGGCATTAGCATCTTGCAGTGCATGTGTAGCCCTAGGCACGCATGAGAAAAGCTTGCTCTGTACAGTGCAGTAAACCACACATCCTGTTATTACAAAGAAACAAGACAACATACGTCGAAACAGAAATGAAAGTTGTACCTTGGCGAAGGTTTAAATCTATGTTATGAAGGTAAAATGATGACATAAAGAATCGCATGCGCAGGGTAAGATTGCAAGCGTAAAATAAATTTGCATGCGCAAGAGAAGATTTGTAAAGGTGTAAATCGCCCTTCAAGTGTATAAGAAAAAAATATTTGCAGCATTTAACTGTTCTTCGTAAGTGTAATTCATGTATTTTGAAGCTGCAGCTTCATGCTAACACAAAATAAATAAGATCTGGATTCTTCAGACTTTCATTTTTCCGCGCTTACACTTTTGGCACGGTTTTTGCGCACAAATGCGGCCAAAAGCATTGCAGGCCTGTGAACAGCAATTTGCAAGCGAAAACAACAGAGGCAGGAACTGCAAAACAGATTAATTGCGTAAAATTAAACTTGCTGCAAATATTTTTTTCTTACAATTGAAGGGCGATTTACACCTTTACAAATATTCTCTTGCGCATGCAAATTTATTTTACGCTTGCAATCTTATGTACTCTTTCACAAATCTTACCCTGCGCATGCGATTCTTTATGTCATCATTTTACCTTCATACTATGTCCATTTATGAATATTTATAACAGTTGTTTGACATGTTGTATTTAGGCAGACGGGTGCTGTTCTTCCACTTCCGAGCTGCCTAGAGATGTTTGCCGTGTTGGTTCATCATGTTTATTCAGTTGCTCCAAAGTTCTGCTCTTACAGTCTCTATAAATGACGGCAGCCATGACGGAAACACAGAGGACTGACAGTAGAGCTAAAGCTGAAAGCTAAAACAAACAAGCAAACAACCATACATTGATAAGATGGAATAACAGTAAAGATATTCATCAAACATGCCTTCTTTTCCATTTTTTTTTTTTTTTGCAATTAATGAACCATATACAACTTACATTCAACTTACAATCTGTTATATATATAATTTATTCTTCAGCTATTATAATATTGGCAATTTTTAGGAAATGTAATTAAAGTTTAAAAATGGTCTTTCTATTACATTGAAAAGGGTTTCTCAGATCCAGTCCTGTAGGGCCACTGTTCTGCAGTTTAGCTCCAACCCTGATCAAACACACCTGAACAAGCTAGTCAGGTTCTACAGAGTCACAGGTAGGCGAGTTTGATCAGGGTTGGAGCTACTGTAAACCCTGCGGGGGGAAGTGGCCCTACAGGACCGAATTAGAGGAACCCTGATATAGAACGTTAAAATGTTGGTCATCATGATCATTCGCATACTGAACAGTGATGGGTCTTCTTTCTTAGTTTAAATGACATATTAAATTAAATTACAAAAGTTACATTAACATTATTTAGTATGAGCTGGTATTTCCCTGAAAACTGCAAATTTATCTAAAAACCTGCAGTGATTTTAATTGGTTTAGTTGATGTGTAAAGGTTTGTTTAATAAAACAACTAAAAACTGTACAGTACACTCACCCTTGAGTAGAAAATGAGTTTTTCGGTCAGTTCTAGCAGGTCTGTTGCGTTCACTCCAGTGTCCTTCACTCCAGTGGGTTTGCACCATTTTATCTGGAGTTCTTCATTCAGCACGTAATCTCCTTCCCAGTGTGCCATGCCACAAGCGACATATTTACCCTCAAACAACAACAGAAAGACCCACAATGAAGGTGGAATGAATCAGACAAAACAAAAAAAGCTCTGCTAGGTTCTTCGATTTACGTCTGCAAGGCCTTCGAATGAACATCATCACAGCCAGAGCCAGAAGAGAAGGTCCAAGAAAGACGAAACTGATCAGCTTGGAATTCTTAATGGATCGGGAATTTTCGTGCCCATGTACCCCGGGTCTTAACGTGACGTTAAGACCCGGGGTACATGGGCACGAAAATTCCCGATCCATTAAGAATTCCAATCCGATTACTAGCACAGTATGGAAAGGTGCCAAATCCAGGAGGTTTTTCCCAGATTGTTCGCAAATTGCTCTGGCAGCGAAATCTTCCAATGTAAATCCGGTCACTTTTATGAGGGTTTCCAGATCTCTTACCTTCTGTTCTATGGAAAACCATCCGCTTCTCCTGAAATGTAAATTATAGCCTAGTGGAGCAAACCAGTCAAACAAGGAAGATAACATCAATAATTTTACATGCAAAATAAAAAATCCATTGTTCAGTTTGCAAATAGCCTGAGTTAAGAAAAAACTTTTTATTTCATAGTTCTTGGTCCAAAATCACGTTAGGTGTATCTATTATATTCCAATGACAAAATTATTTCATTTCTCTTTATACAATAGCAAGCTGTATGATTGCGGAGTGCAATATCAAGCTATTTAATTTCATAATTAAAAAACACTTCAGTTGCAGCTCAAAGTGAAGACGGACCAATTATAACGTACATCATTTTGTATAAAAGGTCTACATTTTATAAGTTTCCAGAAAATACAAGCAAACCGGACGTACAAATCAACTATAAAATTATAAAACGTTTTTTTCTCCTTCTATAGTTGTGTACATTTGCACAGAGAATGTGTTTTTTCATCAAACATGTCATTACAAGAGTCCCACGCATGTCGTTTCACAACCAGTAAGTGAAGGTGAGTGACATAAAATATTTTTTTAGTCCTGGTAAGTGCTGAAAGATATGTTTTGCAATATGCAAATGAAATATAACATGTTTTCAAGTTCTAGTACAGTTGCAAAAAAAAAAAAACATTGTGGGTTGGTTTCACTTTCGGTTTTGACTGCATATTTGAAGCATCTGGTCAACTTAAAGAGAAACATCAATGAGAAATATCAAAAATAAAATCTGTGATGAGCATATGATGCATTTATTAAATAGGTGTTTTTTTTTTCTAATACTGCTAAATGTAAGAGGCAACTTGGGAATATCTAGGCATTGGTGACCGTACCACCAACAGGAAAACATATACATAGTGAGTATGTAAATAAACCTACAGTATATAAAATTATCTTTAAATGTGTATAAAGCCTTTTGAGATTGAGCAGCTGTTTCGTTTCATTTTTTCGTATTTGTGTAGTGCATTTACAAAGTCACAAAGCAAAGAAAAACACTGCATTTGTCATTTATAAAAATACATTTTGGATGCAACTGAAAAAAAAAAAGTTGTAAAAAGTAAATTGGCACATATACGTGGGACACAACGTGAGATGATTTAACCTGACTGGACATAAACAGTTCTTTGTTTTATACATTTTATACAGATCTATATAAAAACAAAGCAGAAAAAGCTAGGCTACGCCGCCGTTTCTCGAATCGTCGTGTCCAGTCTCTTTGGGAGTAAATCGCGTCTCATGTCGAGGTGGATGACTGGCTTTCGACAGTGCTGTCCGTCATGGTACATCTTTGAGTAGATGGGGTTTGAATAGTTCATGGCCTGTGAATACACAATTATGTTTTAGTTTGGTTTATATTTACTTAATAAACTAAGGGTGTGTTCACACTTGAAGTTCAGCTGTCTTGGTTCTTTTGGAAAATAATGTGTACATATGATGATTTTTATCAGCTGACAACTCATGAAGAGCTTTTAAAATGTGTAATGGAGTCAAAACAGCGGCAGGAATCCCTCCGTCACACACAAACTAAGATTTGCTGTGAGGAGATGCTGTTTCTGACGCCTGTACCGAACTGTGATGGGAAACATCGCGACTAAAAACAATTATGCTTGAGCTTTCTATCCTTTTAGGGTCGCATCTTGTGACATCATGTCCTGTTTTTGGTTCGTTTAGATGTTTTTTAGTCCGTGTTGCGTTCATAGTTCATTTGAACCGCACCATAATTCATGTGGAAGTTGACCAAGACCCATCTTTTCTGGGGTCTCGGTCCGCTTGTTTGGAGTTCACCAGAGTTTGAATGCAGCGTTCACACTTATTCAAACAGAGCAATCGCACCAGTTTGTTTTAATCCAACCAAACCTGCCAAGTGTGAACACACCCTGAAATGCTTCATTTTAGTTTTAATTTTAAATGATAATGGGAGTCCACCTGTCCTGGAATGAGCTCCTTTGGAACGTTCTGGATAGGTAAAGTGTGTGCAGTCAAAGGGCGGGCGTTTTTTTTTGCTTCTAAAAATCATACATTTTCATACAATGTTTTTGGGTGGAAATTTTTTATTGTTTGACTTTTAATGTAAAAAAAATGCATTCAGGTAACCAAACCAGGGTTTAAAAAAAGAATAACAGCATGAAATAAAAACTAAAACTTAATAAAAACTATATAGACAATACAAAAACTAATAATAAAAATATAATGGGATACAATAATAAACTATAATGGCAGTGGTGTTGTCACGGTGTGGGTTTTGTGTTTTGTTCCTTGTTCTTGTCTGTCATGTGATTCCCTGTTTGTCATGTTATCCTGCCATGTGTCTTGTCTTTTGTCATGTTGTTGCTCAGTGTCCACAGGTGTTCCTCGTCTATGTCTATTAGTCTCCCCAGGTGTCTCTTATTAACCACGCCCCCTTGTTATCTTGTTTAGCTTGTTTGTCTGTGTATTTAAACCCCTGTGTTTCAGTTGTTGGCTGTCGGTTGTTGTTTAATGTTACTACTGTCTTGTTCTGAGTTCCCTGGATTTCCTGTTTGTTTCTGTTTAATTAAATGTGCTTGCGATTGGATTCACTCTCTGTTTCATCCTTGCTGCCGCGTAACAGAACAACCGACCGCCAATGAATCCAGCAGCACGGATCTCGTCTGATCTTCCCAGCATGGACCGGGAGTTTGCTGGGAAAACCGCGGCCTTAGCCCTGAACAGCCCGGATTTGTTTCAGTTTACCTGGGGGTTTGCTGCACTTTCATGCCTCATGCACCCTAGGGAATGAGGCTATAAAATTGTGTTACCGGCTGGGGGCTAAGGCGGTCAACCCTAGGGAGCTCCCCGATCTCTCTGGCCTGGATTGGAGAGAGGCACTCTCCAGTTGTCTGGAGAGCTTCAGCCCAGGGTACGCCAGGCCTTCAACACTGGTCCCAGTTCCGGTGGTTCCGAGTCCGGTGGCCCGGAGGAGGAGGAGAAAGGCCTCCTCAAAGACCGTCCAGCCAGAGATCGTCCAGCCAGAGACCGTCCAGCCAGAGACCGTCCAGCCAGAGACCGTCCAGCCAGAGACCGTCCAGCCAGAGACCGTCCAGCCAGAGACCGTCCAGCCAGAGACCGTCCAGCCAGAGCTTCACGTCAGCCACATCCAGCCAGAGCTTCACGTCAGCCACGTCCAGCCAGAGCTTCACGTCAGCCACGTCCAGCCAGAGCTTCACGTCAGCCACGTCCAGCCAGAGCTTCACGTCACTTCTGCCCAGCCAGAGACTGTTCACGTCACGTCTGCCCAGCCAGAGACTGTTCACGTCACGTCTGCCCAGCCAGAGACTGTTCACGTCACGTCTGCCCAGCCAGAGACTGTTCACGTCACGTCTGCCCAGCCAGAGACTGTTCACGTCACGTCTGCCCAGCCAGAGACTGTTCACGTCACGTCTGCCCAGCCAGAGACTGATCACGCCACGCATGCGCCGCCTGAGCCCTCAGTGACCGCAACACTGGCCATTATGGCCACAGCCATGTGGTGTGTGTGGGCTACGCACACCCTTGAGCCAGAGCCCGCTGATCCTGCGCCAGAGCCCGCTGATCCTGCGCCAGAGCCCGCTGATCCTGCGCCAGAGCCCGCTGATCCTGCGCCAGAGCCCGCTGATCCGGCGCCAGAGCCCGCTGATCCTGCGCCAGGGGCCGTTGATCCTGCACCAGAGCTCACTGATCCTGCGCCAGTCCTGTCCAGCGCAGAGTTTCCTTCGCCGCTGGTTCTGCTTAGCTCAGGGCCCTCTTCACCGCCGTGGCCGCCCGAGGGGTCTTCACCGCCGTGGCCGCCCGAGGGGTCTTCACCGCCGTGGCCGCCCGAGGGGTCTTCACCGCCGTGGCCGCCCGAGGGGTCTTCACCGCCGTGGCCGCCCGAAGGGTCCTCTCCGCCGTGGCCGCCCGAAGGGTCTTCACCGCCCTGGCCACCTGAACTGCCTGCTCCACCCTGGTCGCCTGCACAGCCTGGTCTGCCCACGCTCCATGGCCCAGGTCCACCATGTCCTGGTCCCGTTCCCCTGTGCGGGCCTGGCCCTCCATCCCTCCCCCAGACCGCCTCCGCTTCACCACCCTCCTGAACTATTGTTTTTTGTTTTTATGGGCGTCGGGAGCCGCCCATAAGGGGAGGGGCTATGTCACGGTGTGGGTTTTGTGTTTTGTTCCTTGTTCTTGTCTGTCATGTGATTCCCTGTTTGTCATGTTATCCTGCCATGTGTCTTGTCTTTTGTCATGTTGTTGCTCAGTGTCCACAGGTGTTCCTCGTCTATGTCTATTAGTCTCCCCAGGTGTCTCTTATTAACCACGCCCCCTTGTTATCTTGTTTAGCTTGTTTGTCTATGTATTTAAACCCCTGTGTTTCAGTTGTTGGCTGTCGGTTGTTGTTTAATGTTACTACTGTCTTGTTCTGAGTTCCCTGGATTTCCTGTTTGTTTCTGTTTAATTAAATGTGCTTGCGATTGGATTCACTCTCTGTTTCATCCTTGCTGCCGCGTAACAGGTGTAACTATCGGTAAGCAGGGTACGCGGTTGCTTACGGGCCCGGACCAATCAGGGGCCCGCTTGACTGGAAGATATTGATTGACAGCCGGGGCCCCCTATCGCATATTACTACTTTTAGTTTGATCGCATTTTACTTTATCACGATTTTGTTTTAAATAAATAATGACAACAACATATTTTACAGATCATTAAATACATGTGTGAAACGAACAATCATGGATTTTGGTGTAATTTGTTTTGAGCTGGGACTGGGGAATCCCCGGGTCGGCTGTTTAACGTTACACGCGCGCGCCACTTCATGCGTTTTCTCAGATCGGATACTGATTTATCAAAACGATTCCATTTACAGCTGGTCACATATGTGTTTTTGCAAAACAGATATAAATCCGATCTTCAATTTCCGCGCTATATGCAGATTTAATAGAGTTCACGTCACCGAAAGCAACAGATAAGCTGCATTTTATTGATCATCAGCTAAAATTTCTAAAACGAAGACCGCAATTAGAGAGAGCGGCAACAGTACTGGTAAGATCATTTCGTTTCTTTACTTTTAATGAAGATGATTGTGTGTTAAGCGAGCGTCTGCGACTTACTTTCACTTTGATTTGCGATAGTTTGTGCGTTGGCTTGATGAATAGATGCTCATCTGCGGTGATGCGTGTTGTTGCAGAAGCATCGTCATATCATATTTTTAGCATTTTTAGAGGAGTAAAATTGACATATGTGGTTTCAACAACCAGATGTATTTACACTTGTCCAGTTTCGTCTGGAATGCGGCCCAGACCTCCTCCTGAAGTGGTTTGAGCGACCGGATTCAAATCCGTCTCGAATGCGTTTCGAAGGGAATTTACACCTGGTCTTTTCACGATCGGATAGCTATACGATCACAGAAAAAGCATGAAGTGGCCAGGTGTAAACAGTTCCTTGCGTATTGCATGCAAAAGCCTACTCGTGGACATTGCGTCATCACGTGTTGTAGTAGGGGGCCCGCCTTGATAATCCTGCATAAGGGCCCGGTGTTGGCTCGTTACGCCACTGTATAATGGTATACAATAATAATGAACTATAATAGTATAATATATATATATATATATATATATATATATATATGTATATAATAGTATATACCATAATATTATATCAATGATACTAATAGAACACTAAACCAAACTTTGTTTTAGGGGAAAAAAACCCCACAGAATTATGCATTGGTGACATTGGTCTCTGTTTTGATTTGGGGGGGTTTTAGCAAAAATTTCTCAACTTTTCTTTGGTTTAGTCACATTGGTATATGTGTTAGCTGGCCTTTTGTTTTTAATGGGCCTCATTTATGAAACACGAGCAGAACAAATTCATGGAAAAATTGTTTGTAGAACTATTCCTATGTGTACTGCCAATATGAACTTAATGCGAATGAATGTAAGAATCGGTATACAAATAGTTTACACTGAAATTCCACAGATCCCAAAGATTTTGACACTTGTCAGCAAGCAATTGTATTGGCTAAACCCTTACGATCAAACCACGTACGTCAGTTAAGTCCAGCAAGTGATGCCAAGCACTTACAATTCCTACTTGTTACGTACCTATGAGGGTCAAGGGTGAAGCTGGGGTGAAGAAAGCTTTATGAATTTGACTTTTCCTGAATCACATAATAAAATCTCGAATAACAACCTACCTGCAACTATAGTTCGAATTCCCTTCGATGTATGCAACTTTCGGGGTCTGTCGCACAGTGCTCTATACTCTTTACCGATTCTTGTTTTCTTTGGAGAAACCACACATTCCTAATCCTTTCACATTGCTCCTCCTTACTTTACGCAGCAGACAGATGTTTCAGGTTACACAAGCCAGCATGTGCACAAGTGTTTTGCAGCAGCATTGGCACAAGCCTGATGTCGGATTGATTCTATGCCACTTTTGATGCGGGCATAAACACTTCTTTACATCCATCTTGTTCATTTCGTTAACGAAACATATGACGAAAAATATTTGCTGACAACCTTTTTTTCTATAACTAAGACAAGACGAATACGAGGCGACAATAACTCTGTGGCTTAATCAACATGCAATATCATTGACGAAAAAAAACGAGACTAAAATAAAATCGTCAACATTTATTTTTGTTGCAATCTGCTGTTCATTAATTAGATGGCATGAACAGAAGTTGTGGTTTCTTTTTTTTAAGTTCAGATTGCGATATAGTAGGCTAGGCTAGATTTTTTTTGCGGGGGTGTCACGACACAGCATATTTACATGATACTTGGCATCAGAGGTTAAATTGGGCCGGAACACACCGGAGCTCAGCTCCGCCTCCTCAGGTCCACAACACACCCTGTCGGAGCTCAGCTCCGTCTCCTTCAGCACCAAATAGTGTTATTACACGTGAATTATTTTTCATCTCCTGCCAAATACATGGCATATGAGACTGAATAATTAGCAACACTACACAGAGACACCCAGGCAACATGGAATTATCAGACGTCATAATGCATTAATCCCTGCGTTCTCTGGTTCAGCACCCCGTCCACAGCCATCAAGGGAAAACTGTCACAATTCTAAGCATAACAGCAATGTTTACCATGGAAACCCGCGAACGGCTAGAGCGATCGAGCAGCTACCACTGAAGTCCTCTGTGTACAGTCTTGAATTTTTTTTTTTTGCCGTTCTCAAAAGGTTTATTGGGGCCGGATCAAATGTTTTATGGTCACGATTCATCTCGTAGCTGGCTGCCTTGGTTCCAGACTTAAAACTCTTTATATCAGCAGTTTAATGAAACGTCAACGGAGATATTGAAGGGGGGGGGGGGGACACTTCAGAAACAGATCCGTTAAAAAATGTATGTCACTGTTGATATCTGGGTCTGGAAATGTCTTATTACACTGTAATAAAGGTATAATTACACTGGAATAAAGGTATAATTATACATTTATTATTACATTCTAATAAAGGTATAATTACAGAATGTATTATTACACTGTAATAAATGTATATTTACACTATAATAAAGTAATAATTAAACATTTATTATTGCATTGTAATACATGTATAATTACACTGTAATAAAGGTATAACTACACATGTATATTTACATTGTAATAAAGTTATAATTACACAATGTATTATTACACTGTAGTATTATTGCTGTGTAATAAAGGTATAATTACACAATGTATTATTACTCTGTAATAAAGATATATTTATGCAGCATACAGTGATTTTTGATAATTTTTTGGCAGCTTCTTTCTCTAATGTGGAAATGCATCCATGAAATGCATGTGAAATTGTGGTGGACTGAGCTGCTTCAATGAAAATAATAATAATGTCAAGTTTTTTTTAGTCTTGATTTCTCACAACTTGTTTGCATTTTCTGGGCGAGT
This sequence comes from Rhinichthys klamathensis goyatoka, assembly GCF_029890125.1. NCBI lineage: Eukaryota > Metazoa > Chordata > Actinopteri > Cypriniformes > Leuciscidae > Rhinichthys > Rhinichthys klamathensis. Next base: position 4,727,382 of record NW_026606664.1, on the reverse strand, counting down.
CGGAGTGAACTGTGGCACTAAGTTCGTTCACACCGTTCACACGTCGTATCTAAAAACATGGAAAACGCCGACCAAGCCACTTTCTTCTTCTTTACAAAGCGCTCCAGTGGTGTCTACCATTGCTAAACACGGAGAAGAGAAAAAACGACTGTGTTTGGGAGTTCCTCCATCTTTGCTGGGATTTCAATGTTTGTGATTGGTTGATTCTTGTCACATGACCTGCTGTGGACTTGTGGAATTAAAAAATATGAGATTTTTTCATCTCGCTGCGGCATAGTCGTACCTGGAAAAAATGAACACATGAGCGTGCAATTAAGTCTAGAATAAAACATATAAGAGAAAAAGGGGGCAAAAGCATTACATTGGTTTTATAACAGCTATGTATGTTTGTCTTTCTTGGTGAAACCATCTGATTCAGAAAGCCAGGTTTAATCAGGTATTCATTGAGGTAAAGATGCCTTTTAAATGGTTAATGATTTCTTAACTCAATTTAATTGCATTTAACTGTCTTGGAAGGAAACACATTGTCATTTAAATATACACTGCATTTTTCCAATGTATCATGACCTTTTACCTTTAAAAAACTAACTCAGAACAGTTTTAGAAGTCACTATGATCCCGTTAAACCTACAACAGCATCATCAGAACATGCAAGAATCAAATTAATTATGAATGAAAGGAATCAAAGTGCTTTATAAAGTGGTGACTTAAAGGTGGGGTATGTGATTTTCTTTTTTGACCATTTTTTCAAAATCACTTGAAATCCTATTCCTAACCCACTTACAGCCACTGAGTTAGAGGCACTGAAATTAAAATTAAGCAATTTAATCATCTGTGGAACGGGCAGGACTCGAAAAACTCCAGCCAATCATTTCCAAGACCACCTAGAATCATTGGACAGTCAGTGCGTCAATCAAATGGTGTACCATCCCCCCCTCCCCCCATCCCCCTCGCGTGCGTGTCCCCTTCGTGCGCATACTCAAAGCTCGTGACCCAGTCACAGTAAGTGCCATAGATATAAGTGCAAGTCGCCCCGGTACAGAAAGAGAGAGAGATACATGATTGCGCGTCCATGTTCTTCGAATGGGTGGAGTCAGGGTCAGCATTGGAGGAAAGAAGGTAGGACCTTTTGAGTTGTGTATTTTCAAAATCTGCCGGCCGTTTTGCAAATCACATACCCCACCTTTAAATATAAATTGGTTTCACTTCATGAACACTTCATGATTTCAATGTCAGCATTTTTGAATGCATCTTTGTTTATGATTCTAACATCTTGTATCATTTCTCATTGGTTCATTTCTCAGACAAAATAATGTTTTCAACTACCACAAAATGTTTAAAAAAAAGTTGTACAAACCTCAACTTTTTAAGACAAAATCAACATTCATTCCTTTTGCTTTGAAGTCCCTGTGAGTATAAATAAGTTAATGTAATGAATGAACCTGCTATTGGTCACTTGTACCAATATTGCACATTATTACATTAGTCACAATGTGATATACCGGTATACCTAAATAAAACGTTTTCTCATTATATACAATGTAACAATTTGTCTTTTGTTTTGGTATTTTTTAAGCAAGTTTGGACATTATCTCAGACCAGTTGTTGTTTAAAATGTCCTTAGAAAATAGCACTTTCTGTTGTGTGTTACTAGCTCAGCAGATATCAGTATGATGCCAACATGCCACATGCATTTAGGAATATGGCTTTTTTACTTTAATTGTCTGTTTTGAATCCTAGAATCTTGAATGGGAGAAATTTGTGTGGGATATTTAGGTAATTGATGTACTTACTTTTCATCTCAGTTTGCAATATATTACAATACAGTTATTATACAGTTAAAAAGCTGCTTGAGCAGCCAAAATACCCCCAACGATGTCTAACTAGTGCCGACGATGCAGAACTCACAGCAAAAACTGGGCTCGGTGTGTCGGGACCTTAACCCATTTCTATCACTCACCACATTTTAGATTGATTAATGGATCACAATGATTTATTTTAAAAAATCGATTTAATAAAAAAAAAAAAATCATTTTTGATTTGTGAACACGGAAGACCTGATATGGACTACAGGGCAACAAAATAATTGGGACAAGTGAAGGAAAAGGTAAATTTCACATTTCATCAGTTCACATTTCCTGGGAATTTACCCCCTGACAACAGATGTAAAGTAAATCAGTAATTTCAAATGTCCATGCTGTATGTATTCTACGATTACTGTAATAACAAACAAGCACAGAAAGAGAAGAGACATGAACAATACTTTTTAAAGCCCACTATTTTAATTTAACACTAGACAAAGCTAGTTATTCTCTGTGATGCAGGAGAACAACAAATGACTCGGTTACTAGCGTAACCTCGGTTCCCTGAGAGGAGGGAACGAGTATTGCGTAAGTAGCTTACGCTATGGGAAAACTCCTTTTCTCGAGAAATATTGAAGTCTTTATGTAAAACGCATTGCAGCTGCACAGCAGACAGCAATGAGCGAGGCAGCTCGGTCATTGGCTGTGCTGCGGCAACTTGCTCGAACCAATGACAGGGGGACTCTGAACGCGCGACCAATGAGCGCGCTTCGCGCCTGCGCGCATCAGAGCCCGCCAGGATGGGCGTGGCCAAGAGCTATATATTGGGCGCCCCGTCATGAGAGTTCTTCAGGTTAAATCGACTGAAGCGAACTAACCAAGCACAAGCACGGCAGCTTACGCAATACTCGTTCCCTCCTCTCAGGGAACCGAGGTTACGTTAGTAACCGAGTCATTCCCTTTCGAGAGGTCTCTCCTATTGCGTAAGTAGCTTACGCTATGGGAACACCATGCAAAACGCCGTGCGTGCTGACTTCGCCTTATAACAGCCAGAGGCAGGTGCCTGAGCTGAAAAGCAAAGTTATCATCCAACTAGCCGGCAGAGGCGAGCTTTATATGTGGGAAAAAATACAGAGCGGCTCAGAAGGCGCTCAGAAGGCGCTCAGTGTGACACAAGCACATACACAATCTAGATATGAACTCATAGTTCTACTAGCATCATGCCGATAGTACATTGGAATGCAATGTCGGGACCTGTAGGTTGTAAAACCTGATAAATGTGGACGGTGAGGCCCAGCCTGCCGCCGCACAGATATCTTCGATCGGTATCCCGCTCGACCATGCCCAGGAAGAAGCCAAATAAGTGGTAATAAGTGGTAAGCACTTTAGGAACATACCCATGTTTTGGCCTAAGGACAACCCTGCAGTCGTTAGGTCGCCCACTCTCTTGACTGAGGCGAGTGCCAGCAAGAGCGCAGTTTTGAGCGAGAGCTGTTTAAGGTGCATGGTTCGAAGTGGTTCGAACGGGGCCCCTTTAAGAGCGTCCAGGACCGTAGCCAGGTCCCAGATCGGCACTGAGGGGGGGCGTGGGGGATTCATCCTCCTAGTGCCCCTCAGGAAACTAATAATTAGGTCGTTTCTTCCCAATGGACGTTCCATTACAGGGTCGTGTGATGCTGTACTGGCCGCCACATACACTTTGAGCGTGGAGGGGGTGCGGCCCGCCTCCAAAAGCTCTTGTAGAAAGGCGAGTACGTTCGTAATCTCGCATGTTTCAGGGTTTCATATTTCAAGCCCTTGGTATTACACCAGTCACTGAACACTTTCCATTTCTGGGCATATAGCGTCTCGTAGAGGGCGCCCGCGCCTCAGCGATGGTTTTTAACGCACCGCTCGTGAGGTTCCTGGGAACCCGTTGAGGGGCCATGGATGAAGGGCCCACAGATCGGGGCGGGGGTGAAATATCATCCCGTTGGCCTGGCTGAAGAGATCTGGCCTCAGCGGAATCGGCCGTGGTGCTGATTGCATTTGCACCACTTCTGGAAACCATGTTTGGTTCTTCCACAGTGGGGCTATCAGAAGCACTGCGTTTTTCTCCTCTCTGACCCGAGTGATGACCTGTGGTAGCATCGCGATCGGGGGGAAAGCATATAAGGGGTGGCTCGGCCAGATCTGGGCTTTTTGTGAAGAAAAGCGGGCAGTGCGCATTCTCCTTGGAGGCGAAGAGGTCGACCTCTGCCTCGTCAAAGATTTTCCATAACCACTGAATCGTAAGAGGGTTGAGAGCCCATTCTCCTGGGAGAATTTTGTCTCTGGATAGCATGTCCACCCCCTGATTCAGAACGCCTGGCACATGCGCTGCTCTCAGCGAGCGCAAGTTGTGCTGGGGCCATAAGATGAGTCTCCTGGCCATCGAATGCATGGAGCTCGACCTGAGTCCACCTTGGCGATTTATGTACGACACTACCGTCATGTTGTCCATTCGGACCAGGACGTGTTTGTTTTTTAGATGTGGAAGCAGGGCTCTGAGAGCCAAAGCGACCGCTTTCATCTCCAGACAGTTTATGTGTAGGCGCTTTTCCGGGTTTGACCAAAAGCCGGAGACAGGCCTGCCCTCGTAAAGGCCCCCCCAACCTATTTTGGAGGCATCTGTCGTGATCAGTTTTCTCCTTGTGTTCACACCCAGACTCACGCCGGCCTGAGACCAGTCGGCGGCCTTCCAGTGCGTCAGGGCTTTTATACAGCCGTGGTTCGCTCTGATTAAAAAGTGGCCCGAACGCCACGCGTGAGTAGGGACGCGGCTCTTGAGCCAGCGTTGGAGAGGGCGCATGTGCAACAATCCTAGCTGGAGTACGGCCGATGCTGAGGCCATGAGACCGAGCATCCTCTGAAACCGCTTGACGGGGGCGCGCGCGCCCGCCCTGAAAGATGTTGCAAGGCGCCGGATGGTGAGCGCGCGCTCTGATGAGAGACAAACTGTCATCTGCATCGAGTCTAGAACTATTCCCAGGAAAGAAATTTTCTGGCTGCGAGATAGAATACTCTTTGCAAAATTGATTCTTAGACCCAGGCATTCCAAATGGGTGATAATCCAAGATCTGTGTGTTATTAACTGACTCTCTGATTGTGCTAGGACCAGCCAATCGTCGAGATAATTCAGTATTCGCACTCCCCGCCGTCTCAGGGGGGAAAGTGCTGCATCCATACATTTTGTGAATGTACGGGGAGCTAGAGACAGGCCGAATGGAAGTACTGTGTACTGGTAGGACTGTCCCTCGAAAGCGAATCTCAGAAAAGGCCTGTGATGAGGCGCTATTGGAATGTGAAAGTAAGCTTCTTTCAGATCCACTGAGAGAAACCAATCTCCTGGGCGTACTTGCACGAGGATATGCTTGGTTGTCAACATTCTGAACGAGCGAACCATTAGTGCTCTGTTCAGATGTCTGAGATCTAGGATGGGGGGGAGACCGCCATCCTTTTTCGGGACTAGAAAATAGCGACTGTAAAAACCTGCCTCGCTCATCGAGGGAGGAACAGTTTCCACAGCGCCCTTTTCTATTAATTTGCGCACCTCGTGCGTAGAACATGTGAACACTCTTTTCTCACTTTCGTCTCGACCACAGTCGCAAAGCGTGGTGGTCTGCGAGCGAACTGGAGCGAGTATCCGTGTTTTAAAATGTTCAACACCCATTTCGGCATATCTGGAATGCTTTCCCATGCCGCTGCATGCACAGATATGGGCTGAATACAGGCTAGGGGCGGCCCGCTGTTACGTAGGGACCCGGCCAGCGAATCGCCTGAGCTCGTAGCTCTCAGAGGCGCGGGCGTGCGCTGAGCAGCTGAGTGTAGGGGCGCGTGTGTTTACAACAGCGCGCGCTGTGTCTGTAGCGCTCGCAGCCTGAGCTGGGGCTGGGTTTGACACTGTAGGGACAGTGCTTATAAGTGGGGGTGCATAAACAGTGGTAGGCACACGCGTCACCTTTATAATGTTTCCCGCTTTTACTGGGGATGAATTTATAACAGTGTGAACAGTGCTTGTGTGTAGTGGTGACTGTAGGCACGTGATCTACATTTATGGGGCGTCCAGCCTGAGCTGGGGAAGTATTTGGCACTGTTTTGACAGTATTTGGGAATGCACACTTTGTGGACATGTGAACCCTTAGTGACACAGGCAGAAAATGACTCTTTTTGTGATTTCTGTGTGTCGCCGTAAAAACGGCGTTTGTTTGCAGGTGAGCGAGCTCTGTGACTGGCCCTTTGGCTGCTGTATAAACATTTCCAGCCGCCTGTAAGGGGACTGGGTAATGTCTGTGACCTTGCAGAGAGAGTGGTCCGGCTTTTGCGAGACACGCACTCTCTCTCTTTCTTCCTATGGCTAGGAAAGCTTATGAGGCTCGGGGTTCAGCGCAATCTTGGGCCGAGGTCCCTGTCGCTCAGGAGGCGGCTTGCGGCTGTGGGAGCGCGAGCGGCGTCGAGCGTCAGTCTGTGGCGCGGGCTGAGCGGCGGTGGGCGCTGTTCTGGTTCGCTGCGGCTGAGACGGTCTCTGTCTGCTCTGTGACAAGCTGGAGCGCTTGGGTAGGAAGTGGCGCATAGCCTGTGAAGCATTCTGAGCTTCAAAATTTCAAAAACGTTTCAGAAATGCATGCATTTTCTTAAAGACGTCTTGGAGTGAAGACAAACAGTTGGATGATTCGTTTGGTGGCATCTCGGTCTCCTGGACTGTGGAAACATCTGTAGGCTGTTCCATGAGATCTTTATATGGTGCACAGATCCCCTTCAACTGAGAACATCATTTCATTATCAGTATCATTCAGTTTTCACTTCTGAAACTGCAGCGAACACTTAGCGGGGTAAAAAAACGAATAAAGTAAATCTCTCTTGTGTTCGTCCTTCTTGTCTGTTGTGGTGTGATGTCTGTGTTTCGTTATTTCCTGTTTCTGCATTAACACTGTGCCATACATTCTGACAGAAAAAAAGAAGTGGTTTCAGCGAGAACTCAGGAAAACCCAACTCGCTGGAAAAAAACGTGACACTACCTACACTTCTGCTCCAAAACTAGTAACCAGATACAGTTTGCTGTTCAAACACTTTCAGCTATGGTATGTTTGTGTCACACTTAATTACACTTAATTACAATATTATACTTGCTAGCTAACTATTATCTAAAAATAATCTATTAGTATGCTAAATGCTAAGTATATTAAATGCTCCTTGAGTAAAACAGAATCCTATATGTAACCCTCTTAAATTTGAAAAATAAACTGAGAAATATTCAGTAGAGCAAAGCATGAGCACTCTAAAAATAACATCTAAAAAAACAGTTTGCATCCATCTTTTTGAGTTATAACAACTTCAAATTGAAGTATTTTCAACCAACTACTACACAGTCAGTGAATTCTGAGAAACAGGCGTATACATTCATGAGGGGGGAGGTGCCTGTGTTGCATATGTTCATGAATTTGGGGGCGGAGCTATCAAGATAAAGGCATTATCCTTTTGGGTAGGAGCGTGTTTGTTTTGGCGATTTCAAAAGTCAACATAATTTTTCAGAAATCACTTATTGCTCCTTTAATTTGGAACAAACACACTTTTTAAAGTTGATCACTCAAAATAATAAAGTGGGACCCTGGAACCAATTAATCTTGTCTATTTCTGTTAACTCTCTGGGGTCTGAGGTGTTTTCTGGGCCCTGGAGATGTTTTGACATGCCCTGACATTTGTGATTATTTCGGTTACTTGTAACACTTTCATGGCTAAAATCTGATTACCACCAACCCCAGGTGGGCTACATCATTAAGTATAGGGTAGTTAAAGAACAAAACAATAACAAAGACGAAGCTTGATGATGCTATGAAGGAGAGTGGAACGATGGGAGATGTCATTTTCACCATCGAGAGATGTATCGAATTCACAAATCATATTATATCAGCTAATAAATTAGTTTTTGAATTACCTACACGCTTGATCATATTTTATGTCATCGTAATGATTTAGCTGCAAGGACCGAGAAAGCCTGTTACTACTATGTGACTATTTGTCCAATTATTTGGTCGGTTAATGCTGTGCAGTTTTACACGTTTAAAACAATAATACTAAAAATACATTTGAACACCGTATTTGCAAGCAAGTAATGGCTAACAGAAAAGCGACCTTCAGCGACAGGTTCTTGGCCTCAGCCGACTCCAGCGGTTCGAAGGGGGCCTCAGCCAACCCTTCAAGAACCACTGCCAGGTCCCATGTGGGAACCCTGGTACGAGCCGCAGGTCTCATCCTCCATGCCCCACGGAGGAAACGTACGACCAACTGGTGTCTCCCCAGAGGTCCATCACTCAGAGGAGCGTGGGAAGCCGCAATGGCAGCCACGTACACCTTGAGTGTGGACGGGGTAAGACCAGTGGAGAAGCGATCTTGGAGGAACTCCAGAACTGAAGCCACTGGGCAGTTAACTGGGTTCACCTCACGCTCCCTACACCAAATGGTGAAGACGTTCCACTTTAAGCCGTACAGTGGATGGAGCTCTAGAGCTGAGTATGGTCTCCACTACTCCAGCTGATAGGCCGGCCTCTAGGTACTGTGCCCCCTCAGGGGCCAGACCCACAGTTTCCATAACTCGGGCCGAGGGTGAAATATTGAGCCCTCTGCCTGTGTCAGCAGGTCCCTCCTGATGGGAATCTCCCATGGAGGGCCGTCCAGGAGCAAGATTATATCAGAGAACCACACTCGGGCCGGCCACAACGGGGCTACCAGCAGTAGACTGATCCCGTCGCGACGGACCCTCTCTAGAACTCCCGGGAGCAGAGCGATCGGGGGAAATGCGTACAGACGTAGCCTCGGCCACGTCTGCACCATGGCATCCAACCCCAACGGGGCTGGATGGGAGAGGGAATACCACAGTGGACAGTGGGTCGTCTCTAGAGACGCGAACAGGTCCACTTCCACTGGGCCGAACCTCTGAGATATTGACTCCACCACCTCGGGGGTGGAGTCTCCATTCCCCCGGGCCTCAGCCCCTGTCTCGACAGGATGTCTGCTCCCTGATTTTGACTCCCCGGGATGTATGTTGCTCTTAGAGAAAACAGTTTTCCCTGGGACCACAGGAGGATCTGATGCGCCAGTCTGCATAGAGGGCGAGACCTCAGACCCCCCTGATGGTTTATATAGGCCACTACCGACATGTTGTCTGACCTCACAAGGACATGATGACCTTTGAGGTCCGGCAGGAAGCTCCTCAGAGCTCGGAACACCGCCAACATCTCCAGGCAGTTTATGTGCCGGGAGGCATGATGGTCCTGCCATAGGCCTGTCATAAAGCGGCCGTCCATGACCGTGCCTCAGCCCGTGAGGGAGGCGTCTGTCGAAACGGTTCTCCGGCGACATGACGCTCCCAACACTGGCCCTTGGGACTGAAACCAAGCTTTCTTCCACATAGATAGGGAACGAAGGCATCTGCGCGTAATCCTGATCATGCGAAACGGGTTTCCCCTCGGGGAGAACCCCTTGGTTTTTAACCACAACTGAAGGGCCCTCATGTGCAGCAGGCCGAATGGAATGATATTGGACGCTGCTGCCATGAGCCCCAACACTCTCTGGAAGTGCTTTACAGTGATGGCTTGGCCTAGCTTTATCCCGGACACTGTGGTCAGGATGGACTCGATCCGCGCGGGAGACAATTGTGCCCGCATCGTGACCGAGTCCCACACCACTCCCAGGAACGTGGTTCTCTGGGCTGGTGTCAACACGCTCTTTTTCGTGTTGAGTCTCAACCCCAGGCTTTGGATGTGGGCGAGGACGACATCTCGATGCCGAACCGCCAGCTCTTGTGACTGTGCTAAAATCAGCCAGTCGTCGATATAATTGAGCACCCTGATACCCTGAAGCCTCAGCGGTGCCAGAGCTGCATCCATACATTTGGTAAATCTGCGAGGGGAGAGAGCTAGGCCGAACGGAAGAACCCGATATTGGTAAGCTTCGCCCCCGAAAGCGAACCTCAGGAACTTCCTGTGAGATGCAAGGATGGATATGTGGAAGTATGCGTCCTTTAGATCTATCGTGACAAACCAGTCCTCGGATTGAATTTGACTCATGAGCATCCTGAACCTGAATCTCCTCAGAGAACGGTTCAGGGGCCTGTGATTTATTATTGGACGCAACCCCCCATCCTTCTTGGGAACTATGAAGTAGCGGCTGTAAAACCCGGACTCCCTGTCCGGTGGAGGAATACGATCTATAGCCTCCTTTGCCAGCAGGGAGTTTACTTCCTGTTCCAATACCCGACCCTGCACTGGGTCGACAACAGTCCAGACCACCCCGTTGAATCTGGGTGGGCGGGAACTGAACTGCAGCCTGTACCCATTTTGAATGGTGCGCAGGGCCCAAGAAGAAATATTCGTCAGATTTTTCCATGCCTCGAAATATTTTACCAAGGGATTCATTCTCGGCCCCCTGAAGCGGATTCCCGGCAGGGCTGAACCGACAACGATTCTCGATGGGTGGACGCAAATGCTGCCTGACCGCAAGCCTGTGGGCCGGACAGTGCAGCCTGCGTTCGCTGGATACTGATGTGTCCCGAAGCGTGTTTAACGGCGGGAGAGCAACATCGATTTCCTGCGGGCTCCGTGAAGGAGACGACCTCGGTCGTTCCACCACGGATGGGGCCGCCCGCAGAGATCCTAAACCAGCTAGGATCTCTTTGACGAAGCCTTTTTAGCCTGCAGGACGGCCCTCAGGTCGCCCTGCTTCTGCTGAGGCTTCGCCTGAGAGCGCCGTCTATGCCCCCAGGCTCCTTGAGGGGGGGCTCTAGACGAAATGCTCTCTCTTTGAGCCTGCCTATAGGCGGAGGAGCTGGTGGATGGCTGTGGCTGCGGCTGCCCACTGGGGGCAGACTTCTTGGACACTGAGCGGCGAGGGAGATACTGTTTGAAGGCCGCTGATTGTTTTTTCGCCTCCTGAAACCTGTCGACGACGGTATTAACGGCATCGTTCGGCATCGCCGAACAGGCCAAAAAGGCGAAATCGGGGCATCAAGGAGGAAAGCCCTGTCTTTCTCCCTGATGCCCGTCAGGTTTAACCATAAATGTCTCTCCGAGACCACCATTGCCGCCATGGAGCGACCGACCGCGCGGGCCGTCTCCTTGGTGACTCGGAGAGACAAATTAGCGACCTTTCTCAACTCCGCGATGTCTTCCGAAGTTGGGCGCTCGCCCTCATCAATGTCCTTAAGAAGGTCGGCCTGGTACGCTCGGATCAGAGCCATGGTGTGAAGACTCGCACCAGCCCGACCTGCAGCCATATATGCCCTGCCCACTAGCGATGATGTGTCTCTACACGGCTTAGTGGGCAGCACCGGGGCTTTAAGGGATGATGCCGATTCGGGGGATAAATAATTTGCTATGGACAGGGGGATTGGAGACACGAGAAGAATGTGGTTTTTTCCACAATTTACACAACTCGTTGTGCAAATCGGGAAATAACGGCAAGCCCCGGTGATGAGGTTTTTCCCTGTGCTGCAGGAAGCGCTCATCCAGTTTGCTTTTAGTCTGCGCTTCCTGCCTTTCTTGTGGCCAGCTGATATTTAAATGGGCCACTGCACGGGAAACAACCTCCACCAACTCCTCATACGCGGGGACACGGGGCGGCGAGTCGTCCCCGAAATCCCCGCCCTCGATGCTGAGCACGTCCACCTCCTCAGAGGCAGACAGCTCAAGCATTGGGTCCTCGACTCGCGCAGAAGAAGCCGCGGGGCGGGCTTCTGCGCGAGGCTCGAGGACATCGGAACTGCCTGATGAATCCCGAGAAGGTGCCTCAGCAGCCTCGGGATCCCCGGACAGATCCATTTGCGAGCCCCATGAAGAGCGTCGCCGCGCCGCACCACGGGGCTCGCGAGGCTGGCCATCTTCATCAAAGATAGCCAGACGGGAACGCAGCACACGGATTGTCATTCTCTCACAATCCTCGCAAGCAGCCCCCTCGAGAGCTGCCTGCGCGCGCTGCATTCCAAGACAGTGCGTGCACAGTCGGTGTCTGTCCCCGCCCGTGATGTAACGAGGACAAGGATGCACACACTTCCTGATACTCGCGCTCGCCATGTCACGCTCAGAGATACTCAGTTTAACAAACAACAGTAAATAAGACACACAGTCACAGATAGCGCTTGCTGAAGAACAGAAAGCTGACATTTTGTTTTGCTGGCGTTCCTTTATAGTTCCGCCTATGTGTCGTCACACATTACGTCATGACGTTGCACCAATCCGAGATTGGCTCAGTTTCATTCATGCTTCAGAGGCGCTACGCTGAGGGGCGTTTCCGCCAAAGTGTCATTCGACGCAGTTGGAGTTCCCTCGAAAGGGAACTGTAATGTATCAGTATTTCTCACAAGTGAACAAAGTGTCAATGGAGGGACAGAAATCTTTCGGATTTCATCAAAAACATCTTCATTTGTGTTCCGTAGATGAAGACGACATTATTGGTTTGGAAAAGCATGAGGGTGAGTAATGTCAGAATTTTCATTTTAAAGGCTAAACACTTTAGGGCTGACTGTTATACTATACTCCATCTAACCATTTATCAAAACCCATTTACTTTGCAATTACAATTGCAAAACATTATGTGTAATGAGATTAATGTTCTGAATGTAACTTTTTAAAACACAGAAACATGAATGGGAAAAAGTAAATTACACTGAACACACCAGTGGATAGTCTTAATAAATGAATCGTAGAATTTGTTTATTTGACACATTTTCCACTTGCAATTGCAGTATTTAAAAAAATACAGTCAGTGTAATTCAAATTTAATTTAAAATAAGCTTAACATACAAAGGTTGTGTAGGCTAAAATGAAAAACAGGAGAACAAAGTTATGTCTCTCAAACAACATTTCAGTAAATAATATAAACTCTCTTAAATTTAAATAATTTTATGAATTATTTGTGTTTGTGAAAAAGTTCACATTTTTTGTAGTAAAAGTTCCCTTTCGTTGTCACTTCGAGTTCGCTTAGAAACTCGTTTCGCTTGGGGTTTCGCTTAGAAAGCCTATTAACTTTGAGTAATACAAAACGAACCAATGGCAAAGAAATGCCATGGGTCTGCAGAATTTGCATGGCGCAACTCCGCCCCACCTCGTGGGTAAAAAAGGAGCAAGCCGGCAGAATGCAGATATGTTTTCGCTTCGGAGCCAAGTTTACCCTTCGTTCCAGTAGCCTTCTCTGATTTCGTCAGCTTTTACGAAACGAGCGAACTCTCCAGTGTTGGTGTGACAACGATCACCCGGCGAGGACACACTTCCTGCTAATCTATGCGTTGAAGTGGAACCTCTTCGTCAACTGGTGCTCTTCTTCCCGAGCTGTCGTGCTTTCCTTCCTTCAAGATGGGTTGGAGCGAAGGCTGTCTCCCTCCACCCTCAAAGTCTATGTTGCCGCTATTGCCGCATACCATGACTCAGTCAAAGGTAAGTCGGTGGGGAAGCACGACCTGATCGTCAGGTTCCTGAGATGAGCGAGGAGACTGAATCCTCCTCGCCTTCCTCTCGTTCCCTCTTGGGACTTCGCAGTGGTTCTAACTGCCCTGCAGAGTGCTCCCTTTGGGCCTTTGCAATCAGTGGAGCTTAAGTTCCTGTCTATGAAGACAGCACTCCTGGTTGGCCTCCATCAAGAGGGTAGGGAATTCGGGCCGGCCTACTCTCACGTGATCCTAAGACCCTGGCTTGGATATGTGCCCAAGGTTCCAACCACTCCCTTCCGGGACCAGGTGGTGAACCTCCCAGCGCTGCCCCTGGAGGAGGCAGACCCAACCTTGGCACTGCTCTGTCCAGTACGTGCTCTCCGTGTCTATGTAGACAGGACGCAGTGTTTCAGGACCTCAGACCAGCTCTTTGTCTGTTATGGTGGGAAGCTGAAGGGAAATGCTCTCTCCAAGCAACGGCTGTCTCACTGGATAGTGGACGCCATTGCTTTGGCATACCAGCAGCAAGGTCGACCGTGCCCCCTTGGTGTGACTGCCCACTCCACCCGGAGTGTGGCGTCCTCTAGGGCTCTAGCGCATAGCGCCTCGCTAATAGACATCTGCAGAGCTGCAGGCTGGGCGACACCCAACACATTCGCCAGATTCTACAATCTCCGAGTGGAGCCAGTGTCCTCTCATGTACTCGCTTCAACCAGCTAGTACCGGACTCGCTCGGGTGTCTTCGCTTGCTCGCCATTCCACTCTACGGACTGGATATGTGCGATATTCTCCTCAAGTGAGCTTCTCCGAAAGCCCTGAGTTCCTCCAGCACTCCTGACGTCGGCGCCAGTGTCTACTGCCTGCGCGTCAGCTAGGTGCCTCCCGTGTGCATGGTACCTCCTCTGAGTGACCCCCACATGTGTATTTCCACTGTAAGCCTCTCTGAGCATGTGTCATGTGGCTCGTTTTGTATTCCTCGAAGTTGATAGGCTTTCTAAGCGAAACCCCATTCGTCGTCATCCGACGGAACGTCTCCGTTCCCTACTCAGGGAACGAGGGTTACATCCGTAACCGAGAAGTTTCGTGTCTACACGAAAATTGAAATTGAAATTGACCGAAAATTGAAATAAAAATTGACTGAATTAAATCCTGAGAAATATTCAGTAGGTTAAAAAAAAGTGAAAACTGTTCTACCCTATATAAAAAACACACTGTAATATTTGTGAATATTAAAATGATATGTCATGTAGCATAAAAATGTTCATATAATTGAAGTAATTACAATGTTACTCTTTTATGAAATGATAGCTCACAGGCACATATACATATTAAAAGATAGAAAGCCCAATATTATTGGCACCCAGAAATAGAATATACATGTATTATCACCAGCAAGCAGAAGGATAACAAAAAACTAAAAATCAGCAAATCAGTAAAGCAAATCAGTCAAATAAAAAGTTTTGGAAATATTTATCATATATTACAATATGCGCCTTGCAGAGGAAAAGGGTGTAAGATGTAGGAGTCACTCAGAAATTGTTTGTGCCTGTAGATCCAAATTTAAGACAGTTCGTTCATTGTCTTAATCTTTTTTTTTCTTCTTATTTGTAGAATAGTCTATCCTTACAAACACTCTTTTGGCTGCGTGTTCATGACCCTCTTTCAAACATTGGGTTCCCCGTGAGGAGAAGAGGGAGCACCTTGTGACAGAGTCTGATTTGGTGCAGTGCTGAAGGGTATATTGTGGGGAGCATCAACCCCTACAGAAACTGTTTCAACACTCTCTTGTCTCTCACTCCGTGTCTCTGCTGTTAGTTTGCAGCATTGACATGGGCAGCAGGAATATTTTTTTGTAGCAGTCCATAATAACCAAGATAATCACCAAGGCACTGAAGATGCCGATTAGGAAATGACCTGCTATCTGGGATATAAATAAACAAACAAATAAGCACATTTGAGCTTCCGTTTACCATTGATGTGCTCAATGTGAGTGTTGATCAATGCTTATATGTAAATAAAAGACATTAAAAACTCGGATTAAACCGCTTAATTCCTATGGGTTACTTTTATAGTGTGGCTACATTTACATGGCCCATTTTTAGCCCGAGAGCATTTCAAATCACAGATTCATTGCCAAATGCAAGGAGGAAGGCACAATCCTATCTACAAAAAATACGAAATACAAACATTTGAGGATGAGCAATGGCATTTAGATTTAACTTTTTTGACTGACCTGTCTAACATGAAGAACAAGCTAAATTTACAGCTGCAAGGTAAAGAGAAGATGGTGGTCAACATGATCAGCTCAGTTAGAGCTGCACGATTAATCGTTAAATGATTGTGATCTTGATTCAAACACCCTTACGCATAAAAGTCTGTGAGCATTCATCAGTCGTTCTGACATAACGTCTACGTTCCCTCCTTCAGGACCGAGACGTTTTATATTAAATATAAACTGATGTCTATGGTAGAGATCAAATTCAACATTTGAAAGTAGTGTGACGTTTCAAATAAAGGTTCAATTAATTGTTAGACCAGTAGGTGGTGAAAAAGAGAACGCTTTTAAACGCTGATTTATCCACGCATGTAAAGTCTTTCTGAGTAATTGAACCATTCATTCAGACTGTTTTTCTTTAAATAATAATTACTAATTCAAATTTATTAAATATTCTGCAGCAATTACCATTTTGTCAGAAACTAAATTAGGCTATGTTATTGTTTAGTATGTCTATTCAGAATCGTAGAATCGTGATATTTATTTAAACAAAGGAAAAAAATGATTCTCAATTTCTCCAGATTTGTGCAGTTCTAAGCTCAGTTAATGCTTTTAATTGAAACCTGCAGTAACATAAGCTGCAGCGCCATGATTTAGGGATCTTCCAAAACATCACATCTGAGCTGGATAACCAAGTGACCCAGCTAACTGAGAACGTTCTGGAAAGTTCTTTCAAAGTTATGAACAAATATTACTCCAGTAATGTTAATAGAATGTTCGTTCAAAGTTATCTGGTCTTCAATAATGTTCTCAAAACCTTAGCACACAAATGTTGTATATGGTCTATGTGCTATAGAGACGCATGGCATGAGATCAGGCTGGTTATTTATACATTGTTCATGGAACGGTTTCTTTTTCTGAAACGTTTTAGTTGGAGATTCGTCTAACATTTTCAAATGTTACTAATGCTTGACTAAGTGCTTTATTGAGCACATTAAAAAGGTCAGGTCACTTCAACCAACGAATGATAGTTCTGTTATGATAGTTTCTGTTCTGATATTAGAGATAGAAGTATATTAACATACTTAACTATTTCAATGATGATAGGATATCAGTAAAAGTTCATACAGTTTGATATATTTACCTGAGAGCGATGAATATTTGTGTTAATCAAATCTCGTAGCTCTGTCTCATTTCTTGTTCCTTCTGTAGGTTTACACCAAGACCTGTTGAGCTCATTGTCAAACACATAAACTCCCTTCTGTCAGGCCGCAAGCAACATATTCACCATTAAGTAAAAAGATGATGACCCATACGACAGGTAGAATCACACAAGCTTCATACAATTTAGGCCGATTAATGTAATTTTCTCCTCCTCAACTTTGCATGGGCATGAAAAAAAAATTTTTCAATCAGCTTCTCCACCCCAATTAACAAAATACTTAATGGAAAAGTCTTAACACCAATTCCTGTCAGAATTTCATGTAAATCCCTTAAAAATTATTCTTGCAATGGCATCTTCTGAGAGAGAGTTCAATGTGTACAGAGTCCTTAAACAAAAAAGAAAACAATTATTATTCACGTCATCATCATCATCATCATCGTAAAAAAAAAAAACGTATAGTCTCTAATCAACAAAAAAGACAATTTAATTGAGTTGAACACAGAAAAAAAGTTACCTCAGGTTTTTAAACCGCTTGAAGGTATATGGTGTTGCGTGCCAGAATGTGTCGTTTTCTCTTTATCCCATTTTTAGTTTCAGGTGTGACAACTTGCCATTGATCCACTCAGTTAATTTAAATAGTGTTTCCTCAACTCAAAGCAGATAGTTAAGGATGATATGTGGAAACAACAGGTTTCACATTTCCATCTAAACAAATTAGGCTACGGCCAACTGTCACCCAGTGTAGCTTGAAATTCTCATCATTTAATCAAATATTTCCTTTTTTAGGGCTGTTATAATAACATGGTACTATTTTCAAAAATATTTACATTTTTAAAATATAATAGGGTAAAAACTGAAAACATAAATACAAAATAAATACATGTGCACAATTGTAAATGATGTACGTTCTCTTACGAGAGGTTCTCTCGTATTGCGTAAGCTAGCTTACGCTGCGGGAAAGATTCATCTTTGCTGAGATATTGAAGCCAAAAAATTATTTCATAATTTGTATCCATTGACAACGCAGTTCCTCTGCGGCAGACCTAGAGCAGGCTAGCTAGCAGCTCATTGGTTCGCTCAGAGAGAACTGCTTAAGCCTATGGGAGAGCGGAGCTGAACCCGCTTCCAATGAGAGGCGCCCGCGCGCTCATTGCGTCATGGCCCGCCAGAATGGGCGTGGCTATGGTGTATATAACAGTCTCTCCCAGGCTTATATGTTGATTCATTTCATCTTCAGCAAGCTGCACGCTTCTGCTGTCCTGAGAAAAGCTGTCGCCGTCGAGAAGGCATCACTCTAGCGAGCTCCCGGACCCTGAAGAAGCCGGCCGTCTTCGCCACCTTCAGCCGCCCTGCAAGCTAGCGCCATCCGACGACTGTATCCTTCTCTTTTCTCTATATATATCTAAAAGAGCCGAGCGTCTTTTTAAAGATGTCTCGTTTTTCCTGCGGCTCTTGCCGCGCTCCTCTCGAGGACGGAGACCGCCATGTCATCTGCGCTCTCTGCCTGGGACTCGAGCACGCAGAACTCGCCCTCGCGGATGGAGGATGCGACTTCTGTGAGAGCCTGCCGTTGTCGTCCCTGCGGGCACGACTTCTGGCAGCAAAATCCGCTCCCGCGCCGCCTCCCTCTTCGCCGCGTAAGAAGAAACGCCGCTCCCAGAGGCCGCCGGAGCCCCCTGCGGAACCATGCGGGCCGCCGCCGCCGCTTCCCGCTTCCCGCTCTCCCTCCCCGCCCCTGCCGGACATACAGTTGCCGCCGAGTGGCCGCTCTGTCGCTTCCGATGACGCCGCGGAGGAGAAGGATTCCTGTTCACTGCTCGCATCAGACAGTGAAGAATGGTCATCTCTCGGATCCACGAGAGAGTCGGCGGGGATCCGCGCCGGGATAGAGGAGGAACTAATGCGCCTCCTCTCACAGGCCGTCGAACGCCTCGGTCTCGAGTGGTCTCCTCCACCCGAGCAGGCCCCGAACCGGATGGACGGCAGCTTTTTTCATCGGCGCTCGACCCCCGCGTGCAACCCATTCCTGCCTGAACTTCACACAGAGCTGACGAAGTCCTGGAATGCCCCGCTCTCGGCTAGAAACCGCTCCGATATATCCGCCTCGCTGCGCTCGGTGGACGGAGCCGCCGAAAAAGGTTACTCAGCCATGCCGCCCGTTGAGGACTTGGTCGCCGCACACCTCTGCCCGCCCTCTGCTAGATGGCGCTCTTCCCCCACGCTTCCTTCGAAAGCTTGCAGAGCGACCTCGAGCTTTCATGCTCGCGCCTACGCCGCCGCCGGTCAGGCCGCCGCAGCGCTACATTCTATGTCTGTCCTCCAAGTATTACAGAGCGATATTCTCCGTGAGTGGGCCGAAAGCGGTAGAAACCCCTCCCCCGCTGTCACAGATCTGAGAAGTGCTACGGACCTCGCCCTTCGCGCCACTAAAGCCGCCGCACAAGCTCTGGGGAGATGCATGGCCAGGCTTTGTGTAGCCGAGAGACACTTATGGCTCACGCTCGCCGACATGGGAGATTCTGAGCGCGCCGCGTTTCTTAACGCGCCCCTCTCCCCGACGGGCCTTTTTGGATCTGCTGTCACGGGAATCGTCGATCGCTTTTCCGAGGTCCAGAAAGCTACTCAGGCGATGAATTTGTTTCTGCCCCGCCGCGCTAGCTCTTCCGCGGGCCGCTCTCTCGAGCCTCCTGCCAGAGCTCCACCACAGCGCCCCCCTCCGCAGACTCAAACAGCCCAGCGCAGACAGGGCGGCCGCCCTCGCTCTGACAGCCGCCGCAGACCGCCGCCCCCACGGGGCCCGCGACCTAAGATCACGCTGAAGCCTGATCATCAGAAGTCTGCCTAGCAAAGTTAAGAAAACGACGGTGCTCTCCCGCTGCGGCCGGACCGCCGTCAAAGCTTCGCCCTCTGCCAGTCCCCGTTGTTTCGCCGACTGCTGTAGTGTTGACCGCCACAAACAAGCCGGTGTCCCAGCCCGCTTGCGAGCGACAAAAAGCCGTTTTTACGGCTACCCAGAGAAATCTCAAAAAGAGAAAATTTGCCAGTTGTGTAGAAAATGTGCCCACAATCATGTGCTCACCCATACACACAAGCATAACATATCCCGTGTCTCTATCAGAGCCCCATCACATGAAACGGGCACAGCCCGCTCTAATATCAGAGAACATAAACACGCCCACGAGCTCGTGCGCGTGTCCCCTCTCTGCTCGCTCTGTTTCACGGCCCATAGACTCCTCTCTGAGTGCAAATCCCGTTGCCACACACATTCAAAGCGCGCCCACACACTGTGT
This sequence comes from Rhinichthys klamathensis goyatoka, assembly GCF_029890125.1. Lineage (NCBI taxonomy): Eukaryota > Metazoa > Chordata > Actinopteri > Cypriniformes > Leuciscidae > Rhinichthys > Rhinichthys klamathensis. The sequence continues at coordinate 4,707,473 of NW_026606664.1, read as the reverse complement.
CCAGCCCGCTATGTGCAGCAATCAGGGCGATATAGCCATTCGGCCACTAGCCGCATGCTCCAAAGCGTGGGAAGCCATTCCAGGCATTTCCCCGTGGGTGCTAAGCATTATAAAGAATGGCTATCTGCTACAGTTTCGCCGCCGCCCGCCTCGTGCGCGCGCGCGGCTCGAATCTACTGTCAGCCCGCTGGCCACCGGCACGCTCCGCTCAGAAATTGCGACACTGTTGCAAAAGGGCGCCATAGAGAGAGTCCCACCATCTATGACCGAGTCGGGGTTTTACGGCCGTTATTTTCTGGTTCCCAAGAAAGACGGCGGCCTCAGACTGATTTTACATCTCAGGTCTTTGAACAAAGTGCTCATGAAGAGACCGTTCAAGATGCTCACTACCAGGAAACTCCTCGCGCAGGTGCGCCAGGGGGACTGGTTCATCTCTCTAGACCTGACAGGCCATTCTTACGTTTCGCCTTCGAGGGTCATGTTTATCAATACGCCGTTCTCCCGTTCGGCTTATCCCTGGCGCCCCGCACATTCACGAAGTGCATGGATACGGCGCTCGCCCCCCTGCGGAGCCAGGGGCTGCGCATATTGAATTATCTGGACGACTGGCTGATTTTGGCCCAATCACAGACGGAGCTTCTGTCGCACCGCGCAGTTCTCCTCGACCATCTGAAAACGCTGGGCCTCTCTGTCAACTGGACAAAGAGCTCCCTTCAACCCAGTCAATCGATTTCCTTTCTAGGAATAGATTTGAACTCGGTCACGATGACGGCTCGCCTGTCTACACAGCGCGCGCGCAGTGTACAGCGACTGGCCGCCTCGTTTCAGATGGGCACCCGCACACCTCTGAAAACTTTTCAGAGGATGCTGGGTTACATGGCCTCAACCTCCGCTGTGCTTCAGCTGGGCCTTCTGCACATGCGTCCGCTTCAGCTTTGGTTAAACAGCCGTGTACCCCACCGCGCGTGGAACACGGGCCGCCAGCTGATCAGAGTTACGCAGACATGTCTCACGGCGCTGCAGCCATGGACAGTAGCAGAATGGTTTCGACAGGGCGTCACGATGGGGACCTTTTCCCGCCGAAAAGTCATCTCGACAGATGCATCCAACACGGGTTGGGGTGCAGTCTGCGAGGGCTCACCGGCCTTCGGCCATTGGTCGACACAGGAAAGCCCCTTACACATAAACTGTCTGGAAATGCTTGCGGTCGAGAACGCGCTCTCGCGCTTCCTCCCGCTCATTCGGGGACACCACGTCCTGATCCGTTCGGACAACATGGCTGTGGTCTCCTATCTCAACCGTCAGGGCGGTGTCAGATCCAGGAATCTCTTCCTACTGACACACCGCATTCTAGTTTGGTCTCAGAGCCGCCTGCTCTCGCTCAGAGCGACGCATGTGCCGGGCCATCTGAACGACGGTCCAGACATACTGTCCAGGAACCTCATCTCCACAGGAGAATGGTCCCTGAACACACAAACGGTCCAAATACTGTGGCGGCTATTCGGCAGAGCAGAGGTGGACCTCTTCGCGTCAGAAGAGAACGCTCACTGCCCAATATTTTTCTCAAGGAGCGAGGACGCGCTAGCCCAGGAATGGCCTCGCCGCCCGCTCTATGCATTCCCTCCGATCGCTCTGCTACCACAGGTAATTCAGAGGATCAGGGACACACGCCACTCGGTGCTCCTCATAGCAGACACTGTCTAGATGGATAGTAGACGCTATCACCTCTGCTTACGCATCTAAATGCCTGCCCTGCCCTCTGGGCATCAGGGCGCACTCCACTAGAGGCATGGCCTCATCGTGGGCATGGTCCTGTGGAATTTCCATTCATGATATTTGTGTGGCCGCGGGATGGGCCTCCCCGTCCACTTTTGTCAGATTTTACAACTTCCCGCCTTGTTCCCGCCTTGCAGGCAAAATTACTAGCTGTCTAAAGACCAGCTCCCTAAGAAGCTGCATTACTGGGAGTCCCTCACACAACCGGTTCGCCCCTTGTGCTCTCCTTAAATGCTTATACACTTCATGTGCCCGCTCTGCCGGCCTCATACATGCTTATGTATACACTTCATGTGCCCGCTCTGCCGGCCTCATAATACATTCACTCCACGTAAAAAATCCCCCGGTATCACCCTGGGATTCATGAGTGGATTCATAGCGCGCACGGCGTTGACCAGGTGTTCCCGCAGCGTAAGCTAGCTTACGCAATACGAGAGAACCTCTCGTAAGAGAACGAATCGGTTACCTAACGTAACCTCGGTTCTCTCTAGAAGAGGGAACGAGTCTTGCGTTCCCGGCCGTGCTTGCGCTACTAGCGTTTCGCTTCACGCTGAAATAAATCAACATATAAGCCTGGGAGAGACTGTTATATACACCATAGCCACGCCCATTCTGGCGGGCCATGACGCAATGAGCGCGCGGGCGCCTCTCATTGGAAGCGGGTTCAGCCCCGCTCTCCCATAGGCTTAAGCAGTTCTCTCTGAGCGAACCAATGAGCTGCTAGCTAGCCTGCTCTAGGTCTGCCGCAGAGGAACTGCGTTGTCAATGGATACAAATTATGAAATAATTTTTTGGCTTCAATATCTCAGCAAAGATGAATCTTTCCCGCAGCGTAAGCTAGCTTACGCAATACTCGTTCCCTCTTCTAGAGAGAACCGAGGTTACGTTAGGTAACCGATTCGTTTTCTATTAGTGCTATAACTGGCGAGGGGGATTCTGCCAAATAAGGCAACTTCCCTTTCAAGGGAACTTCGAGCTGGTGGGAACGCCCCTGCGTGATTGCGTCGTGAAGCACGTGTATAATCAGTCCAATGGAGAGACGAGACGTCATAGGCGGGTGACGTCATCGACCAGGAAACTATAAAGCACCTCTGAAAACAGACCGCGCTAGCTTCTATTCCTTCAGCAAGCGCTCTGTGTGAGCTTGTCTCTGTCTATTTATTGTTGTTTGTCCACAAGCATATATTTATATTAGACAGGAGTTTGGAGAGCAAACAGCCTTGGATCGTGTGTTCGTCACTGCCCTCGCTTCATTCGAGTGGGGACTTGTCGAGTGGAGATGTCATTCATAAAGGCAACCAGTAGTGGGAACTCCCACTAGCCACCTCATCGCCGGCCACTGGCGACATGCAGCGACAAAGTCGCTTGTAGTGTGAACGGGGCTTTAGAGTGGAGCATGCACGGTCAGCTAGTAAATTGGGTCTGACTGTGTTCATTCATAAATTCCCGACGTGTAACATATGCACTATCGAGAGTTTTAGCTCTGCTCTTGTTGGCTTTCTTCTCGAGGGAAGAAAGTCAATAAAGATTTGGCTCGGATCTACGTGTTTGCCGAGGCAGCTCGTAGATTACGGGTCTGCAATAAAGATTCTGTGACTTGATCTCGGATCTCGCGTGTGCCGAGGAAGCGCGTAGATTACGGGCTGCATAAGAGTCGTGGCTCGGATCTCGCGTTTGCCGAGGCAGCGCGTAGATTACGGGTTTGCAATAAGAATCTATTGGCTCAGATCTCGCGTTTGCCGAGGCAGCGCGTAGAATGGGTCTGCATCTCTACAATAAGAATCTATGGCTCAGATCGCGCGCTTGCCGAGGCAGCGCGTGATTATAATTTATGGGTCTGCATATCTGCATAATAAAGTGGCTCTTCCCACGTTTGCCGAGGCAACGTGTATAATTGGTAGCTAATATGCACAGGGAACTGAGTAGACGGGAAATTTTCCTTTCTCTCGTTCTCTTATGATTGTTTGAAAACTAATTTTGTATTCTTTATTGTTTGAGATTATAATATGAGGTCTATATTAATACACTATATTCAGCCTTTAAACTAGACCGTTTCTACTTGTCTGGTTGATATTTGGCTGTATTTAATTTGAGAAAATTAAATATGTAGGCCTACTCATCTAATCTTTGAGTTAAATGTCTGTATTTATAGGCTACTATTCAGCTTTTTCATTCAGACCGTTTCTACTTGTCTGGTTGATATTTGGCTGCATTTAATTTTTGAGAAAATTAAATATATAAGCTACTCATCTCTTCCTTGGAGTTAGATGTCTATATTAATATACTATTCAGCTTTAAGATTTTTCATCCAGACCGTTTCTACTTGTCTGGTTGATATTTGGCTGCATTTAATTTTTGAGAAAATTAAATATGTATTCATCTTATCCTGGAGTTAAATGTGTGTATTAATATACTATTCAGCTTTTTCATCCAGACCGTGTTACTTGTCTGGTTGATATTTGGCTGTATTTAATTGAGAAAATTAAATATGTACTCATCTGATCTTTGAGGAGTCATTTATTTCTGAGGAAATAAATGGTTGTTCCCAAGAGGAAATGGATAACACCTCATTATATGATGCACATCTTCCTTCGGTGCCCTCCAGCGAGTTCTAGTCTCAGTGTCTGACTCACAGAAGGGGGGTTTAAGAGGGGTCAGTTCGGTAATTTCGTGCCGGTCATCCGTTTCAGGACGCCGGATTGGCTTCTCAAGCTATACTAGAGACCAGTCTCGAGAGGCTGGTTCCTTTTAGAAGTCTCAGCCATTGTCATTTTTGGATAAGACATATCTGAGGATAGTCGTTATCTCGAAGTAGGCGTCGACTAAGAAGAAGTCCTGATGCCGAGGCTATCAGGCTTCTGAGGGTGGCCCCCTCCGGGCAGAAACGGGTTCGAGAATCCGTGTCTCCTCGGCGCCCTCTGGGGGGCTACTCTCTGAGGAGGGTCGCAGCGCTGCCAGTTCGGTTGTTCCCTGCCGGTTCGCCGTTCGTGGAACAGTCAAGTCGGTCATTCCCTGCCGGTTATCCGCTTCAGGGCACCGAAGTGACTGTTCGGTTAAATCCAGAGGCCAGTCTCACAGATTCAGTCCGAGGACTGGTTTGTCACGATAGATGGAAGGACGCGCCATGTAGCCATCCGTCCTCCACACAGGAAGTCCCTGAGGTTCGCTTTCGGGGGCGAAGTGTACCAATATCGGGTTCTTCTCTTCGGCCTAGGTAAAACTAGGCCAGTCACTCACTGCGAAACAGTTTCAGAGACTGGTGGGTCTCATGGCAGCTGCGTCCAACGTAATAACTTTTGGCCTCCTGTACATGAGACCCCTGCAGTGGTGCCTCAGGACCAAGGTGTTTCTCCGAGGGGAAATCCGTTTTGCATGATCAAGGTCACGCGGCGATGCCTACGTGCCTTAGTCATGTGGAACAAACCTTGGTTCCTCGCCCTAGGCCCAGTGCTGGGGGCTTCTTGTCGACGCTTAGCTATCGACGAATGCTTCCCTCACAGGTTGGGGGGCGATCATGAGTGGTCGCTCGGCGAAAGGTCTTTGGCAGGACCATCTACTTTCTTGGCACATAAATCGGCTAGAAATTATGGTGGTGTTTCGATCTCTCTCAAGCACTTCATGCCAGACCTGAGAGGTCACCATGTGCTTGTCTGCACAGACAACACGTCGGTGGTCTCTTACATAATCCAGGAGCAGACATCCTGTCGAGGCAGGGGCCGAGGCCCGGGGAATGGAGACTCCACCCCGAGGTGGTGGAACTTCTATGAAAAACTTTGGTCGAGCAGAAGTAGACCTCTTTGCATCTTAGAGAACACACACTGTCCACTATGGTTCTCACTCAGTCAGCCAGCTCCTCTGGGGCTGGACGCTATGATGCAGACGTGGCCGAGGTCACGTCTGTACGCATTTCCCCCGATCTCTCTGCTCCAGGGAGTTCTGGAGAGAGTTCGCCGGGACGGGGCCCTTCTTCTGTTATTAGCCCCGTGTTGGCAGGCCCGAGTGTGGTTTTCGGACCGAGAATCTCTCCAGCTGCGGCTGGCGTAATAGCTAAAAGCAGACTCTCCATTCTTAGAGTGAACCCTTGGTATTTCTAGCTGATGTGATCCTAATGATCTGAGTGATCTGTTAGGTTTATATTCAGTGAGCATATCTGCAATATATTATATATTATAGGTCCTAGCCCATTGAATGATTTATATACCAGTAATAATACTTTAAAATCAATCCTAAATGTAACTGGGAGCCAGTGTAAAGACCTGAGGACTGGTGTCATATGTTCATATTTTCTGGTTCTGCTCAGAATCCTGGCAGCAGCGTTCTGTATGAGCTGCAACTGTCTTGTGGTCTTTTTAGGAAGGCCAGTGAGGAGTCCATTACAATAATCCACCCTGCTGGTGATGAAAGCATGCACAAGTTTCTCTAAGTCTTGATTGGAAACAAAGCATCTAATTCTTGCAATATTTTTCAGATGATAGTATGCTGATTTAGTTATTGCTTTGACATGACTACTGAAACTAAGGTCTGACTCTAGAGACACACCAAGATTCCTGACTTGATTTTTAGTTGTTAGACCCCTAGCGTCAAGGTCAAGTCAAGTCAAGTCATCTTCATTTATATAGCGCTTTTAACAATGGATTGTTTCAAAGCAGCTTTACAGAGATAAACATATCATTTAAGGTAACAGATTGTTTTGGCGTTATAGCGGTTCTTGAATAATGTTACTTCCAGCTAAAGTTAATTTTGATTGATTCACCTCCGTCGAAATGATCAGACTTTAACCCTCTGGGGTCCAAGGTGTTTTTGGGGTCCTTGAGATGTTTTGACATACTCTGACATTTGTGCTTTTTTCAGTTGCTTAGAAACATATTACTGGCAAAGGTGTAATTACACTCTATTTAGCACACACAGGGCTACCATAATGTGTTATCAACATGTATGTACATTTTTGTATTTTTGAGAGAATATTGTTTATGCGTGGTTATTGAAAAAACTAAAACTTAAAGTTTCTGAAATAAGGCCACAAAACAAATACTAAATATCTGTCCACAAGACTTTTGACTAATGGATGTTGTCGCCTAGAGTTTTTTCTTCAAAATGATCTGAAAATCATCCTGCCTTATCATTCACATAAAACAATAGATTGGTTTAAATTTAAAAATGACACTTTTTGTTTGGAAAGGCAATATGCGCAGGGGTGTGACCTGCTGTGATTCACACCTGGAAAGACAATGGGCCCGCATAATGCGCGCATAATGGGGCTGCACACTAATGACCCTTTCATTCAGGTGTGTCACTGAGCCACAAGAATGCAATGACAATATATATATATATATATATACACTCACCGGCCACTTTATTAGGTACCCCATGCTAGTAACGGGTTGGACCCCCTTTTGCCTTCAGAACTGCCTCAATTCTTCGTGGCATAGATTCAACAAGGTGCTGGAAGCATTCCTCAGGGAGTTTGGTCCATATTGACATGATGGCATCACACAGTTGCCGCAGATTTGTCGGCTGCACATCCATGATGCGAATCTCCCGTTCCACCACATCCCAAAGATGCTCTATTGGGTTGAGATCTGGTGACTGTGGAGGCCATTTTAGTACAGTGAACTCATTGTCATGTTCAAGAAACCAATTTGAAATGATTAGAGCTTTGTGACATGGTGGAAGTAGCCATCAGAGGATGGGTACATGGTGGCCATAAAGGGATGGACATGGTCAGAAACAATGCTCAGGTAGGCCGTGGCATTTAAACGATGCCCAATTGGCACTAAGGGGCCTAAAGTGTGCCAGGAAAACATCCCCCACACCATTACACCACCACCACCAGCCTGCACAGTGGTAACAAGGCATGATGGTTCCATGTTCTCATTCTGTTTACGCCAAATTCTGACTCTAACATCTGAATGTCTCAACAGAAATCGAGACTCATCAGACCAGGCAACATTTTTCCAGTCTTCAACTGTTCAATTTTGGTGAGCTCTTGCAAATTGTAGCCTCTTTTTCCTATTTGTAGTGGAGATGAGTGGTACCCGGTGGAGTCTTCTGCTGTTGTAGCCCATCCGCCTCAAGGTTGTGCGTGTTGTGGCTTCACAAATGCTTTGCTGCATACCTCGGTTGTAACGAGTGGTTATTTCAGTCACTGTTGCCCTTCTATCAGCTCGAACCAGTCTGGCCATTCTCCTCTGACCTCTGGCATCAACAAGGCATTTCCGCCCACAGAACTGCCGCTCACTGGATGTTTTTTCTTTTTCGGACCATTCTCTGTAAACCCTAGAGATGGTTGTGCGTGAAAATCCCAGTAGATTAGCAGTTTCTGAAATACTCAGACCAGCCCTTCTGGCACCAACAATCATGCCACGTTCAAAGTCACTCAAATCAACTTTCTTCCCCATACTGATGCTCGGTTTGAACTGCAGGAGATTGTCTTGACCATGTCTACATGCCTAAATGCACTGAGTTGCCACCATGTGATTGGCTGCTTAGAAATTAAGTGTTAACGAGCAGTTGGACAGGTGTACCTAATAAAGTGGCCGGTGAGTGTATATATATGCCTATATAATACAAAATTGGTTCACAGTTCCAATTATTTATTTATTTTGCAAATTGTGCTTGCAAATTGTATAATATCAAATGTAAAAATTTATAGTAATTGTGCAGTTAATTATCATACTGTTTTTACAGAAAGTTTGGGAATGTATCCCAAATGTGTCACTAATAAAACACAATACAAATAATTTAAAGAGGAGGCTTATATTGAGCTTTTAAGATTTACCTAAGATTTATTTATATGTAGCCTACATATATTTTTGCTATTTTAATAAAAAGGTTACAATTACAACAACAATAAAATTTTTAACTATATTTCAAATGTAATCTTTCTTTGTATTATATACTAAAGTATACATTTTATCATACATATTTCACAGTTGCGGATTAATTAGTTTGAATATAGCTTACAATCGAACAAATACTATAATAACATCTTAGCAAACAAGCTTATTTGATGTGGCAGTATTTTACAGTAAAAACGACATCTTGTCTTTCATATGTAACATATCGTTTTTATGATTAGGACATATAAATGTTAATTTGCAGTTTAATACGTTGCTTATGCAAAAATATTTTATTTCAACATATTTCAGTCGATTTTTACTCATCTCAGTATTGGAATATAGTTAGGTAAAAGCTGTTCATTCATTCACACACAAAAACGCGATTCAAACAGTCTTTTTGTTTACAGACACTATTCCATATCACGATTAGCACAAAGCACTTGAAAATAAAGAATGAACCTATTCCTCAGCTGGATCCGTTGCTCCTCCAAATGAAACTACCTGTAGCCTACTTCTGAGGTAATTTTTTCCAGGATTATTATTAAGATAGTACTATTATTCCTCACAGCGTCGTAAATATGAGTCTCTTTCGGTGGGTTATCCAGCTGATGTGGGCGTGGATCGCCTCAGAGCATTTGTGTTTGAATAGAGCGCGCGCTCCGTGGGCGTGGTCAAATTAACTTTAATGAGCTGAGACGAGAACGACTATCATCTCTCTCTTTTCGTACAGATTACATAAAATGAGAAAAATTTTTTTTTATATAAATTACTTCATTTAAAAGAAGATAATTCAGGCTTCATGCCTGTGTGCCTGTATACCTGTTTGACTGAGTATTTGCAGAGTTACAGATGATTTTTCGGACGCGTTTCAGAATGGACTGACAGAGAGAACGCAGAACGCGCATCATGTTTATTTTTCTTTATTAGGCGAAAAGCACAACACTTTGTTTTTATTATGAGGTTCCACAAAAAAAATACAAACTTAACAGGATCGAATGATGTACAACACTTATATGCAAGATCAAAATTAACAGAGTAATTTGAGTCTCTTTTGCACTGATAAGGAAAAAAGTGAGCTGGTATCGCCGGCGAGACCGCCGACCCCAGGGAGTTAAACGCGAACCTGTGATTAACGCTGACGGCGTTCACATGCTCATTCAGAATTCTATAGTTATGTGCTTTTTAAAATATGTGCGCAGGTTTGTAATTCATACAACCCAGCCTAAACAAACTACTTTTCTTGCCTATAAATTTTGATACAGAATTTTGTTTTATTTGATCACTTCGGGGTACGCGAGCCGGAATTCACAACGCTTTATCTGTAGAGTGGGAAAGGGATCCTCCATAGGGAGAGGATAGTGGATACTTCAGCACTGCATTGTCATCGGGTCCAGGCAAAGCTCCCTCGTCAGATCTGGACACTGCCTGGATCCGGCAGGCTGCGGGAAAACCTCGGGATAAACAAAGACACTAATATTAGCGTAGATGCCATTCTTCTTATGATGTAGCGAGTACATCAAGATTTAAGGGAAGTGTTCCCAGTTCCGGCTGACCTAATCTATGCAGCCTAACATTGAATTTATAGAAGTCTATATAGTATTATGTGTATGCTAGGTCAAAGAGATGTGTTTTTAGTCTAGCTTTGAACTGACAGAGTGTGTCTGCTTCCCGGACAATGGTAGGAAGACTGTTCCAAAGTTTTGGTGCTAAATAGGAAAAGGATCTACCGCCTGCAGTCGATTTAGATATTCTAGGTATTATCAACTGGCCGGAATTTTGAGATCGCAATAGACGTGAAGGACTATAATGCGCTAAGAGCTCGCTCAAGTACTGCGGAGCTAAACCATTTAGTTCTTTGTAGGTAATCAACAATATTTTAAAATTTATACGATGTTTAATAGGGAGCCAATGCAGTGTTGACAGAACCGGGCTAATATGGTCATATTTCCTGGTTCTGGTAAGAACTCGAGCTGCGGCGTTTTGAACTAGCTGTAGTTTGTTTATTAAGCGTGCAGGGCAACCACCCAGTAGAACATTACAATAATCTAGCCTTGAGGTCATGAACGCATGGACTAATTGTTCCGCATTTCCCAATGAGAGTGTTGTGGCAAAAATTCATCTCAAACAAACATCACTGCGTAAGAGACACTCAGAGTCAAATTATATAAAATAGAGGTATTTATTCTTGCAAGAATAGGAGCAGTCTAATACACAGTTGTTACCCTGTGCAGAAGAGTGACACACCCCCAGACAGACTGAACTAGCTTTTATCTTAGTTTCAAGGCCTTCTTCCCCCCAGAGCCTTCCTCCCAGTAGTTTTCCATAGACGTCACTAGTTGGCCCACTAAGCTCCCCTGCACTAAGTGGCCTTCTGACATCTAGGTCAGAGGTCCTTGTTCGTCTGTTCTCTGGAGTGTCTCCCTCTTCTGCCTCCCCAGGTACATAAACAGAATCCTCTCTCACTACAAGTGAGAGACACACATGTGACATTCTTTGAATCATCTATATTTAACTAAAGATCAATGAATATCATTAAAATTGCCACCACAACTCCTCACTTTTTATCATTCTGATTACCCATAATCACAATAATAAACAATAAGACAAATTTTAAGTCATATCATCACACTTATACTTTTCATCTCTGATTTTTCCATAAATGATCACTCTCCTTGAACCTGTGAAGAAAAGTTTAGAATGAAGAAGCATAAGGCTGTTTTTGTGGGGGAAAAGCCCCGTAATATTTTAGCAAGCAAGTAAACATTTTTACGGTGCCGGGCTAAGCGAGAAATCACTGTTCCTGCGCTCCTGTAAACAGACCCTCAGTCACACCAGTAAGGAAAAAGGTAGTTATAACATAGTAAGGAAACAAACAGATAAAAGTATAATAAAAAATCCCTCAGTTTCAACCCCTGTCCTTGTACGCCATCTCGTAACACGGATGACTGCTGCTTTTAACCCTCTTTAAATCTTTTGCCCTTAATCTTTCTCAGAAAATAAACAAATAGAAGAAAAACAAACAGAACATACATTTAACACATATCTCACTGTAGCTCCCGCTACCTGTATCGTCACATAATTTTGTTCATCCTTGGGATAGACTGTCATTTTCACCAATTGAACAGACAGCATGTTTCACCTGTCACTGTAATCATATTCCCCCATGAATAACAAAATTATTAGAATAACAATCCTAACTCCTATCATTAAGCCTTTTCCATTAATCTACGCCCATCTCCATATTTCACCTCGGTTTTCCTAACCATATTTTGTTCACTTCTAATTCAATTTAGTAAGCTCTATTTAATGCCATATTTAACAAAATCTAACCAGAGAAGTCTTATAATTTTATCCATTCTTCTAACCAATGCAGTTGTTCAATATTAACTCTAATATTTCCATTACAGACACAATCAATATATTTTCTACATTTACAATCAAATCAATACCTAGTTTGATTCAATCAAACAAAATCATCACAAAAACAGATTCATCTGTTAAACTTAAACCATCAGTTGTGTTGATCATCTCGTTCGCCCCACGGACGTTCCGTGTTCTTTTACCTTTAACTTTTAATCCAAAACATGCTGTGGTTCTACTTAATAAGCTTCAACAATTATCCCTACAATTTACATTAATTAATAGATCTTCTCTTCCCAAAAACATTTTCCTTAAATATTTCCTAATGAATAAGTAACCAATCAAATCTTTTGATCTACTGTATATCAATACTAAGCCCTATTTTGATTTAATCAAATCAAATCCTCAAAATAATCACAAAACCACATTCTTAAACCATTAGTTGGTTCACATCCTCCTCCAGGCGTGTTGATCATCTCGTTCGCCCCATGGACTATGGGATGGTTGTGGCCTGTTGGTGTAGGTGAGAGGCTTGGACCCAGGTGTCACACTCTCCAACCATTTTCTGATCCTTATAAGGTTTTCCCTTAAATCACGACCGCACCCCCACTGGAGTGAACTGTCACCTGTGAATGGAGACCTTATTTTGTTAGTGACCGCTTGTCTAGCAGCTCGTCCCCTTTGGTGTGACCTGTGGAATCAACAACCTGAAACATATTATCACCGGATAATTTCTTGCTCACTTAATAGCACTCGGGGTCCTTTTACCCTGAAAAACACTCAACCCACTTTGCTCATGTCCACACAATATTTATACATTTGGAACAGAATTAGTTCTGTTTGATCCAATCCATCCTGACATTCTGTAAAAGGAAAATTTTAAGTTATGCGCTGCGCAGGTGTAGCACCTTTCTGCCACAATAATAACCCAGGCCAGGATAGTTAGCCAAATTCATCCATAACCATTATTTTATTGGCACATTTTGCCCTGTCTCCCAATCCTGCATGCTCTCTGTAAGGAGAAACAAATTTCGAGGTTATTGTCAGATAGTAAAGTACGTAGTTTCTTTTGTCTACTGTTCTCCCGTGTCCTTCGATGCCCTGGCGTTTCCTGTTGAAACAATCTTTGTTATTGGTGTGTGCACACTCACAGACATCAATTTTGTTAGGCAGAAAAAATGGCTTCTTTCAGGGCTTTTATCAAATTACCCCTAGTGTTCTCCCAACATTTATTCAGCAACTGTGAACCCCTTAATAAACCATATTTGGCAATTGTTATACCATCTCCCTCTTGATGCACGACACAACTCGAGCATCAATTTAACATAACATTTAACATAGTGTTTTTTATAAAGTTTGCCATCAACACTAACCCAAACGTTGTCCTTCAGACAAATTTCTCTGCCTCTGAAACCAAAAATATTACATTCTTCACTTAAAGCCACAATCTCACCTTCTTCTCGAAGTATTTGAAAGGCAACGGCCCTCAGTCTCACAGCGAATCTTGCTTTTCAGGCCTGTTGTTTGGTCTCTCAAGTCAGTCATCTACAAACATTTCCAAAGTCATCAATTTTCCCTATCAGGTCAGGTCGTGCTGTGCAGACTTGGTCAATGTCAGTCAATCATTTCTCCCCCTTTGTTCACAATAATCATAAATGTGAGGGGCTTTCTTGATAATTTCATGTTGACTTAGCCAATATGTCACTTTGTTGTTTCCCTCAAATCTTCAACATTTTCATTTATCTCAGCCCATGCCAGATGGTGATCTACAACTACACAATTCCAATTTACTTAAACTGATCTTCAAATCTACATTATGTATGACAAAAGTATTACTACCAGACAGAGCATGATGGCCAATCAACTTAAAGCTTGTCCCATGTTCTGTATTGTCTTTTCATCAGAATTATCAGCTTCTTTAAAATTTGTCATTTGCCTTAACCCATCTGTAATGATAAACTCATTCCAGAGGTTAATGACGCAATATACACACCATTCAGGCGGAATATTAGTGCCCCAAACTAATACATACAAGACATAAAGTGCTGTCACCATCACACACACTCGTACTAGACACACATATGTTAACTGCTCATTCTCAATGTTCACTTTTCTTTATATTATTGCTAAAAGATTTAAATTTTAAATAAGATTTTAACCTTTCCATTTTTCCTGTAGCTTCTACCTAATTTTACATGGTATCTTAACCACTTTCAAAGCACGTCTTGTTCATTATTCATTTGATTTTTAGACAAGTCAGCTGGGTTGTTTTGTTTCATTATCATAATTTTGCTTCAGCTTGCTCTAGCAGGCCGATAACAGAAAGACAGACACAGTTACCATCCCTTCCTCCAACTCAGGCAGTCTCTCTCACTATAAACAAATAATTTTTCCACCAGCCTCCTAAGGCTGTAACTTAGACAAAATTTGTATTCATTACAATAACCTTTGACCATTCACCTTTGTTATCCAGACTTTCCTTAAATCAAAAGCTGTCTTCATCTTTAGCCACCACCATGTCTAACGACCTTCAAGAGTTAAAACTATGTCATAGACCTATTAGTTCAAAATCAACACTATGATTTTCCTTGCCCATAAGGCAAACCAGTACATAAAAAGTTTTGCTACTGTCTCCACAACAACTAATGGGAATCACTTCATGGCCTCAGCTGGCTCTTGAAAGCCCACTCCTGTTAGCCCTTTATCTATAATCTCCATCAGGGTGTTTTCCCCTGGCATATTTGCAGACGCTTGTCACAATAAAAAAACAAGCCATACAACTAATGCGGTTTCTTGTGATTGGTATAGAGGAACACTCACGTTTCTGGGTCAGACTGCCTGTAACTCCTCACAGCTCATCCGCCCTAACGATAAAGGATGCTGCTGGCCTCACAGTCATCCGCTCCACTCTCATACCTTTCTCACATAAACACCTCCATCTTGAGATGCCCAGTGACTTTACGTGATCCACTCTGGCTTGGGTTGCCCCCTGTCTGGCCAAAGGAGGTCTTACCCGTCATCGAGATGGTCACTCGTGCCCACTGGTGACCGCTCTTTCCAATCACACAATCAGTTCTCTTCAACAGAACTCAGCTATTTTCTGGAGCTTAGGAAAGGCACGTTCAAGAGTCACCAGGGCCATTCGGATTGCCTAATAGTGTTCACACAGGGAGACAGGTCAATAACAACAGTATTTAATCACTTAAATCCATTAACTATCTTAAAAGCAGCAACCTAGCTACTTGGATTATACTCAGTGAATTTAGATCACAACCGTACATTCAGTGTACTTCATCTGTAGCCGGAGCCATCGGTCCTGAATGGTGGAGACTAAATGAGACAAAGAAGTTACTGGTCCTAAAATAAGCTAATCAAAATGTCATCTCTATCTGTATTATTATTTTAAATACTTCTTTAAAGTCATTCAGTTTTATTTTTAAAACTCTGAGAGACTCTGAGACTCTATTGGATGGTACACTGCTCTCTCATATACTTCTAACATCAAACATTTATCTATCATCTTTTAACTCTATCCCAGCTTAAGGCATCTTTGCCAGAAATTACATACGGTTTCAAATAAACATATTATTTATATTTGTCTTTTGTCCACCTCAGGGAATTTAGACATTACAAATTTCCACTCAGATTGAGTCTCTGTCACACTGGCAGTTTCAGGCACAGCACACATCAGATTTTAGATAAGCGAACTGTTTCAATACAGCCCATAACAAACTTATCTTTTGAAAGCAAAACATCAGCTTCTAGTTCTCTCATGGTCAACTTTTCAAGCTGTTTGTTTAATCAGATGCCTTTCAACACATTTTACATTTAGCAACTGTTAATTCAGTAGCCTACTGCTTCTGCTTATTTGTTCTTACATAATGGTAATTATTCTAGTTCTCAATAACGTTTCACTTTAAGACTTCAATCTTTTGACCTTGTTTTTTATCTCTTATTTCTCAGACCAAAAATTGTCACTGTCGTCATTTAAACACTGATCTATTTTCAAACCAATATTATTACCAGAAATGTGTTGTCATTTTATCACATTTTTAAACACCTTCTCGGTGGTCATTTACAGTTACCTATTAAATTGTCCTGATGACCACCATTAAAACACTCTCTGTCATCTAGTGAATTTGTTTCAGCCTCAACTTCAGCATCAGACACCTGTCCTTGACTATAGTTTGATCACTGTGAGCTTGCAAACGGCTCCAACTAACTGCACACCCTTGAAGCAGTGTGTGTCCCATTCAGGAATGTAAACAGACCCACTGATAAGCAGTTCTCTGTATTCCTTTGACCATCCACCAATGGCGGATTCAATCACAATAGCCAAATCATACTCTTCATCATTATTATTGGCAGAACATAATTTCATGAGCAGCACAGAAAATGCTCAAAATATTCTAATTTGTTTTCTGTCTTTACCTTACTAATTTGGTATTATCATCAACAACACTAATTACAAGTACATGTCTAACATCCGGAAACCGGGCGAATAAGCAAGCACTGTTGCTGTTATCCCAGCTTATCTTTTACAAAACATCATCTGCAAATCTCTTCAAAGTGAGATCTTCAGAGCAGAGCTGTTTACAGCATTTGCTCTCTTCTGTCTCACTATTTATTTACTTATTTATTTTCCCGGACTGTTCCGTTACTCTTCATAAAGTGTAACAATTTGTACATCATTATTTTCATTTCCACTGGTTTGAAGCCTTTTTCCCTTCCATCACATTATTGTCTCAGTCTTATCTCTACTGTTTCTCCAAAACAGATTATATTACTCAGTCCGTAAATTACACAGACAACCATTATAGCTACTTGCTTCAATACCCTTATTTTCTTAACATTAATAAAATAAGGCAGATATATCATCATTCCAATCATTATTTTATCAAAATCTAGAATTGTTCCCCATTCTGCTTAAAACATTCTTCATATCATGTTAATCCCTGTCAATCATACAATGCCTTATTTTATTCTAAAACTTTTCATATCATTTAAACATTTTACATTTGACTTCCATAAATTCGATCAGACCATGTCTATTTTCATCACATATAGTTTTCTACTATATTTATCCTTTCTTTTCCCTACATGCCAGTTCCTTCATTATCTAACCAGTACATGATTGTTTGAACAATCCCCACACACACATATCTCACACACCAACCTTTTTGTTTTTCTCACTTCCCTCTTCCACCAAGTCTCACTTACAGTTCCCTCTATTTCACACAGACAGCCTTATTGCTTCTTGCTACTTCAATCCTTGTCATATAAATTTAAGTTCTATAGACATCTAATGTCATGCATCCATTTACAATCCATTATCTGTTCACATTTTTTACACACATGTTGAACGCAGCCACAACAACCTTTTGTCCCGCTGCCCTGTTCCACTGATTCTCGCACACTCTTAGTCTATTTGTGCTCAGTGTTTCCTCCCTGGGGAAATCATGGTATTTTCTCAGTTTTTTCAATATCTAAAACATACATTTCCCCCCATACTTTCCTAGTTCTACAGAAAACCGGTGTATCAAATTTGGCATGCTTACTCTGAGATTTTCCCATACTGGCTGTTTTCTGTTCCCTGTGGATTTCTCTTCAACGCGCGTTTTCTTTAATCTGTTCGGCGTCCCAAACAGATCCGACTCTTTTCTTTTAACCCAAATCGGTCGGGTTGCACTATTAGTGCCCTCCTAATTATGGTTTACCAAAAAATTCTGGTTCCCCCTAATTAGCCTCAGTACCTAAAAACAATTTGCTCCGTCGTGGAACAACTAATTTTCAGGGTACCTATCTGTTTGAAATCTCTTGATCTGTTACAGTTCTCACTTAATCCCAGATTATTTATCTGCTTGAAATTTCTTGTTCTGTTACAGACCTCAATTAATCTCAGATTTTTTCCCTCGTATCTGTTTGAAATTTCTTGATCTATATAGATCTCAATTAATCTCAGATTACGTACCACAGAAACAGCCTTCAGCCAATATGGTTCAATTTCACTCTTCTCCCCAATTAAACTGAATTTAATTAACTTACCCAAAAGAAAATAAATTGAACTGTCTCTTACCAGAAATGCTTCTGTTGCCACCTGCGGGTTCTTTAGATTCCAGTGGTCGATTCTCCCGGCCCTGATATCGGTCGGCCCCTCTCTCTCAAGTTTACGAGGTAGAGCTGGAACTTACTTAGTCCAGGTGGCCAAACACCGTCCGATCTCAGGTCCAGGAGGCACGTCCAAGGAATATCACTTCTGACACCAAAACTGTTGTGGCAAAAATTCATCTCAAACAAACATCACTGCGTAAGAGACACTCAGAGTCAAATTATATAAAATAGAAGTATTTATTCTTGCAAGAATAGGAGCAGTCTAATACACAGTTGTTACCCTGTGCAGAAGAGTGACACACCCCCAGACAGACTGAACTAGCTTTTATCTTAGTTTCAAGGCCTTCTTCCCCCCAGAGCCTTCCTCCCAGTAGTTTTCCATAGACGTCACTAGTTGGCCCACTAAGCTCCCCTGCACTAAGTGGCCTTCTGACATCTAGGTCAGAGGTCCTTGTTCGTCTGTTCTCTGGAGTGTCTCCCTCTTCTGCCTCCCCAGGTACATAAACAGAATCCTCTCTCACTACAAGTGAGAGACACACATGTGACATTCTTTGAATCATCTATATTTAACTAAAGATCAATGAATATCATTAAAATTGCCACCACAAGAGCATATGGCGTATTTTAGATATATTTTTAAGATGGAAAAATGCAGTTTTACAGATACTAGACACGTGGCTTTCAAAAGAAAGGTTGGTATCAAATAGCACACCCAGGTTCCTAACCGACGACGAAGACTTGACAGAGCAGCCATTAAGTGTTAGACAGTATTCTGGGTTATTACGTGTGGAAGTTTTTTGTCCAATAATTAGAATCTCTGTCTTTTCAGAATTTAGTAGTAGGAAATTACTAGTCATCCAATTTTTTATATCAGCTATGCATTCCGTTAATTTTGTGAATTGGTAAGTTTCGTTGGGTTTTGAAGAAATATACAGCTGAGTATCATCGGCATAACAGTGAAAGCTAACTCCATGTTTCCTAATGATATCTCCTAATGGTAGCATGTACAGAGTGAACAGCAGCGGTCCTAGTACTGAGCCTTGTGGTACGCCATACTGAACTTGTGATCGATAAGACATCTCTTCATTTACTGCTACAAACTGATAACGGTCAGTTAAGTATGATTTAAACCATGCTAATGCAATTCCACTAATGCCAACATAGTTTTCTAGTCTATTTAAAAGAATGTTGTGGTCAATGGTGTCAAATTCAGCACTAAGATCGAGTAACACTAATAGAGAGATACAACCACGATCGGATGATAAGAGCAAATCATTTGTGACTCTAATGAGAGCGGTCTCAGTGCAGATATCATTTCTTTCTAGAAAGGAACATAGTTGTGAAGATACTGCTTCCCTTTCGAGAGGTTCCTCCTATTGCGTAAGCTTACGCTATGGGAAAACTCCTTTTCTCGAGAAATATTGAAGTCTTTATGTAAAACGCATTGCAGCTGCACAGCATACAGCAATGAGCGAGGCAGCTCGGTCATTGGCTGTGCTGCGGCAACTTGCACGATCCAATGACGGGGCGACTCTGAACTCGCTTCCAATGAGCGTGCTTCGCGCCCATGCGCGTCAGAGCCCGCCAAGATGGGCGTGGCCAAGGGCTATGTATTGGGCGCCCCGTCGTCTGAGTTCTTTAGATTTAATCTCCTTCAGCAAAGAACCTTCTCTTCGCTGGATCTTCCGGATTTGTTGGAGTCTTTTCGCCGCCGCCGTCGACAAGCCTACAGCAGGACTGCTTCGAGGACGCCGGCGCCTTCAGCCGCCTTCAGCCGCCTTCGATTGCCCTTCTGCTAAGCCATCCGGCGCGCACCATCTATATCCTTTTTCAAAGCTATCAGTGTTCGCCCCCGCGACACTTTTTCTAAAAGAGCAAATTTCACAAGGCGTTGTTTCAAATGCCTTCCTGCGGCTCGTGTCGAGGCCCTCTTCAGGACGGGGATCGTCACATCATCTGCGCCCGCTGCTTGGGACCGGACCACGCAGAGGCTGCCCTTACTCGAGGCGGATGTCCTGAGTGTGACGCCCTGGGCCTCACCGAGCTGCGCGCTCGCTTCGCCGTTTTCACCGCGAAAGAGCCCACCTCTTCCGTGCTGCCATCTCCTCTAGTCGAGCCGCGAAAGAAAAAACGCCGCTCGCAGAGGCCGCCGGAGCACGCTTCACCACCACCCGAAGACTCCCCGCCGCCAGTCCAGTTCACACAGGCGGACCAGCACCCCTCCAGCGGAGCGATGGGGCTCGTCTCGTTTGGCGCGTCAGGGGATGACGATGATAAGGATGACAGTTTTTCCTGTGATGCTGCATCCGACGATTGGCCGGGCTCGTCCTTCGACCCCGCGCCATCGACATTAGCGGGCACGAGCGCGGGCTCCAGCATGGACTCTGAGATCGTCCGCATTCTCTCTAAGGCCGTGGAAGACCTCGGGCTCGATTGGTCTTCCCCGGAAGAACCCGCCCGCAGCCGACTGGACGAGTGGTTCCTGCAGGGGCGCCGACAGACCCCTCGACAAAGACCCTCCCCCTTCTTCCCGGAAGTTCACAACGAACTCACGAAGTCGTGGAAAGCCCCGCACTCCGCTCGCCTGAAGCCTTCTTTTTCTTTGTCGCTCTCCTCTGTGGACGGCGCAAAAGAAAGAGGCTATGAGGGGACTCCGCCCCTCGAGGAGGCTGTGGCCAATCATCTGTGTCCACCCTCCAACGCTGGATGGAAAGCTAAAGCTTCTCATCCCTCGAAGCCTTGCCGATCTACTTCAGCTCTCGCCGGTCGCGCATACGCCGCCGCAGGCCAAGCTGCATCAGCGCTTCACTCTATGGCTGTCCTCCAGGTATTTCAAGCCAAACTTCTCCGCAGTATGGACGAGTCTGGACCCGATCCTGAGGCATTTAAGGACCTACGCAGCGCCACTGACATAGCGCTGCGAGCTACAAAAGCCACCGCCCAATCCATCGGCCGTGCTATGGCTAACCTGACTGTCCTTGAGCGCCATCTGTGGCTGACGCTAACAGAGATGAAGGATGCAGATAAGGCGTCATTTCTCGACGCGCCTATCTCCCAAAGCGGCCTGTTTGGACCAGCGGTGAAGGAGTTCGCCGAGCGCTTCACCGAAGCCCGTAAGGACTCACAGGCTATGCGTCACTTCCTGCCCAAGCGATCTAGCTCATCGCAGAGCCGCCAACGGCCGCCTCAGCAGCAGCGAGCTAAGACGGCGCCCCCCGTTTCTCAGCCCAAACCTGAAACGGATTTTCGACGCCGCTCGCGCTCCGCCAACAGGAAACAACCGCCCGAGCGACGGGGACCTCGGTCCAGGATTGTGCTGAACCCAGAGCCTCGTAAGTCCTCCTAGCTACAGGGAGGAAAAGGGAGAGCGCGTGTCTCGCAAGAGCCGGACCGTTCTTTCTAAAACGTTTAAAGCATTACCCAGTCCCCTCACAGGCGGCTGGAAATGTCTATACAGCAGCCAATGTGCCAGCCACACAGCTCGCCCACCTGCAAACAAACGCCGCTTTTACGGCGACACACAGAAATCACATAAAGAGCTATTTTCTGCCTGTGTCATTAAAGGGTCACGTGTCCACACCAAAGTGCGCATTCCCACATATCAAAACTGTAAACTCAGTGCCAAATGTTTTCCCAGCTCAGGCTGGACGCCCCATAAATGTAGATTGTGTGCCAACTGTTACGTATGCACCACTACACACAAGTACTGTTCCCACAGTTATAAACACTTCCCCAGTAAAAGCGGGAAGTTGTATAAGAGTAGCGCGTGTGCCCGCTGTTATGCACGCACCCCATCTCACAAACACTGTTTATATGGCCAAAAACCTCCCGCCACGAGCGGGAAGTTTTATGAAAGTGGCGCGCGTGCCTACCACAGTCTATGCACCCCCACCCATAAGCACTATACACACAGTGTTAAACATTTCACCATCTCACTCTGTGAGCATTACAGCGAGCGTGCCTGTAATCTCACACGCACCCCTGCACTCGGCATTCAACAAAGCTGCTCAGCGCGCGCCCGCGCCGCTGACAGCTGTGAGCTCGGTATTTACACAGAACGATTCGCTGGCGGGAGCCATACGTCACTGCGACACGCCCCCGGCCAGCATTCAGCCCATATCTGTGCGAGCGAAAGCTTGGGAAAATATCCCCGACATGCCGAAATGGGTTTTGAACATAATAAAACACGGTTACTCGCTCCAATTCGCTCCCAGACCGCCCCGCTTCACAGCAGTGGTAGAGACGAAAGTGAGAAAAGATGTTTCACATGTTCTACGCACCGAGATGCTCAAACTGATAGAGAAAGGCGCTATAGAAACAGTGCCCCCCTCTATGAGCGAGGCAGGTTTTTACAGCCGCTATTTTCTCGTCCCGAAAAAGGATGGCGGTCTCCGCCCCATTCTAGATCTCAGACATCTGAACAAAGCTTTAATGATTCGCTCGTTCAGAATGTTAACAACCAAGCATATCCTCGCGCAAGTTCGCCCGGGGGATTGGTTTCTGTCAGTGGATCTGAAAGACGCTTACTTTCACATTCCAATAGCGCCTCATCACAGGCCATTTCTGAGATTCGCTTTCGAGGGACAGTCATACCAGTACACAGTACTACCATTCGGCCTGTCACTGGCACCCCGTACATTTACGAAATGTATGGATGCAGCACTTTCCCCCCTGAGACAGCGGGGAGTGCGAATACTAAATTATCTCGACGATTGGCTAATACTAGCACAATCAGAGAGCCAGTTAGTGACACACAGGTCTTGGATTATCAGTCATCTAGAGTGCCTAGGTCTAAAAATCAATTTTGCAAAGAGCATGCTATCCCCCAGCCAGAATATTTCTTTTCTGGGAATAGTGCTAGACTCAGTGCAGATGACAGCACGCCTCTCATCAGAGCGCGCGCTCACTATTCGGCGCCTTGCAACATCGTTCAGAGCGGGTGCGCGCGCCCCCGTCAAGCGATTTCAGAGGATGCTCGGTCTCATGGCCTCAGCATCAGCTGTACTCCAGCTAGGATTGTTGCACATGCGTCCTCTCCAACGCTGGCTCAAAAGCCGTGTCCCCACTCACGCGTGGCGCTCGGGCCACTTTTTAATCAGAGCAAATCACGGCTGCATAAAAGCCCTGACGCCCTGGAAAGCTGTCGACTGGTATCAGTCCGGCGTGAGTTTGGGCGTGAACACAAGGAGAAAAATGATCACGACAGATGCCTCCAAAATAGGTTGGGGGGCCCTTTACGAGGGCAAGCCTGTCTCCGGCTTGTGGTCAAACCCGGAGAAGCGCCTACATATAAACTGTCTGGAATTGAAAGCGGTCGCTTTGGCTCTCAAAGCCCTGCTCCCGTACCTGAAGGACGAGCACGTCCTAGTCCGAACGGACAACATGACGGTAGTCTCGCATATAAATCGTCAGGGTGGACTCAGATCGAGCTCCCTGCACTCGATGGCCAGGGAGCTCCTCCTATGGTCCCAGCGCAACCTGCGCTCGCTGAGAGCAGCGCATGTGCCAGGTGTTCTGAACCAGGGAGCGGACATGCTGTCCAGAGACAAAGTTCTCCCAGGAGAATGGTCTCTCCACCCCCTGACGATTCAGTGGTTATGGCAAACCTTTGGCAGAGCAGAGGTCGACCTCTTTGCCTCCAAGGAAAATGCGCACTGCCCACTCTTCTTTTTAAAGAGCACAGACGCGCTCGCCCAAGTCTGGCCGAGCCGACCGCTGTATGCCTTCCCTCCGGTCGCGATGCTACCTCAGGTCATCAGTCGGATCAGGGAGGAAAAATGTGCAGTGCTCCTGGTAGCCCCACTCTGGAAGAACCAGACGTGGTTTCCAGAACTGATGCAGATGACGCAATCTGCCCCATGGCCGATTCAACTGAGGCTAGATCTCCTCAGGCAGGCCAACGGGATGATCCTCCATCCCCGCCCCGATCTGTGGGCCCTCCATGCGTGGCCCCTCAACGGATTCCCAGGAACCTCCCCAGTGGAGTGTTGAGAACCATCACTGAGGCGCGAGCGCCCTCTACGAGGCGCTTATATGCCCAGAAATGGAAGGTGTTCAGTGACTGGTGTAAATCCAGGAACCTGAACCCTGAGACATGCGAAGTGCCGAGTGTGCTCGTTTTCTTACAAGAGCTGTTGGAGGCAGGCCGCACCCCCTCCACGCTCAAAGTATATGTGGCTGCCATAGCAGCATCACATGAGCCGGTCGAAGGACGCACACTAGGGAAAAACTACCTAGTTGTTCGTTTCCTGAGGGGCGCCAGGAGGATGAATCCCCCACGCCCCCCCTCGGTGCCGATTTGGGACCTGGCCACGGTCCTGGACGCACTTAAGCATGCCCCGTTCGAACCCCTCCGAACTGTGCACCTTAAACAGCTTTCGCTCAAAACTGCTCTCTTGCTGGCTCTCGCCTCGGTCAAGAGAGTGGGCGACCTGCACGCGCTGTCATCAAGCGCTACCTGCCTGGAGTTTGGACCTAACGACAGCAGGGTTGTCCTCAGGCCAAAACACGGGTATATTCCTAAGGTGCTCTCTACTCCCTTTAGAGCACAGGTGATATCTCTGGCCGCGCTATCGTCCCCAGCAGACGAAAGTGACGCTAATTTACTCTGCCCGGTCAGGGCACTCAGAGTATATTTGGAACGTTCTGCCCTGTTCAGACAGACAGAGCAGTTGTTCGTATGCTTTGGCGGCCGCACTAAAGGTCTGGCTGTGTCAAAGCAAAGAATATCGCGCTGGATAGTTGATGCTATAGCGCTGGCTTATGAAGCCAAGGGCCTTCAGTGCCCCTTGGGCATCAGAGCTCACTCTACGAGAGGCATGGCTTCCTCGTGGGCGTGGTCGAGTGGGATACCCATTCAAGATATTTGTGCGGCTGCAGGCTGGGCCTCACCGTCCACATTTATCAGGTTTTATAACCTACAGGTCCCCTCATTGCACTCTAACATACTGTCGGTCTAACTATGCATAGGCTGAGGTGTGTACATGCTGAGCATTGTCTCCTCCCTCATATAATCCGTCTTTGACTGATGTAGAGGAATTTTCATACATAACAGTACATGAAAATGTGCTTGTGTGTGTGTCTCTGGACGCCCATCGGGCCGTTCCAAGTTGTCCTTTTATAAAGCCCGCCTTCGGCTGGCTCGTTGGATAATTACTTTGCTCGAAGGCTCAGACATCTGCCTCCGGCTTAATAGAGCGAAGTCAGCACGCACGGCGTTTTACATGGCGTTCCCATAGCGTAAGCTTACGCAATAGGAGGAACCTCTCGAAAGGGAACGACTCGGTTACTAACGTAACCTCGGTTCCCTGAGAGGAGGGAACGAGTATTGCGTAATCTGCCGTGCTTGTGCTTGGTCAGTTTGTTTCAGTCGATTGAACCTAAAGAACTCAGACGACGGGGCGCCCAATATATAGCCCTTGGCCACGCCCATCTTGGCGGGCTCTGACGCGCGTGGGCGCGAAGCACGCTCATTGGAAGCGAGTTCAGAGTCGCCCCGTCATTGGTTCGTGCAAGTTGCCGCAGCACAGCCAATGACCGAGCTGCCTCGCTCATTGCTGTATGCTGTGCAGCTGCAATGCGTTTTACATAAAGACTTCAATATTTCTCGAGAAAAGGAGTTTTCCCATAGCGTAAGCTTACGCAATACTCGTTCCCTCCTCTCAGGGAACCGAGGTTACGTTAGTAACCGAGTCGTTTTTCTAATATCTTTGACAGAAAAGGCAGATTCGAGATAGGCCTGTAATTGACTAATTCTGTAGGATCAAGTTTTTTAACAAGCGGTTTTATCATAGCCAGTTTAAAGGTTTTTGGTACGTATCCTAGAGACAAAGATGAATTAATGATATTAAGAAGAGGATATATGACCTCTGGAAACATCTCTTTCAGTAGCTTAGTCGGTATAGGATCTAACATACAAATTGTCGATTTAGATGAATTAACGAGTTTGCAGAATTCTTCCTCTCCTATAGCAACAAATAAATCAAATTTTTCCTCAGGGAGACTACAATGCACTTCCTGATGCGATACTGTGGTAGACGGTTGCATAGTTATAATTTTGTCCCTGATATTATCAATCTTATAAGTGAAGAAGTTCATAAAGTCATCACTGCCGTGTTGCTTTGACACATCTGAGCTTGAAGCTTTCTTTTTCGTTAGTTTAGCCACTGTTTCAAATAAATACCTAGGATTATGTTTATTTTCTTCTAATAGGTTTGAAAAATAAGCAGATCTAGCAGCTTTTAAAGCCTCTCTGTAAGCAATCGAGCTCTCTTTCCACGAAATCCGAAATACCTCTAGTTTAGTTTTCTTCCAGTTGTGCTCCTTTTTTCTGGCTGCTCTCTTAAAGGTGCTCTAAGCGATGTCATGTGTTTTTTAGGCCAAAACATTTTTTGTCACATACAGCAAACATCTCCTCACTATCCGCTGGCTGCCTGTCCCCTGAACACACTGTAAAGAAACGCGATCTCTGTAGACAGCCCATGCTTCACAAACAGCACCAAAAACAAACTGCAGCGACCCGCTCCCCAAAACATAACAAACTGTTCCAGCCAATGACCGACAAGAAGGGTTTGGGGGTGTGGTTTGGGGGGTTAGTGTGCGGATGAGGAGGAGGGAGGGTCTAGCTAGCCTCCGTTTTGTTTGACAATAGTTCGAACGTCAACAAGAAGTGACGTCACCCAGGATCGCTTAGAGAACCTTTAAGGGCCTGAGTGTGCTCGCTGTACCAGCGGTGTTGGACTATTTTCTTTAATCTTCTTTAAGCGCAACGGAGCAACTGCGTCTAAAGTGCTGGAAAAGAGAGAGTTAAACGTTTCTGTTGCAATATCGAGTTCTTCTAAGCTATCCGGGATGCTGAGATGATGAAACTGATTAGGAAGATTATTGATAAAGCAATCTTTAGTGGCAGAAGTTATAGGTCTAACGTATTTATAACACGGAGTCGGCTTTGCAGCCTTGGCTAAATGTAATTTACATGAGACTAGATAATGATCTGAGATGTCATCGCTCTGCTGCAGAATTTCAACAGCATCAACATCTATTCCATGTGATAATATTAGATCTAGAGTATGATTACGACAATGAGTAGGTCCTGACACGTGTTGTCTAACTCCAATTGAGTTTACAATGTCTTTAAATGCCAATCCCAAAGCATCTTTTTCATTATCTATATGTATATTAAAATCACCAACAATTAGTACTTTATCTGCAGCCAATACTAAATCTGATAGAAAGTCCGCAAATTCTTTGATAAAATCTTTATGGTGCCCTGGTGGCCTGTATACAGTAGCCAGCATAATTCTCAAATGTGATTTATCGTATACACTATATATTTTTACATTAAGCACCAATACTTCAAAAGAAGTATATTTAAAGCTACATTTCTTAGTGGTTTTGAAAATATTACTATAAATTACAGCAACACCTCACCCTTTGCCTTTCAGACGAGGTTCATTTTTATAACTGTAATCTTGTGGGGTTGACTCATTTAAAATAATGTAATCGTTTGGTTTTAGCCAGGTTTCTGTCAAACACAGCATATCAAGATTATAATCTGAAATCATATCATTAACTATGAGAGATTTTGAAGTAAGGGATCGAATATTCAGCAACCCAAGCTTTATCATTTGCTCATCTGTATTATATCTGTTTTTTATTTGTTGAACATCAATTAAATTTTTAACCTGACGTTTTTTGGATTTCCAAATTCGGGGAACAGACACAGTCTCTATATGATGATATCTAGGTGAAAGAGGCTCTATGTGATGGGATTTATCTGACCTTGGTGACGTGAGGCCACTAGCAGACGGTCGGTTTAGCCAGTCTGTCTGCTTCCTGACCTGAGCCCCAGATTGTCATGTTTTATCTCTAAGACTATGAGCCAAATTACTAGAGAGAAGAGCAGCACCAGCCCAGGAGGGATGGATACCATCTCTTTTCAACAGATCAGGCTTGCCCCAAAAACTTTTCCAATTGTCTATGAATTTTATATTATTCAGCGGACACCACTTCGACAGCCAACCATTCAGTGAGGCCAATCGGCTAACTATCTCATCACTCCTGCGTACAGGAAGGGGGCCAGAGCAAATTACAGTGCCTGACATCGTACTTGCGAGTTCACACACCTCTTTAATATTAATTTTGGTGATCTCCGACTGGCGGAGTCGAACATCATTAGTGCCGACATGAATAATGATCTTAGAGAATTTACGATTAGCATTAGCCAGCACTTTTAAATTTGCTTTGATGTCAGGCGCTCTGGCTCCCGGCAAACATGTGACTATGGTGGCTGGTGTCTCTATTTTCACGTTCCGTGTGATCGAATCACCAATTACCAGGGCACAATCAACAGAATTCTCAGTGGGTGTTTCACTGAGTGGGGCAAATCGATTTGTTATGGAAATCGGAACGGAAGAGTGGTTCTTTGATCCGCGACTAGAGCGGTGATCTCTCACGGTCACCCATCTGCCCTGCTGCACGGGCTCTACTTCAGCCGGAACCGAATCATGTAAAGAGTTCACTATGCTAGGCGCATCCAAAACACTATCTAAAGTTCTAGCATTCTTACCATCCTCAATTAAAGTTTGGATGCGTGTCTCTAGTTCTGAAATCTTCTCCGTCAGCCTGACTGTCTCCTTGCATTTATCACATATAAATCCTATATTGCCATCGGAGAAGGCTATACTAAACATATGACATGTGACACAGGTGACAATAACAGGACAAGAAGACATTACTCACCGTGTTTGTTAACTGATTTCTTACTTACCTGGACTTTATGAACTCAAAGGCGCGGGCGCGCGTGAGAAAATAAATATATAAATGAGCGCACGGGTGGCGCGTTAGCAGGCTAACGTTAGCGAGTTACTAGCGTGCTGTGTTAACAATAACGGAAGCTAGAGATGTAAGGTTAATCTGAGATGTTGGGTAAGCTGTATTTAGTAGTATAAACAACTAGATAGTAAATGATGGCTCAAAACATAAAGAAATACGAGGCTCAGGCGGAGCTTACAGCCTCGAAGCAAACAAACACACAGCAGGCAGCGAGGCAGACAGGAGCAATCGATCAGCGATCAGACCAGAGCCAAAGGTATGCATTCACCTTGAGAACGTCATCTTTGTTTCCAAACACAATAACTTCAGTTTTGCCTTTGTTTAACTGAAGAAAGTTTTGGCACATCCAACTGTTGACTTCATCAATGCATTGGCACAGGGAGTCAATTGGGCTGTAGTCATTAGGCGATAGGGCTAGGTAGAGCTGTGTGTCGTCTGCATAGCTGTGGTAAGCAATTTTGTTCTTTCTCATTATTTGGCTCATTGGGAGCATACAGGTTGAATAGGAGTGGTGCAAGAATTGAGCCTTGAGGGACTCCGCAAGTCATGGATGTCCACTCAGACTTATGGTCTCCTATACTCACATAATAACCTCTCCCTTCTAAGTATGACCTGAACCATTTTAGGACTATCCCAGAAAGCCCCACCCAGTTTTCCAGCCTGTCAAGAAGTATGTCGTGATCAACAGTGTCAAATGCAGCACTGAGGTCGAGTAGTACCAGCACTGATAATTTGCCTGTATCAGTATTTAAGCGAATATCGTTTATTATCTTTTTGAGCGCTGTCTCTGTGCAGTGATGCGATCGGAAACCAGATTGAAAATTGTCAAAGTATCCATTTG
Organism: Rhinichthys klamathensis goyatoka; assembly: GCF_029890125.1. Classification (NCBI taxonomy): domain Eukaryota; kingdom Metazoa; phylum Chordata; class Actinopteri; order Cypriniformes; family Leuciscidae; genus Rhinichthys; species Rhinichthys klamathensis. Next base: position 4,677,713 of record NW_026606664.1, on the reverse strand, counting down.
AGCTTAAGAATTTGTTCAGCTGATTGAAGACAACTTTTTCAATAATCTTGCCTATGAAAGGAAGATTTGAGATCGGTCTATAGTTGCTCAAGATGGTCTTATCCAGATTGCTCTTTTTCAGGAGGGGCTTGACAACTGCAGTTTTGAGGGAGTTTGGAAAACTCCCAGAGAGAAGTGAGGCATTTACCACTTCTAGGAGATTTGCTTCTAAGCTGTTTAACACACATGCAACATAATCACCATCAATTAAAAATATACAGACCCACAATGCAGGGGGTATACATTTAATCAAATCATGCATATTTTTATTGTCATGTGCTGAATCTTCACTGTAATTCTGTTCTTGAAATCTTAAAAATAGTGACATCATTAACCAAGCAAAGAAAGGAGGCACACCTAAGATAAATAATGCTGTAAGTTGGTTCCACACTAAACTGCATGGGCATGAAAATTTCAGCTTCATAAGCACTTCAAAACATATTATCAAAAAGCTCACTGGAGCAATGCTCTTAATAATAATTGTGGTTAAATTTGGAGAAGACATTTTCTGAGGTCTATAAACAGCACAGTAATTATTTCCGATGATCTTTTTGGTTGCTTCTATTCCTTCTACTCTTTGGAATGTGATCTGGTCCACAGGATCCCTGCAATGAACAGAATAATCTGCATTATTATGAGCACATAGAATAACTGATATTACTTTAACATTTTGAACAGTGTGTGTAAAACACATGCAGAATATTCTATCAGTGAAATAATGATTATTACCATTATTATTACTATTTTTATTATTTAAAATGATAATTATTACTATTTTAGAGATATTTTAGACACCCTAACCTCCAAATTTAAACCCTTTTCAATTATATAAAAAACAAAACAAGAAATGGCAGATGAATGTACAATAATTGTTGATACTATATACCGTGATATTGATCTGCTCAAGCCAATTATTTCTAAACCTAACTCTATACATTTCTTTAAGAAGAAAAAAAAAGTAACAGGCCAACTGTAATAACAATTCCCCCAAAAATGGCAAATAGAAGTACAAAAGTGTAGTTAAAACAATGACGTGCCCCATTGAACGTGTTCTTTGGTGGTATACAATAGTTTCAATCCACCCTGTGAAGGTGCTTTTATCTTATTCTGAGACATAAATAAGCATTTGAAATCATTGTTGTTGTAACATTTCTTGAGGAATCAATTTTGAATTTTTAATGACCACAAAGCACATATATGGAAAATTTGCATTAATAGAATTATGTTTATGAACATTTTCATGGTGCATTTGTGGTGTATTTTATGATCAGTTGTTTTAAACCACAACATATTCAGAAATATTTTTTACGTCCCTTGGTAAACAAAATAAAAATTATATGATTAGTATTTAAATTCAGATAAAACGGAGGTATTACTTATTGTCACATGTCTGTCCGGTCTTGTGTTGCACATGGGTGTTTGTTATGTTGAGCCATGTGCTCTCGTCATTGTTGACCCCTCCCTCTTGTTATCTGATTATTGGTTTATTTGCTCCACCTGTCTGTCTCGTTACCCTCCTTGTTTGACTCCCTATTTAGTCTTCCTGTGTTTGCTGTCCTGTGCTTGTTCGTTGTTTATTGTTTTGGTGTTAGTTGGGTGGAGTTCTGTACCGGTCCTGTTTTGCCATGTCTGTGTTGGATTTAGTTCGGAAATCATTGGATTCTTTTGTTGGTTTGTTTATTTCATGTTTTCTTTATTAAAACCTCATCATTCACTCTGCGCTTGAATCCTCTCTTCCATTCTCCACAACCCACCGTGACAGAACGAACGAGCCAATGTGGATTCAGCGGAGCGAACTTTCTCCTGCGGAGAGGGAGAATGGGATTTCTTTGTTTAAATATTTATCCATGTGCGTTCAAAGGAATGAGGAAAGGAGGGCAGCAGAGTCATCATCACTGGATCCGTCAAGCGTGGGGACTTCATCGATGGTTTTAGCCAGCCTTGAGTCTGCACACATCTGTCAGAAAGGACGGAGGAGGAGAAGGAGACCTGCGCCTGTCCAGCCAGAGACTGTTCACGTCCCGTCTACCCAGCCAGAGACTGTTTACGTCCCGTCTGCCCAGCGAGAGACTGTTCACGTCCCGTCTGCCCAGCGAGAGACTGTTCACGTCCCGTCTGCCCAGCGAGAGACTGTTCAGGTCCCGTCTGCCCAGCGAGAGACTGTTCACGTCCCGTCTGCCCAGCGAGAGACTGTTCACGTCCCGTCTGCCCAGCGAGAGACTGTTCACGTCCCGTCTGCCCAGCGAGAGACTGTTCACGTCCCGTCTGCCCAGCGAGAGACTGTTCACGTCCCGTCTGCCCAGCGAGAGACTGTTCACGTCCCGTCTGCCCAGCGAGAGACTGTTCACGTCACGTCTGCCCAGCGAGAGACTGTTCACGTCACGTCTGCCCAGCGAGAGACTGTTCACGTCACGTCTGCCCAGCGAGAGACTGTTCACGTCACGTCTGCCCAGCGAGAGACGGTTCACGTCACGTCTGCCCAGCGAGAGACCGTACACGCTCTGTCTGCCCAGTCAGAGGCTGGGCACGTCCAGTCTGCCCAGTCTGAGACAGATCCGCAAATGCCCATTTGTGTGGCCGCCAAGGCACTTACGGACTATTTGGAACGTCTGGCGCCGATCCTGGATATGTCGGTATCTGCTGTTTCCGAGTCAGAGTCGGTTCCAGAGTTGGGGCCAGTGTCTGCTGTTCCGGAGCCAGTGTCTGCTGTTCCGGTACCGGAGCCAGTGTCTGTTCCAGGGCCGGAGCAAGAGCCAGTGCCCGTTCCTGAGCCGGAGGCAGAGCCAGTGCCTGTTCTAGCGCCAGAGCCAGTGTTTGTGTCTGTTCTTGTAACTGTCTCAGTTCTTGTGGCTGTTCCTGTTCCTGAGCCGGTGTCCGCTGTTCCTGAGCCGGTGTCCGCTGTTCCTGAGCCGGTGTCCGCTGTTCCTGAGCCGGTGTCCGCTGTTCCTGAGCCGGTGTCCGTGGTTCCTGAGCCGGAGTCACCGCCACGGCCGCCCGAAGGGTCCTCACCGCCACGGCCGCCCGAAGGGTCCTCACCGCCACGGCCGCCCGAGGGGTCCTCACCGCCACGGCCGCCCGAGGGGTCCTCACCGCCCTGGCCGCCCGAGGGGTCCTCACCGCCCTGGCCGCCCGATGAACTCTGTTTTTCCTTGGTCTGTCCCTCCTGTTTCCCCCTTGGTCTGTCCCTCCCGTCACGCCCTGATGTTTCCTTACTGTCCCGCCTTAGCCTGATGGAGCGTCTGGTAGCCGCTCCGTAGGGAGGGGGTTATGTCACATGTCTGTCCGGTCTTGTGTTGCACATGGGTGTTTGTTATGTTGAGCCATGTGCTCTCGTCATTGTTGACCCCTCCCTCTTGTTATCTGATTATTGGTTTATTTGCTCCACCTGTCTGTCTCGTTACCCTCCTTGTTTGACTCCCTATTTAGTCTTCCTGTGTTTGCTGTCCTGTGCTCGTTCGTTGTTTATTGTTTTGGTGTTAGTTGGGTGGAGTTCTGTACCGGTCCTGTTTTGCCATGTTTGTGTTGGATTTAGTTCGGAAATCATTGGATTCTTTTGTTGGTTTGTTTATTTCATGTTTTCTTTATTAAAACCTCATCATTCACTCTGCGCTTGAATCCTCTCTTCCATTCTCCACAAACCACCGTGACACTTATTGGTCCAAAAAATTACCCTCAAAACCAATACAACTTTAATTTAGAAGGATGTCCTGTTACTTTATCCTCTACAGTAAAAGACCTGGGTGTTATAATAGACAGCAACTTGTCTTTCGAAAATCATATTTCATATGTAACAAGAATAGCCTTTTTCCACCTTAGAAACATTGCTAAGCTACGTAACATGCTATCAGTTTCTGATGCAGAAAAGTTAGTTCATGCATTCATGACCTCGAGACTAGATTACTGTAATGCTTTATTAGCTGGTTGTCCTGCATCTTCAATAAACAAGCTACAGTTAGTCCAAAATGCAGCCGCTAGAGTTCTTACTAGATCAAGAAAATATGATCATATAACACAGATTTTTATCATCTCTACACTGGTTACCTAAGTTCTCCAGAAAGTAAAACTAGATTAAAGACGTATCTCTTTAGCCAAGCATTCACATAATGCTTACCTTTTATACTACTGTTGAATCAGATCGAATGCATTAATATTATGAACAGCAGCTATGCTAATTATTTCCCATCTGCTTTTCTGCTGTTATCTCGGGACGCCAGTCCCGAGGTAAATAGCGTTCATCAGCTCCAGTTTGTATCCAGCCTCTCACGGAGACTTCAGATGCCCCAACACCTGCGATGAGATGACTAAACGCCTGTGAAGAGACGACTCGACGCCTGTGAAGAGACGACTCAATGCCGGCGATATGTTATGCCCTAAATTAATACATGATTAACTGTATTTTTCTATGTACATTTCTGAAATGCACTTTCTGTAAAGCTGCTTTGAAACAATATGTATTGTGAAAAGCACTATACAAATAAATTTGAATTGAATTGAATTGAATATAAAGATAGGACTTCAGGAGGGGAAACGGCCAAAATAACAAACATAAGAAATTCTTAGTAAGGGTTTTTAGAAATAACTTACCTAGCATCAAAAGTAAAAGAATCAAAAGACAAACACTTCCCTTACTTCCTCTCTATATAAAACAGGAGAAAACACAAATTCCCAAAATGAAATGGCATCCACCTCCCTACAAATTATCCCAATAAAGATACAACCAAACAGTATATTAACTTAAAAGAAAAACAATCCAATTAGATGCTAGCTATAAACACAAGGTTACCACAAAGTGGATAGTGGGAGGAGCAACAAGGAAAGACAGAGAATACACAGAGACAAGCACAACAACAGCAATAAAACACACATACGTCCCTTGGGACGTAACAGTTGGTTCATCACGTTTATTCAGTTGTTCCAAAGTTCTGCTCTTACAGTCGCTATAAATGACAGCAGTCATGACGGAAACACAGAGGACTGACAGAGCTAAAGCTGAGAGCTAATAAAAAAGATTATTATAGTGATAAGATGGCAGAATTTTATTGATATTCATCAAACGGCAATTGATGTCGTTTTTACATGGTTAAATGTTTTAAAGATAATGTCATCTCTAGCTATTATAACATTTAATGTTTTTTCTGCAATTGATGCAATATTAAAAACTACATTCAAAGTGTTTAAGAGATAATTTAATTTTTATAATATTTATTGATATTTTTAAGTTTGAAAATAGTTTTGTATTACATTCTTAGAATGCTGGTCATCGTGATCCAAATTGACTTTTCTTTATTAACCCTTAGGGGACCAGGGTGTTTTTGGGGCCCTTGGGATGTTTTGACAAGCACTAACATTTTTGCTTTTTTCAGTTATTTATAAACATGTTAATGGCAAAGGTGTAAATTCACTCTATATAGCGCATACGGGGCTACCATAATATATGAGCAACATGTATGCACATATTTGTATTTTTAAGAGAATAATGTTTATGCGTGGTTATTGAAAAAATAAAAATGAAAGTTGCTGAAATAAGACCACAAAATATGTGAATAAATATGTGTCCACAAGACTTTTGACTAATTGATGTTGTCGCTTCGAGTTCTGGCTTCAAAATGATGTGAAAAACATCCTGCCTAATTGTTCACATAAAGCAAAACATGAATTCATACTTTGTATGACAGTTTTTTGGTCAGAAGAGGTTTATGCGAGGGGGTGGTAATGGCCTATCAATATTAATGAGATTCAGACCAGGGGTGTGACAGACACTCCCCCAATGGCTAATGGCCCATCAAGTGAGGCAGCCTGAACCAAGAATGAGAGGAGATTCAAAGGTTTTTCAATCTGTTTCATTGTAATTCCTCTTTATGGAGAAACTAAATGTTCTAAATTTGCTCTAAGCAAATCAAATGTGAGTAAAATAAATAAATAATCAGTCGGCTATAAACAAAGCAATTGTGAAGTCATACAGGCTCATATTGTATTAACACTAAGTATAAACAAAATTGAACTAACATCTGTAAAATTGTAGGTAAATATGTACTTTCTTTCTGATTTCTGACTGTGTTGCTAAGCGCACTCCGAGTTGCAGGCGGAGGTAGTGATGAAACTACATTCCTTTTTTTTTTTTAAGTTGAGGAATATTATTACATAAATATAACCATAGCAGCATTAGTCTATAATGAATAACTGATGTAAATAATTTTAGGCGAGTGCAATAAATATGCGTGTCAATGGGCCATTGCCGGAGAGGCACACCGCAAACAAAACACATTTGCGCAAGTCATTAACTGGGAGCATTAATTTGCGAGCATGCATCGTCAATGATAATAATGAGGCAGCATTTAAACTAGTCAAAATATAATCTAAACATCTAGTAGGCCTATTTTCTAAAATAACTTCTACATTCTAGCTTTCATACACAATGATCTAAACATATCATTTACACATACAAATTTCCTAACTGGGGTTTACAGTGCGTAGCATGCACAAAAAAAAAAAAAAAAAAAAACATTTTTCTCTTTAACACGAGATATTAAATTCATGGTATAGATACGCACTTTCATTAGATCGTGTTGAATATATCAAATGTCAATACTCTGGATGGCAAGTGGAAAATAGTCCACCCAGTATAATATGTAGTACATGTTTATATTGAATAGCTTGTCAACTAATGGAAGTAAGACTAAATACTTACTCATACGAAATTCTATCCACGGCCCGATCAAACGGTCGTCATCAGAGTCGCGCTCTTCTTCTGATGAAAATGTGGATTCTTCGTCGCTAGTATCCAGGACAAAGCTGAAGAGCTTCTACACCGGTGTATCGTGCCATCTTCCAAACGCGCAGGTGAACTGAATGATGAAACTTGAAGCCTTTAATGCATTTGCTTGGGGGCGTTTACCTGTTTTCCATAGATGGCTTAACACATTATCTTGTGAATAGCGCGCTCCGGGAGTAGGCGTGAACGAATTAAAGTGAATGAGCTCGTTATGAGCTCGACTGGAATCGCTCTATTTTCACACAGAATACAGAAGCTAAGAATATTTGTTTTTAATATAAATGACTTCATTTAAAAGATGCGATCTCTAGCTTTATGCCCGTGGGTATGTTTGCCTGTTTGACTGAATTTGACTGAAGTTACAGATCATTTCCGAACGCGTTTCAAATTGGAGTTCACTGACAGAGAGAGTGAAGAACTCGCATCATGTTCATTTTTCATTATTTGGCAAAAAGCAAAACACTTTATTTTTATTGTGAGTATACAGAAAAAAAATAGAAACTGAACAGGATCGATTGATGTATAACACGAACATGAAAGATCAAAATTAACAGAGCAATTTGAGTTTATTTTGCATTGCTAAAAAAAAAAACGAGCAAAACGCGCGGGCGCGTTTCTGGTCCCCAGAGGGTTAAAGGTAGGGTATGTGATTTTCAAAACGGCCGGCAGATTTTGAAAATACACAACTCAAAAGGTCCTACTTTTTTTCCTCCATCGCTGGCCCTGACTCGCTCGATGGGGAGGGGGGTATGGTACGACTGTTTGATTGACGTACTTACTGTCCAATGATTCTAGGTGGTCTTGGAAATGATTGGCTGGAGTTATTCGAGTCCTGTCTGTTCCACAGATGATTAACCCTCTGGGGTCGGCTATCGCGCCGGCGCGACGGGCTCACTTTTTTTCTTATCAGTGCAAAAGAGACTCAAATTACTCTGTTGATTTTGATCTTTGATCTTATCTCTTTGTCAGTGAAGTCCATTCTGAAACCCGTCCGAAAAATTATCTGTAACTCAGTCAATACTTGTCACAGAGACACGAGAGATATGTCTTTTTAAAGCTTGTATTCTCTTCTTTTAAATGAAGTAATTTATTAAAAGAAGAAATATTTCCAGTTTATGTAATCTGTATTAAAAGAGAGAGATGCCAGTCTTTTTCCTTTCAGTTTATTACGTGTTAATCTGACATGCCCACGGAGAGCGCGCGCTATACAAACGCAAATTTTGAGGCAAGCCATGCCAACGCCCACATCAGCTGGATAAAACATCCAGTCTAATAAGAATCTTGTACTTTACCTTGTCTTGCTGCGCTGTGATGAATAATACTATCGTATTAATCCTGGAAAAGTTACCTCAGAAGTGTTGGGGGTGGTGATGGCGCAGTGGATAAGACACCTGCCTTTGGTGTGAGAGACCCGGGTTCAAATCCACTGTGAGACACCAATGTGTCCCTGAGCAAGACACTTAACCCCTTGCTCCAGAGGCGTGCGACCTCTGACATATATAGCAATTGTAAGTCGCTTTGGATAAAAGCGTCAGCTAAATGAATAAATTTAATGTAAATGTAGTTTTATTTCGAGGAGCACGGATTCAGCTGATGTAGTAAGTTATTTATTCTTAAAGATAAACATAAGCTATGTACAGGTGGGGATTTTCAAGCCCCACCTGCCCCCATCGCCCTGACACAATGCTAATGAAATACGTAACAAGCTTAAAATGTTCCAATTTATTGAAGTAACAAGTAGTATCAGTATAGTAACAAGTTGTATCTAAATACAAACTAACTATCTACATCAAATAACAGCAAGTTCAAAAATAAAGAAAATGAAGTGCATCTGTGTCATAACTTGCATGAAATTCAAAAATAGAGAAAATAAAAGTGCCTCAAAAATAGAAAAGAAATAAAAGTGCCACTTTGCAATCTGTTAAAAAAAGAAAAGAAGAGAAATCCATTTGGCAAGACAGGTCTATTTATCCCTGCATTAGTGACTGCAATGAGCCTGTTTTGCATTGCACAATTTCTCAAAGCAGGGTTGCAGGCTTGATACTGCCACTCTCAAATCATGTTCAATGTTCAGAGAAATTTCATGTCTTGTCGTTAGCCACAACATAATGACGTCACATATTTTCCAACCCAGCCCTCAGCCCCCACTTACGCATGAAACAGCTTCCAGCGCGCCTGGCTACCCATCGGCGCGAAACATAGGCTACATATCTACGGGCGCAAAAGTTTGTTCCGCTACAATTAATATGCCGACGTCACGTCAATCATTATTTTGGGGGTGGGGAATTCCTGTTACTTCTTGTCGCCCCCGGGGTTGATCGGTCTAATAAGCGGCAACACACAGCTATAAGGACGGTTTGCTCTCACACGCGCTGCATTAATAGTCACACACACGCGTGCGCACAGTCACTCTCTACTCTAGTGCGCGGTCTTGCTCCAGATTCCGGGAGATTGGATCTCATTTGCGGGCGTCAAGGAGCCGCTATCAATATGCGGGAGACTCCCGGAACTTCCGGGACATTTGGGATGTCTGGATAAAGATATAAAGGCATAAAAAGGAAAATTTCCTCCCGTTTGGCGCGCCCCACCTGTCACGTCTCTATTCCCCACCAGTGGGGCGCGCCCCACACTTTGAGAACCGCTGGCATACAACAACAAACTTATTCATTTGTGTACTGACGAAAAAAGATTAATGAGCTTATTGCTTTACAATGCATAGAATAACTAACTCATTCCGTTGTGCACTAAAGACAAAACAGTAGTGCTGTTGCAAAGCTTTGCCCATCTAACGGTAAGCATTGAAGAATAACATATAAGATATGCACTTGTTGCATTACAATGCAAACAATAACTAACTCATTCCATTGTGCCTTGCATTGCATACAGGATCTATTATCCTGTTTTGCATTACCTTTTGAGGACTCTTTGCTCATATGTTCAGTTGGTCAAATATGGACTATTTATGGACATATTGACTATATGAGGTAACATTAGAAAGAATCTATGAGAATTTACAGTGTTACTTTTTGACCCTTTGACCAGAAATATGTTCAGTAGGTCAAATATGGACTGACGTCTGGCTAATTTATCTTCAGAAGGAGTCTATGAGATTATATATTAAAACACCTGGACCCTTTGGCCATAAATATGTTCACCTAACATCAGGAGTCAATGTTTAGAAAGTAAATGTTCAATGGGCAGAAATATGTTCAGTGGATCAAATATGGACTTCTGTATGGTGATGTATAATCAGAGGTAAATCATATATTCACTTTACAACCTGTTTCTTTATTGACTTTTACAACTAGGTCTCCATCCTATTTGTCCATTCTATTGGCTCTGTTCTATTTTGAAGACTTCTGCTGGCTGCACAAGTCTAATTTAAGGCTCTCACAAATAAATAGTATGGGTATATTATACATTTTCTGAGTCATCAGAGTGCCTTGAGTATTGAAGTTGTTGACTTTTGTGTCCCTGGTGTTCTTTCATGCCACAGGGATAAAAGAAAGCATACAGTTTAGGTGGAAATTGTGAAAAAATGTGTGTTATTTCTGGTTTAAAGAAGTCATGTGACCTCTGTGTTTGTCAGACAGATTCAGTATTGGGCTTAAATGAAAGCCTAAGGTCACCTTTCCAACGATACCAAGGCCCATATTATAGAATATTGACAATATACCTAGCATGAGCCTAAACCAGATATACACCAGATTTCAAAAACTAAATTTATTTTAGGGGGTTAGTAACTTCATAAGTTGAAAAAAGTGATTTCGCTACCACCCCTGCACTGCTATCGTGATTTTTCTAATTCTAGGGATGTATACCTTGCCAAAAATCACTATGAGACTTTGTCCCCCCAGATGATACCGATGGACCAAATTTGGGGCCTTGGCTCATGGACTAATTTAACTTATAATTACATCTGTCTACCTACCTACCTACATACATGGACCAACATGTTTTCAAAGAATATGCTGGTTGTGAATAGTTTATTTTTTTAGTTTTTTAGTTTCAATAGTTTGAATTCAAACCATTCAAACATAACTTTCTGCTTTACAGAAACAGTTATAAGCAAACTTCACAAAAATATATATTTGCCTTAAAAGAGAGACAAATGTGCACATGCAAAATATTTACTTTATTTATCTTAAGATAATGTAATCTCATTACAAAAATATACATATACAAATGTAAAAATATAAAAAGTAAATGTAAATTGAACATATGAACCCAAATTCAACTATTCATTTTTCTGCAGCTTCTGAAGGATCTTTATATTTTTTATCTTATTTTTTAAGACAAAAACAGTTAAAAATACTCATGTGCTGCATTTGAAGTAACCTGATGGCATAACAAAGCTTTGGCTGAGGAAGAGAATATATTTTTTATTTGTTAATAGCTAGTCTTTGTCACAGCTGCTGGTCAATATTGTTTTTTTAAAACACTTTTTTTTAAGCTGTCATTGTGTTGGTGGTGTGGTTTTGGCAGTAGCTTTTCCGATTCCGATTCCATTGCATCAGAACTCTCTGACCCTTGCTCTCCCTGTTCGGCTGTAGCAGAACCCCTTGATACTTCCTGCCGTCCCTTTGTAGGAGAAATCCCTGGGTCATGCTGTCCCTTTGTAGGAGAAATCCCTGGGTCATGCTGTCCCGTTGTAGGAGAAATCCCTGACTCATGCTGTCCCGTTGTAGGAGAAATCCCTGGGTCATGCTGTCCTGTTGTAGGAGAAATCCCTGACTCATGCTGTCCTGTTGTAGGAGAAATCCCTGACTCATGCTGTCCTGTTGTAGGAAAATCCCTGACTCATGCTGTCCCGTTGTAGGAGAAATACCAGACTCATGCTGTCCCGTTGTAGGAAAAATCCCTGGGTCATGCTGTCCGGTTGTAGGAGAAATCCCTGACTCATGCTGTCCCGTTGTAGGAGAAATCCCTGGGTCATGCTGTCCGGTTGTAGGAGAAATCCCTGACTCATGCTGTCCTGTTGTAGGAGAAATCCCTGACTCATGCTGTCCCGTTGTAGGAGAAATCCCTGACTCATGCTGTCCTGTTGTAGGAGAAATCCCTGACTCATGCTGTCGTGTTCAATAAAAAAACCTCGTCAGCACCTATCTCCTACCCATCACATCTCCTACCTTGTCCCTCATTCTGTGTCTTTGCTGTTCGTCCAAAGCAGGATAACAGTTCACTTGGGCACCTGTCACATTTACTAGTTATGCAGCAGTCATACCCAACCAGTATGGTAATCACCAAGGCACTAAAGCCGCCGATCATGATGTAACCTGCAAAAAAAAAAAAAAAATCATACATTAAGCAACAATTAAATATTTCTAGAATACTGTTAGATGTACATATGTTGGTGTCACGGGCGACATATAGGTGTCATGGGCGGTTGCACCCATGAATACTTAGACAAACTGAACATAACTGCATAACTGTGACAGTCCACCTCCCTCCGTCAAGGCACCGTTACACATGAGGAGAAGGAGGAGGGATGGAGGGGATGGAGGGGATGGAGGGGGGGGGGGTTGGTTGTGAGGGGGGGGATGGAGAAATGATGGTGAGAGCAGGCAGTGGCGATGGGATGGTGGTGAGTGGATGATGATCCCATGGTGGTAAAAGTGGAGATAGTCCTCTGACACAGACCCAGAGCTCACCAGTGCCGACAGCTCCAGCGGAGTCGAATTCGAAGGAGGGAGGAGCCAACCTGGTGTAGTGGCTGACAACAGCTGAGGGACGATCCACAGGAGACCAGGAAGATGGATCCATGGGCGCACACAGAGAGCCCCGAGGCCTTAGGCGGAGCTGGTGTGACAGAAGCAACACCGAAGGGAAAGAGGAAACCCGCTGCACCTGTAAGGGAGGAGGGACGAAGCGCTGCAGACGGCCCGCAAGTACGTGGCGGAAGTAGGGTGATGCAGCCTGATCTCATGAAATGCGTATCTAATAGCACGCATTGTGTTTATCGTGCAATTTATACGTGAAAATTTGTTTTTACATGCATATGATACGCAGTTTTCGTGTGCATATAATACACGCTTTATTGCGTGTAATTCCCACGTACCCCACACCACTAATCCTACCCAAACGTATAATACGCACGTATATACCCTAATCCTGCCCAAGGAGTTTACAGTGCTTGAATGAATGAGGCATTTATATAGCGCTTTCATTTGTACTACTGTACACCCAAAGCGCTTTACAATCATGTCGGGGTCTCTCCTCAGCCACCACCAGTGTGCAGCATCCACTAGGATGATGCGATGGCAGCCACAGTACAGCGGCGCCAGTGCGCTCACCACACACCAGCTATAGGTGGAGTGGAGAGAGAGTGATAGAGCCAATTCAATGATGGGGATTATTAGGAGGCCATGATTGGCAAAGGCCAATGGATGGAATCCAATACCTCTGTGTTAAAGTCCTTCAGCCAGTCCTCATTTTCCTCCTTAACTACGCCCTCGTCCGCTGATTTCGTGGGCTCACACCCCTGGTCAGACTAACTGTGGAGCTACACTTCTGGGGCAAGTGTCAGCTCTGACCTCTTCTCCTCTGGATCTGGCTGATGCGTCACTGTGGGTGGGAGTTCTCTGTCTGCGGGGGGCACACACTATTCTTCTGCGGTCGAAGGTGGTGGTTCCCTTTCGAAGGGAACTCAACAATACGTCATCGACGTTATGGGGAACGCCTCAGGCGTGACAGGTGTCTGAAATCAAATATCAACTCACAGCAATCATGTTGACCGGCGACAGCCCCGTGCATCATCAGCTTGAATGATGAGCGCGCAACCTGGATGTATAAAAAGGGTGCCTTGAAACCGTGACAACATCTTTTCGTCTTCAGGGACTGTTTGTCTGTTTTTTTTTTTTGAGTAGTCAACTAAAAGAAAATGAAGCGTGCAGAGAAGGGGAGAAATACTTTCCGCAAGTGTGCCGACCCGTGTCCTAGATATTTGTTCAAAGTTTGTTTTTATTGATTTTTACAAAATACATCACATTCACAATCCCCCACCCCTCACCATCCAATTTAAGATAACGCCCATACTATCCATTAATTCAAAATGGAATTGTAAGAACCAAGCATGCATACAATATTTACAAACATGCTAACAAACATAAACCTCCAACCAAATACATAAAAAAATAAAAATAAAATAATAATAATAATAACAATAAAAAAATAAAAAATAACTAAAAAAAGGGAAATAAATGAGAGAAAAAAAAACAAGAAAAAAAAAACAATAGTAGTGGCATTATTCAAACAGACTTATCAAAATAATCAAGAAAAGAACGCCACATCATAAAAAATTGTTTTTCCGATCCTCTTAGTGAATACCTAATTTTTTCCAGGCAGAGACAGGACATCATATCTCTAATCCATTGAGTATGAGTGGGTGGCAAGGGATCTTTCCACTTTAATAATATTGCTCTACGTGCAAGTAGGGGAGAGAAAGCAAGGACTTTACACATTGATGCTGACAACCATACGTCCTCTGGGGCAACTCCAAATAATGCCACCAGAGGTTCTGGCTCTAATCTATGCTGAAGAACCACAGAAAGGGTGTGAAATTTTGATCGCCAGTAACGCTCTAATTTGGGGCATGTCCAGAACAAGTGAGTTAACGTTCCCTCGGTACATTGACATCTATTGCACATAGGGCTAGTACCAGGAAACATTTGAGCTAGTTTAACTTTGAATATATGAGCTCTGTGTACAACTTTAAACTGTATAAGTGAATGCCGAGCACACATTGACGATGAGTGGACCTGTTTAAGGACACAGTTCCAGGTGTCTTCGGAGAGTTTTCTGTCAAGGTCTTCCTCCCAGGCTCTCTTAATGTTATCCAGGGATGAAGATGCCAGATTGATCATTAAATTGTAAATAGTAGCAATTGAGCCCTTGGCCAATGTATTACATGAAAGGAACCTATCCAAAGGATTTTCGGAGGGCATCGCTGGGAAGTCTGGTATTAGTGACTTAACGTAATGTCTTACTTGCAAGACTCTAAAGAAATCTGACTTGGTAAGACCAAAACGTGATACCAATTGCTCAAAGGAAGCAAATACATTATCCAAAAATAAGTCTTTGAAACATTTTATCCCCTTTTGAGACAAACTCTTGAATGAACCATTGAGGGTGGAAAAAAATGATTACGGAACACAGGGCTAAGAAGAGAGGGGTCCCTAAAACCAAATGACTTCCTGAATTGGATCCAAATCCTCAACGAGTGTTTCACCACTGGGCAATCGGCCGGAATATAAGAGGTAGACTGTAGTTTAGATGCAAGAAGTGCTGGAAGGGAAATTTGCTTATAAGCATTTATTTCCATGTCCACCCAGGACGGTCTATTGGGCAAAAGGTGATAATGCCACCAATAAAGTGTATTTCGTATGTTAGCCGCCCAGTAGTAAAACTTAAAATTGGGTAAGGACATACCACCATTGCATCTAGGCCTCTGAGGGTATGCTTTGCGTAAGCGAGGGTGCTTACCATTCCAAATAAAAGAAGAGATAACAGAGTCCAAAGACTTAAAAAAAGACAGGGGAATAAATAAAGGTAAACACTGAAAGAGATAAAGAAATTTAGGAAGCACCACCATTTTAATAGAATTAATGCGCCCAATGAGAGAAATCTTTATAGGGGACCATTTAGAGAGATCTTTCTTAATCCGTTCGAGAAGCATGCCAAAATTATGTTTAAAACGATGCTTATGATGGCGAGTGATACAGACCCCAAGATAAGTGAACTTATTTTTTACTAGTTTCAGTGGTATGTTTGAATACTGTAGTTGTGTAACTACCTCGTTAATTGGGAAAAATTCACTCTTGTGCAGATTAAGCCTATAACCAGAAAACCGACCAAAATTCTCAAGCAAAGATAGAGCTGCGGGTAAAGAAGTTTGTGGATTTGACATAAAAAGCAGTAGATCGTCTGCATATAGAGTTACCTTATGGACGGTCTAACCACGGGTAATTCCAGTGATCTGCTGACTCTGGCGTAAGGCAATTGCTAAAGTCTCAATAGCTAGAGCAAATAGTAGTGGGCTTAGCGGACAGCCCTGTCGAGTTCCGCGGTGCAAGTTAAATGGCCTAGAGTGCAGACCATTGGTTAGGACTACTGCAGAGAGGGGTACTATAAAGTAATTTGATCCAAGAGAGAAAGATCGGGCCAAATCCAAATTTTTCCAAAACTAAAAAAAGGTACTCCCACTCAACCCTGTCAAACGCCTTCTCTGCATCTAAAGAAACAACACATTCTGGGATGGCCTGGTTCTGAGAATGTACCACATTGAGTAAGCGGCGGATATTAAAAAATGATTGACGATTCTTTATGAACCCTGTTTGATCAGGAAAGACGATAGTGGGGAGGACATCTTCAAGTCTAGAAGCAAGCACCTTCGCTAAAATTTTAACGTCGCAGTTGAGCAAAGAAATTGGCCTGTAAGACGCACAGTCTAAGGGGTCTTTGTCCTTTTTGAGTAATAAAGAGATACAGGCTTGATTTAACGTTGGGGGAAGAGTCCCAGTCTTAAGAGACTCAGAAAAAACAGATGTCAAAAAAGAGTTGTACTGAGAATTTTTTATAGAATTCTGACGGAAAGCCGTCAGGTCCTGGGGTTTTGCCAGATTGTAGAGAAGAGATAGCAGCCGCCACTTCCTCCTGAGTAATCGGCAATTCTAAAAGGTTACGAACATCCAAGGATAAAGTGGGGAAATTTAGTCGGCCGAGAAAATCTTCGATATCCCCCTGCGAAGAGGAGTCAGATGTATACAAAGTAGAATAAAAATTTCTAAACTTGTCATTAATAGTATTTGGATCAGTTGTGACCTCCCCATTATCTAGACGAAGACCATTTATAGTTTGTTTTGCACGTAGCCCTCTCAGCTGATTAGCTAAAACTTTCCCGGATTTTTCCCCACTTTCATAAAAAACACTCCTAGTTCTTCTCAGAAGGCCCTCTATCTCATTGGTTGAAAGCAAGTCGAGCTCTGATTTAAGTTTAAGACGTTTCTTATACAGATCTGGCGTGGGAGACCTAGCATATTGTTCATCTAACTTTGAAATATCATTAGCGAGTAAGATTTGTTTTTCTTTAGAGAGCTTCCTTTTATTAGCACCATATGAAATAATTTGGCCTCTAATATATGCCTTAAGGGCCTCCCACACTGTTGAATCTGAAATGTCCACTGATTTATTAACGCTTAGAAAAAAAGGAATTTGGTCAGCAACAAAGGAACCAAAATTATCATCTGCCAAGAGTGAAGTATTGAAACGCCAGTTCCTCCTAGGGGAAGGCAAATTCAGAAAGGTCAAATCAAGAGTAAGAGGAGCATGGTCCGATATAATAATACTTTGATATGCACAAGACTGAACTCTAGAAATTAAATCGTTATCCAGAATAAAGTAATCAATCCGGGAATAAGAGTGATGAACATTTGAAAAAAAAGAATATTCTCTTTTTCGGGGGTACAAGCGCCGCCAAACATCCGATATACCATATTCAGAAAAATAGTTATTTAGAAAAATGGAGGATTTGTTTGCCGTGCATGGTCTAGATGACGAACGGTCCAGTACTGGGTCAAGGCAACAGTTAAAGTCTCCCCCAAGTATGAGAGAATGCGAATTTAGATCAGGGATAAGAGAGAGAGTATGTTTAAAAAAACTGACATCATCAAAATTAGGGGCATAAAAGTTAGCTAAAGTTACATTCTTATTGCATAGTGTGCCTACAACAATTATATACCGGCCATTCTTATCTGATATAATATCATTTGGTACAAAGGGTACATTCTTATTAATCAAAATAGCCACACCTCTTGCCCTTGCCTGGAAAGAAGAGTGAAAGATTTGACCCTTCCAACCACGATTGAGGTGGTTGTGATCCGTAATGCGTAAATAGGTTTCTTGCAAGAAGGCAACCTCTGTTTTGAGCTGTCGAAGATGAGCAAGAACTCTGTTTCTCTTAACCGGTTGGTTCAAGCCCTTGACGTTCCAACTCAGAAATCTCAACTCTCTACCCAAAAGAATACCTATCAGAAGCCTGTGATCGGAGAGTGAAAATAAAAGAATTACAAAACGTAAAATAACATAACATCAACAAAAGAACAACAAACATAAAAGTCATGAAGTCAGCATGACGCCATCCCATACAAAAACCCAACCCACCCACATAATCAACCCACCCCTCAAAGAACATAACAATGACAGCAAAACTACCCACAAGAACAAGAACTAAGTGTTCTAACACTTCCTTATTTCGCCTTACCTTATATAATCCTCAGTCCCTTAAAGCAAAGTATCCTCATTATACAACATATAGATAACATTACCGTATCAAATAGTATGTTTAATATACGAGCAGACCAATGGCATTACTATAATTGGTTCACGAAGTATGAATACTTAAACATTCGACCAATATAATGAGCACATGGCAAGCCAAAATAAATGACACTGTAAAAAAAAATATATATATCCCCTAGTAAACAAAAATAGCAATCAAACTCTTGCAAAAAGTATTTGTGATTAAACCAAAGAATAAACGAGATACATCATACAACAAACCTAGTTCAACAGTAGTATCAGCTCAAATACAACAGCACCAATCATTCATTAAAGACGTAAAAAATGTCCCCATGATGTAAATCACTTCCAATGAACAGTAAACCGTTTATATAATGTCAGAGAGCTCAGGATAAACTAACTTGGTTAAGTCAGTGTTGTACAACGGGCTCCTTCGTGACACAAATAGTATATAACGTTATAAGCCCACCGCTCAAGTTGAACGACCGTCATCATAACGCTAAGAGGCGCTACGGTGAGCCGTCAAAAATTCCTTGGCCTCATCCACCGATGCAAGCATCTTTTGCTCACCTTCCTTAGTTAGGATCCTCAGCCTTGCGGGGAAAAGAAGGGATGGCTTAAATCCAAGATTATAAAGCTCTGCCATTAACCCACGATATTGAGCGTGCTGTTCCAGAACTTCTGGACTGTAGTCATCGTAGATGGCGATCGGGTTGCCACGGTATTGCAAGGATCCTCTTCTTTTACGGGCCTCTCGTATCACCGCCTCCTTGGTCTGATACCGATGAAAACGGACTATTACCGCTCTCGGCCTCCCTCCCTGCTTCGTCTTAGCGATCAGAGCCCGATGTGCCCTATCAAGTTCAGGAGGAGACGGCAAAATCTGCTCGCCCATAATTTCGGACAGCATCTCGGAAAAGAACACTGTGGGCCGCGGACCTTCAACGGATTCCGGTAAGCCAATGATCCTGACATTATTACGCCGACTACGGCCCTCCAGGTCTGCTGTTTTGGCCTTAAGTTTAGCGTAGTTCTCAGTCAAATCGGCACATACCGCTTCCAAGGAGTGAATTCGCTCGCTGAGGAGGTCTGCGTTGGATTCCAGTGATGTTATTCGTGGCCCATGGTCCGACACTGCGGCCTGGACGAGGTCAAGTTTTGCCTCTAAAGATGTCAAAGCGGTTTTGAAATCGGAGGAGAGAGCGGCTCTGTGGTCTTCCAATAGGCTAGTCAAGGCTGACATGCTAACCTCGCCATGAGCCCCGGGCACGTCATCTTTTACGTTAACTGTGTCTTTCTTCGCATGTTTGGTTGATTTAGATGCCATTTTCTGCTTCCGTATTTATTAAACTTATCTCTTTAAATTCGGAAAAAAATTAAATCGGTAGAGGATTATAAACTGATAAAATAGAAGAACTGTACAGGGAGCACGAGGTAGACGCGTCTACTCCATTCGCGTCCAGAACCGGAAGTCGTCCTAGATATTTGACACCGGAGGATTTACACGATCTGTGCGTTTTCTGCCTGGGAGAAGAGCACGCGCGGGGAGTTCTCGAGGGAGCTTCCTGCGCAAACTGTGAGCGGTTTTCTCTGAAAACGCTCCGTTCTCGTCTGTCCCACTTCTCGAGGGAAGTGGGCGCGGCATCTGAACCCCGCGGTTTTGTTCCCGATCGGGCTGAGGCTCAGCGGCGCTTGAGCTCGTGGGGCTCTCAGATGGAGCTGGCAGATCAGCTGGAGAGTGGCGTTAACCTCGCGGATGATCTGCCAGCTGACGAGGATGAGTTACAGGTCGATGTAGAAGAGGTTCTTTCTCTTTCTGATGGGTCTGTAACTGGTTCTCTTCGGGCCGGGCAGGAGGTGGGTGTTGATGATGTTAGTTTGGTTGAGACCGAACCATCTCAGCCCTCCTGAGGGCGCGCTCTGCGGCGTTTAAGAGCTGCATACCGTGGAGGGCCTGGTCCGTCGTGGTCTGAGGATCACAGACGGACCCAGAAGGCCAGTGTCGCTTCCCGTGCACCCCCTCCTCCTGGCAGGGGGAGCAGGGTGCGCAGGAGGCGTAACTCCCGCGGGAGGCAGGATTTCAGGGAGGTGATCCAGAGTAAGCGTTCTCAGACTGAACGTTAGACAAATCACCTTCCTGGATCTTGTCTCCTAACCACCATCGCTCCCAGGCTCCTCCTACATCAGGCCTGGGGCGGGGCCCATGATGAGTTCAAGAATTCTCTGATGGCCCGCTTCAGCTTGGTTGTTAGGAGCGCCTTCCCTTGGCTTGTGAAACAGTTGGTAAGCAAAGGTAATGTCTTGTAAGGTGAGCTGAGCTCCCACATGTTGTGGTCGCCAGGTTACAGGCCTTCCAGGCTATGAGCTTCCATATGTCAGGTCACAGGCCTTATCCAGCCTTCCTGAATATGAGCTCCCACATACTGTGGTTATCAGGTTACAGGCCCCACCCGGCCTTCCTGATATGAGCTCCCACATATTGTGGTCGCCAGGTTACAGGCCTCACCGGCCTTCCTAGTTATGAGCTCCCACATACTGGGTTTCAGGTTACAGGCCTTACTAGGCCTTCCTGAATATGAGCTCCCACACACGGTGGTCGCCAGGTTACAGGCCTCGCCAGGCCTTCCTGGTTATGAGCTCCCACATACTGTGGTCGCCAGGTTACAGGCCTCACCCGGCCTTCCTGATAAGAGCTCCCACATACTGTGGTAGCCAGGTTACAGGCCTCACCGGCCTTCCTGGTTATGAGCTCCCAAATACTGGGTATCAGGTTACAGGCCTTACCAGCCTTCCTGATATGAGCTCCCACCTACTGTGGTCGTCAGGTTACAGGCCTCACCGGCCTTCCTGGTTATGAGCTCCCACATTCAGTGGTCACCAGGCTTCAGGCCTCCTCGGCCTTCCTGGTTATGAGTTGTCACATGTCGGGTTTCAGGACTCACCAGGCCTTCCTGAATGTGAACTCCCACTCACTGTGGTTGCTAGGGTGTGGTTGTGAGCTTTCACATGTCAGGTTGCAGGCCTCATCAGGCCTTCCTGAATGTGAGCTCCCACACATTTTGACTATCAGGTTATAGGCCTCATCTGGCCTTCCTGGTCATGTCAAAACCATACTTATGGTAAGTCACATGATGGAACATCTTGTGTACTTTCTAAAATCCATTTTTATGGTAAAGGTCATGTGCTGTATGCTTCAGTCCCTTTCTATGTGGCCCAGACCCAAGTCTTTAACCTCGGGTCCCACTCTAGATGCGTCCTGTCGTCAAAATATGCTACGACAGACGCCTTTCTGGCTAACTTCTTCATTCTGATCCAGGCCTTTTCTGGACTTGGAATGACTAAGTACATGCACTTTTGTTTCATGTATTTTCTAATGTAGCCCCCACGTGGTGTGGTTGTCAGGTTGCAGGCCTTATCAGGCCTTCCTGGTTATGAGCTCCCATATTCTGGGTATCAGGTTACAGGCCTCACCGGCCTTCCTGATATGAGCTTCCACACACTGTGGTCGCCAGGTTACAGGCCTCACCCGGCCTTCCTGGTTATGAGCTCCCACATGCTGTGGTCGCCAGGTTACAGGCCTCACCCGGCCTTCCTGATGTGAGCTCCCACATGCTGTGGTCGTCAGGTGTCAGGCCTCTCCGGCCTTCCTGATATGAGTTCCCATGTACTGGGTATCAGGTTACAGGCCTCACCGGCCTTCCTGATATGAGCTCTCACATACTGTGGTCGCCAGGTTACAGGCCTCACCGGCCTTTCCTGATGTGAGCTCTCAGGTACTGGAGCTCCCCACATAGTGGGTCTTTGGCCTCAGCAGACCTTCCTGGTTTTTGATCCCTCTCTTACTTCCTCAGTGTTCAGGATGAGCACTGGGTAGACCCATGGTTTGAGTGGACGACTTCCGTCTTTTTTTGAGGTTGAGTTACACTCTCCAGGTAGTCCCGTCTCTGTGATCCGGAACTGAATGGTTTCTGCCAGCTTTGCAGGCCTTCAGTTTTGGATGCCTTTTCCAAGGCAGTTTCCAGAGGCTCTGTCTCGGACAGACAGGCTATGGCCAGACTGTGCGTCTTAGTATAGATCATGTCAGGAGGCATGCTCTCCTGAATAGTGACTGGCTGGGAGTCCCTTGAGTCCCCTAGCCACACTCCCTAGAAGGGACACCTTCTATTAGGAAGTTGTGGTCCTAAGCCTTTGAGCTGGCCCAGATATGTCTCCCATGAACTTGTTCTGGCAGTTTCTCGGTTCATTAGCTTGGGCTATGACCGTTAGGGAGTGCTGTCACTGACAGTCAAACGTGACCTAGGGTGAGTGGTTTTAGTGTCCTTTGTATTACTGGTTCTGACAGTTGTCACTGCCAGTGGGCCTGCACTCCCCTCAGTATGGCGGCGTGGGTATTTCGTTCCCCATAACGTCGATGACGTATTGTTGAGTTCCCTTCGAAAGGGAACGTCTCAGGTTACAGCCCAGTCTCATCCCAAGACGTCATCTGTCTGACGCTTTTGACCATACGTCAACATCCGACGTTTTAGGGTACCCTTTAACGTCAGTTAGATGACGCTATCTAATCCTAACCCTACCCCAGACCTAAACCTACCCGCGTCATCTAACTGACGCTAAAGGTAAAGCGTCAGTTAGATGACGCCCTAGGATCGTCATCCAACTGACGTTAACCCTCTGGGGACCAGAGTGTTTTTGGGGCCCTTTGGATGTTTTGACATGCTCTGACATTTGTGCTTTTTTCAGTTGCTTATAAACATATTAATGGCACAGGTGAAATTAAACTCTATTTAGCACAAACAGGTCTACCATAATGTGTGAGCAACATGTATGTACATGTTTGTATTTTTGAGAGAATATTGTTTATGCGTGGTTATTGAAAAAACTAAAAAATAAAGTTTTTGAAATAAGGACACAAAAAACATACTAAATATGAGTCCACAAGACTTTTGACTAATGTACGTTGTTGCCTAGAGTTTTTGCTTCAAAATGATCTGAAAATCATCCTTCCTAATCATTCACATAAAACAATAGATTGTTTTAAATTGTGAAAAACATTTTTTTGTTTGCCAAGGCAATATGCGGATGGGCGGAACGGCCCAACCCCTATCATGAATAATTAAGTGGTTCTCAGACAGTGACCCTGCATAATAATGAGCCTTTCATTCAGGGGTGTCACACAAGAAAGAATGTAAGGACAATATATATATATATATATATATATATATATATATATATATATATATATATATATATATATATTGTCATTGCATTCTTTCTTGTATATATATATATAGCCTACATGTATATATATATATATATATATTTTGTCATTGCATTCTTTCTTGTATATATATATAACCTACATGTGTATATATATATATATATATATATATATATATACACACACACACACACACACAAACACACACATATATATATATATATATACAAACAATCAAAATATAAATGAAAGCCAAAAGCACATTTTTAGTCATACCTGGAAACAAATCCTGGTCAAATGCTATATGGGCCATTCTACAGAATTGGTTCAAAGTTACAGTTGGAAACATCTTGAAAAGAAAATAGTCTTTTCCCATAAATGTCTTATAAAGTATTATTTTTTAAAGTAGACCAATACAATAAAAATAAACCAGTCGCATTTCAAAGTCGCTCGCGAAATGACCGCCAGGTGGCGCAAAGGGACATTTATCAAAACGTAAGTGGGGCTAATGTCAATTAACAACAGTAAGGATGAAATTCTACAAGTTATGGTAATTTACAAATAAGCCTACAACAAACATTTATTTTTAAACAAATATTTTTAAATATGCAACATGCACGTTTAAACAACAAACAATACAATCTGAACCAGCGCTCCTGTATTGAGACATGCAGCGCGTTTCAGTTACGATCCTGGTTCCAGTGGCCTTAATACATTCACGGCTTTTTAAAATGTCACAAAGCGTTTTGAGATGGTTTTGAATGAAATATTGAAGTTTATAATTAGGGTATTTTGGCACACCACGCCGAGTGGCTATGCATTATTCTAAAATCTGGCTTTATTCTGGCATGTTGAATTAGAGTTTGACAAACGCGGCGGCGCGTTCATTTGGATTTATTTTTCTCATAACAGCTAAAAGAACTTACTGCGTAATTGTTGGTCATACAGATAAGATATCATCTTTTAAAACTGTAAAAGGTCTACTTTTATTCATGTAGGCTAAAGTAGGCCTACACTCACACAGGCTAACGACAAAACGTTTTCTCGCTCATGTGAGAAACAAACGTTTGGGCATTTCTCAGTGAGGAAATTAATAGCCGAGCGGTAGAACTTACGGTTCATCATCAAGATGACACAGGTTCAAATCCCGATCAAACATGGTCTACTGCAAATTTTATATTTATTAATGCAGAGAGATTTGTCTAGCTCTAAAACTCTGTTACGCCATACAGTTTTTTGGTTATATTTATAAAATAAAATTACCATGCATTTCCATTTTACACTAGGAACAATAGTATCGAACACAACGACGTTGCATCTGTACCAATCGTACGAGGCTACCAATCGTAATTTCAAAAGCAGTTCTGTAAAAAAAGTAATTTTACATATATAGCCTATATATATATATATATTTTTATTAGGCCTATTATTATCATTATTATTTTGATTCCCTACAACCTAGAGTTTTTAAAAACATGGTTTTAAGTAAAGTGTGATTTGCCAGGGGGGACGGGGATTTCCTTCTGGTCTAAACATCCCTGCTTCTGCTGAATTATTTGAATCCCCACACCCCTCCCTCCACAGTAATCAATGCTATCGGCTACTTCACCAATAGACCATATCAAATATAAAATAGAGATATGCAACAAGCACGTTTAAACAACGACAAACAATAAAATCAAAACCAGCGTTTCAGTTGTTCATTAGTTCCAGTGGCCTTAATGCATGCACGGCTTTTCAAAATTTTACAAAGCGTGTTGAGATTATTTTGAATGAAATATTGAAGTTTATAATTAAGTGTTTTGGCAGACCACGCCGAGTGGCCCTATGCATTTTTCTAAAGTCGGGTTTTATTCGAACTTTTGCTAACGACAAAAACAGTTTATCTGTCGTCTCTGTCTCCGGGAACTGCGCGTCACAAAAATGAACCGAAGCCACTTCAGCTCAGTCACTATAAGAAATCGGCTCTGTCTAAAGCCTTTAAATGTCTAAATATTCTGGCTAATAAATGTTATCTGATTATGTAATCCATATGAAAACGAGAGGTACAGAGGATGTACTCAAACATGTAGCCTGTAAGCGCTTCCCAATGAGAAAATGACAAGGGTGAAAATCTCGCTCTAATTAAATGTAGCAGGCTAAATCGCCCTGAATTAAAATGTAAAAACAGATCAAATAATGTATTTGTCGAAATGTTGCGATATTGTTTCATTTAAGTTCATAATTATTCAATACATGTTATTTAATTTAGCAGCATTACCACAAAGCACCGTGGTTCGATATTTATTTGAATAAAAAAATAAAAAATAAAAAACTTAATTCACAAATTGCATGCCTGGTTGAAAGGATCCAAAGATCCATGTAGACTTTAATATTGAGTTGAACATTTTGTTCATGAAAACAAATTAACATGCGTTTTTTTCAGATTATATTTAGTTTTGCTTGGAAAAAGCTGGCCCAAACCAGTTTTATTTCATCAATTACTGAAATAATGAAATATTTAGTAATAAACTTTTATGATAGAAATATCACTAGGCTACATGTAACTAAATCATTTAATTCCTTCATTATCAACACTGTCTAGAATAGCGATTTAAGTGTGAATTGCGACTTCTCTTTGTGTTAAGTCAGCCTCAGACTCCGATAGCCTGTGGGGGGTTGGAGGGACAGTTCAGTGCTGTATCGAGCGCGCAGGACAATAGGCATAGGTGTTAATGTTCCTCTTTCATATGGAGAGCGAGGGAGACTAAATAAACTTGTTAAAAAGAGATTCAGCGCGAGAGAGGCAAAGAAAAACGCATGTTTTAATTTAATTATGTTGCTTTGGACAATTTTCGTTTTGTAGGCCTACTGTTTTAATTGTTTAATATAGCTGTCATTTCTTTGGCAATACAAATTTAAAATGTCGCAAGAATAAGATTAGCCTAGTGTTTCTTATTTTGCATCGCAAAAGAAATAAACTCTAAACCCGATGCAACCCTGTTTTAAATTAAAAAAACTGTCCCGACACTTTATTTAAACCTTGAAATGTTCGAACTTGGTTTCAAACTTAAGTAATTTTAGTGTTCTTTTACATTACACAATAATTTAGCAGACTAAAGACGAGCTTCTTCATTTTCATTTTCTGATGCAATCGGCTGACAATCTTCCTTCATCAGTTTTTGTCGTTTGTGCAGCGGCTGCGGTTCTACAGGAATGTAGCAAATTTATGTTGTAATAATAATTAAACAAAACTCTTGACTTTAAATAAGTAAACAGTTATAAACAGTTAGCTATTTAAGCATCAAGAAGGTTAAATATAAACGCTGTTGGCCAACATCAGTTAACAACATGTATGCTACATTGAGATTCGATCTCGAGTCGATTGAAGCTCCTCGAAGCTCGTGTTGTTGCGTTAACCACTGAGCTATCGTCTGTACGTCTGTAAATGTTTTTATTGCAATGTTTTACTTTTTCATTATTTATTCAATTTCATTTCAGTAGCCTAATTTCAGTATTGTGATTATGAATTATTTTAACTATACGTTTCACTTGTTGAATTCATCTGCTACCAGCTTTCAATCGCTCTGAATCAGTGCGGTGCGGCAGCAGATTACGCATTAGAGAGAATAAACAAACACTTTTCAGAGTCTATGATTGTAGCGCCTCTTGGCGGTAAAAGGCAGAAAATACACCCCAAATTTTACCGCCGCGGTGGAACGGCTGATGTGGGCATTGTCATGGCTTGCCTCAACATTTGCGTTTGAATAGCGCGCGTCCTCCGTGGGCGTGTCAGATTAACGCGTAATGAAGTGTAATGAGCTGGGGAAAAAAAATCTGACAGCACTCTCTTTTCGTACAGATTACATAAACTGAGAATATTTGTTTTTTATATAAATTACATCATTGAAAAGAAGAGAATTCAAGCTTCATAAAGAAAAATCTCTCGTGCCTGTATGACAAGTATTTGCAGAGTTAGAGTTAATTTTTCGGACGTGTTTCAGAATGGACTGCACTGACAGAGAGAAGGCAAAACTCGCATCATGTTTATTTTTCTTTATTTGACAAAAAGCACAAAACTTTGTTTTTATTGTGAGTATACAGAAAAATAATAGACAATTAACAAGATCGATTGATGTATAACACTTATATGTACGATCAAAATCAACAGAGTATTTTAAGTCTATTTTTCTGCTATGTGAAAAAAAAACGGCAAAACGCGCGGGCGCGTTTCTGGTCCCCAGAGGGTTAAAGGGTACCCTAAAACGTCGGATGTCGACGTATGGTCAAAAGCGTCAGACAGATGACGTCTTGGGATGAGACTGTGTTACAGGTTACGAATGTAATCTTTGTTCCCTGAGAACAGTGTAGAGTATGAATGGAGAATCATGAATTCACTAATTCCGAACGCCATGCACACATTCCTGCGAACGGTTTCTAAATGCCCACAACCTATGACTCACCCAATCTAAATCAACTAGCGCCAACGAGTCTGAAGTTTAAATTGATTTCTGACACCTTTACAGCGTAACCGAGTCTCCCCAGATCTCCTCGTGCCAGCCCGATTCATTCGCGAGGCACGATCAAAGAAGACCGTTATCTCTAACACCCCTGCCCGGCGAGGGGGGGTGCCAGATGTTCAAATGAAGATACGCACACACCTATGTTCACACACACATACCTATGAACCCTAGGTTTCTATCTATAAATCGGTACTAAAACAAGAGTTGGTGTATTAAAATACCTGTAACAGAACTATAAATGTGCAAACATGTCCTACGAATGTTTTCATGAATGTAAGACACTTATAAATGCCTGAAAGTGTGCATTAAGAGGTAATTCTGCAATATTATGTCTGTGACGTGTGATGTTTGATATGTTTGTAATCCTAAAAATCTGATCTATTCATTAAGCTGTATATCGATAGCGTGAAATATATATAACTACCTATATATGCCATTTCCAAAGTAAGCTTAAGGTCCTTCTAGTCATAAAGATGCAAATTGATTCCGAATGACCCACTCGGGGGCGTAGGCTCTCTTCAAGATGGGCCATTATCATTGCCCGACACACCTATCCAAGGCGTGTTCTGTTTATCTTTAAAACCCCAAACTCAGAGACATTCGCTCTCTGTTCCCTGTTCCTGTATCCTGTGACCCGATGTAATCCTCGTGTTTTATTTTGTTCCTGTTTTATTTTGCGTATAGCCAGTCTGTCCTTAGTGCGGTCCTCGAGATACCCACGTGCATTTCGTTAGTCTTCCAGCATCCCAGCGAAAGGACTATCTTCACGCATACAGAACTGCGTTAGAACTTTTAAATCTCCCGCGACAACCACGCTTGGAGGAATCAAAGAAGCCCGCCTCCTATTCCCAGGACGCCACGAGCTTGCTCCCACACCGCTCTAACCAGGTCTGAATGCAAACTGTTCCATCTAAATTTAGACGCTCTGAAGTGTGTATTCTTAGGCTGTCTCTGAGGGCCTAACTGTGCTAGCAATTGTGTTTTTCCCTGTGTTTCTACCTTCTTTTCTTATTGTTTAAGTTCATTTCGTTTCATATATATCTTTGCTTTACATGTAGTGTAGTTCATTAAACCTCATTTATACTTTATTGCCTCTGTGTTTATTGTTGATCACATAACAAAGCCTCTTTAATATAAATATCCTAGCTACAATCTGATAATTGTTAGGTGCACAAAAGATTGTCAGTAAATTTAAGCTAAAATAAGACCACCAGCCATTGGTAACCTCTAGCGAAACAGCGCGGCGGACGTGCTGGCTTAACGAGGTATCAATCGCTGTGGTAATCTTAAAGATCAGCTATAGCCCTCTGTGTAGGATGTATATTCACAATTCCTCATAATTCGTGGTGTGAATTGTGTATATGTGCCCTGAACAGACGTGTATGCTGTACGACCCCTCGTTGGGTGATTTATCTATACAAGGACTCGGCTCAAACTATATTCGATAATTTGTTGATCAAAGATTAATAACTGTTGAATATTTATCCCCAAAATCAAAACTGACTAAAGAGCTTATGACCCAGATTCCTTACAACAGGGAACGAGACAATACGTCTCCCTGCCATACCTCGGGGCCTGCCTGCAACAGTCCCTTCAGACGATAGGATGTTGTCACGGTTTCAAGGCACCCTTTTTATACATCCAGGTTGCACGCTCATCATTCAAGCTGATGATGCACGGGCTGTCGCCAGTCAACATGATTGCTGTGAGTTGATATTTGATTTCAGACACCTGTCACGCCTGAGGCGTTCCCCATAACGTCGATGACGTATTGTCTCGTTCCCTGTTCTCAGGGAACAAAGGTTACATTCGTAACCTGAGACGTTTTGGCTCTTGGTCAGGCTGTGTCCTGGATCAGGGAAGGACGCTCTCCAGAGCCATCAATAGGATGGATTACCATCATCCCATTGACCTCCCAGACACCACCAGACTGAACTGGAAATAAGTCATCAACCGGTGGTGTCTGAGAGGTCAATGGTCTTCATAATCTTGTCATTGTAAGGGAAGCTGACAGCAAGATGGCAAAAGCCCTCTGTGAATAACAAAAAATCAGTGTCCAAACCCAATGTAGTAAAACGATGCATAATCCATTGTTAAAGGTTCAGTCTTCTTTCATGGGTGGTTGCAGGAAAGCAGAAGAAGAAGAATATGATCATGATGATGAATAAAGTTCCTATACAACGTTTAATGAGAGTAATACAAATAACATTTAGACAGGCAGGGCAACACACTAAATGTAAAGTAGACCGAACCCTGAAGGACTGTGAGGGAAGAACTTTAGTGACACAATTAAAGGTAATTTAATGATTTGCACCTGAAAAGAATGAACTAATAAGAGTTACCACAGAAACAAAGGACTGGCAGGAAAATCAAATAAAAGAACGCATGATGTGAATGAAAACAAACTAAAAGGCCATGAATACTAAGACAAACTGAAAATAACTGTGACAATAGGTGACCATCTCGCATCTGCCTTAAAGTGATAGTTCACCCAAAAATTACAATTCTGTCATAGGCTACTCAACCTTCCTGTTATTCTAAAACAGTATAACTATTTTTCTTCTGTGGAATATAAAATTAGATAGGTTGTACGCTGATTGGTCTATACAGTGGAAGCCAATAGACTACAGTCCCAACATTATTCAAAAATAATTTTGTGTTCCACAGAAGAACGAAAGTCATGCAGGTTTGAAACGACATGATGGGTGAGTCAATAATAATGAATTTTCATTTTGGGTGAACTAACCCATTTTATGATTTATGTGCACAGGAATACATAAGGGAACTGAACTATCCTTTTCCTTTCTAAAACTTTTGGGAAGTATATAAAAAAAAACGATTTCTAAATTATGAGATAATAATATAAAAAAGCTCATATAGTACATGGTATTTACCTGAGAATGATGAACATATGTTTTAGTCAAACGTCGTAGCTCTGTTTCATTCCGGAACCCTTCAGTAGGTTTACACCAAGACCTGTGAAGCTCCTCATCAAAAACATAAACTCCCTCCCAGTATGTCGCGCCACAAGCAACATAATCTCCATCAAGTAACAAGAAGAAGATCCACATTGCAGGTGGAATCACACAATATGCAAAAGCTTTGAAAAAGGTCTGCTGTGCATTCGGAGAGTTCTGCGGAGCATTCGGAGAGTTCTGATGAGCATTCAGAGATATCTGCGGAGCATTCGGAGAGTTCTGATGAGCATTCGGAGAGTTCTGCGGAGCATTCGGAGAGTTCTGAAGAGCATTCGGAGAGTTCTGATGAGCATTTGGAGAGTTCTGATGAGAATTCGACGTGTTCAGCTGAGTATCATAATTTTCTCCTGCACAAGAATGACTGCATTTATGCTTACAAGACCTCAAAACGAGATACATTAAAACAAAAATAAAAAAAAGCAGGTCCAATGAACAGAGATGATATTAGCATGTTATTCAGTCTATTGTTGCACGGGCACACAAAAACTTGTTTGTCTATCAACTCCTCAAGTCCAATTAACAAAATGCTTAGTGGGAAAGAGCCGAATACTGGAGCTTGTTTTAGAAATCCATGTAACTTATCTAAAAGATCGTTTGGCCACTTCATCTTCTGAGGGTTGTTTGATGATGCTTTAAGCTGCTTCTGTCTCTTGTAGTCTGTAGAAATGTCTGTAGTTCACAAGATATTTAAATGGTGAACAGATGCCCTTTAACAAAGAAGAATATAATTTAATTTGCATCAGTAATGAAATCATATAGCTCTGGGTACAAATATATGCTCTGTAGACTTTCCCCATTGTGATGGAAAACTGACTAAAGAGATCTCTTGACAAAATGACTGGTGTTGCTTCCGCGAGGAAGCAACACCAGTCATTTTGTCAAGAGATCTCTTTTTTATTATTATATGTCAGATGTATGAGAGTAACAAATGAGATGGTGTCTTCATGCCAGCGTCTCTGGCTGCTCTGGTCACAAAAAAGTTTGGATTGTATAGGCTGCTTGACCAAAGAAATGAATTACCAGAAAAACATGTTTTTTTTAGATTTAATATATACCTGAAGCTTGCACGCGGAACAATATATACCCTTGAACATATACACCAGAGAACAACATAGAGAAACGTGTTGTTCCTTGTTAAAAAAAGATGTCTTATAGAGAACTTGTGAGTTGTGTCTTAGTAGAAAAACAACATCATGCTACACAATCCTTCCTTACAGAGAACATAATTGCATAATTGGAAAACGTCTCGGTTACGGATGTAACCCTCGTTCCCTACTCAGGGAACGTTACGTCGGATGACGGAGAATGGGGGTTTCGGCAGAAAGCCTATCATCTTTGAGTATTAAAAAACGAGCCTATGGCAATGAAATGCCATGGGTCTGCGGAATTTGCATAATGTATCTCCGCCCCACCGCGTGGGTATTTAAGGAGAGACACCGGCAACAGCAGATCATGTCTTTGCTGAGGAGCCGAGACTGAACTCCGGCGTCTACCCAGCGGTACAGCGGAAGTGGCAAGGAGACGTAACGTCTCCGTTCCCTACTCAGGGAACGAGGGTTACATCCGTAACCGAGACGTTCCCTTTCGTAGTCACTCTGAGTTACGTCGGATGACGGAGAATGGGGGACCCGTGTAATCACTCCACCTTCACAGCTGTCTTCCAATGCCCTGCGAAGTCTGACCTCCCTGTCGTGATATAGGCACGGACGAAGGAGTCCTACTTAACACAGGAATACCAAGGTACAATGGGAAGCATATCTCAGGGGAGATATGCCGCAGCATGCCTACCCGTAGGGAGGACTTAAGAATACACATGAAGAGTTCAGATGCAAAAGCCTCTAAATGCCATCTGAAATTTTCTTCTAAAATGATCATTTTTATCAAGCTCGTATATTTAAGTTAAATAATTTCACTTAAATGGCAAGAAAAATTACCCATTTATTGTCATTTAAGTGAAATTACTGAATTTAAATTTACGAGCTTGATAAAAATGATCATTTTAGAAGAAAATTTCAGATGGCATTTAGAGGCTTTTGCATCTGAACTCTTCACATATGGCCCGAGGGGGGCTTCATATGGAGGAACACTGGAGTGACCAGCCCGTGGGGTGGCAACTTTCAACTCCAGGAGTGGCAAGGTTGCTTGCCGAGGGAAAGACACATGCTCAAAGAGGCTTACAGTGGAAATACACATGTGGGGGTTACTCAGAGGAGGAACCATGCACACGGAGGCACCTAGCCGACGCACAGGCAATAAACAGTGGCGCCAGCGTCAACAGTGCTGGAGGAACTCAGGGCTTCAGAGAGGAAGGCTCACCTGAGGAAATATCGCACGTATCCAGTCCATGGAGTGGCCAATACGGCGCAACCAGAATGACCTGCTCCTCGTCCTCCTTGATCTTGCACAGGGTCCGTGCGAGAAGGCTCACTGGGGAAAACGCATATAAGCGGAGGCCCCGCGGCCAGCTGTCCGCCAGTGCATCCGTGCCAAACGTGCCCTCGGTCAGGGAGTAATACAGGGCGCAGTGGGATGAGTCGTGGGAGGCAAACAGGTCTACCTGTGCGTCCCCGAACTGGTCCCAAATCAGCTGGACCGACTGGGGATGGAGTCGCCATTCGCTGGAGATGGGCCGAAACCGTGACAGCTCGTCGGCTGCAAAGTTCCGATCTCCCGGAATGTAGATAGCACGAAGGGACCTCAGGTGCTTCTGACTCCATAGGAGGAGGTGGCGTGCGAGTTGCGACATACGGCGGGAGCGTAGACCACCTTGATGGTTGATGTGCGCTACTGTCGCGGTATTGTCTGAACAGACTAGTACGTGTTGACCCATGAGCAACGTTCGAAAACGGTGCAGGGCAAGGCGTACTGCCAGCAACTCGAGGCAATTGACATGCAGAAGGCGCTGGAGTCCTGTCCAGGAGCCCGCGGCAGCATGTCCGTTGCACATGGCGCCCCAGCCCGTGGACGAGGCATCTGTGGAGACAACAACATGCCTGGAGACAACAACATGCCTGGAAACTCGTTCTAGGGGAACTCCGGCCCGTAGAAAACTGAGGTTCCTCCACGGGTTGAAGGTCTGACGGCAGGTCGGAGTCACAGGGACTCGGAGCGTGCCATGATGCCATGCCCACCTCGGGACTCGATCGCGAAGCCACAGCTGAAGCGGTCTCATATAAAGCAATCCAAGTGGCGTTGCCGCGGCTGCAGATGCCATATGCCCCAGGAGCCTCTGAAACAATTTCAGTGGGACCGCACTCTTGTCATCGAACTGTCGAAGACAAGTCAGCAGTGAGTGTGCGCGCTCGCTCGTAAGCTGCGCGGACATGTCACCGAGTCGATCTCCATACCGAGAAAAGAGATCCTCTGCACGGGGCAGACCCGAAGGCCCAGACGGGCTAGGTGCCGGAGCACAAGGTCTCTGTGTTCGCAAACCTGATCTCGCGAGTGAGCTAATATTAGCCAGTCGTCGAGATAATTCAGGATGCAAACCCCGTGTTCGCGTAGGGAAACAAGGGCTGCCTCGACGACCTTCGTAAAGACGCGAGGAGACAGAGCCAGCCCGAATGGGAGAACCGCGTACTGGTATGCCTGCCCCTTGAAAGCAAACCGAAGAAACGGTCTATGTTGAGGTAAAATGGAGACATGAAAGTAGGCGTCCTTCAGGTCTATCGCTGCAAACCAATCCTGTGGCCGCACGCATTCGAAAATGCGTTTGGCCGTGAGCATCTTGAACGGCAGCCTGCGAAGGGAGCGGTTCAATAAGCGCAGATCCAGGATTGGCCGTAACCCACCGGTCTTCTTGGGGACAATAAAGTACGGGCTGTAAAACCCTGACCTCATTTCGGCTGGAGGGACAGTCTCGATTGCACCCTTCACCAGCAGGGTGGCAACCTCCACTCTCATAATCGGGGCATTGCCACCGACCATCGTAAAGCGGACTCCCCTGAAGCGGGGAGGAGACCGTGCGAATTGAATCGTATAGCCGAGCCTGATAGTTCGGGCGACCCAGCGGGACAGGTTGGGAAGGTCTAACCAAGCTCCCAAGAACTGAACCAGCGGAATCATCCGAACAACAGACGTCCCCCCGGAGGGGCAGAGAAGCGGAGTGACCGGCCCAGGCGTGGGTGGCATAGCGGCCCGGTGCGGGGGCGCCGTCATACTCCGCGTCCTGACAGAGGAGACCAGGGAAGGACCAGCGTTCCACGGGGGTCTGCTCTGCCAGGGGTCTGGCGACAGAGGGGGACGAGAGTGGTGTGGTCCGGAGACGGCACACACTGTCATCCGCGCCCTCAGGGACAGAGGGGGACGAGAGCGGCAAGGCCCGGGGGCGTCGCGCACTGTCATCCGGCTCTGTGTGCTCAGTGATGGACATCTCGGTTCTTTCTTTAACCACATTAGGGTGCTGCCCACCCGTGGGTGAGCAGCGGGGAGTGGAGAACAAAAGATTCTCCCCGGCCCTCCACCGGGGGAAGGAGGGGGCCTACAACCACCTCCTGAGAAAAAAACGGTACCATCACTGAGCAGCCCGTCTCAGGAGCGCCGCTTGGCCTTGGCGTTTTGCGGGGCGCGGGGCTGGGGGGCCTTCCTGCGGCTTCCTCCACGACGCAGCCCGGGTGAAGGCTGCTGCTGGGGCCGTGCGGGAGGGGTGGGAGCCACAGCAGGGCGCCCTCGGCGGCGAGTAGGCTGAGGCGTCTGTACCGACGGCTGGGTGGAGGCAGCAGCGGGCCGTCGGGGCAGAATATGTTTAATCGCCTCAGACTGCTTCTGTGCGGTTGAAAACTGCCAGGGCAAAGTCTTCAACCGCTACGCCGAAGAGGCCGGCCTGGGATATGGGGGCGTCGAGCAGACGAGTCCGCTCAACGTCCCACATATCAGCCAGGTTCAGCCACAGATGACGCTCCTGGACCACAGAGGTGGCCATCACCTGACCCAAGGAACGTGAGGCCACTTTCGTCGCTCGGAGAGCGAGGTCAGTGGCGGCACGCAGCTCATCGAAGAGCTCGGGGTCAGTCCTGCCCTTGTGCATATCTCTGAGCAGCCTGGCCTGGTAGACCTGCAGGGTGCTCATCGCATGTAGGGCAGCAGCCGCCTGTCCTGCAGCTCTGTGAGATCTCGCCACCAGGGTAGACGAGAATCTACAGGCCTTGGACGGGTGCTTAGGAGTACCACGATAAGAAGCACTCTGAGGACACAGTTGCATCGCAACAGAGCGTTCAACCGGGGGAATCCCAGTGTACCCATGGGCGACCGCGCCATCGAGGGGAGGAAAGGCGGAGAAAGCTATCGAACGCTCACGGGAGGTCAAAGGAGCCTTCCGTGACTTTGACAGCTCCTCATGCACTTCCGGGAAGAATGGAATTGGGGTTGAAATGCCAAGGAGGCATTTCTGAGGCATCAGATCCCGAGATGACCGCCATGCTCTCCCGGGCCGCCGCGAGCATCGGGCTAGAGTGGAACCCTCCGCCCTGCCCCGAGCGCTCGCGGCTGGATGATTGTTTTTTGGGTGCGGCTGCCGCCTCACGGCCACAACCGCACCCAAAAAACAATCATCCAGCCGCGAGCGCTCGGGGCAGGGCGGAGGGTTCCACTCTAGCCCGATGCTCGCGGCGGCCCGGGAGAGCATGGCGGTCATCTCGGGATCTGATACGGGCAACGCTGGCACTCCCGAGGGAGGCAACGCAGCCGCATCATCACTTCCCGATGACTCTTGCCCGCCTTGTGATGCCGCGATCGACATTGAATCCTCCTCTGGAGCGCCGAATGAGACACGCGGGGCATCCGCAGATGGACCCGCCTGAATCACCGCGGCACTCGCGGGTTGCAACACTGTAGAGGGGGGCGTGGTCCGAGGACGCATCGTCGGATTGTTCCACACCGTCACCCTCAAGTCACCCTGTCCACCAGCCGAAGTACCACCTCTCGTGGAGGGTGTAGATCGGGGTGTGGATGAGGGGACTCTTTCTCTTGACCTCAGTGTTGCGATGGTCATGTTCCCACAGAAGGAACATGAGTCATCCACAAGCGCTGCTTTAGCGTGCTCTAAGCCCAGACACGCAAAGCAGCGATTGTGCCCATCAAAGGATGACAAATATATCATCACCCAGAAGAACACGGGCGAGACATCTTTAAAAAGACGTGCCACGTGCAGCTCTTTTAGAGAGGAAAAACTCTGCGATGCTGGGGCGACCAGGGAGAGACACACAGATAGCAGACCACTGCTCAGATCGCAGGCAATGTGAAGCTCGCTGGATACCGCCGTAACACCAACACCGGAGAGTCCGCTCGTCTCGAAGAGATGAAGTCACTAATTAGAAACTCAGGATTTGGCTTGTGGAGTGAAGAGATGCTCTTGGCTCCGAAGCGAAAACATGATCTGCTGTTGCAGGTGTCTCTCCTTAAATACCCACGCGGTGGGGCGGAGATACATTATGCAAATTCCGCAGACCCATGGCATTTCATTGCCATAGGCTCGTTTTTTAATACTCGAAGATGATAGGCTTTCTGGCGAAACCCCCATTCTCCGTCATCCGACGTAACTCGGAGTGACTACGAAAGGGAACTTATGCTACACATCCCTGTGTTTAAAATCTCCTCTCCGTGTCTCTCTATGTAACACTCACACTCCTGTGTTCAGGCACACTCTAACTTCATAATAATAATACAAATGATTATGAATATTAATAAAGATACAATTTGTGTCTTCATTCTCCAAAAAGTATTCACACTTAAAATTATTGTTTTAAAAAATATATAGATTCTGTATAAAGAAATTAACTTTTCTCTGACCTAAAGTTGCAAGAAAAAGTTTGTAGGCTATATTTCTGCGTTTTTCAGATTGCACTGTGAATGATTACTCAATGGCTTGCATAAAATGAGAAAAGTACAACTGTTTGTGTAATTAGTTTAGTTAGATGGTGTTTGTCTATTTATTATAGTTAAAAACTTACTCTTGTTTCGACTCGTCTTGTCTGTTTCGATGAGGGGTTAGAGCATCGTTCTGCCTTTGCATCAATATTTGAAGGCTGTGCAGCAACTTTAAACAGGAAAGAAAGCTGCTTTCAGTAACAACCTGTGTTCTCAGAAAAAAAGCCACAACAATTGTGGTGGGAAAAACACTCTTTCTCTTTTGCACACCAAAATAATATATGAACACATACACATGTCTGTAAACTGTGAATGAATAAAGACAGTTAAGAGGATAATTATTAGGGACAGACAGAATCAAACCCACATCTCTTGTATGAGCAACTCAACCATTGCTGTCCAGGGTTTTGAGTATTGATTATTTTTAGTGACCACAACATGCAAATGTATGCAAATAATTAAAGCCATGTAGAAAATACAACAAAATATCCAAGTCTTAACAGAATATTCCAGGTTGGGAAAAGGTTAAACTCAATCAACAGGAGTTGTGCATTTGTAGTGCATGTGTAGTGCAATTTTTTCCACAAAAATTAATCTCAACTTTCCCTATAAAGTTAAAAAGGGGTGGTATAATACCCTTTTCACAAGATGTAAAATAAGTCAAGTTATTATTCCATGAAAATGTATCCGACTTCTCTCTGTGATGGCGCGCATTTCCAAATTTCCAATGTAAATCGTCTGAAACACGTCGCAATCTGTGACGAAGCAGAGAGCCAATGAGTGTTTGATATCACTGCCATAAAACATGTCGTAACGTTAAAGGGCTGAATTTGGTTCTATTCCTCGCAAAGGTATGGATTCTGAAGATCTGGATTACAGCGAACAAATAAAATTGATGTCTTTTGTGAATCTATGTTGTGTTTAGGTGTATTTTATGATTCAGTATAGGAGAAAACACATTTTGTGTCTCACGGCAAACAAACTAAATATTACAAAATTGTTAAACGATTACAGAAACTTAATGAAGTTCCTAAACGTAATTTAGGGAGGAGCGAGCCCATCCAATCTTTCAATCAACAAACAGAGTATATAAGCAGCCGCTTACCTCTCCCTAGTATCAGCTGTTCCAGTATCCCTCCACCTCCCCAAACTCCACCTTCCCAAACTCCACCTTCATCTTAGGTACCTTGCCCTTTAATTAACAGGTCCTACATTTAGCCACTGGGGGGTATATCAGAGCTCGAGTTGAAGCTGCTTCATCGACCCCCTCTCCAGCGGACAGCAAGCCAAATAAGTTTAACCTAATATCTTAAAGATTTTATGGGCAAACAAACTTGTTAAATTCATTTTAAGGTTTTAATGTGCAGTCTTGTTTAATATTATGTAATCCTCTGAAACGAGTTTGCAAAAGAAGTCACTTAACAGAGCGAAATATTTGAAAAGTGCATTTAATAAATGTGACTGAAAATATGACAATTGAATGCAATAGAGTCAAAACAATAATGCCACGATTTAATATTCATAAATAGAAATATGTACAAATCTGTACGTCGGAAAAGTTGTCAATACGTCAATACTGTACGTATGAAAACGTAAGTAAATATACATATGGTTAGAACTGCACTTTACTTAAAAATACACACGTATTCTCATGAGATCACATTGCTTATGAACTGTGGAAATGTCTCCATGAGATGAACATGAAATAAATAATGGACAGATCCACTGCAATGAACATCTTTCAAAGCTGACATGCCATTGGCATTAGCATGTTCCAGTAGGCATGCAGCAAAGGGCACAGCTTGATCTGTATCTGTGCAGTAAACCACACATCCTGTTATTGCAAAGAAGACAACATGAAAGTTGTTCTTTAGTGAAAGTCTAAATCGGTCTCCATTTATGGCAGTCTATAAACCTCTATGGAAGCAAATAAGAGACATAACTATTTGAAATTTAACAGCCACTGAATACTTAGTTTTGAAATATTTTATTTCGAAAAACATTTATCTGAATTTATTTGCTCTGAATTCACCCCTTTGAAATTATTTTACTTTGGAAACCATGTATCTGAATGTATTTGTTTCGAATTTACCGCTGAAATTTAAGTAGGCCTACGGAAATTCTTGATTTCCGTTTAAAAAACCTGAATTTCGATTAATATTTTTGTGCTAACAAATTCAGATACAAAAAAAAATCAACTTACAGAATTTCAGATAAAATAGATTCAGGTTGATCAAATTCGACTGCTCAAATTCAGATCTCAAATTCGACTGCTCAAATTCAGATCGAAAAATTCGACTGCTCAAATTCAGATCGAAAAATTCAAGTTAAATATTCACATGGTAACATCCGGGCTACCCAGGATAGGAAAAACAGCTGAGCCTGTGTAGAGACGGAGCGTATTTAGGCCACGCCCACACCGGGGGGAAACAATCCAACCGTCTCCATTGACTTTGCATTGCGAGAGGCTGCCTCCTTATATAACAAAAGACAGAAAAATGCCTAAAAGCTGCTGTGTGACAAGGTGTACAGCAAACAAGCTAAAAAAAAAAAAACAACAACCAGAAATACATTTTTATAAGCTTCCGAACCGGAAAAGCCAGCCTTTAAGGAGACAAAAGTAGGCTACTGAGGCAATAAGACGCGAAGCATCAGCCGGAAGAATGGGTAAATTGAATATATCTCCTCTTCTCAGGTTCACATAGGGTGCATGGTGAAATAAGCAATCGACATGGTTAAAATTATGAATGTTTTTTGTGTTGTTGTTTTTTACAACACCATGTCGCGTTCCAGTGGGCGTAACGTTAGTTCTCAGAGTAGTTCGAGAAATAGTTGCGCTCTTTCTCAATTGATCCACTTTTATGTCCTGAAACAAACCGTTTTTGGGGTCGACAGCTTATAAAAAATAATTTCTGGGTTATTTAGCTTGTTTGCTGTACACCTTGTCTCACAACAGCTTTTAGACATTTTTTTGTTTTTTGTTATAAGTCATAAATGACAAGGAGGCAGTCTCTCGCAATGCAAAGTCGATGGAGACGGTTGGATTGTTTCCTCCCGGTGTGGGCGTGGCCTAAATACGCTCCGTCTCTACACAGGCTCAGCTGTTTTTCCTATCCTGGGTAGCCCGGATGTTACCATGTGAATATTTAACGTCTCGGTTACATATGGTAACCCTCGTTCCCTGAGGGAGGGAACGGAGACGTAGGTCAGACTGACCAATAGGAATCTCGCTAGAGAGGCCAATCTACTTCGAGTGAAACTAAAACAAGCCAATGCACATTGGCATGCAATCATTTGCATCAGCTGCGCGTCCTCGTCAGCGCGGGTATTTAACAGCAGCTGTTATAATAATAATAATAATACATTTCATTTATAACGCACTTTTCATCAGAAGAGCTCAAAGTGCTACAGGTAAAAAAAAAAAAAAAAAAAAAAAAAAAATTAATATATATATATATATATATAAGATAAAAAAAACATCTAAAGGGGACCAAACGCTTTGCTAAAAAGAAATGTTTTAAGGCCTTTTTTAAAACATATAGTGGATTGAGGTGCCCTCAAGTTGTCAGGGAGGGAATTCCACAGTTTTGGGGCAGCAGCACAAAAGGCCCTATCTCCCATTGTCCTGAGTCTGGTTCTGGGTATGTGGAGGAGGTTTGAGTGAGTGGAACGGAGGGAACGGGTTGTGTTTTGTGGGTTGATAAGTTCTTTGAGGTAGGAGGGGGCATGTCCATGGATGCATTGATGTGTGAGGAGGGAAACCTTATACTCAATCCTGGTGGAGATGGGAAGCCAGTGGAGTGAAATGTAGAATGGGGGTAATGTGCTCATGTTTCCGCACTCTCATCAGGATCCTAGCTGCAGAGTTTTGGATGTACTGAAGCCTCTGCAGACTCTTTCCAGGAATGCCAGTGAGAATTGCGTTGCAGTAGTCCAGTCTAGATGAGATAAAGGCATGAACCAGCTTTTCAGCATCTGAGAAGGAGAGAATGGGGCGGAGTTTGGAGATGTTACGGAGGTGGTAGAAAGAGGTCTTGAATAAGTGATTTAAATGGGCTTCAAAAGTGAGTTGGGAGTCAATTTTTACACCAAGATTTGTGACTATTGATGAGAGGGGGATGTTGGTGCCAGAAAAGGTGATGCTGGTTATGGATGATGATTTGGTCTGGTGAGGAGTGCCAACCAATATTGCTTCGGTTTTGGAGCTATTTAGTTGAAGAAAATTGTGCTCCATCCATTCCTTTATCTCCTCCAGACAGGCGGTGAGTTTTGATGAAGATGACTGTGAGGGTGGGGTTGCAGCTGTGGCATTTACATAGAGCTGTGTGTCATCAGCATAGCAGTGGAATGAAATTTTGTGGCGGCTGATGATTTGGCCAAGTGGGGTGAGGTAGAGGATGAAGAGGATGGGGCCAAGGACTGACCCCTGAGGGACACCGCAGGTAACTGTGTGTTTATTTGATTTGGATTTGCCCAGGGAAATGTATTCTGTCCGGTTTGTGAGGTATGATCTGAACCAACTGAGGGCAGTGTCATTTAGTCCAGTAGTGAGGTGGAGCCGGTTCAAAAGAATGCCATGATCGACAGTATCAAATGCAGCAGAAAGGTCCAGGAGGATGAGGAGGGAAGGAAAGCCAGCATCGGATGATATGAGGAGGTCGTTTGTGACTCTGACAAGGGCAGTCTCTGTGCTGTGGGCAGAGCGGAAACCTGACTGGAATTTTTCAAAGAGGTTGTTTTGTTTGAGATGGTCCTGAAGGTGAGTGGAAACTGCTTTCTCAAGTACTTTTGATAAGAAGGGGAGATTGGAAATGGGCCTATAGTTTGATAGGACTTCCGGATTAAGAGTGGGTTTTTTGAGCAATGGTGTGATAATGGCATTTTTTAAGGCAGGGGGAACGTGACCAGTTTGGAGGGAATGATTTATGGCAGTGGTGATCAGGGGACTTAGGACAGTGGTATGGGCTTTTACCAGGGAGGTTGGGAGAGGGTCCAGGGGACAGGTGGAGGATTTCATCTTCCTGATAATGTTCTGCACCTCTTCTAATGAAACCTCAGGAAAGCAGTTTAGTGGTTGGGCCACGGTAAATGTTGGGGAAGCAGTTTGGGAGGGAGGACCAGAAAGGGCAGAGCGAATATGTGTAATTTTTGATGTGAAGAAATCCATGAATTTATTGCACTGCTCTTCTGTACTGGCAGTAAGTGGGGGAGATTGTGGTTTGAGAAGGTGGTTTAGAGTGGAAAAAAGCTGCTTGGAATTTCCAGGGCTGTTCCTGATGGCATCGGAGTAAAATTGTGACCTTGCCTCTGAGAG
The DNA here is from genome assembly GCF_029890125.1 of Rhinichthys klamathensis goyatoka. Classification (NCBI taxonomy): domain Eukaryota; kingdom Metazoa; phylum Chordata; class Actinopteri; order Cypriniformes; family Leuciscidae; genus Rhinichthys; species Rhinichthys klamathensis. Next base: position 4,634,731 of record NW_026606664.1, on the reverse strand, counting down.
GGACTGTGCATATTTTTGTTGTTGCTCCCGGTAAATTTGTTTATGGACAGTGAGGCCAGAGGCTCTGAAACGGCGCTCAAGGACCCGCCCTGCTGCCTTCATCTTACGAAGCCCATCTGTGAACCAGGGTGCTGAGCGGGTGAAAGTGACTGTTCTTGTCTTGACAGGGGCATGGAGGTCCAGGAGGCTGCTTAGATGGCTGTTGTAGTAGTCCACTGCTTCGTCGGCTGATGAAAAATGTGTGGAAAGATGCTGAAAGTCTGCTGCCAAGAGTTCTGGACTTATATTTTTTAGGTTTCTGAAACAGATATTCCGCTTTGGCTTGGAGAGGCTGGATGGATACAGCAGATCCATAGAAATGGCCTTATGATCAGACACACCTAGTTCATACACCTGCAGGTTGGTGAGAGAGGCAGAGTTTGTAATGACCAGGTCCAACGTATGCCCCCTGGTGTGTGTGGGGACACCAACTAGTTGTTTTAAGTTAAAGCAGTCCAGTAGTTGAAGAAATTCAGCTGCAAAACGGCATGAGGGGGTGTCAACATGGATGTTCATATCACCTAGAATTATAACATCGGCGGAGGATGTGCAGAAAAGTTGTGAGGAGATCTGACAACTCAGTAATAAATGATGGGTTTGGTTTTGGTGGTCGGTAGATGAGGAGGAAGAGCACAGGGGAAGGGGACTTACATTTAAAAGCAAGGCATTCAAATGAAGACAGTTCAGGTAATGGTTGCAGAGATAGCTCCAGATCACTGCGATGGATGACTGACAGGCCGCCACCACGCCCTGTACTGCGAGCTTTCTGGAGGTAGCTATATCCTTGGGGACAGCTCTCATTTAAAGAGGAAAAGGTATTTGGTTGGTGCCAGGTCTCTGTAATACACATATAATCCAGACATTTATCCAGGATATGGTCATAAATGAAACAAGATTTATTTGTAATAGACTGTGCATTTAAGAGTTCGATTTTGCTACTTGATGATGCAACAAATCTTTGCACTGGCTGTAGCAGACTGGAGTCCACTCCACGTTTCCCATTCAGCTCACTGAGTGGCGTTGTCATGGAGACGTCCAAACTACTTATCCGGTAAGAGACAGCGCTCAGATGACGTGTGCGTGAAGCGACAGTTCGCGTTGCTGACCAGAGTGCCGGGATGGTTGACTGTGAGCAGACAAACTTTCTGCGGGAACTTCTATGGATATAGCGCGGACGGCGGAGAAGTCCTAGTTGTTTAATCACTGCATTGCTTGGTGGAGTGAAAAAGCTGTTGAGATTTATCAGCTGGTTGACGGAATAACTCAACATAGTGGTGGTGACTGTCGGCGGCTGCGATTTCAACTCTGCAGCAGCGCCGATGGGTGGTTTCAGGCTTCCTAGATACACTTCACGATGGCATGGACAAACTGAGTCCAGGCTGTCCACTGTGTCCAGGGGGAGACTTTTCTGACTGCAGCAGCAGCGGCGATGATCAATTCCAGGAGGTCAACTGAGCAGGTGTTTTTGCTAGCGCAACAGGTAAGCCACCGCTAGACTCGAAAGCTACCTGATAGCTAAAATGTAAAACAGTATTTAAAAAGGACCACTGGTCGGTGGCACGGATAGTAAAAAGTTAAAAAAAAAAGAAAAGGAAAAACTAATAAAAAGAAGCGTTATTTTGGCGTGACTGGAGAAGCGGCGAACAGACAGCGCCAGCGTCCTCTCCTCTAATCCAAATTATGATTGCACACTAGTTTGATTGCACACTAGTTTTTTGCTGAGGAGCCAAACCTGAAAAAGCTGGCCGCCCCAGCGGGCGGCAGCAGATGTGGCGACGGGACCTACGTCTCCGTTCCCTCCCTCAGGGAACGAGGGTTACCATATGTAACAGAGACGTTCCCTATCGGTCAGTCACTACAACATAGGTCAGACTGACCAATAGGAATCCCTACCAAAGTGCCACAGCTGCTGCACCCCATCCAGCGCCCCATGCAAGCCTCTACACCTTCTTGCCTAGAAGGACGATAGGAGGAGGCTACACACAGAGTGTATCTGTCACTGTTGTTCCGTAATAACCCATACAGTGAGATAATTGGATAACACTGGGAAGCGTGCCCTTCAGTTAGGAAGGGAGACGCTGCGGAAGCCACTTACTTCAAGGAGTTATGTGGGGAATACATATGGACTAGCCCGAAGGCTGTACTACATATGAGATAGTGGGTGACTTAGCCCAAGGGAAAGACACGGGCTTCCGTTAGGAGCAGCCGTGGAAAATATACACATATGGGATCCCCGTAGGGTCACACATATGGAACCCAGCCCAGATCCGGTTCTCAAGGATTCAGCGGATAAAGGCCTGGCACCTGGACGCTCCGCCATGTCCGGGCCGAGGGGTTTTTGGAGGACTCAACAGGTTTTTCACTCTGGAGCAATAAGGGTGCACAGTAGGGTGCAGCAAGCCGACAGAGCCGGGCCTCTCGGTGCTTCTACCCGTTTAGGGTGAGAACACGGGAGGAGACCGGCTCTACACGTAGGCTATAATATCTAGCGAACGTGTTAGGTGTCGCCCAGCCCGCAGCTCTACAGATATCTGTTAGCGAGGAGCCACGTGCCAGCGCCCAGGAGGATGCAACGCCTCTCGTGGAGTGTGCATGCAACCTGAGCGGGCAGGGCACGCCTTGAGCTTGGTAAGCCAAGGCGATGGCATCCACTATCCAGTGGGCCATCCTCTGCTTGGAGACAGCCTTTCCCCTCTGCTGGCCTCCGTAACAGACAAAGAGCTGGTCTGAGGTCCTGATGCTTTGAGTTCTGTCCACGTACATACGCAGAGCGCGAACGGGACAGAGCAAAGCCAGGGCTGGGTCTGCCTCCTCCAAAGGCAGCGCTTGCAGGTTCACTACCTGGTCTTTGAAGGGAGTGGTAGGAACCTTGGGCACATAGCCAGGCCAGGGTCTTAGTACCACATGGTTGTCACCCGGCCCGAACTCTAGGCACGATTCGTCGACCGAAAATGCGTGCAGGTCTCCTACCCTCTTGACAGAGGCCAGTGCAACCAGTAGCAAAGTCTTCATGTAAAGAAGCTTTAAGTCTACTGACTGCAGAGGCTCAAAGGGAACATCCTGAATTGCTCGAAGCACCAGGGAAAGATCCCAAGAGGGTATGGAGGGGGGTCGAGGAGGATTTAATCGTCTCGCCCCCCTAAGAAACCTGACGACCAGGTCGTGCTTCCCCACTGTTTTGCCATCTATGTGGTCGTGATAAGCTGAAATAGCGGCAGCATGTACTTTGAGGGTGGAGGGAGACAGCCTTCGCTCCAACCCTTGCTGCAAGAAGGAAAGCACAGACCCTATCGAACATCTCCGGGGGTCTTCTCGGCGAGAAGAACACCACTCGACGAACAGGTTCCACTTCAGGGCGTAAACACGTCTCGTGGACGGCGCCCGTGCTGAAGTGATGGTGTTAAGTACCTCAGGGGGTAAGTCACCTAGAACCTCCGCGTCCCGTCCAGGGACCAGACATGGAGTTTCCAGAGGTCTGGACGCGGGTGCCATAGGGTGCCCCGTCTCTGAGTCAGAAGATCCTTCCTCAGAGGAATGGGCCAGGGAGGGACTGTCCCAAGGAGCATGAGTTCTGGGAACCAAGTCCGGGTGGGCCAATAGGGAGCCACCAGAAGGACCTGCTCCTCGTCCTCCCTGACTTTGCACAGTGTCTGTGCAAGTAGGCTCACTGGGGGAAACGCATATTTGCGTAGGCCCCGGGGCCAGCTGTGTGCCAGTGCGTCCGTGCCGAGTGTTCCCTCGGTCAGGGAGTAAAACAGCTGGCAGTGGGAGGTCTCTGAAGAGGCAAACAGGTCTACCTGAGCCTCTCCGAACTCTCTCCAGATCAGCTGAACCACCTGGGGGTGGAGTCGCCATTCTCCCGGAAGCACAGCTCGTGATAGCTCGTCGGCCACACGGTTGAGCACGCCAGGGACATACATGGCTCGAAGTGACCTCAGACGCTTTTGACTCCAGAGGAGGAGATGGCGGGCGAGTTGCGACATGCGACGGGAGCGTAGACCACCTTGTCGGTTGATGTACGCAACGGTCGCTGTGTTGTCCGTACGGACCAGTACGTCCCTGCCCTGTAGCGACCTTTTCAAGCAGCTCAGAGCGAGATGTACTGCTAGCAACTCGAGGCAATTGATGTGCCAATGCAGTTGGGGAGCCGTCCACACCCCTGACACTGCATGCCCGTTGTACGTGGCACCCCAGCCGGTGGCGGAGGCATCTGTGAAAACCACAGCATGCCTGGAGACCTGTTCCAAGGGGACTCCTGCCCGAAGGAACGAGAGGTCTGACCACGGGCTGAAGGTCTGGCGGCAAGCCGGTGTGATTGCCACCCGGTGAGTGCCATGATGCCACGCCCATCTCGGGACTCGGCCGTGAAGCCAGTGCTGAAGCGGTCTCATATGAAGCAAGCCGAGCGGAGTTACCGCTGCTGCCGCTGCCATATGCCCCAGGAGCCTCTGAAAAAATTTCAGTGGGACCGCTGTCCTGCCTTTGAACGTGTTCAAGCAGTTCAGCACCGACTGAGCGCGCTGCTCTGTGAGGCGCGCTGTCTGTGCGACCGAATCCAACTCCATACCGAGAAAAGAGATCCTCTGCACAGGGGCGAGTTTGCTCTTTTCCCAGTTGACCTGAAGGCCCAACTGGCTGAGGTGCGTGAGCACAAGGTCCCTGTGTTCGCATAACTGATCTCGAGAGTGTGCTAGTATAAGCCAGTCGTCGAGATAGTTGAGGAGGCGAACGCCCTGTTCTCTCATGGGAACAAGGGCCCCCTCCGTGACTTTCGTGAAGACACGGGGAGACAGGGACAGCCCGAAGGGCAGGACCTTGTACTGATATGCTCGACCCTCGAACGCAAAGCACAGAAACGGCCTGTGTCGAGGAAGAATCGAGACATGAAAGTACGCGTCCTTCAGGTCGATCGCTGCAAACCAATCTTGGGGACGGATGCATCCGAAAATGCGTCTCTGCGTGAGCATTTTGAACGGTAGCTTGTGGAGGCTCCGATTCAAAACTCGCAGATCCAAGATCGGTCGTAACCCACCACCTTTCTTGGGTACAATGAAGTAGGGACTGTAGTGCCCTGACCTCATATCGGCTGGAGGGACCGGCTCTATCGCATCCTTCGCCAGTAGGACTGCGATCTCCGCACGCAAGACATGGGCATCGGCTGCTCTCACTGTAGTGGAGTGGATGGCCCGAAACTTGGGGGGACGCCGGGCGAACTGAATCGCATAGCCAAGCCTGATGGTCCGAATGAGCCAGCGAGACGGACTGGGGAGCGCTAACCAGGCTCTCAGAGACCGTGCAAGCGGGACCAAAGGGACCGTAGGCGTACCCGGAGTGGGGCAGCGAGGTGGAACACAGGGACGCGGCTCGGGAGGCTCTCTCTGGGAGGCGGCCCGTAGCGGGGTCTGTGTGTGCTGTGCAGCACTTACCTGGTTCCACAGGGCAGGAGGTGCAGGAGGCGGCTCGGTGGCATTCTCGAACTGCACACTGCTGCTCACTGGCGACAGAGGAGGCGGATGAGAGTGGTGAGGATTCTGTCCCCCCACTGCTCTCCGGGTCCTCTTCGGACCCAGAGATGGTAGAAACTGCTCTTTTATTGAAAATTTGGGTACCGCTGGTTTTAAGGCCAGCGGCGGAACATAACCAAAACGAAACAAAGGATTTTCCACCCGGCCCTCTTCCGGGGAGGGAGCGATGCGGTCATCGTCTCCTGGAGAGCAGTCCCCTTCATCTCTGGGTCGCCCGTCCTGGGGCCGCTTACCTCTGGCTTTGCCACCCTTCTTGGCGGGGGCCTGGACGGGCGGGGCGGCCTGCCTGCGACTGGCTCCACGGCGCCGTTTAGGTGGAGGCTGCTGCTGCAGCGCGGGAGCAGGGGCAGACGCAGGAGGACACCCCCGGCGACGAGCAGACTGAGGAGCCGCAGGCGGTGGGTTGGAGGCAGCAGCTGACCGCCGCGGCAGGATATGCTTAATGGCCTCAGTCTGCTTTTGTACAGCCGAGAACTGCTGGGCGAAGTTCTCGACCGCGTCGCCGAAGAGGCCGGTCTGGGACACGGGGGAGTTGAGGAACCGGAGCTTCTCAGCCTCCCTCATGTCTGCCAGACACAGCCAGAGATGGCGCTCCTGGACCACCAAGGTGGACATCGCACGACCCACTGACCGCGCGGTGACCTTCGCCGCACGAAGCGCGAGGTCCGTTGCGGCACGAAGTTCCTGGAGAACTTGTGGATCATGACCACCCTCGTGCAGGTCCTTCAGTGCCTTGGCCTGATGGACCTGCAGTAACGCCATGGCGTGCATGGCAGAGGCAGCTTCCCCACAGGCCTTGTAAGCCTCGTCGAATAGGTCCGACGAGTACCTACAGGCCCGGGAAGGAAGACACGGTTCTCCGCGCCGAGTGGAGTTAGGGCACAGCTGCATTGCAACGGCCCGCTCCACTGGCGGGATGCGCGTGTATCCCTTAGCTGCCCCGCCATCAAGGGTGGTGAGGGAGGAGGAGCCACCGGAACGGTTTCTGGCAGTAAAAGGTGCCGTCCACGTTCCCGTAAGCTCCTCATGCACTTCCGGGAAGAAAGGCACTGGGGTGGGTTGCTGAGAACCAGCGCGCGCCACCCCGAGATACTAATCATCCAACCTCGAGGGTTCGGGACACGGTGGAGGATTCCACACGAGCCCGACCCCGTTGGCGGCCCGGGAGAGCATGGCCATCATCTCCGGGTCCGTCTCAGGCACCGCTGGCACCCCCGAAGGAGGCAGCGGTGCCGAGTCGTCGTCCGCAGAGAAGTCTGACCCACCCTCCGATGCAGCGATCGACATCTGGTCACTGGGAGCCCCAAAGGAGACAACCGGTACACAGCTCGAGGATGGTCCAGCTTTCTCCAATGGAAGCTCAACTGGCTGCGGAGCATGAGAGGGGTGAGGGCTCCTAGGGGGTTGGTTCCCCGAAGGATACGCGCTCACCGTGATCCTCAGGTCACCCGTGCCCCCGCCCGAAGCAACCCTCCGAGGAGGATTGGAACGAGGCAGAGGCACGGGGACTCCGCCCCTTTGCAGCAACAGGAGTCTCGACCGTAGCTCCGCGATGGTCATCTTCCCACAATGGGTACATGACTCATCCACAAACGCTGCCTCAGCGTGTTCAATGCCCAGACACACGAGGCAGCGTTTGTGACCATCCTGTGAGCCCAGGCAACGACCGCATCCAGAAACACACAAATAGAAAGTCATCTTTTTCTTTTTAAAAGACGCTCTCTATTTGTGTAAGCTCTTTTAGGGACTGCTCTCACTGGTGCTGAAACACGCAGGGGAACAGTCACTGCGAACACAGACAGGAATGTGCACCTGTCTGTGCGCGATCTCTCTCTCTCTCTCTCTCGCTGTCTTACCAGCTGTGAAAACAGCTTTTGAGCGCTCGTACGGCGCACCTTACCAGCTGTTACAACAGCTTTTTGGTTTTGCTCAACACACCACAGACAGGAGAGAGAAAAAGAAGACTGCTCGCGCTGCCGTGCTGTAACGCCCGCACGGGGAAGGAGAGGTCCAAAGAAGAGGCTCGTAGTCACACTCTGTAGATTTAAACATGAAGCGTTTGACTCCGAAGCAAAAAGCTAGTGTGCAATCATAACAGCTGCTGTTAAATACCCGCGCTGACGAGGACGCGCAGCTGATGCAAATGATTGCATGCCAATGTGCATTGGCTTGTTTTAGTTTCACTCGAAGTAGATTGGCCTCTCTAGCGAGATTCCTATTGGTCAGTCTGACCTACGTTGTAGTGACTGACCGATAGGGAACTTGAATTTTTCGATCTGAATTTGAGCAGTCGAATTTGAGATCTGAATTTGAGCAGTCGAATTTGATCAACCTGAATCTATTTTATCTGAAATTCTGTAAGTTGATTTTTTTTTGTATCTGAATTTGTGAGCATTGAAAAATATTCATCGAAATTCAGGTTTTTAAAATGGAAATCAAGAATTTTAAATCAAGAAGGTAAATTCGAAACAAATACATTCAGATACATGGTTTCCAAAGTAAAATAATTTCAAAGGGGTGAATTCAGAGCAAATAAATTCAGATAAATGTTTTTCTAAATAAAATATTTCAAAACTAAGTATTCAGTGGCTGTTAAATTTCAAATAGTTATGTCTCTTATTTGCTTCCATAAACCTCATCTTTTATTCAGACAGACATGGAAATGTATTTAAAATATAAATACAAAATACTGTGTGGAAAAATGGATTTAAATACAAAATATATTGTGTGAATTATATATATTTTTTTTTAATACAAATACAGTATTTTGTATTTTGAAAATACACTAAATACATGTGAAATTGGCCATCCAGTGCAGGTATAGGTCACAGTGAATGAAGAAACTACAGGCATACTGACTTTTAATTCCTAACCTCATCTCTGCCCTCTTTCTTTCTTTCTTTCTTTCTTTCTTTCTTTCTTTCTTTCTTTCTTTCTTTCTTTCTTTCTTTCTTTCTTTCTTTCTTTCTTTCTTTCTTTCTTTCTTTCTTTCTTTCACAAACAAACTTGTGCAAAATAGCAGCAATTTATATACTTATTTCTGACCAGGTTACATATCACTTGTGGTGAACACTATTAAAAAAAATGCATACTGTGTGTAAAACTGTGGGAACCTTTTCTGCTATCTAGCAAAGAATATGGATGATATTATATCTCACAGAACTTCCGGGTTCCTCCAGATGCTGGATTTTACAAAAGAGATCTTCCAGGAACCACTTAAATGCTTACAGATATCACAATAACCCTTTTATAGAATTTGAGTTCTCCCAAAGCACTTTGAGGTCTCATGCACTGAAAAAAAATTGGAGTAGGATTTACTTGAAAAAAGCTAGGCAACTTTTTTCACTCAGAAAATGCTAGTAAATTTACAAAGATTTGCCAAGTAAAAACCTAAACATATTTATCAGTAGCTTTAATTATAAATCTTTAAGTTAAATTTACTTGGAATATGGAATTAAGTAAACTTTACTTAACCTAGTTAAGTGAAAGTAACAAAGAAAATAAGTAATTTTAACTTTGCTAGTAAAAGGTTGATTAATATCGATTTATTTGAAATTTCCTTTGCATTACATTTCACTAAAACAATAATATTGAATTGTATTAGTCATTTGTAGTATGTGCTTTACTTAGATCATCTAAGTAATTTATATTACATCATGTCAGATGCTAAGCATCATGTAAATGCAAAGACCTCAATACTTGGTAGACAATACACAATGGCGGTAACATTTGATGGGTCGTTTTTGTGTTTGAATGTGTCATTTTGAGCAAAAAATGTACTCGAAATGTCACAAAAAGGCAAGTTACTAATACTGACAACAAAAATCAATGATAAAACAGTGTGGAAACAGCTGGAAACCAGTGAAAAATTAACCTCATTAATTATTCAAGGTCCAGTGCATGATGGGAAACCCAGTATCAGAAAAGTTGAGTAATTTTTACTTAATTTTATTGAGTTGATATTTACATTTTCATTTCTACTCGCTTGAATTAAGTACTGATATGTTATTTATTTAGTTCCCTTTCGAACAGTCACTTCGTATTGCGTAGCTATACGCAGTGGGGAAACTCCTTTTCCTCGATTTACTGAAGCCTATATGTAAAACGCATTTGCAGCTGCACAGCTAGCACACTGAGCGTCTGACACGCTCATAGGCTGTGCTGCAGCAACTGCACATCCAATGGCGCGGGGCGACTCTGACGCGCGACCAATGAGCTAGCCCAACGTCAGAGCCCGCCGAGGGGGCGTGGCCCAGCCTATATAGACCCCCGAATTCGCCATTATAGCAGATTTTTACTCCTTCAGCGACAGTACACATGTCCCTGAGCTTTTTACTGTGTATTCGCCGTAGAACAAGCCTTTCAGCCTGAGTGAGCTTCTCTTCAGCAGACTTCGCCTGCACGTCAATTGTCTCCTGACGCCGTCTCACCTGTGGCTATCCGGCGACATCCTATATCCTTTGCATTGTTATATTGTGTTCTTTTCAGATGCCTCGTTCATCCTGCGCTACGTGCGGAGGCCGTCTGAAAGGGGCAGACCAGCACACGAGCTGCATTTCCTGCCTGGGTGTCGACCACGCAGAGAATGCTCTCTCGGCCGGCGGATGTGAGGCCTGCGACAGCATGCCTATCTCCGTGCTGCACAATCGGCTAGCTCTCTTTCGGGACGGCGAGGCCGCTTCAACCACGCTTTCCATTCCGAGGAAGAAGAAGCGTCGCAGCCAACGGCAATCGGAGGGTATGGAGATTTGTGAACGCACGCCGGCCGCGTCCCCGCATGCTTCACTTTCTCCGACTCAAACGCCATAACCGGTCCTGTTCGCAGGAGACCAGCTCCCCCCCCCCCCCCCCCCATAAAAGGGTTATGAGTCTTTGCCGCCCCTTGAAGAGGCCGTGGTAGCTCATCTTTGCCCGAACACTGCAGCTAGCTGGCGAGCTAGAGCCGCTCATCCCAGCAAACCCTGCCGTAACACCTCAGCCCTCGCTGGATGCGCGTACTCCGCCTCCGGTCAGGCTGCATCGGCCCTGCACACGATGGCCGTGTTGCAGGTCTACCAGGCCAAACTCCTCCGGTCCATGGACGAGGCTGGTCCGGACCCGGAGACCTTTCGGGACCTGAGGAGTGCTACTGACTTAGCGCTGCATGCTACTAAGGCTACAGCACAGGCCATCGGAAGAAACATGGCTAGCTTGGTCGTGCTCGAGCGCCATCTTTGGCTTAACCTCACCGAGATCAAGGAGGCCGACAGAACGAGGTTTCTCGACGCCCCGGTGTCCAGCTCCGGTCTCTTCGGCCCGGCGGTGAAGGGATTCTCGGAAAGGTACACTGAGGCACAGAAAGCGTCCCAGGCCATGCGACACTTCTTGCCGAAACGTTCGAGCTCCGCGACCAGCAAGCCCAAGCCGCCGCCTTCGCCTCATCCAGCCAAGCCGGTGAAACAGGCCTCTCAGCCCCGCCCTGCGGCTGATAGCCAACGCCAGTCAAGGCCCGCGAAGCGCTACCTGCTCCCCAGGTGTCAAGGCCCTCGACCCAGCGCCGTGGCCGACCAGGCACCTCCGAAGTCGTCCTAGCACGGAGGGGAAAGAGAGAGGGCTCGTGTCTCGCGCTAGCCGGACCACCCTCGAAAAAAACAGCAAAACTTCCCACGGCTCCCTGTTCAGTTCAGGCGGCTGGGGATTTTATTATTGTAAACAGGCCCGCAGCAGTGAGCGCGTCTTTGCAAACAAACGCCGTTTTCACGGCAACCCAAATAAAGCACAAAAAGAGCATGTTTCACAATCACAACACACAGGTTCACGGCCCCCCTTCACGAGGCGGCCCCCGCCCTGTTGTAACACTGACTTCCCCCCGGGCAAAAGCCTATATAGTCAGTCAAACACTCAGTATGTGCACAAATCACATTATAAGGGTATCAGGCTATGTTAGGCGGTCCCCCCCATTCAGTGTGTCACGCCCTAGCCACACGAGTGATGGCCTGGCAAGCCATCCCTGGTGTTTCGAGTTGGGTCATAAACACTATAAAGCGAGGCTACTCGCTCCAATTCGCTCGCAGACCCCCGAAATTCCAGGTGGTTATCGAGACATCGGTGAGAAGCGGCGTGGATCACGTGCTTCGCACCGAAGTTCAGGAATTATTAGCAAAAGGAGCGATAGAGTCAGTCCCTCCCACGCTAATGTATTCGGGGTTTTACAGCCGCTATTTTCTAATTCCAAAGAAAGACGGCGGGCTCAGACCCATACTAGATCTGAGGCGTTTGAACAGGGCTCTCATGAGACGGCCGTTCAGAATGTTAACACTCAAACAAATTCTCGCGCAAGTTCGCCCGGGGGATTGGTTTGTTTCAATGGATCTGAAAGATGCATACTTTCATATTCAGATATGAAACCTCGTCACAGGCCATTTTTGAGATTCGCCTTAGAGGGGAGGGCATATCAATACACCGTTCTGCCGTTCGGTCTGGCTCTGGCACCCCGTACATTCACGAAATGTATGGATGCAGCGCTCTCCCCGCTGAAAAGCCAGGGAGTGCGTGTGCTGAATTATCTCGACGACTGGCTGGTGCTAGCGCAGTCGAGAGACGAACTAATAGTTCACAGGGATTTGATTCTTGGCCATTTAAAATGCCTGGGTCTCACAATCAATGTTGCCAAAAGCGAACTGAACCCCAGCCAGACTGTGGTCTTTCTGGGCACGGTTTTAGACTCGGTGACAATGAAAGCGCGGCTCACTCAAGAGCGCGCGCTCTCTGTGCAGACACTGGCAGCCGCATTCAGGGCGCGCGAGCGCGTGCCTCTGAAGAGGTTTCAGAAACTGCTTGGTCTAATGGCAGCCGCATCATCAGTACTCCACATGGGATTACTGCACATGCGCCCGCTGCAGCACTGGCTGAAACGCCGTGTGCCAACCCATGCATGGCAGTCAGGCAGCCTGCGCATTATGGTGAATCACGGGTGTTTAAGAACACTGATTCCCTGGCGGGCTCAGGACTGGTACCGCAAGGGGGTGACCATGGGGATAGTTTCCAGGAGGAAGGTGGTTTTTACAGACGCATCCAACATGGGTTGGGGAGCGCTGCACGAGGGCAAACCTGCCTCCGGCCTCTGGTCGAGCACGGAGCAGAGCTTACATATCAACTGTCTGGAAATGAAAGCAGTTGGTTTAGCCCTGGAAGCTTTTCTGTCAAACCTCAGGGGTCACCACGTCCTGGTCCGTACAGACAACGTGTCTATGGTGGCCTACATAAATCGACAGGGCGGCATCAGGTCAGGCAACCTGTATGCTATGGCGAGGGACCTCCTCATGTGGGCACAGGCCAATCTGAGCTCTCTGAGAGCAGTGCATGTCCCGGGCGTCCAGAATGTGGGCGCGGATATGCTCTCAAGGGGCAACACTCCCCTAGGCGAGTGGTCCCTGAACTCTCAGACGGTCAGTCTAATTGGAGATGGGGGATGTTCGGCGAGGCCGAAGTCGACCTTTTCGCCTCGAGAGCCAACACCCACTGCAGGGTGTTCTTCTCGAAAAACAGGTATGCGCTGGCTCATCTCTGGCCCAGCCGCCCCCTTTACGCTTTTCCCCCCGTCTCGATGATCCCACAAGTTATCGAGCGGGTCAGGGAGAGCGGATGCCCAGTCCTTCTGGTGGCTCCTATCTGGAAATCCAAACCATGGTTTCCGGAACTGGTTCAGTTGTCAGACACGACCCCCTGGCCTGTTCCGATGAGGAAGGATCTCCTCACACAGGCCAACGGAACGATATGGCATCCCCGACCCGATTTATGGGCCCTCCATGTGTGGCCCCTAAGCGGGTACCCGGGGACCTTCCTGACAGGGTCTTAAGTACTATCTCTGAAGCAAGGGCCCCGTCTACTCGGCACCTTTATGCTTTAAAGTGGTCGGGTTTTTCCAGCTGGTGCTCGAGAAATCGTATTGACCCAGAGTCATGTGAGGTTTCGGTAGTGCTCTCCTTCCTGCAGGAGCTACTGGACGCGGGCCGCACCCCGTCCATGCTCAAAGTATACGTGGCAGCCATCGCAGCGCATCATGCTCTGGTGGCTGGCCAATCACTAGGAAGGAATGACCTGGTGGTAAAGTTTCTGAAGGGTGCTAGGAGGATTAACCCCTCCAGGCCCCCTTCGGTGCCGCCTTGGGACCTCTCCACGGTCCTTAGGGCCCTGAGGGGACCACCTTTTGAGCCGCTCCAGTCGGTTGATCTAAAACCACTTTCGCTAAAGACTGCTCTCCTGTTGGCATTGGCAAGCGAGTGGGAGATCTGCAGGCCCTCTCTGTGAGTCCTGCATGTTTGGAGTTTGGATCGGATGACTCCAGAGTCATTCTCAAACCCAGGCATGGTTACGTACCCAAGGTGCTCTCAACGCCGTTTAGAGCACTAGTTATTACGCTGTTAGTCCTTCCCCCTTCTGCCGAGGATGGGGAGGTTAATCTTCTCTGCCCTGTCAGGGCGTTGAGAATCTATCTGGAGCGTTCTGCGTCTTTTAGACAATCAGATAAGCTGTTTGTCTGCTTTGGTGGCCGATCTAAGGGTGATCCAGTCACTAAGCAAAGACTGTCTAGATGGATAGTGGATGTCATTTCTTTGGCCTACACCTCAGTGGGTCAGGTTTGCCCCATAGGTGTCAAGGCCCATTCGACCAGAGGTATGGCCTCGTCGTGGGCTTGGTCATCTGGTTTTCCCATTCATGAAGTTCTATAATATGGAGGTACCTTCCCTGCAGGCGAAGGTGCTTTCTGTATGATTGAGACCTGACAGTGGCTGGTCTTGTCTACAAAAATTACTGTGCATAATCACATACATATTTATATAAACCCGCTTCGGCCGGTAATAAAGTTATACTAATAATCCCGACGGTGTCTGGTTTTGTTAGTATATTCTGTTAGTTGTTACTGACTTTATATATATTATTCAGACCCGACTGTGTCTGGTCTGTTATATATATACGTATATGCATATGTTATTGGGTTCTGGCTTGCTCTGTTAGCTCAGGGGTCCTGAGTTGCAGTGCAACCAGCTACTCAGGGTGCGGCGTTTTGCATGGCGTCCCCACTGCGTATAGCTACGCAATATGAAGTGACCGTTCGAAAGGGAACTACTCGGTTACTATCGTAACCTCAGTTACCTGAGAGAGGGAACGAGTATTGCGTAGCCGGCCGCACTATGGTAACTGGTGAAGTTGTCGCTTCAGTCGTATAAACCTGCTATAATGGTGAATTCGGGGGTCTATATAGGCTGGGCCACGCCCCCTCGACGGGCTCTGACGTTGGGCTAGCTCATTGGTCGTGCGTCAGATTCGCCCGCGCCATTGGATGTGCAGTTGCTGCAGCACAGCCTATGAGCGTGTCAGACGCTCAGTGTGCTAGCTGTGCAGCTGCAAATGCGTTTTACATATAGGCTTCAGTAAATCGAGGAAAAGGAGTTTCCCCACTGCGTATAGCTACGCAATACTCGTTCCCTCTCTCAGGGAACTGAGGTTACGATAGTAACCGAGTAGTTTTTTTAATTCTTGCCTGAACTAACTTTTTCATGTAAATTACATTGTTGTTGTTTTTTAGTAGTATTTACTTCACCAAAAAATCATTTTTTACAGTGTGGTATTAAAAAGGGTGACTACAGAACCTCTGAACTGAATACAAAGTGCTTTAAGGTTCCCAAAAGTTCCAGCAAAAACCACCATGACTGTCAATGGTTCCACCAGTAACCCTACTACAGGTGAAAGATCTTTGAGGCACTTAAAACACATTTTGAAGTTCCTTGAATATCCAACAGGATATTTGAAGCACCTTTATCAATGCGGAAACATGGCCAAAACAATGAACACAGAGAAGAATGGAACTTAAATGTAAAGCAAATGAGGGAAATGATGACAAACACCTGTGATGATTAATGAATCACCATGACAACAGATAAGTGATGGAAAACTGACAAAGGTGAACATGTGACTGACAATACAAACTAAAAGTCCATGATAATGAAACGTACTAAACAGAAAAGTTATAGAAAAAGTTAAAGTGTCTTTAGTGATTATGATTTTCTCTTCACATCTTTTTTGTAATCTTTTTTCTTTTTTTTATGGAAATGTACATAGGAAATGTACATAGTGTGTTTTTTTCTTCTTTACTTTTACATTTTTGAACAGGATCATGTTGCAATTCGCAAGCAAAAAAAATTATAATAAATCTATTCATATAAAAGTGCCATTTATTTATGTATTATTGTTTTTCATACAAAGTTGTATATAATACACAGATAAACAAATGAAAACAATACTATGTACTAAAAGTTACATGAAAAGCAGTTTGATAATCTTTATTAGTCATAGACGATTAGATGATCAGTTAATAAACACATTGAGACAGAAATTAAAACTCACTCTCACAAATCAGAAATTAATCTCAGACAGCAGAAGAGAGCATGAATAGAACATATGAACACGGGTTGATAATTTCATACACTTTGTGGAACTTGCAGAGCACTGGTCTCAGTTTCAGAGACCACCTCTGGTCTTTGTTGTCTTGACACTGAAGTTTCATTTCTGTTGTTGTCTTTACTCATATACAATATGATGCCGAGGATGCAGCAGGAGAGAAAGGCCAGGCCATAACCTATTGACTTAAAAAAAATACATTGAATGTCATGATCATTGAAGTCAATAAATTAACAAAAAACTATGCTATAAGTTATGTTAAAGGGTTAGTTCACCCAAAAATGAAATTGCTGTCATTAATTACTCACCCTTATGTTGTTCCAAACCCCGTAAGACCTTTGTTCATCTTCGGAACACAAATTAAAATATTTTTGGTTTCTGAACCACCCATAAACAGTAAAGTCATTGCAACTTTCAATGCCCAGAACGGTAGTAAAGACATAGCTAAAATCTACGTCAGAACGCCGGCTCGTTATTGGCTAGCTCTTGTTTCAGCATCACACGCATGTGTCGTGGTGCTCACGTGATCAGCGTCGGCCAATAATGAGCCGGCGTTCTGACGTAGAACCCGGAGATGCTGTCGATATTTTTGGGAGTCTTGCACACAAAAGTATTCTTGTCGCTTTATAACGTTAAGGTTGAACCACTGTAGTCACATGGATTATTTTAACTGTGTCTTTACTACCTTTCTGGGCCTTGAAAGTTGCAATGACGTTGCTCCTGCCTCTCGGATTTTATCAAAAATATCTTCATTTGTGTTCCGAAGAACAACATGAGGGTGAGTAATTACTGACAGAAATGTCATTTTTGGGTGAACTAACCCTTTAATGGTTTAGGAGCACAATTGTTTTTGTCAAAAATAGTTCTGTTGGAGAAACTTGCTCCTTACCTAATAACAGATTGTACAAAAAATCAGGTAGAATTCACTAACTGTGCGTTCACACCGGACGCGAATAGCGCGTCAAATTCGCGTCTACCGCGTCTAGTGACGCTTGACCACTTTGTGTTAATTCGCGTGTCAATGGCGAAATTGACGCGCGTAAAAACAAAAGTTTGAAGCGAAATTTACGCGCCTCAGAGGCGAAATTCGGAGGCGAAAGTTTCGAAACCCGTTGGCGGCCATCTTTTTAGATGTTTATCGAGCATTAGCCTTATTCGAGAGAATCACCGCTCGTATATGCTCTGGAGAGCAGAAACAGCTGCGTAGGGGACATCGTCGCTGTACTCGGGTCCACCAGACCCTCCGGAGGGTTTCAGGAGTTTCACAATTTGCTCCAGGAGCTAGGTTTGGTGGACCTAACGGTGAGGACGCTGACGAGGACAGCATAGGCCGTGTAAAGCCTCGGCCTCGAGTGGTCTATGCCTGTCGAGCCCGCGCTCTACAGCCCGGCGCGAGGTTCACCCTCGCCCGCATCCACCTAATCTGTCATTTATTTTTGTTTTGATAATAAATGGAGCCAGCCTCCAAAAGTGAAACCTGTCCTGTGATTTTTTTTATTTATTATACACTAAGTGTTTGTTGTTTTTACATTAAAATAATAATGTTTCATATAATCTAAAATAGATATGGAATAAATAGCATTCAATACAAAATGAGTACTATCTCTCATATATTAAAATCGAGTTTTTATGTGAAAGATTTGCTTTGTTGTGCATTAGAACCACACCAGACATTTTAGTAATATTACAAAATAATTTATTAAAATAACATAAACTTTCACTTCACCACGTGACAGCAGCAAGCAGGCTCCTGATTGGTTAACGCGGCGCGAATTGACGCAGAAGTTCAAATTTTTCAACTCGGGCGGCAGACGCGAATTCGCGTCAAACGCGTGAATGCACAAATAGCACTAACTAAATCATTCGCGCGTAACACGCTTCCGTGCCAGACACTTCAATTCGCGACATTCGCGCGAACTTGACGCGTGAATGAGGCGTATTCGCGTCTACCGCGCCGCGCTCTACGCCTCATTCGCGCCGCAGGATTTTTTTACACGCGTAACGCGTCTTTGCATTGACTTAACATTGAAATCACTCGCGCCTGACACGCTATTCGCGTCCGGTGTGAACGCACCATTAGACTGAAATGCCAACTATTTGAATGTGTTGTCCGAGTTGATTTAGTAGTATAGAAGAGACAAAACACCCAATTCTACTTTTTATGGAAAACCGGTGACTTTAGTTGATTTCACTTGTCAAATTTGACAAACTTGTTTGTCTACATGGTTTCTGATTAGTTCTTTGATTAGTTTCACCTGTGTCTAGTTTTTTCTGTCTAAATTCCCTAATATTTTGGTTTGAAACGTTGTTCACTGTCCAGAGATTTAATTATATAGGCTACCTTCACTTAAATGTAATAAAACATTATCATCATTAGGCATTTCTGTTTGGATTATATCTTGAATGGTATTTAAAACTGGATTATGCATTATAAAAAGATATTGTATAATTTATCTATACAGTTTATTAGGGGCCAAGCACCAAAGGTGAACCCTATTGTATTTGTACTAATTTTCTTATTATTAGGAGTTCAAATGCGTAAGTGCTGAAACCCTATTGTAATTGTAAGGAATTTTATTAGGGGTTCAAGCACGAAGTGCTGAAACCCTATTGTAATTGTAAGGGGTTTTGTTATTTTGTTATAAAACTGTAAGGCCTAGAGACTTGTAACTTGGCCAGATGGTAGGTCTCGATTTGGGGGGAGACTGACAAGGTACTGTATGACCCTGATTGGCCAATCAGTGGCGCTACAGCGATGGAAAATGTGAAACCGCTCATAAGTCCTAGACCATTTGTCATAGACTAAAGGGCTAGATATCATTGGAATACTTGGTACAAGACGATCAAAACATTTAATTAATTTACGCCTGAAAAAAATTTCCGCCATTTTTAGTTTTGTTCAAAACCTACTTTTGCTAACTAGTTCTAGTTTTTTTTTGCCCGATTGAAACCAAACCAGTGCAGACAATTCTCTGAAGACTGAATATCAAAAATTATCAAAATTATCACGCTATTACGTTTTAGACCTTATAAATGACACACACATATGAATCCCACATACTGTATACACAAAATTCATTTCATATATTGAATCGTTGCCTCAAGAACCGCTGCTGTCAATCAAATGATTTGTTCAATATTTAAGATTATTTGAAAAATCTACTTTGTCGAACTCTTCGTAGGCCTTTTGTCCGATTTGCTTGAAACTTGACATGCATCATCTAGTGATTAAACCGTTTAGCAGATACAATTTTTACATATATATCTGGTATGGCCCATTATGAGTAACATGTATACAGTATATTGTGTGCACAAAGTAGAAACTTTACAAAACTGTGTACATGTGGAGACATTTGTGAAGAAACATGCCGGGTTTCATGGATTTCATGGATAAACTATCAATCATTACAACTGACAGAAATAGGCTTTAATAGTTGTCCAACAGAGGGACCCGCAGGATAGCATTGGCTGACAAACAAATGCTTAAAGCTATTTTTTTATTATTATGGTGCACTGGTAATGTAGTTTTATATTATTAGATTACAAAGAAATATGTGAAATTCTTATAGACCATTAAAATATATTTTCACAATGACATATTCCAATAACATTGAAAACCGTGTGTGTGTGTGTGTTAGTCTGATTAATGGAGTTAACATGGAAAAATTGTAGGGATGCACCGAATCCAGGATTCGGATTCGGATTCGGCCGAATATTGGGCTTTTTAACGGGGTTCGGTTTCTGCCGAACCTCAGAATTTTTTTCCACCGAACCGAACCCTAGGCTTGCACTACGCGCGCTACGTCGAAGTCACCGATCAGTGAATGACATCAAAGTACCGCGTGAACGAATAGAGAGCAGACGGCTCCTTATGCTTTTGAATTGCTCTCGCGGGACTTTGATGTCATAAACTCATCTGTCTGTGCAGCGCCGGTTCAAGTCGAACAAGCCTGTAGTAGTTATTGCAGAGGCCAGACAGACTCACGGAGGCGATTGGCATCTCACAACTCGCACTTTATTCCACAATCGAACTTGTGTAACTGTCTGTCACACGTTCTACCGTCCACAGCGTTACTTAACAAAATAAGGTAAAAATGAGCATCAAACAGAAATAACCCGCATACATGGGCATGTGTTCGAGGCGCACGACACATACGGCGTGCAGTTCTTAAAGGGGACACACCTTATTTCCACTCGCTACAGTAGGTGGACCGTTCGAATGCAGTAGGCTGTGAGAAAGTGAAAATGGAATTCGTGAGCAGAAAAAGTGTTGTTTGGCAGTAGGCTACTTTCAGTGAAAGAAGGCAATTCAAGTCGAGCTACATGTTCAATTTGCAATGCCGATTTGTCTCATGGTGGCAAGGACTCTAGGCTACACAACATCGCCGCTGTTAAAATGCATAATGTTGCTTATTCTTTTTTCTTTTCTTTTTTTTACAGTTATAAAAGTAAAAGTAGTGTTTATTATTTACAGTAATAAAATAAAATGAAAAATCCACTTTGTTTACTTCATTAATGTGTTTACTGTGTTAATGGACTGAGGATGAGAGTAGGATTCGGTATTCGGTTTCGGATTCGGCAGAATCTTAACCAGTGGATTCGGTATTCGGCCGAACCCCACAAATCTGGATTCGGTGCATCCTTAAAAAATTGCTTTGCTTTAGTGAAGATTACTGTTGGAAACCAACACTTTTAAAAAGAAAGTGAGCCAACGAGTTGTCCTCTGTTGCCATCTGCTGGTTATAATCGTAATTTTGTCTTTCTACTTACTAATAAAGTTATTTTTTTACAGGTTTTACTTTTGCATTCATATTTAGACATTATAAAAACACAATTATAACACTTACATTTTGTTGTTGCCTTGGTATGCCCTTGTTTGTCTACATGGTTTCTGATTAGTTCTTTGATTAGTTTCACCTGTGTCTAGTTTGCCTCATTTTGTTTTTAAACCCAGTTTAGTTCAGTTCTTTAGTGTGTTGCCCTTTGAATGGTTGGTCTGTAATGCTCCTATGGTTTTTCTTGGGCCTTCCTGCACCAGAAATGGAAAATATCCAGTAAAATAAAAAAGTAAACAGACATGATTAATTATATTGCTGTCAATTTAAAATAAAGACCATATCATTTGATATATCCATCGATCTATTCATCTTTTGTTTAAACCGATCTGGAGTCCATCTCAGGCCAAATTATTAAAATAATTTTTGAAGGCTGAAATAGGTGATATCCTTTGGAAGGCAGTTATCCATTTTGACACCCGTATTGCTTACTTTCTCTTTATCAAATCCAAACTATCATCCACATGGGTCATTTATGCTTGGACCCCGATGATTGCCGGTATATTTTGATTCCCTATATTTTGAACATATTTTCATCTTTGTGAAATGGTAAATTCCCCAATATGGGGAAATAGTGTATGTACAATTAGTGATTTTAATGTCCTTTGTTACATATTTCTTGTTATTTCAGTTGGAATATTAGGTCTATTAATCGATTTCTGTTTCATTTATCCTTCCCTGACAAAACTTGGAATAGAGTGGGGTAAAAATACTTGGTATTTACCTTTGATAAATTGATAGTATATTGTGTGTAGATATATTTTCCAGTCTCATTTAATCCTTGGTTTGATTCAGGTTTGCACCAGCTCACACAATTGGGATGGACATCTGTATCACAGGTGTAGTGTCCATTCCAGTATGTCAGTCCACATGCAACATAATCACCATCAATGAAAAATATACAGACCCACAGTAGTGATGGAATGAAGCGAATCATACAATGGATTTTTTTTCCACGCTTAGATCTTCCTGTGTTGTCCTGTCCTTCAGACCATCCACTGTTACTTTGTTTTTGAAATCTTAAAAATAGATGCATCATTAGCCCAGCAAAGAAAGCAGGGACAATTACGATGAGGAGTGCTATACCTTGGTTCCACCCAAAACGGCATGGACATGCAAACTTTACACCCATTAACACCTGAAAACCTAGTAACAAAATGCTCACTGCAGCGCTCTGGATAGTAATTTTGGTTTTTTTTTTTTTAACTGCCATTTTCTGATCTTTCTGAAGTATCTCTGGTGATCCTTTTGGTTGCTCCTGTTCCTTCTGAATGTGATCCGGTCCACAGGATGCCCTGGAATGAACAGAATACTACAATCTGCATTATTAAGCACATAGAATAACTGAACTGATGATATTTCTGTAACATTTTGAACAGAATAGGCAATGCATTTGCTGAATATTCTATCACTGAAATAATGATTGATTCTGTTTTAGTAACAGTCGACTATAACTATAACATGAGAGCCAGATCTACCTCATTATTGTACATAATTATTCATTGTACATTTTTATAGAGGCTGAAAGGTACAAAAATGGACATGACAGCATTTAAAATGTAAACATTGCATATTTACATCTGTAGATATTTTAGACCCATCAATACTTCCAAACCCAAACTCAGAAATGTACAATGACAATAAATTGTGTTATAATACTAAACCTTAACATTAAGGTTAACATTATGACTTGATTTGGGGTCTGTTCCTCACACAAAGCAATAACATGGATTCTGAAGATTTGGATTACAGCTCACAAAGAAAATGTATTACTTTTATGGTTACTAGATAAAGTTCATCAAGACAAGCTTTTTAAGTCTCTCTTATGTCTGTAATGGACAGATGCCCTTTAACAAATAAGAATACCATTTTATTTGCATCAGTAATCGAATCAAATTCATTTTTGAATAGAAAACTGTGAAAGAATAAGGTTAATAGTACATTTGTGTTAAACTATAGCTTAACCTCAGGCTACTTCTAATGGTACAATCCCTTGTAATTGTGCGGGTTCTCTGTGGTAAAGAACTGTTTGCTCTTAACCCTTGTGTTATGTTGCGGGTCAATTTGACCCGTTTCGATTTTCAAGTTGTTGGAAATACTGGTTAACCTTTGTTTTTTTTCTTGATATTTTGTGACTTTTTCTCATTTATCATGATGAACATGCATGCAAAGTTTCAACATGCTGATGTGTATTGACATATACAAACAAAATTACTGTTACGTTTGTGATGTTCGCGGGTCAATTTGACCCTCATAGACAGCCATTCAAAAGCAACTGTACAGACACAAAATAAAAACATTTATTTTCTGTATGTCAGGGCACTTCAACTCCAGTTCTAACGTGCAAGTGCATCTAAAAGTGCTCTTACCCTAACCAAACACACTTGAAAAAGCTAAAATAACAGTGTTCAGAATTATTTGCAAATTACAAATGAAAATCTTTGTCAGACACAGATAGTAAAATAAGCTCTCATTTCAATATTCAAAATATCTAAAATACCTAGCTTTTAACCAAAACTTTTATGTAGGATTTTCAAAGGCAGCTTCACAGAGACAAAAAAAAACAAAAAAAACATTTATTTGATGTATGTTTTTGTTATGTTTGGTTTCTCACTTCCCAGTGAGTGAATAATGAAACTATGAAAATAGGTCTTAGGAAACTAGGGTAAGTTAACTTAGGAAAATGAAAAATTTTCATTATACAGCTATTTTTTTTTGTTCAGTTACGATGTTCAAAGCATAAAATGTAAAAAAAAAAAATATATATGCAAAAAAAATCAGTATACTGTTTATTTTCCAATTTTGTCAAAACAAAACTCTTTTAAAAAATGTTTTAAAAACATTTTCATAAATCATATTTTCAGATATAATGTTTTTGTAATGTTTGACAAATGTTGATATTAAAAGTTTACAGTTTGTATCTAAATCTTTGTTGTTTTTCATAGTGTGATTTTTGAGGAATTGTATTGAATCCAATTAGGGTCAATTTGACCCGGTCCATAAGGGGAGTACACAGAATTCGAACAGAACACAGCAAACAGTTCCTATTTGAAACCTATTTGCTCTTAAAATTATTACTTAAAGTAAACCTTACAAAACTTGTTTCCATAATAATAAAATGAAAATTTCTTTGACCCACAGGTGCAAACAAATTTTTAAATGTAAATTAAAGTAAAATAATTCATCTTTCTGCATTTTTTAGTCTGCACTGTGAACGATTTCTCAATGGCTTCAATAAAAAGCAACTGTTTGTGGTATTGGTTCAGATTGTGCTCGTACGTATTATAGTTAATAACTTACTCTTGTTTCGGCTCGTCTTGTCTGTTGTGATGTGGTGTTAGTGCATCGTTCTGCTTCTGCATCAGCATTTGAGGGTCGCTGTGCAGCAACTTTAAACAGGAAAGAGAAAGTTTTTTTTTTCAACTACACTTGCCCCTCTCATGCTAGTCTGTTCTCTCTCCTGGAGTCCGAAATAAAACAAACACATACACAGGTCAGTAAAAATGTGCTCTTCCTCAGCACTTTCAACATTTTTCCTTGGTTTTTGAATGAATGAAGACATAAAATTATTAGGGAAAGAATGAGGGAGGAAATGGAATTAAGGCCTAGAATCAGACCTGCATCTCTCATATGAGCAATTATTTGATATTTGTCTTCATGAGCAATTATTTGATAATTGTCTTCATATTGCTATGTCATCAACCTGCATTTCTGATCAAGGTTTTTGTGTATCGATCAAACATTTAATTATGCAATTAGTTACAACCAAGTGTCTAAGAATATATGGGGAAAATATTAAATACCTATTTAGGACTTTTAATAAAATAATAAGGTATGGGTTCACCATTTTCTTGATGCACAACTTCCTATCTGCTTTGCTCAGGTCTCTTTCTGAGCCTTCTTCCTTCTGCACCTGTATCCCTGGTCTCTTCTCTTCACATTCTCCCATTTCGTATGCTATAAGTCTCCCTCCTTCTCTTTCTGTCCTTACTCTGGGAACTCTCTGCAGTGGTTTCGATGATATAAGATGGTACTTCCTCCTTCCACTTGAACTGTTGCTGGAGTTGCTTTCACCACGTTGTAGGGTCCCTCTCATATGTTCATTTCACTTTCTTCGGTATACCCTCAGGTATGCTTGGTCACCTGGCAGATTTTTTGACATGACACAGCACCCAGCATATCCAGTTAAAGAAATCACAGCTTGCCACTGATATAAAATGAGGGGCCAACCAGGAAATAATTATATATAAATAGTGAATATATTATAAGCCTGAATATATACACGTAAATTCGAATATATAAGTCGGAACATATACATGTAAATTGTGAATATATAAAAGTAAATACGAATATACAGATACAAAAGAGTACTGAATCGAAAGGCAAAAAAAGAGACAGAAACAAAAAATATACATGTTCAGATATTCATACAACAAAATATTCCTGGGGCCATGAAACTTCTCGGGATATGACTTTAAAGGCCCGTTCACCAATGTAAAGTATCCGGGGTCATTGGGGAATATGTATTCAATATTTAATAATTACAAATCAATAACTATTGATACGGGTTTGACCCAGATAACAATACATATTAAAAATCACCCGGCAAAGGGGTTACGTTGCCAATCTGTTATGAACGACTGAATATAATGGATGTATAATCAATTATTCATACAGATCGGCAAGATAGATCAATTGTATTTATCAATAATCAAATCATAACGAATTATAATTCAATATTCATATACAAATCGTCTGGAATATATAGATTCTCAGGATACTCCTCAATGGAATTAATTATTATCGAATAATCTGTTTGTCCAGCAAACTGGTCATGGATCTTCATCAATTTCCACAGAGAAATTACCTTTAAGAGACTCGCAGGAAGAGACGATCTTTACGGCCGTAAAAGATAGCTTTCCTGTTTTGTCCCAATACTATTTAAAGTATTATACCATTTTAAAGTTTGTAGCTGATCGAAACATTTAAGTGATTTGAAGTCTGAGCAAATGACAGAGTCAATCAATGAAACTATGTATTTAATAAATTGTAATTACGTATACGGTTAATAAACGTTACAAGGAATAAATGTATTTACAAACACAATAAAACATCTAAGAAGGAGAATGCATATAGGAAGAGAGAGAGAGAGAGAGCTGATCGCGAAAGATCATGTGAGATAGACAGAGAGGGAGGGAGAGAGAGAAGATCTGGAGAGATGTGGCAAACTTCATCACAGACACAGAACCGTTAAGAGAGACAACTAGAGTCAAATCGTACCCTAATTAAGGCAGGCAATCTTAGCAGTATTTAGATCTCGGTAGGAAAACGAATACTTGCTGATCATGTTCTCTCGTGTACGTGTGTGTGTGTTCCGAACCCGGTCAGAGGTCCTTTCCGGCGCGCCCGTGTGGCGGGATGTTCAAATCGTCCGTTGAAGGTGTTGCCAAAGAAATGATTCAAACTAAGTTCATTTCACTCGCCGGTGAGAATGAACAAAGGAGAATACAAAAAGGAAAATAAAACTGAACTAGACAAACAAAGGAAAGATGGATCATCGCATGAACACGAGGTCCCGATGGACCGAGGAGTCACATGATGAAGGAAGGGAGAGTCCAGAGTACCAGGAGAGAGCGACAGGGACCAGGAAGAGAGATCAAGCGTGCGTCACATGTTGGAGGAAGATAGAGTCCAGGGTACCAGCAAGAGAGAGAAGACAGGGACAGGAAGAGCGAGTCCAGTTCTCTTTAAAGGAACTGGAGTCCACACCTCTGAGGTGCGAACTGGCCAATGACATTCAACGAAACTCTTGGCGGCAAAATTCTCTTTGTCTTGTCAAAGCTAAATTATGGCCGCATTCACAGGTTTTACGATCAGTCAGAATTTGTTCAGAATCATTCCAAAGATGGTAAAACTTAGTAAAATACATTTTATGGCTTGTTCAATTACATAAATGACCTTTTCAGATCACAAGGATTCTGAACATAGGAAGAAAGACATTTAAGGAGAGTTATATTGCAAAGTTACATTAAAAGCATAATTTACTGCCCTTGTAGTTTGTTTTAAACTAACACACACTCATAGATCCCTTCATAGGACCTGGGCAATCGACAAACATAACAACATATCAAATATACCTCAGTAAATGTCTTTAAATGAGGAGAGTAGTAAAAGTTCATATATGTGTGTGTGTTTGTATCTGCGTGCATTGAGCACCCAACAGGGGGGGGGGTTCTCTGGAATTCCTTTGAAGCTTGGACTACGTGAGTGGGCGAATATAGGGTTAGTCTCTGGCGAGTGTCGCAGGGTCGTAAAAGTGTTAGGAGCAGACTTGTTGGCACCAAAGTCCAGTAATTTTCATTAATCCTAAAAACTTTGGGTTTTAGGAAGAATGTGCTTTATTTGCGTTCAGGACAGAGTCAATGATTTACCCCAGATACCTTACACCAAGGACGACAACGATAAAGACAATGATAAAGATATAGTTCTAAAAATCGTTCTCAATATTAAAGAATAGCAGAGTTTACACCAAAGCTTAGCTATAACGATAAGATATTCGTTATAATTTTTTCCCTAGCTGTTATAAAATAAAACACTGAAAACCAATCAGAATCCATTCTAATTTATGGTCGTTTAAATGGCAGACGACATTGCAGAGAAGTTAACTGCCGAGTTTCAGAAAAATCCACCACTGTTTGACAAGTCAAGCCCCTTTTCAAGAAAATGAATATGGAGAAAAATAATTCATACCCTCTGAATAAATGGTGAGAAGTATTACCTCAGGTGTCCAGCACTCGTTTCGACAACATTGCCTTGCTTTCTTTAAAGTTGCGGTGAAAAAGACAAGGTGTTGTTTTTATTCCACTATATTGACTATGTCAGCTAAATTCACTATTAGATTATTAGATCAATTACTCTAGCTTCACTCAAAACATAGCATGCTGAGGACATGAAAAACGAGTTCAATGACATTGTACACACTTTGAAACCATAGAATAAACAGACCATTATCGTTCGTTGGTGTGGACAAACATAGTTATCTTTATAGTTTACGTTCTTGGTGTGAACGGCCCTTAACCCTGGTTCCCTGAGAACAGGGAACGAGACACTGCATCTTGAGACACTATTGGGGAACTATTTCATGCAAAGCAATGGCTGTGACTAAGCACAAATAATGGCAGTTTCAACAGAAATGCCAAAAAAAAACACTCTCCCCTACTGGTACTCGTATAGTAACAGAAAGACCGCTCAAAGGCTTGGAACCAGCATCTTCACTAGGAAGGGGTTCATTTAAGGGAATATGGCCAGGGGGCAGAAAGGAGACCTGGCCAGTCACTTTTAGGGGGACATCGACATCGTGTCAACCCCCAGAGCCACCAGGGAGGCTGTCCAGCTCTGACTTGTGACCTATAACAAACAACCTGTATGTTTCCTAACTAGAGCCTCCTACCATACTTGCCACATGAGAGGTAACCAGATGAGAGGGACTGCAGAAGAGGCAGTAACCAGCTCAGATCGAACAAAGAGACGGGCATCCTGGGGTGCAGGACTCAGTTTAGCGCTTTCCAAACCCTTATAAATGAGGGGAGTTACTCTGCTCGACCCTGGACCTACAGAGCGCTTCTTTTTCAAAGCACTATGGAGACTGGGTACTCTACATATGGTCCCTAATGAGAGGAGTACCTCCAGCTCTATCAGGAGCTGATCTACCAAGGGGGTTCACAAGAATCTCTTGACCTTTTAGATAGTTCTCTATTGGGCGATCCTCTCAAACAAGGGAGTACCTACAAATCTAAAACACTGATCTACCAGGGAGGTCTCATGAAAGTCCTTTAGCCTTCTGGCCAGACTCAGGGAGTGAAGTACTCTACAGAACGACCCTCTAAACGTTTACCGAAACCTAACAAAGTAAACAATGACAGAATAATAAGGCCTGGATAATGTTGTCTCTTAGTGTTTGCCATAACTGGCAATTAGTCTTTCACATCGCTGTAGAGGAATTTTGGCCCACCCTTCTTTGCAGAATTGTGTTAATTCAGCCACATTGGAGGGTTTTCGAGCATGAACGGCATGTTTAAGGTCATGCCACAGTATCTCAATCGGACTTTGACTAGGCCACTCCAAAACCTTAATTATGTTTTATTTGAGCCATTCAGAGGTGGACTTGTGTATATACTCATGTATTTTGGATCATTGTGTTTGCTAGGAGCATTTCTATGATGCACCAAGTGGCTAAAGGTACCAGGCTTGGTGTTTAAAGACTGTGCAGACTTGAACCTGATGATGGTAAGATTCAACAGATAACATATGAGAGAATCATGCACAAACATAAAAAAATAAAAAAATAATCATAGCTTTGTTGCTATTTGGTATAACTATATTTTTTGTGTTTCATAACACTCATTTTGAATTTGTCCAAATGACTTTACAAAAGTAAAAAAATAAAATTTAAAGAAATTTAAAAAAATCTTTCAAACCAATTGTCATGATTTCACAGGTAGATGTTTTCTTGCTTTTTAATTTTAGACTCGACTGAAATCTCTGCCCATCGCCTGCCCCCAACATAACAAAGCCACAAGAAGGGAACAAAGATTATTACGGCGGCTGACTATTTAGTGAGATTTCTTAAGGTGTGTGTCTTAATTAATTCCTAAAGGGTTAGTTCACCCAAAAATGGTAATTATGTCATTAATTATACTCACCCTCATCTCATTCCAAACATATAAGAGTTTCTTTTGTCTTCACATCACAAATGAAGATATTTTTTATGAAATCTGAGAGCTTCCTGACCCTCCATTGACAGTCCACGCAACTACCACTTTCAAGCCCCAGAAAGGTATAAAGGTACATCATTAAAGTACTCCATGCGACTCCAGTGGTTTAACATCAATTTTATTAAACTATGCGAGTGCTGTGTTTGCAGCAATAAAACATTTACCACTTAATTTATAAAATATTATTTTCCAACATGCGTTCATATGAACATTACAACTCGTGCATGTTGTTGATGCGAGAACACTGATGTTGTCGATGAAGGGACAGAAATGTTTTATTTTATTAAAAATGTCTTCATTAAGTGTTCTGAAGATGAGCACAACTCTTACTGGTTTGGAACAACACAAGGGGGAATAATTAATGACAGAATTTACATTTTTTTATGAATTAAGTCTTTAATTTTCTTGGAAATCAGACAATTCAAGTCTTAATCTAACCAAAATAGTTTATTGTTTGAGTCATGAAATCTCTCATGATTGAACTTTTTCCACCATAAACTTGCTGTATTTATAAAACACAAATAGTATTAATTGTAATCGGCCTGGTTCTCTTACGAGAGGTTCTCTCGTATTGCGTAAGCTAGCTTACGCTGCGGGAAAGATTCATCTTTGCTGAGAGTTTGAAGCCAAAAAATTATTTCATAATTTGTATCCATTGACAACGCAGTTCCTCTGCGGCAGACCTTGAGCAGGCTAGCTAGCAGCTCATTGGTTCGCTCAGAGAGAACTGCTTAAGCCTATGGGAGAGCGGGGCTGAACCCGCTGCCAATGAGAAGCGCCCGCGCGCTCATTGCATCATGGCCCGCCAGAATGGGCGTGGCTATGGTGTATATAACAGTCTCTCCCAGGCTTATATGTTGATTCATTTCATCTTCAGCGAGCTACACGCTTCTGCTGTCCTGAGAAAAGCCGTCGCCGTCGAGAAAGGCATCACTCTAGCGAGCTCCCGGACCCTGAAGAAGCCGGCCGTCTTCGCCACCTTCAGCCGCCCTGCAAGCTAGCGCCATCCGATGACTGTATCCTTTTTCTCTACTATCTAAAAGAGCCGAGCGTCTTTTTAAAGATGTCTCGTTTTTCCTGCGGCTCTTGCCGCGCTCCTCTCGAGGACGGAGACCGCCATGTCATTTGCGCTCTCTGCCTGGGACTCGAGCACGCAGAACTCGCCCTCGCGGATGGAGGATGCAACTTCTGTGAGAGCCTGCCGTTGTCGTCCCTGCGGGCACGACTTCTGGCGGCAAAATCCGCTCCCGCGCCGCCTCTCTCTTCGCCACGGAAGAAGAAACGCCGCGCCCAGAGGCCGCCGGAGCCCCCTGCGGAACCATGCGGGCCGCCGCCGCTGCTTCCCGCTTCCCGCTCTCCCTCCCCGCCCCAGCCGGACATACAGTTGCCGCCGAGTGGCCGCTCTGTCGCTTCCGATGACGCCGCGGAGAAGAAGGATTCCTGTTTACTGCTCGCGTCAGACAGTGAGGAATGGTCATCTCTCGGATCCACGAGAGAGTCGGCGGGGATCCGCGCCGGAATAGAGGAAGAACTAATGCGCCTCCTCTCACAGGCCGTCGAACGCCTCGGTCTCGAGTGGTCTCCTCCACCCGAGCAGGCCCCGAACCGGATGGACGGCAGCTTTTTTCATCGGCGCTCGACCCCCGCGTGCAACCGGGCCGCCCCATTCCTGCCTGAACTTCACACAGAGCTGACGAAGTCCTGGAATGCCCCACTCTCGGCTAGAAACCGCTCCGATATATCCGCCTCGCTGCGCTCGGTGGACGGAGCCGCCGAAAAAGGTTATTCAGCCATGCCGCCCGTTGAGGACTTGGTCGCCGCACACCTCTGCCCGCCCTCTGCTAGATGGCGCTCTTCCCCCACGCTTCCTTCGAAAGCTTGCAGAGCGACCTCGAGCTTTCATGCTCGCGCCTATGCCGCCGCCGGTCAGGCCGCCGCAGCGCTGCATTCTATGTCTGTCCTCCAAGTGCTACAGAGCGATATTCTCCGTGAGTGGGCCGAGAGCGGTAGAAACCCCCCCTCCGCTGTCACGGATCTGAGAAGTGCTACGGACCTCGCCCTTCGCGCCACTAAAGCCGCCGCACAAGCTCTGGGGAGATGCATGGCCAGCCTTTGTGTATCCGAGAGACACTTATGGCTCACGCTCGCCGACATGGGAGATTCTGAGCGCGCCGCGTTTCTTAACGCGCCCCTCACCCCGACGGGCCTTTTTGGATCTGCTGTCACGGGAATCGTCGATCGCTTTTCCGAGGTCCAGAAAGCCACT
Source organism: Rhinichthys klamathensis goyatoka (assembly GCF_029890125.1). Lineage (NCBI taxonomy): Eukaryota > Metazoa > Chordata > Actinopteri > Cypriniformes > Leuciscidae > Rhinichthys > Rhinichthys klamathensis. Next base: position 4,602,852 of record NW_026606664.1, on the reverse strand, counting down.
CAGGCCATGAATTTGTTTCTGCCCCGCCGCGCTAGCTCTTCCGCAGGCCGCTCTCGCGAGCCTCCTGCCAGAGCTCCACCACAGCGCCCTCCTCCGCAGACTCAAACAGCCCAGCGCAGACAGGGCGGCCGCCCTCGCTCTCGCTCTGACAGCCGCCGCAGACCGCCGCCCCCACGGGGCCCGCGACCCAAGATCACGCTGAAGCCTGATCATCAGAAGTCTGCCTAGCAAAGTTAAGAAAACGACGGCGCTCTCCCGCTGCGGCCGGACCGCCGTCAAAGCTTCGCCCTCTGCCAGTCCCCGTTGTTTCGCCGACTGCTGTAGTGTTTACCGCCACAAACAAGCCGGTGTCCCAGCCCGCTTGCGAGCGACAAAAAGCCGTTTTTACGGCTACCCAGAGAAATCTCAAAAAGAGAAAATATGCCAGTTGTGTAGAAAATGTGCCCACAATCATGTGTTCACCCATACACACAAGCATAACATATCCCGTGTCTCTCTCAGAGCCCCCCCACATGAAACGGGCACAGCCCACTCTAGTATCAGAGAACATAAACACGCCCACGAGCTCATGCGCGTGTCCCCTCTCTGCTCGCTCTGTTTCACGGCCCATAGACTCCTCTCTGAGTGCAAGTCCCGTTGCCACACACATTCAAAGCGCGCCCACACACTGTGTCCAGCCCGCTATGTGCAGCAATCAGGGCGAAATAGCCATTCGGCCACTAGCCGCATGCTCCAAAGCGTGGGAAGCCATTCCAGGCATTTCCCCGTGGGTGCTAAGTATTATAAAGAATGGCTATCTGCTACAGTTTCGCCGCCGCCCGCTCGGCTCGAATCTACTGTCAGCCCGCTGGCCGCCGGCACGCTCCGCTCAGAAATTGCGACGCTGTTGCAAAAGGGCGCCATAGAGAGAGTCCCGCCATCTATGACCGAGTCGGGGTTTTACGGCCGTTATTTTCTGGTTCCCAAGAAAGACGGCGGCCTCAGACCGATTTTAGATCTCAGGTTTTTGAACAAAGTGCTCATGAAGAGACCGTTCAAGATGCTCACTATCAGGAAACTCCTCGCGCAGGTGCGCCAGGGGGACTGGTTCATCTCTCTAGACCTGAAAGACGCCTATTTTCAGATCCAGATAAATCCCCGTCACAGGCCATTCTTACGTTTCGCCTTCGAGGGTCATGTTTATCAATACGCCGTTCTCCCGTTCGGCTTATCCCTGGCGCCCCGTACATTCACGAAGTGCATGGATACGGCGCTCGCCCCCCTGCGGAGCCAGGGGCTGCGCATATTGAATTATCTGGACGACTGGCTGATTTTGGCTCAATCACAGACGGAGCTTCTGTCGCACCGCGCAGTTCTCCTCGACCATCTGAAAACGCTGGGCCTCTCTGTCAACTGGACAAAGAGCTCCCTTCAACCCAGTCAATCGATTTCCTTTCTAGGAATAGATTTGAACTCGGTCACGATGACGGCTCGCCTGTCCACACAGCGCGCGCGCAGTGTTCAGCGTCTAGCCGCCTCGTTTCAGATGGGCACCCGCACACCTCTGAAAACTTTTCAGAGGATGCTGGGTTACATGGCCTCAGCCTCCGCTGTGCTTCAGCTGGGCCTTCTGCACATGCCCCCGCTTCAGCTTTGATTAAACAGCCGTGTACCCCACCGCGCGTGGAACACGGGCCGCCAGCTGATCAGGGTTACGCAGACATGTCTCACGGCGCTGCAGCCATGGACAGTAGCAGAATGGTTTCGGCAAGGCGTCACGATGGGGACCTTTTCCCGCCGAAAAGTCATCTCGACAGATGCATCCAACACGGGTTGGGGTGCAGTCTGCGAGGGCTCACCGGCCTTCGGCCATTGGTCGACACAGGAAAGCCCCTTACACATAAACTGTCTGGAAATGCTTGCGGTCGAGAACGCGCTCTCGCGCTTCCTCCCGCTCATTCGGGGACACCACGTCCTGATCCGTTCGGACAACATGGCTGTGGTCTCCTATCTCAACCGTCAGGGCGGTGTCAGATCCAGGAATCTCTTCCTACTGACACACCGCATTCTAGTTTGGTCTCAGAGCCGCCTGCTCTCGCTCAGAGCGACGCATGTGCCGGGCCATCTGAACGACGGTCCAGACATACTGTCCAGGAACCTCATCTCCACAGGAGAATGGTCCCTGAACACACAAACGGTCCAAATACTGTGGCGGCTATTCGGCAGAGCAGAAGTGGACCTCTTCGCGTCAGAAGAGAACGCTCACTGCCCAATATTTTTTTCAAGGAGCGAGGACGCGCTAGCCCAGGAATGGCCTCGCCGCCCGCTCTATGCATTCCCTCCGATCGCTCTGCTACCGCAGGTAATTCAGAGGATCAGGGACACACGCCACTCGGTGCTCCTCATAGCCCCGCGTTGGGAGAGTCAGAATTGGGTTCCGGAGCTCACTCAGCTGTCACAGACCCAGCGTGGCCCATCCCAGTCAGAGCAGATCTCCTCTCTCAAGCTCGCGGCACGATCTGGCACCCCCATCCACAGCGCTGGGCGCTACATGCATGGGTGATCAACGACTATTCGTCGATTTGCCAGAGGGAGTAAGAAACACTATCATACAGGCTAGAGCACCTTCCACGAGAAGGCTCTATGCGTCTAAATGGTCTGTGTTCTCAAAATGGTGCACCGACAAACATCTGGACCCACGGTCGTGCGAGGTGCCGTCTTTGCTTGTTTTCCTTCAAGAGATGCTGGACAAGGGCAGGTCCCCCTCCACTCTCAAGGTTTACGTGGCAGCCGTCGCGGCGTTCTCTGAACCCCGACGCGCTCAGTCCCTGGGCAAAGACGAGTTAGTCATCCGCTTCCTCCGGGGAGCTAAGAGGATGAACCCTCCGCGCCCCCCTTCGGTTCCTATCTGGGATCTTTCTATAGTTCTCGAAGCTATGAAAGCACCCCCGTTCGAACCGCTCGAGTCTGTGGACCTAAAATACCTCTCGCTCAAAACCGTTTTTCTGACGGCTCTGTCCTCAGTAAAACGCGTGGGGGATCTTCACGCGCTCTCATCCAGCGCCGCGTGTCTTGAGTTTGGACCGAATGATTCTGTTGTCATTCTCAAACCTAGGCATGGCTATGTCCCGAAGGCGATTGGTACCCCGTTCAGGGCTCAGATTATTTCCCTATCGGCTCTACCTTCATCCGATAGTGAGCGCGACGCCAATCTCCTCTGCCCGGTGCGGGCTCTGAGATTGTACACTACGCGCGCTGCCGCGTTCAGACGCGCTGAGCAGCTTTTCGTGTCGTTTGGGGGGCGCACCAAAGGTCTGGCCGCCTCTAAACAGACACTGTCTAGATGGATAGTGGACGCTATCGCCTCTGCTTACGCATCTAAATGCCTGCCCTGCCCTCTGGGCATCAGGGCGCACTCCACTAGAGGCATGGCCTCATCGTGGGCATGGTCCTGTGGAATTTCCATTCATGACATTTGTGTGGCCGCGGGATGGGCCTCCCCGTCCACTTTTGTCAGATTTTACAACTTGGAAGTTCCCGCCTTGCAGGCGAAATTACTAGCTGTCTAACGATCAGCTCCCTAAGAAGCTGCATTACTGGGAGTCCCTCACACAACCGGTTCGCCCCTTGTGCTCCCCTTAGATGCTTATGTATACACTTCATGTGCCCGCTCTGCCGGCCTCATATTACATTCACTCCACGTTAAAAATCCCCCGGTATCCCCCCGGGATTCATGAGTGGATTCATAGCGCGCACGGCGTTGACCAGGTGTTCCCACAGCGTAAGCTAGCTTACGCAATACGAGAGAACCTCTCGTAAGAGAACGAATCGGTTACCTAACGTAACCTCGGTTCTCTCTAGATGAGGGAACGAGTATTGCGTTCCCGGCCGTGCTTGCGCTACTAGCGTTTCGCTTCACGCTGAAATAAATCAACATATAAGCCTGGGAGAGACTGTTATATACACCATAGCCACGCCCATTCTGGCGGGCCATGATGCAATGAGCGCGCGGGCGCTTCTCATTAGCAGCGGGTTCAGCCCCGCTCTCCCATAGGCTTAAGCAGTTCTCTCTGAGCGAACCAATGAGCTGCTAGCTAGCCTGCTCAAGGTCTGCCGCAGAGGAACTGCGTTGTCAATGGATACAAATTATGAAATAATTTTTTGGCTTCAAACTCTCAGCAAAGATGAATCTTTCCCGCAGCGTAAGCTAGCTTACGCAATACTCGTTCCCTCATCTAGAGAGAACCGAGGTTACGTTAGGTAACCGATTCGTTTTGTGTTGTCTAGGGAACCAGGACTCCAGGATTTTTCGAGAAAGTTGCATCTGCACAGCCTTTCCTGCTCTGTGAAACAACTATGCACTGAACTTTACTGTTAGCAACTGACACAACTGATCCACTCATATCTTGCAACTGTTTTTCATCTGCTGAATGTTGTTGACTCAAGCACTGCTGTACTGTTGCAAAGTCGAAGGTACTGAATCAACTTCACTGACACAGGACTTACATTCACTGACATGTACAGGACTTGAAGTAATACAGAGATACAGACCATTTGATGAGCAGCTTTCACATAATTCTGATGACAGAAATGCCTATATTTTGCCTTCATCGTTTAATTTATTTAGTTAACCTATGATGTAAAGGGGCTTGTTCGTTAATAAAAAAACTAGTTTGTTAAAACAACTGTTTGCATTTTGCCTTTATTTTTAAAGGCACACTGTGGAACTTTTCAACCTTTATAATATATTACCAAAACCCATTGAGATGGTACATCGACTTACAATAGGTTGAATGACACGTCTGCCGAAGCCTGAAGGTGTCTGTATCGCTTTTCCTAGCACTATGTAACTTCGGGGTTCGGGTAGGAACCCGAGCACAAAAAGAACTACAAAATTCGACCGCTTTACTTCCTCAGATTCTGACGTGAGAGCTCAACTCGTGTTTGATTGCCGTCTGTATGTTTTGTCATGGCCGAACCAACAGCTACAAGGAAGAAGGCAAAGGTTTTGTCAGAGGACACAAAAAAAAAAGAAAAAGGCATAGTGACAAATGAAAAGCCAGGACGAGGATCACCATTGGTCCAGCGCTCGCTCGCTGGCGTGAGCTACAGGAGGAGGAGGGGTGCCCGACCGATGCTAACGCTTGCCTGCACACAAATGCCGTTTCCAAGGTGACACAGATAAATCATATAAGCAGTGTAGTATTTTCTGGTATTCCGGCCACAGCCGATGGTGTTATGAGTGTAATAAAATGCCCACAGCCCATTGTTCATTTCTACACACAAACACAGCCCGCCACAGTGCAGGGCTCGAACAAATAAAATCGACTCATGTCAAATGTACATTAAATGTAGTGAACGTTCCCACGACTCAGTGCCCACAAACACTACACACAACATGTCCCACGGTTTCTGTAAAACGAAACCAACACACATAAGTTACAGTCAGCTCAGGCCGACGGTGTTTTTAGTGTAGTAAATGTGCCCGGCCCGCCGTCCCGCGCCCACATTCACTCACAGACATGTTAGCACTAAGCCGCTCGCTCTCTCTCAGCAGACTGCTATAAGGGAATCGAGCGCGGCCAGGCTGCCCGCCTCAAACACTGCAAGCACACACAATCTAAAGACACGGGAAGCTGACCCACTGTCTATGGGCGGACCGGTTGACTGTTTGTTGACTTTTGCGACAGTGCTGCGGAGCTTGTGGCCTCTAGGGACGCTAGACGTGAAAGTTACAGGTCGAGCGCCACTAGTGGCCAAAAGTTCCGCAGTGTGCCTTTAACTTTACAATGAACAGAATTCTGGATTGAACTTTCTGGATTGTTTTGATGTGCATTCAATGTTATCAATAGGTTTATTTCATTAAGTACATTTCATTAATAAAAACTTTTCTACATGTTTATTTCATCATTATTAGTTTATCACACACACAAATTAATAATACAAAAAAAAAGTATGACTCCCTCCATTTTGAAGTTAAAATAACACTTTTGAAAGTGTGAAATATGCACATTACTCACGGAATATATTATAACACTAAGTCATATATACACTTCAGGAGTGTTAAATTTGACTCAAATATACACTGGCTTTTTTGCTGTGTGTTGTATTGTGGTCGCCTGAACTGCCTTCAGTTTAGATACAGTATAAGTAGACTCGCTCCCTCAGTCAAAATCAAGGGGTCAAGGTTCTATCCAAATAAATTTTCCTCGCCCACTTGTCAAAGTTTAAAACACTTCAAAATCATGCCATGGATTCACCTGAGAGGAAGTGCTTAGGGAAACTCACGAGTGTAGGTCTAAAAGTGGAGTTAAACACAGCCTCAGTTGACGATGAAAGACGCGCATTCAAAGTACACTCCTTGTGCAGCACCGAATGAGCCAATAAGCATTTCTAGACGGGTTATTGAACCAAAGAAACAGTTTGAAAAGAACATAAAGAACTGAATGAGGTTATCCTTTGACAATTAGAACCATCTCATTTGGTTGTTTTTGAGTCGGACATGACCGAGAAGCTGACTTTCACCTCGGCTGGACACATTTGGACATATGCTCATTCAGTGCTGCACAAGAACTTTGCATTCAACTTCAGATGTGCATCTTCTGCCCTCAACTTAAAGGATAATTCCGGTTTTTAACACTTTTAGTCTATTTTCTAGTTTGTTTTGGATGAACTAGAGTGGTGGACTTAGACATGTTGACGATGGGTCCTGTCTCGACTTTTTGACTATTTTAGAATCGCCTCTGACCGCTTCAGAGTGGATGTCTATGGGCATGCTCAAACATGTCCTTAAAACAACCCTTAACGTTAGTTTTCAAAACTGTGCAACTCACCGAGTGGTTAGTGGTGTTCGTTGATGATTAAAAACAAATATATCGGCGCAATGTATGCTTTCAATCCGTGTTATTTGCTATAGTGGAACTATTTTTTCAGATACCTCACAACCGCGTATAAACTTCCGCTCGATATTTGAGTCTGAAGCATTAGCACACTCCCGACCACTTGATGGTGACAACCACTTTGCCGCAGTTGCTCAGCTCACGCTAGCCTTCTGAGAGACGGAGAACCGAGCGAAAAGACTACAACCAAATGTAAACAGACCCCTTTCCGTTTCCGGTAGCGCAGTAATATCAATGAGCACTGAGTCCTCCAGCAGACATCAATACGATTAAAAAAAAATGGCAAATAAAACACGACAGAAACTGTATTTCGCTACGCAACTTGTTTTGGAACATCAACGAACACCACTAACCACTCGGTGAGTTGCACAGTTTTGAAAACGAACGTTAAGGGTTGTTTTAAGGACATGTTTGAGCATGCCCATAGACATCCACTCTGAAGCGCTCAGAGACGATTCTAAAATAGTCAAAAAGTCGAGACAGGACCCATCGTCAAAATTTCTAAGTCCACCACTCTAGTTCATCCAAAACAAACTAGAAAATAGACTCAAAGTGTTAAATACCGGAATTATCCTTTAATATTCATTTGAAAAGAACGATTTGTTCAAGAATGGAAAAGCACAGGAGCTAACAGGGTACAATATCATGTACAAGTCCCGTGAAACACGAGTCACAACACTCCACAGAAGAGCTCAAAGCCTTGAAGGTACAAAATGGAATGGTTCTTTAAAAAAGAAAAAGTTTTATCTCTCGTTTGCTTCACCGGACACGTTCTATTCAGTTTTCGATTTGCTGCGTAACGTGAACAAATGTAATAAAATGTTGGCACAGTCGCATTTATCTGTTTTGGAGAAAACTGAATGCACATTTTAGTGGCACTTACTGGACATTTCACTTTGAAACTGACACAAAACGTACAAGAAGCAACATTATATTTAGTAGAAATGTCGCCCCATGCACAATATTTCCACGAGACATATTTTAAAATAAAAACACAACTGAAATCCACATGTTAGAAGAACATGTTTTAGAGATTTATTAACAAAAGGAGTTATGGGGATATAGGGAAGTATATGGAATAAAAATCAATGACGACTGCATCTCTAACAAGTTGAAATAGGCTACAGCACTTCAGAAAAGCTTGCGCTGTCCGTAAGGTGCAGAAAAACCACACATCCTGTTATAGAATGATAACCATCTTTCACACAGACAGAGAGAAGAAATGGGACAGTCTAAACATCTCAAAAGCAGCTGTTTTAAAAAGAATGTGTTAACTTATATCCACTGTATGCAAAATTATGAAAACTTTACATCCAACAACAGAGTTGCTAATGGTTTTACGGGACAACAGGCCTTGCAACTGCTGTAAAAATTGTGAAGACGTTTTCTGAGGTCTGAACAGGGTGACATAATATTTTGGCTATTGTGATACGTGAAAATGCCTCCACTAGATCCACATGAAACAAATTACTGAACAAAAGTGAGACATCTCAATTTGAACTTCAGCATTTCTATTTAATTATTTCAAGAACATATATCAAGAGCATAGAAACTTAACATCCGTACTGTTTCATTATCTTTTAAAAGTGGCATGTATTGGCATTAGCATCTTGCGGTGCGTGTGTAGCCCTAGGCACGCATGAGAAAAGCTTGCTCTGTACAGTGCAGTAAAACACACATCCTGTTATTACAAAGAAACAAGACGACATACATCTAAACAGAAATGAAAGTTGTACCTTGGCGAAAGTTTAAATCTATGTCCATTTATGAGTGTTTACAACCTTAAACAGTTGTTTGACATGTTGTATTTAGGCAGACGGGTGCTGCTCTTCCACTTCTGAGCTGCTGGGAGATGTTTGTTGTGTTGGTTTATCATGTTTATTCAGTTGCTCCAAAGTTCTGCTCTTACAGTCTCTATAAATGACGGCAGCCATGACGGAAACACAGAGGACTGACAGTAGAGCTAAAGCTGAAAGCTAAAAAAACAAACAAACAAACAAACAAACAACCATACATTGATAAGATGGAATAACACTGATATTCATCAAACATGCCTTCTTTTCCATTTTGTTTTTTGTTATTGTTTTTTGCAATTAATAGATTTAAACCATATACAACTTACATTCAACTTTCAACCTGTTATATAGATCATTTAATCTTTAGCTATTATAATATTGGCAATTATTAGGAAATGTAATTAAAATCGTCTTCTATTACATTGAAAAGGGTTTCTCAAATCCAGTCCTGAGGGCCACTGTTCTGCAGTTTAGCTCCAACCCTGGTCAAACACACCTGAACAAGCTAGTCAGGTTCTACAGAGTCACAGGTAGGCGAGTTTGATCAGGGTTGGAGCTACTGTAAACCCTGCAGGGGGAAGTGGCCCTACAGGACCGAATTAGAGGAACCCTGATATAGAACGTTAGAATGTTGGTCATCATGATCATTCGCATACTGAACAGTAGTCTTCTTTCTTACGTTTAAATGACATATTAAATTACAAAAGTTACATTAACATTCTTTTGTATGAGCTGGTATTTCCTTCGGAAACTGCAAATTAATCTAAAAACCTACAGTGATTTTAATTAGTTTAGTTGATGTGTAAAGGTTTGTTTAATAAAACAATTAAAAACTGTACAGTACACTCACCCTTGAGTAGAAAATGAGTTTTTCGGTCAGTTCTAGCAGGTCTGTTGCGTTCACTCCAGTGGGTTTGCACCATTTTATCTGGAGTTCTTCATTCAGCACGTAATCTCCTTCCCAGTGTGCCATGCCACAAGCGACATATTTACCCTCAAACAACAACAGAAAGACCCACAATGAAGGTGGAATCAGACAAAACAAAAAAAGCTCTGCTAGGTTCTTCGATTTACGTCTGCAAGGCCTTCGAATGAACATCATCACAGCCAGAGCCAGAAGAGAAGGTCCAAGAAAGACGAAACTGATCAGTGTCACGTTAAGACCCGGGGTACATGGGCACGAAAATTCCCGATCCATTAAGAATTCCAATCCGATTACTAGCACAGTAAATGGAAAAGTGCCAAATCCAGGAGGTTTTTTTAGTGTTTTTTCCAGATTGTTCGCAAATTGCTCTGGCAGCGACATCTTCCAATGTAAATCCAGTCACTTTTATGAGGGTTTCCACATCACTTACCTTCTGTTCTATGGAAAATGCATCCGCTTCTCCTGAAATGTAAATTATAGCCTAGTGGAGCAAACCAGTCAAACAAGGAAGATAACATCAATAATTTTACATGCAAAATAAATAAGCCATTGTTCAGTTTGCAAATAGCCTGAGTTAAGAATTTTTTTTTTTTTTTCATAGTTCTTGGTCCAAAATCACATTAGGTGTATCTATTATATTCCAATGACTAAATTACTTCATTTCCCTTTATACAATAGCAACCTGTATGATTGCGGAGTGCAATATCAAGCTATTTAATTTCATAATTAAAAAACACTTCAGTTGCAGCTCAAAGTGAAGACGGACCAATAACATACATCATTTTGTATAAAAGGTCTACATTTAATACGTTTCCAGAAAATACAAGCAAACCGGACGTACAAATCAACTATAAAATTATAAAACTTTTTTTTCCTCCTCCTATAGTTGTGTACATTTGCACAGAGAATGTGTTTTTTCATCAAACATGTCATTACAAGAGTCCCACGCATGTCGTTTCACAACCAGTGAGTGAAGGTGAGTGACATAAAATATTTTTTTTAGTCCTTGTAAGTGCTGAAAGATATGTTTTGCAATATGCAAATGAAATATAACATGTTTTCAAGTTCTAGTACAGTTGCAAAAAAACAAAAACATTGTGGGTTGGTTTCACTTTCGGTTTTGACTGCATATTTGAAGCATCTGGTCAACTTAAAGAGAAACATCAATGAGAAATATCAAAAATAAAATCTGTGATGAGCATATGATGCATTTATTAAATAGGTGTCTCTTTTTTCTAATACTGCTAAATGTAAGAGGCAACTTGGGAATATCTAGGCATTGGTGACCGTACCACCAACAGGAAAACATATACATAGTGAGTATGTAAATAAACCTATATAAAATTCTCTTTAAATGTGTATAAAGCCTTTTGAGATTGAGCAGCTGTTTCGTTTCATTTTTTCGTATTTGTGTAGTGCATTTACAAAGTCACAAAGCAAAGAAAAACACTGCATTTGTCATTTATAAAAAGACATTTTGGTTGAAACTGAAAAAAAAAGTTGTAAAAAGTAAATTGGCACATATATGTGGGATACAACGTGAGATGATTTAACCTGACTGGACATAAAAAGTTCTTTGTTTTATACATTTTATACAGATCTATATAAAAACAAAGCAGAAAAAGCTAGGCTACGCCGCCGTTTCTCGAATCGTCGTGTCCAGTCTCTTTGGGAGTAAATCGCGTCTCATGTCGAGGTGGATGACTGGCTTTCGACAGTGCTGTCCGTCATGGTACATCTTTGAGTAGATGGGGTTTGAGTAGTTCATGGCCTGTGAATACACAATTATGTTTTAGTTTGGTTTATATTTACTTAATAAACTAAGGGTGTGTTCACACTTGAAGTTCAGTTGTCTTGGTTCTTTTGGAAAATAATGTGTACATATGATGATTTTTACCAGCTGACAACTCATGAAGAGCTTTTAAAATGTGTAATGGAGTCAAAACAGCGGCAGGAATCCCTCCGTCACACACAAACTAAGATTTGCTGTGAGGAGATGCTGTTTCTGACGCCTGTACCGAACTGTGATGGGAAACATCGCGACTAAAAACAATTATGCTTGAGCTTGATATTTCATTTGAACCGCACCAGAGTTCATGTGGAAGTTGACGAAGACCCATCTTTTCAGGGGTCTCGGTCCGCTTGTTTGGTGTTCACCAGGGTTCAAATGGCAGCGTTCACACTTATTCAAACAGAGCAATCGCACCAGTTTGTTTTAATCCAACCAAACCAGCCAAGTGTGAACACACCCTAAAATGCTTCATTTAATGTAGTTTTAAATGATAATGGGAGTCCACCTGTCCTGGAATGAGCTCCTTTGGAACGTTCTGGATAGGTAAAGTGTGTGCAGTCAAAGGGCGGGCAGGGGGCAAATTACGTTGGTCGCTTGACTTCACACACCAGCCCTGAAAAACAACATCCAATTTAAATGGAATGCACCAAAACACTGTACACATTAACAAACTTGTGAATAACGGAGAAGGAGAGGGCACACAAGTGAATAACGGAGAAGGAGAGGACGCAGGCGTTGTTTGTTCGCCGCTTTTCCGCCCGTTATCTTTAATTGTGCTTACATATATTTTGTGCTTGAGCTATTTTTACGAGCTTTGTGCAGTAGTTTGTTTTTAAACAAAGGTGCGCACTTTTTTATACCAGTGGGAAACTAGGTAGCTAGACACCTACCTGTTTCAGACGGCTTCCAGCTCACTATGGCGTTCAGATATTCCAGCTCGCAACTCCGACGACTTAACTTCGCAACCACACCTGGATTTAACATCCCCATCATTAAAGAACTTGGACTTATTCGCCGTCCTCGTTACATTCATAGAGGCTCCGGTCGAAAATTCGTCTTTCATGAACAGCCAAGCTGCTCTGCTACAAACATCCCATCTCTCTGGTCATCCGTCACATGTATGACGCGTCATCAGAGTACCGTCGCGCCAGCTACCATCAATACTGGAAATATCGCGAGACCTCTGCACTCCAGTATGGGATCCTCGCATTTTCGGCTGGATACATTTCGTGGAGTGGATTCCAGTTTGCGTGGAGTAGATGTTAATGTTTTGCGACCCATACAAAGATTCACCCCACAGTCATTGGTCAAAATCGAACTTTTCAACACTCAATCCATCAATAATAAATCCACACTGATTGAAGAACACATCAGGGAGAAAGGACTTGACTTCATGTGTCTGACGGAAACCTGGCATCAGCCAGAGGTTTACTCTGCCCTAAATGAAGCCTGTCCCCCCGGCTACAGTTATTTGGAGGCAGCTCGCCGCACTGGCCGCGGTGGTGGCCTAGCTGTCATTCACCGACAGGATCTAGAGCTGTCCCCCATTGTACTGCCTGCAACATCTTCCTGCGAGTGTCTTGCATTTACATGTAAGCCCCCCTTTCCAATGACTGTTCTCCTTATCTACCGGCCCCCTAAACTCAACTCTACTTTCATCCCGGAAATGTCTGATCTCCTTACAACACTCTGTACGACCTATGCAAATACAATAATCCTGGGAGATATAAATATTCATGTCGATGCCCCCTCATGTCATCCCGCTGCTGAATTCCTTCAGCTTCTAGACTCCCTCGATTTACAACAACATGTTGATGTCCCCACACATTCCAGGGGACACACACTCGATTTGGTCATCTCTAACTCCGCCCTCATTAGCAATCTACATGTTTATGATCTCGGTGTTTCAGATCACAAGGTTGTGTCAATGGAGCTGCCCTTTCCTTCACCCCACACCAAACCAAGGCGGCAGATCCATTATAGAAAGCTGAAAAACATCAATGCAGATGCCCTGGCCCAGGACCTTCAACATCTCTCCTCCGGATTTACTGACTTCGTTTCTGTAGCTGACTCCGTGGATTTCTACAATCAGTCCCTGAGCAGTCTTCTGGACCTCCACGCCCCCTTAATGTCCAGGTCAGTCTCATTCATGCGCTCTGCACCCTGGTACACCTCTGAGCTGCGAAAGATGAAGGCGGCTGGGCGTGTCCTTGAGCGGCGGCAAAAGGTCTCTGGACTGACTGTTCATAAACAGGCATACAGGGAGCAAAAGAGGGTATATGCAGAAGCTCTGAGGGACGCACGGTCCAGGTTTTATTCCACTATCATCAATAACAGCCCTGGTAACTCCAAACAACTTTTTTCAACAATAAACCACCTTCTTAAACCCCCCTTACTCTCCCACCCTGAGACCACCGAAGAGAGGTGTAACATGCACATTACTTTTTTCAAAAAAAAAGTTAATAACATCCGCTCCCACCTCTCCGCCACTGCTGTCCTGCCCCTCCCAACTGCCGACCCACCGTTTGAGATTGTCCAGCCCCTCTGTTCTTTCTCTGATGCAACACAGGAAGAAGTGGAGGATGTCATTAAAAAAATGAAGCCATCCACCTGTGCCCTGGACCCTTTCCCTTCAGCCCTGCTGAAGGCCAACATCTCTGCCATTTCTCCATTTATCACAAAGATCATAAACCACTCCCTCCTGGTTGGTCATATCCCATCAACATTAAAGACTGCTGTCATCAGACCTCTATTAAAAAAACCCACTCTGGATCCAGAAGTTCTCTCCAACTACAGGCCAATTTCCAATCTTCCATTCCTATCAAAGGTTCTGGAAAAAACAGTTGCAGCTCAACTCCATGTTCATCTTAAACACAATAACTTATTTGAAAAGTTTCAGTCTGGTTTCCGCCCTGGCCATAGCACAGAAACAGCCTTGGTCAGGATCACCAATGACCTCTTGATGGCAGCTGATACTGGTTCTCCCTCTCTACTCGTCCTACTAGACCTAACAGCTGCTTTTGATACAGTAGACCATAACATCCTTCTTCACCGCCTGCAATACACCATTGGACTCTCAGGAAATGTTCACAACTGGTTTAACTCATACCTGAATGGCAGAACTGAGCATGTCGCCCTGGGCAACGCCAAATCAGACACTCATAATGTCACCTGCGGTGTCCCACAGGGCTCTGTGCTGGGCCCCACACTCTTCTCCATTTACATGCTGCCTCTTGGCAAAGTCATTAGCAGACATGGTATATCATTCCATTGTTATGCTGATGACACACAGCTGTATCTCAGGACAACCCCCACTTCTTCTGCTCCCTTGCCAGCATCCACACTGAACACCTGCCTGGAGGAGATAGATGCGTGGATGAAGCTCAATTTCCTACAGCTAAATAGTTCCAAAACGGAAGCAATCTTAATTGGCACACCACATCAGCTCCGCTTTTCCTCCATCAGCAGTATCACTTTTTCGGGCCAAAACATCGCACTTTCCACATCTGTCACCAATTTGGGTGTTAAAATGGACTCTCAACTCACCTTTGACACCCACATCAAACACCTCTGTAAGACATCATTTTATCATCTCAAGAACATTGCCAAACTCCGTCCAACACTTAACCTGGCAGATGCAGAGAAGCTCGTCCATGCCTTTGTGTCCTCCAGGCTGGACTATTGTAATGCACTCCTCATCGGGATCTCTGGCAAAAGCATTCAAAGACTACAATACATCCAGAACAGTGCTGCCAGGATCCTGATGAGGGTGCGCAAGCATGATCACATCACGCCCATCCTAAAATCTCTTCACTGGCTCCCTGTCCCACTCAGAATTGAATATAAGGTCTCCCTCCTCACCCACCAGTGCATTCATGGACATGCCCCCCTTTACCTACAGGAACTCCTCCAACACCAGAGCTCCTCACGCACTCTCCGGTCTGCAAATACAAACACCCTTTATGTCCCCAGAACCAAGCTCTGTAGCATGGGTGGTAGGGCCTTTTCATCGGCTGCTCCGAGGCTGTGGAATGCCCTCCCTGACCACTTGAGGGCCCCACAGACTACAGATGTTTTTAAACAAAACCTAAAAACGTATCTTTTTAAAAAAGCTTTTAAATAAATGTATTTTTAGAGACCCCCCCCCCCCCTACTCCTTTAAACTTATTATTGATTTTGAGTTTTTAATTATATTACTATATGCTCTGTAGCACTTTGAGATTGCTAAAATGTAAAGTGCAATACAAATAAAATTTATTATTATTATTATTATTATTAACTTATAGATTAAAATAATACATTTGGGGAATGCAACCTAAATGACATATAAAGCAAGAGTTTTGTCATGATTCTGCCATCATGTTATTGATTATTCTTAGTCTTGTGGCAGGATCATGACAGAACCAATGTTTTGTGTACAAGCGCATGGCCAATTGTTTGGCCATGTGCTTGTGTTGTCTCGTCTTGTAACCCCGCCCCCTTGTTATCCGTGTTTAGTCATGATTGCCTTGTCAGCGTCACCTGTTCCCCTCGTTAGTTTCTTGGTATTTAATCCCCTTGTGTTTGCTGTCTTGTGTCGGTTCATTGCCTAACGTATGCTGTCGAATCTGTCTATGTTGCTATACCTTGCCATTTCTTACCCGTGAGTACTTAGTGTAGAGTCTTGTCTTTGTGAACGTTTATTTGAAGTATTGTCAGTTTATTGTACAGTCATTGTCTAGTCTAGTCTGCCATCCATTCCTTGTCCTAGTCGTGTTTTGCCCCCTCGTGGGCTTTGTTTTCCTGTTTTGTTCCAATAAACCCCCTGTTCGTTGCACTCTGTCTGTTTTGGGTTCATCTCCTTTCGTCCACGTAACAAGTTTAAAGCTAAAATTGCTACTCTGGTTAGAATACTTTTTTGCTTTTGCGCACTTCATTGATTTGAGGTGAAGAAACAAGACTAAATTAGAGAGAACAAAGAAAATATTCTGTTTTACTAAACCAAGCAAAACCAAAGAAGTTTAGAGTTTAGATTGCCACCTTTTTACACCACCTTGAATGTTTCAGCACATATTTTCAAACACCGAATCCGAAATTTCAACGCAATCGCAATTCGTAACTGTTTTACGTTTGGGCTAATTGGTGGCTCATTCGTACCTTTTCGTAGGATTTGCTTCTGCCCCAGTAGCGGTTGGGTTTAGGGGAATTTTTCTTCTTCTAAAAATCATACATTTTCATACAATGTTTATGTCTAAGTTTTCCCATGAGATTGGGTTGGAAATTTAAAATCAAATAACAAGTAACTATCATGTTACTTGTTATTTGATCTTTTAATGTCAAAAAATGTATTCAGGTACCCAAACCAGGGTTTAAAAAAATAATAATAACATGAAATAAAAACTAAAACTTAATAAAAACTATATAAACAATACAAAAAACTAATAATAAAAATATAATGGTATACAATAATAAACTATAATGGTATATAATAATACTATAATAGTATAATATATATATATAATAGTATATACCATAATAGTATATCAATGATACTAAAAGAACACTAAACCAAACTTTGTTAAAAAAAAAACAAAAAAAAACACAGAATTACGCATTGGTGACATTGGTCTCCGTTTTGATTTTTTTTTTTTTTTTTTTTGCAAAATCTTCTCAACTTTTCTTTGGTTTAGTCACATTGGTATATGTGTTAGCTGGACTTTTGTTTTTAATGGGCCTCATTTATGAAACACGAGCAGAACAAATTCATGGAAAATTTGTTCGTAGAACTATTCCTATGTGTACTGCCGATCGAATTAATGTAAGAATTGTTAAACAAATAGTTTACATTGAAATTCAGGAGAAATCACTGTCATCCCACAGATTTTTGACAATTGTCAGCAAGCAATTGTATTGGCTAAACCCCTCAAAAAACCAGACTATTTGCAACAATATAGAAATAAAGTATCAAATTACGCTTACGATCAAACCACGTACGTCAGTTAAGTCCAGCAAGTGATGCCAAGCACTTACAAATCCTACTTGCTTAGTACCTTATGAGGGTCAAGGGTGAAGCTGGGGTGAAGAAAGCTTCCGACGTCTACGTGATTGTCGTGTTCAACTTCGTACATGTTATAGGACGGATTTCCGATCTCTACGTTCAAGCCACCGTTCGCCATGGGCTGCCGCTGAACCTGCTTACCTCTGTGAAGGGGTAATGTATTTTAGGTTTATTATGTGTGTAGCTGTCATTTAACACACTAGCTTAACACTTAATCACTGCTGGTTTACGAGATTTGATACAGCAATATCAATAAATCATGTTTAATGTTCTGATTAGACATCTAATACAGCTAATAACAGATCTGTTTATATATTTACCTTCGACATCTTTTGCAAATAAGGAGTCCCACTGTAACAGAAGTGATGATGCATACAAGAAGAACTAGAGGCACTATTATGGCAATACTCCCTGGAAAAAATAACAAACAGAACACAAAATTAATTACATTTACAGTGTTTACATAAATACATGAAAAGGGAGTACTATGAATGCAAATACACATAATATATATATGTGTGTGTATATGTGTGTGTGTTAAATTAGTTTTCTGATTTCACATTTAAAAACATTAAAATAAAAATTAAATTCCTCTTTCATTTATCACGAACACATCCATAAAATACTTTATGAGTGAGTTGTTCTGCAATGATGCTAATGCTCTCTTAGCTAACATGGCTAGACATGCACAGGAGTTAAAATGTCACGCTGAGATATGTCCTCAAATGTCAGATTTTCTCTGCAGAAATAAAATGAGTGTCTGGAACCGTCTGACTGACGACTAGAAGAAAGGTCATCACTACAAACTCGGACAGAAGGGCAGAGCAGTTGCGTTTTCTCTCCTGACTGACTAACGTGTTATTAGGCTTCAAGATGGAAGACTAGGGAAGTGTTGACTATAAATACACTTAAAAAATAATGAAAACAATTGGTGAAAAATAGTTGAATCTAATTGAAAACATAACATTTCGCCCAATATTTATGTGCGACAATCTTTTTGTACTTTTACGCTGTTAGCTTAACAACGTGTGCTCACACCAAGCTCCATTGGAATCAATTGTGATTGCAATGAAGTTTTTTTTTAGAAAACGTGCACGTGTGTTTGCGAAACTCACTCCCGCTGACGTTTTCTGAGCGGTTGGTCTTGGTTACGGGTCTTTCGCACTGTGTTCCTGACCAGTTTGCAGAGCACCTGTGAAAAGAGAATCAAAAACAAATCACAGCTGGTGAAATTTATAATGCATTGACTACCCAAATCATCATATCATTAGATTTATACAAAAAAAAGGTCAAAATTGACCACTAATTGACCACTTTTCCAACAATAAATAGATTTTTCACCCTGGTGTTCCTTTATTTTATTTATTTTTATCATTTGCTCTATTGATTTTGGTTTTGACAAGCATGAAAACACGTTTTAATGATAAACGCAGGATAAATCACAGGGGGAGGTATAAATCCAGCCCGAGGGATGCATTATTCTTACTTGAAACACATGCAATGTGTGTGTTTGACTTCCTGGATCTAAATGGCATGCGTCCACAGCAGAACTTTACCGATGTGAGAGATTATGCTCTTATGAGAGATGGTGGCGTGAATGAAACGGTTTGAAAACTATGTTTAACCGAACTTCCTGTGGACAGGGATTTTTTCAGGAAAGTTTCCTTTCAGGAGCAGGGAACATCCAGCTAAATAAAATTTTGCAATTCTTAGAACTGCCTGAGGGGCTTTCCATGGATAGGGTACAATATATGATTTATTTATTTTGAACAAATACTCAGTGAAAGGATTCTAAAACTTGGAAAATATTTTTTTATTTGTGGTTTTGAGACAAATAAATTTGAATACCAGTAAATACACAAATTACAGTGATTTTGTAGTTTTCTACTAATAAACAATAAATAAATATTAAATAGCCCAAAAATAGCATGTAATAATAATATATATTAGTGATAAGATATTAAATATATTATACAATATATTATATATATATATATATATATATATATATATATATATATATATATATATATATATATATATAAATTATTTATCAAATTTTATATGAATATTAGTATACATAAAAACTGCCTTTATATATATATATATATATATATATATAAAATCCAGTATATGAATAATAAATTAATTAATTACGTTAATATATTAATATTATAATATACTCTACTATACAAATATTACATAATGACTATTATAATACATATGACAATTAATAAAATAAAATATTTTAAGTACATAAATTGAATTTCAGTTCAACAGACTGACTCGAAATCCTGCTATTTTGTAAGATTTTAATTTTAAGGCACAGTCAAAAAGGTCAAGACTTCTGACAGGCCAAAAATACACATTTTAAGAGGAGGATACAGATATTTTTATACGTTTACATGCAGTATCTCACAAAAGTGTGTACACCCTTCCCATTTCAGCAAACATTTTAGAATATCTTCTCAAATACTATAGAAATGAAACTTGGATGTATTTTAGAGTAGTCAATGTGCTGCTTGTTTAGCAGTATATATTTACTGTCCTCTGAAAATAACTCAACATACAGCCATTATTGTCAGAATACCTGGCAACAAAAGTGAGTACACCCTAAGTGAACATGTCAAAACTTTGTCCAAAGTGTCAATATTTTGTGTGAGCACGATTGTGCACCATCTAGCACTGCCTTAATCCTCCTGGGCATGGGGTTCACCAGAGCGGGACAGGTTGTTGCTGGGATCCTCTTCCACTCTTCCATAATGACATCACGGAGCTGCTGGATGTTAGACACACAGAGCTTCTCCACCTTCTGCTTGAGGCGGTGTGTTTGGGGTCGCTATCATGCCGTTCGGCCCAGTTTCTGAAGGGAGGGCATCATGTTCTGCTTCAGAATGTCACAGTACATGCTGGAATCCATGAAAAAATACCAACATGTCGTATTTCGTCTGTTTTTTTGAAGTCAGCGTCTGCACCTGACGCACAGCACGAGGACTCTTCTTTAGCCTAGGCCATCTTTGTGGAGAGCAACAATTCTAATTCTCAAATCCTTAGAGTTCTTTGCCATGAGGTGCCATGTTGAACATCCAGTGGTCAGTATGAGAGAATTGTACTCAAAGCACAAATTTTAACTGCTCTAATACATGATACACACATTTGTATGGTCCTGTCAAGCAGACAAAAAACATGAACATGATGAATAGGACATATGGCTTTGCATGGTTAAACGACGTACAGCTATTATCCCTTAGGGTGTACTCACTTTTGTTGCCAGGTATTCTGACAATAATGGCTGTATGTTGAGTTATTTTCAGAGGACAGTAAATATATACTGCTATACAAGCAGCACAATGACTACTCTAAAATATATCCAAGTTTCATTTCTATAGTATTGTCCTTTGAGAAGATATTCTAAAATGTTTGCTGAAATGTGAGGGGTGTACTCACTTTTGTGAGATACTGTATATTGTATTTTTTATGCTAGGTCTAACATATATAATATAGGTTTTACAACCAAAAATCATGGGATTTTTAATTCCAAACAGTCACAGGACATCACAGTGTACCATTTTCATGAAAAGTGCCTTGTTTAAACAAACATTTAAAAAACAAAATGTGTTAAATATGGGAAAACAAAAGAGCAGCAAAATGGACAGAGTTCAAATAAAGGACTTCATGAAAATTGCAAACTAAATAAGATGATAAATAATGGATACTAGAAGACCAATCAAAGAGACGTCGTCCTCAGCACACGCAGGACTATAATCACTATATAATCACTCCAGTCATGGCAAACACAGAAATGAAACACACTGAGAAACATACACCTACAGCATGGTGCGTGTCCGGGAAAAGCGAGTGCAATGTGTGTGAAACGTGCTCTTGGAAGCTGTGCGAGTCGGTTAGCAATGTCTGTGTGACTGTGACGGCATTCCACGAACAGGCCAGACACATGCTGGCGGATGGGATTGTGGGAATGTTCTGGAATGTTTTGCAAATTTAATGAACCAGGAAGACCTACTTGCAGCGAGGTTTGTTATAGGCGGTGAGGAAACAAAGGCCCTGGTTCTGACAGTAGTGATCACAAAGGTTAGCTCTCTCGTCACACCTCGGGCTTTTAAACTCGGACGGGCAACTGAGGAGAACGCAACGAGACGAAAGGAGACACATGAGGAGAACAGAACAGAAAAGAGGCCGGAAATACACTTACACACAGTGCAAACAGCTGGAGGCTATTATGCCTTTCTATAAAAGACTGGGCGACGTCAACATGACACTTAATTATCATTATAGTTCAGCCGCTTCATGAACATTAATTCATGAATCCTGTCAAGTACATGGCTGGGAAATATTTCACAAATTAAACTGTATTCTACATAAAACGAATAAAGCCTGCTTTTGGGACTATTCTTTAAAAAAAAACTTTACTTTGTGACATTATTTTCAAGACAATTATTGCAAGGCAAAAAATTTTAAATAAATAATCTCATTCTCATTATCGTAATTCAAAATATAGATAATAAATCAATCTCATTCTCATTCCAATAATGCAATAAACAAACAAACAAAAAAATCTCCTGATATAATAAAAAATTTAAAATATAATCAATAAATTAATATCATTCTCATTACAACAATGCAAAAAATAATTTCATTCTCATTACCATAATGTAAAAAAAAAAAAAAAAAATCTAATTCTCATTATTAATGCACAAAATATAGAATAATCTCATTCTTATCGTGATTCAAAATAATAAATCTCATTACCATTATGCAAAAAACAATTGAATGCTCAGTTCTGTAATGCAAAAATAAAAAATAATATATAATATAATATAAAAATGAATAGATAATTCCCATACTGCAAAAAGCAAATAAATAATATTTTCTTAATTTCTTCATTAACATTAATCTTCATATTAATGCAACAAATAAAATAAATGTCATTCTGTAATGCATTAAATAAATAAATAAAACAAATCTCATTCTTATTACATTAACACGAACACAAAAGAATAAAATAAATTCTCATTCTCATAAGCATAATGCAAAATAATAAAAAAAAAAATCAATTTCTCACTCTCATTATAGTAATGCAAACACATTATTTAAATAACCTCATTCTCATTATCTTAATGCAAATTAAATAAATAAATCATAAAAATAAAATAAATAATTTCAGTAAATAAATAAAATACATAAATATTCTCATTCCCATCACCATAATACATTTTTATGTATATTGAAAGTTGTTTTACAGTGAGGACAATGACCGTTGACAATTATACAAAAAAAAAAAAAAAATTAAATGGTAAACATTAAATGGTAATGAGAATTTGGGGGAAAGTCACACTGAAAAAAATGTGTGGATCACCAGAATATCATTTACTTTAGTATTGCAAAAAAATAATTGTGAGCATATCATAAATATTCAAACTATCGTCCAACCCTACTTGCATATTAAACAAAATGGTAACAGTGTGCCACACATGGACATCTGCATGAAACACAGAGGAAGAACTGCACATTTGAACCAGAAATGATCAAACGAAAGACTACTTTTCAAGTCATGCAAACCACAGACTTGCTGGACACTCGAGTCTTTTTGTTTAATTCCAATCTACATGTAACACAAGAGTGTCTGCAGGGCCCTCTATTGACAGAAGAAGGACAAACAAAAGACAAAAAAAAAAGTCTCTGATGAGGTGATGTGAAATCAAGCAGGTCTGAATGAGCAGGACGCACACTGCATCTTCACGTTAATACACTCATTTCCCAGGTAATATCTGAATGTGTCTGGCCACTGACATTACCAACCCTTCACCTTCAAACACCAAAGAAAAACACAAGATTGAATCATCTGCATGCAAATTGATTCCTTCCCGAAGGGCACAATGGCGTTATCAGACAATCAGTGGCAACAAGAGATGGAAAAAGAAGTGGAAACGAAGACCAGGTGTCACAATAAAGAATTTATGTCCATTTTCAACGAGATTTTCTTTGATAACACAGAAGGGAAGGAAACCAAACAAAGCCTGACTTTAAGAGGGTGATGCATACTTCTATGAACACTTATTCTTCATGAAAGGCCTGCTCTTTACCATACCTTTCATTTCTACTAGTGTGATCCATTCAGGTTCATTTACTGTAGAAAATATAGGCATATTTTCTCATCCAAAGGTTTTTGAGGATGCACCGTCTTCCTTTTCACTGCAGATAAAAAGCCTTTGGCAAGCAAGAAAAGTGGAGGCAGGTAAAAAAATATATAGTCTGGTGGGGTTTATTGTGTGTGGAAGAGAAAAGTAAAAGCTCCATCACATCGGCCAGACAAAACCCGAATCATTTCAGCAAAGAGATGGAGTACGTCCACTGCCGCATTCAGTATCTGTACAATGGCTCAATCGCTTTGTCACTCTCTTATGCTGTCCGTCTATCAATTTCTTTCTTCACATACAAATTATTTTTTCAAAGGACAAGAAATTTCCGCCATTTTATGCAAAAAGGATTCACATTAGTGTGCCGCTATTAGCTGAAAAACGGTTACACTTTCCATCCATTTCACTGTGGTCGGTTTCTCTCACTTAAAAGCGATTATTATATTTGCAAATCCATTTGGTGACACTACAAAAAGCATACTTAGTATGTCTTATATTGTCAAGGTTTCTTGAACCAAAAACACAATTTAAATCTTCACGATCATTTTCCAAACTTTCGCTACTGTACCTTTAAGACTATATGCAAATGAGCTATGTAATGATTGGCTAACCATTTATGAACTCACCTTGGTGTGTTTGTGAGAACTGTATCAACGTCTGATTCGTGAATAAATAATTATTTTACACCTGGGCTGCATCCGAAATCGCATAGTCTCTGAGAAGGTACTTATTTGAATAAGTAATTACTTTGCAAGCGCTAAAAAGTATGAATGTTGTTAATTCTGACATGCTACTCGGCTCACATACTGTTTTTCGCCAACTATATTTTAGGGAAGTATGCTATTTCGGATGCTGCAATTGTCAATCAGAGAGTCAGAGCCAGAAATGTTCAATGAATCAGTTGATTCAGTTGAACCATCTGAATGATTCATTCACAAATCTGAGTGAATCACTGAATCCGGAGAGATCAGTTACTGACTTCAATTTCGCAGACAAAACTATTGTATGGCTTCAGACGTATTATAATATAGCAGAATAAATTGTGTCTCAGAATAAATTGTGTCACGTGTTCTGCAGTAGAAATGAAGCTAGACACATCTTAAAATGACTTTTGGATGAAATGAGATTTAAATTTGTGGGTGTACTGTCCCTTTAAGGGATTTTTATGGTCTGAATGAACTGCTTTTTCCCTTCAGTTTTACAATTTTCTTCTTTGTCTTTTCAACTTGTATACTGAGCTCTTTTCCGCTCACATCTCTCATTGGTTTCCCTGCCACTCTCTCTAATATACAAATATAGAGGTCGATATAAGCGGCCGATTATGGACCCCTGCTGTGATAATTCAGTCTTTTGCTATAATACTCCCTCTCTCTTGTTCACCTTTACAAAACATTCATCCTCCCAAGTCAGATGAGCAGAAAAAAATCCTATTAAAGTGGTTGCCGGAGGGAGTAATTTAAAATGAATGAATCTAAATAACGACAGGCAATTTGTTGCCATAGAAAGCTATTAAGAAATTACTCACTGACAGAACGGCAGGCCCGTCTCTGAGTCAAGGTGGCAGGTTCCGCCGTTATAACAGTATCCGTCACACAACTGACAGCTGGCTGCGATTCTGCCGTTCGTACAGCTGCGAACACACACGTGCACAACAAGGACGAAATTCCATCTGTTTTTACTTGATACTGATACACACAAAAGTGATAATGTAACTATTAAATACACACTTGCAGGCGACGTCTCCAGTTTCTTCGTCTACGATACACGGGGCCCCTCGGCAGCGAAGACATCGGTCTGACTCGCATTTAGGCCCCTCGTAGCGGGTGGGACACACACACTCCACATGTCCCGAGCCGGACAGCGTGCAGCCTTTGGAGTTCACGCAATAATGGTGACAAATATCTGCGATCAGACAGAAAGAAAACCCATTATTATGACTAATCTGAAGCAATGTATGCGAACTTCCTGTCACATCTTAACTCTACAGGAAGTCTTAACAGCAACTAAACTGTTCTGTAAACTTATGACACGTTTTAAGTGCTCTACATAGACAGCAGCTCTAAGTGTGTAAATAGTGCTATTCGCAATTGATTTAAACAGAGTTTGATGTTAGTGTAGCTGGTTCAAATATTATAAAATGTAATGGAAATTGTTAGTGAACTTCATTAAAAACTTTTTTTGTGCTTTTATATTTGTGTTCTTAGTTTTTATAGGGTACAGTGTACATAATTAATTCTAAAGGGAATCATGCATGTGTAACCGGTCCTACTCCGAGCGGGATTCGAACCGGGGTCTGCGGCATGAAAGGCAGGCGCGCTAACAAGAACACTAAAGACCGCAGTCTCTAGCATCAGTCGCTAGTGCGCCTCTTGAGGCCAGGTAAGTGAGGTTTACACAGCTCTTACTGGCCTACGTCCGTTACACTTACCCCTCTAAACCTCACTCCCATCCGGGTCAAGGCACCAAATGTAACCAGTTCTACTCGACCTGCTCCGAGCGGGATTCGAACCAGCATCTCCGGCATAGGAGGCGGGAGTGCTAACAAGTACACTAAACAAGTACACATCATCTAGCGTCAGTCGCTAGGGTGCTTCTTAAAGCCAGGGAAGTGAGGTTTACAAGCACTGGCCTACGTTATACAGGTCCTTCTCAAAAAATTAGCATATTGTGATAAAGTTAATTATTTTCCATAATGTAATGATAAAAATTAAACTTTCATATATTTTAGATTCATTGCACACCAACTGAAATATTTCAGGTCTTTTATTGTTTTAATACTGATGATTTTGGCATACAGCTCATGAAAACCCAAAATTCCTGTCTCAAAAAATTTGCATATTTCATCCGACCAATAAAAGAAGTGTTTTTAATACAAACAAAAAAAAGTCAACCTTCAAAAAATTATGTTCAGTTATGCACTCAATAGTCAATACTTGGTCGGGAATCCTTTTGCAGAAATGACTGCTTCAATGCGGCGTGGCATGGAGGCAATCAGCCTGTGGCACTGCTGAGGTGTTATGGAGGCCCAGGATGCTTCGATAGCGGCCTTAAGCTCAACCAGAGTGTTGGGTCTTGTGTCTCTCAACTTTCTCTTCACAATATCCCACAGATTCTCTATAGGGTTCAGGTCAGGAGAGTTGGCAGGCCAATTGAGCACAGTAATACCATGGTCAGTAAACCATTTACCAGTGTCGTGCTGAAAAATGAAATCTTCATCTCCATAAAGCTTTTCAGCAGATGGAAGCATGAAGTGCTCCAAAATCTCCTGATAGCTAGCTGCATTGACCCTGCCCTTGATAAAACACAGTGGACCAACACCAGCAGCTGACATGGCACCCCATACCATCACTGACTGTGGGTACTTGACACTGGACTTCAGGCATTTTGGGATTTCCTTCTCCCCAGTCTTCCTCCAGACTCTGGCACCTTGTTTTCCGAATGACATGCAAAACTGAGCAACAGTCCAGTGCTGCTTCTCTGTAGCCCAGGTCAGGCGCTTCTGCCACTGTTTCTGGTTCAAAAGTGGCTTGACCTGGGGAGTGCGGCACCTGTAGCCCATTTCCTGCACACGCCTGTGCACGGTGGCTCTGGATGTTTCTACTCCAGACTCAGTCCACTGCTTCCGCAGGTCCCCCAAGGTCTGGAATCGGTCCTTCTCCACAATCTTCCTCAGGGTCCGGTCACCTCTTCTCGTTGTGCAGCGTTTTTTGCCACACTTTTTCCTTCCCACAGACTTCCCACTGAGGTGCCTTGATACAGCACTCTGGGAACAGCCTATTTGTTCAGAAATTTCTTTCTGTCTTACCCTCTTGCTTGAGGGTGTCAATGATGGCCTTCTGGACAGCAGTCAGGTCGGCAGTCTTACCCATGATTGCGGTTTTGAGTAATGAAACAGGCTGGGAGTTTTTAAAAGCCTCAGGAATCTTTTGCAGGTGTTTTGAGTTAATTAGTTGATTCAGATGATTAGGTTAATAGCTCGTTTAGAGACCCTTTTCATGATATGCTAATTTTTTGAGACAGGAATTTTGGGTTTTCATGAGCTGTATGACAAAATCATCAGTATTAAAACAATAAAAGACCTGAAATATTTCATTTGGTGTCCAATGAATCTAAAATATATGAAAGTTTAATTTTTATCATTACATTATGGAAAATAATGAACTTTATCACAATATGCTAATTTTTTGAGAAGGACCTGTATTAGCATGTTGCTAAGCTAACAGTGTAATACTTTAATAATCCAAAATATGACAAGTCCCTTGTTAATTTTGAATTAGGTTGAACTATTTGTATTATTTTTCTGTATTGAACGAAATATTTATAATCCATATTTTTTACCATAAATATGTTTTTTCTACCGAGCTTGTTGCAATGCATTCTGGGATTGCATTATCTGAGAAAGGGCAATTGTGACGCTGAAGACTTTAGACAAAATGAGATCTTATAAACAGGCCTATGATGCCTACAATGTTGCCCGGGTAGTGCACTAGGTTTGAACTGAGCTACTGTACGGCAAAATCATTTATGGTTCATTCGTATGGTAGATTCAAACATATGGTGGATTCATACTCACGGTGTAAGCAGCGTTCCCCGGTGTACTCCGCCAGACAGTGGCACACGGGTTGGTTACCCAGGGTCAGGTCGCATGTGCCTCCGTTCAGGCAGTAACCGTCACAAACACGTTTATCGCACAGAGGGCCGGTGAACCCCAGAGCGCAGTGACACGTGGGCTTTCCTTTAGTAGAAACACTATTTTAGTGACTTTAAATCTGAACTGGATCACATTTATGCAATTACCAGATTTGAATAATATGCATAAACAACTCTGATTTGACCTGAACATATTTGACTCAAGAGTATGTGCTAAACTGAGCAGGTCTAAGGATGTAAAAATGGTACTTCATTTGCAGGCTAATCGTGTAAATCACAGTGTGCTATGCTTGTCTTTGCTTTTTTTAGCCAACAGGATTTGATTATTTGAGTTACTGTGACAGACAAAAGGCATTCTAGCGGGGATTTACGAGATGTACATCTGTTGGGCATTGATTTTGTACGTGCGCACGTTCAGCACACACTCAAAGCCAAGGGATATTCTGTCTACTGTTGGTGGTCCATCTGCCAGCTGGTGCGAATGACAGTTTTTTAACACAAAGACGCCAACAGAAACAATTCCTGGCTGTTTCTCAGACGTTTATGGGCTCCAACTGGTTATCCTCCAGCTTTTGGTCCCTGCCAAAATATTATTTCGGAATAAGAAGGCAAAACAGGGAGCAGTGATTTACGCAATGCTTTAGCAGCGATATATTTTTCGTAGAGGTTACGATAACAAATTGGCAGAGGAGCGTCTGGTGGATTCTCATGTGGTTGAACAGCCAATAACAAAAAGATATTGAGTGAGCATGACGTTGCACTTTGGGGAAAGAGGCTGTTGGGAGTTGGTGGGCAAGAATGTGAGTGTATGTGTCAGGGGAATTACAATAGCGTTTGCTTGCTGGAACAATTACCAACTATTTAATTACCTGTCCAAAACCCTGATGTCCATGTGTACCCAGTCTTTCAGCTTGGTAAATTAATGAATGGAATTCCTGTCATCATTTACTCACCCTCATCACGTTCCAGATCAATTTCTTTTTTTATACTTTAATTATTTTTTTATGGCCTGTAAATTGTATGGCCATTGGCAGGTGTGGCAAAAAGTTAGTATATATATATATATATATATATATATATATATATATATATGATATATGATATATATGATATATATATATATATATAATTTTTTTAAGGAAAAGACTTAGTCTTGGTCACCATTTATTATTACAAAACAAAAATGATTCAATACTTATATGTAGAATAATGGATTATTTTTGTACAAAACTTTTGGTGTCAAGTCAACTCCACAACAACCAACAATTTTGCCACTGATAGTTTTTCGAAAAAGTTAGTGTGCTTGTTTACCATCAGTAAAGAACATACTTGAGGCAAAATATGAGTAGAAATAAGGCAGAAAAATGTTCATGATACAAAAAATTTACAAATATCATGCAGGAAATAGCGCTTACCTAGTGGTGATCCCGTGCAAGTGCCTCCGTTGAGGCAGTAGTCCTTACAGTGGCTGATCTCACAGCGTTCCCCGGAGTAGTTCGGCCAACAAAAACAGCGCGATTCCCCTCGTTCGTTAGTGATACACCGACCTCCATTCTCACAGGCTGGACGACAAAGATCTCCTGAAATGCACACGCATTTTAACCTTCAATCCTTTAGTTAAGCTAATTACAATTACTAAGGATATTTTTACATGGATTTAGTTGTCGGACAAGGACAGTAAGTGTCCTGTCATTTTTTCCATTTGTATACAAAATATGAATATAAAAAATATATATAGTTTTATGCTTACAACATAAAACCAACAATGCTAAAAGGCTTTAGTTAGAAAAGACGACATATTTAAATTGAAACAAGGGAAACTTCCCTCAAAACAAGGCTTTGAGGGAAGTATTAAAAAATGTAATTTATTGATGTGCCTTTGCTAGAAAATAAACGGATTATTTGCCAGTAGTTTGGAGAATACAAACAGAGATTATATTGTAAAATATTATATAAATTATATATTCATTCTTGCAATATGTTTTGTACATAAATACAAATTTATCATGCCCCAACATCTTTTGTGTTTTAAGTGAACTGAAGTTAAATATTAGTTCATTAAGATTAATGAAAAATAAGAATGTTTAATATAAAATTATATTTTATCTTTTACTGTTTATATCTATTTTTTTTTCTATTTTTTTTTTTTCAATTATTTGAAGCATGAAAATATGTGCATGTATTTGAGATTGATTTGATCAGGCTTAGCATTTCATTTATTTTCTATTTGTATCAAAAGTTGTATAATTATGTTGATATATAAGTTCTGCAAGTTTATATCTTGTTTTGCCTCACTTGTTATATATATTGGTACATTTTTAAATATATATTTAAAGTACAGTACATTAATTGTTCTAGGCTACTTCTAATTTTTGTTGCAAGAATGCTCTGGATGGTTGCTAGGGTGGTTCTAAAGGTCCATTCACGTCAAGAATGATAACTATAAGGATAACTACATTGATAACTATATATTAGCATCCACACCAATGCATGATAATGTCCTGTTTATTATAACACGCTATAGTTGTGTCGACTGCCGCTTTAAATGCTCGAGCTTGTTAAAGCAGGATGGATTCTGATTGGCTGTCATTGTTTTTATCATTCATCAGCTGGAAAAAAATCATTCTGAAAGTGATTAACAATATCGTTCCTCTGAGTTATCGTTATAGTTGTGGTGTAGACACTTTTTTACATTTAGAATGACTTTTAAAACTATATCTTTATTGTTATATCGTTATAGTTATCGTCCTTGGTTTGAACGGACCTTAAGGAAAAAAAAGCCGTTAGCATGAGCAATCACAACACTGTTTCTCACTGCTAATCAAACAAGCCGTCTACTCTGACTGAATGAATCCTAGCGACACGATCTCTGTCTTTTCTAGCATGTAGGCTTCAGGTGTATTGTGTGTGTGGGCAAAGGACCCAGCATAGTAAACACTTCAGTCAAAATTACTCAAGTGAAACATTCGAGTTTGACATGCCGAGCGCTCGGGGCCTCTCTAACACTAGGGTCACACTAACACTCTGTTAGGGATGTAGGAGCATCCTGCCATGTGCGTTTTGACAGATGTACCTGAGATGTTGGTGTCCGTGCAGGTCCTGTTCACCAGAATTTTCCCCTCAGGGCACACACATCTGGCCCCGCTGGGGTTCAGCAGGCAAAGGAAAGCGCAATTCATCTTTGCACATGGGTTGGACACTGAGAGACAGAAGAAGAGAAGAGAAAACCAACATAAAATGGGATATATAATGCCATGCTAAACGTGGAGTTCAGAGAAACATAAAAGAGCAGAATATTGCATCTTTCATAGTGCCAGCACTATACAGTGTGTTTGCCTGAAAGATAAAATTCTTCTAGCATATTACAAACTATCTATCTAAAACCTTTTAGTTCACGGAGTAGTGTATGTGAGACATTATTTGTTTGCCTTTTTTATTTGAGCTTTTGGAGGTTGTATTGAAGACCATCTTTAATAAAGCCTTCCAGTGTAAAAGCACATCAGGGAGCGATGACACTTCCCATTATACCAGCACGAAGACAAACAACAGAAAGAGCAAAGATCCCTCCATCCCTCCTTCTTTATAACAGAGAGGGAGAGATCGGTGGAGGATAAGAGACAGAGAGTACAGTGGGAAAAAAAAACATAATGGAAAGAAGAGGAATGAATATATATGTAAGGAGACTAATGGATAATTGGAAGCAGGGCCACATGGGTCATGAAAGAGGAAAATAAACTAAAAAGACTCTAGAATATAAATCCATAGCTATTGTCAGAACGGATAAAACTGATAAAAA
Source organism: Rhinichthys klamathensis goyatoka (assembly GCF_029890125.1). Lineage (NCBI taxonomy): Eukaryota > Metazoa > Chordata > Actinopteri > Cypriniformes > Leuciscidae > Rhinichthys > Rhinichthys klamathensis. The sequence continues at coordinate 4,570,823 of NW_026606664.1, read as the reverse complement.
AGAAGAAACATTTATTACCAATTGAACTGATCAGATTGTTAAAAATAAGGCTATTATTGCTGTATTGTTTTTAAACAAACTATGGTGTGAGGTAATTATAATTTGTAAAAATGTTCTTTGGTTCATTAGCAGAGAATATTAAGGATTTTTCTTAATGTGCGCCAACAAATGGTGCAAAATAAGAAAATCAGTAAGGCCAATTTTTTGATTTCATGACTTCAAAACATTGACTTTTTCTTTTGTTTCTCTGCAAATCTAGCAAAACTAAACATTTCATCTGATTAGAGGCGGTGATTGTATAATAAAAAAACATTTGACTGAAATTTGTGATTGTAATAAGCTCTAGCTGGCCGCAGGCGAGAAGTCCAATCAGATTTCAACCATCTAAACATGAAATTAAACTCTGGCGACTGCCAAGAAAAGTCACGCTGGAACGTCCTCTGGAAGATGCACAACCACAATGGTTTTAAAGGAGTATTTGACAAAAACATTACAATTATGTCATGATTTAATCACTTCCAAACATGTATATGTATATTTTTGTTTTTATACACTTATGGAAAACAGAACATTAGCTTGTGTTTCTCAAGGAAAAACAAAGTTGTAAGGGTTTTGAATGACATGACATGAAGTAAATGATGACAAAAGTCTTATTTGTTGTGAACTCTCCTCGTTGGTTGAATCAGAGACACGTTTTGAGACTCACCCTCTTTTTGTTTGTACCGATGGAAGACCAAGATGCTAGCCACTCTCTCCACACCCAGATTGAGGTTCTCGGCAGGCAGCTTCCCGTATTTATGAACCCTAAAGACATCGTGCTTCATGCCAACCCCGTAGATGTAGTCCTCAAACAGGTCAATTCGAAAGGGTTGAGAAATACCTGGAACGAAACCAAATATGACGTAAACTAAAAAGTCACAAATTCATTCACAATACATGTTTCATGTGCGACTGTGAGAAGGGATCCGGATCAGTTTTGCAAAACAAAACCGGAGTGTTATTTAAAAATGTTCAAAAATGTTATTTAACCTCTTAACCTTCTCCAGAGCGTCGGTGCACTGAAGCGTTTTTTATTTTATTTAGTTCAAATATACTATCAGATTTAATGTTATACCTTGACAAACTATACATCATTAAAAAGATATAAGACTCAAGATTCAGTATTTGACCACTATTGTATTCTGAGAAACTTATAGTGACAGTTATGTCTTAATTTGTGTCACAGAAAAGGCTCAGAGGTGAAGCAAAAAACAAAAAAAGCTCTGTTCCAAAACATAGCGAGCGGCCTATGTAGACAGCATTTTAAGGCATCATAGACATGCTCCCTACATTCCAAAAATTGTCCTCTAAGATACTCTGTTTTGACCAGTTTTTGAGAGCATTGCATGTATAATTCGCAAAGAAAGCAATCCCAGAATGCACAGCGATAACCCTAGTCGAAAAAGTTAAAGAAAAGTAGAGAAATTATGATTTTAAATATATTTCATTCAATCAGCAATAAAATAACACTATTTTAATCCATATCTGTTTGTGCTGCATGTTTTTAAGCTTATTAGAGGATCACTTTACTAGCTTAGCAACCCACTAACATCAAACTCTGAATCAATTTGAGTCTCTCATAGAATAATATAAATAGACAATTTTAATAATAAAAATAAACAATCTCTAATATTTGTGTAGATATTTTTTAGCCTAGCAACATGCTAACATCAAACAATTGTTCAGTATAACAGAAAATGTACTATTTTCCAAGACATTTATATATATTTTCAAAGTAAAGCAAAACAAAAACAAACAAATAAAACAAGACAAAAAGCAACACAAAAATAACAAAATGAAATTGGACATATTTTGATTTGAGGCTACTAAAATCAGCTTAAAACTGTTAATGCTTTTGATGTCTATTTATATTACATACATTTTTTTTTACCTTTTGTGATATATTCACCATCAATCTCCGTAATGTTTTAGCTTAGCTACATCCTAACACCAAACTCTAGTTCAATCAATCTAGTCCAAAACATTTATAAATGTCTTATGTTTTTAGAAATGTCTTATGTATTTCTTATGTTTATGTTTGTAATGTTTATGTTTATGTCATGCTCTATTAATATTAATTGTCCATCGATTGTCTGCTGCCTAATCAAACACTTCCTTCAAAGTTAGCTTAAAGTAGCTGTCTATGTAGGCAGAAGAAAGTTCATTAGGTTTTGCAAAATTCATTCTCAACTTTGATGTTTCTCTAAAATAGCATTTTTCAATCACAGCCTGAGAGGGAATCAAAATGGAAATCTGGTGAAGTGAGTTTTTTATAAACTTCACTGACGGACAGTAAAAAGCTTCACAGATATTCAGCTTTACATTTACAGGTCTCCAAATTATGGGACAGAGCGTTGCCCTGAGCTGAATAAGTTAATGCAAATCTGGAACCAGATTCTGAACATTGTACAATTTCCTACACATGCAAACTCACCATCTCGACTGCTAGCGGCCACCAGAGAATCAGAGCCATCGAAACGCACGCTCCCGATCTGAGACAGCTCAGAGTCCGCCCAGTACAGCCGCTGGTTGTAATGATCAATTGCAAGTCCTGCAAAGACAGAGACAATTTTGTATTATATTATAATTTGTAATATATGTATTGTTATATAGTATATTATAAAGATATTCAATATTATTAATAAAATAATATCTCATGTGTACATAAATTAATAATAAAATTTTGGCTTTCATTTATTCAACAAACAATAATTTATTACCAAAAAACTAAAAGTGGTTGTCCTTTCCATTAAGAGAAACAAGAATTCCACCCTGAATATTGTAGATATTAAATAGTTTTACTCAAACTTTATAGTTTAAAATGCATTTCACTTTCAGACAACTGAAATGACCTTCTTACTGTGATGTTTTCTGCATTTTATGTAGCAGAGTGTCATGTTAAAATGATCCCTTTTAGCTTAACATTTGGCACATGCATTTTGTGAGTCACATGTTTAAGACTAGAGAATATTTTACAAATATTTTGACTGGCATGCAAGAACCTCACCTGTTGGTCTTCGCAAGTTCCTCTCCAGCAAAATGCGACGCAAGGACCCGTCCATGGCCGCCTCTTCGATGTGAGAGTGGTCACCAATCACGGTCCAGTACACCATCCTATGGCAAGGAAAATACACATGTTGTCGCAAATAATAGCCAGGACTCTAAAATGACCTTAATGGTCACTTACCCTCGTACAGGGTTAACAGTAATAGCGAAAGGTTCCCCGTCAATGTCTGTGATGAGCCTGGTGCAGTTAGGACCCCCCAGTTGTCCCACGTTGATGGAGTATCGAAGTCGGCGCCAGTGTGCCGTGTAGTAGCTGAACCAGTGCATTCGGGAATGATCCGTCCAGTACAGGTTCCCCGTCACCCAGTCGGCCGAGATGTCCTTGGGCCTCCTGAAGTCTGGACACTGCAAATATATAATGTTGTGAAGTTTCAAACAACCTTAATAAGATATCTCTAAGCTAGTTTCTGAGGTAATTGACGTTTCATAAGGAGAATATCAAAAATAATTTGTAACAGAAATATTGTGACTTAATAATTCAAAGAAATCTGATGAAATCATTCTAATTGGTTGTTATTGACTTACTATGACTCCACTGTTTGACGTGATTGGACTTCTGTCCTGGAGGTCTTTGTAAAAAATCCCCCCGGGGTTAAACTGAGTGGCCCATACAAACTTGTGATGGTGAAATAGTGCGTCCATGCCGATGATGCGAGCGCTGTCTGAGATACGGGCCAGTTGCGTATGTCCATGAGTTTGGTTGTACGGATACACAAAACTGTGGATTTCGGTGTCGTTGGCCACATATAGGACCTGATCTTCTGGTCCTGACCACAGAGATACATGTGTGAAACAAATTAAATAAATTAAACAATAAATAAACAATAAATCAAAGCAAACCCAAGCAAAAAACAAATAAAAAAACAAACAAAGAAATTAGCAAACAAACGAATAAATCAATACAAAAAGCAACACACACATAAAAGTAAACACCACATAAAACAAAACCAAAAACTAATAAAAACGAAAAAAACAAAGCAAAAATAAATCATGCAAAAAGTGAAACAAAACAAATAGAGAAAATCAAACCAAAAACAGATAAAAACCAAAACAAACTAAAACAAGACAAACATAAATCAAACAAAAGTTAAACAAAATAAATAAACAGCAAAACCAACCAAACAAAGACAAAAAACAAGCAAAAAAAAAAAAAAAAAAAAGGTCTAACAAAACAAAATAAAGCAAAACAAAAAATAAATAAAAATCATACAAAAAGTGAAACAAAACAAATAAGAACAACAAAAAATAAAGACAAAATAAAGACAAAAAAAGAGGCAAAACAACATCTAGAAAAATACCAAAAGCATTAAATGTTAGCTTTAAACCAGAACATAACTGTTTATTTATCTAAAAATGGAACATAATGTCATAAAACTGAATCATTTTGCAGTCTATTTGTATTAAACAATAATCATTTTTACCCTTAGTGATGCATTCACCATCAATCTCCTTAAAGTTTCGGTCACAAGTGCACTTGTATGCGCTCTTTGTGTTGGTGCAATACTGCGAGCAGGTTCCAAACTGCAGACACTCGTTCACCTCTGAGGAGAGAAAGAGAGAGGAACGCATCCATCCATCAGCCTCTCCCACACGCTCTCCAGTGACATTTTTAACAATGCTGCAGGGATGTCACTCTGTTTGGGATTTGAGCTGAAGCTTGGCTATCTGCGTTCAGTGCCTGCTGATTTCTGGAGTTCTTGTTATTCTCAGTGAGTTGACCCTGAAGCGACCGCTGACATACCTCCAACAGTTTAACGCCAGCGCTGGAACTGAATACAAAGAGACTTTCGCATTGTGGGGTTTGTACAAAAGACGAGTAACTACTGGGGATGCGCTAGGGGCAACTATATGGACACTTAAGCATTGCGTCTTTACAAAATACCAAACCAAATGTCATTTATTTTACATTTTTCAAGTAGTGCATTAGTTTTTTAACTAATAAAACAATGGATGTTAACATATGTAAGGTTTTTATGGTATGATTTATTATATAATAAATTAAGGGTTTTAACTTGTTTAAAACCCAAGTGCAAAAGTCACTACACTTCAAATCTTTGAACCTTAAGAACCTTAAAATATTATTTAGAAAGGTCTAAAGTATAACTACATAAACTAATTTTCTTTATATATATATATATATATATATAATCGTATCCTTTTTGGAAATCATCTGTTTTTTGGGGGTTTTTTTGGCAATACTCTTGCAATACTATTTTAAGCACTACCTAAAATTACGTTTATAAAAAAAAAACATATAAATAATATAAACATCTAAATACATCAGTAATTAGAACTAAAAAGATGATTTGTTTTATTTAATTATATATATATATATATATATATATATATATATATATATATATACACACATCTGAAATTAGAACTAAAAAATATTTTTAAAATAATAATATTTTTTAAATAATTTGACTAAAATTCAATATTACTCATTTATATAATTAATACAAACTATAATATAACTATATATATTAGTTATTAAAATTATATATATAATTTTAAAATACATAAAACAAATCTTATAAATATATAATATTTAAATAAAATGAATAAATAATAAATGGGATTTATTAATAATAACATTTATTTTTATTTTTATTACTACAATATAAACATTAATAATAAATATTAATTATTCATTTAAAAATATAAATAACGAAATACAAATTAAATAACTGAAGTAAATTACAAAGTTGTGTTGCATCCCACTGGTGCCACAGTTTACAAACCCTGCTTTATATCAATAAAGTAATAACGTGGGTTCTGAATGAATGACGACAATAAATCCTAATATTCAGAGACATGAAAATTGTCTTGTTGGTATTTTTTGTACAAATTCTCTACCTTCACATTGCTTGGTCTTCTGGTTCCTCTGAAAGCCGTCTTTGCATTGGCAGATGGGAGGTGTTTTGGTATGGTTGCAGAAAGCGTCGTCTCCGCACAAGTCCGGCCGTCCTCTACATGCACCATCTACGGAATCTGTGACCCACAAGGGATAAAATGTGACACACTGGAATGGTTTTACGCCACAAACTGAGAAGCGCAGAAGCAGAAAATGCGATGGATGAAGGATTATGGAAGGAATTACACTTACATGCCTTGCAGTCGCGCTCATCCGAACCGCCATCTTCACAATCATCGAAGAAGTTGCACTGCAGATCGGCCGGGATGCAGCGGTGATTGGCACAGGAGAATTCGGACTTTCCGCACGGCCTCGGCCTTTTGACCACAAACACTAGAGAAAAGAAAGAAAGAGAGATCGTTTAGAGAAGGAAATATATGGAAATAGATAGAGGAAGTGAAGTTGCCTACTCACCACAGTCGTCTTCGTCAGAATTGTCGCCGCAGTCATTCGCCCCGTTGCAGATTTGTTCAGTCCGCAGACACACTCTGTCATTCCTACAGCGGAACGGCCTGTTTGGGGGGCATGGCAACTTTCCTGTGGGGCCACACACACACACACACAGTAATCATAACCTCGGTTTCCTCAGAGAAGTGATCTGCTTTTTTTGTGGCTTGTACCATTTCAAATGGTGACGAAGTGTTTGAAAAGTGGTCCAAAAGAGCAATTTTTCAGACATTTTACTGTCAGTTCAACAGGAAAAACATTTTCAGCATAAAAAAAAAAAAAAAAAAATTGTTGTTTACTACAGTTCAGAAGTACAGTTTAAGGTTTAATGTGAGTTCGGGATGGTCCAAACATCCAACATTGATTTTCTGCTCAGTTTTTTTTTTTTTTGTGAGTTCTAACATATTTTATTTTACAATTCAAGGGTACATCAAGTACACACTAATGAGAAACCTTCTGAGCTGACTTGCACACCGAAGTCAAATAATAATAAATTTAAAAAATGTGTGTGTATGTATGTATATATATATATATATATGCATTTATTAAAGTCTATTTATTATGTGTAGGTTTGTTAGTTCTTCTTTTATGTTGACTCAACGAGCTTTGCTACAAAAATTCCTATGTACTTGTACTAGCTGTACTGGTACAAATGTCAAATAAAACTTCAACTCAACTCAAAACACAAACGCAAAAGAAACAAACTGAACAATAAACCAACATATACACACACAAATAAAAAACAAAACATACATAGCTATTATGTGAATTCAGTGGGAAATGAACCAAACCAAGCTAAATATTCAAAGACATACCACACATGTGTGAATCTTCATCAGAGTTGTCGCCGCAGTCATCCTCGCCATCACAGAGCCAGACCAGCAGCTTACACAGCGTGTTGTTGCAAACAAACTCGTCTGAGCGGCAAGCCAACGACCCTGCAAACAAAAGGCTTTGACTTGAGGTAGAGGACATATTGAAACACTACAATGAGTGTAAAAATTGACAGAGTTGAACAAATCGCCATGCTGTAGACAGTATACAAATTATGTTGCGTATTGGTTTTTGCAATTCTATCGGCATTTAATTCGTTTAACACTATTTTTCATGCTATGTTCATTTTATATAAGATATATCATAATTCTCACTTCAAAGAACAGAAATGTGTGCCCATACTGCTTTCAAAAAAGTAATGGGACACTAATTTCAACCCTATTCAGAGAAAGTTGATCTATTTATATGACTTGTGAAAGCATTTGAACTGTTTCTTATCAGCAACCTTGCACATTCCCTCACAAGTACAATCTTTAAGCATTTTGATGGTTTTAAAATAAATATGAATTGAATCTACAATTAAACATTTAAATGAACGGGTTCACATGTAATTTTTACAAGCTGAATTTATGCCAAGAAATTAATTTGGTTCGTATTGCGAGCAGTTTGTGCATTCATATAGATTTCTATAAGATGCCTAACCATTCAATCTGTTTGTAAAGCAAACATCTAAAAGCAATTTAATTTTTTTAAATAAATAAACCCCAGCTGGCATTGAGCCGCTTTAAATCATCAGCAGCCGAAAAGGCACTTTGACTTCCCTTCCCAACAAGCAACAAAACATTCTATAAACCCTGATGATGAAATTTATGGAGCCCATTTAGTTTCTCAGGTACAGCGAAGCACAAGCATTATGGAGACTGTCAAAGCAAAAGCATCAACCAGGGAAAAAAAGAATGATTGTATCCTATAAAATGACCTGAGATCAGTTTTTGTGGTGTTTAAAGACCTAAGTTTGGATGTCCGCTCAGAGAGCACGTTTTATACCAGCTTAAAGAGCCTGCCAGACTAAGAGCGTTGCTTTTTTTAAAAATACATCCTGCTTTTCTCACCCTGATCCCTCTTTCTTTGTCATCAGCTCTGAGCCAGAGAGGTTTCTAGTAGGTGTTTGACAGAAATGGACATTAATATCACAGAGTTTCCCTGAATAAAACACGACGCCCCGACGCTGGACCAAAGCAGGACGCAAGGGTGCAAATGCAAGTCTCACAAACGAGTGCACTGAAAGCTAAAGTTAAATTGGAAGTGCAAATAAAAACTTGATTGATGGGAAAAAAAAGCTACATCATGAAAAGAAAATAAATAAATAAATAAATATATATATATATATATACACACACACACACACACACATATACACACACATATATATATATATATATATATATATATATATATATATATATGTATGTATGAGTGTGTGTATATATATATATATATATATATATATGTATATGTATGTATGTAGGCCTATGTATGAGTGTATATATATATATATAAATTGTATTTTGGCTAAATAAACAAATTAAAAATATATATTTTTTAAATGAATGGATTACTAAAGAAATAAAATCAAAGAAAATATAATAAAACTGTCTTTTATATCGGCTTTTCTCATTTTATATCCCACAAAGAAAATAATCATATTATAGATGGATAGATAGATGGATGGATGGATAGATAGATATGGCTGAACACCCAAATAATCAAATGAATGAATCAAAGAAAATGAAATAGAATTGTCCTTTATTTTTTAATTATGCCTAACACAATGAAAAGACTAAGACTTTCGCAAAAAAACTAGACCAATAAACTTATAAATAAATAAATAAACTAACACATAAATAAAATATAAATAAATATTTTAAAGAAGAATTAGTTATAATAAAATTGTCTTTTATTTTACCCTTCTCATTTTGTCCTTCACAACTTAATCATATAATATAATTTGTTTGCAATGTTTTGTTTTATTTAATTTTGTATTAAATAAGTAGAGCAGAGACCAAATGAATGGAAAAACAATACAAAAACCCATTTTTAATGACTGTATGTTTATTTAATGCTTAATTAAGTTTCATTTAATCTAATTTAAGTAATTAAATCTATCAATTAAGTTAAGCAGGGAGCAAGAGAAAAACAAAGGAACTTTCCAGATCTACTCGAGCGTTAAAAGCAAACCGGCATCAGTGTCGAGACTGTGTAACTCGGAAAAGATCAAAGGCAGAAGTCAATACACTTACATTGATTCAGGGCCGTCTGAAAGAAACACACACTAGAAAGAGATATCTTATGAAATTTCATAGAACCACAAAGATGTTTAGGAGACTGAAACCGGCAAATAAATAAACATGGCGTTTAGAAGCAGGACTTTATCTTTGAAGCAAACACTTCTAAAGAGCCGCAGGTGCACGACGGCTGGCGTTGTCTTCACAACAATATCAACCACCGCAATTTTTCAAAACACTGAAATTAGGCCTTTCATGTACTCGCTTGTCAGATATCAAGTGGCAACACGGAACCTTTCATCCTCGCCAATTTTCCCAAATATTGGGGAAATGACTTCTCTCGTGAGGCTGGGATTTTTTTCTTCCCGTGCTGTGCCGCACGCGGCTCGGGTGATCCGCCGTAATGTATTCTTGAGATGTGGGACTGGGAATCATGCTTTCGAAAATCCCTCAAGTCTGTCATGGGTTGAAAGTGATATTTAAAGGAGCTGTATGTAAGATTGTGGGCAAAATTGGTACTGCAATCACTTTCAAATTACTGTAGAGCTGTGTATCCCCTCCCCCTCCCCCCTGACTCGAGGTTGCCAGACAGGCTGCAGGATCCAGCAGGAACATAGGCTGCTACAAGGAGCTTTCAACTAGAGCAGAGCTGGCAACCCGGATGCCGAAACACTACTGACTTCGTGATTGGTAGATAGGTGGAGGGTGGGGCTTCAGGCCAAAACACAACATGACAACATCAACATCAGTTGAGGGCTGCAACTTCACTTTTTAAATGACAATATCGTGGCCGTACTACTGTTGTCAGTGATATAAGTATTTTAAATGAACATGATTTCTTAATGCCTAGAGACACATCAGGGCCATTTTATGATTAATTGAAATACATTTCTTACATACAGCTCCTTTAAAGGCATTGGCATAAATACGTCAGTCAGTCACACGTCTGTCACTGTGGCTTGTTCGGCTGAATTGGGGATTTACGGCTGATGTAACAGTTACATTTAGTTTATTTACTATTTATGCAATACATGGCAGTCGCAGACACGTAATGCATGCAAAAACACATACTGTAGGTCTGTAGTAAAAATGGAAACATCAGAAATGAACACTTAGCAGTTTTATTTAATTTGATTTGTTTAGTAAAATGGTAATCACTTTATTTAGGGATGTCACAGTGAATGAGTGAATGAATTAATTCCTTAGGTTTAATTTGTACCAATTTATTTATATGCTTATATGTGGTACTCCATCAAATGTGTGTTCATAAAGTTACCAAAGGAATAACGATACAGAAAAAAACTTTAGTTATAGCTGTGTGTACATCAATCAATCAATCAATCATATGTTTTATATTTAATTGTTTTACACTATTTATTAAAATAAGAACATATGTAAATTAATGTTTAGTTAAAACTGTGTAGACTCAAAAATAATTTGAAAAAATATTATTATTATAAATAGTGATATTTGTTATTTTTAATCATTTTAAATAAATTATATTATTTACTGAAATTAATGTATATACAAACATAATTTGAAATTTAATAATTTGTTAATTTATGATAATGATTTTAATTTTTTTAATTTATATAATTTATTTGTATTTATTGAACAAACATCTAATTGATGATAATAAATGATGATGCAGATGATTTTTTATAATTAGAAATAATGATATTCATTATTTTAATTGTATATTAATTATATTTAATAAATTATTTACTAGCTGAAAGTTTAGTTATAATTGTGTGCAATACAAATTATTTGAAAAATTATCATTCAAATAATTAATAATAATCATCATCAGCTTCCACACAATTAATTTAAGTTTGTACAACTAGACTAAAACAAGTCCATTCACACAAATAATATTTGTTGTAGTGGAAACTTAACTGAAGCAAATAAATAAATAAATAAAAACTTCCTGTTATATACTAGCTAATAACATGTTAAATATAACTTAGTGAACATTACAAAACTAATAAGTTTTTCCCTTCACTCAAAAATATATAAAACAGCACTTAAGTTCAACATTTACATTCTTGATCCCGTGGAAAGCATCCTGGGAGCTGGAAATGCAGCACCCAGTATCAGATTTAGGAGCGTTACCCTGGTCACAGTTGTCCTCGTCACTTTGATCCAGGCAGTCGAAGACCCTGTCGCACCTCCAGCGAGCGGGAACACAGTGTGCTCGATTACGACACAGGAACTCGTCCTCCTTACACTCCAGAATGCAGTCCACCTACTCACACACACACACACACACTTTTCTCAAAGGCACAGCTTGACTATTTCAATAACACAACTGAATGATTGGCTGAATTAAAAGGCGCGTCCTCTTTAGCAATGACCTTTGATCTTTTCCTACAGATGAAATTGCTTTTTATATATAATGCATGGAAGAAATGCGGCCTTGGCTCTCTAGGGGCCTCTGAAAAAGAGGTCTGTTTTAATGGTCCTTATTAGGACAGGCACACTCCGTTGAACTGTTGACACTGCATTATGAGTAAGGGTGTAATTAAACCAAAGTCCCTCGAGAAAAGAGACCGTAGTCTTGAGGAAGCAGCCTGGAACCACCAAGAAACAACGGAGCAATGCTGTGCAACGTTGCATCATAGTTAAAGGGATACTTCATCCCAAAAATATGCCTTTTGTCATCATTTGGATTAAATTGTCATCTAGTTTTGGATACCATTGACTTCCATTGCATTGATGAAAACCACTGAAAATGTCTCATATTTACTGTTTTAATAAAAACGAAGCCATACAAGTTTGGAACTTTGAGGATTTAATTTAATTTAATTTATATTAGTATTATTATTATTAATAATAATAATAACAATAATAATAATTATTATATTTATTATAATTATTATATAATTATAATAATTATACTTATTATAATTACTATTATGTAGAAAATAATTAACTGATGTAAAGGTTAACTATACCGGTTATTATTAAAATTAAATAAATATAATTATTATAATTATTACAATTAATTATTTTATATAGATTATTATAATTATGTAATATAATATAATATTTATAATAATTAAATATACAATTGTAATAAATATAATTATTATTATGTAGAAAATAATTAACAACTGTCTACAATGAAAAATTATTATTATGGTAAATCATATAAATGTAAACGTATAATCCATCGTTTTATATAGGCCTACATTATATTCATGTAGAAAATAATTAAATAACTTGAAGATTATTTGTAACTGTGTACAGTCAAAAACGTATTTAAAATATATTAGTATTATTATTATAAATAATAATAATGAATAATGATTATATTTAATTGTATTATATGAATAACATTTATTCATTAATTAACTGAAAGGTTAGTTTTAACTGTGTGCGCACATGAATAATATGAAAAATCTATTCAATTAATTTAAGTTTGTACAACGAGACCAAAACAAAAAAGTTTTTTGGACCCCATTGACTTCCACTGTATTGACCAACACAGCTGAAACAGTCTGTGAAGATTCTGTGTATGTACCACACTGACCTCATCAGAGCCGTCCGAACAGTCGTTTTGTCCATCACAGCGTTGGCTAGCCGACACGCAGCCCCCTCCAACACAAACATACTCGTTCTGACCGCATGACGTAGGCCGAGCTGCACAGAAACACAAAATAAAGACTCATATTCAAACCACAAAAAAATCTTCCATCAAAGAATCCTCTCAAATCCATGCTATCTATAATAAGACATGTCAATCTACATGTCCTGGGACAATACGTTCCTTGAAAGCTTCTTTATCGCACACGTGACTCTCTGCTGTAGAGCGGCATAGTCTGAAATGAACTGAGCTGCAGATTCGGTCAGTAAGAGCTTGTGAGAGATTTCTGGCTGCACTTTTTGAAGTGTTTTCAGCAGCATTAATATTAATCGGAGGGTAAAATTCCCCTGACTTGCCTTGAGTCGCAGGGAAAGAGCAAAAAAAAGGGGAGAGAGTGTGAGAGCTTTCTGAATGCATCTCCAGTGGTCCTTACGATCAGAATAATTCACTCTGAGGTTGCAGGCGTGGATGTACTCAGGTACCCTATGCACAGCACACAGAGCTGAAATATTCACGACGAGGGCCAAGAAAGTGGAGGAAGACCTCAACTTAAAAAAAAAAAGAAAGAGAAACACTTCAAGTCTCTTGGGGTTAAAATAACAGATGAAGTTGAGGTTTGGAAAATGCATAATTCTGAGTTCTTGAGTATTCTTGACTTCTTTAGCTTTAGATGGAAGTTTTATAATAAATTAATGAATTAAAAAAGGAATATACACACACACAGACACAGTGGTGGGGTAACATTACAAGTAACGCGAGTTACGTAATCAGATCATTTTTTTAAGTAACGAGTAAAGTAACGCATTTTGTTTTGCACAACAACATATTTGAGTTAATTTTTCAAAAAAATAACGCAAGTTACTTTTTCCCCCCATTTATTGACCTCTGCTGTAGAGGCGTGAATTAGCATTTCCTTTAGCCTGAGGCTTATTCATTTCACTTTTGGTGCCAAAGGGCTTTTACATTTGCCAAAAATAGAACTTTTTTTTTGTTATTAAAAAACAAGCAAGCTCAGCCCAGGTGAGAAAAAAAAAGCAAAAGTAACGTAACTCAACATTATATATATATACACAAATTTTGAACAATACCCGTTCTTGTCTTAGGACAACTTTGATGAACTTTTTTGATCCACTTCAAATGTTGACTACTGTATGTATAGCTCAACATGTCTGGAGGCTGTGGTTCTGTCTTAAATAGATCTCATTTTGACTTGAAAGCTCTGGGGAGGAGCGTAGCTGGCTATTGATACCATAGAGGATGTGAATATTAAAAATCCATCTTGAGTAAGTGGATTTGCCATCTGTTCCTCAAGAAGACATGAAAAGGGAGATGAGAGGAATATATTTTGCCTTTTATTTTTGCAGTGAAAGCGGTACAGGTACTGTAGATGTTATGGTTGCACTTACAAAAAACATACATACTTCTTTATAGCAACCTCATATAAAATATAAACTGTGCCAGAGTATTAGCAGGTGTACGGTACTTGCACTAAGTGTACTTTAGCAGCAGATTTAGACTCAAAGGACTGACGATGAGGGAGGAACAAGCCGTTCCCTGGGACGAAAATCCTAGCGTGACATTTAAATGATTTTTAACATTACTTAAAGAGCGTGTGAGAGCAGCTAACCTGTCATGGCGGTGTTGGCAGGGCTACAGTTGGCCTCGTCCTCCCCGGTTTTGCAGTCTTCCTGTCCATCACAGAGCCATTTGACTGAGATACAGAGATGATTCAGGCACTGGAACTGATCCTCTGAGCAGTGGCTCTCACAGCCTCTCTGAAAACACATGTGCAGGATGTCAGGATGTGAGATTAACCATGTGTGTTAATGGTGTGATTGACGAATGTGGCTCTTGAAACCTCGTCAGAGTTATCGGTGCAGTCGAAGTCGCCGTCGCATCGGAAACGTGAGGAGATGCACTCTCCGTTGGCGCAGATGAAATTTTTCGAGTTACATGTCACTGGCTCTAAAAAGAGAAAGAGAGAAAGACATAAATGGATTTAGAATTTGGACTTCTTTCACTATTGGAAACCAGGAGTGTGGGCTGTGCAAGCTGAATAAGCATTTGGCAGCAGTAAAACAAACAAACAAATGGCTAACAGTTTTTTCTGTTGTTATGAACAGCAAGACACATCCAGACTTCCTTTGGTGAGATTTGGCAGGAAGCCTAAGAAATGCCAGAGAGAATGTGAAAATGAGATAGAGATAGAGAAAGTTAAAGCAAATTAAAAACAAGACAGACCGAATTGGCAAACAAACAACAGACAGAAAAGGAAGACAGACATCAAAAGGAGGAAAAAGAGACAAAGAAGTGAATAAATGCAAACAAATAAAAGGAAGACAGACAGATAAAATGAATAAAAGACAGAAATAAGGACAAAAAGGACAAGTATAAAATGACTAAAGAAAAACAGACATACAGAACAAATAGATGAGCAAAAGAAGTGAACAAATAAATGACAGAAAAACAAAAAAAGGAAACAAAGGAAATGAATAAAAAAGTAAGAAATAAAAAACTAATGAAATATTAAAGATCTAAAGACAGAATAAGAAAATAAATTACAGATGAAAACAACAATTTGGAAAGAAAGGCCAAGTACAAGAAAGACAGATAAAATGAGTGAACGACAGAAATAAAGAAAGACAAAGAATGAGTAACAACACAGAGAACAAACATGAAAATAAATGAAACTGAAAGAGGGGAAATGAAAGTGAATGAGTAAAAAAAGAAAGAATAAACAAACAAAAGATATAAAAAGTAATAAAGAAACAAACAAATAAAAAACGAAAGATACAAAGAACAAACAAACAAAAGAAAAATGAAAGATACACAAAATTAAGAAACAAGCACATGAAAGAACAAAAAACAGACAGAATGAACAAACAAAAGATTCAAAGATGAAAGATAGTCAGAATAAACAAATGAAAGCTACAAAATGAAAAACAAACAAATTAAATAAGAAAAGAAAGACAGAATGAACAAATGAAAGATACAAAAAAGGAATAAACAAATGAAAGAACAAAAAACTGAGAGAATGAACAATCAAAATATACATAGAAGAGAGAAAGAAAGAAAGAAAGAAAGAAAGAAAGAAAGAAAGAAAGAAAGAAAGAAAGAAAGAATAGGGGAGCACAAATCTCCTGGATCACAGTAAGTGAGTGCTGCTGTGTCACTCCTCTAACTCTATTATCAGTGTCTCTGCATCCGGCTCCAGCGCTCCACAGATTATCTGTCCTGACATCACCACTCCACGACCCAATCAGAGCCTTGATATCCTCCCACTGATGTTCCTGTGCGAGGCTCCCAAGGTGAGTCCAACGGAGGAAAAGAAATACAGCCTCTGTCTGTTTTCACTCCCATCCAGCAAGTGAGCAAATACACCAGGCTGAACACACACACACTTCAGAGCGGAAATTCATCTCTAGATTAGTAGATGACAGTATTTGAGTCCTATTTTTTTATTTTGTATCTCATCCATGCAAAAATAGACCATGTTGTACATAAATAGACACTTTCAGGTAGATAAAATGTAAGCTTGAGTCTAACAAACACTCTCCAGTAGCCAGTGTTCATTAAGATTGTTAAAAACGTTCTCTAGGGAAACGCTGCATGCTGATAGTGCATGAATACATAACATGTTTGTATTAGCGTCTGTTGTGATGTATCAGTGAGGGATCTGAGAGCTTGCTTTTAATTGAAAGAGATGGAGAGACTGATAGTGAAAGGATGAGAGAGAGGAAAAGGGAAGTAGGGAGACTGAGAAGAACACGAACTGAATGTGAAATTTAATTGCACACAAACCCACAGCTCATAAAATCCACACATCTGACGTGACAGCTGGGAAACCTTCAAGACATTGTTGATATTTAGTAAATAATGCTGAGACAACAGTTGCTTTAAACTGACATTGATTTGTTGCGAGTACTTTGTGTACCCACTAAAGTTTTAAACAAACACCAACTAGGTCTAAGCACAACTTCAAAGGAAAGGAAGGACAGTGGAAAAGAAGGACAAAATAGGACAAAATAGGGGAAAGGGAAGAAGGACAGGAGGAAGAAGAGGAAAGAGAAAGAAAGGAAAAGTTAAGGGTAAAAATAAAATGCAAAGTAAAGTAAAGGTAAATGAAGTAAAGGAAAAACAGAGAGGAAAGGGAAAGGGGAAGAATAACGAGCAAAGAAACAGACAAACAGGCATGAAAAGACAGACAGAACTGGCAAACAAACAACACACAGAAAAGACAAACAGACAAAAAAAAATTAATTAGAAAGAAAGACCAAATACTAGATATACAGACAAACTGTAAAATAAAATGAGTGAATGAACAGACAAATGAGAAAAAGATCAGAGATATTAAAACACAGATGGCAAACAAACAAACAAAAGACAAATAAAGAAGAAAGGAAAAACAAGCAAAGAACAAACAAGTGAATAAATGAACAAACAAAAGAAATACACTCACCTAAAGGATTATTAGGAACACCATACTAATACTGTGTTTGACCCCCTTTCCCCTTCAGAACTGCCTTAATTCTACGTGGCATTGATTCAACAAGGTGCTGAAAGCATTCTTTAGAAATGTTGGCCCATATTGATAGGATAGCATCTTGCAGTTGATGGAGATTTGTAGGATGCACATCCAGGGCACGAAGCTGCCGTTCCACCACATCCCAAAGATGCTCTATTTGGGTTGAGATCTGGTGACTGTGGGGGCCATTTTAGTACAGTGAACTCATTGTCATGTTCAAGAAACCAATTTGAAATGATTCGAGCTTTGTGACATGGTGCATTATCCTGCTGGAAGTAGCCATCAGAGGATGGGTACATGGTGGCCATAAAGGGATGGACATGGTCAGAAACAATGCTCAGGTAGGCCGTGGCATTTAAACGATGCCCAATTGGCACTAAGGGGCCTAAAGTGTGCCAAGAAAACATCCCCCACACCATTACACCACCACCACCAGCCTGCACAGTGGTAACAAGGCATGATGGATCCATGTTCTCATTCTGTTTACGCCAAATTCTGACTCTACCATCTGAATGTCTCAACAGAAATCGAGACTCATCAGACCAGGCAACATTTCTCCAGTCTTCAACTGTCCAATTTTGGTGAGCTCTTGCAAATTGTAGCCTCTTTTTCCTATTTGTAGTGGAGATGATTGGTACCCGGTGGGGTCTTCTGCTGTTGTAGCCCATCCGCTTCAAGGTTGTGCGTGTTGTGGCTTCACAAATGCTTTGCTGCATACCTCGGTTGTAACGAGTGGTTATTTCAGTCAAAGTTGCTCTTCTATCAGCTTGAATCAGTCGGCCCATTCTCCTCTGACCTCTAGCATCAACAAGGCATTTTCGCCCACAGAACTGCCACATACTGGATGTTTTTCCCTTTGCATACCATTCTTTTTAAACCCTAGAAATGGTTGTGCGTGAAAATCCCAGTAACTGAGCAGATTGTGAAATACTCAGACCGGCCCGTCTGGCACCAACAACCACGCCACACTCAAAATTGCTTAAATCACCTTTCTTTCCCATTCTAACATTCAGTTTGGAGTTCAGGAGATTGTCTTGACCAGGACCACACCCCTAAATGCATTGAAGCAACTGCCATGTGATTGGTTGATTAGATAATTGCATTAATGAGAAATTGAATAGGTGTTCCTAATAATCCTTTAGGTGAGTGTATAGACCAACAGAATGAAACAAATACAGAAATAAAGGAAGAACATGTGTGAATTACCTTTGAATTAAAAAACACATGAACAAAGAGTGAGGCAAACAAATTAAAGACACACACAGACAGACAGGCAAAATGAATGGAAAAATAAAATAGGAGGATACAAATGAAACAATGAAAGATAGACAGAGAGAAAATGAAGTACAGACAAAGAAAGAAAGAAAGAAAGAAAGAAAGAAAGAAAGAAAGAAAGAAAGAAAGAAAGAAAGAAAGAAAGAAAGAAAGAAAGAAAGAAAGAAAGAAAGGAAGGAAGAACAGGAAAAAGCAAGGAAATGGAAAAGTAAAGGAAGTAATTGAAAAACAGATGGGAAACAGAATGGGAAGAGAATGATTTGAATAGATATTGGAAAAGAAAAGGGAAGGAGAATAGAGGAAAATGTCAAATAAAAGCAAAACTAAAAAGAAAGGAAATGTAAAGGAAAATGTAGTAGAGGAAAAACAGATTGGAAAAGGAAAGGGAAAAGGATGAACACTAGGAAGAGGAAGGGGAATGGGAAGGGAAAATGGAATAAAAGGAAAAGGGAAAAAAAAGGAAAAGGAAGTAAAGGTAAAACAGAGGGGAAAGAAAAGAGGAAGAGCAGCACCAGGAAGTTGAGGTGGAACAGCAAAGAAAAAGGAAAGGGAAGCAGTATTAATGAGGTGGCAATCATGCTCATGTTTTCTTCTGCAAGAACGAGTGTGACTTACATCAAGTTTTGAAGAAATGATGGCAGAGGCTCTGTAATCTAGTAAATGCATGGTCAAGAGCTCATGCCACAACACAGAGAGAAAAAAACCCCACAGCGATGGCAAACATACATCACTGTTCATCAAGGGAGCCGATGCCGGGAGCAACAGGACCGCAACCATTAAAAACAAATCGCAGATCAGGGTGAGAGATCGATTCTGCCATTCAGTGGGACACGTCCTCCGCTAACTGTCAATCAACGTCACAGAGCTGACAAAAATATACAGCTGCACTCCAGTGGACGCTAGTTAGCAACATGCCAAGAGGACAAGAAAAATACCCGTCTGCATTTCGGGAAAATTGATATAATCACTACCTCGGCCGACACATAAACTTCCACAGCAATCAACAGACAATCTCATTCTCACGCTGTTTCTCTCTCACACTCGTGTTTGAAAGTGTGAAGCAAGAGGCTCGAGATGCAGTTGAAGTGTGATGAGATCCACTGGGCATCAGGAGCTCTTTGACTAGCGGAGAACTTGTTCTGTCTCTACATAATGACCCAGACATCAGGGAACTAAATAGGGAATAAACATGGAGATTTGAGACAACAGTCACACACAGAGACACACACACACACAGAGACACACACTCAAGAGCACAACGATGAAGCACATTTGGACACTGTGTGAGACTCATGTACTAAATAAAAAGATGGCTCACACACTGCCACACACAGCTTATAAGTCTCTCTCTGAAGACGCAACATCTATGTGCCACACACTGCGGAGCGTGATATGAATCCAAGTTTGTTGTTTTCAGAAACCCTGCTGTGTAGTACAGTATGTCTAGTTGCCGAGTGTGATAAGAGGAATATGTGAAAACTGCGTGTTTTTAAATGTCAGAGCACTCAGATGTCAAAAACGACAAGCAGATTGTAGCATGATAGCGGCATTAAACTAAACTATAGTAAACATCACAGCACAATGAAACTAAACTAAATAACAAAACCACACAATGAAACTAAACTAAACAAATGAGCAGAGTGAAACAACTAGCCTAAATTACACAAAAACGGCACAATTAAACTAAGGGTGTATTCACACCTGCCCAATTGCATGAACATGAACCGACCCAATTGCAAGAAAGCACTGCGCCTTTGAGTTAACAGGCTTCCGTAGTCGGAGATTTTGGCATAATGGTTTGTGTTATTGTTGTTCAAGTGCGAAAGAGAATTCCATTCCGGCGCGCTGCCTGGCCACACGATATAATACTGTTGCGCGTCTTTCTGCGCGTCGTGTATCCTTGGAATGGAATGAATGAATGAGTGTGTGCATCAGGACATTCACATACAGAGCGTTCTCTTTAGTCTAATCGCGCATAGATGCAAAAAAGCTTTTGCAGTTCATATAATGTAACGATATTTACAATACAAGGATGATGCTGCGTTAAACTGGACAAACTTAATCGCAAGCGTTAACATTGACAGCACTTGATAGCAGTATATACAAAAAGAATCTCATTATTTGAATTTGTGAACAAAGCCCCTCTCTATGAATGAAAACTTTATGCCTTATCCGTCTTCTGCGCAGTTTCTTCATATTGCGTTTGTACAGAATAACACAAAATTAGTAAAATAACAAATATTGCAGCACGAAATATCTCCATGCTGAGCCTTTTTTGCACTTCCTGATTTCCCTACTTGAGAATCCTTGTCCAATGAATGGACGACCTTAGCACACGTGTGGTTTTGTTTACAAATTTTGGTTCACTTCCAAAAAGAGCAGTGTGAAAGCGAACCGTACCAAAAAAAAACTAAAAAAACATTTATTTGGACCGGACCAAAGCAAGTGACCTATCGGACTTTCCTGGTGTGAATACACTGTAAATCTAAACAATACAGCACAATGAAGTAAACAAAACTAAACATCTTAACAACACACAACCAAACAGAACATCACAACAAAGCAAATCTAAACTACACAGAACAATGAAACAAAATAACACAACACAATGTCACTAAATTAAGCGAAAAAAGACCAACTAAAATAACAACATAGGACAATGCAATTAACTAAACAACACAAATAAACGTAACACTGCATAACAAAACGAAACTAAACGACAAAACAGTTAAACTAAACAACAGCACACCAAATTTCAACTAAACAACGAAGCGGTGAAACTAAACACAGCACAACAAAACTAAACTACAAAACAAACTAAACAAAACCGTGAAATTAAACAACACAGCACAAAGAACTCAACTAAACAACGAAGCGGTGAAACTAAACACAGCACAACAAACCTAAACTAAACAACAAAACGTGAAATTAAACAACACAGCACAAAGAACTAAACAACAAAACAGTGAAACTAAACAAAACGAAACTAAACAAAACAACGAAACTAAATAAGACAACAATTCAACAAAACAATGACACTAAACTAAATACACATCACAGCACAATTACACTTAGCAAACCACAACAGCAAAACAAAATACAAACAATATAAAACAAAGCACATTTGGATTTGCATTCAACAATTTGTATGAACTCCACCAAACTTGTGTTGCTTTCTTTAGCTTTCCTAATGTTTCTGAAGATACAGACAGCATCATCTGCAGAGGAAGCGTTTGTAAAACTATTCACCGCATAACTTTGTAAAAGTGAAATGAGAAGCACGTACTGCAGTTCTCCTCGTCTGAATTGTCGCTGCAGTCGCTCTGGCCGTCACACCTCCAGTGGTCCGGTATACAGTTGTTGTCCTTGCAGCGAAATTCATGCGGCCCGCACGTCTTCTCATCTGCATACACAAACAAACAAAGAGTCCATTTGAATTTCCTTCTTTAATATCACTGTGTAAAATAAATAGGGATCCTGAACTAGCTTAGATAAACTAAACTATAACATGTTTTACTTTAAAAAAAAAAAAAAATCCCACAATATTCAGACTGTAAAACACTTAAATTGAATTAATTGAATTTAAATGTAATTTAATTTAAATTGTTTCATAGAAAATGAGCATTTTTGTGATGGTGATGGTTTTCATTTTATCACATATATTGGTATATTAATATTTTATTAGTAAATGTTTACTAACGTTGAATGTTTTTCCGGCAATCTGCCCGTTTTTTACCGTAAATTTAACACTTTCCCCCCCCTCCCAGGATCTCACAAGGCCGAATCAAGAGCACAATGGTGTAAATCACATCTTCCTTTTTCTGAAATAATCAACATGCTAATCCGAGCTCGTTTGAGGACAGGAAATCAGGAATGCAATTTCCCCTCATCTGAATGTCGGCGACGACTAATCCAACTATCTTGAGAGATGATGAGAACATAATGCATGATTAATTGACAATCACAATGCTGTGTTTGAGTGCTAATTCCCCGACTTAAAATGACATTAAGAGAATTTTAATTTGACAAGAACACTGCTGGAATATTAAGATTTGTCCCCAATATAGCTTTAGGGCTATATCACCTTCAGGTTGGAAACAAGAGAGAGATTTGCTCATTATAACTAAATAGAGAATGATTATACCAATATGTTTTTAAACTCAATTTTATAGGTTTGAAAGAAGAAAAAGATTCTTCGAATTAAATAAAAATGTGGAAAAATTAACCACATATTTACATGATTTTACTAGCTTGTTTGTTTCAAGTTTGACCAACTTTCAGGAAATGCAGTTGTTCTGTTACAATATACTCTGATTTTGAACACAAACAAACACGGTAGGTGTATTGTGTTAGTATGTATGCTTTCAGTGTGCTACGGCTAATTAGCTTGCGCCGACGTGCTGCCAACGTGAGGCTGATCATGGTGAATAATTCAGAATAAATAAATAGGATCATGCTGAGATGTGAGAGGCCACATCCAACAAACTAAGAGCAGTGTTCAATACGTCAGAGCGAGGCAGCATGCTGAATGTTTCATGAGAGCTCAATCCAATGATCCATTCTTCTGAAACAACATTAATGTGGATCTTTAGTTGTGATACAGGGTTGGCAGGAAAACACATCGAACCAGCTCTCAGCCATTCAAGCCAGAGCAACCAATGAGAGCATGCAGTAATGTGCTGGAACTACATTAAACTAACGCAAAACACCTCAGTATCAACAATAATAGAAACATGTTTTTGAATTAGGACAGTCATAACCCTCTTAATACTACCTGTTGATACAAACAGAAAAACTAAATTATTTTTCAAAGTATGTATGCATTTTTACATGTTTGCATGCATGTTTGAATAATTAGTTGGAATATTTTAATAATTATTTTAAATTATTAAATATATTATTTAGGGATGGCCCGATACCATTTTTTTTCAAACCGATACGAGTACGAGTATTTACATTTGTGTACTTGCCGATACCGAGTACCGATACCGATATTTCTACCGCAAAAGTGATAGGCTCCCAGAAAAGAAGACGACTATTTTAGAACACAGGTCAGAAGACTGTTTTTATTTTCTTCTCTGCTTGTTTTAACAAGTCTAAAAAAATAAAAATAAATTGTAAAATAATAAATGTATTAACACACAAACCACTGTTAATTTAACATAAAAGCAAGCAGTTTACTGCGTGCATGGGCATGACTGAATGCACACAAAGTGCGCACCCTTAATAAATCCTAAAAGCTGACAGTTCATCGCGATCTCACACATCTCTGTTATTATCAATGAAGCTGACTGCACAATCAATCTTTCATAATATCCACACTTTGTTTGTTATAATTAGAGGATTTGCCAGCATACAGAATTCAGCACTGAACAAAAAAGTCCGTTTTGAGCAGTGAGGGGAGTCTATCTTAAATGCTTCTGATTGGCCATTGCGTTCAAGAAATCAACACATATGTCTGTGATTGGCTACATCGCTCAACGCTGTAACCATGTTATGAATAGAAACTCTGGCCTGTAAATCGTTTCTATTTTGTTGTAGTTGTTCTTGTTGCTTTTCTGCAAGAGATGAATAAAAATCTATTAGTTTTTATGTTTTATTCATAGATATTTCTAGTTTGCGGGAGTCCCGCGAATCGTTTTATTCTCCCGCACCCGCACACACAGAGTGAGTGCATTACCGCCCGCGCGCGCGCTCGGCCATCAATGATGCGTCTTCAGATGTTTAATTAGATTGCTGGTGTTAAACGATGTACTTTCTTTCCCTCCTCTCGACACCTTAGTTGAACATAACTCACAGTCTGCCTTGCTGTTGTCATCATCCCTTATCTTGAAATGAGCCCAAACCGCCGACATTATACTTTCCTATGCCTCAGTTCACCTCGACAAAGCTCTCGCGGCGGCCAGTTTCGTTTTGCAAAATGTACGTGGTATCGGTGCGTGGTATCGGCAAATTTTTATGAGTACGAGTACGAGTATATGAGGACAGTATCGGCCCGATCCCCGATGCCAGTATCTGTCACGGTATACAAATCCATTTGCTTCCTTCTCGTCTCGTGTTATTGTTGTTGCATGAAAGCACGTGTGTGGTGGGCGTGAGTGAGTGTGTGTCATTCCTTGATCCGCTCCAGCTGATCATCATCTCATCACCAGCTGCAGCCGATCTCATCTCACTATTTATGCTCACAGTGTTCTCATCTCCATTGTCAGATCGTTGTTGGATGTGTCCGTGTTCCAGTCTTGTTCCTGAGTATCTCGTCGTGTGTTCCTGTGGATTTCGTCTTGTTCGTGGATTATCGTCGGTTGTGGATTTCACCGGTTGTGGGTCGTTCCTCGTCTGTCTTCACTGCACCACTTGGGATTCACCACGCTGACCATCAACGTCCCTGTGTCGCCATCCACGCCCGTGTCTTTCTGTCTGGACTTCCATTTAATAAAGTTTCTTACCTGCTATTGCTTCCTGTCATCCGTTAAGTCATGACAGAACGATCTGACGCAACCATGGAAGCAGCGGGTACGTCGACATTTAGTCTGGAGGATTTTGTGCAACACAGTATGAGAAGAATGGATTCGCAGGAGAAGAATCTGAATGACACGGGTCGTGCGGTTCAAACTTTGGTGACACAGGTGTCCGAGCTGACCCAGCAGATTCTACTTCTTCGAGCTCCCACTGCGCCGCCCACACCAGCCGTTCCCCCCATTCCACCTGAGGTCCCAGCGCACGGTGAACCACGCCTACCCATTCCAGAGAGCTACGCGGGTGAGTCTGCATTCTGTAGAGCATTTTTGACCAGATGTGCCATGCATTTTGCTCTACAGCCCAGAACATTTCAAAACGAGCAGGCGAAAGTGGCGTTTGTGTTGACTCTACTAACCGGCAAAGCAGCGCTGTGGGGGACGGCGGTGTGGGAGAATCAAGATCCCTGCTGTGCCTCGTTCCCGGCACTCTCCGCGGAGATGAGACGGGTATTCGATCGTGCTTTCGCGGGGAGAGAGGCCGCTAGGGTGCTGGCCGACCTCCGTCAAGGTGAGAGGTCGGTCTCGGATTTTTCGATCGAGTTCCGAACCCTGGCGGCCGAATGTCAGTGGAACGAGGAGGCGCAGTGGGACATGTTCCTGCATGGGTTGGCTGACCGTGTCCAGAGGGAGATCTACGCCCTGGACCTACCAACAACCCTCAACGGCCTCATCGAACTGGCTCTGCGGGTGGATGCTCGGCT
Source organism: Rhinichthys klamathensis goyatoka (assembly GCF_029890125.1). Taxonomy (NCBI): domain Eukaryota; kingdom Metazoa; phylum Chordata; class Actinopteri; order Cypriniformes; family Leuciscidae; genus Rhinichthys; species Rhinichthys klamathensis. Next base: position 4,544,690 of record NW_026606664.1, on the reverse strand, counting down.
GGCTAGGGTCGGGAGCAGAGCTTTGTTCAACCGTTCTTCAGGAGGAGTCGAGGAGCAACGGTCCAGCGGCAGGGACACGGTCAGCCCAGTCGTCGATCACGAACCCATGCAGGTGGGTCGTGCTCGGCTTTCCAGGGAGGAGAAGGAAAGGCGGAGATCCCTGGGCCTTTGCCTATACTGTGGAGGCACGGGACACTTCGCTTACAACTGCCCGGTAAAAGGCCAAGCCCGATAGTAAGCATGAGGCTACTATCGGGTGGGATCTCCGCCAAGAAGACCTCATCCACATCTACTCTCCTTCCTGTAAGACTGAGATGGTCAGCTCACCAGCACGATTGTCGAGCACTTTTGGATTCCGGGGCTGAAGGTAATTTTATGGACAGCACTTTTGCACACAAATTTCAGATTCCCCTCAAACCACTCACACAAAGGATTGATGTTCACGCACTCAACGGCCAAGAACTCCCCACCATTTCATTTATCACGGAAAACATTACCCTCATCACTTCAGGCAACCACTCCGAGACTATTAGTTTTTACATTCTGGATTCACCCCTGGCACCCATTGTTCTTGGACATCCCTGGCTCATCCATCACAACCCCCGAGTGGACTGGCAACATAAAGCTATACTGGAGTGGAGCAAGGAATGTCATAAGTCTTGTCTCGTGTCTGCCTGTCCGTCTGTGCCTGTTTGTGTGTTTCAGGAGGAGGTTGGGGATTTGTCTAACGTGCCCGAGGAGTACCACGATCTGAAGGAAGTGTTCAGTAAGTCTCGTGCTGCTTCTCTTCCTCCTCATCGTCCCTATGACTGTGCCATAGATTTAATGCCAGGTAAGTCTCCGCCTAAAGGCAAGCTATACTCACTTTCTGTTCCTGAAAGGGAGGCTATGGAGAAATATATTTCTGATTCTCTGGCAACCAGGTTCATCCGCCCTTCCTCTTCTCCAGCGGGGGCGGGGTTCTTTTTTGTGGGGAAGAAGGACGGGTCTCTGCGACCTTGTATTGATTACCGGGGGTTGAATAACATCACGGTAAAGAATACTTATCCTTTGCCGTTGATGTCTTCAGCTTTCGAGAGGTTGCAGGGAGCGTCCGTCTTCACGAAATTGGACTTGCGTAACGCTTATCATTTGGTTCGCATCAGGGAGGGGGATGAATGGAAGACTGCTTTTAACACCCCCAGGGGGCACTTTGAATATTTGGTCATGCCGTTTGGGCTGTCCAACGCTCCAGCAGTCTTCCAGGCACTGGTCAATGACGTGTTACGAGACATGATAGATCAGTTCATATATGTTTACCTGGATGACATATTGATATTTTCCTCGTCTCTCCAGGAACATATGCAACACGTCCGACGAGTGCTTCAGAGGTTGTTAGAGAATGGGCTTTTTGTCAAGGCGGAGAAATGCGATTTTCATGCACAGTCTGTTCCTTTCTTAGGATACATCATCTCGTCTGAGGGAATGCGTGTGGATCCTGAGAAGGTTAAGGCTGTGGTAGAATGGCCAAGTCCAGATTCCCGTAAGGCCCTACAGAGGTTTCTGGGGTTCGCCAATTTCTATCGACGTTTCATTCGTAATTTCAGCCAGCTAGCCGCGCCTCTGACTGCCTTGACCTCCCCCAGCACTCCGTTCAGGTGGTCAGATACAGCCGAGGCTGTATTTGCCAAACTCAAGAGCCGCTTTGTTTCAGCTCCCATCCTCATTGCCCCTGACTATTCACGGCAGTTCGTGGTGGAGGTCGATGCGTCAGAGGTGGGGGTAGGGGCAGTCCTGTCCCAGCGTTCCCCCACAGACGACAGGATGCATCCTTGCGCGTTTTTTTCCCATCGGTTATCGTCAGCTGAACGCAATTACGACATTGGTAACAGGGAGTTGTTGGCAGTCAAGTTAGCGTTGGAGGAATGGCGTCATTGGTTAGAGGGCTCGGGGGTACCCTTTTTAGTCTGGACTGATCACAAGAATTTAGAATACATCAGAACTGCCAAAAGATTGAACTCCAGGCAAGCTCGGTGGGCACTTTTTTTCGGACGTTTTGATTTTTCTCTCTCGTACCGCCCGGGGTCTAAAAACATCAAACCCGACTCTTTATCTCGTATTTTTGATCCTTCCGAACGCCCGTCTACTCCCGAGTGCATTTTACCGGAGAGTCTATTTGTCTCCACACTCGTATGGGAGGTCGAATCGAAGGTCAAGACGGCCTTAGAAGGGGTAACGCCTCCGCCCGGTTGCCCACCGAATCGCTTATTCGTGCCGGAGGGATTAAGGTCTGACGTCATTCAGTGGGGTCATTGCTCCAACGTGGCTTGTCATCCAGGAGTTTTTCGTACTAAGTTTCTAGTCAAGCAACGATTCTGGTGGCCACTCATGGCTCGTGACATCCACAGTTTTGTTTTGGCTTGCTCGGTTTGTGCCACTGGTAAAACTTCCAATCGACCCCCAGATGGGCTCCTTCAACCGCTGCCAGTTCCTTCGAGACCCTGGTCCCATATCGCTCTCGATTTTATTACCGCCCTCCCGCCCTCCCAGGGTAACACAGTCGTTTTGACCGTGGTGGACCGGTTCTCGAAGGCAGCTCATTTCATTCCCTTACCCAAATTACCCTCAGCTAAGGAGACAGCGTTGACAGTCATTGACCACGTCTTTCGGTTACATGGCCTCCCGATGGACGTGGTCTCTGACAGGGGACCCCAATTTGTGTCCAAATTTTGGCAAGAATTTTGTAAATTACTGGGGGCGACGGTTAGTTTATCCTCAGGGTTTCATCCCCAGAGCAATGGTCAAACCGAGAGAGCCAACCAAGATCTGGAAAGGGTGTTGCGATGTTTAGTCTCCAAGAATCCTTCCTCATGGAGCCAGCAACTTTCCATGGTTGAGTACGCCCACAACACGTTACCAGTGTCGGCCACGGGCCTATCTCCGTTTGAATGTAGTTTAGGTTACCAGCCACCTATTTTTCCCAGTCTGGAATCCGAAGTCGCGGTTCCCTCCGCACACGCCTTAATCCAGAGGTGTCACCGCACTTGGACTAGAGCCCGTGAGACTTTACTCCAAGTGGGGGCGCGCACCAAGGCGAGGGCCGATCGCCACCGGTCTAAGCCTCCCATATACGTCGTCGGTCAAAAAGTGTGGCTTTCTACTAAGAACATTCCTCTCCGTTCCGTCTCTAATAAGCTTGCTCCCAAATTTATTGGCCCGTTCTCTGTCACCAAGATCATTAGTCCGGTGGCAGTCCGCCTTAGTTTACCTCCAGCGTACAGGAGGGTACACCCCGTTTTTCACGTTTCCAAAATTAAGCCTGTGTTTCGTTCACACATTAATCCGCCAGTCCCGGTTCCCCCCCCGCCGCGTCTCGTAAATGGGGATACCACCTATTCGGTTAATCGTATTCTGGATTCGAGGCGGAGGGGACGCGGATTTCAGTACTTGGTGGACTGGGAAGGTTACGGTCCGGAGGAGAGAAGTTGGGTTCCTGCTAGAGACATTCTGGATCACTCTCTGATCGATGATTACAATCGACAGGTAAGGAGTTCTGAGAACGTCGGGAGGCGTTCTTAGGAGAAGGGGTACTGTCACGGTATACAAATCCATTTGCTTCCTTCTCGTCTCGTGTTATTGTTGTTGCATGAAAGCACGTGTGTGGTGGGCGTGAGTGAGTGTGTGTCATTCCTTGATCCGCTCCAGCTGATCATCATCTCATCACCAGCTGCAGCCGATCTCATCTCACTATTTATGCTCACAGTGTTCTCATCTCCATTGTCAGATCGTTGTTGGATGTGTCCGTGTTCCAGTCTTGTTCCTGAGTATCTCGTCGTGTGTTCCTGTGGATTTCGTCTTGTTCGTGGATTATCGTCGGTTGTGGATTTCACCGGTTGTGGGTCGTTCCTCGTCTGTCTTCACTGCACCACTTGGGATTCACCACGCTGACCATCAACGTCCCTGTGTCGCCATCCACGCCCGTGTCTTTCTGTCTGGACTTCCATTTAATAAAGTTTCTTACCTGCTATTGCTTCCTGTCATCCGTTAAGTCATGACAGTATCGGTATCGGGCCATCCCTAATATTATTAGTATAGGCTAAAATTAGTATAGGCTAAAACAATTTAATTTTAAATTTATATAGTAATTATTAGAACAATACAAGTAATATTTTTATTATTATTATTACTACTACTAATAAATCAACATTTCTACATTTCTTAATATGTGAATAATTAGTAATAGTCCTTAAAATAATAATAATAATAATAATTGTATTAAATATTTTTGAATGACTGATGCTAATGCCATTTTGTATCATTATTACATTTTAGTATAGGCTGAAACCTAAAAGATTAATACAATTTATATTTACTAAAAATCCAAAAGATACAAAATCCCAAATTATACTCAACATTACTGAAATCTAAAAATATAATACAATGTATTCATAATTAATATTTAACAATATCATACTTACATAATTTGTCTGATTACTTTAATAATTATTTAAAATATTAAATAAATACATTTCAATATTGCAATTAATTATTTTAATTACTATGCGAAATAAATAATAACTCAAGAGCCCTGCATTCTAATCGAGTCCATTGCACTCAGTCTTTTTGTTTTGAAAAACCATTTCCTATGTCCATGTCCATTAAAAATCCTGGTCCCCTTTTCATCTCTGTCAACCTATCAATACGCCCTATTGATGTCTTCTTTGAATCTTATGCATTCACCCGTGAATGCTTTTCATCTTAATATCTTGTTAGGAAATGACTTGTTTTCAATGAGATGTAAGCAAGTTATTGATTATTTAGAAGATGAAGCTCCACTCTTCTTATGGACATTCAGCACTTAGAAAGATCCTCATGTTTAAAGATCAATACAGTATTATGCTGGGTAAATGTGAATATCCTCTCAATGATACAAAGTGCACAAGTGTGTTGAGTACCTAGGGAAATACATCTTCCAGAATAACAATATCGTCCAAGATTTAATTCCGTAGGAATTCCGTACGTTCTTCTAGCGCACACGGAGAAACACTCATCGTTACGGAAGAAAATAACCTCATTGAGGACTAAAGCCTTTTGAGACTGAACATAATAATCCTCACAATTCAACTAAATAAATAGTGAGCAATTGTATTAAATAAAAATAATATAAAAAATAAAAACAAATTAAAATATTGTAATATTAAGTATACAGTTATAAAAAATAAAATGATGATTAAAATAATGAATTTAAATAAAAACTTTATGAAAGGAAAAACAAACAAATAAATAAATACTTAAAATATTGTAATATATTAGATCAAATTATATATTTATACAATTTTACAGAGCATTTTCGTTTCATTGCACCCTGCAGGCAACTTTATGTAATATATAATTTAAATGTATATTTTGGTGACTAAGAAAGCTTTGATATGCTTTAAAGAAGAATTCTGCAGTGGAAAACTTTCTTGAAAGTCCCAAATGGCAAAATTACAAACTTCAGCCAACATTCTTCTTGCGGTGCACTAAACGTTCCCTGTAATGAAAGCCAGAGTGTTCCCTTGGAGAGGTAAATGGTAAGATCCAGTGCTGGACAGAAAATGGACAGCACTTATGAAAAGTATTTCGGATTGATATAAAGTTAAAACGATTTACAAGACAATTTGTCACGGCTAGATGCCACATACTGTACTTGCCATTACAAACCTGAATTGAGAGACGTTACTAGCAATAACATGAAAACAAAAGAAATTGCCACAAAATAATGAAAATATCTATAAAAACATATTTTCATTATTTTATTGAAGTAATTACATTTGAAATATGATAGTTATAATAGTTGTATTGTATTGTTTTTAATATAGTTGTTATACAGTTAAACTTTTTTCTTTTTTTCAAATTATTTCAAACATTTTTATACTTATTAAAGTATCACATCATTAGTTTAGCACCATGCATCAAGTTAAAGTTGATACTTCTCAAGCAATGAACCTTTTCCCCAGAAAAATACACTTTGTCTACAAGCCAAAGCAGCTGCTTCACTTGAATCCAGTTCTCATTACAGAGGAACACTGCTCTTTAAAAACTGAGGAAAACCAAATAATCTGCATAATTATAGTACACTAAATGTTCCCTTCTGGGCCCGATGGAGAAGGCTAATCGGTTAGCTGCTCATAAAGCAAACACAATGCAACCTGACAACCCTCGCCCTGAGAACACGTTAGCGCTTGGTTGGACAGTTTTCGGCAAAACGTCTCTTAACGCACTAGCTTATCCACAAAACCTCAAGATTAGAGTAAGAACTCCAAGAACTCGGTTATGAAAGCGATCTTTATTCATCCGAGTCAGCCCTCTGGGTAAGCAGTGGGTGCAAAATTAAAGCAAATGGAATGTTTTAGGAGTTTTGACTTGCAGAAAATTGCACTGCAGTTTAACGAGGATATTTCTGGACGTGATGATGAGCGTGAGGTAATGCGCGACGACGTCGACGGACTCACCGCAGTTGGCCTCGTCCGAGCCGTCGGCGCAGTCGGGGTCCTCGTCGCACACCCACAGCTTGGAGATGCAGTGCATTGTGGTCTTGCATTGAAACTGGGACGGCGAGCAAGTGTTCTCGGCTGGAGAAATAAGGACATCATGTGATCAAAACTTTGAGAAGATAAACCACAGAATAATCTCAAGTGTTTTATTCATATTCGAAAGTTGCTGAGCCTTTATTCTACTCAACGCTTATTGAAACACCAGGAGGGAGTAGAACCATAAAGAATCAGTAACAGACTGCAGAATACGGTCCTTTAATCTCCCCACAACACCTCAGAAATAAGTTCATGGATTGTGCGTAATAGCAGGAACATTACTCGCAGCAGGCGATTTGAAGTCCGACAGTGATTGTCTTGCAATTGATTGTATATAAAGAGGTGAATTTGCACACAAGTGCTGCTTTGATGGCTGCAGCGGTGGAGCTTTAAATGAGAGGAATTAAGAGTAAGGATTTCTTAGAGAGGGGTTTTGGTGCTGACTGTTAATATGGTAAAACAACACTCTCGGCATTGTAAAACACTCGCTCCTTGAGAGGTTAGTGGTGCTTGTAACTTTATCGTGTTTTTTCTTCTTTTAATTATATAATGATATATCGCTGCATGAACATGGCCATTATTTTCTACATAATGCATGTTATTGCTTGCTTTCTTTTGAACTTGAGGTTAAATTATGGTTCAAATATAAAACATATCCCTGGATAGTTTTTGTAAGGTTCACCTGGATTCATTTCTGAACATTTTAAACTTTTCAAAGCATGATTAATTCATGATAAAACAAGTCAAACAAGATTGTGCCCAGGTGGCACTAACCGCAGTTTCTTTCCCCTCACATCTCTGTTTTCAGAGCGCTAAGCTAAGCCTAGACCCGGCATTCCCGGCGGGACAGCGGCAATCCTGACCCACAGCGCTCTCCCTCCTTGGAGGGGGGAGGTCTAAAGCCAGCCTCTAATGCCATGCTCCATATGCGATTATCCCTGTTAAACCCTCCCTCTGTTTGGCTAATCAGTGCCCTGGGCTGAGCTCAGCTCCCCTGGATCCCAGACACTGTCAGACCCCCTAAAAAGCCTCTTAGAGTTCAGGGGACCCTACAGGCTCCATCCCATCCAACACTTTTAATGATTTTCCTCGTTTTTAACTGCTATCTTTCTTATTCTCTCTCGAAAAAGACAGACAGCTTCTCTTCTTCGCTCCCCCATGAGGGGCGTACCAGAGCTGGGTGTCTTATCAAAAGCCAGCCAGATGCTCGACTCCGGGGAGGAGTGAGAAATTAGGCCCCTGCTGTGGCTTCAAATGAAGGATTCTGATCTGAGCGAAGCCAATAACTACATTCTGAGGACATACAGAAAGAGATTTGAAGCGAAATCAAGTTTTTTGTTGTTTTTTTAGTTTTTTAAGGAACAAGCGATAAATGCAAACAAATGGCGTTCACGGTCGGTCCACTTCAAACCTGAGAGAGAGAAAGAATGAGTCCTATTGTCTCTTACGGCAATCAGTTTCATCTTCACCATCTCCACAGTCGTCTTGTCCATTACAGCGCAGATTTATAGGGATGCACTTCTGTCTCTGTGTGCACTTAAACTGGCCAGACAGGCAGATATACGAGTCTGAAAGCATATGCAAACAAGGACATCTTTGTACATCATACGGCATTATGCTTGGTCTTCATTTATCCATCCATCAATCTATAATTACCACAGTTGGCTTCATCTGAGTTGTCTCCGCAGTCATTCTCTCCATCACAGATGAAGGGAGGAAGGGCGCACAAACCCGTTCCGCACTGGAACCTTCCGGGTTGGCATTTAAACTCCGCTGTGAGCGAAAGAAACGACAAATGAATAAACAAACAAACAAAAGAAAGGTTGAAAGAAAGAAAGAAAGAAAGAAAGAAAGAAAGAAAGAAAGAAAGAAAGAAAGAAAGAAAGAAAGAAAGAAAGAAAGAAAGAAAGAAAGAAAGAAAAATAATGAACAAACAAATGTAATGAAAGAAAGAAAGAAATAAAGAAAGAAAGAAAGACAGAAGAATAAAACAAAGAATAAGTGAATGAATGGGTAGATACACAAAAGAAAGAAAGAAAGAAAAGGTAAGACAAAAAATTAACAACAAAAATTAACAAAGAATGAATGAACAAACAAATAAAAAATTGAAAGACAGAAAGACAAACAAACAAAAATAAGACTACATGAAATGAAGACAAAAAGGTTGAAAGATAACAAACAAAGAACACAGATTGAGTAAATGAACAAACAAACAAAAACATGACAGAACAAACAAGCGAATGAACAAGTAAATAAACAAATGACAGACAACCATACATATTCAAAGACAGACAGACAGAATGAACAAAAACAAAAAAGCAAAGAGTGAGCAAACAAACATAAAGACAGAACAATTGAAAGACAGCAAAACAGAGAATGAACGAATGAACAGACAAACAAACAGAACAAAGTAATAACAAAGAACAAGTGAATAAACGAGTAAATGGGAAACTGTTCAGCTAAATGAGCAAAACAAAGTTGAAAGACAGAGATAAAACAGGCAAAAAGCCAGACACATTGTACAGAAAGAATTTTTTCTCCTGGAACACATACAAATGTCTTTTGTTTGATGTCAGCCTTGACATCTCTATAGCATCTCAATATGCAATAAACTGCTAGTTGAGATACCAACTTCTTTACAACCTGATCCATTCACCTCTCAATCAAACAAGCCCTGCTAAATTACAAATGACCCACTCAATGGGATATGCAATACACTTGAATATAACCTTGATGACAGACAAATCTTTATTCAAAAAGAATCACTCCGGCAATGAAAATTACAGGAATAAGTTGTGACAAAAACATTTTCCTGTCCTCAACTCAATTTCTTTCTTTCAGCTGAGTTTAAAGAAATGGCGATTGATTGTGGAGTCACTTAAAGATTCAAATTTTCCTTTCTGTTAACAATCTCAACCTAGGGAGCTTTTCTCGCTGTCTACTACTCGCTGTCTACTACCAACAAAGAAGCAAATCAGAACCGATTCCAACAGAGTGTGATGTTAGCATGTAACACTGTAAAATAGTACATTTTCGATTAGAACAGTATTGAATGAAATACATGTTTGGCATGTCTTATGCCTAGCTTGCAAAATGTCTTTTGTCTGAAAATGCCTTGCGAGGTAGTGTACATTCAAGTAATATAAACCTCTCCAACTATCCCTTAAAAGGCTCTCTAGGTAGGCAGCTTACTAGATTGTGAGTTGTAACGACACTACAAGGCGCTATAATGACGTATATTTCACTGGTATTGCTCAGTTTGGCTGTTTGCCACCATGTTTGGTTACTTACGGCAATCTGCCGGCTCGTCGGATCCGTCTCCGCAGTCGTCCACTGTGTCGCATTTCCACCAGAAGGGAATACACTCATCCGTTCCACAGCGGAACTACACACACAGAGAAATAATCTTTTGAACAACTATTTATCGAGTAGCACACTGGATAAAATTGGTAGTTGAAAGTGGTGCCAAGAGTAGTTGAGCTACAGTGAAATTCAGGCTCCTGAAGTAATTAGTAAGTCGCACCTGGCTAGCGGTGCAGTTAGACAGACAGGTTTTGTTGTCGTTTGCCAGGTAGAAGTGTGTAGGGCAGGCACACTTGTATCCCCCACCAGGGGAAAGAAGGCATAGGTGACTGCACCCTCCATTAGTCACCTGACACTGATGCTTTGGCACTGAGGACAAACAACACACAATAAAAAAACAAGCCCAAAACAACATGAAAGTCCTGACTCTAGCCCTGAAGACTTATCCAAGCTGACAGAAGAGCTTCTCGCTGTAATACCGTCAGGCTGTCGGAGCGGATGGTAGACTTTAATGTCTCGAATGGTCTGCCAGGAGCTGAGGAGTTCTGTGTATTGGCCGCCGGACATCTTGTGAGAGCGACTGAGGGTTTTCGACTTCTGGTCGCTCCAGTAGATGAAGTCCTCAAACAATGCGAGACCGGTTACGCCACCTATGTCCTTGATGGGGACTGGAAAATGGAATTAAGAGAATCTTATCAAGGACAATTCGAGACAAGACGAGATTTGATTCGAGACAAGACGACGCTTACCTTTGTGTCTTTTTGTACCATCCATATTCGAAAATAAGATATGGTTCTCATCAGCCCAGTAGATCCTTTTGTTGATGTGGTCAATGGTCAAGGCTGAGGGAGCACGTATTTCTGTATCAATTATGACACGTGGCTTGTTGCCGTCCATCCCGATCCGTCCAATTTGGGACTGCTCGCAGCAGTCGATCCAGAACACATATCTAAGGCCCAATGGGAATAAATGTGGCTTTAAATGGTGCAATGCTTCTTAAAGGTATTGTGGGATTGAAGATCTTAAGCAATATTAAGCATCATTTACCCCGTCAGAGAGTCGAGAGCCAGAGCGGTTGGATTTCTCAATCCTGACCTCAGCAGTACGGTCGGGTAGAGTCCATTAGCTTTCGCCACCTCGAGGGTCTTTCTCTCGCCGTCACACCAGTACAAGTTCTTGCCTATCCAGTCGACAGCGAGAGCACTGGGGACCGACGTCCTGTGAACCACCTGAGAAAACACCAGTCAAGCACAGTTGGTCTCTTTTGGCTGATTATCCTCATGGATTTATCCACAGCTAGTGTCGCAGGGGACAAATGCTCCCTGGAAGAAAAGCTCAGAATGGCAAGTGTGAGATGCAGTTGTACACTGTATTTTGCTTGCTGAACTACAGTCTTATAAAAGTAAGTCCTTCTTGCCAGCTGTTGTCATGGTAGGAATTGAAAAGCTACTATTTAACACAATAAAGGAAAACAAACAGAAATTTGTGTTATAATCCTAATTCTGGCACTCACTTGCTAAGAATGGCAATTAGTGTTCAATAAAAGAACAATAAAGTTCATTAAAGATAAAATGTAGTCTTTGTTTTCTCGAACAAAACAAATAAAAGTCAACGATATAATAACCTCTAGATGTGTGGTTCTCAACTGGTCCACAAAAATGGTTAGCAGGAAATTAGCACGTTTTCACTGAAAAAAGTAAAACTACTACAACAGCATTCAACAGCTTGTAAATAAAGGGCTTTGTTTCTTTAAATAAAATGATAAATGCAAGGCTTTGATAACCTCTAGAGTTGTGCACTTAAATCGGGGTCCTGAAACCAATCCATTTGAGAACTGCTGCGCAAGACTCATACATTATTGCTAATTATCAGCAGGCTACATAACTGCTCATTAACGGCACTTCAAACTCCCAGAAAATGACAAGAAAAGTTCTAAAATTAAGAAGTTTAACACAAAAAAAATGCACTTCACATCATTTCACTTCTCATACTGATCACAGAAACTGCCTGTTTGGCATAAACAATACTCTTCCCAGCTGGCAGACAATCCAGTGCTTTTAATCATTTTCGCTCTTGGTTGCTGGTGCCCCCTGCCTAGCACTTTACGAGTAAGAGTAACATTCAGCAAGCTGATGAACATTAGAGATGAACATTAAAGACATTTTGCCTCAGACTGGGTTGTACCATCAGCGCTAATTAAAACTAGCCTAGCCGTGATGAATTTTGACATCACAGGTATTCTTGATGCTGTGCTCACCGGGAAAACTAGCATCTTCAGGTGAATGTTAGGAATACGCCACAGGGTGAAAGTGTATATCATTTTGAACTGGGAAAGCAAAAAATAGCAACAAGATTGATGAATTCAATTATGTGAAGTCAATTATTTGCACCTGCTCTCTATGATGTTTTAGCACCAGATTCTATGATGATTTAGAAGCAATTACTGCATTTTCTAAAACATAAGTCACGTTTATCACCTAAAACATTTTGGAACTTGTATTCCAAATACTTATGTAATGTGATTAATGGTAAGCATTTGTGCTGAGTGAGAGAGGTACATGAGCCCAAGTTCATTTGTATAGCGCATCACCCACACGCCGATAGTTTCAGTTTCAATTTAAATACATTTGTCTGGGCTTTATAAAAGTTTTTTTATAATGAATGTCACTATAATTTATGTTTGTTTTATACTTACATTTTTCATTCTGGTTCTGTTCTGAATACCGTTAAATTTGTTGTGGAGTGAGGTGGACGAAAATACATGTTTATACGGTTATAGTGTTTGTAAATATTTTGTTTCCTTTACCAGTATTTTACATTATTTAGGAATGTAATAAAAAAAAATGTGACTCGGTGCTTATAGTCACTTATTTTCCAAAAAAATGTGGTATGCAAATCAGGTAATGACACAAACATGCCCAAAAAAATCACTTTGCATGGCACAATTCTCATAATTTACATAACATTTAAGCTTAATTCAAATAAAAAAGCAGACATGATTGCCTTAAAATACTCACAGTGCTGATATCAAACTAATCTCATTAAAAATCATTGGCTGTGTCCGAAATTGCATTCTCTCTTTTGAGTAGGTACTTATTTTGAATAAGTTATTCATAACCGCTAAAAAGTATTTTGCTGTCATTATCATGTGACCTACCAGCATCAGTTGCATCGCTTTGCTTTCATTCATAAATCCTCTCCCGTGGCATCATGGGAAAGTAAAGTGTCCATCAAACGCACACTTATGCACAAGTAGTAGGTCACCAGGGTGCTTTTTGCCTACTCTTTTATGAGTACTGTGAATTCGGAAACATACTACTTTTGTCACATACTGTTTTTGGACTACTATATAGTAAGGAAGTAAGCGATTTTAGATTAAGCCATTAAAGCTTGCACACACACACGTTTTGGCCACCAAAATAAGTTGATGGTTTTGCATTTCCGTATTTCCCCCAGTGGTTGAAACTGGTATTGCTACTAGAGTATCTTCACGCGATACATTGCGCAGCTTGCTTCGAGTGCATATGATGTGATAGGCACATAGCGTAGAATGATCGTAAAGTTTCAACGTCTGTGAAACTGCGATAAAAACAAACAAAAACATTCCAAACTCGTTTGCATACATTCAAAGCATTTACCAAGAGCATTTTGTACCTAGCAATGCAAACTACCCCAGCAGTGTCAATCACTCTCTGAATCTTTTGTTGTATATATTTATCATATTCTTTTCATCAATGTCCTATGAAAAAAAAGCCCCATTATCTATTGTGAATTCATTTTGCCTTTAACTCTAACATTGAGAGTGGCTTTTATCACCTACCTTCATTGCCTCCACAGAAGGTCTCTCTCTCTCTCTCTCTCTCTCTCTCTCTCTCTCTCTCTCTCTCTCTCTCTCTCTCTCTCTCTCTCTCTCTCTCTCTCTCTCTCTCTCTCTCTCTCTCTCTCTCTCTCTCCTCTCTCTCTCTCCTCTGTACTATAGCAAACTATCATAAATCAGTTCAAGATCCAAAGTTCAATCAAGCTTAATGAGCCATTATGGCTCGATATTAAACATAACGAGCTCTGGCGGCCCAGCAGGGCAAGGCTGGCACACTATGCCCGTTTTCTGCCCTGAGTAATATACACAAGGGCATTGATGGAGTGAAGCGAGTAGACATACACCCTCACACATACACACACATTGTCTGTCATTTCAAACCTGGCTCATTCCATACCAGAAATACCAGTTATTCTTAAAAAAAAAAAAAAAAAAAAAAAATCGAATAAGCTTTTATTTATTTGTTGGAGTGATGCGAATGTGTCTGCTTTTTCCCTATTGGAATCCATCAATTACACAATATAAATTGCTCCCGTAAAGAGGTGACGTGAATCAAATTTACCCAGGGGCAGAGGGTATTTGCATATGTCAATCTGGGCAATTCTGGGTGATTTCAAGAGTAAATTTAGCATAAACACACACACATTCTCATGGATGTACCTTGAGGTCACTTCCATTCAGGCGCATTCTGTTTATTCGGCGTCCGCTGGGTCTGCTAGTGTCAATCCAATAGATCAACTCTTTCCTGTAGTCAAAGTCTAGAGAGATGACATTACTGAGTCCCTGCAGAGAGAGAAAGACAGAGAGAGAGAGACAGTCAAAGTGTGAGATTGACAGATGGAATTTTAAAGAGAGACTCAGTAAGGGGGTTTATTTTTTTATTTTTTTTTATAGTGGATACATTCTCACTTTGCACTTCACCTGAAGAATAATATTGAAATAGTGAGATCCAGGCCATCCGTCTTTAATAAAAACTTTTAAATATAAATATTAGATGAAAAACTAAAACTTGACAACTACAGTAACTGAAGGAAAATAAGTCGAAGTACTAAATATAGACTAAAGAACTATAGACTATAGAAGAATAAATATAAATATTTTAAAAACGAAAACAAACTAACAAAATGACAAAAAGCACATACAATTACTAAAACTTCAACTGAAATTAAAATATCAAAATAAATGCTAATTCAAAACGTTTCCAGTTTTTCTGTTCACTTTCTACCGTTTTTTTACAAAAAAAACTTTAAATTATTAAATGAATTTAAATGTTTCAAATGCAATAGCACTCAAAAAATGTAGTTATAATATAATAATGTCATTTATTATTAATTTAAGTTAATAAAATTGAAGAGAAAGCAAGTATAAAGAGGACAAAAAGCAATGGAGAAGTTTACAATCAGAAAACATTGCCAAGCCAGACTCGACTTTCCTTCGCTAACAAGAACACTATTTGCTAGGCCACGTCTCTAAATCATTTTATGTTTTCAAATCCATTCAAACTATTTCATTTAAGCGAACAAAAGACCTTTATAAAAGTTAATTAAAAAAACAAAACAAAAAAACAACAACATCAAACAGCAAGTCCAAGACTCATCATAGCATCATCTAGCCACTTTCTAGATACCTGTCTTATTGGCTTTTTATTTTCACTACATTCGTTAAAAATAAGAGTGAGACTTCCTCCGTCTGACAGAAACTTCCCATCATGCACTGCTAAGACCGGAGCCAATCACTTTCTCAGTAGGGGTCTCTCACATTCTCTCGTTGTCTCAAAACCACCCGCCGCGTTTAGATCTAATTTGCTGGACTAGACCTTTTAAATCAAACTGATGGAGTCTCTGACTGATGAATCAACCCAAGCGTGCATTTTTAACTGCTCCTTCGATGGCAAGCCGCTCAATCTCCTCACACACGGGCCGTGAGAGGGTTTCTTATCCGACGGTCCCTTCAGAGCCAAATCCGTCATGGTTCCTTTTTGCACAGACAAGGGGCTTCATACAGATTTAAAGACTATAACGGATTGTGTTCATTACGGTGATGATATATTTACCAGTTAGGAATGATTAAAGGAGCCATAACTTACAATGTTTCATGATCATTTAAGAAGGAATAGTTATGATTCCAGTCACAATATGACCTTTTCCGCGTGCAAATATTCCCAGGCGTCTATATCCACGCCAATCAAGTGTCTAAAACGCTGTTTCAGACTCAAGTTGAGCTTGTGAATTTCTATAAAGCATCACAGGTGGCTCTTGATACTGTGCTTCCCTCAGAGCTTTTGGATGGTATGTCTACATTAATCTCCATATGCTCTGAGCATGTGTATTTTTATGAAATTACATGAGAATATGGAGTTATGGGAACACGCTAATGAGTTTAATCTAAACCGGATGGCATCTGTGAGCACAAAAATGACAATAAGAAGTGATTTTTAACAATTGTATAAGAAGAAAATTGTTTTAGAGAGCTTTACTTGTCATACCTGTTTAAGAAGAGTGTAGTTTGATCCATCCAGACTGATTTTTCTGATTTCATGGTGGTCAGCAAGAATAAGAAAAGGCTCCTCCGCTGGAAAAGAGAGACATGTTTTTTAAATATATTTTATTTATATGATATTGTTATTTTATGTTATGCAAGATAATAAAGATATATAATAAAACATTAAACAAGAAATAAAACATTTCCCCCAAAATATTTCTTCTTCTTCTTCTTCTGCTTAAAAAAAAGTATATATATATATATATATACTGTATATATTTTTTTGAAGAAGAAATATTTTGTGTGTATATATACACACAAAATATTTCTTACATACGTGTATAAATAAAATGCAATTAATACTTGTTACCCACAAAACATTGTCTTACTTTAATCCTCTGTGACTATAAGTGAAAAAAAGAACTTTGGAATTCGTAATATTCTGTTGTATGGATATACTTGGATTTCAAATACTTTAAAAAGCCTTTTAATAAGTGTTTGTGTTGCTCAATGGATTATTCTGGCTGCAAGACACGACTGCAACTTCAGTTTGATGACTTGAAATCGATTTCCTGTGAGCTGCCAACACTTGAACATCCACTTCCTGTCAAGACTGGGACTTAGACATGTCAGTCATTCGCTAACAGAGCTTTATTACTTGAGTATGCGTGTGTGTGAGTGCTTATAGGCGCATTTCTGTGAAGGAGAGACACTGACATAAAAGTACTGCGATGGAAGGTAATACCATGGTACTTGAAATAAACTATGATCCTAGTACTTCAAAAAATACTGTGGACCATTCTATGAAAGAACATTCTTCTGTGTATAAATAAACATATCACATATACACTACCGTTCAAAAGTTTGGGGTCGGTGCGATTTTAAATACTTTTAAAAGAATTCTCTTCTGCTAACCATGGCTGCGCTTATTTGATTAAAAATACAACAAAAATCGGTTATAGTATTAAATATTATTCCAGTGTAAATCAGCTGTTTTCTGTGTGAATATATAGTAAAGTGTAATGTATTCCTGTGATCAAAGCTGAATTTTCAGCATCACCAGTGTCAGTGTCTTCAGTGTCAAATGATCCTTCACAAATCAGTATAATATGAGGATTTGATGCTCAAGAAACATTTATTATTATTATCAATGTTGAAACAGTTGTTGGTCTGTCAGTTGTACAGTTTTTTTTGTTTTGTTTTTGATTCTTTGATGAATAGGAAGTTCAAAAGACTTTTGTAACATTATAAATGTCTTTACTGTCACTTTCGATCAAATTAATTATTCCTTGATAAATAAAAGTATTGATTTCTTTCCTCCAAAAAATAAAAATAAAATTCTCACTGACCCCAAACTTTTGAACGGTAGTGTATATATATATATATATATATATATATATATATAAAATACATTTTCAGACTTAATGCCTTCAAAATAGGTTTTTAAAAAAAGTTTTAGGATTATAATTTGACATTACAAACCTTGTGTTCAAGGTCATGAAACTAAAACCTGCTTATTAGAAAGAGAACTTTACTGATATATATCGACATATATGTTTTTCAAAAATATCAATTGTTAAAAATAAAATAAATATGGTAACAGGGTTGACATGTCAAGATATTTTAAAATATAACACAATAAAATGTAATTTTCTTTAGACAATTTTTTTTTAAAAACATTAACAATGATTGCATATATTCTAAAAGTATATTTTTTAAATGACATATTACATTACATTTTAATTATATTACTAAAAATAAATATCAATTGTTCACTATACAATATCATGGTAGAAGGGTTGATAACATTTTAAGATACTTTTAAAAAAATAAAGCAAAAAACAATGTTTATTTATTATTTTAAAAGTGTTTTGTCTAAAGAAAATTATTGTAAATGTTAAAAAATTATATTTATATTTAAGTTGTATTACTAGAAATAAATATAAATTGTTCACTATACAATATCATGATAGCAGGGTTGATAATATTTTAAGATACTTCAAAAAATAAAGCAAAATATATATATATATATATATATTAAAAATGTTTTGTCTAAAGAAAATTATTTTAAATATTATAGAATTATATTTAAGTTATATTACTAGAAAAAAATACCAATTGCTCACTATACATTATCATGGTAGAGGGGTTGATGTTTTAAGAAACTTTAAAAAGATCAAAGCAATAAAACTTAATTTTCTTTATATAAAACATTTTTAAAACATTGAAAATTATTTAAATATGATATAATCATATTTAAATATTAATTATATTATACTACTTCAAAATAAATATAAATTGTTCACTATATAACATCATGGTAACAGGGTTGATATTTTAAGACACTTTAAAAAGATAAAGCAACAAAACGCAGGAGACTTTAGCTTGTCTTTGAGTACAATTTGTGAAAGCATTATTATAAAGTATAATTATTATTATTTTTATCATTTATCATTAACCATTAATGTATAATGGGGAAAAAAGTAATGGTAACAGAGTTGCCGCATAACTTTTCAGTTTTTTTAATAATACATTGTCAATTGAAATCTAAACATCTAAAACAAACAAAGAGAGAGAATAAAAACAAAATACAAGCACAATATTTTATTTACAAAGGGAAACAAATTCTGTGGACAAGCAAAAAACAACAAAAAAAAACATCAACATCGAACCATATTGACCCATATGAATGAATGAATGAATGAATGAATGAGCCATTTATATGGAGCTTTCATATGTACTACTGTACACCCAAAGCACTTTACAGTCATTTCAGGGGATCTCTCCTCAGCCACCACCAGTGTGCAGCATCCACTTGGATGACGCGACCACAGCCACAGTACAATGGCGCCAGTGCGCTCACCACACACCAGCTACAGGTGGAGAGACGAGACACAGTGATAGAGCCAATTCAGTGGATGGGGATTATTAGGAGGCCAATGAGTGGAATATGGCCAGGACACCGGGGTTACACCCCTACTCTTTTACGAGAAGTGCCATGGGATTTTTAATGACCACAGAGAGTCAGGACCTCGGTTCTACGTCTCATCCGAAGGACGGTGCTTGTTACAGTATATGATATTAGGATGTCCAAAAAACATGGTATTACCATAGTACCATGTCAAAAATGCAATCTTTTTACAATCTTTGGCAGTTTTTGTAAGTGGCTTCTTTGCATGTCAGTGGTGTTTGTGAGCAAGCACTAAATGAGTGTCTTTTATGCAGTAAATAACTCGAGGCAGATGCCATATGTCACACCTGGATCTGCTCTTAGCCAATCAGAGCTCATCTCCAGCTGAAGAACTAATTGTCTTCAACCTCCTGTTGCTTTCCTCTAAATATAAGTCGCAACAAGGCTCAGTATGTGTGTTCTCGGTGTGTGGGGTGTTTCTGTGCAAATATGACAGTAAAATCTTTGTGAGGGTCCACGGGAGCTAATTCACACCTGTGCTGCTGAATGGAGCAGACGTACCTGAGAGAGACCTGCAGCTGTGCGGGTTACTGGCGGGACGCTGGTACCCATCGGCACACAGGCAGTGAAAAGATCCGTAGGTGTTGATGCACTGGTGACTGCAGGGAAACTTCTCGGAACATTCATCCACGTCGATGCAAGTCCTGCCATCGTTTTTCAGACGAAACCCAGGCCAGCACGCACACTAGAAAAAAAAAAAACATACTTGTGGATGATTCTTACAAAAAGATCTGTCAAGAATGTGTGGTGTTTTCACCACAAAATAATCTTTATATATATATATATATATGT
Organism: Rhinichthys klamathensis goyatoka; assembly: GCF_029890125.1. Taxonomy (NCBI): domain Eukaryota; kingdom Metazoa; phylum Chordata; class Actinopteri; order Cypriniformes; family Leuciscidae; genus Rhinichthys; species Rhinichthys klamathensis. Next base: position 4,524,775 of record NW_026606664.1, on the reverse strand, counting down.
AATCTATTTATAGTATTAATTTTGTATACATTAATTCTAAATTATTATATAACAATAATAATAATATATTTATAACATATTCATAATAATAATATTATTATAAATAATTAAGTAAAATGAAATAAATAAGTGCAAAGCAAATATTTGTTTGCAAGTCTCACAAACAAATATTGTTCATCTGGTTTATATTTAATAAATAAATAAATAATAACATAAATCGAATTACATCAAATTTCTTATAAAATAAATGCTAATTATTATTAGAAATAACTAAAGAATGAACAGTTTTATATTAAATAAAGCAAATAATATTATAATTAATATTTAATTATTATTATAGTCAAGTCTAAATATGATTATAATTAATATTTAATTATTAATATAGTCAAATAGTTATTATTATTATTATTATATTATTATGCAATGCAAAATTGTCATTAAGAGCCAAATGCATTATATTTATATATCAGGCGCACACACACACACATACATATATAACTGTATTTAAATTATTTTATTTAACTTTATTTTCTTAATCAATTTTTTCTAATTGACTTTAGAGTAAAATGACCATGGCAAATTTTCTTGAGATTCACAGAAATTTATGGACAGGAAGTGAGCAGTGAAACAAAACGATGTTTGTAACATTTCTAGATCATTAGTTTAGTCCTTCATTACAGCTATGCTTTTTATATTAATTTTGCTGTAACAGAAGTTAAAATAAGCAAGAAAAACTAAATTATTGTTTGTTTGGAGCCGCAGTGCCCTTGACTGCCTGTTTCTAAAGTCAGCGAGGCTGTCAAAGGACTATGCCTGTATTCTGAGACGTCTGCCAAACGAGGCTGTTCGATCTGCCACTCGCTGTGTGTGTGTGTGTGTGTGTGTGTGTGTGTGTGTCACACTCCCACAAAAAAACCCACTGTGCCTTACATGTCATTCTCCTGCTGTTCACTAAATCAACTGATTTTCTCAAGCTCTAAATATTTAGCATACACGATTTAGCACCTGTTTATACATTCAACGGATAAAAGTTGTGAAATCACTGGAAATAGGATCATAACATTTTCCACGGATGTGGCGCCAAGTACTATTAAACATCTGCGGAATGTAAAAAACGTATATTATTGCTTTGAACGATTTGTTTGTGCAGACTTTTTCAATATTGTCGTAGCCGCTAAAGCCTGCTAATGAGGTTTACCGAAGATTTGCTGGAAAAACAAAAACATTCCTTCGCATTCGTAGGTCGACGTTTCATCTCTCATTTTTTTTAGTGCGGAACGGACCTCAAGTTGAACCAGACACTTAATTCGTGGGAAGAAAAACCTCGTAGAGCATGAAAAATGTGCTCTCTCACACACCTTGTATCCCACGGGTAGGTCTTGACAGTCCTGGGTACAGCCGCTGACTTTACGGTTTAAACACTCATTAACGTGGCAGTTCCTCTCGTCCGATCGGTCCCCGCAGTCGTCATGCTGATTACACACGCTCCCCAGTGGAACACAGCGGCCGTTTGCGCACATGAAAACCGAACCGTTGCACAAACTTTCTAAAACAGGGAGCAGCGAGAGAAAAAAAAGGAGACAGAAATGGACAAAACCATCAGATGACAAAGAACTGAAGTGGTGTTCTGGGTGGACTGTAGCACGTTTCTACACTGTAAAAAAAGGTTGCTGTCTTAAATTTTTAAGTAGAATCAACTTGGATTTGTAAGTCATGCCAACTACTTAAAAAATTAGTCGTATCTTTTACTAACTTATATTGATGAGTAAAGCAATGCAAAAACATACTTTGTCATAACTTATTGATCACATAATGTTTTTACATATAATGTTTTACCTAGAGTTACTATGCGGGTGCTAGGTGGTTGAGGTTGGTTGCTAGATGATTGCCTGCTGGTCCAAATGAGTGTTTTAAAGTTGTACTGTAAACATGTTGTAAACATCTGAATTGAATTTCCCCTCAGAAATATAAACATAAAATGTTTCTTAATGAGCTTGGCTGGGAACAGTAATGGCATCTGTTAACATGAATGGCATATGTTTGCCCTGAAACCAAAAACTGAAGAACAGGGGCGCAGCAGTTTCATCAGCACCTCTCTGCCCACCTCAGGTGGTACTGGCAGGGGTACAAGACGCAAACGGGGAGGACCAGGTGTTCTGACAAATCCCATATGGGACGGAACCCTGGATCCTGTCAGTCAAACGGGGTGCGTGACATATGAGAGGGACTCGCCTGCAGCGGAACACTTTGGGTTGAGTGGCAGCTCGTCTGATTGGTCCAGACAGTCGGGGAAGCCGTCACATTCCCATTGAGCTCTCAATAAACACCGCCCGTCTGCGCAGCGGAACTCCTCCTCTTTGCACAAACGGTACTCTAGAGAGAAAGAGTATGACAGGAAGGGAACACTGTAAAAAAAAGTTGCTGCCTTAAATTATTACAATCAACTTGGATTTGTAAGTCATTTCAACTTAAATTACATTAAACTGACTTAAAAAATTTGTTCGATCTTGTATAACTTATATATATTTTTTTTAATATTGCTTAACTTATTTTGATGAATTAAAGCAATGTAAAAACACGTCATAACTTATTGATTATATTTTTTTACAGTGAATGTAAAACAACGAGGCAAAAAGTTACAGCAGTTACTGTTTCAAACATGTATGTGTGATATATCGGTCACCATATTACTGAGATAACCCTTATTACTGAGATTAAGTTAATACTGTGTAGAATTATAAAAGAAAGAAATAGTGTCACTGTATGATATAAAGTTATGAAGTCACAATGCAAGTCACACTTATGGGACATACTCACATAGAGTCACAATGGGAGACACAGTCGACATTGCGAGATATAAAGTCATATTGTGAAAATAGTCAGAATTGTGAGAAAGTCACATGAAGAGAAAAGTGTCACATTTTGTGATAGCAAGTCACAATGGGAGAAAAAAGTCGCAAACTGCAAGAAATTAAGTCAAATTGCGAGATCTAGTCATATTATGAAAAAGTCATGATTGCAAGATACAAAAACCTATTGCGAAAAAAATCCAAAATTGTCACACTGTGATATAAAGTCACAATTATGAGGAGAAAGTCTCAAATGCCACACTGCACAAAGGTACAATAAAGCCGATTTTTAAGACCACATAAATGTTGCATTTTAGCATTATTTAAATGATAACTATGTACAGTTTTTTTCAATCAAATTCTCATCACTAAATGAGATAAAACTATTGTATTAATACATCATGACAGAATTAGTTAAACTCACTTTGATTTACGCTGATTTAAAAGGAAAAAATACTATAAATAAAATAAATGAACAGATATATTTCAGTTAATTATTGTGAGTTAGCATGTTTATTCTTAGATCTGAGGTATGGCACACTAAGTGCATGCATTCCAGCCATCGAAACGTCCAATTAATGTTGTGCCAGGCCAGCATAATTACACCACATTAAACAGGGCGCAAAGGGATGGTCATTTTCAGCAGAAACTAATGAATCGAGAAACACGAGCCGCTTACCGCATTCAAGAGACTCGTCAGAACCGTCTCCGCAGTCGTCGTCATGGTCACACACAAAACGCCGCGGGACGCAGTTCTGGTTCCGACACTGGAATGTGCTTTCAGTGCACGTGTTGTTTGGAGCTTATTAAAGAGAGGAACAGGAACAAACAGGAAGTTAGTTATGTGTTAGGATAAAAGGAGGAGGGTGTAATAGACACCTGAGACTTGTCTAAAATCCCCAATTATTTTGGTTGTGAGTCGGAAAACTCAGGGACAGCAGATCGGCAAAATCTGACACCTTAAAATCCAACAGTGGTGTTAATTAGTGTGCATAGAACAGAACAGAACAGGATAGGATAGGATAGGATAGAATAGAATAGAATAGAATAGAATAGAATAGAATAGAATAGAATAGAATAGATGCCCAGATAACTTTTCTTCTACATTTAAGAAAAAAAAGTAAAATAACGAAAATAACGTATCACGTAAATAGATGATAGATAATAAATAAATTCCTGGATCGCTTTTTTTACATTTAAGATGTGTAGTAAAACAAATAAAACAATGTATGACCTAAAATAAAAATAAATAAATAAATAAAATAAAAACCTCTATTACTATTTTCTTTTTACATTTAAGGTAAAATAATGAAAACAACATATGATATAAAATTAAATGGATTTTATATATATATATATATATAGACACTGTCAAGGAATTTAGACATTTTAAAGTATTCATGCATAAATATAAGAAACATAAATTCATAAAATCTAATGTTTCCCAACTTTAAATTACATTTGGATAAAAGCGTCAGCTCAATGAATAAATGTAAATTACAAAATTATAAACGCAACACTTTTGATTTTGCCCCCATTTTTCATGAGCTGAACTCAAAGATCTAAGACTTTTTCTATGTACACAAAAAGCCTATTTCTCTCAAATATTGTTCACAAATCTGTCTAAATCTGTGTTAGTGAGCACTTCTCCTTTGCCGAGATAATCCATCCACCTCACAGGTGTGGCTGGCATATCAAGATGCTGATTAGACAGCATGATTATTGCACAGGTGTGCCTTAGGCTGGCCCCAATAAAACACCACTCTAAAACGTGCAGTCTTATTGTATTGGGGGGGTCCGGGGGACACCCCCGAAAAATAAAATAAAAGGTTGTTGATTGTGGCCTCTGGAATGTTGGTCCACTCCTCTTCAATGGCTGTGCGAAGTTGCTGGATATTGGCAGGATCTGGAACACGTTGTTGTATACGCCGATAATTTTGTTCAGTGTATTTACTAGCTTCATTAGTAATACCAAAAGGAGCCATTTTGTTCCTACAATGCGGTTTGGGGTGAACACAGGAAATGTACAAGGAAGTTACTGGTTTTGTGGGAGGAAATATCATGGTTGAAATTACCACAGCCAGCTACCGCTAGTTCATCGCTGCCATCAGGACAATCTCTCTCCCCATCGCATAACCAGTTCCTAGATACACAAGCGTACGATCCTGGGCAACTGAACAAGCCAGGGGCGCATGTTGCAGAGCCTGTCGAGAGAGAGAGAATCAGTAAGAGAGAATGAGAATCTCAATCTCAAGCCAACATGCTGCACTGTGTCATTCATGAATATTCATGTATATAAAACAAAAACTTCCTCCAAGTAAATAAAAAAGGTTTAAGCATTGTCTTAAACTTGTTTAACAATGTGCTTGTGTTTGACCTTTGTGGAACCTGAGTTTTTTTTTTTTTTCAGAGCCCATTTGTTAGGAGCACAGCTTGGCCATAAATTCGTAACTATGATGAAACCATAGGCCAATTTTTCTTTCTGCCTCTTTCATGTTGATTTATATCCTTCCTCTCAGAGGAAGTCTTTCATTGTGTGGCCTTAATGCAAATTCGTGCTTCAGAGTTTTACCGCAAATTTCCTCGCTTTCGTCCAATCCGTCACCACAGTCGTCCTCCCCGTCACAGAGCCATTGCTTGGCGATGCACTTGTTTTTCGAGCAGGCGAACTGATTCCAAAGGCACGATGAATCTAGAGGGAAAAGTGTAAACTTTGAAAAAAAAAAAAAAAAGGGAGGCCGAACCCTCTAGTGCTATTCGGGCATTTTTGAAAGTTAAGTTTATTTTTTTTTAGAATTATTTACTTCATCGGAATGGTACGAAACTTGGTAAAGGTTTTGGCACTTGCTATGTGAACACACACACACACACACACATAGTACTATAGTACATAGCAGTATTTATGTGCATTTTTCATAACAATAAACATAAAATTCTGTAACTTTTTAAAACTTTTTTTCACTTCAGCAATAATTGGCCAAGTGTCGTCTTTGAAAAGAGATCAAACTTAAGCATGTGCTCCAAAGCATTCAAGATTTATGAGTTTAAGTTGGAAATTAAATTTTCAGGTCTATGCTCAAAAAGTGAATAAATGGATTATAAATACAGCGTAAATATAATTTAGTAGCATAAAATCCCCTAAAAATACAAAATATTAAATAAAAATCATTATCGAACTAAAATAGTACATTAATTTCACTGAAAGTAAAAAAAAAAAATCATCAATTTTGACCACCACACGAAGAGCACTAGAGGGTTAAAGAAACAGTACAAACGAAAATTACAATCCTGTCATCGTTTATTTAGTTTTGAACCTCTTCTTCCATAGAACACAAAATATGATATCTTGGAAATGTTCGCACTGCTCTTTTCCAAATAGAAAGGATCTGTAAGCTGTAAATCGTGTTCAAATTTTTCTAAATATTTTATGTTGTGGTCCAGGGTAGACAGGAAGAGACATTCCATAGTTATACGTTTGCCTGTGAACGCCAAATTGTAGGTGGCCTCTAAAAGCTCGCTTTGCCCTTGATGAGATTAGAGATTCAACTTTGGAAGACGATCCTGCTAGCAAGCACTTTTAAAGTAATTGTCCGCTTGCATACGCACGCAAGCCACGAAAGGTGCGAGCCAATATGCCCCTCTCAGCAGTCTGAAAGTTTGTTTGCTTTTGCGTTTGCCATCGATTTTGTGATATCTGGGCAAAGCCACCAGGGGCTGAAAAAGAGACCAAGGTCAGAAAGAGAAAGGTGTGACACCAAAAGGCTGAAGACAATAAAACTGGAGAGGATGAATAGGTAAATGTGGGTGATTCTTCAAAAGCAGCTGTAGGGGAAGTCTCGAAACAACAAATAACCAAAATAAAAGGTGAAAAAGCGCTGGCGCATTTGTCAAGATCAAGGACACGGAAATAAATCTGTATTACTTCTGATTTTGGGTCAATGACTGTGAGGGCGCTGCGCGGTCCAGAGTTGCTCTGGCTACACGGGAGCTTCACTCGCAGATCAGAGTTCTTGTTCAGAACACAACGCTTTGAAGCAGAACAAAATGGATTCCTGCCATGGGGTCGGAACAGAAGCAAAGCAATGATTGGTCGCAGCAGGAAAGCAGAACTTCCTAGAACTTCCTACCTTAAAGTTCTGCTCACTGTGGAGGTACATAATCACGTTTGAGATGAAGAGAAACATGAATGTCTATACGATTAATATTTTATACAATATATTACAGCAAGGTCTGGATGGAATAATCCTTCACCTAAAGTTATACAAGTTTGTCTCCCAAAGAACAAAGTGTGTTGGCTTACGTAGACATGAACTTCAAAAATGACAAAAAAAGTGAGTAAAATTATTTTTTACTAAGATTTATGAAGAATAACATAAAGAGACTTTAGTATTTCACACTATAATTGTTAGTCAAATTTAAAATAGGTAATTTTGAGATAATGTTTTAAACAATGAAATATATAAAGTCGCAATTGCAAAATATAAAGTCGTTATAATGAGAAATAGTCACAATGATGAGATTATTATCCCAGATATTTTGGGATATAAGGTCACCATGGGAGATATAAATGAGCAAATTGTGACGAAAAATAAATGCACACTGCAAGATATATATGTGAGATATATAGTCATATTGTGAGATAAAGCAACAATTCGGGGGGAAAAATTGCTATAACAAGAAAAATAAAGCCACATTGCGGGATTTAAATTCAGATTGTGGGATATAAAGTCACAACGGGAGGTATAAATTAGCAAATTGTGAGAAACAAAGTTATAACTACGAGAAATAAAGTCACATCGTGAGATATAAAGCAGCATTACGAGATTGTGAGGTTGCAATTCTGAAAAAGTTGCAATTGCAAGAGAAAAAAAAAATCACATTTTGAAATATAAAGTCATAATTGGAACTAATATAAATGTGCAATTATGAGAAAAAAGTCAGAATTACTGAGGTGAAAAGGTACCAGATTATCAGCCATCTACAGTAATTCATCAGGAATTTAAAATAAAAGAATAAGACGGAGTAGACAAGAAACAGAGCATAACAACTGTAACGCTGTAAAGCCAGGAATGTCAAGCAGCTAAACTCCCACATTTAGCACTTATCACATACTAGCCAGGACAAGTGGATCAATAGAGTAAAACAACACTTGCGCTCTAATGTGGATGGTTGACCGTGACTAGAAGATAAATAAAATCATATAGAGTGCAGAATGTGTCCAGCAGGATGATTAGTTGATAAATGTAGAGAGGTGGCGTTTACCGCATTGAAATTCATCGGCTCCATCCTCGCAGTCTTTCTGTCCGTCACACAACCACACGCTGGAGATGCAGTTTCCACTGGGACATGCGAAATGGCCGTCCTCACACGTATGGACTGCAGAAGCTGGGAGAAAAGGCCAAACGGAGAGGATAGGGGTTTAGATAAACCTGTGGAAAACCATCTGTGATTCCTACTGCCTGATATCACCAAAGGGTTTGCTAGGTTCACCACCACTTCGAGAAAAGGATGAGATGCTGTAAACAAATCAATTGTCCGACCTCTGAATGTCGACCTCAGCTTCAACCATCCAATTTGTTATCTGTGGTTTTATATTTGTGTTTGTTTTCTGATTTGTAGATCAAGGTCATTTTAAACCTCCAACATCTGCAACAGTACCTTGACTGGAGAAACCACAGCATATGTAAAGAGCTGAACAGTCTTCATATTTCTATTAAAGGTTTGCTCTAAAAGACTCTTAAAGAAGTTTTCAAAGAACATTCATGTTTTTTTTGAGCAAACATTCCCAGAGAATCAGTGCTAGCAACTTTAGCAAACAATCATATATTTTGTATGGTCTATTTCAGCCTTCAGGACCTCCAGGGAACATTTTACTATATAGAGATGTTTGGCAATCATAAATGGGTGTGTACAGGCACTTTTATGTCCCAAGGCATTGGTTTTTATTAAAACATTTTTCTTTTGCTGTATAAAGACATTAAAACTGTCTAGGAAACTGTTTACCATGGTGTAATTTATATTCGCTGTTTCAAATGCCCTTATATATTATATGTTTTGTTTTACCATTTCCCAAGATCCAAAGATTACATTTTAAAATATGAAAATCATTCTAAAAAATTACATATATATATATATATATATATATATATGTATATATACAGTATATACACACACACACTGTATTTGTGTGTGTGTGTGAATTCATCAATATCAACACACGGAATGTGTATAAACTGAACTGTAGAGTCAACATTCACAATTAAACTTCAGTTATGATCGTTAGCAACCCTTTTCCACCATGATTCTTTCATTGACGTGTCAAAACTTACAGGTTTCAAAGAAAATCCAGAGTTTCCAACTTTTAATTATGATATTATGGCGCTGCTCAACTCATAAATTCTGACAGGACCGTAAAGTTCTGCACAAAAAATTCTACATATTCATTGACTTCCAGAGTTGTGTTTTATTTTAACCGAAAGGACTTAAGTCACTAAATATTCTCAGTAGGACCTGGTCCTTCTACATATATCATAAATATCTAAGCATATTACTGTCAAAAATTTGGCATGACTCAGTGTGATTGAGTCAAAAAAAGTTCATGTTTCAGCGCATCATAAAAGGCACTAGCGATGAGCCGTCACTGCACCGCAATGCAAACTTTGTAAAAATTCCCTTTGTTCCCAATGCTATTTTCCATTCTGAACGTGACTATCTTGTACTTTGAACACACACAAACAAGAGAAAGACAGATTGAGAGAGAGAGAATGCAAATGCATTTCTACCGTGGCAGTGTATTTCGTCTGCGTAATCCCCACAGTCATTGGCTCCGTCACAAATCCAGGAGGGATGAACACACAGAGACGTGGAATTGCAGCTTAGAAACCTCTCGCTTTTGCTGGCGCGAGCACCCAGTCTGTAGTATTCCATGCAGTCTGTGCTATCTAGAAACACAGAGTGGGCAATGAGACGAGTGTTTCACACGCTCACTGACACGCAAACACACACCATCAGAAGTGCGAACAGGCTAGCCCCTTCACATGTTAATCTTACTACAGATTTTCTCGTCCGATGCGTCAGCGCAATCGATGATCTGATTACACCAGAATGATGAAGGGATACAGGAACCATCTGCACAACGTCGCTCAGAAGACAAACACGAGGAATCTGGAACCACAGGGGAAAATGTAGATGATCTACATTACCCTTAAGACTTTATTTTAGTTGAATTTAATGATAATTGCCATAAAATAGTCAAATAGAAATAATGTTACACAGTTCAATAACGTCATAGTTTAAGAAGCTCTAATTTGATTCATTTCAGGGCTCTGAAAGTTCACAAGATTTTTGGCTTAAGTGTGAAAGCTCTGAATGAAGCCAGGCACCAGAAAGCTTTAAATGAAGTCAGAGCCCTGAATCGAAACCAAAGCGATCTGAATTGAAATCAGTTCAGTATGTAATGTGAACGCAAAGTGTTATGGGTTAACTTCCCTTATACATTTGCATAATCCCAATTTTTAAAGAATAATTCTAATTTAAATAATTAATATTTAAGCAGACAATGTTTCAAAAATATGTGTTAACAGAAACTAAACAGAGATCTACTCCATTTTCAAGTCCAGAGATAGTGTGAATTTAAAACGTGTCTATTTAAAGAGAGCCATTTCGATTCTGCATTGCTGCCAAGAGAACAACTTTCATTGGCCTTCACTGATGCTTAGTATAGAGATCTGTGGTTTGTACTGTCTACATTATAGATGTTTCTGCATTAAAGCTTAATGGTGTTATTTAGATGTTCAAACAAGGCAATGATTCAAGGGTGTATTGATTAATGGTCTGAATTTCTCTAGTTGTGTAGAACATTGAAAAACTAAGATTCCTTGACTGACCAACACTGGACTAAGCATGTGTTTCAAATCTGTAAGAAGAAGAAAAAATACCCACTTTTACAGTAAGCTTCATCCGAGTTATCCCCGCAATCATTCACGCCATTACAGAAGTGATAGTTGGCCACGCACCGCTGGTTATAGCATGATTTAAAGCCGTGTCTGCAGTTCCGGTTTTCTAGATAATGAAAAAGTTGAGAATTAGCCATAGGACTTTACAATAACATGTATGTAACTACAGCAATGTCATTTAAGATCGATGGATGGATGGATAATAGTGCAATGTAAAGTTTGGATAGCAAAACTATCCAAGAACGACTGCTTTATGTGAAACTCTGCTTGAGAATGTAAGGACAGAGAGAGAAAACAGTCAGTCTGTCACATCACTCGCACTCATTATGTTTTCGCCAGACTGCTGTAAGCTCGTCTTATTAGCCCAAGTCACAGGAGACCAGGAAGACCTTCAGTAGCATTCCTTCATTCAGTTTAGAGATGAAACCTGAGGGCTCAAACATAACATCCTGCCTGATTGGATTCTTACCGCAATACTGCATCTTTTCATCCGACCTGTCTTTGCAGTGTGCGATTCCGTCACATGTCAGCTGGTAATCAATGCATTCCCCGTTTCCGCACTGGAACTCAGAGTGGATGTTACATGAGGAGTTCATGGCTAGAAGACGAGAGTAAAAGAGATTTGAAGAGTTGTGATGTGCAGTGCTGATGTAAAGATTAGCAAATTGCATTGACTGCTTGAGTGTTTGACAAATAATCAGCCAAGGGCTCAAGGTCAGACGTGGCAATAGAGCAAGTTCCATTTGCACTTTATTTTTTTGTACTGTTGGTCTATTTACACAAATGTCAGAGCGATCTCTCCTTGGCCTTTTCATCGAGTCCCCTGTGTTCTGTTCTCTTCCATCAGATGGACTATGTCTAGCTGTTTGAACACACAAACACATCTGTGTATAAACCCCGTAATCCTCTCCAAGCAAGTGTTGAGCGCTGTTGCAATCCCACACTGAAAGTCACTGTGTATAGTGTCTGTATAAAGCTGTCCTGAATCATCTAATGTTCTTAAAGTTTGGAGAGAGAGAATAAAAACATAAATAAAGATCCATTCCAGGTTGATGGATGTTTCAGTCTCAAGACCTATAAGAGCAGCCTCAAGTCCACATTTAAGGTATCCATTATCTTGATTACTAGAGTAGCAAAACATCATATATCTAGATCTAGCTAAAAGTATAAACTATGCAGCTGTGGAGTTAAGATAGAAGTAAGCAGTGTATAATGCTTTATATTCAAATAGGATCTAAAACTGCCAACCCCTTGGCATTTAAAGTGTAGCAAAAATAAACTGGAATAAGAATTTAGATCACAATCTGGATTTACAATCTATATTCATAGCAAAATAAATTGGGATTACAATACAGATCATAATCTGGTTCCAGAATAAATCATGATTTATACTATGGATTATAAATCTGAATCCTGATCACATTCTTGATTTAGAATCTGGAATTTTGGATTACAAACTAGATGTACAGTTGTCTTTCATAATATGGATCCTGAACCTAAATTATGAGCAAAACGAATCTGAATCTCAATCTGCATTTAGAATCTACATTCAGAGAGAGAATGATTTGGAATTGCAAAAGGAATATCCAATATAGATCATAATCTGGTTCCAGAATTACATATTGAGAACAAATTTAATCTGAATCACAATCTGGATTTAAAATATGGATCTGAATCTAGACCACAATCTTGATCAAGTATCTATATTCAAATCTATATTCAGAGCAACATGAATCTAAATTACAATCTTGATGTAGAATCCAAATCACAGTCAATCAATTCAGATAGAGAATCTTTCTAGAGTTCTTACTAGTGCACTAACTGGACCTACAGAAGGATGGTGAAGTAATAAAGTTGTTTGGCCACAGCATATGGACTTAGCCACATAACTCAAAGTACCGGGACATAAAAATGTGGGACGAGTTGAAAAAAAAGTCCAGGAAAATGAGCTAGAGAAACAGAGAGAGAGAGGGTACAGGACTTACATACACATCTGTTATCATCCAGTAATATCCGTTCCCCACGGCAAGTACAGTTTACCACACCAAGCGGAGTCAAAAGGCAGAGGTCATGGCACCCTCCATTATTCACGCTGCAGGGAGACGACTCACCTGGAAGTAATAAGAGAAATCCTTGATGACAAATCACTCGTAACAAATTGTGACACCTCCAACTGTTTGACAAGTTTTACAGCTCACACTTATGGTAAGGAATTTAAAGTCACCATGAAATCAAAATTGACAATTCTTATATAATTTTTTTATGGAATTTTGCTGTTTTATAAATGGATTTATCCATGTGCAACATATTTTTGCAATCATGTGTAAATAACTTCCCCTCCCTCTTGCAGGACATCTCTTCCTCCATTTGTTCTTGTTCGAGAAGGCGTTTCACTCGGATATATGTCACAATAGGCAAGAAAATACTATCGCAACTTCCGCTTCATGCCGACTTTAAACAAACACTACGTTTGGCACCACATTTGAATGTGTTTGGAAATGGGATCCAGCGGCCAGTCGATGAATTGCAGTTTAAGTCACTTCCGTGTTGGATTCAAGAGAGAGAGAGCGGAAGGTTGCCGCTTGGTGTTCCTCAATACTGAAACGTGCTGTCAAATCTGTGCTTGCAAGAGTTCTGCATGATCCTCTTGCTTGTAAACATTTTAAATTGGTATGGCAAAATTTACGCCACCTGAGCAGATGTAACTCGCAGTTATGGTAAGGGGTGTGACATTTCCGGAACACACTCTAAGTGGTTCGCCAATCACAACACACTGGGCCGTCTAACCAATCAGAGCACATTTCGTATTTCGGAAGGAGGGGCTCCACCAAAAGAGGAACTAAACAGGGCGTTTAAGACAAACTGGGAAGAGAACTGCAATAATGTAAAATATGTGAAAAAGAATGTTTTTGGAACAATCAAGCATAAAAACCTATTCTAGTACACCCCAAAAACAAAGCCAAGACCTTGTAAAAGAGCACAATAGGACCCCTTTAATGCAACACATTCTGCCTGGCACTGCAGACACACGGTTTGAAGGGCACTCTTGCAGTGCCAGTCAGAGGGTTGGGCTCCTCAGCGGGTGTGAGTTTGAACTGTGTTTGGCACAGGCGCTGGCGTGGAGAGCGGGTCTCTGAACCGTGCGCTATCTACACACACACGACTGCCAGATTCTAGAGCCTTGGGCCGAGTGTATTCCCCTGCACAAATGGCGAGGATTCAGATGAGTGCATTGGGCCAGCGTCTTTCACCGTAGCGACATGAGGCTTCAGTCCTGGGAGGCTTTTGCTTATTATGGGATGGGGCTTTAAATAGCTTGGACTCATCGATGGCTGATTTCTGTTGGCCGGTGATTATAAAGGAATGTTTATTAGTTGGAATAAAAGGAATTGCAGATGGTCCCCACTTTTAAAGGGACAGTTCACCTACAAAGAAACATTTTCATTATATTCATAAGAAAAGAAAGTCAAAATGGTGAAAAAATTATGATATAATATTCATTCCTTTTAAGTCTGTCTTAGCAGTTTTTACTCTTGTATTTGGATATGCCCTAATAAATAATGGGGGAAGTGACTGTAGATATGTTTTTCAGCATTTTATATCACAGTCTGAGCGAATTCCCTTAATAGAGTCATCTGCGGTGTATAGATAGGAGGAACGGTGGCCACCGAGGTCCAAATCTCCAAAGAGAGGCCTGAGATGAGAAAATCTCCATTTGCGGTTTAGGATGCCAAGCATCTAAGCTGCTTCCATTAGAGTCATTTGAAACACAGAGGCTTGAACCGCAAAACAAAGAAATGTCTCTATCGAAGCCAAGAAAGAAGCGGAGTGGAAAGCGGGCATTCTATAAATGTGTCACGTACTATAAATTCTGCTAATTCTGTAAATTTCATGGTGCAGTTTTACTTTCCGGGTGAATCGAGTTTGGTTTCTACGCATTAAAAGATTTGCGCCTAAGGCACTTGAAATGTGGTGCTCCTTGTGAGTTTTAACAGATGCAATTACCAAGCACTGCAGGTGTAAGTTTCGTGTTCGGGACACATAAACGTAAAAGTCACCATGCTCACTAAACAGAATTTATGTAAATGTACTTCCAGCAGTGCAGGCCAGGCTGGGCATTTAGTGGGATTATTGTCTGAAGAACCCCAGTTCAAACTGAAAATACACATTTAAAGCATGCAAATATATGCACTTGAATTTTCTTTTTTTTTTTTAAATACATACATTTATAAATAAATCATAAATAAAATGCACACCTGATGGCCATTTCTATATGTAAAATCTTAAATAAAAATATTAATAAAAAAAGGAACATGTATTTAGAGAGAATCTAAATATTAAGAGCAAACGGAATTTGGGTTATAATCAGAGATGTGAAAAATAGATCATAACCTCAATCTAGAATCTAGATTTAGAAAATGAATCTGAATTATAAATTGTATTTAGAGTCTAGATCATAATCTGAATCTAACTCAATCTAAATCACAATTTTGATTTATGAATCAAAATATTTAGAGCAAACGGAATCCGGATAACAATCTGGATGTAAAATATAGATCATAATCTGAATCCAAAATCCGGATTTAGAGTAAAAATATTATGAATCACAGTCTGGATTTCTAGCTCATAAATCTGAATTTAGATCACTATATTATATTTTAGAATTTATATATAAGGTGCAAATCGAATCTAGACTACAATATGGAGGTACAATATAGATTATAATCGAAATCTAAATCAATCTTGTTTTAAATATGTTCCATGTAATAGGAATCTAGCTCACAATCTGGATCTATATATTCAAAGCAAACAGAATCTAGATTACAATATGGATGTACAATTTAGATAATAATCAGAATATGGATTCGGAGCAAAAGGAATAATTCACAATCTGTATTTGAGTACAGGTTATAATCTGAAACTAGATCACAATCCTGATTCAGTATCTGAATATGAAGAGTTTGGTTCCAAAACGCGATAAACGCCATTTTGAAAAAAAAATTAGTTACTGCAAAAATCAGTATTGTATCTGGTTGGTATTGAAAAGTCAATGTTTAATTTTAAGTAAAATGCGATAGCCGCCGTGTTATTCTGTCATGTTTTCTCCCTTTCTTTCCAAACCGCGACAAACGCCAGTCTCCCTTCTCTGCAGAATGCGATATATCCGCTCTCAACCAATCACAACGCACCATTCCACGCAATGTAAACAGTAACGGCAGCGCCTTAAATACACCCGGCTTCCTAGTTTTTCTTATCGATTTTGTACTTTTCGATCAACAAACAAACAAAAAAATGAATAATTTTGACGGCATTGATGAACCTGTGGTTGTTTCTGCGGTGGGTAAGAAACGCAAGGCATCGAAATCGAATCATTTACGTGAGGAGATTAAGAAGATGAGGCACTCGGGAGGAGGAAACATGTTTTCAATCTTCTTTACAGTTCTTAATAAAAATATTATACTAATAAACTTACGTTGTTGTGTATTTTCAACAGTTTCAATATGAAAAAAAAAAAAAAACTTTATATTGATTCAATGGATTAATTGCATTTTGATTATTTTTTTAAATGGATTTATTGCATTTTGGGGAAAAAAAATCCGTTTTTATAATAAATCTTTGAAAATCAAAACCTGGATTTTAATTTTTCTTGTTATTATGACCTACAAATGCTATGTGAAAGTTTGAAACAGAAAATAGTGGTTTTCATCTTTCCACTTTCTTGGTAAAGAAAACACATTTTTACTCAAATTAATCTAAATGGATTTATTGCGTTTTGGAACCAAACTCTTCATATATAGATGTAATCTGAATCGAGAAAAGTCCTTTACTCTGAACAGAACTTTATTTTACTTAACTTATGGAAATATATCAGCCTTTAATTACTGGATTAGTCCCCTCCGATGATGTAAAGTCACTCATTAATATGATTAGTCTCTGTACTTATCATACTGTGCTGACATAAATCCAGCTTGCCACAAAATACGTAGAATCAGCAAAGAATATTGTGACTGCGTTCAGCTTATCTGACCCCAATGTCAGAATGTGTTGATTCTGTCCTAGCTTCACTGCGCACTCATCAAAAAAAGCCCTGAGTGACTTGTGACGCATCTAACATCAGTGACTTTGGATTGTGTTTGCTGTCATCACAGAGTAAGCATCTCAGACCCCTTGTGTGAATAATACAAACAAGCTTTGTGTGACTAATACAAACAAGACTGCAAATCATCCGGTACATCAACCAAGAACCATATTCATATGCTAGTTTTCAAGAACATTCTGTTTAATAACTTTCTTTGATTCAAGGGTTTTAGAAAGATACTACAACGGTTTGTTGTCACTACACTTGAGCTTCAATTAAAGTACAAACATTTAGTTTGAGTTCAATGCTACAAGTTATTTGATGAAACAAAGGAAATTAATTACATACAGCTGTTGGTGTCATTGGAAACAGCGACGATTCCCATCGGTTGATGAGGGATGTCCGCACGGAGTACTTTTGTATTGGCTCCGGTGAACTTATCAGAGCGGATCACAGCCCGCTGAGTCCAGTCGGACCAGAAGATGAAGTCTCTGTATATTGCCAAGCCAAAGAACGTTCCGGGTCCTGATTTCACAATGACCTACAAATTTAAGGGGCAGAATTTAGGTGAGAGAAATAACCTGGTAACAAAAAATGTTTTTAAAAAGAGCCCTGTTAAATATTCCAGTTTATAGACAGTCAAAAGTTTCGGCATGCTTGGGTGAATATGTTTCTCATGACCTTGAAGTTTTGACCTAAAGGCTTATGCTTGAAATACTTTTTTTCACATAAAATCCTGAAAAAGCTAGCTAGCTTTTTAGACACAGAGATAGATAGTTAGATAGATAGAACAATCGATATAACGATCGATATAACGAACGAACGAACGAACGAACGAACGAACGAACGAACGAACGAACGAACGAACGAACGAACGATAGATAGATAGATAGATAGATAGATAGATAGATAGATAGATAGATAGATAGATAGATAGATAGATAGATAGATAGATAGATAGATAGATAGATAGAACCTTGTATCATTCAATAACTTAAGCACTGGTAATAAATAAAACAAACTATCTCTCATGTCGTACAGGACAGTTCCAACGAGCAGTTTACTTTTTGCGCTTCATCACAAAGGTGCACAGACCAAAATAAACCCACTGAGTCTCTGTATAATTCACACACACGGGCCTGGCCAGAGCCGGAGGGGGAAACCACCGTGACACCCGAAGGACAGCCCTCCTCCATTATCCCTGACATTATAAATGATTAACCCAGATCTGCGGAGAGTGTAAATGGAATCCCTGCCATAACAGACACGGGGATACATCACGCATGGCCTCGGGGAGGAAGCTAAGTTGTGGAGAGAGGGTCTGTTCTAGGTGTGCCTGAAGGAAATTAACTGAAATCAGAAATTAATTGATTAGAATCACTCAGAAACTCTGGGATGGTAGAGAGGGGAACGAAGTAGGTTTAAAAATAAATACTCGACAAATGTGTGTAATATTAGGCTTTGGTAAATAATTCACCATTTGATTACCACTGAAAACTTTCACTGAAACAACACCTGACTCATATCAAAAACAAGCAAACTGTCGTGACTTAAGGCCCTTAAGGCCGAAATTCTCGTCCGAAATTTTCATACGTTAAGAAAAAAAAAACGGCCCCACATTGTGTCAATCACGATTACACACTGTCCCCGAAACTTTTGTCCGTAATAAAAAAAATTAATAATAATAATAATAATTCATTACATTTATATAGCGCTTTTCTAGGCACTCAAAGCGCTTCACATGGAAGGGGGAATCTCCTCAACCACCACCAATGTGCAGCATCCACTTGGATGATGCGACGGCAGCCATAGTGCGCCAGAACGCTCACCACACACCAGCTTACTGGTGGAGAGGAGACAGAGTGATGAAGCCAATCAGTGTATATATATATATATATGGGGATGATTAGGAGGCCATGATGGACAGAGGCCACTGGGCAAATTTGGCCAGGATGCCGGGGTTACACCCCTACTCTTTCGAAAGACATCCTGGGATTTTTAATGACCACAGAGAGTCAGGACCTCGGTTTAACGTCTCATCCGAAGGACGGTGCTCTTTGACAGTATAGTGTCCCCGTCACTATACTGGGGCGTTAGGACCCACACAGACCACAGGGTGAGCGCCCCCTGCTGGCCTCACTAACACCTCTTCCAGCAGCAACCTGGTTTTCTCAGAAGGTCTCCCATCCAGGTACTAACCAGGCTCAGCCCTGCTTAGCTTCAGTGGGCAACCAGTCTTGGGCTACAGGGTGATATGGCTGCTGGGTGAAATTCTGAACGAGTTTGATTTTCAGCATTTTTCGCATCCGTAGCAAGCATTTTGAGAGGCGTTTTGACAATTCAGAGTCACTGAATGATGAATACGAAAAAACTCAGTGAGCAAGGACCTTAACTCAGTGGAAACGTTTTCATCAGAACTCCAAATGGTGCTGAACCACAGAAAGGCTAAGGTTCCAAATTTAAATGATTTATTTTTTCCCCTGTTGTGTGTTCTAAAATGCATACAAAAATTTATAAAAAAAAGTTTTGCCCAGCAATAAATAAATAAATAAATAAAATAAAGGCAGTCCCAGTTTGGTAAAAGTTGACGCTACAAAGTTTTTTTTTTTCCTAAAACAATCAAGAGAAAGAAAAAAATGTATAGAAAATCAGTGAGGTTTTTTTTTTGCCCATTTTTTAAGGTGGTACACAAATTATTATATATATATTTTTTTTTTCTCAATGTATAGCAAAAAATAATAATATCGGGGGGGATAAGGTTAAAATGTCCACAAAACAAGCCACTGCAAATTCTTCATTGCAGTTTCTCTGATAACTGCATGTAACCAATCAACACAAAAAGAGGTTACACACATTTTTTCCAGCTTTAAGAGCTTTTCACAGACTCTGCTAGTTATTTCCGAAGGCTTTGTGAGCCACACACATCTGTTATGAAGTGTGGCATTAACCGCTCTTCAGCAGCACACACAGACACAGATGTCTCTGAAGGGCCGTCCGTTTGATTGCCAGAGTCTTTCTGTAATAATAGGCGGCTCGGCATGTGGAGAGCGAAGCTCGCGCTTTAATCCTTGATGACAACATGTCAAACACGTGTTCTCACCCTCTCGCAGTTGAGGCGTCTTTATTCCCAAGTGTTCCTTCGCCGCCCGTACTTCTGTTTCTGAGCATTTCTAAAGGTGGGGGGACAGGATGAAAGATGCAGGCAGACACATCTGCGTGATGCTTTAATATCAGAGCTGTCGTCTCGACAGGTGAAAACCTCTTTGTGGTCTCTTAAGATCAAAACTTTTTAGCATTGAATTACAAACCAGTGGACAAGAACATGGCATTCCTGCTCTCTACGCAGGCTTACGTTTCAAGAAGCTTATAAGCAGGGATTAGACTTTGCTACCCAATAAAGTGATGAAGCGTAACTCAAAGTCAAGGTGCAGATAGCTGCTTCTGTTTTATTTAAAGCTATATTGACCACTTGTTAAGCTCCGCCCCTTTGTTACTTACAGAACATCCCATAGGACTGAATTTGGAGAGTTCTATAAAAAGATCGATTTTCAATCGAATGTACTCATAAAGTGGTCAAAGATGTTTGGATGTTATTTTTTGTGCGGGCTGGAATGAATTTCAACATTGCAAAACTTGAAAGTGAAAAGCTTAATTTTAAACTGAACACTACTCAGTATAATAAAAAATGACATTACAAAGTGAAACTATTGGTGGTGTTATTCATTGCACGTTTTTTTTTTTTTTTTATCTTTTTTAATCTTTTTCTTTTTTTTCTTTCTTTTTGTGTGTGTGTGTGTGTGTGGAGAGGGGGGGGGGGGGGCAGATTTTAAAGGTTTAAATGGGGGCACGACAAAAAAAGTTTGAGATCCACTGCAGGATGGTTAATCTACACATGATTAAAAACTGTGAAAACCACACATCTGAATTGAGACAAATGATTCTCACAGTCACCAGTAAAAAAATGCCTTATTTGAACACACTTACAAGTGAAAACATTAATGTAACATTTCTACAACATTCACTATGCTACTGTGAAGAACAAGGAAAATAAAACACAAAACAGGCAAGTTTTCTGTAACACTTTGAAAAGTTGTTTTTCACAATTCCGTTGGGTCATACAAGTAACTCGTAAATTGCACACTTTACCTTTAGGAAAGCGAATAGGGTCATATTTCAAGTGTTGTTTTATTAAGAAAGTTTCATAAAGGAAAATCCAATTTGCATGATTAATTTTGAACTCCTGGGAGTTTGAATGTGTGGCTCAGACTATGTACGTTGAAGATCCAGCGCATGTCATTTCCTCTAGAGGAAGTTTAAAAAGGATCTGTCACCAGTAACCTAGATGGCACTACCTCCTACAGCGCGCTCTGGCAGGATCCCGCCTCTCTATCCTCTGTATCTGTCTGACACACAAGAAAACAAATGTTCCTTTTGTTCGCCCAGATCAATTTTCACCTTTATAGCCTAGCGAGCAGATAGTTTCATTAGCTGGCTAGGAGCCGTTTAGCGCGCCGCACCATTGTTGGCGGTTGTCAAACCCTCTTACCTGCGGTTCCTGGCACTTGTTGCAAGTAAACATAAAAGCAAGTTTACTTAGAGAGTTAGTAATAACTTGTTTTAGCTTAATCAAAATAATTTAAATAACTCCATGAAGAGAGTTGTAAATATGTTAATTTTACTAAAACTGTTAACGGGGTCATGACATGAGAAATCAAATTTGCCATGTAAGGGAAGGGGTCTTTTTGTACATCCTGCAAGTTTCATAGATTAAACCGTCCTCCTCATTATAAACAAAGCTTTTATTTAATCAAGCTCCAAAAACGGCTCGTTCTGATATAGTGTGATTTGTAAGGTCACATCAATGCACCATAGTGACAATGGTGTTCAGTCACTTAATGGCTGACATTTGCCCACACTGGATGTGAGCGTTACATTGGTGCATCCTGAAGGTGAATGGAAGACCTTAAATGCTGAAAGACAATGTTACCTTGGACAATGTTCAATGATTATTTAACGACGCTAGGATCTTTTATTCAGTCCTCCGGGCCAAAGCAAATTTTTTATTTCAAGTGACAAGTATTGAACCCAAGTGACCTGTATTCCGTGGATGGGATCGAACTTTCTTTATGTCCTCCTTCAATGTCTCACCTCAACAAAGCAGAAAAGCTTTACAAAGAAAGGCTGAAAGATGTTTCCGGCACTCTTAAGACACAGCCTCTACTTCAGCTAATGCACTTCCATGCATTTTTCAAAAGTCACACAAAGCACCTCCATACTCACGTATCTGTGCGAACCATCGTAATCACACCTCTCGATGTGCCCGAGACTGCCGTCGGAAAAATACAGCTTTTCAGCTTTGTGGTCGATGGTGAGTCCATTAGGGGTGCTGACATCCACGCTAACAATGACTCGGATGTTCCGGCCGGTTAAGGTCGACCTCATGATGCTCGGCCTCTGCTCATTCCAGTTAGTCCAAAACATCAGGCTATGGGAAGTGCAAACACACTGTTAGCTGTCACATTAAACTATTTTTATAATAAAATTGTGAGCTTAAAGTACTTGTACACCTAAGCCACTAGCTATCCACCTATTTTTATGAGCAAATGCCAAGATGCACATAAATTAAAAATATTTACAACAAAAAACTCACATGACTTTGCCTCAGCAGATAGGATAACTGGATGAAACAGCAGAAAATTTAATTGCACAGCATCTTAAATGTTAATTTGATCATTTAGAAACACCTGAGCCAAAGTCTGTCATTAGAATGATTTGGTTAATCCTTCCCAGAAGCGTCTAACAAACAGCAGGTATCCGAACGCAAGTTAACATGCCAGGATTGATTCCGTTTCATCCTCACGCTTTGAGAAGCAACATTTATGATGTAGGAAAAAGAGCCACAGTGGCTTCTTACATTTTTATTACAGATATTTTGTTCCAATTTCCCAGGAAATGACGTTTTTGTTCTCTTGAACACATGGAATGGATGCGCTGCTTTATTCGCAAATGTTTTATGTGATATTCCAATTTTGCATATAAGTTAAATTTGCGACTTTGGATGGAAACACATCTAAATGCCATTACATTAGATGTCAAACCTAATTTATCCTAGCACTTTTCTCAGGACTAACATAACTTCTCTGAGCAGTTAGTTCTTCAAAATTGTCATTACAACATTACACACGAGTGTGATCAATAGAATTATTTATGGATTATTTTTATAATTCATTTTAGTAAATTAGCATGTTAAACTGACAGAGGGTTGTCTATACACCATCCCCAATAGAATGTACACCCTTGATGCTACACTACATTATGCTCTAGCATGATTTGTTAGCAGATGCCACGAAGTTTGACAGTATTAAATGTAATGACATTTAGACATTTTTAAGGGTGACTTAAGTACTTCACAATTGATAATAGACGTATAAAAATGCCTGTTTCTGTCATATATAAGTAGGGCTGTCACTTAACATTAGATGCCATCAAACTTAACAGCATCTGCTAACAAATAATGGTAGTGCATTTCATAGATCTAACATCACTTTTCTGAGGCATTACATCTTCAAATTTGTTGCATTTCAGACTTGTTTTCTTTGAATGTCATCTTAAAATTTGCTTTAAAAAACAGAGGTTCATATAAAAATAGAATTTACACCCTTGATGCTACGCTATGCTAATAGCCTCATTAAAAATGTATTAATCTGCAATTATAATCAAGAAAGCTACAGCCTAATAGCATCAGCCCTTTTTCTTTAATGTGGCAGAAAAAGACTAGTCCCTCGAAGGACGAAGCATGTCCTTGTGTTTGAGACGAGTGTGCTAGCCTGGCATGTGACGGCACCTTGCAGTGTCAGCCGCTAGTGCCGGCGTGTGACTCCTAGTTGTGATCTTTGGCAGCTTTTGGGTTGGTGGGACTTCTTGCTGACAGCAGCAGTCACTTATTGCCATGCTAATGCTCTAACAAGCTAATGCGGTGACTGCTACAGTCCAACTAAGTGTTGTCAAGGTCTAAAATTATGAAATGTTCCTTCGAGAACAAACAGCTGTGTTCCTGCTATGGATGAAAGATAGCTTACTGTGCTTTAAACCATTGAGAAGTTACATAAGAAATATGACGGTTCGCAGAAACCAACTTCCTACTTGGAATAGTGAAGAGAACACCTGTATAATCCTGATTGACTAACAATTACTATGTAAAACACAGTAAATGATCCTGTTTATAATCATACACCTGAAGAACACAAGCTAACGTTAGCATAGCATTGTTTACCCTTAGCAATTGTATCTATATAAATTATTTTTCAAGCATGGGGCAATGGAAACTGTAAAAGGCTGACATAAACAGGAATAGCTCACATCTGACTTTGAATATAATTTAACATAAGGTGGTGGGGAATGCTAAAGTCAATTTAAATGTAGATTGAGGCATAATCACATAATCTTTCATATAACCTCAATTAGTCTCAAAATATCTTATGATTCACAATCAAAGGTTCCCAACTGCTGTTTACCATATATTTACTCTGTAATAAATTATCCTGTTTATTATCACACACCCGAGGAACAGGTGTTAATGCTAATGCTCACATAACATTGTTTACTCAGCAGTTTGGCAAAAAGATAATGATGGCATTGTCATTTTGTGTTTATATAGATAATTCTTCAAGCAACAGGCAAAGGAACATGTTGGAAGTCAGACATAAATAGAAATATCCCACATCTGACTGAATTAATTTAGTATAAAGTGGTGGGCAATGCTAAAGTCAATTTTATGTAGACAATTATTGAGGCATAATCAAAGTAAATAAAGTACATGATCTCTTTCATACTGGTCAGTCATGACAATAAATCCGTCGTAAGCCCTGATTTCAGAAAGCAGGAATCTAAATGCTAAATGGAATGGAAACATCCAATTAACAACAATCACAGGATGTAAGAATAACACACAAAAAAAAAACGTTTATCAACTTCTGATGAGAAAAAAAAAACGCTTTTGTTTTAGATGTTAAAAGTTATGTGCATTCAGTCAAACTTTGCCGTTTTGCTTTTTTTGGAACTATGAACAATTTTATAATACATTATAAATACAAGCTTATAATACATTTTCCTTAATATATACATTTGATTTCACTTTTGTACGGGTCACACTTGACTTAAGAATCACTGCGCTAGATAAGCAAGGTTCAGCAAGGCAGCAATTTGTGCAAGTAGAACAAATAAATAAATGCATAAATGTGCAACTTAATTAATGTTTTCTAATTTGAAAATGAAAGGAAATGGCTAATTGAGATCAAGTTTGAAGATTAATACCACATTTGCCGTGAAGCTCTGTAGCACAGGTCACACTGTTTTCACATCTGAATCTTTAAAAAGCTCATAACTCACTGATGTAAAATTAATACACTGTATGTGGTCTGGCGCCTAATTACTATGAAATAATTAGAGGATCCCTCCCTTCATCGACCTTTTGGAAAGACAGCCATCAAAGCACATTTATCAACGCGGGTTATTTTGAGGAGAGGTTGAGTCAGTCCAGAAACATTTTGACACTTGAGATTTATTTTACTTTAATGAAAAGTACATAGGCCTACTTTTAGACTTGAAAAAAATATATATAAAAACATTTTAATCACTGAACAAAATATGAATTTAATTTCACAAGCAACCAGTTATGAAAATTACATCAAACTGGCTTAATTTTGGTGAAAAATGGAGTAGCATAAAAATAAAATAAAAAAAAACCTTCCATTCGAAATGTCAAACTTCAAACTCTTGACTTACTTCTGACATTCGTCCAGAGTGAGGACGTGCGGATGGTCCTCTTCGGACAGAGAGACCACCGTGTCTCTGTTGAAGGCGTTTGGTTTGGTCTGGTCAACGTTGTGGCGGGTGACGGTGGCTGTGGTTGAGCTCGTCCAGTAGAGAACGTCCCAGCCTCGATGGTACGCCAGTCCCTCCACAGAACCAACATCTACAGAAGGGGACGCCATGTCAAGTATTCTAAAGGAACGTGCAGACGGTGACCTACACCGTTACATTTTTCAAGGTTCTACACACACTTTAAACACACAACACTTTAAAGTCTGAAAAGGATTTCAAACCTTGTCTCAATCATAAAAGATAGCCAAGTCCACACAAATGCAACCGGTTGACCTGAAAGCTATAAATCTGGATGGCAGGCAACAAACTCCACAGGTCCTTTCAGAAGTGATTCAGAAAGAAGAAAAACGGACAGATGGTCGATGTGAAAAACAGTTAGGTGTCAGCAAAGGTCAAGATGTGTAGTGGAAATCTAATCGACACCTTTTTTAGCTCTTGAAAACACTGGGAAGGGCTTGACTATGCGTGTCTCTATATATGTGCCACTTCAAAAAGGAGCAAAAACAATTAAAAATATATATATACTTTAATGAAAATATATACATTTTGAGAATAAAACTGTAATAAAATCATACATTAATATATTATACATTTGAATAATATTTTATATAATATTATTAAACAGCCTTTTATAATAATAAATAATAGAATAAAAATAATAAAATAATAAAAATAATAAATTTGTAACAGTAACATCAAAGTCATATTTTGAGAACAAAACAATATTTCTAATAAAGAACAAAGATTGTTTTGGCTGTGCAGAAAGTCATTGTCCAGCGGTTGTAAAAAGTAATTTCAGAAGTGACACGCGGAACAATTTAGCGGATTCACTCACATGATTAAATGTGTTTGTCACTCCTTAACTTTGCAGTAAACTTGAATGTTGGTTCTCTTGAAAGCATGACAACCAAAACTTTTCTTCAAATTGTTAATGGATTATACAGAAAGCAAGGAAAGTGCGCTCCTTTATTGCACGACTGACTGAGTCACTCACGTGAAAATCATATTATAACCAATGAATCTAACTACACACGGCACAACGTATCTCTTATTTACATTGTGTCTATGATTTGGTGTTATAATGAGAGGATTTGCGAGCGTGTAGAATGTGGTCAGTGAATTCGAGTTAAACAAAAAATTGTTCAGAGTGAATTTTGACTTACCTACAGTAAACACGTCTGATTGGCCATTGCTTTCAAAAGAGACGTTAAAACGGCAAATTTCACCAAAAGGTGACAAGTTTGCATCCTTGAACATCCTTTGCATCTCAGAAACATAGTTTTCTTTATATTTTAATGTGTCACTAAAATGTTGTTGGTTAATAGGTTATAATAATATATTTTATAATTTAAGAAAAAGCAGCTGCTTTTCTCTATTCATTTGCCAGGTTTTTTTTTTCAGTTTTAAAGAGTTTCCTTTAAAATAACACAATACCAAAAGTAGTTGAATAAACAGTCGTCTCATGTATTGGCAATATGCAACCATACCATGTACGACCCGGCGCATAGTAAAGTGCATTTTTATGACCTGCTTGGGCCTTTTTGTGAAAACAAAATCATGCATTGATCAAACGACCATTCAGTCTTTTTGATGTTGCAATTGCTTAATGCAACTTGTTCAAGTTTATCGCACTGCAACCCGAGTGGCATCTTTTAAGTAGCTCTGCAGAAATATTACACATATTTCAGGATGCAGATCCTTATCCTCATAACACCTGTAAAGCCTGACAGTTAAAGTGATTGGCATCGAATAGGATACAGGGGCTCTGATTACTTGCAGTGAACATAACAATGACTTAATAAGCATAAAGGAGGACGCCGACTGCGCTGATGAAGGACAATATGACACTGGGTATTTCAGAACCAGCACAATAAATTGCTTTAGAACATTTGCCATTGACTGTTGAAAAAAAAAATGCAAATACGGTCACTATCATAAAATACGTTTCTCCAA
This sequence comes from Rhinichthys klamathensis goyatoka, assembly GCF_029890125.1. Classification (NCBI taxonomy): domain Eukaryota; kingdom Metazoa; phylum Chordata; class Actinopteri; order Cypriniformes; family Leuciscidae; genus Rhinichthys; species Rhinichthys klamathensis. Next base: position 4,497,056 of record NW_026606664.1, on the reverse strand, counting down.
GACAACAATGATATCAAATGAAGAGTAAATTGACACTTAAATATCCTGCTTTTCTGAAGAAAAAAAAGAGCCCTGTAATATCACATGAGGCTTCACAAGGGATCTCAACAAACTTTTTTTTACAAAATGCAGGTTTGCTAAAGTCTGCAATCTGTCATGCTGGGTAAACAGTCTCAAACACTTCAAGTCAATGTAAATTGCCTTTGCGACCTCCAAATACTCTCAAGTTAGCCTACGTGTCGCCACCATACATCCTCCTGATAAATTATTTGTTATTAAAGCATTAAAACACAAACCACTGTTAATTTAACATAAAAGCAAGCAGTTTACTGCGTGCATGGTTTGGCATGACTGAATGCGCGCAAAAGTGCGCTCTCTTAATAATTCCTAAAAAGCTGACAGTTCATCGCGATCTCACACATCTCTGTTATTATCAATGAAGCTGACTGCACAATGAAACTTTCATAATATCCACACGTTATAATTAGAGGATTTGCCAGCATACAGAATTCAGCACTGAACAAAAAAGTCCGTTTTGAGCGGTGAGGGGAGTCTATCTTAAATGCTTCTGATTGGCCATTGCGTTCAAGAAATCAACACATATGTCTGTGATTGGCTATATCGCTCAACGCTGCAAACATGTTATGAATAGAAATTCTGGCCTGTAAATCGTTTCTATTTTGTTTTAGTAGAGTAAGTGCATTACCACACGCGCCCGCACTCGGCCATCAAATCTAGTCCCGCGCCGCACTCTATTGCGTTGGGATTGCTCAGCTATCTTTCTCTTTTTCCCCTTGGGATCCATGGCCCATGACACACCCGCCGGTTTGTTTGTCAGCCACCGGTCTGGTATCACGCCGATCTGACAGACAAGTGTGTCACAGTCTATGAGGTAAATTCTTCGTTGACAGAAATGTTGAAATTAAATATTTATTATACACATTTTTACAACGTTGTACAACTTTAAGAATGTTTGTCATGTTTTTCCTCCTACAGAAATTATATTAAAACAAAAATAATTTTTTCCATTTTTAAATTTTTGAAAAAGCTCCAGGGAGCCACTAGGGCGGCACTTAAGAGCCGCATGCGGCTCTAGAGCCGCGGGTTGCCGACCTATGTGTTAGACCTACCTGAAAAAGGTTAGACATGGGTCAAAAACAAAGAAAACAATAACTTTGTGTGCATTTTGACCGGGCAAGTAAAAATCTAAACTGGTCTGACTGGGCCAATAGATAAAAAAAATTGATCCCAGATATATTGAAGGGTATGATATATTATTATATGAGAATTTATTTCAATTAAATTGTAATGCTGAATGCCTATAATTAAATGGCAAAAATGTTGAAAAAAAAATCTATTTCATAATAGAGTGGCAGTACTGGTATTGGTGATACTGGCCTTCTAAAACATGCCATTAAACATATATTCAAAATAAAGGCTACTGTCTTTATATTTTTCTACATTAAAATGTGGAGATTAAATGTGAATTTATTACGATATAAAATATACAAAAAAACTTTAATGTTGAGAACTTTAAATGTGTGATTAATCGTGATTAATTACAGAAAAATGTGTGATTAATTAGTTGGGGTTTTTTAATCGATTGACAGCACTAATATTTTGGTCAAATAAGCTAATAATTATTTTCATAAATACTACAAGTAAATTTATAATGGGAACAATATTATAACAAAGTATGAAAAATGGATATTCATTTTGAGATGTGTTAAATATTACATTGAACACTTTTTTTTTTTCAATTATTAATGTTGGGTGTTAAAAGACGGCAAAGCTCATCTAAAATGCAAAAATTGTGAAAAAGTAGTATGCATGAATAAATAAATAAATAAATAAATAAACAAAAAACCCAATGTGGTACTGAAGTGCATCACTACAAAAATCGTTCGCGATAAGACCAGGAACGTGCTAAGAGAGTAAACTTGACTTTAAACAGCAATAACTTGGTATTTGTTCATCGTAGCTTATCAGGAACAAACCCTCCAGATGAAAATATTAGAAATGACTTGTTTTAGGAATGAAGGTGACATGACATTTGCATGCCGAGACATACGTGTTGCCTTGGAAACGTTTACTGTATTATGTGCGTGTCAAGAGATCAGATCCTGTCTGCGATCCATCACCTTCCTCTGGCTAACAAAGACAGATCCCCCTGTGGAGACGCAGCATTGGCATCGCTGTCTCTCTGTCTTTCTCTAAAGGTCTGAAGGCTGATCATGTGGCATCAAACCCCTCTGGCACTGTTCACTCTCGCTGTCTTTCTAACGTCTCTCTCGCCAAGCCAATACTCTCTCAGAAACTCTCTTTCACCTCTGACCGCAATTGATTTTCCTCACACATGAATAAAAAGTCTTCAAGGACTCGACGTCTTGTGCGCTTGTGGAGTCTTGACTAAGTAAAACCTTTAATTCTCTCTAATAGTCTCTCACAGATTCAAGTTGAATTACAATGTCCATTCTCTTAATTCATAAACCAGACATGTCTCTGATGACTAATACTTTAGTGTTGCTCTTTTCTCTTTTTTTGTACCTGCACTACATTGATTACTATGGAAACTTGTTTAAAAAAGGTATAAAAAAGGTAATTAAGAATTTTAATCTCACAATTCTGACTTTTTCCTCGCAATTGCGAGATTATAAATGTTATAAACTCACAAGTAACTGCGAGAAAAACAGTCAGAATTGCGAGTGTATAATGCAGACTTTTTTCTCTCTTTGAATTGTGAGAAATAGTCAGACTTGTAATATTAAAAGTCGCAATTGCCTTTTTTTGCGAGTTTGTATCTCACAATTCTACGAAAAAAATCACAACTGCAATTTATAATCTCGGAACTGCGAGAAATTAAGTCTGAATTGTGGGATATAAACACACAACGTTGTCCACCATCAGTTTTTTTTACTCACCTTAATGTTGTTGATTTTCTTTCTTTAGCAATTTTCTTTCTTTCGAAATTTTAAAGAATTCTAAATCACTCTTTTTTTGTACAATTACAATAAATCAGTACTGGAGCTTTAAAGCTTTAAAAGGGATGCAAATGTACTCAGTAAAAATTATTTTTCGAAGTTGTAAATAAAGATTATTGGAGTATGTTTTACAAGAAAATACAATTTCAGACTTCCTACCTCAAAATTTTATGTTTAAAGCTACAACTTGTAATTTGTTTTTGCCGCTAGAGGTCACTAACCTCTTACAATAACAAAGGCGTAGATTGATGACGCAGTAAATGAGCGTGGAGTCATGGAACTTTGCGTCATGCCGATGGATCTAACGTTAATAATGTTTAAGGGGAAATAATGTTTATGGATGAGTGAAAACATTCATGTTTTTTAACATGACTGTGGTATGAAGCAGGTCGCGATTGCTAATGAGAGACATATATCAGCGCCACACGCGAGTCCCGCAGATATAAAGGAATAAGGACATTTAATTCTACTAACATTACCTGCAAGTGCTGAATTACTACTCGCACAGGTCAGTTCATTTGACGAATGAAGCTTGTGAGGTAACGAAGCACTGTTTTACTTGGTCTAATGTTACACTATCATAACTAAACAGCATTTGAGTGAGTTGAAAGTTATAATGTTATTCTATATGTTAGTTTGTTGGCTATATGAGACTAGCAGTAAGCTAGGTCAACATTAGAATAACATACAGATCATATTCTAACATTTCATCATGTTGAACTATATCCCGGTAACATTGATTTGTTTTATGTACATTTGCTCACCTGTCTAATAAAGTACATGCAAGAGCGTGAAGCTCTGTCGAATCGAAGCCGATATTGATCTGCGTTTTAGTTCTCCTTTTGTCCCAAAGTCTGCTTGCATGGCCCATAATGTTTGAACGAAACAACAACAGCGTGCCGCTAAACATTACGCAGTTGTCCATATCTGTTGCCATGGTTACTACGGCAGTACAAGCGGAAACCAGGGATAACACGGATATTGCGTCATTGACAGGCGACAAGTGACAAGGGGCGGGCACTATTTCAAATTGTGAATTTCTCTGAATTTACAAATTCTTGGAAACATTTAGGATAATGTAAACACAATTGAAAGAAAGTTTTTTTTTTTTATATTTTGATACAATTTTTATTTTATTTATTTCTTCATTTCATTTCAGAATTGCATTCATTGTATTGTAACAATCTTGAAAGCTAGTAGTGCAATTTAAGTGTAAAATAAACCTTAGGCTCTGTTGCGAACACAGGGAGAGGGAAGCAGGGTGCTCGTACAAATGAAAAGCGAGAAGATTAGGTGTGATTCCTCTGTCTGCGGAAGTTCACGCTGACTAAAAAGGGTGAGCTGTTATCAATAACAAGATTTGAGCATTGTTAAGTGTGAAAAAAGCAGTCTCTAATAATCAGCACTGGTGGAAACTATAGACCTTAATCACAGCAGCGCAATGACAGAATTTCTGGGAACTGTGGGAAATACTATATTTTTGCAGTGTTTTGTCAGCAGAAAACAATCCAACAACACATTAAATAACAGTACAACCCACTGAGGAGATGTATGTCTATCCTCACAGTCTCACTTTCATTCCTGTTAAAAATCAATGGTACTGGTGTGAATGAGGTCTATAGAGGTCTGAGTAAAAATCAGCCAGTCAGGTGTAAGGTATCTGGGGTAAATCATTGACTCTGTCCTGAACGCAAATAAAGCACATTCTTCCTAAAACCCAAAGTTTTTAGGATTAATGAAAATTACTGGACTTTGGTGCCAACAAGTCTGCTCCTAACACTTTTACACCCCTGCGACACTCGCCAGAGACTAGGCTTGGGCGGTATCCAAATTTTGATACCGTCAAACCTCCTCCCTATTTTACCGCGGTATACGGTATTACCGCGTGACTAATTAAAAATTATGACATAAGGCTCAGAAGGCATCACCAAACTGTTGGTTTGTGCAGGGATGAGTCACAATTTTCGAATATTCAATTATTTGATTTTATTATAGAATATGGAATAGGTCGTGGGATTATTGTCTATAAAAAATCCCCATGTTTTCCGTTCTGATGCGGTGGTGACACGTTCAACCAGAGGGTGGCGATGCCAATAATGCATCTAAAAGCTGTCAATCAACTCTCAGACAACAGGAGAAGATGCACATTGTCTCACACCAGAGCATGTGAGCGGAGTGGTAATATTTCCTCCAGAGCAGAGAGCGCATTTCTGAAGATCACGCGCCGCGTGCTCAGTCCACTCAGCGTCGCGTGCTCAGAATGCCCGCAGTGACATGCTGGTTAGAAAACATGTGAAGTAGGGCTGCCCGTGCATGACTTAAACAATTTTTTTTCTAGTTGACTAGTAGTAGTTGATTTAAGCCATTAGTCTAATCACATATTTTTTTATTAAATTACTTAAATATATATAGGAGAGAATGCAAAACCATAATGAGCGTTTTCGTAATATATTGCCTATTCTGCATCTCAAAGCACACATAAAGCTTGCCACAAAGAACCGGCAAAAGCTATTATTATGCATGAAACATTTGAATTGTTTATTAATAAAAAAACTTTCTATGTCAGTGGCTGCACAGATCAAGTTTACGATGCAGACTCGCATCTTCGCAGTAGTGAACGCGCATAGAGAGAAATGCACACTTCATATGAATTAGCCTACAGAGCGCAGGCCATTTCTTTTAGTTTTTAATTGTTTTGTTTAAAAGTAGACATTTCAAGCTTTCTATATATATACACTTCTCAGATATTTAAGGCATCTATATTATACGCTGAGTTTCGTTTATTTTAGGAGACGCGCTCCAGTTCACGCGCCGGCTTATATTGTCTAATATATATCCTTCTTATTTCTTAATCCAGGCAATTCGTTGATGAAACATTGATTAAAATGAAGATACAATTTATACAAAACGAAATTCACTTTAAAGAAAGGCTTTCTACAAAACAAAACGTAATAAGTGGTCAAAAATCATGTCTGACCCATTCCAAATGTTTTCCGATATTGGGCATCTTATGATCCTATCTTATTCATCTCATGCAGTTTCCTTTTCATATAATCAACATAGATGAAAAAAATATATATATATATATATATATTATTAAACATAAATATGAAAAGAAATTAGGTGTTTTTTTTTTTTTTTTTTACTTATAGCCTATTTAAGTGTCACACCGCTCCGCTGTATAGCTGTGTAGCCTACATGCATGTGTGCGTGCATTTGGTGGAGGGGTGCTATTTTCGAATAATAATTAAATAACACCAGGCGATCTTCAAATATTATTTTTGCTTGAAATGCCCATCCCTGCCAAACTGCAAAAGTCGTGTTCTTCTTCGAGACCAGGTCACTCGTTGCGCAACTTGCCATCTTTCCCCCTCTCTCCCCCACTCTTTCTCCTCCACACTGTCACGTGATGACAACCACACATAAGCATTTTTAGCCATTAAATAAATTATATTTAATATTTAATCCTTTTCTCTTTTTTTTTATGACGGTATGACGATATTGAAACTGATACCGTTGCTATTTTTAGATCCCGCGGTATACGATATTACCGTATTACCGCCCAAGCCTACCAGAGACTAACCCTACATTCGCCCACTCACGTAGTCCAAGCTTCAAAGGAATTCCAGAGAACCCCCCCCCCCCTGTTGGGTGCTCAATGCACGCAGATACAAACACACACACATATATGAACTTTTACTACTCTCCTCATTTAAAGACATTTACTGAGGTATATTTGATATGTTGTTATGTTTGTCGATTGCCCAGGTCCTATGAAGGGATCTATGAGTGTGTGTTAGTTTAAAACAAACTACAAGGGCAGTTAATTATGCTTTTAATGTAACTTTGCAATATAACTCTCCTTAAATGTCTTTCTTCCTATGTTCAGAATCCTTGTGATCTGACAAGGTCATTTATGTAATTGAACAAGCTATAAAATGTATTTTACTATGTTTTACCATCTTTGGAATGATTCTGAACAAATTCTGACTGATCGTAAAACCTGTGAATGCGGCCATAATTTAGCTTTGACAAGACAAAGAGAATTTTGCCGCCAAGAGTTTCGTTGAATGTCATTGGCCAGTCGCACCTCAGAGGTGTGGACTCCAGTTCCTTTAAAGAGAACTGGACTCGCTCTTCCTGCCCCTGTCTTCCCTCTCTGGCTGGTACCCTGGACTCTATCTTCCTCCAACATGTGACGCGCGCTTGACTCTCTCGCTCGCTCATACTCTGGACTCTCCCTTCCTTCATCATGTGACTCCTTGGTCCATCGGGACCTCGTGTTCATGCGATGACCCATCTTTCCTTTGTTTGTCTAGTTCAGTTTTATTTTCCTTTTTGTATTCTCCTTTGTTCATTCTCACCGGCGAGTGAAATGAACTTAGTTTGAATCATTTCTTTGGCAACACCTTCAACGGACGATTTGAACATCCCGCCACACGGGCGCGCCGGAAATGACCTCTGACCGGGTCCGGAACACACGCACACACACACGAGAGAACATGATCAGCAAGTATTCGTTTCTTACCGAGATCTAAATACTGCTAAGATTGCCTGCCCTAATTAGGGTACGATTTGACTCTAGTTGTCTCTCTTAACGGTTCTGTGTCTGATGAATTTAGCCAAACTCACCAGCTCTCTCTCTCTCTCTCTTTCTATATGCATTCTCCTTCCTCAATGTTTTATTGTGTTTGTAAATACATTTATTCCTTGTAACGTTTATTAACCGTATACGTAATCACCTTTATTAAATACATATATTCATTGATTTATTCTGCCTGTGCTCATACTTCAAATCACTTAAATGTTTCGATCAGCAACAAGCTTTGAAATGGTATAATACTTTAAATAGTATTGTGACAAAACAGGAGAGCTATCTTTTACGGCCGTAAAGATCGTCTCTTCCTGCGAGTCTCTTAAAGGTAATTTCTCTGTGGAAATTGATGAAGATCCATGACCAGTTTGCTGGACAAACAGATTATTCGATACTAATTAATTCCATTGAGGAGTATCCTGAGAATCTATATATTCTAGACAATTTGCATATGAATATTGAATTATAATTCGTTATGATTTGATTATTGATAAATAAAATTGATCTATCTTGCCGATCTGTATGAATAATTGATTATACATCCATTGTATTCAGTCGTTCATAACAGATTGGCAACGTAACCCCCTTTGCCGGGTGATTTTTAACATGTATTGTTATCTGGGTCAAACCCGTATCAATAGTTATTAATTTGTAATTACTAAATATTGAATACATATTCCCCAATGGCCCAAATACTTTACACAGGCAACGGTCTAGTCTTCAACAGGCTTTGATTTAGAGAAGCAGCAATAGTGTGTCGGTATTGAACTGTCCTGTCAACAAAAGCTGATCTTAGGAGCTGGTGAAGCAACACACAGTTACAACTGAGAGACGAAATTTACAAAAAAACATGTCCAGGTCAGATTTTACCCCCTTTTTTTTTTCTTTTTTTAAATAAGTTATATTCTGCATTAAGCAATTACTCAGCCTATATTTTAGGACAACTGAATTGACATTATTTTCATGACAATTAAGCAAATTCTTCCCAAATTCCCATTTTATGTATCCTTGGTGATGATTACATTCTTATATAAGAAAATAATGCACTTGTCACAATGTCAATGTAGTAAAACAAATAAATACTTTATATAAAAATAAAACATTTACTAACAATTTGTGTGAAAATATGAAAGCAGTAAAATCTTAGAAAATAAACATAAAAAATATACTATAATATAATATTAAAAACAAAATCTTAAGCCAAAGCTAAATATAATTTCATATAAAAATATCTAATTTATAATAATTTCTTTTATTTTGGGATAAAATGTCACCAGGACATCTTGCGTGAGATTCACCGACAAGTCAGTTCTCCATTTAAACTCAAAATAAAACTCAACTAAAATCATTACAAATCAGCTATTATAAAAGATGATTTAAAAAAGCCAGTTCAACTAAAGAGCTGCCACCCATTTCTTCACGTCTATCATCTCTCAAACAAGAGAAGGCTACATAGAGAGAAGCTGTTTATCAGCCGAACGCCAATCTGCAATATATCAGCATAGATCTATGACAAAGCATAAAGCTTAGCGTCTAGGGTCAGGTGTTACAATCCACGGCCTCGTTTGACAAATATCACAATTCCTCTCAGGCAAGCTATCGTTCAGCACGGCAGCTGTGAAATGACAGCTCTGCAGGTTAATGGCATACTGATTAAATGAGACGTGTGTTAATGTTGACAAGGTTATGGCCTGATAAATCACATGAGGTATGAATTCCAATGCCGGCTACTGGGCTGCTGCTTTATCAGAGTAATTGGCTGTACCCTGTACAGATAATTTATTTACATTTCAGCACAGTTAATCGGCCATGATGCCACTACAAATATGAGCTGCATTGCAAATAATGTAAACGTGTTATGAAAGTACTATGGACAGCATCAGGCTGGATGTTTAAATAGAAGGGATCAGGAAAAAGGTCCAAAAGTTTTGAAAAACAACCGTATTCTATGTATACAAACAATATTAAATTCGTTCAAATGTTTAAAATACATCACCATCACATACGTGATAAAAACTAAAAGGTCAAGGATGTCTGAAAACCATTCATCAGCACAATTTGAAAATAATTTGTTTTCTAAACAACATGTTACATCAAACATTGTCATTTCATCTTCAGCGTGAATACATGAAAAGTTTATCAATACAACAACTTATGCCAGCAGACAAAAGAACTAAAAAACAATTTGTTTCAAGAAGCGCAATTGATAAGGTCATAGGCAAGTAAAAAACACATCAAAGTAATTAGACACAATTACTTACTCTCAGCAATGATGCGTTGTCCTGTCCAGTCGTCATTGATAACTTGTATATTCCCATAATGAACATCGCTGAAGAAAATCCGATTTGTTCCTTGTGTTTTCTGCCGATGATCAAAGGCCAAAGCTATAATGTTCTTAAAATAAGTCGGGTTCTCATACGCCCGGATGGGGGAGTTGAGGTTATTCTCGTCTGAGAGATGAATACTCCTCAAGACGGTCCTCTCAGAGTAGAGCAGGTAACCCTCGTACCTGTTGCACCTGAGTCCATCCTGAGCAAGATATCCATGGGCACAAGCACAGGTTTTCTGGTTATTCCCCAAGTAAAAACAAAGTTGCTGGCATCCTCCGTTCTCTCTGCTGCAAGCGTTCGTACCTGGGTAAGTCGAAAAATCAGAGATCAGGCTCCCAAAGAAGGGCCTCAACGAATGATATCACCTAACAATCGCTTCGAGACTGCTTCAGCATGCAAACAAAATACAGGTTTGGTACGGCGTGAGGATTTCATGTTAGGGTGAACTATTCCCTTTTTGTAATGCTCAGAAAACTAAAACTTTCTCAGACATTTACTGCTATTGACAGCAAGTCTAATTGATCTCTTTTGCATGCGTGTCAGTCAGCAGGTGTTCATTTGCAATCCCGGTCCTGAAGGGCCACTTTTCTATCGAGTTTAGATCTATTCTTCCTTAAACACCCCTGAAGCAGCAAATCAAGGCCTTCAGGGTTGCTAGAAAATTGTGTTGAAACAGGTTGGACCTAGGTGGCCTTCCAGGAGTGAGATTGGGCAATCCTACTTTATCTGGGATAAATGTATGAATGTACTTGTGTGCATTGGTGAAATATTCAAAGAACAGGAAAACTGCCATTAAGTGAAACCTCAACCTTTCTCCCGATCCTGGTTAAAGACCTTCACATCTTTCAGACTGACGCCCAAGCCGCTCCTGATAGTGACCACGTCCACAGCATCTTTCTTGGAAGCACGGCGGATGGATCCGTTGGCGTAGGCTCTACCGTCATGGGGGCACAAGACCAAAAGTTTGACACTTGATAATCTATGGCCCTCGACTAATTAAAACCAAAGAACTCATTAAAATACAGTACACAGCTGGTCTAACAGAAGGTGAGGTAACCCATCCTTGGAATGACATTGAACTGCGGGAGATTCTGATATAATCAAATGTGTCTTCTTGCGCTAGCATTGTGACCTTGTAGGGAAAGTGGGACGGTTTCTGCTTTCTTGGGCCATTCGTAGAGACTGTAACATTTATGGAAAAATAAATTACCTGTCAGACCAGAAGAGGTAAGCTCCAAAGACTGCTATGGAAAACATATCCACCCCACTCGATGAGAACACAATCTCCCTCTGCTCACCCCGCTCAAGGTTGATTCTTTCGATCTTGTTGTTGCGGGCGTCGCACCAGTATAATTTATTTTCCTACAATGCAGTTGGAAGACAAACTTCATGTATCTATTGTATTAAGAATGATGGGTTATATGTTCTCAGTGCCCTAAAGCTGCTAGCTAAGCCATGAAATCAACATATACTGCAGCCGCCTGCAACTTAAGCACTTTAGACAAGTAGAGGAAGCAGACCTGGTAGTCTATGGAGACACCGTTAGGCTTTGCTAGTCCGGTGCTAACAAGCACGGATTGCTCCGAACCATCGAGACGTGACCTGGAGATGGTAGGACTCTGGCCCCACTCTGTCCAGAAAAGAAACCTGAATGAATTCAAAGGAAAATACCATTAGTCTTCCTGAGGAATTGTGACCTTTGCACAGCTTGAATTCCAAGATTTATCTTCAGTTACAATGAAAACAAGCATAATGCTGTATTCAAGCTCTTCTGAGAAGTCCTTTCCTAATTAGAAAGCGGTTTTAAAATTCACTATCATTCACAGCCCATTTCTAAGTGAAATCCATACAGTCAGTCAAACGCAATACAGTCAAATGCAAACATTTGTACCTTTTGGCTACAACAGCTTGACACTGGATCAATACATTTAAAGGCACAACTTTCATCTAATCCTAAAATTACATATTTGTACCTCAGAGTACTAAAATGTAACCTCAAGGTACTACTATAAATGTTTTAGGGGTAAATAAGGTACAAAGGTGTCCCTTTAAGGTTACTGCCCCAGTGACAAGCTCTTGTACACTTAAAGGTAAAACATTTTTGACTAGATGACATGACTAGATTGTATCAATCAGGGACTGAGTGGATCATTAAAAGTGGTCTCCATAAGACAGACTTTAAAGGGTAGAAGTTTAAAATTAAGTCCTTGGTCACTACGAAGAAACGCAATTTCAGGTGAAGCTAATTATTTTGATGAGAGATTGTAAGGTCTTTTTTTTTTTTTTATGTCACTTCCAATGTCATATTGGTTTTAAAACTGCAACAGGAATCTTTAAATTTGTTCAGGGCTAATCTGAGTCTAATTATTTCTACAAAAAATTTCTACCAAATATCACTGACCAATTTCTGAGTAAGATAGGACCCCAAAATAGATGAAGCCACATTGATATTAGGGATCGGAAATATGTTGAAGCTTAACGTTTATACTCCAACCTACAACAGTACAAAGCTTTATTTAATGAGATGACTCATTACAAACACGAGGTCAAGATTATGATGGGCAACTCATATTAGAATACATGCTACAGAAATTATAAAGCCTTTAAGGAGGACGTACATCTGCAGTTAACAAGCTTTGAAGTGCTAATTGCACACGCTAACTGTTCTCTAGACGACCACAGGTCATTCGTGTTGCCACACTCGGGTGAAATTGAAGCTTAGCAGTAGAGGAAAATAAACCACAGTGCAATACATACCCTTTCATTGGGTGTACCGCAATGGCTCTGGGTTGATCGAGTCCGTCAGATATCACCACGGCACGGTACATACCGTTCAACCGAGCAACCTCAATGAGATTGAAGCCATGGTCCGTCCAGTAAATGTTACCTTTGGATGCAAAGCAACAAAGACCCTGAACCAACAGAGAAACAATAAGCCCAACAACATCAAGGCTACTTGGAAAAGCATAGAAATGCTAAAAGAATAGAAACGGAATCACCTGCAATCCAGTCCACTGCAAGTCCTTCAACGCGTCCAAGACCGTTTGTGACGATGTCCTCTCTCCAGGTCTGATCTCGACTGGATCTAGAGATTCTGTTGGAGCCCATGTCTGTCCAGTACAATGTGTCATTTCCTAAAAACCCATAAATCAAATGTTTGGCTAGTTAACACAGACTAGTTAGACCCTAAATTATATAACTACCTTATTATGGGGGCAAAGACCATATTAATTTAGGGGTGCACAATATATCGGTTCCATATTGGAATATTAACTATCGGTCGATATTGTATACTTAATTTTACATGCTAATTCCCCTTATTTTTACATTTAGATTACCTTTGCTGTCATCTCACTAATATATACTGTATTTGTATAAGTAATATGTATTGTTTTCATTTTAGTTTTATAGTTTTTTGTAATTGTCTTGTGTGCTTTTGTCATTTTTGTAGTCATTGTTTTTTCAACATGACTATCTTTGTAATTAATTTTATTTCAGCTTTAGTTTTAGTTCTTTTAGTACATCAAGTTAAACTTGTTGCTTTGTCAACTCTTCCCGAAACAAAATAAGTTATCTTATTTCAAATAACTTTTTTTATGTTTTATTTTTTATTGTTTTAGTTTTTGTTCGCTATAATAACCTTGATGTATTCTAAAAAAAAGTATTAAATAAAATATTCTTAGAAGGATGAAATGGATTTTTAGTTTTTGTCTTTTACGTCACAGCAGATTAGGACTGTGCACATTATTGTGTTGATGGCCAATTTGGAAAAAAAAACCCTCCATTTTATTTTATTTTTTTTATTTTTTTTGAAGAGCTGCCAAGCTTTACCTAAAAAAATAGGTCTGCTCCAGCTGGCTGAAATGTCTTTGCCCTTTTTGATCTCAATCAAACCCGTCTCTCCTCCAAAACAATAGAGGCAAAAAAAAAAAAGCCCAAAGTACTCGTGATTGTCCTGGCTCCCATGGTGTATCCCCTTCAAAACGTTTTTATGAAAATTGCTTTGACTTGGCTGCACGGTTTTATCCGGAGCTTTGTGCATCACCAGCTCCTCGCCTACTCAAAAATTTACATTATACTGTATCCCTTTTGACAAAAACTCCAATGAAAGCCCATTCACATCGTTATGAGACATAGCCTCATCTGTCCAGCTAATCTGTTTCGATTATCTTCCATCTGTCATAACAGCCTATCTCCACCCTTCACCTCATCTCACAATGGAAAAAATATATACACATGCAATGCAATGCCAATATTTGCTCTATCATGCAAATGGCAAGCTGTAAACTGTCTGTCGCTGATGCAAAGAGTGGCATTTCTGTCTCTGTGCGGAGACAGCTGTCCAATTACTGCACTAGATAAATCTGTACGAATTACTGGCAGATTCCCTGCAAATGAAAGTTTTCTCCATGTCAAGGGGTGATATATTGTTGTACACATGGCATGGCAATGCCAAATTGCTTTGGTTATTAAGTACAATTCAAAGGTTTATGAAAAAAACCATTAACAGCTAATTTTACAAGAACAATTACAGATAATTTTAGCCAGTAGTACTTGAATGTTCATCAATTTAAATCATTTTTACACTCTTCATTGAGGGTAAAAACTTTTTAATGAGGAAAACAAAATAGTACATAAGTACATCTGTGTGCATTTTTCTTTTGTTTACAAAGTAACTTTAAAACCAATTTTTAACCATTATAGCGGTGAAGTTATTTCAAAACCACCATCATTTATGACTTTTGACCCTTACTCATTCTATAAGACAGTACTCTTTATGCCATTAAATTGAAATAAAGTAATTGAAATAAAGCTGACATGAAATAAAATATGAATATTAGATGCATTACAAAACGATTTTAATGTAAACAATACATTTTAAATTGAAATACAAAAATTTCTAAAACAGAAACAAAATAAATAAAAACGACAAAAGCGCATAATAAAATCACAAAAAACTGTAATTAAAATGAAATAACAATGATACTGTACCTATCAGTAAAAAGTATTAAAATACATTTTCCTTTTCGGCTTTAATAATTAATTTAATAATAAAATAAAATAATAAAATTAAAAATAGATGAAAAATTAAAAATAAAATGCTGCATTGGTGAATAACTGAAACAAATGTTTTAATTGAAATTCTAAAATTACTAAAACTGAAATTTAAATGAAAACTAATTCAAAATATAAATAAATACTATAACAGTATATACATAATACTAAAAAAACAGATACTGTATATGTCAGTTAAAAAAAGTATTAAAATACATTTTTCTTAGTGTTTTAATAATATTCAAACTATTTTTTCTATTAGAATCATTTAAAACAGATAAAAGTGCACTTACCGGCATGATAGTCCAGACCCACAGTGAACAGAGTGCCAGTTAACGGCATCAAAACTTCAGAGTTATCGCTTGGATCAAGAGACAGTCCTCTTATCCCTTCATTAACGGAGTACATCAGGAAAGACTGAAGACCTACCAAAGAGTCAACCAAAAAAAAAAAAAAAAAAAAAAAATCAAATGAACCCTGCTCTTAAAAATAATGAACAGCTCTGAGATCCAAAGGTTAATTACATACGTACGCTCAGGTCAGAACTAATGGTTGTACCTTCACAGGTGGACCGGTCCGGACGAAGGTTGTAGCCCGTGGTACAAGAACACGTCCGAGTGGATTCAGAGGTGGGCAGGCACAGCTGGGAACACCCGCCGTTGTTCGGTACGCAAGGATTGCGACCTATGAAGAGAATTACTAATTAACCCACTAATTAACTTATCATTCGTGAAGGCGAACAGGTGTATCTAATGCAAATCTGTCAAAACCCTCTAGCTTGTGTACTTTCTTAAACCAATTTCAGGAACATCACAAACACAAAAAGCGAAAAAACAGTGGCGCTTTGACTTTGTTCCTCGGACACCTTGTCAGAAACACCCCAGTTAGCTCATTTGAAGTGGCGTAATGAGACGGGCCTACGCTCCCATGAGGTCCGTGTCAGAGAGATAAATGAGGGAGCTAATTGGTATGAGGAGATTTGAGAAGGAAGCAAAAAGATTTACCTTAAAGAGCCTCTAATTGGCAGTTTTTTTAAATCCTAATAGAGCATTGAGAGGATCAAGCACTCCTCTGCTAATAGACCTGTCAGTGATATGAATGTCTCTCACCATAATTCATAAAGAGCGAAGAGATTTGACAATGTGTGGGTGTAGAAACATAACCGCTGTCCAAGTCATGTGCAACCTCACCTTGTGGAAATGACAAGGATCTTTTCTTTTCTTATAAAAAAAAAATATATATATATATATATACACACACACACACAACTAAATTAAATACTTATAAAAAAAAAAATATTATCCATTAGGAGTGGGCAATATGACCAAAATCTTAGTAGTAAGTAGGTAATTTTACTATATTTATATATATATAAAACAATCTAGTTATTTTTGCATCAAAAAAAGTGTTTAACACACGTGTTTAAAACATGTTTAAAAAAACTAATAAAGGGAATTCAGTGATCAAAAGGTGTGGGAACCCTGATTTTGCTGGTTCTTTGATTTGATCTTAATTTGATTTTAGTGACTCTTGTGAAGTTGTTGTATTTGGAGATATGTTTTTTTTTTACCTTTCTGACCATCTTTGTCATACACTTTGATGTGGACCACGCCTGTGGTCTTATTTCGAAGAACCGTCAGGTTTTTTCCGTCCCTCTTGTTAACGGTCCCAAGCTGAGCGAGAACATCGTCCGCCCACCATAACTTCCCACCTAGAGAGAAAAATATGTTTTGGAACAGTTGGAAAAACACTCAAATATCTAGTTAACAAGTAACACATTAACTTTTTTCCAACGTCAAGATCTCAGGTTAAAATTTACAGTATGTCACCATTTTGTTTTTCACAAATAGTTCTGTATTTCTTTTGCCTCCCCTAATCCAATTAAAATATTTCAGATTGACATGACATTGGTTAAACCAATAGCATGTATTTGCGGCGGGACCATCTGTCTGTCAAACCAATGGAAGACGAAAGGAAACAAACGTATTTCTGAATGAACATTTTTACTTTGTTTTAACAAAATAAAATAATTGAATTAATGCAATTATATAGTAATACAGTATTACTTTTTATAATAAATTGTTATTATTATTAAATTAATATTATTAGTAGTTTTTATTATTTAAATATTTATACGTACATAATAATTCCAATAAATGTGTTCAAATAAATATTTAATAAATAATAATAAATATTTTTGACCTGTTAGTTAAGGGGTCATAAAGCCCTGCATTTTAATTATAGAAGAATTAGAAAATGCTGTTTCAATAGTTGGTTATGGCTGCATGGAATATAGTACTTCTTGGCATTTATTATATAAATACACATTCTTATCCTCTCTGAAACTGAACTGGGATGAAATTGAACTTCTTTACTGATGTGTTTTTATCCATGCTGTATTTCTTTGCTGCGGACAGCACACTGCAAATCCACTAAGCCCTATAGCGTGTCAACTCAGCCTTTAAGAAAAGACACAAAACCGAGAAAAACATCCAGGACTCAGTGCTAACACATCGGCTCTGATTACACATCATAAAAAGGACTGCAAGTGTGCCACAGTCTCCCAACATCCCTTTCCCCGGTGACCCGAACCGCTCACGACGAGCTACACATTCCTATGCTCGTATTACTTGCCAGTCGTGTCTTAGATTGAAGGAGGAGACGTCCCTTGGTGCCCAACCACACCACTGTACCTCTGTTTTACCCACCCTCTCAGCACTTACGAATCCCATAGGTGCGAGCAGAGGCATATTAGTCCCCTGGCAGCCCTGAATGGATTACATACAGATGCCGAAAGCAAGCAGAACTATTCTTAGAGCTCGGCCTGAGTTAAAGCTATCAGCCGTTGGCAGGCACAAAACCCAGGGAAAATGAATTACGGAGAACAGTCTTAGTGTATACTTCACGTAGGGCACAGCGGAGGATTGTTTAGATGCTCCATGGCGGAGAAAGTTCCTGAATGGAGTTAGAGTACATATTTAATTTTAATTCAAATGAATTGGGGCTGGGAATGAGTCAACTGGTAGAGACGTACATACACCATTTTTGTTTTATTTGTAACATATTAGGGCATACACAGTTGAACAGATTACATTTCAAATGTACATTTTGTAAAGATTTGCACAGCTTAAGTAAGCAGTTTCGTGTGTGTGAAAATGTAAGTACACTCCTACATATCTAAAATTAGACTTAAGTGCAAATTAGCAGAACATCAGTAGCGGTAAATAGGTTGCACTTTATTTAAAGCTCTGTAAACAGTTTGGTCAAGAATATACCATTATGCCTAAAAGCAAAGGCATAAAAAACAAACTAAACTAAACTGTAAAGATTAGCTGTTTAAATGCACCTACTGTACTTTTTCCAGATAAGACAATTACATTTGTCAAGATATGTTGGATGAAAGATTCCAAAGTCATTGCTCAAATGGTTCAAATTAAGTTCTAGTTTCAATAAATTCATGCAAGTAAAAAAAAAAAAACTTTTAATGTGGTGCACTTACCTTTTCACAGCACTGTACTGGCATGGGCTTATTTGATACCCTTATTTTTTTCATTAAATTTACAGCAAAAATAGCTATATTTTGATTTGTATAGCATAAAAATGACATCAAATCAAGTTTAATGAAGGCTGAAGTCTTTTTGTCCACTGAGACTACATAAAAGGAAAGTCATTGAACAAACAGTTATTCTATCCTTCATAGCCTCATCTGAACTAAATGAACAAGTTACATAAAAACATTAAATATAAGAGTGCACTTTCTTTTTCCACAGAAGACAATTTGAATGAGATGTTTGTGTTGTGTACACTTCTAATGGTATGCACTTACTTTTTCCACAATACTATAATGGCATGAATATAAGGGCTAATTTGATTCATGAACTTCCTGCAAAAAAAAAAGCTATATTGTGATTTAAATTACATAAAATCCTGTCTTACATAAAATCCACTGAATATTTGTCGACTTTCAGCGTACATAAAGTAAAGTTACTTTTATCCCTCATTTTCATTCAACACATTAAACATTTCCCAAATAAGGTCCAAAAGTTCTTCAAGTGGAAGAACGAACATTCTATGTCATGTAAAGACAACAATGACAAAGAAAATGAAAATGGAAGCGAAGAAATTAATAATTCATTATCTCTTTACTTGTTTCCTTACTCCCGGGACAGCTTGTGAAATAACGGGGTTAATTAGACATTAATATTAAACAAACGATTGTAATAATCAAATGGCCATGAGACGAGAAACCAGAATGTATAGTACGAGGTTGAGTTGTTTCATCTGACAGAACAGAAAGGAAAAAGAAAGTTAGAAATAAAGCGAGAGACCGAAAAATAAAGTCTTAAAATGAGTCAGTCTGTGTTTCTCACGAATTTCTCTGCTGTATGATTGCACAATACATTTCTTTGTTTCCATCTTATTTGATTCAATAACTTGTATGTGCCTTCTAAATAAGCCTCTACATAACAAGGGTGTTATATAGTACGGCTCCACATAGATGAGGGGAATAAACAGTGTCCGGTGTGGCTAACCAGAGAAAACACTTCTCAACCATCACTCCATTACCAGCTCGTAGCTGCTGTTTGCTGGTATAGTGTTCAGTCTGATTGTGTTAGAAGTTGCCAACGTCAGTATCTGATTGTGAGAGGCGTTGAGAAGATGATATAGTAGAAGCGAGAATAGGTTGTTCCTCAGGGTTTAATCGAATAATACCTTCCCATTCGGCATGTTTGGGATTCCAATTGCATTTTATTAACGTTGGCGGTGGACTTGGCTGGGTAGATGATTTATCTGTTACACAGTCTTCAAGATTCAAGATCTTTTACCTCAGGTTCATTGTACAAAATATTACACAGCCTCTACTGAGAAACAGGCGTGGGCGGAATAAGCTCAATTAAATGAGTTATAATTTCTATGGCTTTAAAATTACATTTCACAATATAGTAGTTTCCGGAAATGTAATGCAAATTATTCATATATTACACAATGTAGTGATGCCTATGGTTGGATATTGCAGTGAATCATAAACTGTACTCATAAAAAATACTTGCATACACAAATGTATAATATATACATATTGTAGATTTAAATATTCAAAAATCTGTTTGGATGAGTTACATTTCAAGCCATTGTTTTAAAATAAAATAAAATAAATCATAATCAACTGAATTAGTTATTAATGCACCTTTTTTGTAAAAGTAAAACTATTTTTTTTAAATATATAAAATTAATGATAAATAATATACTGCATATATACGATGTAAAAAAAAATATTAATTAATTGTGAGAATTAATTTGTATATTTAAAAGCTCTAAATTCTAAATGGATGAGTCATGTAATCAATTGAATTTTTCATTAATGTGCTGTTGTGAATTTTTTTTTTTTTTTTTTTTTACGTATACACCATAACCCAAAAGAATGGTATAGAAACAATTTTCACACAAAAAATTGCTAGTAAATTTCACTATTAATTACAAAGAAATGTCAAGTAACACATGAACAAACGTGTTTAAAACCTGGCTCCCAAATAACGCGAAACAGTCCTGTTCACTGACACCCCCATGATAGTCTCTATCCAAAATACAGCTGAATTTCTATTCCCGCACAGTCCATACCTATCAGGATACCACCACAAACCTCAATAATGATAACTTAGGCCTAATTAAAATGCTTCCAGATCTTCTCTCCCTTGGAAGTCAGGACGTTTTATCTCCTGAAAGCTGAAGGTTAGATATTTCAAACAGCAGAATTGATGTCTTTAGCTGATGATCCTCTGGTTTTGAACCAGCTGTTTCCCTCATAAACAGATTAACGTCAATCCACAAATGATGAAAAATGGGCACCGTGCTCCCAGAACACTTTTCAACAGAGTTACGCACCAGGTCAGAAGAAATGAAATGATGAAAACAAGAGGGGCAAACGGGCAAGTGCTTCACTGAGTTTCTTTATGTGAGAGAAAGAAACGCCTTTCAAGAACCAAAGGTCGCTTCACAATGCAAAACATTCTAGAAAATGTATTTTTGGCTTATGTGGATGAAAGACAACAACTCCCAGAATGCACTTGCTTCGCTGCCCTAGGAGGCCACGCCTACCGGTAACAGAGCGCAGTAGTTAAACAACAAGTCTAGGCTACTAGTGAGTCTCCGTGATGAGTCTGCCCGGGATTTCGAGATCTGCCAAAATGTCCGGGATTCGGCTTTTGCGTTCTACAGTCGCCGTTCATTGTGTTTACTGTGGCGAGCAGGACGAGGCCGGTGGCGTGATTACCGATGAGCGACACCTGTGAGACGCACCGCTCTCGTATCTCTCACGGAGGAGCGGGAATTTTCTTAGCAATGTTAAAACGCACATCAACCGATCACTTGTTTAGCGCTCATGTAAACACTACATTCAGATTCACCAATCGGAATGAATTCAGTTAGATTGAAACAAAAGGTGTGCATGTAAACATTGAATGGCGACTGCAGAAAGCAAAAGCTGAATCCCGGACATTTTGTACGATCTCGACGGCCGGACATGTCAGGGAAAAAGAGGATGAATGGTAACCCCTACCACTCAGCTTTCTCTTACTAAGTTACTCAGCTTTCTCCACAGAACAAGAGCCTGCTAGCTTAGCTTCCAAAAAAGATGGCTGACACTATGTGTGTATTCTGTGAGTGAGATCGGTGAGATCCCACCCTCTATGGGTGGGTTGAGAACATGCGGGACAGCCCCTACTCCTGACTGTAGTCTTTAGCCTCTGGCCGAAAAATCCTCCGATGACGCAAAAATCGTCATTTTGCGTCATCGGAGGATTTTCCAGACAAAAAATACATAAATCTCTCGTCTCAGGGGGATATGAGGGTGAAAAGCATGGTAATTCGAAAATACTACAGGTTTTCTACTAACACAAAGCTTAATGCTAAATCCTGAAGTATCCCTTTAACTAATAGAACCTTATTGTAAAGTGTCAATAAACCAGTCAGAGTGGCTTTGTAACATACTGAAGGAGTTTATTTTGTGATAATTAGGGATTGGCCATAGATTATCCTACTTTTAACGACTACTTGCCAAATAAAAGGACAAATAGAAGCTTAAATTCAGTTATTATGAGAAAGAGATTGCATTGCAAATTTGAGATAAGATAATAATGCAAAGCAAAAGAAAACAAAAAGCAAAGAAAAAAAAAAGCAAAGAAAAAAATAAAATTAATAAAAATTAACAAAGCAAAAAAAACTAAAGAAAAGGCAAAGCAAAACAAAAGTAAATCAAAGCAAAAAAAACAAAGTAAAACAAAGCAAAAAAACAAAACAAAAGCAAAGAAAAAAACATCTATCTTCGTAGTCAGCAAATTGAAAAGAGAATCTTGAAACTAGTATATAAATATATATTCTTAAATGCATTTACCCACAGATTGACCAATCAAGTATTCCAGAATCATCACAAAAATATCACTTCCCAACATATCTTCACTTTTTATAAGTCCAATCAAATCCAGAAGGGTCAAATCAAGTCCCTTCTCCATTATTTGCGCCTGAATTTTCTGTACATTCAGTCTTGTAGGAATAAGCCACATTACACAAGTTAAATGAGTTGATTACCATTTTACATTTGCTCATTTAGCAGACACTTTTAAACAGAAAAAAATGAGGATCATCAAATCTTTATTGTCAATACTTTTCATTCGCACCTGCTAAATTAATAAATGTAAAAGTCATAATAAATCTTTATGATTTGTACTGAAACCCAACCGTGAGTTAGAAGACACACACAAGATGACAGAACAAATTAATATCTGTCTTTGGCCATGTCTCAAAACACAGCTGTGAGTGACATCAAAAGATGTGAGTCATCAATGTAAGAAAAAAAGCCATGTCAGAACATGATTAGAGTTGCGATTCAAACCCTTTGGAAACAATAATCTCCCGCTATTGATTAGTAATTGCAGTGTACTAAAACAGCTCCACAATTAAGCTTTAACAAAAACCCTGTAGCCCACATTCAGCATAAAAAGTATTCCTTATCACTCATACACCGCTGTTCAGAAACCATTACTGTCTATCACCGTACTAATTCAATAGCTCCATTATTTGCTTGGTTATAATTAACCTTACTAAATTAATGCTGATGAAAACAGCCTTCACTCACCCATCACTGCTAATGCCATGGCTTTCTGTAGCTCTTTTTTCACACTGTCAATCACATCCAGGCCACTCCCATCCAGGTTACACCTATTAATGGTTCCGTTTCCTGAACTTATCCAGTACAGCTTGTTGGCCGAGTAGTCAATCGACAGCCCTAAAAAGCACAAAGATGATATGAAAACATGTAAAGGTATGATTCATTCAACAATGAAAACAATCATTTTAATTCATATAGGCTATACTGTACATATATATGCTAACATGCTGTTCATATAAGCGTAATTAGTGTTCTATTTCATTTTTTATTACTCAAAGGCTGTTTCCACCTAATTAAGCAGCACAACTGTTTTCAACATTGATAATAACAATCAAGAAATGTTTCTTGAGCAGCAAATCAGAATATTAGAATGATTTCTGAAGGATCATGTGAGACTAAAGACTGGAGTAATGATGCAGAATAAATTACATTTTACAATATATTCAAATAGAAAATGGTTATTTCACAATATTACTGTTTTAATGTATTTTGAATCAAATACATGAAGCCTTGAGAGAGAAAATCATTAAAATAGAAAACACTATGGGTTTAGAATGGTGCAAATTATATCAATTTAAATTATTTGGTGAATATTCCTTTAACTCGACGCTCAAGACTAAATAAAAAATGATCCAAAACTTTATGATTTGAGATTATCGTTTTTTTTCCAAGAGATGTTTCTGTTAAACATTTCTGATTTAAATAACAAGAATTGAAAATTGTTTCATCTCATGAAAATCAGCACATAGTTGCTTACAAAATGTGTCTGGTTATTTGAAATCTGCAATTTCCCAAACGGCAAAGCATGTTTATTTGAGGCACAGCATTAATAGTACAAAAAGAGTTCAAAAGGTTGTTTTCTGCTTTTATTTCCTTCATTCGCAATAATCCCTCCTTCACATCATAATGATGTGTTACTGTTACTGTTACTTAAGATTTGGCTCAGGCCATAATCACATGTACTGCGAGTGAGGGATATTTTTGTTTTAATTATGAGTTGAGGGGAGAACCGGGAACATCACACACAGCTCTAACAATAATACCCCGGGCTACTTCTCAGACCAAATTACTATAGATATAATGATTTCAACAGACACGGCCTAGAGGAAGAGGAGAATGAGTAAATGGCGCCCTTATTCTCACATGAAGTTACAGTATGTTCATGTACACATGCCATTTGTTAATGTTACCTTGATTGTTTGAAACAGAAACAATAGCTTTATTAAATATTTTTTTTTGCAAATGAAAACAAAAAACAGCACAGAGAAAAATTCAAAGCAAAGCAAAGAGAGGTAAATAAAAACAGCTAGTGTTGCTAACGCCTTACTCTATATGGTGTTTGCAAATGAAAGACAAAACAAACCAAAAAACAAAGCAAAACAAAAATCAAAGCAAAAAAAAAAAAAACAGCTACTGTTGCTAATGCCTTGGTTTATTATTGTGTTTGCAAATGAAAGATAAATCAAAACAAAGCAGAGCAAATCAAAGTAAAGTAAAGCAAAGCAAAACAAGGCAAAAAAAGAAAAGAAAGAGAAAAACAAGACCCTTTTTTTTACCATACACCACAATAGTTATGTTACAAAACCAAATAAGCTACTTTGCTGTGTATATAGGCTACCTTCTAAACTAACATTAAACTAAAGTACTCTACATGGGTAGCAACTCTGTGCAGAATATATATATATATATATATGATGTACTAAAATAATTAAGGTCTTTTACAAGCAATCTGCAAGCAATCACATCATTACTGCATGACACAAGCTGATTGGCCTCTGCTGATCATGCAGCCAATGAGATTGCTTGCTCAACATTTAAATAGTCTGGTTCACTGATTGCTGTAAGCTAGTAGTGCAGCGCGCTCTTATGCTGCGTTCACACCGGACGCGAATAGCGCGTCAAATTCGCGCCTACCGCGTCTAGTTATACGCTTGACCACTTTGAATCCATTTGCGCGTCAAGAGCGAAAT
Organism: Rhinichthys klamathensis goyatoka; assembly: GCF_029890125.1. Lineage (NCBI taxonomy): Eukaryota > Metazoa > Chordata > Actinopteri > Cypriniformes > Leuciscidae > Rhinichthys > Rhinichthys klamathensis. The sequence continues at coordinate 4,471,965 of NW_026606664.1, read as the reverse complement.
TGACGCGCGTAAAAAACAAAAGTTTGAAGCGAAATTTACGCGCGTCACGTGCGTCAGAATCGAAACCCGTTGGCGGCCATCTTTTCTATGTTGATCGAGCATTCATCGAGAGAGTCACAGCTCTGTATTTGCTCTGAATAGCATATATTCTGAATACGAGAGCAGAACGGCGGCGTAGGGGTAATCGTCGCCGTATTTGTGTCCACCAGACCCTTCGAAGGCGAACCCAGTGTGGCGAGTTTCACCATTTGCTCGCTCCAGGAGCTGCGCCTGGATGACGGCCGCTGTCAGCGGTACTTCCTCCTGTCGCGCGCACCCAGCTTGATGACCTCCCGCATCGGAGCGAGGATCACCCTCGCCCTCATCCACCTAATCTGTCATTTATTTTTGTTTTGATGATAAATGAAGCCAGCCTCCAAAAGTGATAAATTTTTTCTCTCTCACACACATCACTGTCCAGACACGAACTTATTTGTTGGTTGTCTTTACATTATTATAATATTTCATATAATCTAGGTATGGAATAAATAGCATTCAATACAAAATGAATATGTCTCATATATTGAAATCAAGTTTTATGTGATAAAATATTTGCTTTGTTGTGCATTAGAACTACATTAGAACCACCGTCATATTACAATATAATTTATTGAAGCATCCAGATACTTCACCATGTGACAGCAAGCAGCTAGGCTCCTGATTGGTTAACGTGGCGCGAATTGACGCAGAAGTTCAGATTTTTCAACTCGGGCGGCGACGCGAATTCGCGTCAAATGCGTGAATGCACAAAATGCACCATTCGCGCGTAACGTGCCAGACACTCAATTCGCGCCATTCGCGCGAACTTGACGCACGAATGAGGCGTATTCGCATCTACCGCGCCGCGCTCTACGCCTCATTCGCGCCGCAGGAATTTTTTACGCGAGTAACGCGTCTTTGCATTGACTTAACATTGAAATCACTCGCACCTGACGCGCTATTCGCGTCCGGTGTGAACGCAGCATTAGAGTTCCTCTGAAACCATCCACCTCCCCCAGCTCCACCTGCCAAGATCTGCTACAGGATTTGTGTATGTCTGTTTATGCAGCAGCAGCATATCTTACATCCTCACAGCAGTCTGTCTGTGTATATGTTAGCAGTAGCAAGTCCATACTTGCCTTTCAGCAGCAGCAATAATCAACAGCAACAGCTGGAGCCATAATTATTTTACAATACTATTATTATTAAAATGCTAGGTAGGCAGCTCACTACTTTAGGTTTTGGAACTTGAATTTACCAACAGGCTCTTTCTGGTTCTGGTGCAAAATCTTGATGTTACTGCCATCCATGTTGGCCATATTTATTGTGCCCCCATCCATCCAGAACATCTTCCTGTAGACCACAACAAAACAAGATACATTCAGAGAGATGGATGAGTCTTCAAGATGAAGGATGGGACTCTTTCGCTTTAAGGAACGCGACCCGTGTGAAGGTCGGGGAGGTAGAAAAGAACTTTATCTTCACAATCACCACAGAGCACAAAACAATCAAATAAAGCTGTCTCTATCTCCTTCATACATCTTGATAGCGCACATGAACCTACCTGACAGATGACTTTCAGAAATGTCGACAGGGTCAGAAGCTAAAACGAGCAGACAGCTGGCGAAAAGAAAATGTGGCACAAGGGGCGCAGATCACGAGAGATATCGAGGAACAAAATAAAACAACATGCTCACTGACTGTACCATGCCTAAAATCCTTAACTGGATTACAGAATTGCGCTATATTAAATCTCATGCAAACAATTGTGAGGAACTGGCTCCATTTTTAATTAGGCTGCATGTCTGGAATCATAATGTATGCTAATTAAAGAGGTGTCACTGGCTAGTCCAACAAGGGTAAGATAAATTTGCATTTCTGATTGGCTGACAACCAGTTTGGCATCGTTAAAGAGTTTTCATGGCTATAATAATTTGTCAGTCTTAATCAACTCCAAGAAAATGACTCTAATAACTTTAGTTAATTGTGCACACTGAATATAAACAGAGACCTGTTCAGTAATTAGCTTTCTAACTGATGTATCTTACATGCAATTTTCAAGGTAACGAAAGGTGAATTTCGACAGAAGTATGCAATTACTTTTTAATAAAAATAGGATAGCGATCTTTAGCAACACACCGGCCCATAACTTCTCAATTACTGATATGGTTCATTGTTAGCGTTGTTTTTGTTACCCTTTAGACGGATGCAGGACGAGACACTTGGGCTTGTCCATGCCGTGAACGACGGTGGTTTTAAGAGATCCGTCAAGACGGGCGACATTAATGTGGGTCTCATCGTTGTCTGAGCTCATCCAGTACATGTTTCTGGACAGCCAATCAATAGCCAAGCCACGGACATTGGATAGGTCTGTAAATAAAATTATTATCAATAAATAATGTACATTTCTTATCACATTAAACAGTATAACAGTCAAAAATATATTAATTAAATTACATTTATTTTAATTGATTTAATAAATGTAATTATTAATTTAAATGTAATAATTTAATAAAGGAAGAATAATAACAATATGTTCATAATTATTTCATAATATGTTATTCAACATACTTTTATATACAAAAACAATATATATATAAAAACACAAACACACACTAGGGATGCTCGATTATGGCAAAAATCCTATTCACAATTATTTTGGTCTATATTGAAATTGGAATATATTGGAAATACTTGCAACCAAAATGACAACAATAAGGTAAAATAAGGTATAATGTAATAAAAGGTTTTCTTTGTAAATACACATTTGACTTTATTAATAAAAGTAGGAAAATTAAAAGCAGTTTGAACTGTGTGAAAATGTAACTGGGAAAAATGAACTGCAAAGTACCTCCAGACATGATTGTTTTGAGTTTGGTTCCATTAATGAAAGCCCGTTTTATAGTTCGGGTCTTCACGTCGGCCCAGTAAATCCTCTCGTCTATGGCGTCGTAATCCATCGCCGTGACATCATCAATATCGGGTACGGTGAGGGCCATGATGACATTGAGGTACGGGTTGTCTATGTCCACTCCTCGAATCTCAGATCTCCGAGCGTATAACAGAAATTTCTTCACAACTGTTCAGGTACATAAATATATAATTCAATTCAAATTGATTCTCAATTTAATTTAGTTTCTCTGTCTCTGGGAGTGAAAATATGACCTAAATCAGTTAAGGGGACAAATATAATAAGGGGAATTGAGTGTCCTTACAAAGGCAGCGCTATAAAGACATAAAGCTCAAAGGACTCATACTGTAAATTCTCCTTTCTTGACCTCAAGAGAGATCTCTGGGGCAGCCATTAAAGAGAGATCTCCATTTCAGTCTGTAATGAGTTTAGGTAGGTCACGTAAGTCTCCTGATACACGCTATAATTATTCCAATATCAGACATTCTGCTTTATATCAAGTCATTCAATTGGATGGCACATTTTGATGAAGAAACCTAGACTGTAATTTGCAACTTGTGCCTCGTTGAAGCATCAGTGTGTGTGAATTCTTGCCCAAAATGCCCACCTGACAATGTATTCAAATGAAAAGATTGGATAAAAAAACTAAAATCAGTTCTGTACATTAGATGCCATGTAAAAAGACATGTAAGACCAGTAAACCATCAAATTCCAGAGTTTGGGTATGTGGGCCAAACGTGTCGTGTAAAAGGAAGATCTACAGTCCAGAAGACCGCTTTAGCTCACCTTGGCAAGTTCGGTTGTTGGCCGACAGTTTCATGAGATGGGGACAGGAGCAAGACGCAGAACTATTATAATTTATAAGACAAAGGTGAGAACATTGGCCCCTTCCCTTGTTACCATCACATGGATTAGGAGCTGAAAATATGGGAGAAGAGATGGAAAAAACATGAATAAAAGAATATAAGAGTATACATGCATCTGCATATGTTATATTCATTCTGCTGGCTAATGATTGATCTGTGAGTCTTTTAGGATTTCTTTAGCTAGTTATTATGCAATGCGGCTTGCATCTATCCACGTAGACCTGAAAACCATATGCACTCTGCTTAACAAGTGTAATATGTGGATGCTGTGCTGAGTAATTAGGCCCCTTATTCCCTACCCAACAATTCATGGGTTTCTTCTTGCTCAGAGCAAGGTTGTTACTCCACAACTCTAAATGGGACCGTAAAACACACACGTAACAAAAAAGTGCATAAACAAGTCCATAAAAAACAGTTATTTCAGGCCTAATGAATACAGTAATCTCTATGCCACTCTCGCTAAGCTATTCTGACACATGAAAACCGATAGAGATGCGGGCCAACCTTTTCAAACGCAGACGGGTAATGAAAATGGACACAGAACAGACATCCTGAGCTATAAACAAAATCCCAAAACAGAGTAGGGCCTAAAGCAGGTGCTAAGCCACAATGCTAAAACAGAGAGCAGAAACAAAAACAGGAAGAAAACTATTAGAAATGGTTCAGTCTAAAGATTATTAATTTGATTAAATATATTAATTCATTATTTTGTCGAACTGACTATTAACTTGCATAATTAGTTGGGGAAAAAAATAATAAAAAATAAATATACATAATGTTTGCGAACCTTCATAATAATAACAATATATTTTATTTATTAGCACCTTTCAGACATAAAAGGCAGTTCAAAGTGTTTCAAAGCCAGTCAAAAACATTTTAACAAAACAAATAACGATAAGACATGCCTAAAAAACAACAACAAAACAGATTAAACAAAAGCAACAAGAAAAGAAAAAGAAAAAAAACTATCTCTATAATCCAAATCCCAAAAAAAATAAGAGTAAATCAAGTGTTAAGACACAGGACAAACAGCAAAGAGCAGAAACAAACAAACAAAATCGTCACATTTTAATGAATTTCAGCACCGACTACTTTTGAAAACGCTAGTCCTAAGTTCAGTTCAAATTACAAATATGCATTCATACATGGTTACCAAGTTTAAGTTCTAATTACTAAAGTTCTATCATCAAATAGTGCTTGCTTATCATAATATCATAATAATATAATACTTGATTGACTGATGTTAAGAGTGTAAGATCAGATATTTAAAAAGCTGTGATATTTTACAAAGAATCATATGGAATATATATATATATATATATATATATATCAGTCTGGCGTGTAAACTAAAAAAATGTTCAAGCCAATGGTTATTCTATTGCCATGGTGTGCCTAGAGGGTTGAATAATAATAATAAATAATAATACCTTTCAGTGCTTCAAATGTCAAAAACATTTTTACAAAATAAATAAAGATGAGACAAGCTTTAAAACAACAACAACACAAATTAAACAAAAGCAAAAAAAAAAAAAAAACAGCACTATGAACAAACTCACAAAACAACGCAGGTGGTAAGCCACAGGACAAACAGCAATGAGCAGAAACAAAGAAAAACTATAATACATGTTTCAGTCTAAAAAGCTCAGGAACACACTTTTGGCTTCAAAACACATTTCTAAACTACCCTATGAGAGGTACATTTCAAAACATCCTGGCTCAAAGCTAGATATGACAAGTCTAAATATATTGTTCTAAAAATGATTCACTCAAGAACATTCACTTTCATCATCATTTTCAAGGATTCTGTGCAGTCGAAGGCTCTTTCACTACTTCAAATCGACTCCAAGTTTGATCAGAACATAAAAAAACAGACCCACAATCTTACAAAAAACCTTCACACATCTGTGCGGCGTATCCCTCCATCCAAACTGTAGGTTTATAGCTGTCAATCACAATCTGGAACGCTGTGTGAACATTTCCGCCAGCCCATTATGAGTGTTTATCTGGAGTCATGAGTTAACAAAGAGCCTCTTAGCGCCATTAAGGGTGTAATTTTGCTTTGGTGGATGATGCCAAGCTCGATGTGTTGACAGAAGGCTGATTTTTCCACATCTGGCAGATGTACACCCAAGGGAAAAGATTCTGGACAGCCATCATGGGCTGATTCAATTGTATTTTATTTATGGGGCGTTTTTTTGGCACTTCTTTTGTACTTTATTGCCTAAACGGTGAACAAATTCTATTAGGCCAATTAAAAGTAGGTTACAGAAGGAGGGACAGATTTCAAGCACATTTTCAGTGATGCATGCTACAAGAAATTACCCAGAGGTCATTAGGGGTGGGCCAGTACGCACTAGAAATCAGTAAAAACACCCAAGCAACTCTTATAACAACCATCAGAACACATTAGTGACTGCTTTAGCATCATGGTGTTGAATTATTGCTTGGATATGCAGTCACAGTAAAATGTAAACAAACAAACAAATAAATAAACAAATTCAATTATTCTGTGATATTACAGCATCTAATAGGAATAGAGAAACAAAAAACAACAAAAGAAATAACAAAAAATCAAAACAATTAAATGAAAAGAAACTAAACCAAACAACAACAAAAAACACCAATACACACATTTAGAAATAAAAAAATGAATTCAATGTTTTTGCAGCATTTTATAGGAATAGAAAAAAAAAAAAAAATTATATTTTCATTTCTTTGAAGAAAAAAAAACAAGAAATACAAAACAAAATAAAAACAAAACAAAATAAAATAAAACAAAAACAACAACAAAAACACACCAATAGACAGATATTTCTTCAAGTTCTTGTTTGGTACTTTTTTTGTTGTTGTTCTAATTGGAATCTTTGTTTGTAAAAGTGCATTTGTAGAAAGTCATAACAGAAAGTGTTTTTTAATTAATAAACAAACAAATAGTATTTTTCTACTATAAACCTTTCAAGCTTACAATCGAAAAAAGGTTTTTTTTTATGTTTTTGCAGCATCCTAAAGGAACAGAGAACTAAATAAAAAACAAAATAAAATCTTTGAAAAGCGCATTTAGTTTTTAGAAGGAAAGTGAGAACAGAAATGTGACCTTGTAGTGTTTGACTGTCTGTTTCCTATTTCAGAAATGATGGGGATTCTTGATGGGAATCAAGGGAGTTCTTGACGAGACAGCTTTGCAGCCAATTAGTCCCTAAAATCTTCTATTGCGAAATGGGAATGTGCCAAAACTGGGTCTTTGAACGCTGTTAATCCAACATGACAACTTCGCTCAATCTAGAGATTTCTCTCATTATGTTCTTTGGATCCTTCAAATCATCATCTGTTCAAAGTCCCTCTAGACAGTTTTGAAAGACAGAAGATGGTTTCTTACTTTGTGGCTGCCTGCTGGGATGGTATATCTCCAGGTCAAAGGGTTGGGCGCTGGTTTTTTGGATGACGGTCACATTGGCTCCGGTCCATTTGTTGGCTTTGGTCAATGTGTTGGTCCTCCAGTCGGTCCAATAGACGTCCCCTCCAAATAGAGACACGGCGAAGGGGTGAGAGAGGAGCTCGTGTCCTCGAAGAATTTCAATCACCCCTGTGCCGTCATATAGAGCGGAGTATATCGCGTCAGATCTGAGGAGAGACAAATAATCATAGTAATCATCATCATCATCAGCAGATTATTTTAAAGTCAACAAGAAATCAAAACAGGCCCTATTTACTTTCTTAATACACTGTCAAACTGAATCAAACCGAAGATTGTAAATATTTGAATTACATTAATTCAATAAATTAAATTGAGTCGAGTACAGAGGTAAATGATATTCATTACATTTGATTCGATTCAATTCAGGTTGATTTGACTCGAGTCATGTCAAGTCAATACAAGTAAAAACAAATCAACTTGAACTTAACTGAATCAAATCAAACTTCATAAATCTAGTTTAATTCTGAATTACAGCAATTAAATTAAATTAACTGAGTTTCAACCTGAAACGAACTGAACTTAATAAATCGTGTTCACCTCTAAATTACATCAGTTAACCCTCTGGGGACCAGAAACGCGCCGGCGCGTTTTGCCGTTTTTTTTTTCACATAGCAGAAAAATAGACTTAAAATACTCTGTTGATTTTGATCGTACATATAAGTGTTATACATCAATCGATCCTGTTAATTGTCTATTATTTTTCTGTATACTCACAATAAAAACAAAGTTTTGTGCTTTTTGTCAAATAAAGAAAAATAAACATGATGCGAGTTTTGCCTTCTCTCTGTCAGTGCAGTCCATTCTGAAACACGTCCGAAAAATTAACTCTAACTCTGCAAATACTTGTCATACAGGCACGAGAGATTTTTCTTTATGAAACTTGAATTCTCTTCTTTTCAATGAAGTAATTTATATAAAAAACAAATATTCTCAGTTTATGTAATCTGTATGAAAAGAGAGTGCTGTCAGATTTTTTTCCCCCAGCTCATTACACTTCATTACGCGTTAATCTGACACGCCCACGGAGGACGCGCGCTATTCAAACGCAAATGTTGAGGCAAGCCATGACAATGCCCACATCAGCCGTTCCACCGCGGTGGTAAAATGTGGGGTGTATTTTCTGCCTTTTACCGCCTTAAGAGGCGCTACAATCATAGACTCTGAAAAGTGTTTGTTTATTCTCTCTAATGCGTAATCTGCCGCCGCACCGCGGCTCATTCAGAGCGATTGAAAGCTGGTAGCAGATGAATTCAACAAGTGAAACGTAGTTAAAATAATTCATAATCACAATACTGAAATTAGGCTACTGAAATGAAATTGAATAAATAATGAAAAAATAAAACATTGCAATAAAACCATTTACAGACGTACAGACGATAGCTCAGTGGTTAACGCAACAACACGAGCTTCGAGGAGCTTCAATCGACCCGAGATCGAATCTCAATGTAGCATACATGTTGTTAACCGATGTTGGCCAACAGCGTTTATATTTAACCTTCTTGATGCTTAAATAGCTAACTGTTTATAACTGTTTACTTATTTAAAGTCAAGAGTTTTGTTTAATTATTATTACAACATAAATTTGCTACATTCCTGGAACCGCAGCGCTGCAGACATAAACTGATGAAGGAAGATTGTTGCGACATTTTAAATTTGTATTGCCAAAGAAATGACAGCTATATTAAACAATTAAAACAGTAGGCCTACAAAACGAAAATTGTCCAAAGCAACATAATTAAATTAAAACACGCGTTTTTCTTTGCCTCTCTCGCGCTGAATCTCTTTTTAACAAGTTTATTTAGTCTCCCTCGCTCTCCATATGAAAGAGGAACATTAACACCTAGGCCTATTGTCCTGCGCGCTCGATACAGCACTGAACTGTCCCTCCAACCCCCCACCGGCTATCGGAGTCTGAGGCTGATTTAACACAAAGAGAAGTCGCAATTTACACTTAAATCGCTATTCTAGACAGTGTTGATAATGAAGGAATTAAATGATTTAAGTTACATGTAGCCTAGTGATATTTCTGTCATTAAAAGTTTATTACTAAATATTTCATTATTTCAGTAATTGATGAAATAAAACTGGTTTGGGCCAGCTTTTTCCAAGCAAAACTAAATATAATATGAAAAAACGCATGTTAATTTGTTGTCATGAACAAAATGTTCAACTCAATATTAAATTCTACAGGGATCTTTGGATCCTTACAACCAGGCATGCAATTTGTGAATTAAGTTTTTTTTTTTTTTTTTTTTAAATAAATATCGAACCACGGTGCTTCGTGGTAATGCTGCTAAATTAAATAACATGTATAGAATAATTATGAACTTAAATGAAACAATATCGCAACATTTCGACAAATACATTATTTTATCTGTTTTTACATTTTAATTCAGGGCGATTTAGCCTACATTTAATTAGAGCGAGATTTTCACCCTTGTCTTGTCATTTTCTCATTGGGAAGCACTTACATAGGCTACATGTTTGAGTAGATCCTCTGTACCTCTCGTTTTCATTATGGATTACATAATCAGATAACATTTATTAGCCTGAATATTTAGACATTTAAAGGCTTTAGACATAGCCGATTTCTTATAGTGACTGAGCTGAAGTGGCTTTCGGTTCATTTTTGTGACGCGCAGTTCCCGGAGACAGAGACGACAGATAAACTTTTGTCGTTAGCAAAAGTTCGAATAAAACCCGACTTTAGAAAAATGCATAGGGCCACTCGGCGTGGTGTGCCAAAACACTTAATTATAAACTTCAATATTTCATTCAAAATAATCTCAAAACGCTTTGTGAAATTTTGAAAAGCCGTGCATGCATTAAGGCCACTGGAACTAATGAACAACTGAAACGCTGGTTTTGATTTTATTGTTTGTCGTTTAAACGTGCTTGTTGCATATCTCTATTTTATATTTGATATGGTCTATTGGTGAAGTAGCCTATAGCATTGATTACTGTGGAGGGAGGGGTGTGGGGATTCAAATAATTCAGCAGAAGCAGGGATGTTTAGACCAGAAGGAAATCCCCGTCCCCCCTGGCAAATCACACTTTACTTAAAACCATGTTTTTAAAAACTCTAGGTTGTAGGGAATCAAAAAAATAATAATAATAGGCCTAATAAAAAAAAAATATATATATATAGGCTATATATATAAAATTACTTTTTTTACAGAACTGCTTTTGAAATTACGATTGGTACCCGATTGGTACAGATGCAAAGTCGTTCTGTTGGATACTATTGTTCCTTAGTGTAAAATGGAAATGCATGGTAATTTTATTTTATAAATATAAGCAAAAAACTGTATGGCGTAACAGAGTTTTAGAGCTACACAAATCTCTCTGCATTAATAAATATAAAATTTACAGTACACAATGTTTGTTCGAGATTCGAACCCGTGTCATCTTGATGATCGAACCGTCAGTTCTACCGCTCGGCTATTAATTTCCTCACTGAGAAATGCCCAAACATTTGTTTCTCAAATGAGCGAGAAAACGTTTTGTCGTTAGCCTGTGAGTGTAGGCCTACTTTAGCCTACATGAATAAAAGTAGACCTTTTACAGTTTTAAAAGATGATATCTTATCTGTATGACCAACAATTACGCAGTAAGTTCTTTTAGCTGTTATGAGAAAAATAAATTCAAATGAACGCGCCGCCGCGTTTGTCAAACTCTAATTCAACATGCCAGAATAAAGCCAGATTTTAGAATAATGCATAGCCACTCGGCGTGGTGTGCCAAAATACCCTAATTATAAACTTCAATATTTCATTCAAAACCATCTCAAAACGCTTTGTGACATTTTAAAAAGCCGTGAATGTATTAAGGCCACTGGAACCAGGATCGTAACTGAAACGCGCTGCATGTCTCAATACAGGAGCAGAAGCGCTGGTTCAGATAGTATTGTTTGTTGTTTAAACGTGCATGTTGCATATTTAAAAATATTTGTTTAAAAATAAATGTTTGTTGTAGGCTTATTTGTAAATTACCATAACTTGTAGAATTTCATCCTTACTGTTAATTGACATTAGCCCCACTTACGTTTTGATAAATGTCCCTTTGCTCCACCTGGCTGTCATTTCGCGAGCGACTTTGAAATGCGACTGGTTTATTTTTATTGTATTGGTCTACTTTAAAAAATAATACTTTATAAGACATTTTTGGGAAAAGACTATTTTCTTTTCAAGATGTTTCCAACTGTAACTTTGAACCAATTCTGTAGAATGGCCCATATAGCATTTGACCAGGATTTGTTTCCAGGTATGACTAAAAATGTGCTTTTGGCTTTCATTTATATTTTGATTGTTTGTATATATATATATCTATGTGTGTGTGTGTGTGTGTGTATATATATATATATATATATGTAGGCTATATATATACAAGAAAGAATGCAATGACAATATATGTATATATATATATATATATATATATATATATATATGAAGAGTTTGGTTCCAAAACGCAATAAATCCATTTAGATTAATTTGAGTAAAAATGTGTTTTCTTTACCAAGAAAGTGGAAAGATGAAAACCACTATTTTCTGTTTCAAACTTTCACATAGCATTTGTAGGTCATATTAACAAAAAAAATTAAAATCCAGGTTTTGATTTTCAAAGATTTATTATAAAAACGGATTATTTTTTTCCCCCAAATGCAATAAATCCATTTAAAAAAAAATCAAAATGCAATTAATCCATTGAATCAATATAAAAGTTTTTTTTTTCATATTGAAACTGTTGAAAATACACAACAACGTAAGTTTATTAGTATAATATTTTTTATTAAGAACTGTAAAGAAGATTGAAAACATTTTTCCTCCTCCCGAGTGCCTCATCTTCTTAATCTCCTCACGTAAATGATTCGATTTCGATGCCTTGCGTTTCTTACCCACCGCAGAAACAAGCAGGTTCATCAATGCCTCAAAATTATTCATTTTTTTGTTTGTTTGTTGATCGAAAAGTACAAAATCGATAAGAAAACTAGGAAGCCGGGTGTATTTAAAGCGCTTCCGTTACTGTTTACATTGCGTGGAATGGTGCGTTGTGATTGGTTGAGAGCGGATATATCGCATTGTGCAGAGAAGGGAGACTGGCGTTTGTCGCGGTTTGGAAAGAAAGGGAGAAAACATGACAGAATAACACGGCGGATATCGCATTTTACTTAAAATTAAACATTGACTTTTCAATACCAACCAGATACAATACTGATTTTTGCAGTAACTAATTTTTTTTCAAAATGGCGTTTATCGCGTTTTGGAACCAAACTCTTCATATTGTCCTTGCATTCTTTCTTGTGTGACACCCCTGAATGAAAGGCTCATTATTATGCAGGGTCACTGTCTGAGAACCACTTAATTATTCATGATAGAGGTTGGGCCGTTCTGCCCATCCGCATATTGCCTTGGCAAACAAAAAAATGTTTTTCACAATTTAAAACAATCTATTGTTTTATGTGAATGATTAGGAAGGATGATTTTCAGATCATTTTGAAGCAAAAACTCTAGGCGACAACGTACTTTAGTCAAAAGTCTTGTGGACACATATTTAGTATGTTTTTTGTGTCCTTATTTCAAAAACTTAATTTTTTAGTTTTTTCAATAACCATGCATAAACAATATTCCCTTAAAAATACAAACATGTACATACATGTTGCTCACACATTATGGTAGACCTGTTTGTGCTAAATAGAGTGTAATTTCACCTGTGCCATTAATATGTTTATAAGCAACTGAAAAAAGCACAAATGTCAGAGCATGTCAAAACATCTCAAGGACCCCAAAAACACCTTGGTCCCCAGAGGGTTAATTGAACTGAACTAATTTGATTTAATTTAAATAAAAATTGATTCATCCTAAACCAAATAAAAAAAAGTCAATTAGAATCGAATCGACTTAAAAGGTTAGTTCACCTAAAAATGAAAATGATGTCATTAATGACTCACCCTCATGTCGTTCCAAGCCCGTAAGACCTCCGTTCATCTTCGGAACACAGTTTAAGATATTTTAGATTTAGTTCGAGAGTTTTCTGTCCCTCCATTGAAAATGTATGTACGGTATACTATCCTTGTCCAGAAAGGAAATAAAGACATCATCAAAGTAGTCCATGTGACATCAGTGGGTTAGTTAGAATGTTTTGAAGCATCGAAAATACATTTTGGTCCAAAAATACCAAAAACTACGACTTTATTCAGCATTGTATTCTCTCCCGGTTCTGTTGTCGAGCCGCGTTCAGTGACGCTTGTGATGTTAGACGCTGCTGACGTGCTATCTGGTGCGATCGAGCTTCGTTTACAGTCTGAGGGAGACGCACGCTGTAAACAAAACAATCTTCACAAACATGTCTAAGGATTTCGACACAGAGGAAGACTTGTATTTTTTTGCCCAGCCATATTTATTTGAACCCGAATACACAGACACACCACATAACACGTCAGCAGCGTCTTACGTTATCAGCGTCACTGCGGACTCGTGAGCGCGGATCGACAACAGAACCGGAAGACAATACAATGCTGAATAAAGTCGTAGTTTTTGTTATTTTTGGACCAAAATGTATTTTCGATGCTTCACAAAATTTTAACTAACCCACTGATGTCACATGGACTACTTTGATGATGTCTTTATTTCCTTTCTGGACAAGGACAGTATACCGTACATTTTCAATGGAGGGACAGAAAACTCTCGAACTAAATCTAAAATATCTTAAACTGTGTTCCGAAGATGAAGTGGAGGTCTTACGGGCTTGGAACGACATGAGGGTGAGTCATTAATGACATCATTTTCATTTTTGGGTGAACTAATCCTTTAAACTGAATTAAATCAAATCCAACTTTCAACTCTGAATAACATCATTTGAATTACCTGACAGTCAAATCAACCTGAAATGAACTCAATCAAATCTAAATTCTGAACCAAATCTAAATCTGAATCAAACTAAACCTTGCTTAACTCTAAATTACAGTATGTCGATTAAATTGAATCAAACCAAATCAACCTGAACTAAATCAAATGAATTGAACTGAAATATTTTTTAACTCTATATTGTGTCAATTCAATTAATGCGATTCAAAAATCTAAATGAATATCATCATACTATAATCTGATTCACTTTGAAACCTATTTGAAATTAGTTACATTAGGTTACAAAAGTAAAATGGGCTGTGGACACCACAAACTTTTGTTGACCTAAAATGTGAAATAAGAAAAAATAAAAAATAAATAAAAAACACAACATTTATTTTTTTATTAAATAAAACAACAAAACATAGGATATATTCTACATGTTTACTACAAGGAGTTTACTGCAAATAACAGAAGTATGAAGTCTAAAACAGTCGCAATAGTCTATAAGAAGTTTAGAGTCCACTAAAGCCTTGTCGAAAGAGACGGCTGAGAGAAAAAGAAAGAAACGCTGTTGACAGACTGTGAGAAAAAGAGGATTGTGTGATCTGAATATAGCAGAGACAAAAATGAGGCAATCGAAAGCAGAGAATTGATCAGATTCTTCATTAAATCCAAGAATCTCATTATCTGAATATTAATTTGCGGTGCATTTGGAGCCACCGGGCACACGAGGAATTTAACAAGCGCTGAGAGAAATGTAAGATGGGAGTTTATGAATGTGTCAAGACAGCAAAATTGCTATGCTTCTGCTTTGTAAGATTAAAAAAAATACTTGATGGGCAAAATTATAATCTACAGTAATAGCATATCTCTGTCAGCCTGTCATTTTTTCGCCAGCTGAGGTGGATCTCGAATTTGAACCGGTACAAAAACACATTAATCATTCAACAAAAAGCTGGCACTTGAATGTGTTACCAACGACTGAATCCGAGCTTGTTCCCAATTACCTCCCAAATCCACCCTGTACGTTACAGCCAAAACATTCCCTATACGGTCTTGTCTTGGGAAAACATCACAAAATAACCCAACAGAAGAGTGTGCGCATCCTTTCTTACCGTGCGTCCGTCCATACTATCCTGCTCTCCATGTGATCCAAGGTGAGTCCGTTGGGCCAGGCGCCGGTATCCATTTCCTTGAAAACCACATGTCGCCGTTTCCCACTCATGGAAGCGCCTTCGATGCGAGGAAACGTGGCATCCCAATCGGTCCAGAACAGGGCACTGTTGACGACAAAACTCTAGTGTTTAAACGACTTTCAAACGAGGGCTACTTGCAAACCACATCCTCATTAAAAGCATCAGCATTAGTGCAATTACAAAACAGGTAAGAATGTGTAATGGCCCAATTTCATGGTAATATCCCTTCTGGAAATCGTTTAAAAAGCTCCTTTATGGGTGATTAGACTGGTTCATTACAATTCACAAACCACCACAAGGAGCTATCAATCACTGAAGTTCTTCACAAAAGCTATGAAGTAATTGGAAAACTGGTGCCGCTTGCTATTGTTTTCAATCAAAGTTGAGACCAGATTGGGGAACGCACCCCTGGCCGGGGTCCACAGCAATCGCCCGAGGGTGTTCCATTCCCCCGGCGATCAAGGTGGTCCGTAATTCGCCGTTCAGCTTGGACACGTCAATCTGGTCCAAGTTACTGTCGATCCAGTAGAGATTTCCCGCTACCCAATCAACAGCAAGGCCCTCTGGAGTGGCTAGACCATGTTGGACCACCACCTCGATCGCAGAAACACCTGCCAAAAAAACAATTGGGTAATTTGCTGTGGGGAAAAACAACAGTCTACGGTTGTTAGCTTGTCGGTCAAGTTCACGATTACTCGGATTTGGTGTTTGGTGAGTGTTAATTTTGGACCCTATGAAGTGTATGAAAAAAAAAAAACTTTAACAAAGCCCTCAAGACAAAGTGATTCCCACTTTCTTTCACTCTTTCTCAATGCCTACTCATCAGTTCACTTGTGACACGAGTGTAAATTACTTCTCACACATTTTTGGGCTTTTGATGCTGAAATTTTAACACAGTTGGTAGACTGACTTTGCTTTTTAAGTGTAAAACAGAGCTAAAGAAAGAGCTCTCTCTCAATATGCTGAACAATAAGGATAAGAAACATGAAAAAACTTGACTGACCACGAGAATTGTCTTCACATAGAATTTTCTAAAAAAGATTTACTCTTTTTTTCACCTGTTCTAGAACAACTCAATACTGATAACAACAAATATAAAGAAATAGCATAAAATATAATAATATTAATAATAATAATAATATGACAATCAAAATGTATGTTATCACAATTGAATTCAATAATAAATAAAATAAAATATAAAAAATAAAATAAAGTGTCTCTGTTGTGTTGCTAACACCTTCAGAGATTAATAATTAATTTCACTCAATAAATCAGATACTATTAAAGTCAGTCTTCATCCTGAAGGTCCTCTTCCCATAATTCACCTACCGTAAGTCGAACATCATCATATTTTCACAGGTTTTGTGATTTTAAGTAATTTTAAGCTTACATTTTTCGTTGCAACCATGATGTCAACTTACATCATACAAACTGTAAATTCAGTTTCCCTAAGTTTAAGTAGGTCATATAAGTAACTACAAAAATCAGGGGGGGGGGGGGGGGGGGGTGACTACTGCAATAATTTTGTCAACACTATCAGCTGTCAACAGCACTTTGAAACCATCCTGAATGCATCCTGTAGTGAACACTAGATTTGTCAGTATTTATAAACAATTTTTGACACACCATTTATGTATCTGGCTGTGTTGGAGTGACAGGAAAGGAAAACACACATTTTGTGAGAAAATGGAAGAAGCAGGAGGTTGCACTTGAACGTAGGTGAATATCTCTGAACGCTTTCATCCAGATTAATTCCTTGACAAAAACTCTTTTCAGTTCTGCATTTTTCTGTCCCAGTACTCAAGAATCATTACATAATATTATATCCTGTATGGTATAATATTAGCAGTGTCATAAACAATGTAAAAAGAATTGCCATACCGCCACCCTCTGACAGCTTCCCACGGTAAATTTTGTCCTCTACGACATCGGTCCAATACAGCAGGCTCTGGCTGAAATGGAAATCCAAAGCGATGGTGTTCCTGAGCCCAGGGACCAACAGGCTGTAGTCGCCCCTTTGCAGGTTGATGCGGCGAATTTCGTGTCGGATGGAAAAAATTATGAACGCTTCAAAAAGATCTACAAAAGCAACAGAAAACAGATGGTAAAGAACAAGAATGCATGCAACCTTAAGTTAAGTTAAGCAACATGTCCTGTATAGGACTGTGAAAGTTATGCAAACATGTCCTGTAAAGGACTGTGAAAATGAATTAATAAGTTTAATGTTGACTATTTGATCATATTAAATCGCTGTGTAATTTAGGATTCTTTAAACAAATTGCTACAGATATAACTCATTTGTAGGCTAATAAATGTAAATGTAAAATCGGCAAAAAGCAAGATATTATATGTAAATTGAAAAAAAAAGCAGTTTAAAGCAAAGAAACATAACTTTTAACATTGACCAATGCTGTTATGTTAAAATAGAGAAGTAGTTTAAGTATCTTATAAGTATCTTATTTAAAATTAAAACGATTTGATGAAAACTATGCCTTGAAAGAGTCTACAAAATTGACCAAAAAGGCAAGAAACTGGTAAAGCAATGTTATTAATGGAAAAAAAGATAAATGAAATGAAATGATAATAATAAGAAGAACAATATATTTTTTTAATGTTTGTACATATGAATAAAGCAAAAACTCATGTCTACATCTCTGAGACTGCATGGAGATGAAACCTTATGTGGATTGGCCGTTTCAAGTTCGGACGAAAACTAAAAGCATTTTGACAGCTCTGAAAACTGAGCTGTGTGTTCGAGTAAAAGCTTGTTTTCCTTTTTATTAAAACATGTTACTTAGTGCTCTTTGCAGCATATGTTCCTCCCCACTCTCATGAAGTGCGCCAGAGTCGGAGCTCTCAAATGTTTCCCAACACAAACAGCTGCTTTGGCTCTTTTGTAAAGTCAAACCGCTAAAATGAAACGCATATATATTACAGATGCATTTTACACCTTAAACTAAATGCACATCCTCTCTCTAGGACCGAAAATATGAACAAATGTGCTCTGAGTCACTGATTCATACTTGTCATTTTCCAGGCATTTATCAGTGTAATTTACAGTCCAGAAATTGCAGGGTCATTCAGTTCCCCTGAGGTTAATTGCCTTGCGGTCTGGACTCTAATCTGGTTTTAACCCTATTTGGGATTGAAGTTTGTGTGCAATAAATTCAGATTGTTAATCGTTAGCAATGTGCCACGGTTTACCTGTACTGTGGCAGCTGTCTCCATCAGGCCCGAGACTCCAGCCAGGATAGCAGGAGCATTTCACAGTATTCTTGTGCTGTTCACACACTTGGCTGCAGCGTAGATGCTTGGTACAGAAATCCAGAACCTCGCAGGTCCGGCCGTCCGAGCCCAGCTGGAACCCGGCCGGACAGGAACACACAACCCCTTTACCTGGCGCCACCGAGCACTCGTGACTGCAGCCACCCTTCCGCACTGAACACTCGTCTGAGTTGGATAAAAGACAGCGAGGGAGGAGAGTTAGTGTCATTATTGTCACTTCAGAAGAAAATAGCAGGGTCCGAACAGTGAGACGACGGCAAGAACTGATGGAATTCCTCAGTAGACATACGGTTGAACAGCAGGGAGTCGTAGACGCTTGAAGGATCCGAAGGAAATAGACGGAAAATGAACAAACAAAAAAGGGTTTGGTGCTCTCCGTTTGGTCCTCCAGGCTACATGCTTCTTGATCAGCAAGAGCAATTGGAAGCAAGTGGACTGTCTCTATTACCGCTTCATAGTTCCATATGTCTCACAAATTCAGGCACTAGAGAAAGGCTGTTTACAGTCTCAGAAAAAAAACGTTGTACCCTTTAGGGTTTCGAAGGCTTGTCACTGGGGCAGTAACCTTTGTACATTATTTATCCCAATACAGCCCATTGTAGTACATTAAGGTACACATTACTTTTCTAAGGTACTAATATGCACCTTTTAAACGTAGATAAGGTACAAGGTTATACAAATTACAGTTATAAAAATACAATAGCTTGTCACTGTGGCGGTACCCTTTGTACCTTATTTACCCCTAGAAGGTTCATAGCAGTACATAAGGGTACATACTACTCTAAGGTACTAATTTGCAGTGGCGTAACTTTGTTTTAAAAAGTCGGTGGGACCGGTGTGTGTGTGTGTGTGTGTGGGGGGGGGGGGGGGTATGTACAATTTATGTGTACAATAACAATTTTCGGGGGGAAAATAACATGACGATGTGCAGAAATCAATTTCAATAATACATTGGGTTTAATTTGTTGTTTAATGAAATCTGCTAATATATATTGTTAGTGCCAAGAATTTTCACGTGAATAAATGCATAGATCCACTTAATTTGGGTGTGTACTTAAATGGTCTAGTGGTGTAACTTTTGCCAAGTGTGTCAGAGGTTCTGGGTTCTAATCCATACTTGTAGTTTTTTTTTCTCATCAAAACTGAATATGTTCATCAGTGGTTGGGACAGCAGGGACACATTTGTGTGCAGTTTGTTTTGTCATAGAGAGTCTCCGCAACGGTATTAAGCGATAGATTGAAGTGCGCGTCCAAGTTAAGACTGTACGCGAGCCACAGGAGAACACTGTAATCCCGCCACAGGATAGCAGCGACAACGATCACTCAGCTTGAATTCAAAAACAACACATTCCAGCGCTAGATCGCCTCTTATTTAAAGGTGCTCTAAGCGATGTCACGCGTTTTTTAGGCCAAAACATTTTTTGTCACATACAGCAAACATCTCCTCACTATCCGCTGGCTGCCTGTCCCCTGAACACACTGTAAAGAAACGCGATCTCTGTAGACAGCCCAGGCTCCACAAACAGCAACAAAAACAAACTGCGGCGACCCGCTCCCCGAAACATGACAAACTGTTCCAGCCAATGACCGACAAGAAGGGTTTGGGGGTGTGGTTTGTGGGGTTAGTGTGCGGATGAGGAGGAGGGAGGGTCTAGCTAGCCTCCGTTTTGTTTGACAATAGTTCGAACGTCAACAAGAAGTGACGTCACCCAGGATCGCTTAGAGAACCTTTAAACGAATGAAATGAATTATTTGCTGCTAGTTAACTGGAGATGATTTCTTTATTAGTATTAGGTACATCCGTGCCGTGATATGTTTCAAAAAGTGGTGGGGACATGTCCCCACCCAGAAATTACGCCTATGCTAATACGCACTTTTTAGGAGTAGATGTTGTCCCAAAGACAAAGTTGTCCCTTTAAGGGTAAAACTGAACCTTTTAAGGTACAGAGGGTACTGCCCCAGTGACAAGTTGTTGAACCCATTTTAAAGGTACAATTTTCTACAATGGGACACAAAACAATGGGACACAAAACTATATACTTCCAGTATATCTTTTTTTTTTTTTTTTTTTACAATGAACGCTCAAAGGCACAGAACTCCAAACATTTTTTCCACCCTTAGCATCACTTTATTGTGATTTATAGCCGAAGGCTGTAGGTTTGGACAATGCAATTTGGCGGTGTGTCATCGAAGTAGCCCCATGGCGAGATGCTAAATGGAAAACCGTTGTTGAGTATTAGCTGAAGTTGTCATCTAGCAGTATATATATTAGCCTCTTGGGTGATAAGCTCAATAATGCTATTTCTAACAGTAATGATAAAGTGAATACTTGCAAATGGATTTTTTAATCAACTTGTGTATGACATTAATTCACTTGGAAGGAAAAATGGTGTTTTTTTAAACGGACATTAAAAATCATTTAGTAAATTATTGAGGGATAGAAAGGTTATCACAATAAAAAAAAACATTTAATCTCTTTGCTTTAGAAGGTCTGTGACTATTTACAGACATAAACAAATCTATATTAAAATACTTTCTCTTATCCCAATTTAAAATGCAACAACTATAAGAAATGCATTCGTAGTATTAAAAAAGGCCACGGAGGGGTTCAAGGTAACACCACCTTGAACAGGAAGTGGTTTCAAGGTTTAAATGAAGCGTCTAGTACTGACAGAGGATAATGCATCCATAAACCTCAAGGCAGTCATATTGGTGGAGTTGCGGAGTGAATAAAAATGTGCTAGACAGACACTCAAATGGAAAACAACAAAGCACAGACAGGAGAGATGAGGGGGACAGAAATGGATCATTGATGAGGGAAAGGAGCTCAAAAGGGTATAAAATGGCAAATGGAAGTACATTCAATCAGGCTACGGTACAATCTGGCACTAGCGATACTGAGGAGTCGTGGAGTCTGAGAGACGTAACTTATACAGTAGAGAAAATTAAAAAAGTTCCAACGGGGCGATAATGGATCTTCCTGGACAGAGAGTCACTTAAAAATTCAGATCAAATGCTCATGCTCAAAATAAATTTCAAAAACTCCTTGACTTTGTGAAAAAGGTCTGACCTCTTCATTTTGGTTTTGTCATGTTGATTGTTTGAACAAAGATCTTTGAGTCTTTATTTAAAATGTAATTCAATTAAATATTTTTTTATTGCCATGTCAACAAGTTGATAGGAATTTGTCTTGGTACAACTCTCAGACATAAATAACCATAAAAGACAGACATCATAAGTACGTCAACAATGTACACAATCCCCAGCAACAATAAGACATTAGACCAAAACCCTGCAAACATTCGAAAAGACAATACCCCACGGCAAAGAAAGTGCACACTGCATACAGTTTAAAATCCATAAACTAAATCGGATGGATGGATGGATGGATGGAGGGATGGATGGATGGATGGATGGATGGATGGATGGATGGATGGATGGATGGATGGATGGATGGATGGATGGGTGGGTGGGTTGGTGGGTGGATGGATGGATGGAATGAAATGAAAACAAAATGTATTTGAACTGCAAAATATCTTATTCTAAAGTAGGTATTTGTGTCTTATTTTCCAGTTAAAATAGATCTAGCTCGATTTGTACCAATGCTATGTCCAACTGTGTCAAATGTCATCAGGTTGCATTTAAACGAACTGTAGTTCACAATCATAGTGTCTAGAAGACAGAAGATGTTTGGAGGTCCCAAAGCAAAGAGGGCTTCAGGGCACAGGCCAGCAGGTCTATTCACACAGCTTCTGTAGCCTTGAAAAAAGCAGCCACAGGGTAAAACCTTAAAAAGTCCTAGTGAGATCAGGAAAGATCTGTTGGGTTCAACTCAGAGATGTACAGAGTAGAAAAATAGCCGGTTCCTCCCTGAAAACTCTCATGTTAATGTTGAGTTGGATCAGCTGGAGTTCTTATATGTATGTATATATATATATATATATATATATATATATATATATATATATATATATATAAATATATACATATATTTATTTTATTTTTCAGTAATAGTAAATGACCAGCTACGCACTGACAATCTGGTTGGAGCATTTGAGTTGCATACTAACAAAGAAAAAAAAATTGGTGACCTATTTCTCGCCAAGATTTACTCAACAAAAGTGGGAACTTGATACGGAGGCTCATTCATCATGATTAGTTCTATTATGTGTGAAGGCTAGGTCTGTTTTAAACAATATGTATCCAACTCTGGAATTTTTTTTAAATGTTTCTAGACCATTGGGTTTTGACAATTTCGTATTTATCTTATAGCTTGACCAGGGTGAGTGCATTTATCTCTGTCGGTGGCTAGCAGAATTTGTGTTCAGGCCAGCTTTGTGCAAGATATTTTAGCAGGATATTGACAGTGTCCTTAAAGTTAATGGGGGTTTGATTGGCCCTTTTTAAAATTAATAGAGGCATTAGACTGAAATACGATGTTAAATGCTTTTTTCAGGCCTGCTGAACCTGTGCTTGCTGGGATTCAGGCTACGGTTTAAGGCTTTTTAATTTAGCGGCAACACTAATGATAACTATTGTTTTATTTAAAGGCCAGTGAAATAAAAAGATGCAATCAAAATAATTAAATAAATTATATATAATTTAAGAAAAAATGCACATATTAAATCATTGTAGAAAAAAATATGAGTTTATTAATCTTAGCTTAATGGCACTGTTTAATAAAATATTCAACCGGATTTAATGAGGTTTATGCTTAGAACAAGAAGAGATCAGTAGTAATGCGTTAAAAAATTACTTTAATTTTGTTTTATTAAAGAAGGTTACAAGTGGTAAGCAATTGCTTTTTAATTTAAATCTATTTAGGGATGCAAGAAGCAAAGGAAGCAAAACTGCACAATATGTTAGAACTTATTTTAAGAAAATGGTAAGACTGTACAATAAGGGAGAGTATAGTTCCTAGCCATATCAGCCTAGAAAATCGCAACTTTACATTTTCCGTCGGTCTTAGTGCACGATGTAACTACAGAAGAGTCAAGTTTTAAATAGGAAAAATATCGAAACTCTTTGGTCATTTTTTTTTTAGAAATGCTAATGGTCTTGTCCACTCCAATGGTGTATGCTAAGCTATGCTAAAAGTGGTACCGCCAGAACCGGAGATCGGCTGAATGGATTCAAAAACGGTAAAACTCAACAGTTTAACTCTGGGGGAGTTGTAAAATGAGCCTATTTCCAAAAAAAGTGGAGTGTCCCTTTAACTATAGTTAACATGAACTAAGATTAAAAATACTTCTACAGCATTTATTAATCTTAGTTCAACATTTACGAATACATTATTAAAATAAAAAGTTGTATTTGTTAACATTAGGTAATGAACTGTGAATGTGAAGTAACATGAACAAAAGATGAACAGCTGCATTTTATTAACATTAACCAAGATGAATAAATACTGATGTATTGCTCATTTGTATTTCATTTAAGTTGATACATTAATTAATGTTAAAGAATAGTTCTGGTATTTAGCCCTTTGAGTCTATTTTGTAGTTTGTTTTGGATGAACTAGAGGGGTGGACAGAGAAATTTTGACGATGGGTCCTGTCTCGACTTTTTGACTCTTTTAGAATCACCCTTGACCACGGCAGAGTGGCATGCTCAAACATGTCCTTAAAACAACCCTTAACGTTCATTTTCAAAACTGTGCAACTCACAGAGTGGTTAGTGGTGTTCGTGTATGATTAAAAACAAATATATCGGCACATGTTTGTGCATGCCGGGACAGCCACTCTGAAGCGGTCAAAGGCGATTCTAAAAGAGTCAAAAAGTCGAGACAGGACCCATCGTCAAAATTTCTGTGTCCACCCCTCTAGTTCATCCAAAACAAACTAGAAAATAGACTCAAAGTGCTAAATACCGGAATTATCCTTTAACTAATGAGACCTTATTGTAAAGTGTGAACAAGAAAATATATTTTTAATAAAGTTTATTATTCTTATCTTAAAAGCAAACTGTTTTCTCTCATTTTAATAATATATTAACATAATTTAATGAAGTTTAATGTTTTAAGGTGAGACACGGCAGGCAAAAACATTGTGTTTTTTTTCACTGGTCAATTTTGAGATTTTGGGCTATTTGTCTTCAATAGCATGTCTTCTTTCAGACTTTTGCTGAAAAAAAGTCCAAAATGCACATTTAGGTCTTTATTTTACTACACTTTGTCTGTTGCGTGTGTAGATTTCGCCTAAATTCATCAAAAGTTGGCTTTCTAAATCATCCAGCTGCTCCGCGATCGCTGTCTGCACCCTGTCATCACATATAGAGAGCCTAAGTCCCTCCCCTCCGCTTCCGGCTCATGGGACCTTATTTCGGAAAAAATATGTATGGTGGTCAATGGCAAAAGACAACTTATCTTTTTATTCCGTCTGAACTGTGCCCTGAATTACACATGATGTTTGTCAATTTAAAAGATATTTTTTTAAAACATTTATTTTTAATGTGAAAATCGCTCAATGAACTACATCTCCCGGGAAGCGAAACAACGAGCAAGATCCGTTGCTCGTATGTGTGCAGTCTGGTACAAAACACTCAGGCATGACGGCGTAACGTTACGATTATAACGTAAGACTATAGAAAAAATGACAGATGTTAGCTTCAGTAAAGTTAGCTTCATTCATTGAGAGAAAATGTGCGCCTTTTGGGTTTGTAGTCTTTGTAATTACGTATTTTCACAGTCTTATACCGCAACAGTTTAAACTGCGACTTTCTTGACTTTAAAATGTAACTTTTAAATTGACAAACATCATATGTCTAATTCAGGGCACAATTCAAACGAGATCAAAATTAGGGATCGACCGATATGGATTTTTTAGTGCCGATACCGATACCGATTTTTTTCCCATCAGCCTTAGCCGATGACCGATACGGGCTGCCGATTTTCTTGAGCCGATATTTGGAGCCGATACATTTTGCTCCCTCAATTTACATCATAAAAATGACATGATGTTAACAAATGTTACAGGTCTCAATTTAATAAAAGTAACATTTATTTAACGTAAAAAAAATCAATATTTAACAAATAGTAAAAACATGTGAGGTAGAACAAGAACAAGTAGATAAACAATATTTAACAAATATTAAAAACATGAGGTAGAACAAAAAAAAGTTCACTGCTGAAAATAAATATTTAAGCATAAATAAAATAATTACACTATTGCACACAGTAGCAACCAGCATAATAAAGTGCACAGTGCACACTGTACTTCATTTTAAAAGTAACGAACTATTTACTGCCATGGTTTAAATTTTTCTACATAAAATGAAATGAGCATGTCTAGTCTCTATCACTGCGATGGCGAGGGAGACACACACCACACGCGTCCAAACCTCAGCCAGGTGGTCGCTGAATAAATCTCCCACAAAAAGCACGGAACAACGTTGGTATTACTTAATCCTATGACCAGTGTTCGTAACAGCTACCGTACGCATACTAGGGCTGTCAAAATTGCTCAAATGGCGTTTGTATATTCCCTCTAAAAAACATATTTGAACATATCGTCGTGCATTTGGTCAATGACGCGCATTACGTCAATAACAGGACAAATTAATACAAAGAGACATAACTACTAGTGTTAAGTAGCTTATTTGAGTTTAAACATATTTGACAACGTATTACTACAAAAAAAAACGAGTAAATCAACTAATGGCCAAGACCGCAGAGCTCACTCTGGCTCGCCCCGACTCGCAGGCGCACTCTCTCTCTCGCACTCACCCTCTCATGCGCATGCCGGTTTAAATGAACAACAACAAACAAATGTTGAGTGCTGATCAAGAGTTTTGTGCAAGCAATTTAAGGTATATAGCAGGCTTCATTCAGTGATTGAAACAAATACATTAATTGAAGTTTCACAGTACATAGAACCGACACTGAGCGCTCTGAGCGAGCTGTGCTGTGGTAACGTTAGTCTGCTACCGCGGGCATGTTTTTCCACATTCGAATATTAATTTTCACCTTCAAAATTCAGTTTTTCTAAACTATTCGAATATATATTCGTATTTAGAATATTCATTGACAGCCTTAATGCATACTGAATGGATAGTCTACAGCTATTTGCAGCTCCCTAAATACAATGGCAAGCAAGCAGTTTTATAGACGAGTCATTCGCATTTTCCATTAGGACCCACAAACTTGCTTAGCTATATAGTTGCAACCACATAACAGTTATAGAGCAACGTGTTTCCATTTTCAAAGTGTTTGACAATATTTCAGCAGTCAAACAGTTAAAAGATGCTTTGAAAGTTTAAAAGTTACCGTTATCTTGAAGCGCAGGTTGCACTCTGCTAGTGGGGGAGGGGCAGTGCAGGGTCTGTACGTGAACTGCAGCGTCTCCAGCAGCACAGAGCTGCCTGTGGACGCCTGTCTATAAATAATGCCGGGAAAAAACTATCGGCGAACGCAGCAGCCGCGTATCGGCCGATTCCGATACACGTAAAAACCGCAAATATCGGCCCGATATATCGGCTGGCCGATATATCGGTCGATCACTAATCAAAATATTTGTTGTCTCTCGCCATTGACTACCATACAATATTTTTCTGAAATAAGGTCCCATGGTGGTCGACCGGAAGGGGAGGGAATTAGGCTCTCTATACCGTTAGAAAGCTCTCTGTCCTTTGCAATGCTATCGGATCCAAATATGGTCATTTCCTGTTTATCAACAACCAATCATGAAGTAAAATGGGCGATTTAACTCGAAATGCGCAATCTTATTGGCTGATGCCAATTTCTGACAACGTGATTCGTTCAGAATCGTCCCGTGATGCGCTCTGACATTATATACATACATCACTATACTTTACACACTATATATACAAAAAAATTACATTACACAACACATTTCAGTTTTTGTATAACATAATTACTATATAATACTAAACAAATAATAAAGTAATTGTAAAAGGTGATCCTAAAGTGGTTGTGAGTCCCTCAGGCAGATACATATTTACCTTTGTGATGGACTGTTGATGTGTTGTTTTGATGTGTTGTTTTGGATGTTATGATCAGTGATGGATGAAGCAATAATAAGTTTTGGATGTTAAACAGTGTGATGCATGGATTTTACTTGGACCTAAAGCATATTTTGTCTGTAATTCATGGCTTTCAATAGAAATTAGTGGAATTTTGCCATAAAAATCGTTAAAGGCCGTTTTCTCAAAATTAGTTTTTTCTCACACTTCTAGTGACGATTTTCCACTTCTGTAGCACCTACATACACCAAACTTTACAGTCATATTCCTAACTATATTGTGAAGGTTTGTCCAGAGGGATTTGTTGATATATCATTCTTGGCCTGATTTATATGACATTTTATGCCTAAAAATAGGGCGGAAATCGTATTTTCTGATTTACAGGGTAACAAAAGGAGACATTCATAATCCCCTCAGGTAATGTCTTTTCATTGAATATATCAACAAAATGCAAAAATAATTTTGAACCTTGTTTTTTTCAATGGTCAGATTCGTCACTTCAAAATATATGCAAATTAGCACATATTTAATTAGATATAGCCTGATTAGCATATTTAAATATAAAATTACAGGAAACTTGCAATACATTTTTTTCTCCTATTCATGCGAGTAATCAACTGGCAAAGTTTCATGGTGATATCTGTAAGTTATTTTTTTTTTACCCTATTCACCTGTAGTGTCTTAAAAATAAAATAATTTACAAATGTGTTAAGAAATGAATCTGTGGTTAAGACTTTTTACTGTACATATTTATTAATGTGTATATAATCATTTAAAATCATTTAATCATTTTTAAAAAATCGGATCCGTTTGTTCAGATAGTGTACTCAAAATCCGGCATATCTACATTTGTTGCCATGGTGATGACTTCCGCCAAGAGACATACAAAAGAAGCTGTAGAAAGAGAAAAATTGGCACATGCTGCGTTAAAAAATTGCTCACTCATTTGCCCATTCTCTATTCTTTACAAAGAGAACGGCACATATGACCACAAAAGAGTGAATTCAGCTGAGGATGATTTTTGTTAGTATACAACATATAGCTTTAACCATACATCCATACACGTAGGAGCCATTATACGTGGGGGGGAAAAACATTATACATGTCCCCCATTTCAAAATCTAAGTTTTGTCCCCCCCACTATTTCCCAATGTAAGATTTTGTTTTGCATTGCCTGCCTATCTCTGCCGATTTCGGAGTCTCCAAATTAATCCATTCTGCAACTTTTAAATACATTATTTAATATTTAAAAACGAAATTATAGCCTTAAGTGCAGGGTCCGACTGGAGCAGACACGGGAGCTTTGTCGCTATGGTTACACACACGCTCAAAGTCATCTGTCAGTTGTGCAGTTGCCCAAAATCTCCTGAATGAAGTTAAAACCCATCATGTCACTGGATGTCTATTTTGTCCCGGCGGAGCTGAGATGAGAACAATCGGAACACGGCCGTATTCTTGTTTAGCTGCTTAATCTCGTTGTCAGTCGACTATGATCGCGCACTCATCTAGGTGACACGGATAAATGTACGCAGCAATAATGAATGTTCCTGGGAGATCCGTAGTTGCGCGGGATGTGGAAGCGCTCAAAAGTTCCAGAAATGTACAAAAAGTGCCCTGGCCTTGAATGACAAGGTAAGAAAATAAGACTAAATCATAATTAAATAACCAAGACTAGGTTGATCATGTGATTTTTCTCAGGAGATGTTTTGAGCATTTTAGTTCAGACACCGGATTATCAGCAAACTGCCAAGAGAACTGCTAGCTGGCTACTCAAAATAAACTAGCAATCTATTCAGTCAGCATATTTGTGTTTGATCTGTGTGAATTACAGATATATAAGACTTGCTAGACCTCGTTTTAGCTACCAAGCAACCTTTCCACAAGGATAGATTACTTTTATTTGTGTGACTTGCACATAACTTGATGTGAAATGACGCAGAGTAGGCTGTGTGTGTGTTGTAGTAGTAAAGAGAGAGAATGGGAGAAGGAAGTTTGTGTGAGGTGGACCTGGTCACCACAGACCCAAATCTTCTCAGCTGTTGCTACTGTCATATGCTGCACTGTCTCTTCATGTGGCACATTATGTTTGGCACATTGTATGGGTCACTATATCATAACAAGGTAATGCAATGTGTAATCAAGTGATGACTGATTAACAGTAATGTAAATGCTAAATGTCCTAATACCTGTTGATACTACAACAATGCAAAGTATATGCTCTTAACATTGCGGTTTTTTAACATATCATGTAAGACTCAATTTCTCCATTTCTTTGCACAAAACTCTCCAGAAAGTGCCATTTAATGGTTAATTTATACATTAAAAAAAACATTAAAAAAAGGGGGGGCATGCCCACGAACCCCCCATCATTTACTGTCCTCCCCAGGTTCAAAATTGCTCCTACGCCCCTGCATACATCACTGTAGTCACGAACGATGAAAACAACTTTCAACTGAAATCTGATCTGACTGTTCAAACTGAGACTTTGCACTAAAATCTGATATTAAACCACATATTGATTCGATTTAGGTGAGGTTTGCTAAAATCAGATTCTATGTGGTTTTTTGAAACAAACAATTCAACCGTTTTGAGTCGGATACGCCTAAAAGTCGAATTTTCTGAACAAAACCTAATTATTTCGGTTGAAAGGAGAAAATAAATTCAGTCCAATCTCTTCTGTGGCCTCTCTGGATGATATTTCAGCTAAATGTCATGTGCACGAGGAGTATGAGATATATATTGAATTTGTTGCGCTCGTGTCATTCCTCATACTTGATTCATACTTTGCACAAAAAATAAGGTGATTCACATGCTAGATGGTGGATAATATATGTATTTTAGATTCCTCAGTCATTACTAAGGGCAAAAAAAATGAACATACGGAGTCTGTTTCTCTTCTCTCACATATCCTCAGAGGCCAGTTTGCAGTGTGGTCTCCAGCATTAATCAGTCTACCTCACTACCTCATCTCACCTGAGGGAAGAGATCTCTCTCTGAAGCTTTCCTAAATGAACCTTAATACACTCTCACTAAAATCCACCAATCCCCCAAGAGCCACACACACATATGGTACACTTGTCACAAAAAAAGCAACAAATCCATTTCTAGCACATCAAACAACGACAGAAGCAAGATTTAAAAAAATTATTCAGGAGTCTATACAAGTAAAATATTCATTGAGGTGTTTTTAAAGTGTAAATTTGTTTTGAAATTAAATGGAAATGACACCCCTTCGATGGAGAAGAAATAAAAAGTTTGCGTATTTTTGCCCCGTTTTCCAGTAAAAATATCTAAACATCTATCAAAATGAGAGAGAAGGAAAAGTATGCAACATAAGAAACTGTCTAATAATAATTAAAATGCATTACTACATAATTAATTACATAATAATATTTAGTATTATCTTACAGAATGCATAGAATATTTTTTATCATTTCCTTAAAACGATAATATGTATTGAGGGTTGTTTAAAACGAGACAAAAATTGCATATTGCAGTTTAGAAAAATAAACATCAGATATTGATATTCATTGCAACAAGACTTATCATAAAGCAAATGCATTTTTATGTTTAATGTATGTTTAGATGTTTATTGAAGCCAAATTGTGAAATTTTTATTTCACATTTGTGACTTTCTTTCCTAAAAATTTTACTTTATATCACATGATATCATATTTCACAACTGCAACTAATTGTTTTAAAACAATCAAAATCAACTTAAATTTCACAATTGCAAATTGTTACTTTATATAAATGAAATTTATCACAAAATATATATTTTTTTATTTAAAATGAAATCAATCTTAAATAAAATCTTCTTTTTTTTTTTTCTAAAACAAACAAAATAAATGTACAATAGAAAAACACTGGTTTAAAACAATGCTGTTCAATCCCTAATCATGTCTAACCCTAAACCTAACCTCAAAATCTGATTGGTTGATAGCAGAGTTGTTCCCATGTTGATTCAGGAATGAGTCTACATCAAATGAATCATTATATTACCGTCATCAGTGTCAGAGGCCGGTGAGTTTAAAAAACAACCCATAATCCCATGACTCACCACAGTAGGGTCCCTCGTCAGAGTGATCCGCACAGTCTCTCCAACCGTTACAGATTCGCTCGGGCGGGAGGCACACTGACGTGTCATTGCCACAGGGAAACTTCGGTGGCTTACAGACGGACACTTCACAGCCCTCCTCGTCCGATTGGTCCTCGCAGTCGATGTCTCCGTCGCACACCCAGTCCTTACTAACGCATTTCCCTACGGTGCAGAGAAAACAAATCCGTAACAAAGCAGAATTTTTTATAACATCATTAACTCTCTGTGCGGTTGCTCTACAAAGCTATCTACTTTCTGCACACTTTTTCTTTAACCAAAACACTTTTTCCCTAGCATATCAAGCATATAATTTCCCATAGGGCTACACACAGTTTCTGAGTGCTTTTTGGACCTTACTGTTTGCCATATCGTTAGCGATAATGAGGTACATAATCATTGTTTTATTTATTTATTATTTATTTATTTATTTATGTTGAAAAAGAAAACTAAGGATTATTTACGACAGAAAAATACAGTCAAATGCTTTCTGAGAGTGTGAGGGAAAAAAATGAAATCAAAGAGTCACTTTTATTGAAAGTGTTTGGGAAACTGACAGTTTAAAAGTTTAAGACATGAAATTTTATTAAATTAAATTGTACACAATTCACTGTTTACACTAGAATGACAGTTTCGTAGTTAGCTACTATTTTTATATAGGCTATTTAAATACCTTTTTCTCCCAATTTAATGTGAGAAATGAATCCTTATCAGTTCTTCTTGGTGTACTGAGTAACCTAAGGTGTTTCGATTTACTTTTTGAGCATGTGAGACAAGTCATTAGCGATTCCCTCATTATCTTTCCAGACAAGTTCTTTAAGAAGGTGAAACAGGGTGATGAGTACATAAATTACTTTTCTGTATCCTCCCAGACCAAATAGTGTGTTCACATTCATTAGACCTTCACCAAGCCTTCGCTTAATCAGATTTTTAATTCCCTTTACTTTGGGTTTCACAGAAACTATGTTTGGCTAAGTCTCTGTTTCACCTGAATTTCTCTCCTAACCAGGCTAGATGTGATTAAAAGGCTAACATTAAAATCTCCTCCATGTTTATGAGAGGTCCAAGACACTAAAACATTTTGACAGTCGTTCTATAGCTTCTAGCTGTTCAGTTTGTCGTCCTACAACATGGGGATGAATTAGCATTTTCGCTAATAGCTTCCCTCAGGAATTTCTAATGGTTTTTTAGAACACCCACTTCAAATTTAAGAGTAAAATGAGGCTTGTGACTTCCACGTTTTGTTCCACAGCATAAATTACACACAGACACCTCAAATGTGAAACATGGACATAAAACAAACACTTCCTGTCCCAGCCTATGCTGGCCTTCAGCCGTTTTAGCCGGTCTAGACCAGTCAAGCTGGTGTTTAGCTGGGTGACTAGCTGGTCACCCATGCTGAAAAGCGTCTAACACCTTTCTAAAACCAGATTGGCTTGAGGGACCAGCTAAGCCCAGAAAAGCAGTTTAGGCTGTACTGAGACGTTCTTCAGCAGGTTTTAGTGGCTACAATAACGCAAAGTCTTTTAATTATCTGCATGTGGGTGTTAGCAAATATTTATATATGCTAGATAATTAAACTGCATATTATGTTATAAATTTAATTACACATTTTATTGATTGACAGCCCTATATTATATTGTCAAAAATTAAAGTAGGTCTTTAAAAGTTTCTCCAATAAATCCTCCAGCTTTTTTCAAGTGGCAAAAGCTCCACTTTCCAACCTCTAACTTTTAAAGTTCAGCATCACAGATCAATTCACAGACACATTTACCAACAAAAACAAATACGATTCGACCTGAACCCAACTCTCAAGGGTAATAAAATATTCCTGGTCTGCCTCAATCAGAACAAAATGATGCATCTTAAACATTATCAATTCAGTCTAGAGTGAGGCAAAGCGATAATCAATGGCTTTTTGGAAGTGACTTTCCACACACAGTCCCATTTTCAGCAGAATAACGGTAATGCAATATAATTTGAATGAGTGCTGATTCATCATGACACCCTAGGCCACAATCAACGGATTAATGATCATATTTACGACTCTCTTCACCCAGAGATGACGTTATTGAGAATTTTCCAAAGGGTGAAACCTGATTGTGTAATGTGATAATGTGATTATGTAATAGATGTTGCTTTCTACCTGAGACTTTGCAGGTGAACTTTGCCTTGGGGTCGCACATTCTCTGGGCTCCTTCACAGGCGATTTCATCGCTACCGTCCTCGCAGTCATTGTCTCCGTCACAACGCCATATTTCAGGAACACAGGTGCCATCGCCACGGCAATGAAACTCTTTCTCACTGCAGTCGTTAATGGCGGAGAGCGCTGATGGGGGAAAGAGTCTTATTGATGGAACTCATTTTAGTAACAAATGTTCACATTTTGATACTGTTTTAGCTTAGTGTTATTGTGTATTTGTGTTTTGCATGATCGCGGGCACCTGTCCTGGAGCAGGTGGCATTCTCGTCGCTGAGGTCACCACAGTCATTGTCCCCATCACACATCCAGTGCTCAGGGATGCACTTCCCACTGGAGCACTGAAACTGAGCCACCGAACAGGCGTGAACACAGCCCACCTCATCACTGCCATCCCCGCAGTCATCCTCTAGAGAGACAAGGAGAGGAAGAGAGTGAGAAAGGAAGGAATGAATATAGAGAGGGAAGACAGGATGGATATAGGGAAGGAAGGAAATAAGGAAGATAGGTGAGGAAGGAAGGGAGCCAATAAGGGAAAAAAAGGAAGACAGGTAAAGAAGGAAGGACATAAGGACGATAGGTGAGGAAGGAAGGATAGAAGAATGGAAGGAAGGAAGAAAGGAAGGAAGGAAGGAAGGAAGGAAGGAAGGAAGGAAGGAAGGAAGGAAGGAAGGAAGGAAGGAAGGAAGGAAGGAAGGAAGGAAGGAAGGAAGGAAGGAAGGAAGGAAGGAAGGAAGAGAGAAATCAAGAAAGGAAGGATAG
This sequence comes from Rhinichthys klamathensis goyatoka, assembly GCF_029890125.1. Taxonomy (NCBI): domain Eukaryota; kingdom Metazoa; phylum Chordata; class Actinopteri; order Cypriniformes; family Leuciscidae; genus Rhinichthys; species Rhinichthys klamathensis. Next base: position 4,437,332 of record NW_026606664.1, on the reverse strand, counting down.
ATGGATGGAAGAGAGAAATAAAGAAAGAAAGGAAAAAAGGAAGGAAAAAAGGATATATGGATAGAAGAACGGAATTAAGAAAGCAAGGAAGGAAAAAATAAAGTAGAACAGATGAATAAATGGACGAAAGGAAGGAATGAAAGGAAGAACAAATGGGTGGATGGATGGATGGATGGATGGATGGATGGATGGATGGATGGATGGATGGATGGATGGATGGATGGATGGATGGATGGATGGATGGATGGATGGATGGAAAGAAGCAATGACAATAGTAAGGAAGGATGCAAGGAAGGCAGGAATTAAAGAAGATTAGATGGAAAGATAGATTAAGGAAATAAGGAAGGACAAAAGGATGGACGGATGGAAAGAACCATTGACAAATGAAAGGAAGGATACAAGGAAGGCAGGTATTAAGGAAGATTAGATGGACAGATAGATGAAGGAAATAAGGAAGGAAGCAATGAAGGACAAAAGGATGGATGGATGGATAAATGGAAAGAGAAGAAAAGGAAGGAATGGAAAGGTGTACAGAGGGAAAGTATCACGGAAAGATAAGAAATGGACAAATGGAAGGAAGAAAAGAAAAAGAAGAAAAGGAAAAAACAGAGTAGGGAAGTAGTAGAGAGTGAAATAAAATGATTGTATGAGTCCTCTCTGATCTTCACTATCTTTCGCTCACCAGAATCACAGTGCCATTTCACACTGATGCATTTCCCATTAATACAGCCAAACTGGGTCAGCGGTTCACAAGTCGGGAAATCTAAAGAGAACACAATAAGAACAACACAATCAAAACGATGAACTACAAGAGACACACCCCTTTCCAACTTCACAAATCAACATTATCCCAATGCCAGCGGGAAATGTAAAAAGAACAGTAAAAGCCTTCGACTAACAACTTTTCACCGCCAAGAATGGCAGAGAACAAACACAGAGTTTGTTTCTGCTGAACTTCCCACCTCCCGTCTTATATCTCAGGAGACAGAAGCGCTAACCTGCCGCACACACGTTTCTAAATAAACCAACAGTGGCGTCGCACAACTTTCAAAATTAAACACGCATTAGAAAAGACGTTCCTGGGTTACTGACAGGAAATATGCGGGAAACTGACATGAACTTGATACGAAGCGAGCGAGCAGCCGTACAGCAACACGTGCGGCGACTCCATGGCGACACTCGACGTTTCTCAGACACCATGCAGTCGGCTTTCCAGTGCCAGCTTGATTTTGATTTAAGGAAGCCAAGCATAAACTTTAATTACTCTGTGCGCGGGCCCGCGTGTGCATGAGAACTGAAGCGACGCTGGAACGGTACCCCAGGAAATTTAACCGGTAATAACATGTGACGACTAACAGAGGAGAAAGCTTCAAACACACACTTCATCCCTCGGAGGAAGAGAAGGTGGAGATCTGCTGGTGTTTCTCATCTCTCATTTACAAGAGCTGAACGATGCTGTCGGAGACGACTCGAGCCGTCACAACGGGTTTACAGCAGGCCGCAGAGCGCTGAGATATTCCAGGCATGGTAATAAGGAGCATAATATCATGAAAAGTGATTCATTGTTTTTTTCTCTATATATAATGACCATTTCTTTTGACTTATCTTTGTATTTATGTTGAGAAGATCCCAGAATGCCAATCATTCTGCACATTTTTCTGCATTAAGCACAACAAATATAAAAAGTCTCAGCCTTTTGTGAGCTATCGGTACTGAATGCACGCAAATGCAAGTACAGAGTGTAGATAGATATTGTTTGAATCTTTAAGATGAGTGGATTTTAAGGTGTCTGAGCACAAATGCACCAAATGGAAGTGTAAAGACACATTGTGATTTTGTTCCGCTCAATGTGAGAAACATGTTGCCACAGAGTTCTGTGAAAACTTAGGCTACTTAGTAGATATTTTAGATGACATTTTCCACTGAGGTGAAAGTTGTTTAAATTTTTTCTTTAGCAAACAGTTACAGTAGTATGTTTTTGATTTGAATCGCTTAATAAATTAAACAAATTACCTTTATTTATTGATTATTGATTGATTTATTTATTTACTTGCCCGAGGCCAGTTTTCACTTTTTAATTTTGGCCTAATCTAGTAACTGTAACCTCAATTGCACCTGTCGTGATATATACATTTTCTTTATAAATAAAAAGTATTAATTTATTGCCTTCATTTTTGAATACTAGTTCATAAGGGAATAAAAAAAAAATAATAATAATAATAATAATAATGATAACATCTAAAACTTCATTATATTGAAAATAAAAAATAATAACATTAGCATATATATATATATATATATATATTAGTGCTGTCAAACGAGTAAAATATTTAATCGCGATTAATCGCATTAATGTCATAGTTAACTCGCGATTAATCGCACATTTTTATCTATTCTAAATGTCTCTTGATTTCTTTTTGTCCCATTCTTTTTTCTCATTTTAATGCTCTTATCAACATGGAAAAGTGGATCGGCTTGCTTTGTGCAAATGTTTTTTTATTGAAAACAACATTGGCATATACTGTGTTCAATTTCACACTAACATTCTCACTTGGCGCAAATAATCTCTCACACAATGTAACACTGTCCATCAATAAAAGGGTGAAAGAAATACTGATGAGGTCCTGATATTGACGAGGGGGCGGAGAATTCGCATCAGCTGTGTGTGTGTGTGTGTGTGTGTGTGTGTGCTTGGCCATCAAGTGCTAATTCAGACTGGACGTGCTGCGATGATGATAGCTCAGTTCACAACGACAAAACACACAGATCACTTTGGTCTTGTCAATGGAACCATTTGGCAACTTTTTAAAAGTAAACTTTCCATTCAGAATCTTATTGGCATCCATTTCGGCGTCTCGCGCTCGTCATCCACTCAAAACGTAACGTTAACCTCAAGGAAATACCTCGCAAGGCGTGCCTGTTGTTTTGTTTCCAGTCTAGCCAGATCCGCTTGCGCTTTCAAAACGTCCTCGCCCGGCGCAAGCCATTGAAATGAATGGGTTTCATAGCGCAGCGCCGCGCATGCTGCGTCCTGTTGCAAAAGCATGTGAAAAAAAAACCTAGAAAGTTTGCTAGGCCAAAAAGACCGTTAATTGCGCGATAAAAAAATTAACGCCGTTAAAATGGGTTTGCGTTAACGCTGTTAATAACGCATTTAACTGACAGCCCTAATATATATATATATATATATATATATATATATATATATACACACACACACACACAAAATGGTCCTTTAGGCTGCATTTATTTGATCAAAAATACAGAAAAAAACCTTGCCCCATGACCATTTTTGAGGATTCCCTTTGGACATGTTCACACTGAGATACATTTTACAGTGAAAATTCCTTGAGATACCATGTTGAATGAACTAAAATCTCCATTCATGTCTAATGGCCAGGGTTGCCAGGCCTGCACAATAAAACCAGCCCAATAGCTAATCACAGCAGGGAAAATACACAGACTTGGCAACACTGCTAATGGCTGCCACTCAACAAAAAAAGTTTATAACTCTGCTCACTCATTGGATCATTTTCATTTCAGAATGCAGAAAATTATCCAATAGGGTCACATTTCAGATTGTATCATAATAACATCAAATGACCTTCACATTTAAAACAAATCAAAGCAGTTTGGTGGGAACGGAATGTGAGACCTCCACACATGAAAAACATCAAAAGATATCAAAGAGACAACAACAGAGGAAATATGAAAACAGAACAGGCCTTTTTCTTTGTTTATGTGAAGATGCTACAACAAACACTTCAGATCTATGACATCGTTTTGTCTGGGCTCTCAATAGTATGTCTATTGTTGTTAAAAGCCTTAGGGCCATCAGATAAAACTCAACTCAAAACAGCACCTGACCTTAAACAACCCCTCTTCAGTTTTGAAAAACTACAATGCAGGCACCATTTATGAACAACCAAAGACATATTTCTGTGTGAAACATTAGTAAAACCATTGTTATGTTCAATTCAACTCTGTACATAAAACATAAAAGGCAGAATCTCATTTTGATATACCAAATGCAAGTGTTCAGTCTTCATGTGATTTTTGAATCATATATCATGTTTCAATGCAAGTACCCATTAATAGCATGCTCAAAGCATATTATAAGATAAAATACTGTAATATGGTTTGATAAAAAGCCGTTAAATGAAGGATAAGGAGGCTTGATGATGAAAAAGCCCAGCAAAATTATGATGGCAAAGATAAAATATGGAAATACAGAGGGAAGAACTTCAAAGCGCTCCACGTGTAGGAAGACTCACCACATGACGAAGACTCATCCGACTGATCCCCGCAGTCATCATCACGGTCACAGCGCCAGTTCTCCGGGATGCAGCGTCCATTCTCACAGGGAAACTGGCCTGGCTGGCAGGTTTGGGCTGTGGGAAGCATAAAACACGGATATTAAATCACACCTGAATGGATGTCTGTTTAATCCTACTTCTGTATCTTGTACAAAACCCAAATAAGGTAATCAGAGTGTTATATAAAAGCTTGTAGCCTTAAAACAATTTACTTAAACATTAAAAATGTACTTAATAAAAGATAAAACAATGTTTTTAATACATATTTGATGTATGAATTAAAATAAATCCCAGATTTTCTATGAGAACTCAAACTTTTGGACCCCAGGACAGTGTCTTTTTCTTCCATGCTTAAAAAAACATCTGGATTTGTTTTCACCTTTTCAAGGTCTATATCCAGTCTGAGCCGTAATATTGAGTAATCGCCTTCAGAGATAAACCCCTAAGTCCATGACATCCAATATTACAGTTTGTTTCTTTCCTGAAAAGGTGCAGTGTTCAAAATGTGTTTTGTATCATCATCTGGCGTCTATGAACTGGAATTAACCGTGTTATGAAGACACGGATTTGGTAAATATGGAACCCAAAGGGTAAGATCTCTCAGAAGTTTTCTCTTGGAGCGTTAAACTGCAAGAAAACTTTAAAACTCCACATAGTAGATGCAAAAACATGATGAATGTCAAGGACTGACATGCGTGTAGTTGCAACCACACTGGGCGCATTTTGATAGTTATTTAAAACAGTTCACAAAAGAACTTAAAAAGAATTGATCCGTGGGCTTTTTTTGAAGGCCATTATAACTGTTTTCCATCATGGATATCTGTTAACAGTGGGGACAGCAAGAAAACTTGAATCAAGCATGCTCAGATTGAGTTATGTGGCCCTTGAGGCATGAATTGTCTGAACAAACCTTGGTCAAAAATTAACAAAGGACACTATAAGCAAGTTAGCAGATGGTTAACACACCGGCAGAACCGCTTATGGTTACAAAAAGAAGGAAATCTAGGGCTTGACACTTACGTTGAAAAATCAATGTCAATGATTTACTATTGCTGCTGCCCATTCAGTAAATGATAAAGTAAAGTTTTTTTGAGTTTTTAAGGACCTGCTGGGACTTTATTTGCACCAGTATTCCTAAATACATTTTATACTTCACACTAGGGGTGTCCCAATATACCGGTGTTGACGATAATCGTGATATTCAAAGCATGAAATATCGACATTGTGTTAATTTATAGTGTGGCAATATACCGGTATTGGCGATAACCACAATGTTTAAAATGAATAGGACTGTTATGATAACATGACACGTATATACTCCAGCGCGAGTACCTGGTTGACCTCTCAGGTGGCTGTATTGCACCCGCTGACACCTATCAAACAAGAAGACGCAGCCCGGGCCGCGCAGCTACTCTGAGAAGAATGTCGTTTGAGCGAGAAAGTGAAACACTCTGTCCACATCCGAAAAAAGTTAGCTCGCCTGTATGGGAGTTCTTCGGCTCAAAAGAAAACAGCGCTTTAAAGGGGGTCGCACACCAGACGAGAAGCGCAGCGCCACGTCTTTAAAATTCGAACACATTTTCAACGGCGTCTGTCCGCGGCACCCAGCAACGGCTCAGGACCTTGTTCAAAATCCTGCCGCGACACAGAGCGCCATTTACATAGTTTTATATTAAATTTACATTATATTTGTCTCAAATCATCGTAAATGACTTCACCCTGTGCTGCAATATACATTTAGTTTTACATTAATTTACAGAAATCAGCTGCTTGAATGAAAATTGCTGATGTTATCGGATTTTCAGGTGATATTCTCAATTCATTCAGTTAATGGATGCTCTGAGGTAGTGTTCAGATCACAGACTCAGCAACTATTGTATTTAATTGTACAGTACAATCATAACATAGTACAGACATTATCTTAATTTCATAATGTCCTTAAACATAAGAATACTGCTGGCCATAAACTGAGAAAGTGTGCGTCCGGTGTGCGATACCTCGAGTTGTCATACACGCGATGCGGGCGCTGCAGAATGTGTAGCCACCAACCTTTTTACCCATCTCCGTGTCCATCACCCAGCAGATTACGCAATTTTACAGAGAAGAAATTGTGATTAGTCATGGAATGGGAAACGTGACATTAACTTGTTAACAGGGGGTTTCTGTGTTCATACATTCAATAAAGGGTGATTTTTAATAACCCCGTTTTCTTTACTCATCTTATTTTTGTATTTGCACTCGATTTTTTGTTGAAATCTGCTGTCTGGATGACTTTATTGGCGCCTGCGCAACAATTTGGTTTAAGAGCTTTTTAGTTCTTCAGGAAACATTCAAACAGTGTTTCGCTTCAGTTTGAAACCAGATAAACTTCACATGCTTGTCTTCCTTCACAAAAAATGGCCATAGATTGAGTACGCAAGAAGTAAAAATACATGTGCCTTGTGTTTATCAGACAGTACCCTTATGTTTGTTGGGTAAAAAAGAAAAACTATATAAACAAAGTAAAAATTAATTTGACTGATAACTCGATGTAAAAGAGCAGCTCAAACATTCTCCGAAGTATCTACTTTTGCGTTTGATGTAAGAATAAATGTAATCAATGATTGAAAACCAGGAATAGAAGAGTCCCTGGATTTCCAGCATTTTCTGGTGTTGCTGTAAACGGACTGCAGGTGTTTCAATAACCTTTGAAGGTCAGGTTGTGCTTGTTTATGAGGCTTTGAAAGAGGGAAGCAAACTGGAACGTACAGCCGAACAGGTGCAGATTTTAATTCTGACAGAGTAACAGACCAGAAGTTTGGTTGTTTACTGATTTGTATGCATATTGCAGTAGAAATAGTAACAAATTAAAATATGAAACACGCACATGGTGATATGAATGAATGATGTGTCAGTTGGCAAGAAAAGATAGTTCGTCATGGTTTAGCTATGCCTGAAGTTTGTTTTGGGTCTCATTTCTACCCATTTTAATCGCTAAATTTCACTTATTTTGGTAGGTGTGTTTTGAACCCTATTAATGAGAACGTTTTCATCGGAGAGTCATCTTGGGAGTCTTCAGCTTGCCAAAAAGTCTTGATCTTAATGATCTAACTGAGGTGACTGTCTTCAGTGGGTGCAAAATGTGTGAAACCTTTCTATTTTATTTATTATTATTTCTTGCTTTCAGCATATAAGTCTTGCTGTTCCAGTTCCAATTTAATTACAGCAGGAGTTACGTTTTTTCCCCCTTCACTTCGCAGACGATTAATTAGATCCCTCAAGATGCTATTTTGAAATTCCAGGTTTGAACGCAACCTTGTACTGAAGGGGCCTTTGAAGACGGAATGGAGTTCAAATCAAGAAAATAATCAAGAAAAATTAGAATTTACAATGTACCATTTTTTTATATATAATTTTGAAAACTATTGTTAAGTCTCTCATGACAACAAGTTTGGGAACTAATTGGTTGCATGTTAATTAGCAGTTCTTAAGATAAAGTTTTTCTTGCATCTTGTTTTGAATGTAAAGTGGCTTTTTTTTTACACAAAGCCACATAAGAATAAACAATATTAAAATGTTCTATTCTTCATCTCAATCTCATTACCTGGAAATATTATGCATAATAATAATCCAAATATTAAGCATAAAATAAGCATTACATATTCTAGTATATATTTATAGATTTCATAATTTAACTGTTTTTCTAGATTTAAGTTGTATGTAGTATTTGTGATATATACAGTATATATATAAATAAAGACAAAATTAAATGAGTAAAATATAATTTCCTACCATTTAAATCAAAAACCTGAAATAAAATATTCTGTTATTTTCAATCATAACATTTTACTTCTGTCTGAAAGCCGCAGTAATGAACTCAGGCCAAAAATCTTGAATTTCCCTCAACAGACAAGTGGACTGTAAATTACAAGCTGGCACAAATTCTCCTTCCACTTTACTACTCTCCCAAACAGTTGTCATTGATTTTCTCCTAATTCTACCTTTAAAGATTAGATTAGAAAATTGTATTACCCACAAAGGAGAACTTTGTCTCTAGACAATCTAAATTAAATTGGCCGATGCCTGTTGGCGAAATGTGTGAAATTTGTCACCAGTCCTTTTATCAGGTGTTGCAATACAGCTCCGACAACACAATGTGGCTTAAACACAGCATCTTTACTGGTATATTGATGTTTCGGATTACGGATTTATGGGAGGCTTGTTCCGGGGATGTCTTCTAGAGATTTAGACTGCAGGATATGGTTCAATCTAAAAGTAAATTAGATGCTGGACCCCTTCCAGGAGGTGTAAACTTGACCAAATCGGTCATTCGCAACCTCCGGCCCATCGCAAGATGCAGAAACTCTCACGGAGGACTCAAGCTCACTAGGCCGAAACAGATGTGTGTCATGTGTAAATCCCACCAAGTGCATGATGAATTACGAGGGCAAACCTAGTTTCATTTTGCTCGCAGACCAGAGGGAACATGTGACACGTGTGCCTGTACCGGCGGGAAATTATACAGGGGTGTCATGTAAGACTTCTCCTTTCAAAGCAACATATTCTCCATTGGCGCTAGCTTTGAGCGTGCGGCGCCTACAGCGATCAATGTGTCTCCCAGCGGTGGGGCCGGTTGGCGAGGTTGTTTCGGTTGGTTGGGCGTGTATACGGTGCCCTTCATGTAGGACAGGGCTCCAGAGTGAAACTCACCTGAGCAGGTGCGATTGGACTCATCCTCGTTGCTGCCGCAGTCGTCGGTGCCGTCACACAACCATCTCTTTGGGATACAGCGGTTGTTCAAGCATTTAAATTGGTCCGCTGGGCAGCTGCGATTAGCTGAGGAGAAACAAACGGCCTGTCAATTGGTAACACAAATTCATTTGAAAGCATCTGGGTGTCCAAAAGTTTTGAGATATGTTCTGAATTGTATACTAACATACTAGGCTACATTTGTCAAATTGTGTAGTATGCAGACTGAGCACACCATGTGGCATACTGTATCCCACAATGCAATGTGCTCAACTTGACCTTTCTTTCCAAAGTAGCTGGGGGTGTATATCAGTTCTAAAATCTAATTATATATCTAAATATATAATATTTTTAACCAGGTATTTTAGGCAATTTAGAATAATTCTAAAATAGTCCCGCTTTAGATTGTAGAACATGTTTCTTTTTGCTGTGAAATCTTTACTGATTTTTATAGTCAATGTAAGAATAACTTTTATATTGTTAGTAATATTTCAAGATGAACACTTACTGAACTTTAGCAACTTAGGTTTACTTGATTATCCATGAAAAATTAACAAATATGATCAGTGCTGGGAAAAGTTACTTTTAAAAGTAATGCGTTACAATATTGTGTTACTCCCTAAAAAGTAACTATTTACGTTATTCGGTTACTTTTTATGGAAAGTAATGCATTACTTGTTACATCAAAAAAGTACTCTGATTACGTAATGCATGTTGCTTGAAATGCATTACCCTGAACTCTGTTTATGATACATCATGGTTCTGAGGAACGTTTATTTGTTTATCTCTAACTAGCCGCTTTTCCACTGTCGGCCCAGTACGAACTACGGGCCGGGGCGGGCTGCTCTAATAGCCTCAGACCTGTAGCACCGAACCCCACTGCGTTTCCACTGTCGGGTCTGAAGCTCCGCAGCACTTCACTAAAACCTGCCCGTAACACACCTCTCTCAAACAAAGTCACACAAACCCATCATTTCACCAACAAATGGAAGTTTTATCAGAAAACGAATCATAAAAGAAACGGATGTGATAAAAGAGAACGTTTGTTGGCATTTTCGTTGTTTACTTAAATATTTAAAACCCAAGCAATCGATGTTTTACCACAGAAATAAAGTGGCTTACCATTATTTCACAACAGAAAGAGGACACAGTCTACTTATTCAGTCTCGTCTGTTTCTGTTTATTTAGTCACTGGACAGTTTACATCACATTTAGAAAGAATGATAATTTCTACAAATATGCCACAAAAAAATAAGACCTGAGGAACTTATATTTTGAGTCAGAGAAACAGAGAAAGCTCACGTAAAACCGGAGTTGCTTTATTTTATGACATATGCGGATCTAAATATGGATATCAGACACATTAGCAGTGTTTATATTAGCAGATAATGAGCTGAAATGAGAACGACTGACATCTCTCTCTTTTCATACATATAAACAGAGAATATTTGTTTTCGTTTTGAATTAGATCATTTAATAGTAGACACTTAAATGATTATAAAGATATATTGCTCATGCCTGGGTGAATAGTATTTGCTGAGTTTTGTTTAAGTTTAGAGACGTGCTCCAGAAAAAAAGTTCACGGTGACGGAGAGCCAGAAAGCACACCCTGGTTATTTTCTTTATTTTACAAAAGCACAATGTTTTGTTTCGATTGTAAGTGGACACATAAAAAAGTAGACATTTTGCAGTTTATTTTTTCATATTGCTTAAGTCTGTATGACCATAAATGACGGAGTATTTTAAGTCTATTTTGCTGCTATGTAAAAAAAAAAAAAAGCAAAACGCGCCGGCGCGTTTGCCGACCACAGAGGGTTAATGCTGATGTTAGCTGGTATATGAAATCATCCGCGGTGCTGCCGTCTCCAGACTCAGATAAACTCCACCTCTGTTCAAAACCACTCCTCAGGCCCGAGCTGGCCCGCTTTGGACCAAGGTATTCGTCGGAAACGCAACTGGCCCTGGCACGCACTAGCATGCCCCCTTTTGGCCCGACAGTGGAAACACGGCCAATCAATATATTATTATTAGTGCTGTCAAACGATAAAAATATTTAATCGCGATTAATCGCATTAATGACATACATTATGATTAATCGCAATTAATCGCACATTTTTATCTATTCTAAATGTCTCTTGTTTTTGTTTTTTTGTCTCATAATTTTTTTTCTCATTTTAATGCTCTTATCAACATGGAAAAGTGGATCGGCTTGCTTTGTGCAAATGTTTTTTTATTGAAAACAACATTGGCATATACTGTGTTCAATTTCACACTAACATTCTCACTTGGAGCAAATAATCTCTCACACAATGTAACACTGTCCATACATAAAAGGGTGAAAGAAATACTGACGAGGTACTGATATTGATGAGGGGGCGGAGAATTCGCATCAGCTGTGTGTGTGCTTGGCCAAAATCAAGTGGTATTTCAGACTGGACGTGCTGCGATGATGATAGCTCAGTTCACAACGACAAAACACAGAGATCACTTTGGTCTTGTCAATGGAACCATTTGGCAACTTTTTAAAAGTAAACTTTCCATTTAGAATCTTATTGGCATCCATTTCGGCGTCTCGCGCTCGTCATCCACTCAAAACTTAATGTTAACCTACAATTTGGCCGGCTCGCACGCCCAAACAAGTGTGTGCGGCGTCGTACCTGTTGTTTTGTTTCCAGTCTAGCTAGATCCGCTTGCGCTTTGGTCGACGAAGCAACAGAACGTCCTCGCGCGGCGCAAGCCATTGAAATGAATGGGTTTCATAGCGCAGCGCCGGGCATGCCCCGTGCTGTTGCAAAAGCATGTGAAAAAAACTACAAAGTTTGCTAGGCCAAAAAGCGCAATAAAAAAATTGACGCCGTTAAAATGGGTTTGCGTTAACGCCGTTATTAACGCGTTTAACTGACAGCCCTAATTATTATATTATATTATACTGCATTATATGTTTTGCCCCCCACAATTAAAACTGCAGAGCTTTGATCATAAAGCTAAGCGTTTAAATATCATCTCATTAAGGCATATTATTGGGAGATATAGAGTGACAACTAGGAATGGGAATTGATAAGATTTTATCAATATCAATGCCACTAACGATTCTGCTTATCGATCCGATTCTTTAACGATTCTCTTATCGATTCCTGATAGCACTGTGTGGAAGTAGTCATACAACACGTAGTCGAACAAGTGGTTTTATTTGTTTTAAAGCTTAAAACTGTACTTTTTATGTAATGTATGTAATAGATGGAACCTTATTGTAAAGTGTTACCGATTAGTTATTAAACGTCCCGTGAGTTCAGTGTTGGAAAGATCAGTTGTTACCATTCATTAAAACGAATCGATTCAAATGAGTCATTAGTTCGCGAATTGGACGTGTCATTATCGGACGTGTGCGCGTTGTGTGATTATCTCGGCGCGTTGGGACATCCCACAAGACGTGTGTGTCATCATAGGCGTCATTTACGGGGGGGGTGGGGGGGGGGGGGCGGGTGGGACATGTCCCCACCACTTTTTGCCAGGGTCGATATTGTCCCCACCACTTTTGAAACATCTCGCGGCACGGATGTACCAATACAAATAAAACATATCCAGTTAACTAACAGCATTCGTTTCATTCATTTGTAAAATAAGAGGCGATCTAGCGCTGAAATGTGTTGTCTTCACTCGGACGCGCACACAATGCACACAAAATGCACACAAAATGCACACAAAATGCACACAAACGTGTCCCTGCTTCTCTGGGTTCTAATCCGCACTCGTATAGTTTGTTTTCCCTCATCAAAACCGATAATGTTTATCAGTGATAAAGTATATAATTTATCACTGATAAATATTATCGGTTTTGATGAGGGAAAACAAACTATACGAGTGCGGATTAGAACCCACAACCTGTACGACCATTGTACGACCAATTAAACCCAAAGTACCATCACATTTTTGGTCGGACATCATCATCTTTGTATACATTTTTTATTTATTTACATCAGTAAGCTACAGGACATCGTCTTTCAAAACATGACCTGCGCGAAAGAGAAAAAAGAATGAATGCGACATTGTACCCAGCACTTTTGAAAATACCCTTCCGAATGCGTCTCTGTCCCCACCACATTTCAAACCAAACTGACGCCCATGTGTGTCATCACAGATAACATTTCATCAATGGATAGTTTTTTTCCGTTATTTAAAGTGTGGTTTATGTCAGCTGAATGTGCGGAACGCTTTTCAGAGAAGATTAGGCAACGTATTTTAGCACAATTCACACCCAGCGGTAGCCTAATTCAGGAAAAATGAATCTCCGAATGCTCCACAACTTCAGTCTCCCGACCTTACCATCGTGTCGTTTATTTTGATTAATATGTGCGAGGGAGGAGAGAGAGAGGAAGACAGCGCTTAGTTTTGAGACGGTGAAGCCTTGCTCCGAAGAGAGAGCGTGCGCGCGGCCGGGGCTCTCTCTCTCTCTCTCTCTGCTCGTTCAGTTTAACATGCGCCCTGTCACAAGCGCAGCAGTTCAACTACTCACCGATCAAATAAGAGTTTGGCGGTACAAAAGTTCGCTTTGGACGCCGTGCTATGGTGCTTGATAAAGGACAAAAGGGACAGTTGTGAGTTCACGGTCTGCAGCCGACATACTATGGCTGACTCAGAGCAGGAGCATCGATAAGAGGACTCGTTAACGTCGAGGGCATACAATATCGATGGATCGTTAAACTTAGAACCGGTTCTTGAGTGGAACCGGTTTTTTAATTCCCATCCCTAGTGACAACTGATATTTATATGCATTTAATTTAAGTAGTCAGCTATTGTTAGAAAGATCTCATTGATTTACATTACAAGCTATCAGAATTTAATCTAACTTCTTGGTCATATTAATCTTAGCTACAGCACCAGATTACACTTATTGCAAATTTTTGCAATAACTGTTCAGTTTGGGCCTCTGAATAAAAAAAAGAGGTGTTTTTTTCCTCCTCGAATATGAGCTCCATTATTCTCCTATATCATAATGTATGAGCCATAAAAGCCTGATGTATCAAATATGATAATTGTATGTGCTACCATGCAACAGTGAGGCTATATGACAATAATTTGCTTACTAGAAATGTTTGGTATTGCATACTTCCCATTGCTGACAAAGCGTTTGTTTCTGTTCGTATGGTCAGATTACAAAAATGAGAGAAGACCTACAGCAGAGGAGCGGATCTTCATCGCTGCCGTCTGAACAGTCATCATCCCCATCGCACTTCCACGAGAGCTGAATGCAACGCTGGTTCTGGCACTGAAACTCCGATGGGCCGCAGCGTTTTGTGTTAGTGACCTCTGATGGGGCTGTAAAGGGCAGGTACAAGATGTTGGAGAAAGAACACACACACTATGTCTCCTCTCTCTCTCTCTTTCTCTCTCTCTCACAGACACACACACACAGACACACACACCAGGGTTGAGAATACATTTTAAAATTTCTACATTTTATTTTGAGGTTGTAAAAAGGATGATGTTAACAAAATTGCTAATTTGAATGTAGTTACAAATCAATTAATCCTTTGCTGATACTCCCTCATCATCATGGAGAGCGCAGTTCATGGTTGCATAGCAACGACAGACGCTGGCAAGCGCTTGTGGAAAGAAGGAGACACGCGTTTTTAGACGCGATATGTGAACAACAGCCCCTAAAGTGGCTTGCCCCGTCAGATGCTCTGACAGATACATGTAACCTACTGACTTGCGCTGCTGTGTAATGTGTTTGAGATGTTGTGCTTTCCACAGTGCATAACCTACATTTCACAGGTATATTCTTCATCTGTAAATGTTAAAAACTCGTGCAAATATTTCCATTTTGCTGTCAGGAGTGAATTTCCGCCACAGATTTTCGTGAACGAGAATGCGCGTGCGCGAAAAACAGACAGAGGGCAATAGACCCCTTTTCAAGTTGGTAATCATAGTGACGTTTTTTTAGGTGGAGGCAGAACGATCCCTCTGGCCGCTTCACTAACGTTAGTTTGCAAGTTTTGTTAGCTTGTTTTTTAACAATGACTGGAGGAAATCCGATTTTATCTTAATGTGTAAGGTCACTCAGTGTCCAGGACCGTGATTGTTATTTGCAAAAGTTAATTTTAACGGACGGAACCAGATTGGCTGACCCGTACACGCACACTCAATGGATGGACGATCTGACAGGATTAACGTTAACGCTACCTCCGGTTGAGTGGCCTGACTTCTACACCTATCCGATAGAGAAACAGAGCGTAAAGAGAAACTGAGGGCATATAAATCTTTAGATGCCTATAACTATGGGTAACACTTTATAATAACTGCATGCTATTAATCATTTGTTAAGCATGAGTAAACAGTTAATTCATCATTTATAAAGCATTAATAGACATTAATAAGCAGTTTATAAATAAAGCTATAAACACTTTTTTTCTTGATTTATAAGCATATCTATAATGCGTTTAATAATTGTATTTTCATACTTTGTTAATGATCAATTAATAATTTCTAAATTAAGTATAGCATTATTTATAAACCAGTTATTTAAGAGTTGTCAGTTATTCATAAGATCACTTAGAAAGTGTAAGTAAATGTAGTAAATACAGGTAGTTATAAAGCATTTAGTAGTGGTCAGTTAACTATTTTGTGAGCTAATCTAAAGTGAGGACTATTCATGCCTTGTAAAGCATTTATAAAGGAGATTTAAAGGCGCATCAATCTTCTAAACAGTAAAATGTAACAAACACAACACAGTGATACAGAACATAGAAATATTTAACAGCCTTTAAATCTCCTTTATAAATGCTTTACAAGGCATGAATAGTCCTCACTTTAGATGAGCTCACAAACATAGTTAACTGACCACTACTAAATGCTTTATAACTACCCGAATTAACCCTGAATTACAGCTTAAATACATGTTAATAAAGCATTTATTAACACACTAAGTAACCATCACTATATGTCTGAATAATAAGATGTACGAGTGTATATTTAAATAGTTTATTAATCATTTACTTACACATTCTAAGTAATCTTGTGAACCACTGAAAACTCTTAAATAACTGGTTTATAAAAAATGCAATTAATCATTTAGAAATAATAAATTGATCATTAATAAAGGATGAAAATACAATTATTAAATAAATTATAGATATGCTTGTAAATCAAGAAGAAAGCATTTATAGCTGTATTTATAAACTGCTTATTAATGTCTATTAATGCTTTATGAATGATGAATTAACTGTTTACTCATGCTTAACTAATGATTATTAGCGTGTAGTTATTATAAAGTGTTACCCAACTAGGTGCTGAATCGTCATGTACAAGACTTGTGTGGTACGATCCGCAGTTCTGCCGAGCCAGCGCCGAGAAGACGACAATGTAAAGAGTGACATTACGGTGCAATGTTAATGGTGTGAATATAATAAAAATTCCAGATACAGCATATTCATTTTTCATTGATTCTTGCACCCAACAACACAACAAGATGACATTTAATAATAATAATAATAATTCAAGCTCCTTATAATGTAGCCGAATCTGTGCTGGTTTGTATTGGCCGCCATAACTGTGACGTCGGCGCAAAAGGGGTCTATAGAGTAGGAGCGCAATAATTCTGATTAAAATATACATATTGCTAAAATATTTTTTGTTGAACAATAAATGTGCTATATTTAGAATAGAATACAATTTTAAACCTACAAGTGTATTTTTATGATAGCAGTAACTGTAAAGTGACTATTGTAATGGGGTAGACCAAATGTTAATTAGTCTGTGCTTTTGTTTGTATTTTTTTTTTTTTTTTGTTTAGTGAATTTAAAAATAAAATCATTATTTTTGTTTTTAAATTGTAATGTTACAATGTTAGAATGTAATGTGATTTTAACACATTTTTTCACATAATACACTATTTGTAATTTGTTCTTATTTTAATACTGACTGTCTATAACAATATTTAAAATGTATGAGTTAGGATAGTAGTTTTTGGTGTCATAACCTTATTTATTAAGGTCACGGATCAAAAACAACTAAAAGAATAACTAAGCCTATTTTATTTTATTTCATTTATTTATTCGTTTTTTGTGTTGGGGCCAGTGAACATTTTGGCAGACTCAGAGAAAGTAAAAATTTCAACCACTGGCCCGACTGGGCCAGTAGAAAAAATCCTTAGCGTTGAGCCCTGCAGTGTCCTTGTTACATATACTTACTGTATTAGTAACAGTACATTACATGCAACTAAACCAAACGCCATTTCTAACTATAACCATAAGCACATGTTGTTAATATTACTCGGTACTTATATGTAGACTTACATTGTAAAGTTAGCCAATTCTTCACTTCTGAATTATGTTTAAACCTGACATGCACACATCCACTGTTACTTATAATGACACATAAAATAAAAAGTTAGCAAAACAGGATGTGATGTATCAGAGACTATTTATATAGAGACATGCCACTTCCTCAATCCTCAATACAACTATATAGGGAAAACCTGTAACGTCAAAGATGGCGGTTGTATGCATATGTCCCGCCCCTCCCGCTGGAAAGCCAATCGTCTGCTTTTAACAGTCAAGCCGGGAAACATTTAAGCCTATCGTCTGGTTCCACTGACGCATGCGCACAGTTGAGGTTTGCGACAGCGGAGACGATTTGGCGACAGCGAGTTGTTTTGTGCCATGGTGTTGTGTGCAAGATCAGATGGAATCCACATGGAAGAGGGTGATAACAACGCGAAAACACCGGACTACCAAGGTAGTTGTGGCGAGCAGGCCGAGGACGAGGGACGTGAGAGAGCTGCGTGAGGCCGGTGGCGTGATTACTGATGAGCGGCACCTGCGCGACGCATCGTCTCGTATCTCTCACGGAGGAGCGGAGGCATAAAAGGTGGAGCGACGACATGGAGATCGAGAGAGGAACAGGCCTGATTTTATGTTGTGTTTTGTTTCTGTTTTGTGTGGCCAGCAGCTCATCCGGGGCTGCTGGCATACTTCCATTTTTGGATTTGTTTATTTATTAAAATGGTTGAATGTTCGCCGGTTCCTGCCTCCTTCTTTCCATAACATCTGAACCTTGTTACAGTAGTTAAAGCATTTTATATCGACCACAAATATGTTACCTTACATTCTAAGTATGTGCTGTAGAGCACGACACCGGCATTCTGGATAGAGACGTAAATGAAGTTGGTGTCGTGAACCCTTGCGCATGCGTAGTAAAAGTATAACCTGTGGGGAAAAAGGTGTTTTAAACCTTCTTTTGGGGCAAAGTCATCAAACTTTTTCAGCGATTTTTATCATATTTTACTGCTGTTTCTATACATGCAGTTTTTATGTCCCGATGACCAGTGAAAGTGCAGTTCTGACTCTCTGCCCATTCATTTAGATAGGAGCCTGGTCTTGTTAGTCGGAAATAGCTGCCCGGAGGCGTTGCCAAGATGGCGGCCGAGTGGCATGACTTGCCTAAAAGGACTTTGGATGTATGCAGCATATTGAATCCACACGACTTTACAATGGATTTAAAGCCAAACCACACGCAAACACAAAGACGACTGCAGCCAAACCGCAGGTTGAGCCGAGGCATTTACTTTCCCCACTGGAATTGGAAATCAATGGGCATATTCAGCTTAACAAACATATCTGATCTGCAGTCATATTTCCCACAAACTCCACCATTATTGTCTAGTCTGTGGGTGCCAACAAAATCTGCATATTCTGTTCTACCCCATACTCAATGGCATTGTTATGATGATGATTAAAAAAAATGTAAATCTCAGAAATACAATCAATTTCATCAGCTCTAACCAGACAATTGTTCAGTGGCCAGTAATATTTCTGTTTCTCATATTATGCAAATTATTGTTCATATATCACATTCTGCCTGGTTAATGATACAGAAGCTTACATGAACAGGTGATGTTATCTTTCTCCAGATGTTGACCATCTGCGCAGGCGCACACACGTCCTGCCGGCGTGGCGAGGCACAGAGCCGAGGGGCTGCAGCCACCGTGATTCACAGAACAGTGGTTATTACCTGCGGGAAAATAAAAAGAAAGATAAATGCAGTTAGGAGACATTATACACAGGTGAAGATGTCAAATAAACCAAAAGCAGCTACTTTGCAAGGACAAGATTAACGCACAGTAACCTGATTATTTTACTTGAACCTTCTGAATGAGCTAAAATGATTTTACATTGGCTCGCTCAGTTGTAGAACTGTGCAGTATAGTATTTTTTGTAGCGTTTTATTACTCAACACAAGTTCGCAAGAAACAAGATTATGAGTGCTAAATAAAATTTGTTACTATAGACTTCAACTAACTCTGTGTCCAAGCACTACGAATGAACTATCAAATGCTTTTTCCAAAGCGAAAAGCACTCCCAGTTAAGCACAGAATCCAGAAGGGACATAAAACGACATGCTCAGAGCTTCTTGTCTAATGGACATTGATCTTTCTCCATTAAAATCAATGATACAGGCATATCTGGCATAGACTCCCAGTGAAGATGACATCAATTGGACACTATGGACCATGTGTCCACTGAATCATCTGCAGAGATTAATTTGGATTAAAGCAGATCACGTTAATTGAAGACAGTGCTTTTAACTTTAGTTGCCAAAATATCACGATGCACCATATTCAAATGCACAGTAGGTATGAAAAGGTCTTCTTTGGCTACAGTAAAAGGCGAAACCATTCAGACATCTATATCATTTCTTCAGGCCAACGATAAACATTTTATGTGAATACGAGATTTTAAACTGAAACCACTGACCATTTCATAGAATAACAGTTCTGAGCAAATGATACCCAAGTCGCTCTCAATTGTCAAGTGAGGCAAAAGAATGAGTCGTAGCGAGTTAATGTACCATAATGTGACAACAACTCTAACTCAACTCCTGAACAGAGCTTAGTGAAGCTCGTAAAATGATAAATAGCAAACATTATCCCATTTGCTTTTCCCATATGCTTGAAAAATGCACTTAGCAGCATTGATAATGCTAAGTCAACATGTGCCTTATATATTCAGTGACATCTCAAGAAAGAGTTAATGAGTACATGCTAATTATCATATCTAAAATACATACAGATGCTGTACAAGGACTGATACAACAGCCAGACATGGTTAGTAAAGTTTATAAACAAAGCCCCATCATTTCAGCTAAAAGCTAAATGCTCTGCCAGGTTATTATATATTCAGCACAGTTGAGTTCACAAGTGCCGCAATGGTGCACAGAACATCTGGACAAAATCAGTAGTGTAAACATGATTTTAAAGCTGCTTGTTAAGAATAAAAGAATATGAATTACAACCACCTTGGAAATGTTCGCACTACCCATAAAAAGCTCCATTTGGATACCCTTTCTGAGACCCATTTGCCAAGTCTCTTTGTTTGGCAAGGAAATAGCGCATTTGAAGATGTTGTTAAAACAGACAGCAGTCATTGATACTCCCCTGCTTGGTCATTGAAGTTTAAGAAGTCTGATTTATATTGCCAATGCTGATTTATATATTTACATTCATACTGTACCTGAGATGGCTTGGCCATTTCTGGCCTGCCATTGGCTGGGTGTCATTAAGAAGGACATTTAGTATCTCTACCAGAGGCAACATATGAGTAACTCTACAGGAGCCGTCACAGCGATTAACCTTCAGCAAAAGTCGAAGACAGAAACAAACATTCATCATCACCCTCAGTCACCTTACTAGCTCCAATGACGCATATAACTAGGAGGTCAGTTTTGATCAATGCCATACTCAGTCAAGAACGAGTTAAGCCACCAAATAAAGTACAATATTTACATGACAAAACATGAGCAATAAAAGTCATCATCAGCTGGTGCAAATCTGTCTACATTAATCCAGGTACATTTGAATACACTCTCCGCTTTCGAGGATTTCTTGTCTATACTGAAATGTCAGAAAATGCTAAAATCATCTTACTGCGCATGGGTAAAAGGAATAAAAGCTCACTGAGAGAGTACAGAGAGACCAGACATAATAAAGTTCTCATGCCATTCTACTGGCACTGTCATCTTATTAGCAAAATATCTCACCACTTACTGGTGACTAAACATATGTCATCGTTGTCAAATATCTCCTTTTTCCACAGTGTACACTCCAACACAAAAACAGTAGTTTTAAGTTTATCCACTTGGGACAGCATCTTAAAAAATCTCAGTTTTGCAGAACAAAAATGCTATCTCAGTGTGGACGGAAAGCCAATAGTGGAGAAAAAGATGCGTTTTCATGTATACTTAGCCTTAGTTAATTTTCTCATAATTGTGATTTGTACATATTTCTGCATGGTAGAGCGACGGAGAAAGATTTCACTACACTGTGTATAGATGCCAAAAAAAGCTGCACAGTTCTTTAGAATAATTGCTTGTCGCTGGAGACAAAAAGGGGATTTGGATCCAGAATCTCAGAAGGACAAATCATTCAAAAGTCCTGCAAATGCCTTCAAATTAGCCTTTAAAATATGAGAGAAGTTAGGCTTATTTGATCCAGGCCCCAAAAATGCTTGGATCATGAAGTCTTAAGGTCAAAATTACCATTAAGTATCCTACTCTGGGAATATCAGTTGCAAAGCATTTATTCAAATTCAGGGACATGCCAGTATGGCATTAGTTTCTAGAATGTTCAGCTATTTAAAAGGTGAACACATGCAGCGTGATATATTTTATTTCCATATATCGTACAGTATAGCAAGTGTACCAAAACAGGTAGCTTTCCATAGCTTTGCCTCTGGGCAAAAAGACTCAGTCCACCCCTCAGAAGTTTGAAGGTTTCAATCCTTGAGCTTCTGGAAAGCAAAGTTCTATATCACTGCAGCCTTTGGCAAGACTTCAAGAAATCATTACGGCATACAGCATACATATTCATATTTACCTTTCTGGCTCTGCGGGTCATAAACCTGAATCCCGAAGAGAGGTGGTCTTTCCGCCCGCATTAGTGCAACATCATTAGATGACAAATCCAGACGGAATATCGAGGCGTTCATGTAATCCGTCCAGAATATGTAATTCTGGTAATGCGCAATCCCAAATGGGTGATTCAACTCTTTCCCGCTGTACACCACCTGTGAAAAGTAGAACACGTTTGTGAGTTACAGGGAAACATTGAGATGAACATAGAGTGGAACAGAGGTGTCTGAGAACTAAAGAACTGACTCACTCATTTACTAACCGTTCTGTGGCTGCCGTTGAGGTAGATTTTCTCTATGTGGTCAAAGTAGGCATCACACCAGTACATGATGCTGGAGGAATGGTCCAGGGTGAGGCCATTGGGCCACAACATGTTGGACGTGACGAAGATCTGGCGGTGAGATCCATCCATCCATGCCTTCTCTATTCGTCCTCTGCTGTCAATTAATTCATCCTCCTCCCAATCTGTCCAATACATCCATCTAAGGAACCCAGTGAGAAAATACATATTTAAGGTCATGAAACCCTGCTGAACAGGACCAGCTTAGACAGGCATACATTTCCATGCTGCTCTGGACAGTTTAATGTGGATTTAATGAATGCCAGAAACCAAACTCAAAAACTTCAGAGTAGCTCATTGGGAAAAAATTTTTTTTTAGCATACTATATTGCAGTGGTGGACAGTAACGAAGTAAATGTAATTCGCTACTGTACTTAAATAGCTTTTTTGCATATCTGTACTTTACTCAAGTATTTAAATTTTGGGAGACTTTTACTTTAACTCCACTACATTTCAAAGTCAAATATCTTACTTTTTACTCAACTACATTTTCAAAATCAGTCATTCCTTTTTATTTATGAGTGGATAAAAACGTAACTGGTCAAACGAGCCACCAATCACAGTACAGCGCGCGCACATTGTTTTGAACTTGCCTTGGCGGTATCTACTAAGCGCGAACCAGCCGTTAAATATGAGAGTTGCGAACATAGATGGTTGTGACAGTGATCTCGCCGCCGCGCGGTCACGTTATTCGTGTAGCTCTCAATAGTTCCAAACAAATCACGTTGACAATGATTTTAAGCGGGACAGAGAGCAGCAGCTATTATTGCAGCAATTATCGGTAAGTATTGACGCATAATGTACATTGCTTACGTTGCCACTAAAATGACTTGCATATAATAGCTTTTTTTTCTTCTGGGGAGTAGCCTAGCAGAAACACTGCATTAATATGTTTTTGTGTTTCATTTTGGAGGGAAATTGGCTGCTCCCATAACATAGAATATTTATATATATATATATATATATATATATATATATGTGTGTGTGTGTGTGTGTGTGTGTGTGTGTGTGTGTGCGCGTGTGTGTGTGTGCGTGTGTGTGTGTGTGTGTGTGTGTATATATATATATATATTTAATGGCGTTGTGCAGGTTTTATGTGAATGTATCATCATAACATTAAGATGTTAATAGTTATGACCATAGGTGCTGGAGAAAAATATATACAGTAAATACTGTAAATGTTTTATACCTTCCTACCTATATGAACAGTCCCCTTCCCTCCAAAATCAAACACACAAAAAATGTATTCAATTCAAATATATATATATATATATATATATATATATACACTCACCGGCCACTTTATTAGGTACACCTGTCCAACTGCTCGTTAACACTTAATTTCTAAGCAGCCAATCACATGGCGGCAACTCAGTGCATTTAGGCATGTAGACATGGTCAAGACAATCTCCTGCAGTTCAAACCGAGCATCAGTATAGGGAAGAAAGTTGATTTGAGTGACTTTGAACGTGGCATGATTGTTGGTGCCAGAAGGGCTGGTCTGAGTATTTCAGAAACTGATAATCTACTGGGATTTTCACGCACAACCATCTCTAGGGTTTACAGAGAATGGTCCGAAAAAGAAAAAACATCCAGTGAGCGGCAGTTCTGTGGGCGGAAATGCCTTGTTGATGCCAGAGGTCAGAGGAGAATGGCCAGACTGGTTCGAGCTGATAGAAGGGCAACAGTGACTGAAATAACCCCTCGTTACAACCGAGGTATGCAGCAAAGCATTTGTGAAGCCACAACACGCACAACCTTGAGGCGGATGGACTACAACAGCAGAAGACTCCACCGGGTACCACTCATCTCCACTACAAATTGGAAAAAGAGGCTACAATTTGCAAGAGCTCACCAAAATTGAACAGTTGAAGACTGGAAAAATGTTGCCTGGTCTGATGAGTCTCGATTTCTGTTGAGACATTCAGATGTTAGAGTCAGAATTTGGCGTAAACAGAATGAGAACATGGAACCATCATGCCTTGTTACCACTGTGCAGGCTGGTGGTGGTGGTGTAATGGTGTGGGGGATGTTTTCCTGGCACACTTTAGGCCCCTTAGTGCCAATTGGGCATCGTTTAAATGCCACGGCCTACCTGAGCATTGTTTCTGACCATGTCCATCCCTTTATGGCCACCATGTACCCATCCTCTGATGGCTACTTCCACCATGTCACAAAGCTCTAATCATTTCAAATTGGTTTCTTGAACATGACAATGAGTTCACTGTACTAAAATGGCCTCCACAGTCACCAGATCTCAACCCAATAGAGCATCTTTGGGATGTGGTGGAACGGGAGATTCGCATCATGGATGTGCAGCCGACAAATCTGCGGCAACTGTGTGATGCCATCATGTCAATATGGACCAAACTCCCTGAGGAATGCTTCCAGCACCTTGTTGAATCTATGCTACGAAGAATTGAGGCAGTTCTGAAGGCAAAAGGGGGTCCAACCCGTTACTAGCATGGGGTACCTAATAAAGTGGCCGGTGAGTGTATATATATATATATATACAGTATACAGTATATATATATATAGCAGTCTAATTAATGTCATTTTATTAATAGATTGGTGTGCCAAGAGTGACATTAGTCTTCACTTAGACTGAGTTCAGCAAGAGTCTTGTGACAAATTATAATAGGACATTATAGCCATAAAAAAATCAAAGTACTTGGATACTTAAGTACATTTGAAGGCAAATACTTTTGTACTTTTACTCAAGTGAATGTTTAAAGGCAGCACTTCTACTTTTACTTGAGTAATATTTTACCTTGAGTATCTTTACTTTTACTCAAGTACATGGTATGTGTACTTCGTCCACCACTGCTATATTGTAGGGAAGCAAAATAATGTCAAAACGCCGGTCTTGGCGAGTATTCACATAAACACAGTCATTTATGTTTTAAGTGAGAAAACGCGTGTGTAAGATACTGTAATAATGGATCCATGCGTCAGGTCTTAAAGTGGCAACAGCCTATTATACCTGCTGCCAAATTATGAGATAATATTAAAAATATCTATATGGCAGCTTTTCCTTATGGTATCGATGTCAAAATTATAACCAGTGAAAATGCTGAGAGACTAGTAACTTTGGAAAAACACTAGCCACAGTGGCTGGTGAGCAAAAAAGCTCATGTCAAGCCCTGGTTGTAACTGGTTTCTAGCTGATCATAAGTTGGTAGACCATCTTGGACCAGCAACAAACTAGCTACAGTAGCAGCTGGTTGTACCAGTTCAAGGTGGTAAAGTTGGTTTTTGGAACGTTGACTAGGTTGGACCAGCGAATGACTGGTTTGGAATACTTAAAGTCCCACTAAATCGCCTTGAAACATGCAGCGTTATTCAATGTGTTGATGTCATTTCCCTTGAAACAGGAAAACAGGGCGGGACATATCAAGCAGCTCCTCCTCTTTTTTTAAAATAGCCAAAAGTGTTTAGTTTAGATCACATCTAGGCCAGAGCCGTTGAGCTTGGTAAAGTCGCATTTGACAGTTTAGGAAAGCAACAGAAAATCTAATGAGAAGCTGAAGTGCAGAGTGATGTCATCAATATCATTGATCCATATTGGTGAAAGTGAGAGACTTTACATTTTGAATGCTTATATCTTCTAAATGCAATTTTTGTCATTGTTTTGGAGCAAACTAGCTTAACCTTAAGGCTAACATATTCATACTAAATTCAATAACCAAGTACCATGTTCCAAAACACAGCTATGATCTTAAGCTGGGTTTGCTCAAAGATGCCTTCTAGAAGACAGGTCACCGTAAAAAAAAAACATCCTTCAAAAGTATTGAGGACAATGTCCCCACTTAACCACCTAAAAACCTAATAAAAAAAAGGCTCTCAAAATTGGATGTTATTAATACTTCATTCTTTGGGAGCCAAAACTTTTTGTTCTGCAACTCTTACAAGGTCCTATTTTTCCAAGTTCAAACCTCTCACATTTCACCACATAAACTTAACACTGTGACACGGCCTTGCGCATTTGAACACAGCCTAACATAACATGACAGAGGGAATCAACTCCCCCACTCATATTCAGTGACCTGTTGAATAACTCATGAGGCAGGGCTTTGAGTGACAGCACCTGCTGTGAACAGGAAAATCGTCCGAGTGATGGAGAGGGAGAGCAAATGCGATCAGGACCTAGAGTCATAACAGCTAATCCTCCATCTTATCATGTTAGCACAGACAGGAAATGACATGCGTACATGTGATACGGAAGGACGGACATGGAAAGGACAGTTTTTAGAGAGTGAAATGGGATTTGAAAGGGGGGAGATTAAGCTGGGATAGGTATTGAATATTCAGCATACCGGCAGCTAAAGCTTAAGCGGTGATCCGAAGTTCAAAAAAAAAACTTGGACTGCTTGAAACGTTAAACCAATTTCCAGTAACACAATTGCAGATTAATTGCAGATTAAAACTGATTACTCGTAATTATTCCAAAAACTCCAAGTCTTTTTTGCAAATGATCTAAAATTCTAAGACATCGAAGCTATTAAAAAACAGACTACCCAATCCAAAAACCCATTACGAGGATAGACATGTCAAGTGTACAGCACACGGAAAAGAAGTCACTAAAATATAAGCAGAAACCAGAACCTGCCTTTAAACTTTTAAACCTCTTAAGTCAGGCTTCACCGTTCTGCCAAGACAGCGATTTGCAGTCATGGTCTCTCCATATTCCCTTTAAGCTTTTCCATCTGAGCAATGACATCGAATAAGGATGTTCACATTAGCTCGCTTTGACACAATGGTACTTCTGCTATTTACTCTCTTTCATTTAAATGAACAACAATATTGAATAAATGTATGTTTGTTAACTCGGCATCATTTCAAAGAAGTTGACACCAGAAAGTACCATGGTATATAGTAGTACCATGTTTTTTTAGTATTATTATCTGATACCAGCCCTTTGTTAAAGAAAACAAAGAAAGCACACGGTTATTGAAATTTCTTGATGAAATCTCTAAGCGCAAAGGGCAAACATCCCCGCCCCCCAGTGCGCTCTAAATGGCTGGATTTTGTCCAAGGCTTTAGCAGACTGAAATCCCTGCAGAAGAAGCTTTTAAATGCTGCTGTAAGCAGGAAAGGTATCATGGGCTTACCCATTTAGAGGATCCACAACAATGGCTCTGGGATGAGACATATTGCCTTCTAAAAGCGTTCTCCTGGTCTGAGAGGGCCGTTCCAGCCCGGCCACGTTGATGGTCTTTCTATAACCGTCATTTGTCCATAACAGGTTGTTACCGATCCAGTCCACCGAAATACCCTCAACATTATCCAGCTCTGGAGAAAGAGAAGCAGAAATAAATTGAGAAAATGTTGTTCTTTTTGCTTGATAACATCAAAGACAGCTCAATTAATCACTGTCCTCCTCTAATTCTTCCTAGTGGAATTATGCGGTATCGACCAGCGAGATTGCCCGACAACTGAATTGCACAAAATGTATGATGAATAACATCCCATTTGGAAAACATCGGCAACAGAAGCGCTCAAGTACAGGTGGCCTGCTTCTACCGTACCATGCCGCATGGTTGCACAGATGATTCATTACAGAGCCAGAGCGAAAATGAGTTCGTTAGAGAATATTTAACTGCTTTTTCCACAATAAAACTGCGGTAAGGCTCAACAGACTTACACAAAAGCAAACATTAATCTCTCAGAATAAAGCATAGGGTAAGTCATGAATGATAAAACATACCGTCCTTAAGGATCGTTTCCCGAGCGGTTCCATCAGTCTTCTGGCGTCCGATTAGGAAGCTTGTGGTGTCGGCAAAGTAGATGTAGCTACTCTCTGCATGGAAGTCCAGCGCTCTGGGACTCACAAGCCCTTCGATTTGAATCAAATGTTCATCGCCAGACTTGATATTCATATCCAGACCTCGGATAACCCCGGGTCGTCCTTTTCCGTAAAACAGGAACAGCTCGTTCTTTGGTTCTGAGAAGACACGATTACCCAAGTAAACAAATGCAGTGGCAGAACGTAATAAGCCTTCTGCCACAGTACTGTCAGAGCTTAATTAATTGACATAATTAGCCTCCGTTTTCAATTCAGTTCTGCAAATTAAAGCCTTTGACAAAAATGTATCCAAAGCAAGAGGCTCAAGCTAATTACATTAGTTTAATTAAAACCAGAATTAGTTCCACTGATTCGGTTCTATCGAATCAATCATCTTTTGGTGCATAACAGTTACATTGTGTTTGTAATTGTATCTGAGTGTGTGTGTGTGTGTGTGTGTGTGTGTGTGTGTGTGTGTGTGTGTGTGTGTGTGTGTGTGTGTGTGTGTGTGTGTGTGTGTGTGTGTGTGTGTGTGTGTGTGTCTGTGTGTGTGTGTGTGTGTGTGTGTGTGTGTGTGTGTGTGTGTGTGTGCGTGCGTGTGCGTGTGTGTGTGTGTGTGTGTGTGTGTGTGTGTGTGTGTGTGTGTGTGTGTGTGTGTAAAAAAGTAACCAGGGATAAATAGGGTCCTAAGTGGGGGCAGTAAAATGAGGGACACATGTGTATGAAGCACAATGTTTTCGAAATGCATTACTTACGAGCTGAAATGCTACAAACATGATGATTGCAATTATTATTAGGTCTGACAGTGAGATCCAGGGAGACAAAGAAAATTGGATGAAGGAATAGAGGAACCCAGCTAGAACAATTGTGTTTGTATAACTTTAAACGGGACTGAAGCCAAATTATTTCTTTGTGTGAGAAAGGTACAGAAATTTCAGCCGTTATTGACTCTCGAATCAAAAGCAACCATTCTGCTGCTCTCAAAACAAATATGGCAGAGGTTTCATTGCATGCAATTCGGTCATGAGATGCGAGAATCAATGACGCACAATGTTATTAATGCCCCCTAGGGTAAGACAGACAGAAATTTCAGTTCTGGGTGAACTACAGTACTTTAAATAACCATGTCGTAATGCATGTCCTTGCATAATCCAGTGAATTGAATAATTTACAAATGAATGATACTTCAACTCATTCATAACGAATGAATGACGAGTCTGGAATCAGTCTGGAAACAGCATCACATTATAACACTTGAGATAAAAACAAAACACTCAATTGGATGAGCTACATTCAAAGCCACTATAACATAGCCTATACACACCTGCATTTGACGCCCATCAGTTGAGTATTATATGATTGCTGCAATCTGGGTGACACATCGCAGTTATGAATAATATCAATGGATGTAAATGTGGAAAGTCACCTGGTGACACACTCTCGTAATAATTTGTACACGGTTACGAAATTGACAGATAAATAATCTGGCTTGTACAAAATGTTTTTCAAGTTATAATCATGGTTACAGTAGGTTTAAGGGTTTAGGTAAGGGATTGAACTTTAGGTTTAGGTTAGGTTTAGTACTTGACGGCATTTCTTATTTTAAACGTTACAGTAAAGTTTACCATACAATTACTTTTAATTTTTTACTCTGAAGTGGAGTGAGCTTCCATAGCATGAATAAACGTAGATATTGCAGATTTTACAGAAATTACAGTAAAAATTGTATCTTTCAATTGAAAACACACACATAGTTTCTTAGTTTGAGTCATCTATGTTGGGCCTCATTCATGGAACACGAGCAGAAGATATTGCTGTATTGTTTGCAAACCAAATTGTAGTTGTACATAAATTGTTGCATATAAAAACGTAGGTGAAAAAATATGACATTTTACAGAGAAATTCAGTCTGCTCTTGTTTCACGAATAACTGATTCTAATAGTATAATTTCAGTACAATTCTGTCCAAAACCATTAAAACGCATTATTATGAATTCTAATTAGACCGTTTTGGATATACAATTGTTTGACTGATATAGAAAACAAAGCAAATTTACGATATTTTGGGATTTTCATTACTGGGTACATCGTAATTCGTACACTACGTTAAAACTGTAGGTAATATATTTAAGGTGCTAAATGATTTGCAATTTTTGTTTTACTGTTAAAGTGGTCTACCATCTGAAGTTCGGGAGAAACTTTAAAATCATCTGATGTAGCCCTACACACCCAAAAACACACACATATTCTCTGATAGTCAATGATCCTGATGCCAAGAGACAAAACATATCAATTTCCCATGTATTCCTCCCTAATGTGCTGAACGTGCGCTATTAATCACAGAAACGTGTCCATTCTTCAGCGTCTTGGGCCTCTATAAATTTGGTCATAAATTTCCATTTCGACAAACCCACAAGGGCCATCTGTCTGATATATGGCTTCAGATAGCAGCACCCTTTCCCTTGGGAATACCCTTAAAACCATTTACATGAGAAACCCGTCTCCAAGATGCTAATCAGACACCTAGGAGCTTCAAGAGGAGGAGAGAGGAAAGAGAAATTGGCATTTTGCGACCCTCACTTTTGCAGGACTTCCCGTCGCTGGCAAGGACGTGGCCAGTCCGGCAGCGACATACGCGTGATTTGTAGTTGTGGCTCAGGAGACAGATATGCGAGCATCCACCTTTTCGTCCGTGTGGGTCAGGGCTGCATGAGTGAGTCCTGACTGGAGAAAGAGAAAGGTCAGCATCAAGGAGCGAGCATTGCTACATACCAAATGCTAAATGCGAAATGTTAAAAAGATAACTAATTGTGTATACAGGAAAGAGTCGGGCCTATAAACTTTTAAAATGGAGAAGAAAACACTTTCCATATTGGTTTATGTCAAAAATTAAACTCTACGATATTTTGACACAAATTCATTAATTACTTTGCAATATGGCTAAATACCCATACAAAGTTTAGTCCAGTGTTTTTTCTCTGTTTTAGGATGATAAAATGATTAGAACGGTGTTTCACACACAGTAGGGAAAACAATTATACATGCTACATAAAATATGCTAAATGCTAAATATTAAAAGCCAACCAAAGAGGCGTTTACACGAAACGGATTCAAACTAAAAACGGAAAACTTTTTATGCGTTTCATTAACACGACAATGACGTTTTGGGGGCCTGAAAATGGAAACTTTTGAAAACAGGTTTTCAAAGTGCACATTTGTGAAAATGATACCATTATCGTCTCTGTGTAAACTACAAAAACTCGAATTTGTGAAAACGGTGATGTTATGCGCATGCGTAGTGTTTCTTTACAAAGTGACATCGCCAACTACTGGCCTGGCATGAATAATACAGCGCTTTTAGTCATTTTTGCGGATCATTGTGGACGGTAGAGATGCGCGGATGGGCTATTATTTCATCCGCAACCGCATCACATAACTCATCATCCGTCCGCCATCCATCCGCACCAACGTTTTTGACCAATTTTCAAAACCGCACCCGCCCGCCATCCGCTGATACAAGGCGCTGCTGATGACAGCCGCGAGACTAGAAACCGCCCGCCACCCGCCCGAATTTAATTAAAATATTTTTTTCGTCACGCAGTGTTGTTTTCGTCAACGATGACGAAAACGAAATGATTTCGTTGACGCACTTTTTTTTTATGACGATAACGCGACGATGACTAGCTAAAAATGGCTCTAAGGTAACTAAACATGACGAGACGTTTTCGAGTTTTCGTTGACAAGACGAGACGGAACGAAAATGATTATAAGTCTGACGTTCACAATCACACGCATGTCATTTCTGCCTATTTTGCGTGAAATCTGTCTGTTTTGAGCTAAAAAAAAAGTATCAGCAATGCTGCCGCTTCCTATCCTTGTTTTGGGTACGCCCACCACCCATGCCGTGCGCGCACCAGATTCCACACAACAACAACAACACACAGCGGCTGCGGCTGGTCACTCGCCACACATCTTCGAAGGACCACGGCGGCGATCGAAGCCAATAGACGGGCTTGATGGTCGGAAACGACGAGATGATTTATGGACATACTTTCAGTTTCAGTATAATCCAGCGGTTCAAAGTGTGGGGCGCGCCCCACT
The DNA here is from genome assembly GCF_029890125.1 of Rhinichthys klamathensis goyatoka. Lineage (NCBI taxonomy): Eukaryota > Metazoa > Chordata > Actinopteri > Cypriniformes > Leuciscidae > Rhinichthys > Rhinichthys klamathensis. Next base: position 4,405,157 of record NW_026606664.1, on the reverse strand, counting down.
GGCGTGATAGGTCTCCTCCAAACGGGAGGAAATTTTCCGTTTTATGCCTTTGTATCTTTATTCGCTCATGGCGTCCTTATCGTCAACTTCAATTTTGCTGCGACACCGAAAACACCAGTTTATTAATAAACAATTAAATGTCTCCTTGCTATTTTTTTACACATTCATAATCATTACTTTTGCCGGTTCTTTGTGGCAAGCTTTATGCGCGCGGTCGTGCGCTTGAGTGCGGCTATAACGCTCATTATCCTGTATAGCCTATTTAAGTAATTAAATTAATATAAAGGGACGATTTTCCACTAATGGCTTAAATGAACAACTACTAGTCGACTAGAATAAAAACTTTAGTCGGAGGCAGCTCTTATTCCACATATTCTCGAACCAGCAGGCCATTCTGGGTTCAGCGCGCGAGCCTGAGCTGAATGAGCGAGCCGAGGAATATTCAGAAATGCGCTCTCCGCTCACATGCTCTGATCGGAACAAAGGAATATTACAATAATGAATCATTATTTTATATCTTATACACTGCCCATACACTACCCATCATTTTAATCCCATATCAAACACAGTATGTTATGTCTATCTATTTTTTAAAAATCACGTTTTTATGTATAGGCTAAAGGCAGAGAGCTGTGTGCATTCTTCTTCCCTTTGCCACATCATATCTCTGTGAGATGGGCTTTTCAGCTGTTTCAGTTTCACTGAAAACAAAGTACAGATCTCAGCTGAACATTGAGCATGACTTTTGAGAAATTGTGCAATGCAAAACAGGCTCATTGCAGACACTAATGTAGGGATAAATAGACCTGTCTTGCCAAATGGATTTCTATTCTTTTCTCTTTTTTTTTTACAGATTGCAAAGTGGCACTTTTATTTCTTTTCCATTTTTGAACTTGATACAAATTGACACAGCTGCACTTTTATTTTCTCTATTTTTTAAAGACTATTTTTTATTTTATTTTACTAAAATTGACTAAAACATGACTAAAACTTGACTAAAACCTTTTTTTGTTTTCGTCGACTAAAACTTGACTAAAACGATTTAGTTTATAAGTGACTAAAATGTGACTAAAACTAAAAAGCATTTTCGTCCAAAAGACTAAGACTAAAACTAAAAGGGCTGCCAAAAACAACACTGTCGTCACGTCATCCGCCCGATCCGCGGTTTATCCGCGGAGTCCGCGGCTATAACCGCCAACCGCGCATCTCTAGTGGACGGGGATCAAAACTTTTACGTTTTTAGTACATAGGCTAGTTGCGTGTAAACATGCCCTAAATTGTGTATTACGGATCCCCGCACATGCCCTGCGTAAAAAAAAAAAATGCATGTTGTGACCACGAATAACAATTTGTTCCCACGACTTACTATCGGCACGTTTACACACAACAATGTTTTTCCTTTGCATTTTTCTCGTACAGACGACAACATTGTCAAAACGATCCCCGTTCACACTGATCCGCAAAAAAACGACTAAAAGCGCTGATTTATTCATGCCAGGCCAGAAGTTGGCAATGTCCCTTTGTAAAGAAAATCTACGCGCCTATAGACTGAACACGTAAATTATCTTGCGCATGACGTCACCGTTTTCACAAGAGATGATTTTTTTTAGTTTTCACAGTTTCCTCTTACTCTAGTTTACACAGAGATGATGACAGTATCGTTTTCAAAAACTTGCACTTTGAAACCTGCTTTATTCCTTTTCAGGCCCCCAAAACGACGTTGTTGAGTAAATGAATATGCATATGCATATATCCGTTTAGTTGAAAAATTCCCTCATTTTAAGTAAATTGTGCACATGATATAATAATTAGTTCCCTTGTTTTACTAAATCGTGAGCACAATATACTCAATTGTTCACTTGTTTTACAAAATCATGGTCACGTTGTAATAATTTGTCCCCTTGTTTTAATTAAATCAAAATATTATGTGATATGTCAGTTCATTGTAGTATTATGGATATTTTTGTACAATAAAACCCATTACATTTGATTTAAAGCATTGAGTACAAACTCTTCATCTACTACTCTTTAAACTAAATCATCTTAAAAACTCTTTACTTCCCCAAATTGCGACGTTATGATTTTATTTAGCACAGTTGCAACTTTGTATCTCACAGTGTAATGGTATTTCTTATTTTAAACTTCACAGTTGCTTTTATTGTTTTACTCTGAAGTGGAACAGCCTTCCATAGCATAGATAAAAGTAAATATTGCAGCTTTTAGAGAAATTGCAGTAAAAACACCATCTTCAAAAACACTCAGACTTCGTTTGGTTGTAAATTTATTAGCCGGTTTGTGAGATATTTTGGTTTACCTCATTCATGAAACACGAGCAGAGCGTTTATTGATTAGTCGCAAATGTAACAACATACGTAACAACATTTTAAACAAATTAATTCTGCTCTTGTTTTTCATGAATAACAGATACTAGTAGCATTTCAGTATAATTTAGTACTTCAGTATAAATAAGTCATCGCTATTTTTAAATATGAGTGAATGCTGATTATATTAGTTACACTCCCACGACAAGTTTACCTGTAGGTTGAGCCAGTCTGTGATAAACTCGGACGGCTTTGGCACTTTCCAAAGTGGTAACGGTGTTCGTGTCACTGCCGTTGAAGCGATTTATCCTAAATATGTCCACTTTGCTCTCTCTGGAGGGTTCAGAGCACGTCGCAAACAAGTAATCTTCAAATAGCGCTAATCCGTACAGGTGCGACACCTGGAGAGAGAAACACAGGAATGGAGAGAGAGAAAGACTCATCTAGAGGCCATGGCACCTCTTCGACTTAATTCTGAACGTGACACAAATACGTCTGCTTAAATTCGCTTCTTTAATCCATCCAATGTAACCTTAGCTGAATAAACAGCAGCCCTGAGTCAGACACCAGTTGAAATATGCAGGGATCTTTGATGTCACATCTGTGCTACAAATTACCGACGGGTACCGTTGAGGCTTTGATTTCGAGGAGAAAGACTGATGAGAAAAACAAATGAGTTAGCGGTAGTAGAGTTCATTTCAGGTTATCTTTCAGTGCCAGCTTTGAGAAAAAAGTCCCAATATAACCTCCGATAAAGGTCCCAGGGAATATGCTAGAGCTGAACCTTGCAGGAAATGGATGAACAAATCAATAATAAAAAAAACACACAAAAGAGTTGTAGTGTGAAGCCAGGACTCGGCAAGGTCAAAACAACCCGATGTTCATCCAGGCTAACAGTTCTGACATGGGACAATGAGATGGCTACAGAAATGTCAAGGAAAACAAGCCCTAACTTTGCATCCATGCGATCAATTTACATAAATGGCCCCCGTTTGGCTGCATACTTCCTGTGATTTCACAAGTAGCATGTTGATCCTGGGACTTTTCCTATCAAAAATAACTATTCATTGGATTTGACAGGTTAGTGGCATAAAATCTTTGAAAGATTACTCCAGGGTTCAGTGTCACATGACCCTTGAGAAATAGTTATAATATGATGATTTGCTGCTCAAGAAACATTTCTTATTATTATCAATGCCAAATATTTCGTGTGGAAATAGTGATACATTTTTCAGGATTCTTTGATTAATAGAATGTTCAAAAGAACAGCATTTATTTGAAAAAGAAACATGTTACATTATACATGTCTTTACTGTCAATTTAATGCGTTATTGCTAAATAAAAAGATTAATTTAATTTCTTTAAAAAAAATAGCTCATGGATGGATGGATGGATGGATGGATAAACTTTCTATAAAAGTATTTGCAGACACGTCTGCACCATTATTTAAACATTATTTAAACTCTTTGTATTCTGGTATATTATTCTTGTCTAATCTAGTTCTTAATTATTTTAATTAGTCCGCCCCTAAAAAGAATGCAAAAATACAACAAACTGTGTTTTGTCGATTTACATGGGCATCAGACGGTCTCTTCCTGACCGGTAAGAGTGGTCGGTTGTTGGCTAGAATATGATCCAGTGTGGACCAGATCTAACGCTGATCAATCAAAGATCTGACTATGCGAGACTAAGTAGAGGGTTATGGATAGCGCTCAGGGATGCAAACACATGTATGGTCAAAAAAGAGCGAGGTAATCGAAGCCCTCGCCCCGCGGCAAATATCCAGATACTTACATTGCCACCAACCCCTGCCATCCCCGGCCCACCCCTATAGGTACAGAGTAAAATGAAATTCAGATAAAGTTTTGCCAAAAAATGTTTTATAAAAAGATAAACCTCACATATTTCAGCCTTTAAATCATTTTTATAAAAAGAATGAGTCAAAAAAGATAAATTACTGACATTTACAATGCACATTAGCTTATCTTTTATTATCAATAGTAAAATTCGGTCCGATTTTCCCGTGGCGTTTGTCGTTGCTATGCAACCATGCACTGCGCTCTCCACAACGACAAAGAAGTTTAATGGTGTGTTTACTTGCTATGGAAAATATATGATATTTTCCACTTGTGAACTGGTATTTACCAGTGTGTTGCGTTCAAGTGCTTTTGTTGTCGTAATGTGGTAAAAAGATGGAGATCCAGACCTGTTATTTAGCTAAAACTATTTTAGATTGCTTAAGTCATCTGCTACAGCAAGAAAATTATTTTATCAAAACTCAAACGGTAAATAATATGCTGTATATTTTCTAGATCATGAATAGTACATATTTTTACCATTCACAACTCTTGCGTTGCTCTACGCCCTTTTGAAAAGGTCAAAGGTAATCTCATCTCGGCAACTCGTGCATCAAAATATTCTACGATTTGCCCAGTGGAAAATACCACATGAGGGCTTTTGGTATTTACCATAATTACCATAGCACGTGAACGCACCATTAGTAGCTAATGGATTTCCACCACCGATAAACGCGCTGCATTCTGAAAAGTTGAGGTGTTTTCATCTCGCTGCGCCTGGAAAAAGTGAGCGCGTCGTTTCAATTATGAGCGCGCTTGCCGCGCACCCAAATTTGAAATAACGAACTTGAGCGTGCAAAAGACACAACATGTGAATGGTCGCGAGCTACCAGTAGCTCGTGGTCTGATTGGAGGTAGCTCGCGATCGAGGTGTTGGAGACCACTGCCATAGACATAGATACGCAGCAAGAAGAAACACTAGTGGTTCACGCTTGCACGCATACTGCTGTTTAGGTGTGCAGTGTTCTGATTTGCTCATTTCCTTGTTTGGTGGAGGCAATCCAGAATTACTGTTGGTGAAATTATAATCAGCCCCCCGACCCCCCGCCCTTAAAAAAAAAACTCTTTGGATCTGCACGATTCACATAAGTCACCCAAAATGACGTGAAAAAAGCGGGAGGCGCCGAAAAGCGTGCTGTTTGCATCCCTGAGTGTTGACAGGAAAGTTGTTCCAGGACCAACAAAAGATTGGTGAATTAACAGTCACCTCTATTGCATTTAAAAATTAAATCCAACAACTAATCAACAGTAAAAGCTAATTTTCCAAATCCAAATACTTAAAAAACCCAAGCAGAATCAACAGCACCCCAAGCGAGACGATACTTAGCATGAAAAACGTCTGAAATTGATACGAATGCTGGTCTTCAACTACAGTTATCACATCACGTAAACCATGAACACCTGCACGCAGGCGCTTTCCAAAAGGAATTTTCTAAGTATTGCATCTGGGTATTAGTTAACACCAGATGTCTCATAACACTGATAAACACAGCCGCGGATGGATTATCTATTGTTTTCGAGAAAAATGCACACAAGTTTGACAGCGCCCTTGGCCCGTTCTATGAACTATGGATGAAATTTATACTGAATTTATGAAGCTATGAATTTTGTATCACCATACTTTTGGGCCCGTTGAAGGGGCAATGGAGAGAGGCCAAACTTTATAGCCTTCAAAATAAACTGCTTTAAGAGTTATTCAAAGAAGCATCATCTATCACAGCTTTACTGCTGACTATTAAGGCTGTTGGGTAAAAAAATCCACAGGAAGTTTTTCTGTATAGTTAAGTTGTTTAGAGGTCACACTTCTTTGTAGGTTTGGAACCGTTCGTCTTACCGAGTTGCCTTGGATGATCGTGTGTCTGTTCTTGCCATTGTAATCAACAACTTCGATAAAATCCAGATAAGCGTCCGCCCAGTAGACGAGCTTCTTGACCAAGTCCAATGTCACGGCGGTCGGCTGTTCAGTTTTGTACTCCACTATCCTGGTTCGGTTGGTGCCGTCCATGTTGCAGCGCTCCACTTTGGCTATAGTCCCGTAGTCCGTAAAAAACAGTTTTCTAGGGGGTGAGAACACATCAGGTTTTAAACCGGAATCTACAACCTGCCTGACGTAAAAGAAATCAAAAGTCAAGGCCATTTAAGATTTAATCAATCCCCTCATTCCCAAACAGTGTTGTGTCAGAGCTGAACGCTCACAGTAGCAACAGCGCAATTAAAGCGAGCCACTCTGAGCAAGAGCTGAATGAATGGGCCGCAGTATGATATTTCTTTTTCAACTAACACATACTGACAGAGGAATAAGAGAGGGGGAGGTCATCCGCATTACTACGCACGACAATTGTGGCACAGAAACGGTCCACACCGTTTGAAACTGCTCAAAACAGCATGCACAACTCAGCACTGCATACAAATGACTGTTTACCAAGAGACCAAAGAGTTTCTCACGTCACAGAAGCGTAGATGACTCGACATCAGATAAGGATGATTTATTTACGCCTATGAAAATTTGAATCGCGAGTCTCCTCCGTGTCGTGTGATCATTTTAAGATAGCTGAATATCTATGTTTAGGTCAAAGAATTATGAACAATTTGTTTGGAGAGGGTTCTAAAAGGTCATATTTACTGTGATTTGACTTTCTAGATGGTAAACCTCTTTCAGTTGGCCAGTTAGACTTCAGTGACCGTGTAATGAAAGTAAGGGTGGGCGTTATGACCTTGATGATCACTTGAGTATTTGATCTCATAATATTTTGTTACTTTTGTTTTGTAATGTAAAGGCAAATTGTTTATATATAACTATTACTACTAAAAATAATATAAAGAATATAAACTCTTTATTCCATTTAAACTATTTATTTAACTACTGATTATTATTATTATTACAAATACTTATTTCATTTGTATTTAATAAAATTATTACTATATATTAAATATTTTCTATTTATTTATCAAAAGTTTAATATAAAATATTTATTAAACTAAGTAAATATAAAACATTATTATTTATTATTATTATATAAACTCTATTTGTATTAACTATTTATTAAACTATTGATTATTCTTATTAGTTATAATAGTAGTAGTAATTAATAGTTCAATATAAAACATTATTATTAGTAGTAGAAGTAGTACTAATTACTAATTTATTAAATGTAATATAATAATTTACGAATTAAAGGTACTTTATCACATTTGATTATTTGCTCATTTTATTCAAAAAAAATTTGTAAAACAGCTTTTTTGTTTGTTTGTAACACTTGAGTAAAGTTAATATAATAAAATAAATAGTCCAGACTCGCAATTGGTATGGTAGATATATTTGTATTACATACATAAATAATTCAATTTCTTAATGTCATTTTTATAAATGAATCATTAAAAAAATATTTATTTATTTATTTATTTGTTTATTATATCCAGAGCAAAGGCTCATTGTTACCATCTCATGTATAGTATACTGTAAATGGCCAGTCATGAATAAAAGGACTTAATGGTTGTCTTAGTGATCGTACCCCATGATGGGATCCAGCGCTAGGCCTTTTGGGTTCTGGATGTCCAGGTCAATGATGGTGACACACGCATCTCCCTGTTCGCTGCACACAAATATTCGGTCGTTCACTCTGTCTATGAAGTAGAAGTTTCCTGTTAACCAGTCGATGGCCATATGCTCCACATCTACATGGGAGAAAAAATTGCATTTTTATACATGTGTTACACACTCTGACACCAGCACAGTACCATGACCTGGTAGTTAGAAACAATTAAAAATTCATGCATGTTTCAAAAAAGCAACAACTGACATTCAGCGACTTGACATGCACACTTGACACACTTAACCTTCTGACATTAAACACTTCATTAGCAGATCATTAAACACTTCAAGAGGTAAAAAGAAAGTGGGGAAAAAAGGCTAATGAGAAAATTTATATGGACATTAAAAACAAAACACTCAAGTTCATAAAAACTTCAAAGGACATTAGTTTGCACTTGCTTTGAATAAAACATCAAAGTTACAAGACATTCCTTAATTTGCACTTTGAGAATAGACGGAAAATACTCACTTTGCAGGTTTTGACCTATCCTTATCTCATGTATTTCTGAAAACACTTTGAGTTTGGTCATGCGGGCACACCACAGTTGACCCGTATCCTGCGCCACTGAGAGCCAACAGAGTGACTCTTCTCTATAAATAAAGTCCACTATTTGAGTCCCATTTGTCTCCATGGACTTGAGATTTGGCATAGATGATCCATTGAGGTAAACAACTGATATAGAATTCATATTTGTTGTCAACAGAACCGGAGGTTTATCGCCAGGATCTGAAAGAGGGAACATAAAATGAAGGAAATTAGAGGAAATCATAATATCTCCTGTGAAATATAAATTAAGCGATTATTTATGTACTGTACTGAGAACATTTAGTATACAAATTCTGAAATAAGTCAAATAAATTAGAAAATGAATTACCACCACTGTCAATGACATTTTAAACATTTTCGTAAAAAAAAAAATGGCTGACTCATGTCTTTTTATGTTCCATAAATACACACAATTAAATAATATTTAAAATTTTCTGCATAATTTGACACAGATTGATATGAATTAACAGTAACATGCTCTTGATTATGTTTTTGCTAACTAAATATAAAAGCGGCAACTCATAAAAGTGCATGTAGCTGAATAAAGATCCAAAACACCCATACAAAATATACATATTTAGGTGTTACATAAACGTAAATAAGTCATTACATTCATTTTTGCTTACCTATATAGAACATAAAACACAGGTTCATTAAGCAGCTCGCACTTGCTGCTGCACAAATTGTCCAAACTTAAACTTTGTGATCGTCGTTGTTTTTTCGCCCCCCCTTTTACACTAATGAACAGACACCATGAAGAGCAATTAACTGTGAGCATGTAATCATCTCTAAATTTGATAGACAGTTGCGGGTCGGGCTGGATGGGCTCTGATTGACTTTCCATTAAGGCTTCCCCTGCTTATCTCTCCCATGGCTCTTTCGTAGGCCAACTTGCCGGCGACCATTTGCATATTGATGACAATAATTGTAACTGACACTCGTATCAGGCGAATGACAGTGTCATCTATACTAATGCTTCTGGATGATCACCACTGTGATCAGGCTACTCCACTGAGGCTTTCCTGTTCAATCAAACGTCCCAAAAGGCATTGTGTTTACCCATCTAATCTCTTAAAATGTTAAGACAACTATAATTTAAATGCTGAGTGAAATGTCAAGTGGTGAGTTTGTTGACCTTTCTTTGTTTTTAATACTAGACACCTATTTTCGAGTGGTTCTTGCTAAGAGAAGATATTCACTGTATAAAATACTATTATTATGTGCCAATACTTAGATGAAGTATTTCAACAACCCTCTAACCCTAAAACAACCCATTAGACTTGCCTAGCAACTAGCAATCACACAGCAATGTGTTAAAAATCACCCAGAACTCTTTAGCAAAAGGCTACAAACTACTCATAATCACAATAATCACAGAGCAACACGATAAAAAACCCTTAATCTTTTAATAACAGGCTAGCAACTACCCTGGAGCCCCAGCAACCGGATACTGTAGTAATGTGTGACACCCCCTTAGAACACCTTGGCAAGTAGCAACTACCCAGAACACCATAGAAACCACATAACAATGTGATCAGTCTAGGCTGGTCCCTGGAGCGTACGATCACACCGGTGTGATTAGAACGGTCAGTGCATCGCGTGATCAACTGCTAAATTCAAATGTGCTTTTGCGCGTTGGCTGGCGCTGAGCCAGAGACAGACGCGCTCAGTGCTGTATTTAGATCACAACTATTCAGTGTTTTCAACCACTTAATGTTTATTTTAGGTTTCAGACGTTTAAATACACATAAGGACTAGCAAAAAAATTATTTTGAGTTTTACACACACTGATGTCTATGGAAGCGGCAATAATACTCCTTTCCATTATAATAAGACGACACGTTTTATTCATATCAGATACACAATGTGTAAGTAGCTTTACATTTTACCCTATTCTTCTCCCAGTTCACCGGCCACTTACTTTCATGTATTTCGTCAGAAGTTGAGGAATTGACGTGTTGTAAACTAACATGGCGCCGCCCATCGCACATACAGCTCAACTAACCCGATCGTTATAAAGGTGTTTAAACAACAGAACACATCCACTTGCACATATTTGACAATCGGAATATCAGTGTTTCGTGTTATAGCTAATACATTTGTGAATATTTTGAACAAAAAAGGAAAAATGACATAAAAGCAGATCATCATTCATTCAGCGCTGTGTTGTGGTTGCGCTGTGTCACGTGACAAGCAATGACGCGTCACCATGGAAACATTAAAGTGACAGGTTCTAAATAGCGGTCGCCTAGAAAAACTCACGCTGGGGGATCAGTTAGAATATTTTAAACTTACGTGTGAAAGGGTTAAAAACTCTCAGAACTCCATAGACCTTAGTCAGGGTAGCGCCTTATTTCATTTGTTGACAGGAATGAAAACGAGGCTGTAAGGGGTAGATACAGTGCGTTCAATGAATGGTACTGATGTTAAACAACATACAGATTGCTCAGCTGATAAAACGTCTTTCAGAAAAAAAAAACTTTTGGTAGACAAAACCTCCATAAGAGAGTTGTGAACATTACATAATTATGACCTTTGTATAGCGCATGCCATTGTAAAGAATGTGCGTCTCTCCCTCACAACCTCGTTTTCATCCATCCATTAAATTAAATATGGCGTCTAGTCTAATAGCAATTTTGCAAACAAGCTAGGAACTACCTGAACACTGTTGCAACCACAGAGCAATGTGCTAAAAAAAAAAACCCTCTAAATTCTGGAGGTCATCCATCTCTCCAGCATTTAATATGGTAAATCAAGCAAATATTTGATTTATGCATGGGTTAAATTATTTTCAGACTTGAGCCTTTAAAGCACCGCTGAAAATCAAAGTAAAATACATGTTGCTTAATGCACATTTTTTTGGACTTGAACTAACGGGGATGATAAATGGACTCACCTGTTTTGGCTTTGCAGGATCGTCTGTTGGCCTGCAGGCTGAAGCCATCTGTGCAAGTGCATCTGTACGATCCCTGCGTGTTCATACAGATCTGACTGCATGTCCCGTAATCCCTGCATTCATCATGATCTGCGGGCAACAGCGGGGCTATTTATTAAACACTAAATGTGCTCCAAAATGACCTAAATATGCAAACCCAACTCTTAATGTCGCCATTTCGCAGCAACCTATCAAAATATATGAATATGCAAATGTATGTTTGGACAGGGAAGGGTGAGTAAATTGCTGTTTTGGTTGACAATCACAATTTCTCATTAAATCAACAACAATATCTCTAGAGGTTCACGTTCATGCATTGGAGAAACAAGCACAGCTAGCTTTGCTAGAGACCTCAAAACGGTATGAGCTGAGGTAACTTTTTATGGTTAGCCTACTCTATTCGGTGCCTGATTAGAACTGATACAAAATCAGTTTACAAAAATTTAAAAAGTAAAAAATGTGAAACAGGGTTTTAGAGTGTGACCATTTTTTGAGAATGTGTGAGTTAGAATTTGACGTGGTCGCATTAAATTTGCAAGTGCGCAACAGAACGCTGTTGTATCCGTAACTGCTGCAGTCCGTAACTTTTTGTGTTCAAAATGACCAAAATGCATATAATGAGTACATCATGAATCCATTTTCCAAACCGTGTTTTTGTCTTATTCTGAATCACTACGGTACGCCTATAATAAGTGTTTCTATTCAGACTATTTTAAACTGGGTCGACTCGGCTGCGGAGTAGCCCAGTACCTGTGTGACTCGAGTCGTCATAGACATTAACAGAGAGAAGTAGCTCCAGCTACAATGTTCTTCCACAAGACACACCCAGTTCTGTTTATTAACCGCTAGCAAGCAAACGTACACACGCATTGCACACTGATGATGAAACGCACCAATGGAATAAATGCACGAAGCGTTCTTTAAAACTTCCATATAAGCCAACTGGAAAACCTCTGGTGAAATGTCACTTGCTGGTGTGTTGATATCTTCAATGTCCTGAGGTTGCTTTAACTGCATTAATATTGTAATACTTAGTTTATAATCAGAATATAGTCACTTAAATAGTCAGACCTAGCATTCATTTAGTTATTCAAATCTAAGACGACATAAAAAACGACATTGCTGTTCCTCAGCAAAATTCGATCATCATTCACACTTTCGTTTGAAAACAAAGCATCAACACACTGTAAAAATTAAAGATTTAGTGTATACATTAGTTAGATTAATTGAACAAAACTGGAGTTTTCACAAGTGTGCCAAAATCAGTGAGCTTGCGCTGGCAGCGCTGCACTGACTGACAGTTATTGTTTTTCATGAGACTTTGTCCAATTACACAGGCAACGCATTTCTTATTCCAATGTTCACATTAGCTTCAAGTCTTTATTGCAATCAATAAAACTGCTTTATTGGCAAATTAGGTAAGTGTGATAATGGCATTAAAATATAAATACAACATTAAAAAGTCAACCATTGATGGTTTTGTGTGGATGTACAGTGAGTACAGAATGTTCACCGGAAATGCCCAAACTGGCTTATCGAAAACCAGGAAGTAACTGTGCATATAGTCCATTAGGAATTCAGGAAATTTAGGAATTAAGTCACATAAAAATGAAAAGATTGAAACAACTATTCATCAGCATGCATTGATTAATCCTATTGTGACAAAAAAAAAAAGAAAAAAAAAAGTGCGACCAAATCATGTGCTGGTGCGACCAACTGAGAAAGTTGGTAGCACCAGTGCAACCAGTGGAAAGGTTAGTCTGGAGCCCTGTGAAATAATATCTTTCAAATTTCCAAAGCAAAATATGATTAAAATGTAAACACTTTCAGGTGGCTAACAACGTAGCATCTTAATGGCTCTAACCACATAAGAAAAGCTTTTTTGATTAGCTAAAACAAGATATCGCAAACATAAAACGTTTTTCATCAGATATTAGCTGAAAACGCTTTGCTGCATTAAAAATTCATCTGAAATCAAATACTTCCCTATTATATAGTATGCGAAAAACATTACCCCAAAAAAGTAGTATGTTTGAATACATAGGGCCCTATTTTAACGATCTGAAACGCAAGTGTCAAAGCGCAAAGCGCAAGTAACTTTGTGGGCGGATCCCGGCGCTGTTGCTATTTTCCCGGCGGGATAAATGCCTCTTGCGCCTGGCGCAAATCTAAAAGAGGTTGGTCTGAAGTAGCTTCATTATTCATAGGTGTGGTTTGGGCGTAACGTGGAATAAACCAATCAGAGCGTCATCTCACATTCCCTTTAAGAGCAGGCGCGCATGTTGCATGGCGGATTGCTATTATAACGGCGGATTTACCAGGCGCGCGCCAGGAGCGGTTCACAGCCGAGGAGACCGACGTTCTTGTCAGGACCGTGAAAGACAGAGAAGTGACGTTGTATTGCGTGTTTTGCGTGCACCTGTAAACTATGGCATAAACCCTCATGCAGTAACACCCTCAGACGGCACTGTTTATTGACTGTCTGAAGTAGAATGCATGCAGAAATAACAAGAAATTCAACGTTCAAATCAGACTTATCTATTTATCTCTCTATCTCTCTATCTATCTATCTATCTATCGTGGGTGGGTTTCTCCCATCCCCATACAAATCAGCGTCGGTTAAACAGGCGTGGGAGGAAAAAAACTAAATTTTCATGGACACCACAAAGATTTCCCTCATGTGTTAATATTTTTCCTTGTTATAATGTATGATTTGCAAAAATAAAAACTGCTGCATCTGTGTTGATGAGAGAATCAAAGTGTATGCGCGTTGTGCACCCGCTACATTATGGCCAAGCATGCGCGCTTAAAATAGCATAATGAACAACGCGCAACGCGCCACTGACTTTAGACTAGTTTTTTTCTGGTCAGTGGCGCAATTGTTTTATAGAACAGCAAAATAGCATGAGGGAAAGTTTGCGCCGGAACACGCCTCCTCTTTGCGCTGGACCGCCCCGGGGAGCGCAAGTGTATTTCTTAGTTAACCGACGTGTGTCTGTGGAGGGAAAAGTCCGCTTTGCGCGGGTGCAAAATAGGAATGATACATGCGTCAGTGTACAAAGTCATTTGCGCCGAGTGCAAGATAGAGCCCATAGTATTCGAAAAACAGTAGACGAAAAGTCCCCGGAAGACCTTTACTATCTTTTCTATAGACACTTTACTATCCCATGAGGCCACGGGAGAAAATGTATGAATGGAAGTGAAGCAACGCAACTGACGCTGGCAGGTCACATGACAGCAACAAAATGGCGGATGTAGTACGTCATTCATTCATACAACCCATATTCATACTATATAGAGCGAACTATATAGATACTATATACTATTTTTTTTTTTTTTTTATCAGGAAGAGGGATAGAATATTTTTATTGGACTATATTTTGTTAGTTGCTTTACTAACTGTAATCAAGTTGTTACCAAAGTAGTACAATTCAATTCAATGACATTTCTAAAGCTTCAAATTCTTCAAACAGAGTTGCGGATGGTAATGACCCTCACCTCGACATTGTCTCCCGTCCTCGTCTAGTTCGAAACCTTCCCCGCAGAAACAGGACGTCCCGTTTCTCATGATCACACAGTCAAACTGGCACCTCCGCTCCTGGCAGCTGCGCACCAACTCTGAGGAGACACAAACACACATTTCAACTTGCTCTGTTTGATTCAGAGTCTTAATATCCTGCACAGAGTTCGCTCTCACAATGAACATGCATTTACACTCGGTGAAACCCTCTATAAAAGCACAATGCCATTTCGCTAGTATGAAATCATTTGTTAAAACTTGAACAGATGCAGCCTCATTATGAGACCATGATTCAGCGCTTTTTAAGTGGCACTTCAGGCCTGTTTCAGTGGATGCAATCCTTCCAGGCGAGCTCCCGCTCCAAACCGCTGTCAATACACAACGGTAGAGCATTGTGTAATATTTATCACCTGTGAAACGCTTACAGCCTCCTAATAAGGGATGTTTGACGATCACGTTTGCCTGTGTTGCGCGCCACATGAAGATGCCCCTATTTTAATTTATTGATTCCAGAATCAGTTGAAAAATAGCAGTTATTTATAAACGCTTGGGCTGCAATCTGTTTCAATTACAACAGTCATAGCCCATTTTTGATGTTTCTATTCATTTGGGGGCATGGCTAACAGATCACCTTGCCACTCTAAACGCCTAATCGCGAGCGAGAGATTTCTAGCGTGCATTTGCTAAGAAGCCCACATTAATAATAACTACGCACTGAGAAATTCATCGACCCACCCCAGGCATGCATTCGGAATGGCTTGAGTCTGAAGGTTTTAAATTAAGTACTTCTTTAAAAATGTATCACAGCGTTTAAGGATAATGCAAAGCGTTTTACAATATGAGTTTAACTGAAAGTGAAATATAATGGCTTTTTATATTACAAGGAATGTGTATCCACTTGAGCTGGATGTTTAACTATTTATATGTGGGACTAGCGATGGGGAGCGACCAACGGTTCCTGAAATATTTCATAATCTTGGCTATAAAGAGTTCTTTATTTATTTATGCAGATGGGGCATTTGAGCCACTAAAATCTGTAGTTTTATTCTTTGATATAACAAGAACTGTGAGCAACAAGAGCAACAAGAGCAGCAGTAACATATTTTGTTTCCACATAACACGTCATAGAGGTTTTGAGAGACACAAGGGTAAGTAAATAATGACAACACTTTGAGTTTTTGGGGTAACTAACCCTATACGATAATCTGTGACAGGTTTTTGTTTTGACTTGAGTTGACTAGCTGTCATCTGTACAACAATTGACAAAACAGTATTTATGCTAAAAGCAATCCAAGACAGTTTTCCAAGAACAACCACACAGAAAAATAAAACAACATGACTTAAAATAAATAATGAACTTCAAATGCATTGCTTTTGTGCCAAAAGCATGGAGGAATCTATGCCCAAGGAGTAAGATGACCCAACTCATAAACCAAACCGACACCATCAAATGACATGAAACATAAATTAAAACTCACATGTTTCAGTGCCAAAAAAAGTCATTATTTTGTTCCTAATCTAATTATCCCATCTAAGCAAACATATTGAACGCATAAATAAAGCCTCTGGCAGTGTAAAAGAAAAGCAGTTACTGCAATCGTAAATGTTGATCCGCAAAAAAGGAAGCAAAGAAAACTGCTAATAAAAGACACAATTGACTTTTTATGTTTTCGGTCCAATATTTTTGACACTTCTCTAACCCTGGAAAATTTTACATGTCAGACTTTGCCCATTAGGGTACGCAAAACAGAAACTTCACAGAAATCTATCATGGAATAAGAATGGGTAACTACATATCATTACAAAGACAGCAGAATTTAAATGAGTGAAAAGACAAGCATTGATCCAAAAGAAGGAATCTTAGACCTCTCCGATTCAAAACAGTAGGTGGGAGAGTTGATTATTGGTTGAGAATTACTCTTTGGAGAAATCAATGCTTATCTTCAAACGTAACTTCAAAAATAGGTCAAAATCATTGTTTACATGGCAAGCGTTGTCGAATGTGTGCAGCTACTGTCCGCCACCCGGATTCACACTAATCTCCTCCGAGCGGGAAGGAGGCCATTATGGGTGGACTCTCGCTGTGAGTTAGACTCCCGCACAACAGGATTTATCTCCAGTGAACTCCAGAGCTCTCCCTCAAGGTGATTTTCTCTCAGTGAGGAGCCCTACTTTCTCTGACACTCACTGGGTGATGTAGTGCTAACGGCAGCGGTCCAGGAAGGGTGCTGAGTCTAACAGGGGCGTAAAGGTAAATGCCTGTGGATCTATTTCGCTACCCCAACCCAAAGAGCTTGAACTTTAGCTGCTGTGAACAATCAATCACTCTCGGGAGTCCCGTACCACATTAAAAATTGAAGGCCGAGACCTTGAAAATCTATACGGACTTAAATGCCACAGCTAAGTTTTTTCAGACCACCTCCAAGTTTGACACATTTAAAAGATCCAATGAAATGGCTCACAAATGCTATTCATATTTTTTAACTGAAATACAAAGTTGGACTGGTACATATCGAAGGGCTTGTCCTTTTTTTTGGCCAATAGAGACCTGCAATGTTTTCTCAAAGGGTGGTGAAAGGGAAGGGAAGGAAAGGAAATATATAATAAAAAATAAATAACAAAACCCAGAAGGTACATGAACATGCATGTCAATCATATGGAGAGCAACACACAAGTGAAGCAATCATTAATGAAACTAATATTTGTGATTTGGATATCAAATTTTACTTTTAAAACACATATTTAATTGAAACCTTTCACAACAGCTTCACCTGACTTTAGCATCTCAACATCTCCCTCAGGTGTCTAAACGAACCAATCAAAAAGCTGCATTGTAAGCCCCGCCCCCTGCCCAGCAGGAATCTCTAGTCCAGAGAACACGGCATATGTCCGGACAGGTCTATTATTCACTCACAGCAGGTCTTTCCCTCAGTCTCCATCATTACAGCGGCCACCGTCCCAAGGGCTCAGACAGGTAGGCCATCACTGCAGCGGAACGAGTGTGCTTGTGTATTTTTCTGTTTGTGCGATCAGAGCAGGTGACCGGGGGGGTCCGCATCTACCAGGCAGTGTTTATAAATAGATGACAGTTGAGTAAAAACATGCTTTGTTAGAACAGAAAGGATGGAGGATGGATCAAGAAGGGAAGTTGACTTTCTAAATCAACAAAGAAAATGCAGAAACATCAACAACACCATGCTAGTGTGTTCTGTGTGTTTTATAGCAGGTGGCTTACAAGCCCAAGCCCAGAGAAGTCTCTATATGACAGGGGTCTTTGTCCTTTTTCAGGCCAAGACCCCCTAAACTGAAAATGGAATGGAAATTCAAACGAAAAACTAAAAACCAAAACTGGCATGGTATGTTTTCACAGTTACAGCAAAAAGTAATATTGCATAACTTCACAAACACCTGCACTTCCAACAAGAGAAACTGAAAGTAGGTGGATGTGAGACATCTGAGGTGTAACTGTGAAGCAGAGCCGGTTTATTTTGCCCCTTCATCAACACTTCAGAATCGACTGCCAGCATTGGAAGGGGATTCAGATAAACTCCAGATAAACCGACGCAAATGAACAGGTTAGTTTAACGGTCTGTGCATAACGTCTAAATCTATATTTAACCAGATTGATGTGGCCGTAAAGTCTCTGCACTTGGTGGCTCATCCAAATCCTAGTCAAGCTACGGAAGGACATCAACTTGGCACATGAAACTGCCCTTCCTGTGACCACTGCAGTTTTGCCCCTGGGCAAAGCACTTAACCCTCAGCTGCTCCCATCATACTGTAATATGCCTACATTTCCAGCACTCAAGCAAATACTTCCAGACTCTCTGGATGGATGAATGTTGAATTTATATGATGAATTCTAACATTTGGAACCATTAGCTGAGGATTGTCAAATTCCTGTGAAGCTACAAAACTGCATTGTTTGTAAGGGTTGCTTAGCAGTCAGAAACTATGGCGTTATATATGTGCCTCATTCCTGAGCGAGTAATTGTAAGTTTTGAGCACAGAGAACTATATTTTGCAAGCACATTGCATTATATTTTGAACAGAAATTAACAATCGCAAAAAAAAAATTCGTTTGAGCAAAGAAAAAACGATTCCGTGCTCAATAAATGTATTTGCTATTATCCATATTAACGTGCAATAATAACTCCTCTCACGCAGTTTACTCAGGTGCTCTCTCACAAACTTATTCTCTGCGCTCCTGTCAAGTCCCTCTCTCTCTCTCTCAACCTCTTAATTCTGTGCGCGCTCAACTCTTGACACACGCGCGCTCAACTCTTGACACACGCGCGCTCAACTCTTGATACACACGCGCGCTCAACTCTTGATACACACGCGCGCTCAACTCTTGATACACACGCGCGCTCAACTCTTGATACACACGCGCGCTCAACTCTTGATACACACGCGCGCTCAACTATTGACACACACGCGCGCTCAACTCTTGATACACACGCGCGCTCAACTATTGACACACACGCGCGCTCAACTTGCAACAGCGTTACAAGTGTGCCACAAAATCAACCAATCGGAAAATTAGAGGTCAATTGTGATTGGCTGTTGGTCTCCAATCACCACGCAGCACAAAGAAGAAGAAAAAGGAATTTTATGGATAGATGTCTTCTCTAGTATGGAATGCCAAAGCTGACTTAATTAAAAATAAATAAATACATAAATAAATAAATATACGAAGAAATGCAAAAAAGCAAAAATACATAAATAAATATACAAAGAAATGTAAAAAAAAATGCAAAGAAATGAGTATTTATACTTTTATTTCCTTATTTATGTATAATTGTACTTTTTTCACACATTTTTTATTTATACATTTATTTATTTCCACTTTTATTTATTTCCACATTTATATATTGTATTGTATTATATAAATTGATTTCCAGGGGCGATCAGCATCATATACTGCATGTCCAGTTCTTAATATTAATCGATAAACTACTCAGTTATTATAATAATAAGGCACTATGGCTGTTATCAGTAAAATAAAATTAACAAAAGTCATTAAGTCATTAAAAGTCAAAATCTTAATACAGAGGAGAATGTTTTTACACTGCAATTACAATTGCATAAAAGTCGTTATGAGATTAATGTTAAAAATAAAACATTTGAATATAGAAATATGAAATGATGGAATCAATTAAATTGTATGTTTAAATATGAAACTAAAACAGCCAGTAGGTGGCGGTAAGTCACTGTCTTAAACGAGTGAGTCATATCATTATTTCAGACCGATTCATTCAAATACTGAACTTCGGGGAAAAAACAACACGTGTTATGTTCAACTGTACAGCTCAGGTATCAAAATTATGGCGGGGCGACGTGGCACCAACATTAATAAAAAATGTCAGCATTTAAAAATGCTGTAAAAAAGCCCATGTATGAGATAATTTTATTCCCGAACTGAATGAATCAGTATTTGAATGAATCGGTCTGAATTAATGATATGACTCACTCGTTTAAGACAGTGACTTACCGCCACCTACTGGCTGTTTTAGTTTCATATTTAAACATACAATTTAATTGATTCCATCATTTCATATTTCTATATTCAAATGTTTTATTTTTAACTTTAATCTCATTACGACTTTTATGCAATTGTAATTGCAGTGTAAAAACATTCTCCTCTGTATTAAGATTTTGACTTTTAATGACTTAATGACTTTTGTCAATTTTATTTTACTGATAACAGCCATAGTGCCTTATTATTATAATAACTGAGTAGTTTATCGACTAATATTAAGAACTGGACATGCAGTATATGATGCTGATCGCCCCTGGAAATCAATTTATATAATACAATACAATATATAAATGTGGAAATAAATAAAAGTGGAAATAAATAAATGTATAAATAAAAAATGTGTGAAAAAAGTACAATTATACATAAATAAGGAAATAAAAGTATAAATACTCATTTCTTTGCATTTTTTTTTACATTTCTTTGTATATTTATTTATGTATTTTTGCTTTTTTGCATTTCTTCGTATATTTATTTATTTATGTATTTATTTATTTTTAATTAAGTCAGCTTTGGCATTCCATACTAGAGAAGACATCTATCCATAAAATTCCTTTTTCTTCTTCTTTGTGCTGCGTGGTGATTGGAGACCAACAGCCAATCACAATTGACCTCTAATTTTCCGATTGGTTGATTTTGTGGCACACTTGTAACGCTGTTGCAAGTTGAGCGCGCGTGTGTGTCAAGAGTTGAGCGCGCGTGTGTATCAAGAGTTGAGCGCGCGTGTGTCAAGAGTTGAGCGCGCGTGTGTATCAAGAGTTGAGCGCACGTGTGTATCAAGAGTTGAGCGCGCGTGTGTGTCAAGAGTTGAGCGCGCGTGTGTATCAAGAGTTGAGCGCGCGTGTGTATCAAGAGTTGAGCGCGCGTGTGTATCAAGAGTTGAGCGCGCGTGTGTATCAAGAGTTGAGCGCGCGTGTGTCAAGAGTTGAGCGCGCGTGTGTCAAGAGTTGAGCGCGCACAGAATTAAGAGGTTGAGAGAGAGAGAGAGGGACTTGACAGGAGCGCAGAGAATAAGTTTGTGAGAGAGCACCTGAGTAAACTGCGTGAGAGGAGTTATTATTGCACGTTAATATGGATAATAGCAAATACATTTATTGAGCACGGAATCGTTTTTTCTTTGCTCAAACGAATTTTTTTTTTTTGCGATTGTTAATTTCTGTTCAAAATATAATGCAATGTGCTTGCAAAATATAGTTCTCTGTGCTCAAAACTTACAATTACTCGCTCAGGAATGAGGCACATATATAACGCCATAAGAAACATACAAAGGAAGTAATACACAACCCAAGGACGACTTCCTTAAATTTGCCATAAACAAGTCAAATAATATTATCGACCGCTAAAACAATGACGACAATATTTGTATTTGTTAATTAGTGAAGATGCTTTCCAACTACGGAACATACCTGTATTACTATTTGTTTTTGTCTTTTGAAATGATCTCAACTTAATTTTCAATTGATGTTTATTAAATTTTAATGACACAACAAAAGTCTTCTCAAGATCTCGACATAAACTTGTCTCGAGAACTAAACTTAAAAGTTGTTTGTTGCGCTGCACTGCGTTTAGGCTACTACGTGATCAGCGTAGCAGACTGACATGAAGAAGAGATTGTTGAATAAAGTCGGGGGTTTTTTGCACAAAAAGTATTCTCGTCGCTTCATAATAGGGGTGTAACGGTACATGTATTCGTATTGAACCGTTTCGGTTCGAGGCTTCCGGTTCGGTACGCATACAAACCGAACGATTCCTTGGACCATTTTTCCTGCCGACAAAATTCGCACTGCCGCGATCACCACAACGTTGCGCAACATCAAATGGCAAGCGTAATGAAACCGGAACGAAACTGCGCTATTGTGCTTCACGGATCGTTTATCAGTTCGGAGCAGCAACATCTGTGCAGCGGGAGCCGATCTCGATCAAGCGACACTGTTACAACCGTTACAACACAGCGCTAAGAGATCCAGTAAAGAAAACATTTGAGTTCGCCACTGAAGTAATAACATCGCTGCGAGATCTAGTGAGAAGCATTCGAAGCTATTAACCGTAGATCTCTATTAGATCAAACAGCGCTGACGTGGACACCAGGAGAAACATTGTGCCGTGAATGAACTAGTAATACAAGTCCACAGACCAGCAACATTCACCATGGATTTAATATAGTAACAACACTAACTGTAACCAGTTTGGCTGGAATAGTGAAATGCTTTCAAGTAGCCTACTTCACACATCTTTTTCCAGCACTTCAAAACTCAAATATTATATAAATAAATAGCCTATATGAAGAGTTCAGATGCAAAAGCCTCTATAAGTGCCATTTGAAATTTTCTTCTAGAAATTAGAATGATCATTTTTATGAAGCTTGTACATTTAAGTTCAGTAATTTCACTCAAATGACAATTAATAGGCAATCTTCATTGCCATTTAAGTGAAATTACTGAACTTAAATATACAAGCTTGATAAAAATGATCATTCTAAGAAAATTTCAAATAGCTTTTGCATCTAAACTCTTCATATATTTAAATGTTATTTTTAATGTGATGACCAAAACATTATTTGTTCATCCTTCAAAGACGACCCCCATTTATAAACCTGAAAGTTTCAAGATGTAGGAAAACTCACTTATTTAAAAAATATTTTTTCTTTTAACAAATAGGAAATTTCTCTGGCATTTCTTACTTTTTGCTGTATCGAAAACGTACCGAACCGTGACTTTAAAACCGAGGTACGTACCGAACCGTGATTTTTGTGTACCGTTACACCCCTACTTCATAACATTAAGATTAAACCATTGTAGTCACATGGACTATTGTAACAATGTTTTTACTACCTTTCTGGGCCTTGAAAGTTGCAATAAATTGCTGCCAATGGAGGGGTCCGAGAGCTCTCCGATTTCATCAAAAATATCTTCATTTTGTGTTCCGAAGATGAAGGTCTTAATGGTTTGGATCAACATGAGGGTGAGTAATTACTGACAGAAATTTCATTTTTGGGTGAACTAACCCTTTAATAAAAGAAAATCTATTATATCTAGATAATGAGAGCATTTAGAAAACGCTTTATGTTGATCTTAAAATTATCTTATAAAGATCTTAAAGTCTAAATCTTGTTAACAATTTTTTGTGATCTCACCATGAAAAAATAAGATCTTGAGATGACAGCTTTTATTATGTCAAAATAATAAGAAAATTAAGTTGGCATCACAAGAAAACTTATTGCTTCAATCACAAGTAAAACATTTTTGAAAAAAACTACTTTTGTTTAATTGAAATAACAAGGTATTTTTTTAAGTTGAGATCAAAAGAAAATGTAATCATGCTCTTGAGAAAGTAACTTTTGTTATGTGGAGATGAGAAAATGAACTTGACACCATTAATTACCTCTACAGCTTTATATGATTGACCAACATTTCTTCAGTTGGCTAAAATATAACAATTCAAAGTTACATACACAAATTTACACAAAGTTACATACATAAACTAGTTACATTCACAAGAAATGAATAACCAATAAACAATATCTTGCACAGATGGATGAATCATATCAATTGTATATGCATATTATCATTTTTTTGGGTGGCTTAAGATATTCTGTGCATACAAAGTTCCTGATGTTTAACCTAATCAAGCACAAGCATAAGTAAAGCAATTATGTTTCACAACGGGCTGTAAAAAGAACAAAGAAAAACAACTGCTGTTCCCAAGATAAATTTACCTTTAAGCATCTGACGGCGTTCTTGTTATCCAAACACTTTGTTTACGCCATTATATAAAAAGCCACTGTGAGGTGTAGACTCTTTTGTTTGCAGTTCCTGTGTGTGTTTCAATTTTTTTTAGTCGCGTTGCTGTGTGGGCTGCTTTATTCAATTCCATATATTCATTAGGGACTGACAATGCAGATGGGGAAAGTGAGGCTACTGTGTTATTACCACAGGGACGTTCAAAGGTGCAACAAAAACACGGTTTCTTGCCTAGCACCTGTAGTATGTAGTACGCTCCAATCTCTGAATGCCCAGGAGAGATAAAGCATTACCTTCAGAGGAACCATGGTCATGTTGTCTACCAATGCTTTTGACTGTTTTGGTGCAGAACAAAACGCTGCAGCAGACATTCATGGCACATTCGTCATTCCTAAAGAACTAAGAATGTTAGTTATGGAATGTAACTGAGAGCAACAAAAAGAGAAAGGTGTTCAAGGCTGTTCTACATTTTTGAGGTGAAGCGAAAAGACCCGTTTTATCCAAGTACAAATGAGACGAATCAAGCAAATGGGCCGCCTTCTTGAAATATTTGAAAGAATATGTGAAATTGTTTCATAAATCCATTAGGGCTGCAGCTATCGATTCTTTTTGTAATCGATTAATCTAGCACTTAATCGATCGATTAATCGAGTAATAGGATAAAACATTTTTTGTGTTTTTAAACAACCAAAACAAATAATGCATAACGAAAATGATGTGGCTGTAAAATGATCAAGCATTTGGCTTTTATTTATCAAAAAAAAAAAACTGGTATTTATTCCAACTCCAACATTTGGCTCCAAAACTAAGCCTATTTATTGCAATTTTTACCCATTTAGTATAAGTGCCAACAATGTTCTATGCTCAATTACTTTGGTAGCCGATTAAAATGGCTTCCCCAAAAGTACGAGTGGATTTGGAGAAGCAGGCTGGGGAATTTCATTTTTTGTTGTTGTCTGTAACTATTTGGAAGACGTGACATACAAACAAGGTCTCGCAAAGACTGCAATGCAATATTTGTTCCTCCATCACGTCGCGGTGTATACAGTGAATGCATGCTGAAATTATTGTTGCGTGGCTACATAAAAGTTTAAGCATATGTGATGCATTGCCGCAATTGATCTGACTGGCGCATGAGAGACGTGCGTGCGTGCGTGTGTGTGAAGGGGTTCTTTTTTTTTAGGCTATACTCTCTTGCAATTGAACGTGAATATGTTTACTACTTAAAAACATCAAAGCTAAACATCATATCTAGTCAAACCGCATCACGACATCGCTACAAATACAGTATGGGATTAAAATCAGCGAACATCAATGTGTCATAGGCTTATGGTGTTCACACCGAACGCAAATTTAATTATTTGCGCGAGTAGATTACATACAAAGTCAATGCAAAGACGCGAATAGACGCATCATTCACGCCGGGCGTCGCGACTGACGCGAATTGGGCTACACGTTTGCCGCGAACGTCTTCCGCGCAGGTTGAAAAATTTGAACTCGAGTGAATGTTCAAGCCTCTAACTAGACGCGATAAACGCGTATTTGACGTTCTATCCGCGTTCGGTGTGAACACCATTAGTTTACCTTGTTTCAGCGACGCTTGGTTAAACAGCACGGAGTGGATGTTTTCGGTTCAGATGCTGAATCATTGAAGTCGTACTGTTATGGTATGCCAGGTCTACTTTGCAGTAGACACATTGCACCTTGTTCTCTTCCTTTTTAAGTATGTAATGATCCCAAACTTTAGACATTCTCTGCCGTTTATGGACATTTTTACTCTCCGCCATCGCGCCAACTAAATTAAAAATGTATGACGCGCTATAGTATAGATCCCTGCACGTATAGTGCGCGTCATAGGAATTTAACGAGGCTTCGAGGCAGAGTTTTTACATCGAGGAATTTTTGTAATCGAGTAACTCGATGAATCGTTTCAGCCCTAAAATCCATTCTAACGTAAACTGAGACATTGGATTGAATGAAAAAATTTAAGAATGTTTTTCACAAACTATTCACACTAACATTTTGTTTCATGAATGAGCCCACAAATAATTACTGAGATGTTGGTAATTCATTGGCTTTTGCATTACATTCCAAGTTGGATAGATACCTTAAAGATACCATATAGATTTTCCATTGCCTGAAATTTGGAAGATTAACAATCATACCATTAGCTCGTAGCTACCATATGGTTGTCAACAAAAAGTTTGCTAACAACAAAATTTGAACGTAAACAATGATATCAAATGTTAGAATTTATTGTTTAGGTCTATGACCAACACGATAACCATGTTCCCATTCAGTCAGTCAACTTGGTACAACACATTACTATGGGATATCGCGCTCTAGCACCATCTGCTGAAGACACCTGAAAGGCCTTATTCACGCCTGAAAGGCCAATGACGCATGACGACGTGGGCAGGGCTACCTACCCACAGCATACAGTGCTTAGCATAAGTGAACACACCCATGCTAAAGTTGACTAAAAGTAGGAATAAAAAAAACATAGTTTGGAAATTGATCGTAATGCCTTAGTTAAAAAAATGAGGAAAAATCCCAACCTTTAAGAACACCAATTTTCTTTGTGAATGAATAATGTATCGTACATAAATAAATGTTCTTCCTTAACCCTCTGGGGACCAAGGGGTTTTTGGGGCCCTCGGGATGTTTTGACATGCACTGACATTTGTGCTTTTTTCAGTTATTTATAAACATGTTAATGGCAAAGGTGTAAATTCACTCTATACAGCACAAACGGGGCTACCATAATATGTGAGCAACATGTATGTACATGTTTGTATTTTTGAGAGAATATTATGTATGCATGGTTATTGAAAAACTTAAAAATAAAAGTTTCTGAAATAAGGCCACAAAACACATATTGATTATTTCTTCACAAGACTTTTGAAAATTGTATCACATAGTCTAGATTATTTGCTCCAAAACTATGTGAGAATCATCCTGACTACTCATTCAGATAAGTCAATAAAGTCTTTTAGAATGTGTATGACGTGTTTTGTTTGAGAAAGCTTTATGCGAGGAGGCGTGATCTCTCATTAATATGTATGGCATTTCACACCTGAGAAAGACAAAGACCATCCCATAATGGCCCTATTAGGTGCTATCAGGCCATATCAGTATGAGGAGCCTTGCACAAAGAATGAGGAGATTTAAAAAATAATGGCTTTTAGATTGTTTGGATTTATTTACAACACAACATAATGGTAAATGGTAAATGGACTGCATTTATATAGCGCTTTCACAGACCCAATGGCCACCAAAGCGCTTTACATTTGCCTCACATTCACCCATTCACACACTCATTTGGGATTGAACCACCAACCTTTCGGTTTGCAGACAACCTACATGAACCACTGAGCCACTGCCGCCCCTATTATATTCAAAAGATACACAACAAAGGACTGGTTTCTGGTTAAAATAGCTTTTTAATTATATACACACACACACACACACATGCTAAAGTTGACTAAAAAGAGGAATAAAAAATCTTAATGCCTTAACCTTCTGGGGTCGGCGGTCTCGCCGGCGATACCAGCTTACTTTTTTCCTTATCAGTGCAAAAGAGACTCAAATTACTCTGTTGATTTTGATCTTACATATAAGTGTTGTACATCATTCGATCCTGTTAAGTTTGTATTTTTTTTGTGGAACCTCACAATAAAAACAAAGTGTTGTGCTTTTCGCCTAATAAAGAAAAATAAACATGATGCGCGTTCTGCGTTCTCTCTGTTAGTGAAGTCCATTCTGAAACGCGTCCGAAAAATGAACTGTAACTCTGCAATTACTCAGTCAAACAGGTATACAGGCACACAAGCATGAAGCCTGAATTATCTTCTTTTAAATGAAGTAATTTATATAAAAAACAAATTATCTCATTTTATGTAATCTGTACGAAAAGAGAGAGATGATAGTCGTTCTCGTCTCAGGTCATTAAAGTTAATTTGACCACGCCCACGGAGCGCGCACTCTATTCAAACACAAACGCTCTGAGGCGATCCACGCCCACATCAGCTGGATAACCCACCGAAAGAGACCCATATTTACGACGCTGTGAGGAATAATACTATCTTAATAATAATCCTGGAAAAAATTACCTCAGAAGTGCAGGTAGTTTCATTTTGAGGAGCAACGGATCCAGCTGAGGAATAGGTACATTCTTTATTTTCAAGTGCTTTGTTCTAATCGCTATATGAAATAGTGTCTGTAAACAAAAAGACTGTTTGAATATGAATCGCATTTTTGTGTGTGAATGAATGAACAGCTTTTACCTAACTATATTCCAATACTGAGATGAGTAAAAATCGACTGAAATATGTTGAAATAAAATATTTTTGTATAAGCAACGTATTAAACTGCAAATTAACATTTATATGTCCTAATCATAAAAACGATGTTACATATGAAAGACAAGATGTTGTTTTTACTGTAAAATACTGCCACATCAAATAAGCTTGTTTGCTAAGATGTTATTATAGTGTTTGTTCGATTGTAGGCTATATTCAAACTAATTAATCCGCAACTGTGAAATATGTATGATAAAATGTATACAAGAAAGATTACATTTGAAATATAGTTACAATTTTAATTGTTGTTGTAATTGTAACCTTTTTATTAAAATAGCAAAAATATATGTAGGCTACATATAAATAAATCTTAGGTAAATCTTAAAAGCTCAATATAAGCCTCCTCTTTAAATTATTTGTATTGTGTTTTATTAGTGACACATTTGGGATATATTCCCAAAGTTTCTGTAAAAACAGTATGAGAATTAACTGCACAATTACTAGAAATGTTTACATTTGATATTATACAATTTGCAAGCACAATTTGAAAAATAAATAAATAATTGGAACTGTGAACCAATTTTGTATTATATAGGTCTATATATATATATATATATATATATATATATATATATATATATATATATATATATATATATTGTCATTGCATTCTTGTGGCTCAGTGACACACCTGAATGAAAGGGTCATTAGTATGCAGCCCCATTATACGCTCATTGTGCGATTGTTTTCTCAGGTGTGAATCACAGCAGGTCACACCCCTGCGCATATTGCCTTTCCAAACAAAAAGTGTCATTTTTAAATTTAAACCAATCTATTGTTTTATGTGAATGATAAGGCAGGATGATTTTCAGATCATTTTGAAGAAAAAACTCTAGGCGACAACATCCATTAGTCAAAAGTCTTGTGGACACATATTTAGTATGTGTTTTGTGGCCTTATTTCAGAAACTTTAAGTCTTAGTTTTTTCAATAACCACGCATAAACAATATTCTCTCAAAAATACAAACATGTACATACATGTTGATAACATATTATGGTAGCCCTGTTTGTGCTAAATAGAGTGTAATTACACCTTTGCCAGTTGTTTATAAGCAACTGAAAAAAGCACAAATGTCAGAGTATGTAAAAAAACATCTCAAGGACCCCAAAAACACCTTAGACCCCAGAGGGTTAATTTAAAAAATGAGGAAAACTCCAACCTTTAGGGACATGAATAATGTCCCTGAATTCTTTGTGAATGAATAATGTATCGCAAATAATTAAATGTTCTTCTTTAAAATACAGGGTGCATACGTCTGGACACTTCTATCACACACCCTTCACCATATAGACATGGTTTTATTTCAGTTCAAAGTTCGAGTTGGAAACATCTTGAAAAGAAAATAGTATTTTTCCATAAATGTCTTAGGTTGATCATACATATTTCAAAGTTGAGGATTCATTATTTTGATATAGCTTGCATTGGAACAAACATCTTAGTTGATTAGTTTATTGACAAAACATAAGCTTATTTGATGTCTTTATTTTGAAGCTTATTTGAAGCTTATTTGATGCTTATTTGATTTGAAAAACTTGATCCAAAACTAGTCAACGAAATGTTCTTTTATTTCGTCTGTAACAGTGCGTATCTGTGCGTTCATTCATTCATTCATTCATTCATTCATTCATGCATTCATTCATTCATTCATTCATTTACACACACACACACACACACACACACACACACACACACACACACACACACACACACACACAGAAACATGATTCACATTTAAACAGTATGCTATTTTTCCGTTTACAGACACTAACGTTAATCTATATCACGATTAGAACAAAGCACAAGCATAAAACACTTACACTTCTCAGCTGAATCTGTTGCTCCTCCTCGAAGTAAAAATAAAACAGCACTTCTGTGGTAAATGTCCCAGGATTATTCCTCATAGGACGAATCTTAATCTGACAACGCAAGACGAATCTTAATCTGACTAAAAAATATAGTGTGTTTACAGAGTTTACAGCATTTGCCTGGGGGCGTTTATCTATTTTGCATATGCCCTCAACACACTATCTTATGAATAGCGCGCTCTGCGAGTGGGTGTGAACAAATTAACGATAATGAGCTGAGACAGGAGAAACTGTACTTCTCTTTAGTTTCATACAGATTACACTGCAGGAGAATATTTGTTGTAAATGTGAATTGTTTTATTTAAAAGTAGAAATTTAAAGCGTTCTTTAGACGTATGTTTCATGTTTGTGTGATAAGTATTAGCTGAGTTTCCGTTAATTTTCCAGACATGTTTCAGAAAGATTTTTGCGGAGACAGAGTGAGCTGAAAGCGCACCCTGTTTGTTTTATTTATATGTACACAAAAAAGATGACCCTCTATAGTTTATAATCATGTATTGATTTTATTTATATGACCATAAATGACGGAGTATTTTAAGTCTATGTTGCTGCTATGTGAAAAAAAACCCCAGCAAAACGCGCCGGCGCGTTCTTGGTCCCCAGAGGGTTAAAATACAGGTGGCATAAGTCAGGACAATCCTATGTTAAATTCCCATAGAGGCAGGCAGATTTTTATTTTTAAAGGCCAGTTATTTCATGGATCCAGGATACTATGCATATGAGTGGCCTGCCCCTCCCCCAATTCAAAAAAGCTTGTGCTTTGGTGGGTTCTATTTGTCTCAGGTACAAACGGTGGTGAGGACGCACCTGCCGCTTTACCCAGACTGTATGGCAGAGCTTACAGCTTCATGGTCGAAACCCATGTCTTCTCTTTCTCCAGTGTCGGGAATGAGTAAGTTAATTGACCTCGAAGGAGCACAAGAAGCAGGGTTAATATCAATTCCTCCAATAGAGCATTCGCTTGCGACATACCTGGCTCCAATGCAAAATAGCGATATCGCGGGCATCCCCACACTTCCGTCAGGACCGCGTAGGTTCTCGTACAGACAACTTAGCAGGATTTATGGTGATCAGGCCTGCACGGCTAGTACCTTGAGCACTGTGTCCTTGCTACAAACATATCAGGCTATTTGCTTGGGTGAGCTAAGCGAGGCCGTGTCAGAGGGAAGACCTTGTGACGAGCTCATGGGGGAGGTACGATCCACAGCTGATTACATACTGCATACAACATGTTTCACGTTGGTATCATTAGGTCATGCGATGGCCAGTACAGTGGTGGCTCAGTGCCTTCTATGGTTGGTGAAAGGTTGGTGGTTCAATCCCCAGTTCCACCTGACCAAGTGTCGAGGTGTCCATGAGCAAGACACCTAACCCCAGCTGCTCCTGACGAGCTGGATGGCGCCTTGCATGGCTGACACCGCCGTCGGTGTGTGAATGGGTGAATGTGAGGCAATATGTAAAGCGCTTTGGTGGCCATTGGGTCTGTGAAAGCGCTATATAAATGCAGTCCATTTACCATTTACCATGGTTGACTCTGGCGAACTAGTCTGAACGAGATCGGAATACGTTCCTTGGCGCACCAATCTCCACAACGGGTCTATTTGGAGAAAGTCTTGGCGCGTTTTAAGCGCGATTTGAGAACTCAAAGAAACAGGCGGAATCTCTCAGGGGTTCAATGCCGAGAAGGTTTAGCAGACCAACACAGTCAGCTGCACAGCCAGGGTTTAGGTCGTCCTAAAGGGTTTAGGTCATCCCTGCACAGCCAGGGTTTAGCCACCAGCTAAGAGGCCGGCTGCAGCAACAGCGCCGAGACCCAGCGCTTGGGAGCCTGGGCGAGCACACGCACAACCTAAACAGCAGGTGGGGTCGGGAAAGAAACGCCCGCCCCCAGCGAAAGGGAATTTTCTCTCCGCAGGAAGGAAGGGACGGCCAAATTCCTAGCTCGCAAACAAGGGAGGATCATCGGCCCAGAGGCAGTCGCCGCCTTCTCTCAGTGAAAAAGAAACCCTGAAAAAGAATGGGTTCAGCTTTGTTCAATTTCAATAAAGAAACTTTGTGTTCAGCATACAATTCCTCATGTATTGATTTGTCAGAAGAATCAAAATGTTTTGGAACCACCAAAAACGAACCATGTGTTGTCAGAGTGGGTAAAGGCAGGGATATGCAATATCCAGCAATGCTCAATATGAGAGGTGGGGGTTTCCCCGGTGATGCCGGGGAACCTCGCTGTCTGCCTGGAATGGTGGCGCGCATCCACACCAACACCATGGGTCCTTCGCACGATTCAGTGTCAGGGGAGGTTGTGTCGGGGGAGGTTTCCCCAGTATTAAGGGAAGAAATTCGTTTTCTTCTCAGTAAAGTTGCAAATCAGGTTGTTCCACAGGGGAAAATGGAGGAAGGGTTTTACAGCCGTTACTTCCTCCTCCCAAAGAGAAATGGGGGCTTGCGCCCGATTCTGGATTTACGGCAGTTGAACAAGCACCTCCGACATTACAAGTTCAAAATGCTTACAGTACGTCATCTGCTTGTCATGATTCTGCCATTATGTCATTGATTTCTCTAGTCTTGTGGCAGGATCATGGCAGACCCATGTTTTGTGTACAAGCACATGGCCTTTTGCTTGGGCCATGTGCTTGTGTTGTCTCGTTACGTAACCTTGCCCCCTTGTTATCCTCGTCTTGTCATTATTGTCTAGTCAGTTTCACCTGTTCGTGTCATTAGTGTCTCCCTATATTATCCCCTTGTGTTTGCTGTCCTTTGTCGGTTCATTGTCAAAACTGTATCAAGATCCTTGTCAAATTTTCTGTGAATCTCGTCTATTGTATCAAGCTGTGAGTACCTGTTGACCGTCTTGTTTTGTAAAGGTGTTTTATTAGTTTAACCTGTCTTCTTTTGCCCCATCATGGGTTTTGTTTTCTGTTTTGTCATCAATAAACCCTGTTTTGAGTTATTTGCTGTCTGCGCTTGGGTTCATTCCTCCAACCACGTGACAGAATGAACCGACCAAAGAAGAACCCAGCAGACTGTTTGTCCTTCTCTGCCAAGCATCATCCGGACCCCCTTGAAGAAGTCTGGTTGTCTTCCCCCCTCAACAAGAAGAGTGTTACCCTTCCATACTCACCCGAGGGTGAGTGGATCTTCTCTCGACTGTATGACCATTTCTCCCGGGAGGAGTCCGAGGCGGCATCCTCGAGGTCTTCACCTTCTGCCTGCCTACCTATCATTCCCGGGGGTCGAATGATAGGCGTCGCGACGCTTGGGGACCAGGCTGGTTCCCCCACGACTCCTGGCACTCCATCTACCCCCTTCGGTCTTCGAGGGAAACGAGGGAGACGGTCCTCGTGGGACTCTCCTTCAGAATCCTCGGCGATGGAGTCTATCCTGCCAGAGAAAGCCCCTCCTTCGCCTGACACAGTTCCCGCTGTGCTTCCCCAACCCGTCTCAGTTCCGGCTATGGTCTCTGCTTCCCGACCTAGGAGAAAGAGGAGGAGGAGGAGGGGAGCCTCCCGTCCTACTGCAAGCGCTGTTCCAGAGCCCGCTACTACAAGCGCTGCCCCAGAGCCCGCTACTGCAGGCACTGTTCCAGAGCCTGTTACTGCAAGCGCTGTCCCAGAGTCAACTACAGTCGACGCCTCTAACGTTACTGAGTTGGAGATGGAGAGTGTCGAGTCCGATTCGACTTCAGGGAGCGCTGGTTCCGAGGCCGATTCTTCATCAGGGAGCGCTGGTTCCAGGTCTGTTGCTGAGAGCCTGGCGCCTGTTCCTGCTCTTCAACCGCCTGTTACCCCACCTGTTTTGTTGCCTCCTGTTTTCCCAGTCAAGTTTCTTGTCCTGTCATCTACAGTACCTGTGTGTGTTTCCCCGGCCGTCCCTGTCATCATTAAGCCCCGGACTGTTTTCCCCAAGACCTCTCCTCGTGTTTCTCCGTCTAAACCTGCCCAGAGACCTCGTTCTCAGCCCTCATCCCGTGGACCCAAGACCCCCAGTCCTCCCATTCACCCTGGACCTCCCCCCATGAAGTCTGTTTTCCCTCCTCCTCCCCTGCCTTGTATGTTGTTTTTGATGTTTCACCCTAGCCCTGTTATAGTTTATTCATGTATGCCGTTGTTGATGTTCGCTATGTTTTGTTGGTTTTTGTCCATGTCTCGTTCTGTCTTGTCTTGTACTTAGTGTCCCTTTGGGGAGCGTCTGGAAGCCACGCCTTAAGGTGGGGGTTATGTCATGATTCTGCCATCATGTCTTTGATTTCTCTAGTCTTGTGGCAGGATCATGGCAGACCCATGTTTTGTGTACAAGCACATGGCCTTTTCCTTGGGCCATGTGCTTGTGTTGTCTCGTTACGTAACCCCGCCCCCTTGTAATCCTCGTCTTATCATTATTGTCTAGTCAGTTTCACCTGTTCATGTCATTAGTGTCTCCCTATATTATCCCCTTGTGTTTGCTGTCCTTTGTCGGTTCATTGTCAAAACTGTGTCAAGATCCTTGTCAAACTTTATGTGAATCTTGTCTATCGTATCAAGCTGTGAGTACCTGTTGACCGTCTTGTTTTGTAAAGGTGTTTTATTAGTTTACCTGTCTTGTTTTGCCCCATCGTGGGTTTTGTTTTCTGTTTTGTCATCAATAAACCCCGTTTTGAGTTATTTGCTGTCTGCGCTTGGGTTCGTTCCTCCAACCACGTGATACTGCTATCCTCTCTGCGTCCCTGGGAATGGTACACATCTGTAGATTTGACCGATGCGTACTTTCATGTTACAATTCACATAAAATTTCTGAGGTTCTCCTTTGAGGGGACTGCATATGAATTTCAAGTCCTGCTGTTCGGGTTGTTCCTAGCGCCGTGCACATTCACGAAGTGTGCAGAAGTGGCACTGACTCCGCTGTGTCATCAAGGCATGAGAGTGTTCGCCTATTTGGACGATGTACTCCTGGCCGCAGACAACAGGGAACAAGCAGTATTGCAAACACAAGCCCTTGTCAGCGGATTTCATATCTCGGTTTAGAGATAGATTCGGTAAAGAACACAGCTATCCTGTCACTTTAAAGTCTTTTTCGACTGGGAAGGCGAGTACATTTTCATACAGTGTTGAGGCTGCTGGGGTTGATGGCCTCAAAAATAGCAGTTGTTCGGCTGGGTCTCCTCTTTATGCGTGCGTTCCAGAGATGGGCGCTGAGCACTGGTCTGAATGTCACACGGCATTTAACCCTCTGGGGACCAGAGTGTTTTTGGGGCCCTTGGGATGTTTTGACATGCACTGACATTTGTGCTTTTTTCAGTTATTTATAAACATGTTAATGGCAAAGGTGTAAATTCACTCTATATAGCACAAACTTGGCTACCATGATGAGTGAGCAACATGTATGTACATGTTTGTATTTTTAATAGAATAATGTTTATGCGTGGTTATTGAAAAAAATAAAAATGAAAGTTGCTGAAATAAGACCACAAAACACATGTGGGTCATTCTTAGCATTCGGTGCCATTAGAGTCCTCATGACATAATGTGGTATTATTTGAGTAAAAATGGGCTAATACTTGTTTCTAAATGATCATCTTAAATTGTTAATCCCCCTTTACCATAGAACACAATAAATGTACCCAGGATTAATTAATAATAAAAAAAAATTACTCTGATGTTAGTGCAAGTAGGCTAAACTGCCATGTCCCCAAGTAAGCTTGCACAACTTCAGCCACAAATATAAGTAATAAAAATCAAATAAATTCCAAATTTTTCAATATTGTTGTATATTCTTATTTATAATATTCCTCACAAAAATATATTTTTTGTTAGTTATACATTTTTAATACTTAAAGTCTTTAAAAAATGTTGTGTCCCTGAATTGAATGTCCCCCCTGTTACTCTGATGGAAAATCCCTCTGAACACGCCCATTGACTGTTCCTCTAATCACATGTCTCTCAAGAATTTTAATACTTTTTGGTGGCAAATTATCTTCAAGAAGCAGAGTAAGTATCATTCCTTAATTCACTCTTTTTTCAATGTTTTAGAATGATTCACTGAAGTGGTAAAGCATAACATGTCCACCCTGTTATGCCTATTTATAGTGGAAACTGATAATTGTTTGTAATTTTGAAAATATGGTTAATAAACAGGTTAAAAATCTTCCTCAATAATCACTGCGCACTAGCTTGTTTTTCATCATATTTGTAGCAATGGCTAACTTTAGCATAAAATGTCCCTCCTGTTACTGTCCACCCTGTTACTCTTTTGCACACTAACAGGGTGGACATATTGTAACAGAGTGGGCGTAAATGCTAAATAAATGAGTGTTTACAGCTTGAATTGGTACTTATAATTAATTTATTATACATTTATTTGTTATATACCTTCAGGGGGTGCCAGGGTAAATGAGTTGATAACATTTATTGTTGTTTAGTGGTGTGATGTCCACCCTGTTACCCCTCTGTCCACCCTGTTACCTCTGTTTTTTTATTATTATTTTAAGTTAATAAAATAAGTTCAACAAATGTTATGCATATCTTTGTGGTTAATTTTAGGGAATGAAATGGCAAAATGAAATAATTAAAAAATGCGGCAAAATTCCATTGAAATGTCTTTTTATTCTAAAAGAAATGTGTTGAAATTACCACTGTGGCTTAAAATACAACTTTTTTTAAGATAATGCTCGTTAATGAACACTTTGTTAAAATACATTTGCGGGGTAAAGTGAGGGACATTTGAGCTCTTAGAAAATGTAAATATTACAATAACTGTGAATTCAAAACATTTATTAATTTAGATGAGAATGTCCTGTAACAGGGTGGACATTTGGCCTTTGCATGTGTGAAGAATTTGGTCAAAATTATTAAAGAGTGATATCCTGAGCTGGACCAATATATTTTTCTTGTAGTGTAACAAACCATTCTTCAGATAAAATGAATAAATCATGGAAATTTTTACTTTTTTTTGGGAAATTTACCAAGCTGAAATGGCACCGAATAGTAGGAATGACCCATATTGATTATTTCTTCACAAGACTTTTGAAAATTGTATCACATAGCCTAGAATATTTGCTCCAAAACTATGTGAGAATCATCCTGACTACTCATTCAGATAAGTCAATAAAGTCTTTTACATTTTTAATGATGTGTTTTGTTTGAGAAAGCTTTATGCAGGAGGCTTGATCTCTCATTAATATGTGTGGCATTCCACACCTGAGAAAGACAAAGACCCTCCCATAATGGCCCTATTAGGTGCTATCAGGCCATATCATTACAGGAGCCTTGCACAAAGAATGAGGAGATTTAAAAAAGAATGGCTTTTAGATTGTTTGGATTTATATAAGGAAAATACAGGGTGCATACGTCTGGACACTTCTATCACACACCCTTCACCATATAGACATGGTTTTATTTCAGTTCAAAGTTCAAAGTTAGAGTTGGAAACATCTTGAAAAGAAAATTGTCTTTCTCCATAAATGTCTTAGTTTGATCATACATATTTCAAAGTTGAGGATTCATTATTTTGATATAGCTTGAACAAACACTATAACATCTTAGTTGATTAGTTTATTGACAAAACATACTATATATTTAACATATGAGCAGAAACTCCTAAAAAAAGCTTATTTGATGTCTATTTTAGAGTAAAAACTTTATCCAAAACGAGTCAACGAAATGTTATTTAGTCTGTAACAGTGCGTATCTGTGCGTTCATTCATTCACACACACACACACACACACACACACACACACACACACACACACACACAAACATGATTCACATTTAACAGTACGCTATTTTTCCGTTTACAGACACTACGTTATTCTATATCGCGATTAGAACAAAGCACTTGCAAAAAACACTTACTTCTCAGCTGAATCTGTTCATCCTCGCAGTGAAAATAAACCCAGTGGTAAATGTCCCAGGATTGTTCCTCATATAGCCGCGCAAGACGACAGTAGATTAATCTGACTAAAAAATAATGTGTGTTTTCAGAGTTTATGGGCGTTAACGCGTCTCAATGTGTTGCTTCACATATTTGCGTTTGAATAGCGCGTGCTCTCCGTGGGCGTGTCACATTACCAGAGATAATCAGCTCGAGAACAATAATGAGACGGGCTGACACGTCTCTCTTTTTATATAGATAACATAAACGGAGAATATTATTTTTAGTTTTGAATCGGATCATTTAAAAGTACAAACTCAAACGATTTAAAAGATATATTGCTTATGGCTGGGTGAATAGTATTAGCTGAGTTGTGTTGAAGATTAGAGACGTGCTCCAGAAAAAAAGTTCACGGTGACCGAGAGGCAGAACGCACACCCTGTTTATTTTCTTTATTTTACAAAAGCACAATATTTTATTTCGATTGTATGTGGGCACATAAAAAAGTAGACATTTAACAGATTATTTTCTCATATTTCTTAACTCTATATGAACAGAAATGATGGTAGTACTTTAAGTCTATTTTTCTGCTATGTGAAAAAAAACGAGCAAAACGCGCCCGCGCGTTTCTGGTCCCCTGAGGGTTAAACAGACAAGAACATGTGTTAGTCAGAACGGACAACATGACAGTAATGTCGTACATAAACAGACAAGGGGGCACCCGCTCTCTTCCATTGCTGCAACTAACACAGACACTCCTAATATGGGGCAGCAAAGACTTAGCGTAGCTCAGGGCAGTGCATGTCCCAGGCCGCCTGAATGGTGGAGCAGAC
Organism: Rhinichthys klamathensis goyatoka; assembly: GCF_029890125.1. Lineage (NCBI taxonomy): Eukaryota > Metazoa > Chordata > Actinopteri > Cypriniformes > Leuciscidae > Rhinichthys > Rhinichthys klamathensis. The sequence goes on along the minus strand of NW_026606664.1, from coordinate 4,366,201 downwards.
CTGCTATCCAGGGGAGGACCACAGGTCAGGGAATGGCGTTTGCACCCGAGAATAGTGGCGCAGATTTGGGATCGGTTTGGTAGGGCCGAGGTCGATCTTTTAGCGTCCAAGGAAAACACGCACTGCCCGCTGTTTTTTTCGATAACAAACAGCAGCGGCCCGTTGGGGGTGGATGCGCTGTCTCATGTATGGCCCAAAACTCTACTGTAGGGATTGAAGGGACAATCATTGATTCTCTTGTAGTAAAATCCTTAACTCACAACAGGAAGAGTTAAGAACAAAGAACCCTAACTAACGCACATTCCTATTACCATGTGGTCCCGTGATAAGGTCTCCAACCTTCCAAACTGGCGCCTAGAAGTCTAGAGAGCAAATGGACTTTCGAACATTTATGGTGATAAATGGTCCTGAATGTCCATTAAACAGCGAATTCCCCCTCTTGAGACAAACACCCAGACCTTCTTCACTCCCTCCTGATGGAAATCGGGCGGGAGAGGCGAGAACAGATGTCCCGTCTGCGTGCAATACACATTTACGCACACACCTATGTTCACACACACATACCTATGAACCCTAGGTTTCTATCTAAAAATCGGTATTAAAACAGAGTTGGTGTATTAAAATACCTGTAACAGAACTATAAATGTGCAAACATGTCCTACTAATGTTTTCATGAATGTAAGACACTTATAAATGCCTGAAAGTGTGCATTAAGAGGTAATTCTGCAATATTATGTCTGTGACGTGTGATGTTTGATATGTTTGTAATCCTAAAAATCTGATCTATTCATTAAGCTGTATATCGATAGCGTGAAATATATATAACTACCTATATATGCCATTTCCAAAGTAAGCTTAAGGTCCTTCTAGTCATAAAGATGCAAATTGATTCCGAATGACCCACTCGGGGGCGTAGGCTCTCTTCAAGATGGGCCATTATCATTGGCCGACACACCTATCTAAGGCGTGTTCTGTTTATCTTTAAAACCCCAAACTCAGAGACATTCGCTCTCTGTTCTCTGTTCCCTGTTCCTGTATCCTGTGACCCGATGTAATCCTCGTGTTTTATTTTGTTCCTGTTTTATTTTGTCTTCGTTTTATTTTGCGTATAGCCAGTCTGTCCTTAGTGCGGTCCTCGAGATACCCACGTGCGTTTCGTTAGTCTTCCAGCATCCCAGCGAAAGGACTATCTTCACGCATACAGAACTGCGTTAGAACTTTTAAATCTCCCGCGACAACCACGCTTGGAGGAATCAAAGAAGCCCGCCTCCTATTCCCAGGACGCCACGAGCTTGCTCCCACACCGCTCTAACCAGGTCTGAATGCAAACTGTTCCATCTAAATTTAGACGCTCTGAAGTGTGTATTCTTAGGCTGTCTCTGAGGACCTAACTGTGCTAGCAATTGTGTTTTTCCCTGTGTTTCTACCTTCTTTTCTTATTGTTTAAGTTCATTTTGGTTTCATATATATCTTTGTTTTACATGTAGTGTAGTTCATTAAACCTCATTTATACTCTATTGCCTCGGTGTTGTTGTTGATCGCATAACAAAGCCTCTTTAATATAAAGATCCTAGCTACAATCTGATAATTGTTAAGTGCACAAAACATTGTCAGTAAATTTAAGCTAAAATAAGACCACCAGCCATTGGTAACCTCTAGCGAAACAGCGCGGCGGACGTGCTGGCTTAACGAGGTATCAATCGCTGTGGTAATCTTAAAGATCAGCTATAGCCCTCTGTGTAGGATGTATATTCACTAGGGCTGTTTTCGACTAAGGATTTTCATAGTCGAATCTGATTCGTTAGATTTTGCCATAGTCGACTGATAGTCGAGCCTTTTTTTTTATTTTTTTTTAGATAGCAGCTAGACGTTCGGTTGAATAACTGTTCGTCTGTTATAGGACAACTCGCTCTACGTTTATTTAAAATGAACAGCAAGACAACTAGAAGTGAATGTGCTTTCCATTAAATGAATCCTTAACACACACAAAAAAAATGTTGCAATGAACGTGCTTTGTTTTAAATAAATCACACACAGTAAATAAAACCTTAACAACAAAACTTTGCAATGAACTTTGCAATTTAGACGCGCAAACTGCGTGCCGGTGCGGTGAGACGTATAGCCTACATGCTCGGGCAGATTCGGCTTGAAGTCGTTCATCCTCGGATGCGGCGTCGCGCGCGCTGTTACAAAAAAAGCTGTGCACACAGCCAAGCGAAATGGGGTCTTGCCGGGCTTGCGCACCCAACGCGTCATTTTTTTGCCGTCCGCACCTTCGCGCTCGTGCGGACGCGTCGAGTATAAACAAGGCTTTACTCCGTGTCAGCGCGCGCTCTGATCGGTAAAGGTGCACAGACCTCTCCCGAATCATCTCCAGCAGTAGCAGCCTCCGATCGCACCACTAACTCCGCCTCCGTTTCCCTCGTAAGATGATATTAGTATTTAAACATTCTCTATGATAAAAAATGTTTGTAAAAAATATTTTAATAGCACGGTTTTGGCGGTTATAGAGTTCTAATGACGGTGTTCACCTATAAGCGTCGGTCTCACGGTTATATAACGTCACACCCCTCATAACACTTGCCTACTATTCGACTATGAGGTTCATAGTCGAATCAGACCTCTCCGAATCGAATCGTCGAATCCTCGACTATTAGAAGTCAGCCCTAATATTCACAATTCCTCATAATTCGTGGGGTTAATTGTGTATATACGCCCTGAACAGACGTGTATGCTGCACGACCCCTCGTTGGGTGATTTATCTATGCAAGGACTCGGCTCAAACTATATTCGATAATTTGTTGATCAGAGATTAATAACTGTTGAATATTTATCCCCAAAATCAAAATTGACTAAAGAGCTTATGACCGAGATTCCTTACACTACTGTACGCGTTTCCGCCATTAGACCTGATACAGCCCAGTCTGGACAGAGTGCATCAGGAGGGTGTGGCATCTATGGCCCTACCTGCTGAGAAGGAGAATCTAATGGCAGCAGGGCTCCCAATTAATGTTGTGGCCACGAGTACAGAGTGCTAGGGCACCGTCAACGAGGGGGCTTTACGCGTCAAAATTGAACAGTGGTGCGGACAAAAGTCATTATCGCCATGTCAATGCCTGATTGCAGGAATATTAACTTTTCTGCAGGAATTGTTCGAGGAAGGTCGCTCACATTCCACCCTAAAAGTTTACTTAGCAGCCATTTTGGCCTGTCACGAGGGTATTAATGGGGCCACGCCGAGCACGCACCCGCTGGCTGCTCGGTTCCTTAAAGGAGCGAGACGGCGGAAGCCCGTTACAAAGTCAATGGTACCATCATGGGACCTGACTGTGGTTTTAGAGGCTATAGCCGCGTTTCCACCGCAGGAACTTTACCCAGGAACTAGGAACTTTGGCCTGGTACTCGGTGTGTTTACACCGCAGGAACCAGGGTCTAAATGAAGTTCCGGGTAGATATTTCCCCCTCTGAAAGTCCCTGCTCGCGAGGTAGTACTTTTTCAAAGTTCAGGAACTTTCGCGGGTGGGGCTTGTGCGCTGAACATGCTGATTGGTTGTGTTCACGCCGCATTATGATTGGATAACTCCGCGCAGCATTTTATTTTAACCGGAATTTTTAGAATCTATTGCAGTTCGTGGCTTCATGCAGTAATGAAGTTCCATGCAGTAAGAGTTGTCTGTCTGCAAATATGGAATTTAATAAAAATAAAAAAGGCAGCTGGACCGACGACGAGATTCAGGCTTTATTAAGCGTATTTGCGGAAGAGAAATTTTCTGCGCGTTCGTCCCAGCCTTCTCACGGTCAATGTCCGCAATAGCTGATAACATACGCTGTCTAATTTTAGATCTAACGTTAGCATTACGAGCTTTCTGAACACGCTTTAGTATCAGTGCTCGTCTCTTTTCTGCCGTTTTGTTAATTACCTGGTTAGTAAACCAATACATCTCAAACAACTGCAGCACAGTGTGAATCTCTTCCATATTTATTATAAATGTGGCGCTCAAAACTGATTACTGTCTTTTACAGTCTACTGTCCGTCACAAGCAAGCAATGAGCAGTCGCGCGCAGTTTACCCGGTACTTTAGACCGCGATGTAAACGCAGAAAGCTACCGGTCTGGGGCAAAAAAAGTTCCTGGGAAAAAAGTTCCTGGGACAAATTGTTCCGGGCAATTGCGGTGGAAACGCGGCTTATGTGTGAACCTCCATTTGAGCCCTTAGAATCATTGAATCTAAGGATGCTGTCTTACAAAACAGCCCTGTTGCTGGCGCTGGCGTCAGGCGATTTCAATTGCATACAAAAGTAAAGGGTTAGCTCTACCGGCAGGAGTATGGTCACATTCTACAAGAGGCATGGCAACGTCATGGGCGTTGTTTAGAGGGATGTCAGTAGACAACATTTGTGCGGCAGCCAGTTGGGCATCACCGCACACAATTGTTTTCGGTTTTACCGACTAGATGTCACTGCTTTAACAGTGGCTCGGTCCGTGCTTACTGCAGGGGCTTTAGACCAAGGGCAATCACTCTCGTGAAAAAGGGTCATGTGGCTGTGCTGGTCCCTTACGTTTAGTTCAGCGACTTGGCGGGGATATAGGTCCCATAGTAATGTGTTGTACCGAGTTGACCGACTGAGTTATGCATATAACTACTTTTCCCAGAAGGAGGGAAACGAGGTATAACACCTCTGGGCCCCGCGCAGTCGGGGTCCCGGTGAAGAGCTGGACTGAACAAAGAGAATGATGCATACGACTGCATTTATATGCTGTCGGTAGGTATCCCCGCCCACGTCGTCATGCGTCATTGGCCTTTCAGGAGTGAATAAAGGTGTCTTAAGCAGATGGCGCTAGAGCGCGATATCCCATAGTAATGTGTTGTACCTTGTTTCCCTCCTTCTGGGAACAGTAGTTATATGCATAACTCAACGTTTTGCATTTGCTGAAAATAATGTATATTCGTGTAAATGCAGTTTGACTGTCAACAAAGAAGTTTGTTTGCAACCACATTAAACATAGACAATGCTATCCAATGCTAGCAAGTGTATGATTAAAAGAGAAAAATTACAGCATTTTACGTTTGCTGAAAATTTTTATATCATACAATGTAATTGTTTGTCAACAAAAACACCACATTTGAACATAAAAGATGCTATGCAATGCTAGCATTTGTTAAGCAGTTGTACGATTATACAAGTAAATCATTTACAGTTTTACATTTGCTAAAAGATTTTAGAATCATGTAATGCAGTTGTACAATTATCAACAGAGAAATTCAGTTTTTCATGTGCTAAAAAGATTTGAATTCAGTTACAACTTTTTGTTTGCTAGCAAACCAAACCAAATTTCTGAGCATAACGATGCTATGCAATGCAAGAATTTGTATACGATTATCGTCAGAGATAATGTGATAACAGAGTGAAATCGTTCCATATACCAATCTATCGCACTTTTCCAAGTTGAAGATTCTGACTTTCTGAATGTAATGGAATGTAGCATGCTTCCCTGACAAAACTACAAAGTAGTGATGTGAATTACTAAAAATACCTGCTTCCCATGTCTTTCTGTGGCGGATTTGTCAAGAAATTCAAGTGCCAATTTCAAGCTAGTCAGATGTTCTATGCTGCTTTTTGCCTTTGAACTTCCCGAGATTCCTGATTGCTGTCTTCACTACAGCACACAGCGAGGGTTCTAACTCAAGACCTCTTTTGCCATTGGAATTGAAGTACAAACTCCGATTTGGAATCAAAAGCTGTCAAGACTGTCACATATTCTGAGGTTGTTTTTTTATTTTTTTATTTTGTAGGCTTTGATAAACATTCAGTAGTGGGATTTTTTCAGAGAGGGAGAAGGAACAGCTGAGGAGGGCTATACATGAACTTCCAGAGACATACTGTATACAGGAGAAACACCAGCTAATGTTATTAATATGTTAACAGGCTGCAAGCGAGGTAGAAATCTATCACTTTCTTTCCTCAGGAGATGGAAGAGAAATGGTGCATCTGTTCTACTCTGCTGTTTGAGAGCAGATTGAGTTTAGACTCAAAAGCTTTTGCCCAAGGAACTGCAACAGAAGACAACTCTAGCATACTGATAAATGTGTACTGTGCAAAAATAGCATGTGAAACGATTTGCATTGTGTCACATTTGCTTTGCATTGCGTCCATTTATCCTCTTGCAAATAAATAAATACACTTCCTTTGGCTGGGATCAAACCTTAATTTTATACGGCAAAAAAAAAAACGAAACAAAAAAATAAAAACATTTTAAGTAGGCTATGTTGTTCTGTATAATACATATTTTATAATAATATAATTTTTTTAAATATGAAAATGCATTCTATTTGAACCAAATGCCAAAATATATTTTTTTAAAAGTACTTCAATGAAGAGGTAAATACGTGTTCAATTTTAAAATACATTTTAAAAAATTGAATGAAGCATAAATGCATTTTTATTTTGAAAAATATATTTTCTTAAAATATATCTTATTAGCAATATGTCATTTTTTATTTTTGAAATACAATTTTAGGGGGGTTTGCGACCAAAGCCACAAAACACAATACTGCATACCCCAAAATAGTACAATAAATACAGTAGTATGCAATGATTGTTTGAGAGTAGATTTGGTTTAGTCTAACTGCAAAAAACTGTGTAGTTGTAGAGAGAAATAAAAAAATAAAAAAAGTTCAAGTGCAGGAGCGACACTCAGCACATTTTCAAGGTTACAGTCCTTCCTGTCACATAAAGATATAAAGTTTATGAGCTTTAGCATTTCCTTTGTCCTATAAATGTGGATGTGTAAAATAAGGCAGCTTCTCAAGCCCAGAGGGCAGAAAGCCCATCGCTCATGTTCGGTAATGTGCAACCTCAATCTCTAGACACAGACGACTAAATGATTGCTCTGTAAATTCAACAAGACCTTTTGCCTGCGCTGTGATTTTATAGAAAGAGGCACTCCATAATGCAACATCATGGCATCAAAGTTTGGCAAGTTAGCATGGCACATTAGCCGATGCCAATTTACTGCAGCAAACATGACCAAAATAAACATACAAATCTTTGTGTTGCAAGTTAGCTGTCAGATAGCAAGCTAACAGCTTAGCCTCCTGGCTTAGCACAGTGCTAACTGGTTAAAAATGTTTTTGACTAGGTGGGACAAGCTATCAAGATAACAAGCTATGATTCTGAACAGGTACCTTCATTTAGCAAGCTAACAGCTTGATCTCCTAGCTTAGCATAGTGCTAACTGGTTCAAATGTTTTTGATTAGCTACAACAAGATATCATGGTAACAAGCTGTTTTGACATAATGAAAACAGTTAGCTTTCTCCAGGATACAATTGAACATTTTCTTAAGTGTAGTGGAGTACTAGTGTGTAATGCATTTTTTTGGGGGCGTGACAGTGTGGTTTTATATACAAAATGGCACGCTCTTCTGATCTGAGACAAACCGAGAATATATGCAACAGATCAAGAAAATCTTCACCGTGAAATGTGAACGGCATCGTGTTCTTTCCTGTGCTTGTTTTCAGGGAAGTTTAATTAAACGTGTGACTCTTTTTGTCTCAATTCTGTTATCTCCTTCACTGCTCTATGCTGTCTTTGTTAAGTTATTCATTTCACACATCTACAGTCAGTCAGTCTGACACCGGCAGACGCCGTCTGAATAATAATAAAAAAAGATATCCTTATCAGTCCCTAATGATCTAAATATAATCTGTGTGAGAAGGACCAAAACAGTGGGGAAACGTAAGATAAGTGATCATACTGAAACGCACGCTCACACACACACACACACACACACACACACACACACACACACACACACACACACACACACACACACATACTGGTACGGGTGGTTTATAAAGACTTTTTCCCCTAAAAAGTTCCATCCTGGTTTATGGGGACCCACCTTTCCCTTTGTCATAAAGATTAATAAGAAATATTAAACTGCTCCTTATGGCATGGGGTAAAAATCTGACTGCTCAGAATTTAATTCTAATGAAACAGTCTGGTAATATGAAGACCTGACAAACTAAAGCACTGTAAGGACAGGGCAGGAGTGGGCGTTTCCTGATTTAATTATGATTTATGAGGACTACCCTGGTTTATCTGGACATCACTCACATACATACACACACATACACACCTGACCCTTAATTATGAGGACAACCCCGGTTTATCTGGACATCTCACACATACACACACACACCTAACCCTTAATTATGAGGACTAACCTGGTATAACCTGGACTAACTTTACCCATGAGAGTGCCGCATCACTTAAGTTTGTTTCAATACCAGCATATAGAAAAACAAAACAAGAAATTATCAGCAATTGTTCAACCTGGCTTAAACTTTAAGAGAGATTTCAGAAAACTAACCTGAGTTTGTAATGTAAGATTTAGCAGGTGTGAAGTGAGTGAAGAGCAAAGAGAGAAGAGGGAAAGTGAAATACGGAAATATTTTAGCTTTAAAAATTAAGAAATTAAAAAACCAAAAGGAGAGTTTACTATTTAACCATCACTGACAAATGCATTCACCCACAAGTATTTTTCATAATTGAACCTTGAATGTCAGTCTTAATTTATTAATTAGATTTTAAGAAGTTTTGTCTAAAGATAGTTTTGAATAAAGCTAAATATTTCCAGTTGATTGGGTTTGGGTTTTGTTAATGTGAAAAGAGAAGATTGTTCAAGACTTGCTATTAGTATCTAAATGAACATTGCTGACCATTTGGGTTTAACTGGACATCAGTAACCATATGAATCATGCATACACACACACAAACACCTGACTAACCCTTGATTATGAGGACATTTTGGGTTTAACTGGACCTCACCTCACACACACTCTCAAACACCTAACCCTTGATTATGAGGACATTTTGGGTTTAACTGGACCTCACTCACACACACACTCTCAAACACACACAAACACCTAACTAACCCTTGATTATGAGGACATTTTGGGTTTAACTGGACCTCACAAACACACACAAACACCTGACTAACCCTTGATTATGAGGACATTTTGGGTTTAACTGGACCTCTCAAACACACACAAACACCTGACTAACCCTTGATTATGAGGACATTTTGGGTTTAACTGGACCTCTCAAACACACACAAACACCTGACTAACCCTTGATTATGAGGACAAACTGGGTTTAAATGGACATCACTATTAACTCCACACATAGCAGGAGTACCTGTATTAGAGTTAACCATACTAAACCAAATCAACTATTCTACATTAAAGAGTGAATTCACAAATGATTGTGCATCTTTTTGCTGCCACTAAACCTGTAAAAGTAATACGCACACCTAAGGAAATAGTGCTACAATGTGCTGTTGCTATATCAACCAACATATACACATGTGGTGCAAAATGAACCTGGTTGGAGAAAATTCAGTGATCAAAGATCAGCAAGTTTTACACTTCATAGAAGACTAGTTAAAGGGCAATTAGATGAAGAAATGCAACTAGACAGCCAATAAAAACTAACAAAATTAAACTGAAAGGGCAATTTTTATTTTGCAAATGGTTAAAAAAGGCTCAACAACTGAGATCTAATAAGGCCATTATTAGAGATGCACCGATTGATCGGCTTGGGACCGGAATTGGACGATTTTCACGTGATCGGCCATGACCGGCGATCGGCCGGTCAGTCTGACATATGCCGATTTTATACCGGTCAAACGCACTCGGGCGCCGCATGATTAACATCAGCATCACACGTGCACACGGAACACACATGTAGAAAACCTCGTGAATTACGGCCGTTTCACACCGTAAGCGTGAGAGGCGTGTATTTTTTTCAGCGTGCATGTTAATCAGTGAATGCATCACACTGGGAGCGGGAGCAGAGCGTCAAGCAGGAGCGTCGCGTGAGCAGCAGTGAAGCGGTTTCGGCACAGAGTCTATTTTTGCTGCGCTGCTCACACTCAATTAAAGTGAAAGCACACTTTTTTTGATGGGCAAAATAAATATGATTTCACACAAAAAGTGGCCAAAATACACAGAATTTGCATGTCTAGTGTGTTTTAACAAGAACTGGAGTAGGCTATGTCAGAAAAGAAAATGAAGAAGACTCAAACATATTTATAGAAAATTCACCCATTTAAACTTGTTTTTATTATTCAGTTTGGGTAGAAGTATATGGTGTTTTATAAAAATAAAAAAATAGAAAATAAATATTTGTGTGTGCTGTAAAGTGGTTAGAAAAAATGAAATCGGAATCGCCTAAAATAGGTATCGGCAGGTCAAACTCGGAATCGGCCTAGAAAATTGTAATCGGTGCATCTCTAACCATTATGGGACTAAAGTGCATGAGGGAGTGTGCCTCAAAATGACCTCAGCAACACACTGGAAATAAAACCAAATTAAATTGCCTTCCAGTAAATGCATGTATTTGTACATTTCTTTCAAAACAGTGTTTTAATAAAAGTAAATAAAAGGATGTCTTGAACACTCTTCTGGCCCAACAACACTTTAGAGAACAAAACCCACAGACATTAAAGGTTGTATCAGCGATTTCAGGCCCAAACATAAATGATCACATTCATCTAATCTTTCCTAACGATCCGCTAGCTGGCCGCCCCATAAGTATGCTGTCCAAAAAACGCTTCTCTGTAGGCAGCCTAGGCTCTGAGATCTGCACACAAAAACAGTGGGTTTCACCAACCACTCAAAACCAAAATAAACAGTGTTCCAACCAATCACCGCAAAATCTCAAACCACAACACCCCCACCTTTTGTGTGCAGATCTCAGAGCCTAGGCTGCCTACAGAGACACGGTTTTTGGACGGCATGCTTATGGAGCGGGCAGCTAGCGGAAAATTAGATGAATGTGATCATTTATATTTGGGCCTTTTTTGGGCCTGAAATCGCTGATACAACCTTTAATGGAAGGCGACACTGATCTCTCGAAGAACTCTAAGAAGATTTCTTTTTCAACATCAAACCTCGGTTCCTCACGAAATCCCTTATATTTTGGGCCGTTCTTTCTCTCAGAACAGGGTCCTCTGCAGTCTTGCACTGCTCACACTCTGCCTTTGTTGCAAGGTGTCCCTTTGAAATATGGACTCTGAAATGTTTCATGACAGCATTCACTTCATTTGGGCTCCATGGCCTTTTCGCAATTCTCCTCAATTTGGTCCCTGTAAAACAAACAAACAAACAAACATATACATACACATATGTATACCTATACACCTATATGTATATACATGGAATAACTTTAATATACCCAAATGTTTAAATACCTCTGGAGTTCTCAGTTTCATCCTGATTCATTTGGCTTTTTCCTGAGGGGTAAAAAGCAACAATTAAAATGTATTCCAGCCCTACAATCCAAACAGTTTCGGACCATGTGAAATATCAGCAGATAAGCACACAGGGAAAACTAGTCTCTGGTCCAGTGTAACATGAAAAGGACCACTTTACACTGAATTACTGTGGAAGATAAAAAATAAAATCAACATGTATCCTTTTTCTCAAATAAATATCTAAAATATATGCGCACACACATACCTGTGGAGCTGTCAGCCTCACCCAGGCCCATTTTTGTTTTTTCTAAGGGAAAAAAAGCAACACACTATTCATCTTCTCTACACGGCAAACAGGTATATAATAATAATTATTATTATTATTATGTAAATATGAGGGCTCTGAACCAGTTCAAAGAATGAAAACAAAAACTGGGGAAAAACCAGACATTTCTAATTTGGGTCCTTCTTGGCCGATAAAAGGCAGAAAATGACTTTTTAGTGCTTGTGGATTGTAGACAACAATCCCCATAGTGCATTGCAATGCTCAGCTCCGCAGGCCACTCCCACTACCTACCGCCTGGAAATCATTTCACACAATTTCTAGTGAAGAGTTACTTTGCGAACTAATTATTTGATTTATCATGCTCGTTAGCTGAGATAGCTTATACCTGCGTGCATGAAGTTGTCTGGACTTGTGTTCTTCCACAGCTTTCTCAGTCATTTTTACCGTCCGTTTTTCACTGTCTTGTTCATCCATAACGAGCGAATGTTTACACACTTTATTAGTGCAAATATCAAAACCGTAGGGTGAGCTTAACACACACTGCGTTCCACTTTTATTTATTTATTTCTCACACAGCGGCGCGCGCGCCCATAGTCCTCTAGGTTTCGATTAACGATCCACAGCACAGCAAGGAAAGCTACGACTTAGTTTCACCGTGAAAGTTTCCTCCTTCCGTCTTTTATCTCGATATCGTACAGTAGAAATTGGCACCGCTGAAATGAAAAAGTTTCTGCCGGTGAAATCAAACGCACGGCACTGATCTGTGATGTGTCTGTTAGCGCATTAGGTCCAACCCCCTATGGGCGGGTTTGAAAGGGTGGGAACTAGAGCTTGTAGTCTTTACAGAAATCCCCCCCTCTTACACTTCCTCCTACAATGACGTAAAATTACGATTTTAGGAGGAAGTGAAAAAGGTAAATAGCGGATTTCTCTCGTCTCAGGGGAAAATGTGTTGCACGACCATTCAATAGTATGACTGGGTTTCTAACAATGATGCAGATACTGACATTTGCATGTAAGGCCAAGCCATTTTTTTGGACAAACAGACATATAAAACATGTAAGGAGGAGGCTGATACATGTAGATCTTGTCTATAAAGTCAAATAAATCAAATACACATTACATAATAAACATCAACATACCATTTCCTTTCCAGTCAAAGCTGAATCTCCTTTCTTTGCAACCATCTTTGATGTGGTCATCTGAAATCAGACAGAGCAATTGTATGCTGTTGTCATAAAATGGTTTCATTCTGATGCATAACATTTAACAAATTAGTATGAACGCGGATGTTATTTATGCTTTCCCTCCTAAAATGACCCTTAAAATGCAGATATTAGACAAGAAAATCTCCCTAAACGCAAACCCCTCCCCGCTAGCTGAGGACAGGATGAATTTTACCAACTAAAAAAGGCCTGTTCAAACTAAAAACTATATATCTATTAAATTATAGGCCTAAAAAATCCTCTCAGTATTAAGGAATAGCAGAGTCTACACCACAGCTTACACGATAACAACACAGAGAAACAAAAACAAAAAAATCACTTTCATAACTATTTTACCAGCTGAGAAACGCTAGAAACATTGGCAGTAGGGGTGTAACGATACCCTCATGTCACGATTCGATACATAACACGATACGATATTATAGAGATACTCCAAGACGTGGTAAAAGGGTAACTTTTTTTTAACTGTTGATTAAAATGCCTAATTAAACTCTGTAAACTTGATTGTTTCCCCTCACACAGAAATTTTTATTTTGGGTGTACTGTCCACAATACACATTGTCACTATCCACAATATATATTGTTGCATTTTTGTATTGCGATACATTGCTTAATTGACAGCCAATCGGAATCAATTCTGCTATAACATGCTTCAGTATATAAGCGGCAGTCAAAGATGCGATCACAATAAACAGAGCGTTACCGTCTGCTGGTTGGACCCTAACACAGTTATGGTTGGTGTGAATGGGCCTTAACAGTTTACGTCTCTGTGACTGAAAGTCACAAAGCATATCCAGATTGAAAAGTGTGCATATTGGGTCTACAGCTTACCCACAATAAAGAAGCAGCCGACACATACCCAAAGCAACATCTTTTCCTCAAACCCTAACCCTGACATGATGGTCCTCGTAGTGGAGAACTGTCCTTATATTTCAGGTCAGTGTCATGCCCATCCCCCAACGCACGAGTTATGAAAGTGAATGAACCGATTCCATTTTACACAAAGGAACAAATATTATCCAACAGATTGACTTAATTTATATCAATCTGTATAATAATTCCAATCGTAATTTCAAAAGCAGTTATGTTAAAAAAAATAGAAAAAAAAACTTCATGGGGTTCCATATAGGCTACAGAAAGAGTTTTTAAAAACATGGTTGTGTAACAAGGTGCGATTTGCTGGTGGGGGATTTCCCCCCTCCACAGTAATCAATGCTATAGCCTAATTCACCAATAGACCATATCAAATATATTATATATTTTTAAAAATATGCAACACGCACGTTTAAACAACAAACGATACAATCTGAACTGGCGCTTCTGCTCCTGTATTGAGAGATAATGCAGCGCGTTTCAGCTACGATCCTGGTTCCAGTGGCCTTAATACATTCACGGCTTTTCAGAATGTCACAAAGCGTTTTGAGATGTTTTTGAACGAAATATTGATGTTTATAATTAAGTGTTTTGGCACACCGAGTGGCGCTACGCATTGTTCTAAAATTGGGTTTTATTCTGGCATGTTGAACTAGAGTTCGACAAACGCGGCGGCGCTTTCACTTGAATTAATTTTTTTCTCATTACAGCTAAAAGAACTTAAAAGGCTAGCCTACTCCGTAATTTTTGGTCATACAGATAAGATATCATCTTTTTTTAAACTGTAAAAGGTCTACAATATGCTAACGATAAAACGTTTTCTCGCTCATGTGAACGAACACACTGGAGAAACAAACGTTTGGTCATTTCACAAAGAGTAAAATCATGGCCGAGTGGAAGAACTTACGGTTCGATCATTTAGATGACACGGGTTCAAAAATCCCGAACAAACTTGGTACTTTTGTAAATTTTATATTAGCCTATTAATGCATTTTATATCCGATTATTAATGCAGAGAGATTTGTCTATTCTAAAACTCTGTTACACCATATAGTTTTTGCTTATATTTATAAAATAAAATTGCCAAGCATTTCCATTTTACACAGGAACAAATAGTATCCAACAGAATGACTTTACATCTGTATAATAATACCAATCGTAATTTATAAATAGCTATAGCCTATATAAATTTTTGGGATTCCCTATAGGCTATAGGCTACTTCACCAATATACCATATACAATATATAAAATAGAGATATGCAACAGGCACGTTTAAACGACAAACAATAAAATCAAAACCAGCTTTTCAGTTGTTCATTAGTTCCAGTGGCCTTAATGTAGGCCCTATGCACGGCTTTTCAAAAGGTCACAAAGCGTTGAGATTATTCTGAATGAAATATTGAAGTTTATAATTAAGTGTTTTGGCACACCACGCCGAGTGGCGCTATTGTTCTAAAGTCGGGTTTTATTCTGGCATGTTGAATTAGAGTTCGACAAACACGGCGGCGCGTTCATTTGGATTTATTTTTCTCATAACAGCTAAAATAGCTTAATAGGCTACTCCGTATTTTTTGCCTACATCGTTCAAAACTGTAAACTTCTATTCATATTAGGCTAACAACATTTTAGCTGTCGTCTCGTCTCTGTCTCCGGGAACTGCGCGTCACAAAAATGAACCGAAAACCACTTGCCTCAGCTCAGTCACGATAAGAAATCGGCTATGTCTAAAGCCTTTAAATGTCTAAATATTTAATAAATGTTATCTGATTATGTAATCCATCTGAAACTGAGAGGTACAGATGATCTACTCAAACATGTTTAGCTATGATGTGAGCGCTTCCCAACGAGGAAAGGACAAGGGGGAAAATCTCGCTCTAATTAAATGTAGGCTAAATCGCCCTGAATTAAAATGTAAAAGCAGATCAAATAATTTTTGTCGAAATGTTGCTATATTGTTTCATTTAAGTTCATAATTATTCTATAAATGTTATTTAGTTTAACAGCAGCACAACGGAGCACTGTGGTTCGAGGTTTATTTGAATAAAAAAGAACAACTTATTGAAATTGAATGAATTATTGAAATGAAATATTTAGTAATAAAGTTTCATGACAGAAATATCACTACATGTAGCTTACATTATTTAATTCCTTCATTATCAACACTTTAATAGTCTAATGCTAGAATAGCGGTTTAAGTGTGAATTGCGACTTCTTTTTGTTGTAAGTCAGTCTCAGAGAGCCTGTGGGGGGGTTGGAGGGACAGTGGCTTTATCGGCACAATAGGTGTTAATGTTCCTCTTTCATATGGAGATGTCGGATAGCCAGCCCAATGAGCAGGCAAAGGCTAAATTCTTATAAATCTCTCGGTGTGTCCAAATGTAGGCCCTATATCTTATTAAATTATAAATATTGTAGTTTATTTTTTGTATTTAAAGTTTTCACACAAAATTTCAATTAAAGTGTTCAATCCAGTTGTTTCAACTGGTTTTGTAGAGTTTTAGAGTTTTAGAATGAGCACTGTGTATGATTGTCAACAATCTGGCATTATCTAAACATTAACTGTTGACTAAACACGTTCATGCCACAGCAGATACAGAGCTCTTTAATTTGCGATCAACCTCGTTTTATTGTAAGGTGAATTCAACAAGGCATGCTTTGTCTTTGAAGCAACAAAGGCTAAATAATTTGTTACAGTTTTTTTTTTGGAGGGAGGGAGGGAGACAAAATAAACTTGCTAAAAAGAGATCCAGCACGAGAGACAGACAAAGAAAAACGCATGTTCTTAATTTATGTGGCTTTGGACTATTTTCGTTTTGTACTGTTTTAATTGTTTAATTTAGCTGAAATTTCTTTGGCAATACAAATTTAAAATGTTGCAAGAATAAGATTCTGTGTTTCTTACATTCTTCAAAATTTGCGATGGGTTTCAAACTTAATTAATTGTAGTGTTCTTTTACATTTTCATTTGTTTTTATATTGAAAGTAATACTATTTAGTTAGTCTGTCAAGTCAACAAAATCAGTCTTTTCTGATTTGTTCAATGTATGGATCTGTTTTGAAAAATTTCTCCCGTTGCTATGGCCAGGTATCACTCACTGTCAGTCAACTCAATTTCGTGAATGATTCACAAAACAATAATTTAGCAGATTAAAGACGAGCTTCATTATTTTCATTTTCTGACGCGATCAGCTTTCTTTTTTTATTTATTTTCATTTCCCTCATCAGTTTTGTCGTGCAGCGGACATGGAATGTAGCAAATTTACGTTAATGTGGCATTGATAATTAAACAAAACGCTTGACATTAAATAAATAAACAGTTAATGAACTCGCTAATAAACAGTTACCTATTTAAGCATCAAGAACGGTAAAACACAAATGAAGTCGGCCAACAGCATGTTGGCTACATTGAGATTTGATCTCGGATCGCTTGAAGCTCCGTGAGGCTCATGTTGCGTTAACCACTGAGCTACCGTCTGAACGCTATTAAATTACGTCTTATGCTCTTCCAGACCCTCATTGATAGCCTAATATATTTCTGTTGCAATGTTTTATGTTGTAATGTTTTCACTATTTATTCAATTTAATTTCAGTATTGTGATTATGAATTCGTTTAACTACAATGTTTCACTTGAATTCATCTGTTACCAGCTTTCAATCGCTCTGAATGAGTCGCGGTGCGGCGGTAGATTACGCAATAGAGAGAATAAACTGACACCTTTCAAAGTCTGTGATTGTAGCGCCTCTTAGCGGTAAAAGGCAGCAAATACACATCCGAATTTTACCGCCACGGGAGCGGTAAAAGTATTATTCGTGTTGAGTACCAACTGTACCCAAAGCAACATCTTTTCCACAAACCCTAACCCTGACATGATGGTCCTCGTAGTGGAGAACTGTCCTTATATTTCAGGTCAGTGTCATGCCCATCCCCCAACGCACGAGTTATAAAAATGAATGAACCGAGCAATGTACATTTTACTCAAATTTGAGACGTCACAACAGCGTCTTTAAGACGACAGTCCACGTCAACCAGTCTAGCATGATGCCCAACCATCCTACACTTAACATTGCCTGTGTCAAAGAGAAGAAAACAATGAAGGAACATGCGCTCACTTACTTTCTGTTTCACTGATGAGGAAGGATTCACACTGCATTCAGTCACAGCCACTGATGTCTCGTCACACAATTCCTGTAATTATGAGAAAGACAGGTACAACACTGAGGCAAGGATGCTTGTCAATCGGTCACCGCAACTAATTCTAGTATCAACCAAAGACTAAATATCTAGTGTCCCTTTCATGGCTCCGTCATGCACAAAGCAGACGTGCAGAATTTTTTTAAATAATCTGCATCATATAAAAAACTAACATTCATGAAATACAGAACATGGTTGACTTTCAGTGATAAAGTCTTTAAGAGACTCACCCTTAAACGCGAAGGCCAAGAGGAATCCCCATAGTTGTATGTGACCTCCTCATCTGGAAAGATATGTCTTATACTAAACAGACACAGGTGTGGCCTTCCGTCAACAATGATTGTCTTGACTTTGCAATTTGGATTTTTGTCATCATCATTCCTCCACCGTCCTCTTTTGTTGCATCTATGCTGTGATAAAAATAGTGCAGTAAGAAACTTAAAACATAGACACACACTGAAACATACGGTTCTAACTGAACATTTGGGTTAGGCTAACCTTGGCCTATTTAACCTATATTCAAATACACATTGTGAAAGTTAACTTGACTTCCTAAGAATTTAATAGGTCAGATGATCCACTTAAGGTAAAAAAAATACCCCAGTTGAACAATAACCATGTTATTGATTATCACTAACTAATAAGTTCCTAATGTTATGAGAACCCTAGCAAATCTGCTATTGTAATAGTGCGGCACGATTAATCTTATCGCAATCGTAATCGCGATGTCAAGCCTGTGCGATTATATGGCGCAAAATGCTGCGATTTTATGTAAAATAAACAATGGGCTGTTAACGCAATTAACGCAGCATCTGTTATTTTTTGTCATCCTTTGGCTAGTGTTACATGATAATGCTCTCATGCGATTGCTTAAAACCATTCATGCGAGACAAGTCAAAAGAGAGCGCGCTGAATGTCCGACTGTGACTCACAGAAAGACACGCGCCAGAATACAGTTCTCTTTCGCTCTTGAACGAACAACAACACACACAATTATGCCAAAATGTCGTTTGTCGAGTATCTTCATAACATAAGAGCAGTCTTATGATGGACGTATAGAGTTGTGAGAGGATGAGGCGCATGTGAGATCCGTGTCTCTGTCAGCAGCGGCTGCTCTTAAAGGGCCAGCAGCCAAAGCTTTCTGTCAGTAAAGTTAATCACAGAACAAAGGGGACAGAGAAAATTACTCACTGCTCTTGACTAAAGAACTTATGTAGCTTTAATAAGGATTAGTCTATTTATTATTTATGCAGCGCAGAGTCGCAGACTGTTTGATAACTTTATTAAATTTCTGCATACCTGTTAGACAGGAAGGGCACAGGTAAATATGACATGTCATTTATAATGGGTTTATGTGAGGATTATTTGAAGTTCACTTAAATTAAAAGCTGTTCTATTTTTTGACGTCTAATAAATGTTTTTTAAAAAAAATTATAGCTTTCAATTGTAATGATGGAATCACTGTAATGTTGGATGGCTCTAATTAATGTTTTAAATGGGGGTGGATTAATTTTTATCCAGACATCAATGGCTTAGATGTTATCAATCATTTAGTTGTTGTTGCTAGTTTGAGTTGAGAAATACACATTTCAGAATTATCACTAATCTGTGTGTGCATTTTGCTTTAGAACCAAGCAAGTTGACTCATGAAACCATTTGTTTATTATATCGCAATCGCATATTCCAATTGCAATATTGACCTCAATAATCACAATGACATTTTCCCCAAATCGTGCAGCCCTATATTGTAATAATAATAGTAATAATAATAAATCATAATCATAACTGTTTTTATTAGAATGACATGCAACTAGTTTGCTCTGAATATGAACCAAAAATAAATAAACCAAAAAAGAAACAGCCAGCTTACCAATAACGTGTTCCATTCCATGTGAAGTCAAACAAGTAGTTGCCTTGAACATCTTTAACATGTTTACTTTGAGAGAGAATCCCACGGTATTCAACAACAAAGGTGGATGGTTCAATGTGCTCAAGTGCAAACACACCTCTCCCTAAAAGGGCAAAAAAAAATATAATAATACAAATAAAACATGAATCCAAGTGCACCTATATGTTACACAGCTAACCAACCTATCCTTTTAAAGAGTTAAATCCTGTAAAACTGTGTAATGTAATATGAGGTGCAGGAAATAAAAAAAATAAAAAAAATAATCAAGCATTGGTTTTCACTGTGATATAGCCTACTAGTTGAATTTGGTTACACTATTCTCTGTATACATAGTTTTATGTATTTATTTTAAAATAATAATTATAAAAAAATTGTTTAAAGTTTTTTTTTTTCATCTCTTAACCTTTATGAAAATGAGCGGCTTACCCAAGGGTAAAATGTGTGAATGTGAAAGATCATGTCCAGACTGCCAGCAATAGGCCTACTTTTCATTCTTACAAGTGCATGCCTACTTTATGATTTGATTTGCCTGCAGTCTGAACATAGTCAAATTGCCTTGTGGTGCACAATTTACCTTTGAATGTGTTGATTTGTCGTCCCTCAATGAAGGCTTTGTCTTTGCCCGACAATATGTGTTCTTTTGCATCCTGCTCAGGTTTTATTCTCTTCTTTCTTAAAATGTTGACTGAAAACATTCCAGACAACATAATTAGTATGTATTTATAAATATATATATATATATATATATATATAGATAGATAGATAGATAGATAGATAGATAGATAGATAGATAGATAGATAGATAGATAGATAGATAGATAGATATGCTTTATATGCAGTACATTATTGTCAGACTGTAGTCTATATCAATAAATACAACATTTTACACAGAAATAGTTGATCAGTGAGGTTTTGAGGCTTGTTACTTTTGATAAGAAACAGTCTCCGATTTCAAATTCAGTCCATTTTAATACCATTTTATCACTCTTTAATGTGGCGCCTCAGATCAAATGAAGCTAAACTCGTTACTTAGAAAAATTAACTATAGAGAGAAAGTTTTAGAAAATGTTACATGTATTACACCTGATTTACATTAAAATAATAAATGTAAAATCGAATTGGAAATAGAATCGAAAGCACGTGAATTAAAATTGAATGGAATCATAAAATGTCTGCTAATATCCAGCCCTAAAATGAATCAACCAGATAATTTTGGCAAGTCATTCTAATGACAGTAACGTTACATTAATGAAAGTATACTTTTACATTAGTCTCGTTTCTGTTTATTTAATATATTTCTGTATCTTACTGTATTAAACTGTAAATTCATCCACTCAACTTTACCAGTCATCACGATGACAACATAGATTTGATTTATTTCAAAATGTAAATTAATTCTCTCAAGCATCCATGGAGATGTATCTTTCATCAACTAATACTAATACTAGTATCCAACTGCTTATGGACTTATATTAGCCACGTTTAGTGGCCACGTTTAAAGTAATGTAACTAACGTTATTAAAAACTGTCTGACTCATGACACTTAACTCCATAAAGGTAGAATATATAAATAAACGCACTTACCTTCCTCGTGATAAAGTGAAAATCTCCCACTATAGCTCGTCAACTTCTGCTAATTAATCTTTCATGATGATGATTAATCTTCTGATTAATCACACCGTCACACCACACGTCTGCGATAGAAGATCAGAGGCGCAGGCGCGCTGACTTTGACGGATGTGAAATGCAGCCAATCACTGACGAGGATTCCAGCAGCCAATCACTGACGAGGATTCCAGCGTTCCACCAATGAATCGCGCTTGGGCGTGGTCTGGGTGTATGAAATGTGTATGATACTGCAGTAGCGTCGAATTTCACATAGAGGGAGATTATACACTCTGAGCATACTCTGGCACACACTGAAAAACGGGTACAACGGATTTATAAGGACATATTGAGAAAAAGCGGGAGGTGGTTAGGCGCAGCCTGATAAGCCTTTCTACACTGCTCGACTTATTAGACAGGGTCAATTTTCACAAAATCAGAACCCCGAAGGCATTTTGTGATTATTTATATTATACAGCATTTCTAGGGGTATTAATGGGTGCTGAATCCAAATCTGCTGTATATGAAGCTCAAAAATGTCCCAAAATGCCTCAAAATTGAGAAATTCAAAATGGCCGCCACCGCCAGGCTGAAATCTATTTTTCAGCATATCTTTTTGACTAAACAAGGTACAAACATGACATAAATGTGCTTTTGTAAGTTTTCCTACATGGGCAATTCAATGCCATATTCAGATTTGAGAACTAATGTGAAGAAACAGCTTAGATATTGCAAAAAAAGTTGTTTTTAACTATGAATAATTACTCAGTTATTATTATTATTATTACTATTATTGTTGATATTATCAGGCTACATTTACTTACTTTGTATTTTGTTTTGAGGTCAAATGTACAAACAAATACAAAAGTTACAAACTTTAATTAAATGTTCACAGGTTTTCACACATGGGGAATTTAACATCCGTCCTGATTTAGATCAAGTGTCAATAATCAGCTTGAAAATCACACAAGTATAGAGAAAAAGGTGGTCATTAGTGATAAAGAAGTTGTCCATCAAATAAGATCCAAAAGCAGGAAGATCCATGGGTCATGGTGATATTCATTGAACTACACTCACCTAAAAGATTATTAGAAACACCATACTAATACTGTGTTTGACCCCCTTTCGCCTTCAGAACTGCCTTAATTCTACGTGGAATTGATTCAACAAGGTGCTGAAAGCATTCTTTAGAAATGTTGGCCCATATTGATAGGATAGCATCTTGCAGTTGATGGAGATTTGTGGGATGCACCCAATGCTCTATTCGGTTGAGATCTGGTGATTGTGGGGGCCATTTTAGTAAAGTGAACTCATTGTCATGTTCAAGAAACCAATTTGAAATGATTCGAGCTTTGTGACATGGTGCATTATCCTGCTGGAAGTAGCCATCAGAGGATGGGTACATGGTGGTCATAAAGGGATGGACATGGTCAGAAACAATGCTCAGGTAGGCCGTGGCATTTAAACGCTGCCCAATTGGCACTAAGGGGCCTAAAGTGTTACACCACCACCACCAGCCTGCACAGTGGTAACAAGGCATGATGGATCCATGTTCTCATTCTGTTTACGCCAAATTCTGACTCTACCATCTGAATGTCTCAACAGAAATCGAGACTCATCAGACCAGGCAACATTTTTCCAGTCTTCAACTGTCCAATTTTGGTGAGCTCTTGCAAATTGTAGCCTCTTTTTCCTATTTGTAGTGGAGATGAGTGGTCCCCGGTGGGGTCTTCTGCTGTTGTAGCCCATCCGCCTCAAGGTTGTGCGTGTTGTGGTTTCACAAATGCTTTGCTGCATACCTCGGTTGTAACGAGTGGTTATTTCAGTCAAAGTTGCTCTTCTATCAGCTTGAATCAGTCGGCCCATTCTCCTTTGACCTCTAGCATCAACAAGGCATTTTCGCCCACAGGACTGCCGCATACTGGATGTTTTTCCCTTTTCACGCCATTCTTTGTAAACCCTAGAAATGGTTGTGCGTGAAAATCCCAGTAACTGAGCAGATTGTGAAATACTCAGACCGGCCCGTCTGGCACCAACAACCATGCCACGCTCAAAATAGCTTAAATCACCTTTCTTTCCCATTCTGACATTCAGTTTGGAGTTCAGGAGATTGTCTTGACCAGGACCACATCCCTAAATGCATTGAAGCAACTGCCATGTGATTGGTTGATTAGATAATTGCATTAATGAGAAATTGAACAGGTGTTCCTAATAATCCTTTAGGTGAGTGTACTTTACTTCATAGAAAACCACAGTATAAAAAAAAAAAAGTAAAACACAGTGCCGATAGAGAAAATATCTTTTATTTGTATAAAATCATCATTCCAGAGCATCAGTTTCCTGTAAGAGGTGCAGATTCATATGGCTACTGATGTCTGAACACACACATTTCTCTGAGTTCATACAAAATCTCATAAATAGCTGTTTCCTTACACCTATTTTTATGCACATTTTGGGAGTACATCTGTACAACCCGAATTCCGGAAAAGTTGGGACGTTTTTTAAATTTGAATAAAATGAAAACTATAAGACTTTCAAATCACATGAGCCAATATTTTATTCACAATAGAACATAGATAACATATCAAATGTTTAAACTGAGAAAATTTACACTTTTATCCAATAATTGAGCCCATTTCAAATTTGATGCCTGCTACAGGTCTCAAAATAGTTGGGACGGGGGCATGTTTACCATGGTGTAACATCTCCTCTTCTTTTCAAAACAGTTTGAAGACGTCTGGGCATCGAGTTTATGAGTGTCTGGAGTTTTGGTGTTGGAATTTGGTCCCATTCTTGCCTTATATAGGTTTCCAGCTGCTGAAGTGTTTGTGGTCGTCTTTGACGCAATTGTCGTTTAATGATGCGCCAAATGTTCTCTATAGGTGAAAGATCTGGACTGCAGGCAGGCCAATTCAACACCTGGACTCTTCTACGACGAAGCCATGCTGTTTTAATAGCTGCAGTATGTGGTTTTGCATTGTCCTGCTGAAATACACAAGGCCACAAGGTCGTCTGGAGGGGAGCATATATTGCTCTAAAACCTTTATATAGCTTTCAGCATTCATAGTGCCTTCCAAAACATGCAAGCTGCCCATACCGTATGCACTTATGCACCCCCATACCATCAGAGATGCTGGCTTTTGAACTGAACGCTGATAACACGATGGAAGGTCTCCCTCTTCTTTTGCCCGGAGGACACGGCGTCCGTGATTTCCAACAAGAATGTCAAATTTGAACTCGTCGGACCATAGAATACTTGTCCACTTTGAAATAGTCCATTTTAAATGAGCCTTGGCCCACAGGACATGACGGCGCTTCTGGACCATGTTCACATATGGCTTCCTCTTTGCATGATAGAGCTTTAGTTGGCATCTGCAGATGGCACGGCGGATTGTGTTTACCGACAGTGGTTTCTGGAAGTATTCCTGGGCCCAATTAGTAATGTCATTCACACGATCATGCCGATGAGTGATGCAGTGTCGTCTGAGGGCCCGAAGACCACGGGCATCCAATAAAGGTCTTCGGCCTTGTCCCTTACGCACAGAGATTTCTCCAGTTTCTCTGAATCTTTTGATGATGTTGTGCACTGTAGATGATGAGATTTGCAAAGCCTTTGCAAATTGACGTTGAGGAACATTGTTTTTAAAGTGTTCCACAATCTTTTTACGCACTCTTTCACAGATTGGAGAGCCTCTGCCCATCTTTACTTCTGAGAGACTCTACCTCTCTAAGACATCCCTTTTATAGCTAATCATGTTACAGACCTGATATCAATTAACTTAATTAGTTGCTAGATGTTCTCCCACCTGAATCCTTTCTAAATTTCTTGCTTTTTCAACCATTTGTTGCCCCCGTCCCAACTATTTTGAGACCTGTAGCAGGCATCAAATTTGAAATGAGCTCATTTAGTGGATAAAAGTGTAAAATTTCTCAGTTTAAACATTTGTTATGTTATCTATGTTCTATTGTGAATAAAATATTGGCTCATGTGATTTGAAAGTCTTATAGTTTTCATTTTATTCAAATTTAAAAAACGTCCCAACTTTTCCGGAATTCGGGTTGTAAATCAGGACGGGATGTTAAATTCCCCATGTGTGAAAACCTGTGAACATTTAATTAAAGTTTGTAACTTTTGTATTTGTTTGTACATTTGACCTCAAAACAAAATACAAAGTAAGTAAATGTAGCCTGATAATATCAACAATAATAGTAATAATAATAACTGAGTAATTATTCATAGTTAAAAACAACTTTTTTTTGCAATATCTAAGCTGTTTCTTCACATTACTTCTCAAATCTGAATATGGCATTGAATTGCCCATGTAGGAAAACTTACAAAAGCACATTTATGTCATGTTTGTACCTTGTTTAGTCAAAAAGATATACTGAAAAATAGATTTCAGCCTGGCGGTGGCGGCCATTTTGAATTTCTCAATTTTGAGGCATTTTGGGACATTTTTGAGCTTCATATACAGCAGATTTGGATTCAGCACCCCTTAATACCCCTAGAAATGTTGTATAATATAAATAATCACAAAATGCCTCCAGCACTTTAAATAAGCACATTTTCAGAAATTCTGCCTAGTCTATATGAGGACAGTAGTGCTGTCCTTGTAGTTACGGTATGTCCTCATAGAGTCGGTATGTATCCATGGTTTTTGTCCTCATAATCCGGTCGCACCAACGCACACACACACACACACACACACACACACAGCTGAAATCCCTTTATTCTCTTTTCTTTAGTCTCTAGTGAATAGCCGTGGTCACCTGAAGGCAGGCTCCATTCCTCAATGACAAAACAAATCCCCACACAACCAAGAAAAATAGCCAAGAAAGAGTTTCAAAATAACACACAGTGATCCAAAGGCAGTGCTCCCAATGCTCGCCAGTTTTTTGTTTTATTTTTCCCTCAGAACAAAATAAAAGAGAATCTAAAACCACTTCGTCAAGGTTAGTTATCTGCTCAAGTCGATATCAAATATCTCCAAGACTGTTTGCGCAGTTTTATCGACATAGAAACCCACATTTGCATGTTTTGAGCTATACCTGAACACATTCAGTTAAATACAACATGAAACGCCATTCACAATGTATTAAACCTTGAAACCTTAAAAAAAAATGTTATAGTCGTCAAATTTCTCTTGGACCTCGATAAAAGACTATTTATAGTCTTTTATCGAGGTCCAAGAGAAATTTGACTTAGTAAAGTGCCACAAGAGCTTTCTCCGCAGAGAAAAGTAAGACTACTTAGGTGAGACATACTGTATTACACTACATAAGCGGAGCTTAGGAGTCAAAGCATTTCACTTTATTTTAGTTTTTAGTTAGCCTTCGAGCTAACTAGTCTACTGGCTAGCTTAGCATAGTCCTAAAAAGTTAGAAAAACTCACTTGTTTTTTTTGTACAGTTAAGAACTAGGGTGGGCTCTTGTGACTTGAAAAAGTTAGCAACCACCCAGAACACACTAGCAACACTTTAGCAACCACCCACAATGGCGCTTACAATGGAAGAGAATGGGGCCAATGTGTAAGCATTTCATTTTTTCAATAGTGAAACAAACATTCACTTTTTAAATAGTATGGTAACAATTCATAAACATTATGATGGTTAACATGACTTTAGAATGGAAAACAAAATGATTGCTAATGTTTTCTGTGTAAAGTTATATCCAATTTTATAACTCTGCCACCATGGCAACGCCATAAACCATAAAACTGTAAAAAATTGGGCACCTGACCAGAAACAGTATTAGCGGAAAAGAGGCAATAGATACTTGCGGGTGGGCTTTCATGACTTAAGACAGTTAGTAACCACTCCAGAAACTGCATAGCAACCACCTACAATCATACTTACAATAGAAGTGAATGAGTGAGCATTAAAGGGATAGATAGTTCACCCAAAAATGAATACTCTGTCATCATTTACTCGCCCTCAAGTTGTATCAAACCTGAATTAAATCCTTTATTCTGCTGAACACAACAGAAGAGATTTTTTCAGAATGTCAGTAACCAAACAATTGTTGGACTCCATTGATTTCCATTGTATGAAATACAATGAAAATAAATACTATGGAAGTCAATAGGGACTAGAAACTGCCTGGTTACCAACATTCTTTAAAATATCTTCTTTAGTGTTCAACAGAAGAAAAAAATGATAATAATACAATAATAATGATAAAATAATAATTTATTCAATAGTATGGCCATAAAACAAACAGTGGTAACATGGTTTTAGTGTGAAAAGAGGGACAAGTTAAAATTATGAACTACAATATTGTACACAATAAGACTACAGACATTTATTAAGAATATAAAAGGGGTCAGTGCTAGTTTCACGCTATCTTGACAAAGAAAAGTGTGAGTCTAGCTCATATGGCCATTCTTGTGAAGATGTTCCTCTCTTCTCTCGCTCTTTCTCTCTATCTGTCCCAGATTCGAATACCTCCAGGAGTGAGAGTTGATATCTGCTCTGCGGACTGATAATGTAAATTATGAATGCTCAGTTATGACAGGTGTGCAGAGAGCAATTCGAAACCGGTCTGCGGTGGAACAAAGCGGCCCGCGCTTGCTCCTCAAAGGAGTGTGTACTTCCATTCCTCCCTCTCCATGCCGCCAAATTTTATTTACTTTGAAACCGAACCAAGACTAAGATTGAAATGAAACATAAAATGTAAATGTGCAAATTTCCCCTCCAAGCGAGGTCTTCGGTTGTTTTAAAAAGCCTGGCACATGCACACTAACATCTCATGAGTGGTTCAACTCAAGGTGAGGATGATGAATACTTCCATATGCTCATTTATTACGGCCGTAACTAAATACACATTCTAGACATGACGATATAGCTCATCCGTCTCAACAGTTAAACATGCTCAGCTGCAATACATAAATTCTCACAACGTTTTCGGCGTAAACTAAGCTGTGGTTTTCATATAAACCTCTTTTCTTGTTCCCTTTCACCAAAATGTCAAAAAACGCAATCCTCACTTCATCATGTGGAGAAACAGTAATTGCCTTTTAGCAAAAACCCATTATTACATTAAGCCGACTGTGCTTATCTTGCATGGAACTGACTTCAAATGACTCCAGATCTGTTGTGGGTTTAATTCTGTCAAACAGTCTTAAAACGAGGAAATAACAGGCCCTTTTTTGTGTGAAGACGTGAATTGCAGTTTAAAGGTCAAAGTCTTGACCTGCTGCAATTATAGATATTGATGGACCATCTAGTCCATCAACAAAAAGCATTAGCTAAATTCGAGAGACAAGAACTGTTCACATCAAGTCCGATGCACAACTCATAAAAGTATAACACACTGAAAACTATTAAAACTATTCGTCCCATGTCTGAAGCTAGTTTCATAATTATCTGAATAAACGTAATAAATTCATAATCTGAACATTTTATGGGTTTATCTTTTCATCTTTTAAGATAAAAGTTAACTGTAATTATGAAAACTTTCTTAACTAACCAAACTTTCATCCGACAGATTTACATAAGAGTCTTAAAAGCACAGAAAAAAAATTGTCAGAGAAAGGTTGAAAATAGCCATAGAAAATTAAATTATCTCCTTTTTGGTGCACAGAGTCAGCAAGATTTTATTTCTTATGTTTTTGAAAGCAGTCTTCTATGCTTTCCAAGGCTGCATTTATTTGATCAAACATACAGTGAAAGAAGTAATATTGTAAAATATTTTCGATTTGAATATATTTTAAAATGTTGTTGTTTTTCCTGTGATCAAAACTGCATTTTCTGCATCATTACTCCAGTCTTCAGTGTCACATGATCCTTCAGAATTCATTTTAAAATGCTGATTTGCTGCTCGAGAAACATTTCTTTATAATATCAATTTTGAAAAAAGTGCTGCTTAATATTCTTGTGGAAACCATGATAGTTTGATAGTATTGTAGATAGAACAGCATTTAAAATAGAAATCTTTTGCAACATTATAAATGTATTTACTGTCACTTTTGATCGTTTTAATGGTACATCCTTGCTGAATAAACGTTTTATTCTTTTCTTTTTTTTCGCAATAAATCCAAACTTTTACGAAGATAGTGCACAGAAAGAAATCAAACGGAACTCACCGCGGCAGTGCACACCCTCGTCATATCCGTCCTCACAGTCCTGTACTCCGTTGCAGAGTTTACTATAATGCACACACCTGTGGGTGCCGAGGCACTGGAGGTGATTGACGGGACATTTCACCTTTACCTGCCGCAAGCCTGTAGAAGAGAAGGTTAATGAAGTTAATGACATTTGTATTAGTTGTTGTATTAGAGTCTAGGGCTAGGCAGTGCATCCTCTCCCAGGAGAACATTTGTGATTTTAACATGAAAACAACGCCATGCACTCTGACAAGATAAAGGGGAAAAGACAACATTTGCTTCAAGTAAAAAAATGAATAAATAAAAATGATTGATACACTATACTAGCATTGACACAAATTCACAAGCTTGTAATTCCATTTAGCTTCTATTAACTTCGATTCTATATAGGCCTAGATTAATGTGTGAATTATCAGGTACAGTAGCCTACATGGCACATTTCCTCAAAGAATAAAATCTCTCAACTAATGCTGTAAAATTATACAGGGAACCCCAGTTGGTGGTGTATATCATCATTAAAGGGTAAAATAATTGATTTGTAGGCTACTTACTGACACAAGGAAGTTTTTATAATAACGTTATAAGACATTTTAAAATGACAAGTATGTCTCTAAGTTACTCGTTTAAAAAATATATGTAGCCTATATATATATATATATATATATATATATATAGGCTAACGTTAAAGGAACACTCCGACTTTTTGGGACTTTAGCCTATTCACCTTATCCCCCAGAGTTAGATAAGTCCATACATACCTTTTTCATCTCCGTGCGTGCTATAAGTCTGTTTGACGCACCCACCGCTAGCCTAGCTTAGCACAAAGACTGGATGTAAATGGTTGCAGCTAGCATACTAATCCAAATAAGTGACAAAATGGCGCAAACATTTTCCTATTTACATATTGTGATTTGTATAGTCACAGAGTGTACAAAAAACTACGTCACATGAGACACAGACATATTTTAACAGTATAAATACTGGGAACTATATTCTCTGAAGGCGAAGCACTGCTACTTGGGCGGAGTAATAACCGCAGCACCTGAGACGCGCCGTGGTGAGGAGCAGATAGATAGTAGCACGGAGATGAAAAAGGTATGTATGGACTTATCTAACTCTGGGGGATAAGGTGAATACCGTAAAACTTCAAATAATAGCCGAGTCCCAAATAGACGCCTGTCTCTTTTACACGCCTGGTGTGGCTGCAGGTTTGGGTAAATAAAGGCCGGTCTCAAATAGAGGCCGGGTCTGTTTTTTAGTTTCAGGTTGTATTTAATCCTCTAAAACCGTCAGATCGTCCGCTTTTTGGCGGCCGCCAAAGCAAATTTTTGTCCCTCCAAAGTCTTTTTTGATCGATGAGTGATGTAGAATAGAATGACTGCTGCGCATGACAGGGCGCGTTACAAGCAGAGAGAGAGAAAGAGAGAGAGAGCGCCCCGGCCGCGCGCGCGCACTCTCGCGTCTTCAAACACCACGAGCGCTGTCTTGCTCTCTCTCCCTCGCGCATATTAATCAAAATCAATTGACGCGATAGTAAAAGCTCGGAAGACCGCAGTTTCACGTGGAGCATTTGGAGATTTTTAGAGATTAGAGACAGGCCTATACACTCAATGAACAACATCTCAACACTAAATTATAAAGGCCTGTCTCATTTAGACGCCTGTCTCAAATACAAGCCGGTGCAGTTCGACGATTTGGGCAAATAAAAGCCCGGGCTACTATTTGAAGTTTTACGGTAGGCTAAAGTCCCAAAAAGTCGGAGTGTTCCTTTAAACCAGTGTTTCTCAACCTCTCCTGCAGGGACCCCCTGACAGGCCATGTTTCTGTTTTAACCCTGAAATGGCACACCTGATTCAAGTCATTAAAGGCTTAATGAGTAGTTGACTAATTGATTAATTGAACTATTCCTACTCTAATTACTCATTAAGCCTTTAATTACTTGAATCAGGTGTGCCATTTCAGAGTTAAAACAAAAACATGGCCTGTCAGGGGGTCCCTGCAGGAGAGGTTGAGAAACACTGCTTTAAACATTTAAAAGGTGGCTGTCATAAAACGGTTTTATTAAACCATATTGAGGAACATATAAGTAAAAAAAAAAAAAAAAATCAATGAATATGCCATATAGTGCATAGTAAATGCTCCTCTCCAAGTTCATTATTCTAGTTGACTAATGAGTTTTTGGACATTGAATGGTTTTCTGAGGTAAACGTGACGCCGGTAAATGTGACATTGTTTTACAAGCGGTTTTATTGACGCCATTCCGCGGTTAAAACACTGATAGAGCGACTACATGTAACATGATATGGATTTCTGTAAGTTGTACAGCATATTTCAACATACCTTGTGATGTTGTACAATAATGATTATTTCGTGTTAGTAAAGTGGACGAGTGCGCTCACTCATTTCTTGTGCGCTCCACGCTGCCGCTTCGCTTGAACTGACGTGACGTCACACACATACCGGTACTCATTTTCAGTGTATTGTTGTAGTAGGTATGCAGTGCAGAAGCAGCACACGCCACTCGCTCATGTGCTTTTTTCGTTTGCAAATCCCACAAACACAACATTTATTATTATTTTTATTTCAAATCCATAAATTGTGATCGAAAATGTTTTTTCAGCATTGTGATTCTCTTTGTATATTCACGTTTAAACTCAGGAAGGATCAGGAAGTTAGACATGTAGCTAGGTTACTTATATCAACAGAATGTGAAAGGGGCTGTCCAAATAAAGTGAACCCCAATTCATTACTTCTATATAGATTTATTTGGCAAAACATTCAATCAAATCAAAAAGTGGATTTTTAATATTGTGAGAGACGGTAACGATGTGTGAAGGTAATGATACTTTTGTTTAGTTTAATGTCTTGAATTTGCTAACACAACATATTTTCAGTCAATTAAGCTCATAGTCAATTAAGTGTGAATTTATGGGGGGAGGGGGTCGTTTTTTAATACAAATTTGGCAATGACACTCTAAATGTGTAATAAAGCTACTCTCAGATGATGTAACAATCTTAATGACTATAGGCTACATTGACAGATTTGTGTTCGTGACACATCTCATATCATTCTTAACATTAGAGGATTCAAATTCGAATTATGTATGAAAATGATTCACATAATGACAGCATAATAAATGACAGAAATTGTTATAAAAAATTATGTTGAAAAAATACACATAATAGGCTACTATACTAAAACAATTAATAGAAATAAAAAATATTCATGTTCATACACTTTATTATATGATCAATAAATTGACAACATATGTTTGTACATTGCTTTAACTCATCAAAATAAGTTAAGCAATGTTCAACTTTTTTTGTAAGTTATACAAGTCAACTCATTTTTTAAAATTAGTTTAATGTAATTTAAGTTGAAATGACTTAAACATCCAAGTTGATTGTACTTAAAACGTTAAAGGAGAACTCCGGTGCAAAATGAACCTCGGGTGTAATAACACATTGGTACAGACTAAATCGTTCCCTGAGATTTGTTTTCATGATAATCGAATGTAAAGAGTTTTATCTCTAAAAACAGTTTAGCTTATAACGCTAGTATATTGGGCATCGAGTAAGCAAAAAGAGATCGCTAGTTAATACCACTAACAAGGCTCAAATTAGCCCCACACTACATGGCAGCATAATGAGTGTCCTTACATGCAAACCGAAGCATTGAGAACTTTGTAAGTGTATAGACAGTTTAATAAGAAGATACTTTACACAGACAGTACAGTTAGCGCATACAGACAGGAGCCAACTTGGAAAACAGTCTAGATCAGTCAAACCACGAACACGGTGATACGTGAGCTGAACTGTGACTTGGAATCTCATATGGTCCGTTGTTTCCGGAAGAAAGCACTGAGCGCATAAGAGAAGCACTGAACGCAACAGAGAAAATAAAAAAATAAATATAATTTATCTTATCTTCAATATCTACACGTACTGTTCGCTCACCTTCGTGGTTCGATTGGTCGAGACTGTTTTCCAAGATGGCTCCTGTCTGTATGCGCTAACCACAGGCGTAACTATCGGTAAGCAGGGTACGCGGTTGCTTACGGGCCCGGACCAATCAGGGGCCCGCGCGTGACTGGAAGATATTGATTGACAGCCGGGCCCCCTAACGCATTTTACTACGTTTAGTCTGATCGCATTTTACTTTATCGCGAATTTATTTGAATAAATAATGACAACAA
Source organism: Rhinichthys klamathensis goyatoka (assembly GCF_029890125.1). NCBI lineage: Eukaryota > Metazoa > Chordata > Actinopteri > Cypriniformes > Leuciscidae > Rhinichthys > Rhinichthys klamathensis. The sequence continues at coordinate 4,332,547 of NW_026606664.1, read as the reverse complement.
CACAGTGTACTGATCATTAGATACAAGTATGAAAAGACCAATGATGGATTTTGGTGTAATTTGTTTCGAATTGGGACTGGGGAATCCCCGGGTTGGTAAGTGAACATGCTTATTGCGTGCAAAACAGTAAAAACGATGAACTTGAGACAGACAATATCGACAGGCTTCTCCTGATTTTGTCAGTCATCTCATCTCTTATATGCTGTGTCTCTATGATCATATTAGCCGCTTTCCGACCAAGTAGTTACAGGAACTTAGTTATAGGAACTGTCCACTTCTAAACAGTTCTAAGAACTACTCTCCCCCAAACTCGGTTTTGCTGTTTGCGTTCGCACTGGCCAAGTGGCCATAGGAACTGGTAGGAGGGGTAAGGGAGTGACGCAAGCACGGCGGTGGCGGCGGCGCCACATACAACAACAACAAACCAGCATGGAGGAGGCTATCGGAATGTTCCTGTTCTGCCTTGCCGGGAGCTTAATAACGAGTACGAACGGCGGCGTTTAAAGACTATGCTTGAGTTCTGTACAGAGAAACAAAGAAGACGAAGGCTCCAGCGTAATATGATCTTAAGTAATATAATGGAAGAAGATAGAAGAGCAGAGCGCAGGAGACAAACAAAACGACGGGTAAGTTTAGCAAGCATAGCAATTAGCTGGTTGAATGCGTTATGTTATGAGTTAGCATAGCATACATAGGCGAGTTGCAACAGACAGTGAATAAAATGTGTTGACACTGGGCGTGACTTATAAGTTGAACCAATCAACGTAGACCTAGGGAAAGGGAACTAAAAAAGTCCTCGCTCTAGACTAGGTACTGAAAGAGTTATAGGAACTACGGTCTGAGGAACTAAAAAATCCCCAACTTAGTCCGGTCGGAACACGCGAAAAAAAAGGTTATAGGAACGTTAGGTTCTAGGAACTGCAAAAGTCCCTCCGGTCGGAAAGCGGCTATTGTCCTATTCATGGTAGCCTACTCGTGGACATTGCGTCATCACGTGCTGTAGGGGGGCCCGCCTTGATAATCCTGCTTAAGGGCCCGGTGTTGGCTCGTTACGCCACTGGCGCTAACTGTACTGTCTGTGTAAAGTATCTTCTTATTAAACTGTCTATACACTTACAAAGTTCTCAATGCTTCGGTTTGCATTTAAGGACACTCATTATGCTGTCGTGTTAGTGTGGGGCTAATTTGAGCCTTGTTAATGGTATTAACTAGCGATCTCTTTTTGCTTACTCGATGCCCAATATACTAGCGTTATAAGCTAAACTGTTTTTAGAGATAAAACTCTTTACATTCGATTATCATGAAAACAAATCTCAGGGAACGATTTAGTCTGTACCAATGTGTTATTACACCCGAGGTTCATTTTGCGCCGGAGTTCTTCTTTTAAGGCAGCAATTTCTTTACAGTATATTACAACATTACTACAACATATACTTTTTAAAACTTCTTTACAGTTGAATTTCTTCAGTGAATTTCTATAATGAATTTCCAGGCATAAAAATAGATTAGATATTGCTATTATTATTATTTTTTAACAATAATATATTAACACTTTATTATAATAACACTATATCAATAATAATATTCACATTAAATTACTGGAACATATAATTGTCTAACTTCTTTTTACAGTAGAATTTTCTCATTTTAACAACATGTTTCTAAATGTAGTATAGACCAGAAGTTAAAAAGTCTGGATGAGCCCAATTTAGAAAACCCTTTTTTCTTTATAACACTATTAAAAAAGAGAAAAGCAATTAAAAGGCTATTATGTTCTTTAAAACTAAAATTATACATTTAGGCAATATAAGTATTTTTTTAGGGGACAGAATAATGCAGCAGTCACATGATGTAACATAAAATACAATTAAAACATCATTTAATTTAGAAAATATATATAATACAAGCAATGATGTCAACATTATTACATATTTGGAAAAAAAACAATATTATGTACTCAAAAATGTGCACAAGTCTATCGGGTATAGCTTTCAACACTATATAACAGAACAAAACAAAGATGGCATAAATCTAATTTAATAAAACAGATGAACAACACAAATTCTTCTAAAAGCATCTTGTTTTCCCTCTCTATGCAGCATAAATACAAATAAAAGCTGGAAAACTGAGGCCCCTAACTCGATTCACTGTGTATAAATGTGATGAGCAAAGCTATTTTAATATTCAACTCCCTGCACAGTTCCTCTTAAATATGTCTCTTAAGCACACAAGAATTTAGCACGCCGGCAGCTGTCTCTTGTGAATCATTGATTGTGGATTGCTTGACATTTCTGGGGTGTCACGGGGGGAGAAGAGGCCACTGCCAAAACAGCAATATTGATCTCCATCTAGCTCCAATAAGGGCCGTGAAAGTCTTGGCCTATAGTTCATCTGCCTCCTTAACTTTCAATTTCCTTTTAAATGATCACCCGGGTGGGGTTTTTCGAGAGTTTTTTGGAGAAAGGAAGTGTATACACAGGTTTCCCCCCAAGGCTTGTCCCAGCAGACCTCTGTTCCACTTTCATAATCCCAGTAAAAAGAGAATATGTAATTCAACAAATAGGAGAATTGTTTAAAAATATCCTCTTAGTGTCTCTCGTTCTTCCTCTCAGGGCCTCTGTATCTCCAGAGATGTTTAAAAGTATCTAGGCAGCAAAAGTCAAGATGAAACCTGGAAGATATTGAGGGTGATGTAACCTCATTAATTCAGCATTTTTTCTTATTGTTTTATACTTTCAACCACAGCCGCCCTCCAGCACGACAGTATATTAGTGGGGGGGGGGGGGGGGGGGGGGGGGGATCTTGCTTTCTTGCGTAAAGGTGCAGTCTGTAAGAATGACAACTAGTGGTCGAAATAGGTACTGCAGTCCAAATTCAAAATATCGGAGATCATTGTTTCCCCCGCGCCCTCCTCCTCAAACTCTACGCTCACACGGGTTGCCAGTTTGAGGACACGCAACAGGAACGAGCTCAATTGACAATGAAAGTCAAGGAGACTTACAACTTCGTAAGTTGATGAGTTGATTTATCCGCGTTGATAATATGATCTCGTTCATAGAGATTTTTAGATGGATACCGAGGCTTTTTAGGTTGGGTAGAATCTGCTATCTCTGACCCAGTTTGTTTGCTAGTTTCCAAGACTGGCATCCCAGGGTGTCAAAATACTATTGGGTGGTGAACTGGTAGTGGGCGAGATCACACAGACCAAAACAAAAACAGACATTCCAACACGGAACGCACATTTCAAAGTAAAATAGCTGGCTATAGAAGTGTTTTTCAGAGAAACCAGTATGCGAACTCAGCATGTTTCCTAAAAATCTGCAAACATATGGTATTTTTATGCTTTAGTAGATTGAAAAAGTTACATACAGCACCTTTAAAGGTAGGGTAGGTCATTTCAGAGAGGCTAGCAATAGCAAGTTATAGCTCTGAAATCATAAGATCCTACCCTCCCTTCAGAGCGTCTCCAAAGCCACGCCTCCTTCAAAACACACGAACCCAACATAGCAGAGTTTGCAAAGCGTCACGAGACGAGAGACGGTAAACTACCTCATGTCTCAAAGTATAACATTACAATAATAATGAACGTAAACAGCTTACAGAGCTCTAGTTAAATCACATGACTGCTGCAGATTCATTTCGCCGTTGATAGTGTTGCCATTGAAAAGCATAATTCCGAGGACGTGAACAGCTCCGTGTAGAGCGCAGCATAAGCTTGTTGTTTTAGGAAGAACGGTAAAAGGCGGCTGCTGTTTGTTTGTGGTGCTCGGTGACTGACTGTCTAAAACTCTGCATAGCCTTACAGAATGTGCTGATGGCGTGTGATGTCTGTGCGAGCAGGTTGACAAGCAGGTAGGACATCGATTGGACGAATATTTTTGGGTTCCACAGATGATATATGTACATTTTTCAATATTTAGACCACTTCTATTATTGATGTGAAAAGAGTTTCAACCAGCATAACAAAGATTGTTTATGAAAAACGTTGCCTACCCTACCTTTACAAAGGTGAGTTGAATCAGGGACATTTCAGACACTTTTATATTTGAGCAGTTTGATAATGGAATGAAACAAATGTCTAGGATTTCTTTGATTATTTACAATTACCTGTGAAAAATAATCAGACCTGGCAGATACAATCTCAGCCTTATATTCTAGCAAGTGGTCTTTCCAGGCCTAGTGATGACCGGTCAAGCCAGACATGCGCCACCTACGCTCCATTTTGCCATAAGATGTCTTCATTACAAGCAGGTCTTCATTATACCAGGGAGCAGAACGTAAAGGAAACAGATTGTGATTTTAAAGGAGCAAATGAGTAGAGCCCAGTCAAGAGAACAGAATGTAACATAGAAACATTGTCCTCCAGTGCATACAATGTAGAAAAACAACTTAAGCAAGAGTCAATAAAATCAGTGAAATCAGAGGGCTCAATAGATCTCCATTTGCGACAATTAATGATGCAAGAAGAGGAAATGTTTATGTCAGGCAGTTCAATATTAAAAAAGATAGCAGATGATCAGACAGCCCTAAATCAGAGGTGGACAACTGAGACAATAATGAACCATCAGAAATCACAAGATCTATGGTGTGGCCTTTGTTATGTATAGGGCAGTTCACTAGCTGATTCAAATCAATGCACTCCAATAAAGGTATTTTGTTATTGTAAAGTATTTTATCCATGAGGTCTTATCTCATGGACATAAGAGTTCTCTCAAATTTGAGGCACAACAAAGAAAAAAAAAACAGCAAATCTGCAAATTCTGATAAACAGTCTTTATTTGTCTTTGGAGGCCTGTAAACTGTAGCTATGGGAGTAGGTGGGCCGCAGAGACACCCAGAACAAGACATTAGAATGAGTTAAACTGAGGAACAGCCATAGGACTCGTACCAGGAGGTCTACCTCTGAGGTTGCAGGAGATCCAAGGTCCAGTTTTTCTTCTGTAAGGCCGTGTGTTTTTAGCCAGCTGACAACACTAGCGCTCTGCTGAAAACACCAAGCTGTGGGCGCTTGTGAGCGTTTTGGAAGCCCAGGGTTTTTTTTTCAGTTGAGACGCTTTGCTTGTAAGGATACGGAATATCAGAGGAAGTTTAGTATCTTTATATTTCACAGATCATTTGTATCTGTATTGTTTCTATATTAAAATGTCGATACAATGTAAACTATTTGCTCTGGCTCTTGTTAAAAAAAACTATTTTGTTCAGTTATTATGCTTGTTTATATCCTCTGTTGACGTTGTACAAGCAGAATGTGACAGTTGGTCGGTGTTGTATTTGTCCCGCCCCCTCCTTCACTGTGATTGGACAACTGGGTAAAAAGTTACAGTGATGAGAGCTGCTTTTTACCCCAAAGTTGAACGTTAAAACACTGAGTGCTCAGCGCTTAGTCTGAAATAACATGTCTGCAAAGTGCATATAGTCCTTCACCAAATAAAAGTGTCCCTAGGTTCAGCAATAATAAATAAACAGTGAATTTTAAGACATTATTTTATATAGATATATATTTAAAAGAGATATGTATAAATAATGAGATAGGTTTAAAATAAAAGTAAAAAGTTGTATGTGTTGTTTTTTATTATTATACTGTAAAAAAAATTGTTTCAACTCAAAAAAGTTGAGGCAGTTCGTGCTGCCTTCATTTTAAGTTTAGTCAACTCAAATATCCAAGTTGTTACTAAGGCTACGTTCACACTGTCAGTCTAAATCCGATTATTTGTGTATCGATCATTTCATGTGATTTCTTTGCCGTTTACACTAGCTATATCTGATCGGATTTTAATCGGACATGCACAAAAATCGGATTTGGACTGACAGTGTGAAATTAGCCTTAGTACAACTTCACATTTCAAGTTGACTAAACCTAAAATTTGAAGGCAGCACAAACACTTACTTTTTAAGTTGAATCATTTTTTTTATAGTGTACATGTTTTATTGTTTGTTATACATTATACATACAAGTTATAAATGTTGTTTTTACATGAATATAGTATAAAAAACATTAAAACTGCATTTGTATTGCACAAATGCAAAATGTTTGTTTTATAATAATTATACATAATCAAATATTTATATCAAATTACAATACATAATGTACAATACAAATTATAATGTATAAATAAATAAATAAATATATATATAAATATGTATTGTAGTGATTTTACTTTTGCAAATTATGACACCAATTATGAGAATGTTTATTTCTCTGAATAAGTTTGAAATGGATGTGTGTATAGTTAACATCAGTTTTTAAGGTTTCCAAACATAGTTATGAATGGATTTGGATGGATCATTGTGGCCTCCCTTTGTTTTAGCCACTGCTCAATTGCAACCAAAATTTCCAAAATAATTTTTATGGCGGTTGGCTCAAACCTTAGGGATTAATCTCATGATGGGTGCAGGGCAGAAACTGCCTGTGGAACAATGAGAAGTCCTGTCCTTCCTGTGCTTAAGGTGTCTGTCAGTTGTCCTAGCATCCTTATCTGATTGCTTGGGACAGTTTGTTTGTGTTATGCAGCAAGATCCAATCAAAATGTAGCAAACTTTTGTCCAATGTTTCAGACAGAGAGGGGCCCGGCCATAAACTGGGCCCTGGAATGTGCTGTTCACATCAGTATTATGTGTAAAATGTATTTTATTTTATGTAAAAAATATATATACACTCACAGGCCACTTTATTAGGTACACCTGTCCAACTGCTCGTTAACACTTAATTTCTAAGCAGCCAATCACATGGCGGCAACTCAGTGCATTTAGGCATGTAGACATGGTCAAGACAATCTCCTGCAGTTCAAACCAAGCATCAGTATGGGGAAGAAAGTTGATTTGAGTGACTTTGAACGTGGCATGATTGTTGGTGCCAGAAGGGCTGGTCTGAGTATTTCAGAAACTGCTAATCTACTGGGATTTTCACGCACAACCATCTCTCGGGTTTACAGAGAATGGTCCGAAAAAGAAAAAACATCCAGTGAGCGGCAGTTCTGTGGGCGGAAATGCCTTGTTGATGCCAGAGGTCAGAGGAGAATGGCCAGACTGGTTCGAGCTGATAGAAGGGCAACAGTGACTGAAATAACCACTCGTTACAACCGAGGTATGCAGCAAAGCATTTGTGAAGCCACAACACGCACAACCTTGAGGCGGATGGGCTACAACAGCAGAAGACTCCACCGGGTACCACTCATCTCCACTACAAATAGGAAAAAGAGGCTACAATTTGCAAGAGCTCACCAAAATTGAACAGTTGAAGACTGGAAAAATGTTGCCTGGTCTGATGAGTCTCGATTTCTGTTGAGACATTCAGATGTTAGAGTCAGAATTTGGCGTAAACAGAATGAGAACATGGAACCATCATGCCTTGTTACCACTGTGCAGGCTGGTGGTGGTGGTGTAATGGTGTGGGGGATGTTTTCCTGGCACACTTTAGGCCCCTTAGTGCCAATTGGGCATCGTTTAAATGCCACGGCCTACCTGAGCATTGTTTCTGACCATGTCCATCCCTTTATGGCCACCATGTACCCATCCTCTGATGGCTACTTCCACCATGTCACAAAGCTCTAATCATTTCAAATTGGTTTCTTGAACATGACAATGAATTCACTGTACTAAAATGGCCTCCACAGTCACCAGATCTCAACCCAATAGAGCATCTTTGGGATGTGGTGGAACGGGAGATTCGCGTCATGGATGTGCAGCCGACAAATCTGCGGCAACTGTGTGATGCCATCATGTCAATATGGACCAAACTCCCTGAGGAATGCTTCCAGCACCTTGTTGAATCTATGCCACGAAGAATTGAGGCAGTTCTGAAGGCAAAAGAGGGTCCAACCCGTTACTAGCATGGGGTACCTAATAAAGTGGCCGGTGAGTGTATAACCTCTTTCAATGCTTTTTGTTTTCAATGAATTTCATCCATGGCATTCATTTCTAATTCTGCTTCTTTTTATCTCTTTGAAAATGGATAATGTACTAATCTAATGTGATTAAGGGGATGAATATGAAGAGAATGGCAAGTTGGAAAACCACAGATGGTCTTCCACAGACGAGAGTTGACAAACTGATCAAAGGAACCACAGCGGTACGTTTGTTGATGTGCAATAATAAAAGCCAGTGACAAGTTAGTGTATGCAGCAGCTCATCCTGTACTGCGAAGACAATATACACCATAAAAACATCATATTTATTTAAATGAGCTCTGCAATTGGCAAACTGTCAGGATTAATGAGCAAGGGCTATTTATTTGCCAAATTCTGACAGGAAAAATAACGATTTTACTATGTTACAATGTATTTTTTATTTTTTTTTATTTTTCAGTTTTGCCAAAAGGCAACTGACCTCGACTGTGATTTCCTCTGATCTCATAAAAGGCTTGCCAGGAATATTTCTTCCAGCACACACTGAATTTCAAAAGATATATCATGCATATTATTTTTAAAAAGATAATTATGCAGCCTGTCATAAGTACAAAAGCTTTCTCATCACTTTATCCTCTCAGATTCGGCGCATACACACTGTACCGAGTGGAAACCGCACAATACTCCAGGTAACAATTCCTTCAATTAATGCTTCATGACATATTTTATCCCAGGCATTGAGCGCTTACCATTTCTCATCCTGCAATATTTATGAGTGCATTTCCCAATTTTACTGAAGCATTTCGGAAACCCATTCATTTTGTAATAGAAATGTCAAGTGCAATTGTTTTGAGTTGAAAATCTCATTGACGTCGGCCAAAATTACATGTAACTTGGCAGAAAAACTTGTCTTCTAAAAAAATGTTTTATTTATATGAATATGTAGCTTATTAATGCACTTTTGATTAGTTTGTGGCCTTTGTGATAAGGTTAAATCTGATTTTGGTCTTCAAAACCCACTTGGAGATACTCAAATTCGACAGATTTATGCACATTTCAACTACAGATCTCTTTATTTGGGAGTCAATATCCCATAATGCTAGCCTGGATGCCAGCCCGAACCCCGCCCACAATATTTTTTGGTCGGGAAGTTCGGTCTGGACTCGATCCATTGAGGAGTAATTATGATCGGTTCAGAATTAGTCGGGCCAATCAAATTGCCAGGGCGGGCTTTATACGATGAAGGACAGATGATCTGCAGTTACGTAATAATCCCGTTATCAAAGAGCGCTTGGGTTGATCTGGTTTCCCTCAAAGGTGACTCAAGCTGGAGAATTGAGATGTATAGATTCCGCTATTGCGTCTGTTGTAAAAGAAATCAACAGCGCATTAATTTTAAAAGACGAACAGAGAACTGCAATCAAGGCATTTGTCGATCAGAAAGATGTGTTTGCCGTCCTTCCTACGGGATTCGGCAAAAGTTTATTTTATCAGCTGGCTCCGATGGTCGCTAAGAAGATGGGACGCAATGAAAACCCTGTGGTCGTTGTGGTTTCTCCTTTGGTCGCACTCATGGAGGACCAAGTAAAAGAAGCAACACTCATTATTTTACTACTTCTTCCAGCGTGCGTGTTGTTAGGTTCTGTTGACATTGACAACTATGCGTAGCTCATAAAAAAAAACACTTACTGCGTTGCTCTGATTGGTTGTAGGTCTATCCAATTGAGTGCAGAGTTCTTTTTTTGCTGGTTCGGTTAAGACACGCCTCATAATCAAAGCCCTATGGAGCAGTATCAGACTCACATTCTGACTAGAATATGAGTATGACGAAGTCAGGCCACCATAATGCGTAAAGTACACAAGAAATATACCTGTTTACAAGTTTATTTCCGTATATGAGGGCAAAGCTTAAGCAATATAAATAGAGAAATGTGTTGACATATGTTAAAGATAGAACGATAGATAGTTAGAATGATATAACAATAGATGGATAGATGGACAGATGGACAGATGGAATGATAGATTTAATGATAAATAGAACAACAGACATTCAGACAGATGGATAGAATGATAGAATGATAGAACGATAGATAGAACGATAGAACGATAGATAGATAGATAGATAGATAGATAGATAGATAGATAGATAGATAGATAGATAGATAGATAGATAGATAGATAGATAGATAGATAGATAGATAGATAGATAGATGTTGATGAACTCACATATCGCTGGTGTTTCATCTGAGCCGTCGGGACAGTCCAGTTCCCCGTCACAAAGCCAGCTCTCGGAAACACAGCTGCGTCCGTCGCCACAAAGAAATTCCTCGACGTCACATGCTTGAGGAAGAGTGGAGAGTAGAGGTGGAGAGATGACGTGGGGAGAGAATGAAAAATGAGAGGTCATGAATAAGATGTTATAATTTGTTTCTCAAGTTTGTGTTGAGTATTAATGCTGAATGTGGGTTGATAGTAAAATGACAGATATGGTGTATGTGAATGAGTGGTACAGTTATAACTTCAGAACCATATTCAACCATATACAAAAATATTTAAATAGCTGTAATACCCAAAGAACTCTAGTTCCTTAATCCCTCCCTGTTCTTCTATTCTGAACGATGTCTGAAACTTCATTTGTTTGCACTTCTCATGTGTATTGCCTCTTCAAGATGAATCGCTTGTTGTATTCCGTCACTTTGGATAAAAGCTTCTGCCATCTGAATATATGCAAAAATAAATAAATAATAGCTCCATATACCAATCCTGAATACATTTCCTCCGCTTTAAGTGAGTGCGGTCTTATCGTCTGCTCTCCTCTCTCACTAGTTCAAAGAGAACACATGTTCTTTCATTCACCCAAATGCTTAAAAACCAATAGCCTCAAGTAGCAAGCAATCTTCTAAAAAGTGCACGCTTTTTTTTTTTTTTATTGCTAGTGCTTCATAAATAACCAAATACATGTACTGCATGATGCGCTTCACATCAGCCTAAACCCAAACAATCCATTTGAATTACTTTTTGGCCTTATTTGCATTGCCGTAAACAATCCCAGAGAGAAGCAGCAGGGACGTGCAGCAGTGTAGAGATGGATTTCCTGCACCTGACGGTTGAAAGCAGTTGAAAAGGAGCGCAGGAGAAGCTAGGGGCCTTTCAAGCTGGGAAAAGTAAGCGCATTTCAGAATGCCGTGAAGATGGGATGGTAATAGAGGAGCGTTTGCGGCCCTCCTGCTGAGTGGATGGGCAGTACAGTTTGATGCGTGAAAGCAGCAAGCGTTGTGATTACAACGAGTTTCAAATCACTCTGGCGGAGATGACAAGGAAAGCTCACAGTTGAGAAGGGAAGTTCAAAAGGAAACGTCCTGTTCGTTTGGCCCTGAGCGCTGATGTACACCGAAACATGTTTTGGACTCGCTCTCTGGTAATGCGAAGAGTCAAAGCCAATTTACTGAAACGGCGAACAGCCTTTAAACGAAAAACCCGTAAACGGTATGTTTATGGTAAAAAGCAGCTGAGATACGAGTGTTTTGTTCAACAGCATCTGCTCTATAGCATGTTTTAAAGTCCCCCTGTAGTCAATTATTTTATTCCTTAAAACTCACTTCATGCCTTAAAATAACTTGAATGTAACTCTACACCCTTGCCTCATTTAGCATATGCGGTTCTATGAATATGCAAATTAGCCCCGCCTCCACTCACTCACACCAGCTCAGAGATGCACTCCTTGACCTGATTGGTTACAAGGTAGTTTGTGACGTCAGAAACACCAGCGATTTCAAACTGCGTATTTGAGACTGTCTTTGGTTCGCTGCAGTTTTAAGGAGAAAATACTCAGGAATAGCCTGGTTAAAACCAGACCATTCTCAGTTGTAACTGAGTTAGGGTCTGGCAAAGCTTCATAGACAAATCATTTCCAAAGGGGCGTCACCAACGGACGTAGCTCAAATGCCTCTTGGAGCAATTGGATAGACCTAAAACCAATCAGAGCGATGAAGAAGATGACGTATGCAAAGCGACGTTCGTCTGTTATAGAACAACTTGTTTGAATAAACGAGCAGACACTGATCAGCTACTTGCTCTACGTTTATTTAAAATTAACAGCAAGACAACTGGAAGTGAATGTGCTTTCCATTAAATAAATCACACACAGTAAACAAAACCTTAAAGGAGCTGTATGTAAGAAATTTATTTCAATTAATCATGAAATGGCCCTGATATGTCACTAGACATTAAGAAATCATGTTCATTTCAAATACTTATATCACTGACAACAGTAGTCCGGCCAGGATATTGTCATTTACAAAAAAAGTGAAGTTGCAGCCCTCAACTGATGTTGATGTTGTCATGTTGTGTTTTGGTCTGATGCTCCACCCTCCACCTATCTACCAATCACGAAGTCAGTAGTGTTGCGGGATCCGGGTTGCCAGCTCTGCTCTAGTTACCACTTCTTAGAGCAGACTACGTTCCTGCTGGATCCTGCAGCCTATCTGGCAACCTCGAGTCAGGGAGGAGGGGGAGGGTATACACCGCTCTACAGTCATTTGAAAGTGATTGTAGTACCAGTTTTGGCCACAATCTTACATACAGCTCCTTTAACAAAAAAAACTTTGCAATTTAGACGCGCAAACTGGGTGCCAGTGGTGTGAGACTAATGCCGCGTTCCAGGCAACCCGTAACCCGTGTTTTTCCAACTCGTAACTGGGAGTACATCGATCTAGTACGAGTTCACGGATGGGAAGTCACGGGTTTGACTGCCGTTCCAGTGCACTTTCACGGGTTTAAGGTTGGAAAAACACGGGTTACAGGTTGCCTGGAACGATGTACTCCCAGTTACGAGTTGGAAAAACACAGGTTACAGGTTGCCTGGAACGCGGCAATACGGCTCGGGCAGATTCGGCTTGAAGTCGTTCATCCTCGGATGCGGCGCCGCGCTCGCTGTTACAAAATACCCGTACACACAGGCAAGCGAAATAGGGTCTTGCCGAACGCGTGATTTTTGCCGAACGCGTGATTTTACCGAACGCGTGATTTTTGCCCAGCGCACCTTCGCAATCGTGCGGACGCGTCGAGTATAAACAAGGCTTTACTCCGTGTCAGCGCGCGCTCTGATCGGTAAAGGGGGACAGACCTCTCCCGAATCATTTCCAGCAGTAGCAGCCTCCGATCGCACCACTAACTCCGCCTCCGTTTCCCTCGTAAGCTGATATTAGTATTTAAACATTCTCTATGATAAATGTTTGTGAAAAAATATTTTAATAACATGGTTTTGGCAGTTATAGAGTTCTAATGATGGTGTTCAACTATAACCGTCACATATAGTTCCACAGCGGCATCCATCTTTGTAAATGTAAAAAATCTGCTTCACCGTCGCTGTGCTGTCGTCATCGTATTAAGCCCGCCCCAACGTTTCTGATTGGTGCCGCGATTTCGACGGATTGGAAATGGACTTCAATGAGCTCTTTGCCAGACCTACTTGCAGAGCAAATCTAAATTTGCCGGAAGTGGTCTGGGTTTTCCCAGGCTAACTCAGGAATGGTGTTGACTTATAAATTTGCACATGGTTTGTCTTATTATAAACACCATATAAACAACATTAAAAGCTTGATTTTCACCACAGGGGGACTTTAAGGAAAAGCACATTTAAAGTGTTTTAACTACTGTATGTGATTCACTGGCAGTGACATGGATTTAGCATGTAGGCCATTATATGTCTGATATACACTTTTTATACACAGTGAATAAAAAAAGTTTCTGCCTTAAATTTTTAAGTACAATCAACTTGGATGTTTAAGTCATTTCAACTTAAATTACATTAAACTGACTTTAAAAAAAAGGTTAAAAAGTTGAAAATTGCTCAATTTACTTTGATGAGTTAAAGCAATGTAAACATATGTTGTCGTAACTTATTAATCATCTAATTTTTTTACAGTGTAGTTGCCGAAAGTCAGAGCCATTCTGCAGATTTGAGCTGACAGATTTAATAGAAAATCGTGTAGTGTATGATGGTCACAGATTCCAATTCATTAGCTTCAAGGTTTGATTCCATTCCATGCTTTGAATGAAAACAATCTGTTGTATTCTCATTGAAAATCACAGTCATGGCTGCCATACGCATGTAAAAGACACATAATGAATCCGACCCATAATCCTCAATCTCAGATCATAACTCTATTCATGTCTGAGAATGAGATAGAGATGCATTAACCCGTTTAATCCCAAATTTTTTCTTGCAATTTGAGTACAAGCATTTTACTCTTTAGACCTCCCTAACACTCAAACATTATGCCCTTTTTGATTTTATGTTGGTTAAGTTAGTGAAATATTAGGTGTTATACTCGGTCACAAAAGTGACCGGTGGGAAACACCATAGTCAGAATTCATACAAATTCTTCAATTAGACCTATTGACACAATTCATTCCAAGACATCCAATACCTCTTTTTTTCATTTCGTGAAGGAGGCTTAGTGAGGTGAAAAGGTTGTCATGTACAAAGTTACACCCTGGAGGAACTTCTGCTTGTTCGGCTAGACCCCTATGGGCTAGACCATGACTTCACTTGGGCCCTGTCCTAGGCCAGTTTCAGGGAGATGTGTGTGCACTCATTCAGTGCGTAGGTCTAGAAGGTCCAACACATTGAACGTTTCTGGGATACTGATAACTACACTGAACAAAATTATAAACGCAACACTTTTGTTTTTGCCCCCATTTTTCACAATTGTGACCGTTAACAAATTTACAAGTCTTGCGAACAAAATATATATGCAGGAGTATAATTCTCAAAATATATCAGTAGTAGATCCTTTAAAGAATATATGTACAAAATAAGATAGTTATCTGTTAATTAAGATGTTTTACATACTACTTTTTGTAGTAGTCTGAGGAAGGCATCTTCTTCTAGATGTGCAAGCAGGAATTAAACTGCTCTGGTCATGTGACCTTTCACACTAGTCACATGACATTAATTGATTTTAATCAAGACGATCTATTTTGTTATTTAAAAGTTGAATTTCTTGCCCAAAGTCAATAACAACATTTTTAGAGCTTCCAGAAATAAGAAAAAAGCTGCGGTCACAATAGTGACCGGTGGGATTAAACGGAAGTAAAAGTGAAAAAATCAATGCAAACATTAAAGACGAGGCCTTAATTTTTCCTCCCAACCTCTTCCCTTTTTCTCTCCGCAATGGCAGATTATACAGATATTATCTCACACAACACCCTCCTACCTTAAACACAAGCTAACACACACACACACATAGAGAGAGAGAGAGAGAGAGAGACAGACGTGCGCACAAACTCCTCACTAAGAAAACATGAATAATTCATCAGCTTATCTTAAAATTCAGTGTGGCTTTCTCACACATTATGCCTAATGTGGTTCTGTTCACAGCCCTCCGCCACTCCGCGCCTGCTTGTTTTGTACCTGGGAAAATACTGCAAGCTGAACGCATCCTGACAGCTGCTTTGGAAATATATTTTATGGGAACGTGTGAAATATGGACGCATAAGGATATGAAACCAGCGCCAATGATGAACATTCACACCAGCAGTCTTTTGGCAGGTTTTATGATGAGAATCTCGGCACGACTCAATTGTTTGTCAATAAATCGAGAGCGATTCTACAGTAGGTTGGATAAAGAAATGAAGTTCTCAAACGACGTTCTGATGCAGAGTAGGCCTGTTCTGACATGCTAAGAAGTGCGATCATTCACACATAGCACATTTATTGGACAAAGTATCAGTGATGGGAACATGGGATCCTGACTGAATCAACTTTTCAGTGCTTGTCCTATAAAGAAAGCTCCTCCGTATGGTGGGCGTCCTTGTGAATCGAATGCTATTGACCCATGACCATGCAGGCATTCAGAGGAAGTTCTCCATCGCTGCATGTGTCAAGACTAACTGTCTTAGGAGCATTTCACCTATTTCAACATTAATCTTTATTGAAAGTTTTGTTGTTTACACGGAGACGATAATGCATTATCACTCCTAAAACCCTTCTGATTGGCTATTGCATTCAAGAAATCAACAGATATGTTTGTGATTGGCTACATTGCCAAATGCTGAAAAAAAAACCACATTGTAAATATAAATCTTTGACGTTCTCTACAGATGCGCACTGGATCGTTTGCCAAATATGTTTCGCCAATATGCTATTATTACGAAGAAACCTGATCCCAGACCAGCAATTATGTGAAGATTTTCCCTCTTAAAACAATCAGAAGCAGCATGAGACATTTACATGTTCTCTTGCATCTTTTTTTATGCCACATTTCATACTGCACAGTAGCCTAAAGGCATCTTTTTTTTTGTTCATCTACGCAGCTGTGAAACATTCTTCAGGATAATCTTCTGCCGTTTTTTAAACAAGGTGAATGTGAGTGACATTTAATGAGCGCAGGCATATCCTCATCCAAATCTGGATATTTAATTACACGCCGCTGTTCCATCTACCTGCCCTCGCGCTCTAAACATTAACTCCGTCTCCCGCCGTACGAGATCAGCGTCGCCCGTTAGCTTCATCAGCGTGAGTGCAGATGATGAACAGCTCCAGCCATTGTGCCAAAGAGATGTTTGCAATTTCTCTCTTGCGTGATTAATCAATCCTAACGTGCACAAGCTCGTTCAATTACACCACGTGCGTGGGGCCCATATTGATCGTTTTATTATAGGCTCTCTGCCAGCTCTTAATTATGAAATATCATTCGCGGTTGCCATAGAGATGTGACACGGTAATGAGGAACGAGTCTTGTGCAACCAAACTTCTGGCAGGAAAAATCTAATTATTTAAACTGAATTTAAAAACAGAGCAGGAGTTCCCTATTGGACACCAAAGCATGTCTGAGACATTTATAACGCAAAATGCAGTTTTAGCGTGAACTCCACATAAACCTACATACAAAGTTTTGTTTGGCTTTTCTTTGTAATTTGATAAATGGCTAATTCAATTTTAAACAAAGGGGGAAAACCATAGACTGTAAAAAATATGGACAAAGCGTCTGTGACGTCACCCATAGACCTTCTGAAGAACGGTTTTGAGGCTGTTTATGGGGGGTATGGGCGGTGCCATCTTGGAAAATCTTACGATATTTCAAATACAAATGTTCAGAAAGGATACAGAGGTGGTATGATGTGTTGTGTCAGATCATGGCCGAGACGTCAAATTTCAGGAATTCCACTCGGCGCAGCCCGTTATCAGCTGTCAATCACGCGCTTATTTGTCATACATTTTATATCTAAATACGATCTAAACTACCGAGTTAGAAAAAAATTCACCCCCCTCACAGTTGTCAGGCACTCGGAACCTATCGAAAAATACAATAAAAGTCCATGGGACCAACCTGTAAAAACGTGAATTTATGCTGTGAAAACTGACATTTTAACATGCGGGTCTATGGAGATTTGCTCCCTTTTGGGACCTCCCTGTAGCGGATTTTCGATGTATTGCAGTTTTTCGCACTTCCGGGTAGGCTTCATTTTTCAGATTAGAATGTTGCCGCTTGGGGAAAACTAGGACAAAGCATATAAGAAAACAAAACAGAGATAAAGAGCATGTAGCCTAAAATACAAAATTGGAGCTGTTAGACATACAGTTGGACCCAAAAGTGTGAACCCATATTGCAAATCAGGCATTTGTGTTATTTAAACCTGTAAATAAACACTTTTTAGGACTTTTAAACAAATGTTTTGATAAAATAAATATTTAAAGCCAAATAACAAGCCCTCTGTCTGCCATTGGTCAGTCAAACAGAAAGCCCCGCCCCAAATTCACAACTTTGGTTGGTTGAATTTAACTTTAGCTTTTAACTACGTTTAAACTACTGATGAATTAAAATAAAATGAATAAATAAGAATGAATGCATGAAGCTAAACATCACTGGTGGTCTCAGACTTTAGGATGCCACTATATGTGCAGCAGTGGCCTAAAAAAAATCACTGTTGGATATTTAAATTCATCATTTGAAACCTAAAAAATATTTACAAATTCTTAAAAAGTTGTATTTTGGGATGCTACTGTACAATGCTAGTTCTGTTCAACCGATTTGAAAATGTTCTTGCCATCTGAAAGCTGTTTTTATGCTGTAAAGTAATCCTAATCATCCCCATATATATATATACCAATTGGCTGGTGTGTGGTGGGCGTTCTGGCGCAATATGGCTGCCGTCGCATCATCCAGGTGGATGCTGCACATTGGTGGTGGCTGAGGAGATCCCCCCTTCTATGTAAAGCGCTTTGAGTGCCAAGAAAAAGCGCTATATAAATGTAATGAATTATTATTATTATTAAAGTGAAGGTGTATGGACAAAATGTGATTTACACAAACTAAACCGCTACTTTGGAATTTCATGTCATCTCTGCATTTTCAGGGTCAATCAAGCTGTCTGCTCAGCTGAAAGTCATCATGAGCTTCACAAACACACTCTCGCAATAACCTGCAACAGCTTTAGCATCAAAAACAATGTGGAATGAGACGACGAGTCCTTGGACGCTCTTTTATCATTACGATCTACATCAGAGGGCATTCTGGGTTTGTGAAATGACAAGATCCAGCCTCGCCAGCTGTCTTCATTCTATGAGCCGCCATTTTAAAGTCTGAAATGCTCTTCTCTTATCGCAGATGTCACCACAAAAACCTCTGGCAGAGGCTCCAAAAGAAAAAGAAAAATCCTATGCAACGTTTTTGCATCCGTTGTTCTAAGATTTGATCCATTTAATCAGATATCTGAATTTCTTTTATCTTCACACAATCAGATTTGCAAATGAAACATCCTCTTTTTTGCCCTTTCTTAGATAAGTACTTCCTGTGCCTTCCTGTTCGCTTTAATAAGTGCTTAACATTTGCGGATTCCGATTGGCTGAGTCTTTGTGAACTCAAGAGACCACCTCGCTTCAGTTTCCAAAACGTTTCTAAATCGTTCGGTTTCATAATGGGGCTAGATTAGCATAACAGAGCAGCGCTTCACAGTATTTCACTCTCGCTGGGACATCCTGAGTGGAATGATTCAGCAGGAAGAGAAAACAATTATTTCATTTAATAACATGTTCAACTGGCCTTTTTAAAATATTTTGGAAGAATACGATTTAAGCTAAGACATATTATGAATAGTGTTGCTAAGTATTAAAGCTCAGTGCAGCTGAGCTACGGAGTGAGATCTCATAGCATGGTGTTTAAGATTAGGATTATTTGTTGATTTACCATTTTCATACAAAACAGACAAGAAGAAGGGATGCAAGTCATTTCTTGAGACCAAAATATTGGGGGTTAAACTTGGGCCAGTAAGTAACCACCTTGCAACCACCCAGAACACCCTAGTAACCACTTAGCCACTCATAATACCTTAGAAACCACATAATAACATGGTAAACAACCCTAAAACACCTTAGCAACATGCTAAAAACAACATGGTAAATCCACACCTTATCAACCCCACAGCAACATGCTAAAAAACATGGTAAAACAACACCTTGCCAAACCCTCATAGCAACACCCTTCAAAACACCCTACAGTAACAACTAAGCAACAGGCAAAAAAACACCCAGAACACTAAAAACACCTTATCAACCTAATAACAACACCTGAACAACCCCATAGCAACATGCTAAAAAAGCCAAACACCCTTAGCAACCCGATAACAACATGCTAAAAACAACATGGTAAATCCACACCTTATCAACCCCACAGCAACATGCTAACAAACATGGTAAAACAACACCTTGCCAAACCCTCATAGCAACATCCTTCAAAACACCCTACAGTTACAACTAAGCAACAGGCAAAAAAACACCCAGAACACTAAAAACACCAAAAACACCTTATCAACCTCATAACAACACCTGATCAACCCCATAGCAACATGCTAAAAAAGCCAAACCCCCTTTGCAACCCCATAACAACATGCTAAAAACAACATGGTAAATCCACACCTTATCAACCCCACAGCAACATGTTAAAAACAAACTCAAAACCACCTTTGCAACCACATAGCAAGATGCAAAAAACAACATGGTAAAAAAACACATGGTTTAAAACTTTATCGACTAAAATAACTAGCTTCTGGCAAACGGCCTACGCAAGTCGATTAACGCCACAAGATTAACACTTAATGACGTATGACGTAGGATGTAGGAGTAGCGCAAGCTTTGACGCCTCTCGCGGTTCAAACAAACAGGGCTGGTCAACCGCGTTCGTCATTACGTTATGCGTCAAGTTCAAGTGTTACTCTTTTGGCGTAAGTCGACATGGATACGGCCCTCTGCCGGAAGCTACTATTTTAGTCGATAAAGTTTTAAATATGGATATTTTTCTTACAAGTACGCATCGATTCACTTCAGAAGGCCTTTATCAACCCCCGGAGACGTATGGAGCACTTTTATCATGGATGGATGCACTTTGATGGACTTCCAAAAAAATATACCCATTGACTCCCATTATAAAGCTTGGAAGAGCCAGGACATTTTTTTAATATAACTCCGATTGTATTCGTCTGAAAGAAGAATGTAATATACACCTGGCTTCAGGGTGAGTAAATCATGGGCCAATTTACATTTTTGGGTGAACTATCCCTTTAACAACATGCAAAAAACAATCCTACGTAATCCACAATCCAATAAACACTCCTCAGCAACCCCATAGCAACATGTTAACAACAACCCAAAACACTTTAGCAAACCCCATAACAACATACAACAAAGCTCCCAACAAAAACAACGTAGCAACATGCAAACAATCCAGAACACTAAAAACACTAAAACCTCCTTAGCAACCCCATAGCAACATGCTAAAAACCGCACACTCTACAGTAGCAACTGTTCAACAACATGCTAAAAACAACCGAGAACTCATTTGAAACCCCATAGCACCATGTTAAAAATCACCTTAGCAACCCGATAGCAGCATGCTAAAAGCCACCCAGAACCCCAGAAATCAGATAGCAACATGCTGAAAACCATGCAGAACAACCTAGCAAGTCCATAGCAACATGCTAAAAACAACCAGGAACACCTTAGGGACTACACAACATGTTAAAACCACACAGACCAGTTTAGCAACCCCATAGCAAAATGCAAAAAGCCACCAAAAACCACCTAGAGTAGCAACATGCTATACTTTCAGTAACTCCCTAGCAGTGTGCTTAAAAAAACAACCCAGAACACCGTAGCAACCCCATAGTAACATGCTAAAAACTATCTAGAATCCCCTGCAGCAACTCCCAAGCAGTGCGCTAAAAACAACCCAGAACACCAGAAACCCCATAGTGCCATGCTAAAAAATCATCTAGAACATTATAAACTACTTGGCATTCATCCTATAGTAACACAGAACAACATGCCAATGATCAGACTTCTGCATTGTTTACCATAATTTAACCACAAATGCAGAACAAGATATTTAGCTTTTAATTTAAATAAACATCAATCATCAGGAAAAAAAAAAAACATGTACAAATTTACTTGCATACTCTGCAAAATATTAACTTTTTATTCGAAGAAAGATAGTCAGACGGGTTTGTAATAACATTACATCACTGTTCCTCTTTTCACGCGTCCTCAGTCCTCTAATCTGTTCATATATTCACTCCCAGTATTGTACAAGCTACAGTAGAAGCTCCAGATAAGGGAGGATTATGAGAATGAGAGAGAGAGAGAGAGAGAGAGAGAGAGAGAGAGAGAGAGAGAGAGAGAGAGAGAGAGAGAGAGAGAGAGAGAGAGAAGAGGAGAAAGTGCAATTATGTTGCTCCCTCAGTTGTGTAATAGAACATGGCTTTTCATCTATCAATACACGATCATGTTAATTGTCAAGTAAAAATGAGTGTGCATTTGCATGTCCCCACCTCGGTCATTAAAATGTTCCTATCATAAACAAAAAGCTATTATATGCCTTCAGAGTTAGAAGGTAGCACAAAATGTTCATAAAATAAATGATATTATTTTGTTACATTTACAATAGTTGAAAGTTATGAAAAAAATCAATGTGTTTAATAAAATATATAATAATACAGTATACATACGTGTACATTTATATTAATTAATAAAGAAATAATATCAATATATAAATAATAATATATATATACACACACACGGCAGTATATATATATATATATATATATATGATTAATCGCATCCAAAATAAAAGTTTGTGTTTACATAATATATGTGTGTACTGTGTATAATTATTTTTAATACATAAATACCCACACATGCATGTAAGACATATTTGCATGTATATACTGTATATAGACTGAATGTAGCCAATATATAATATATATTTTATATAAATATAAACATTTTATATATAAATAACATATTTTTCCTAAATATATACATGTGTGCATTTATATACAAAATAATTATACACAGTACACACACATATTATGTAAACACAAACTTTTATTTTGGATGCGATTAATCGTGATTAATCGTTTGACAGCCCTAATATATATATATATATATATATATATATATATATATATATATATATATATATATATATATATTATATATATATGAACAAAAAGCTATCATTTCGTAGCAAAATAAATTACAGCAATCAAAAAAACTGTAATTTGCCTTTAGTACTGATTCAAAATATTTATATTTAAAATAATATTTAATTCATATTTTAATTATAATTATTTATGTATAAGTATACACATTATAATTATAAATTGAGAATTAAATATTAATATATGTATAAAAGGTTATATAGAAACAAAAAGCTATGATTTACCTTTAAAGTAGGCTACTTAAATAAATTAAAATATCCAATTATTTGTAGTTACATTTACATTATAGTTAAAAAACTATTGTGTTCTGAAAAACGAACTAATAAACATTATTATAAATATAGAATAAACTTTATACTATTTATTATTAAGAAATTATTAATATTAATAATATAGGCTATATAAATTTGCCTTCAGAGTACTTGAACTGTAATACAAAATTGTCATTAAATGATTTTTGTTACATTTACAATGGTTCAGGCCCGTCGCCAAGGGGGGGCATTAGGGGGCCGTGCCCCCCCCAGATGACACAACGTGCCCCCCTAATCATATGGTCATTGAGCAAACTTACTATTGAGAGCAAAAAAACGTATCCACGTATTCCATAACGAAATGTCGTCAGCAGCATTTAGCACACAGGTGCACTAATCTCTGTAACTTTAAATAACACATTGTCTTCAGAAATATGAAAACTAGTCGGAGCGTGTAAGGCTCTGCGCAAGGCTTACCTTCCTCTGGCCAAGCGGGCTTGTCGAATTTTCTGATTCATTTGTCTGCTAAAAACAGCCTACTGTTTCCACGTAAAAAAAAGGTATTTTTTCTCAGAATTGCGTGATATAATATCAAAATGGCAAGTTATAAAGTCAGAGTTGAGTGATATACAGTCACATTTGCGTGTTATAAAGTCAGAATTGTGAGAAAAACTCTGAATTGAGAGAAATCCATGTGAGAATTGTGAGATAAAAAGTCGCAATTATCTTTTAATTTTTTTTTTATTCCGTGGCGAAAACAAGCTTCCATATACTTCTGATTGCTTTTAGAGGGAAAAGCTGTCGATAAATACTGGTCTAGGATCAGTTTTCTCCGTAATAAAAGAATATTGGCTAAACTCCGGTGTTTTGAGCGGTGAGTGGATTAGTTCTACGCGCGTGCAAATCCTCTCGTTATAATAAGCAGTTAGGCTATGTAAATAAGGCATTATTGTGTATCAGCTTTACTGATAGCCTAGGAACTTTGTGAGATCGCGATGAAGTTATATAACCGCTTTTTTAAGATAATAAAATAGGCGCTCTTTGCGAGCTTTCTGCCATGTCAAATCCTGCCTATAGCCTAGTTTTTAAAGGGGAAGCGCATATCCTCATGGTGTTGGTTCACCCTCCGCCTATGATCAGAAACGAATCGGTTACCTAACGTAACCTCGGTTCTCTCTAGAAGAGGGAACGAGTATTGCGTAAGCTAGCTTACGCTGCGGGAAAGATTCATCTTTGCTGAGATATTGAAGCCAAAAAATTATTTCATAATTTTGTATCCATACACAACGCAGTTCCTCTGCGGCAGACCTAGAGCGGGCTAGCTAGCAGCTCATTGGTTCGCTCAGAGAGAACTGCTTAAGCCTATGGGAGAGCGGGGCTGAACCCGCTTCCAATGAGAGGCGCCCGCGCGCTCATTGCGTCATGACCCGCCAGAATGGGCGTGGCCATGGTGTATATAAGGAGCTCTCCCAGGCTTATATGTTGATTTATTTCAGCGTGAAGCGAAACGCTAGTAGCGCAAGCACGGCCGGGAACGCAATACTCGTTCCCTCTTCTAGAGAGAACCGAGGTTACGTTAGGTAACCGATTCGTTCTCTTACGAGAGGTTCTCTCGTATTGCGTAAGCTAGCTTACGCTGCGGGAACACCTGGCCAACGCCGTGCGCGCTACGAATCCACTCATGAAAAACCCAGGGATATACCGGGGGAATTTTTTAACGTGGAGTGAATGTACAAAGAGGCCGCAGAGCGGGCTCATGAAGTGTACACACAAGCATGTATGGGGCCAGCAGAGCGGGCACATGAAGTGTATAAGCATTACAGGAGAGCACAAGGGGCGAACCGGTTGTGAGGGACCTCCAGAAATGCAGCTTCTTAGAGAGCTGTTCGTCAGACAGCTAGTAATTTTGCCTGCAAGGCGGGAACTTCCAAGTTATAAAACCTGACAAAAGTGGACGGGGAGGCCCATCCCGCGGCCACACAAATGTCATGAATGGAAATTCCACAGGACCATGCCCACGATGAGGCCATGCCTCTAGTGGAGTGCGCCCTGATGCCCAGAGGGCAGGGCAGGCATTTAGATGCGTAAGCAGAGGCGATAGCGTCCACTATCCATCTAGACAGTGTCTGTTTTGAGGCGGCCAGACCCTTGGTGCGCCCCCCAAACGACACGAAAAGCTGCTCAGCGCGTCTGAACGCGGCAGCGCGCGTAGTGTACAATCTCAGAGCCCGCACCGGACAAAGGAGATTGGCATCGCGCTCACTATCGGATGACGGCAGAGCCGATAGGGAGATAATCTGAGCCCTGAACGGGGTACCAATCGCCTTCGGGACATAGCCATGCCTAGGTTTGAGAATGACAATCGAATCATTCGGTCCAAACTCAAGACACGCGGCGCTGGATGAGAGCGCGTGAAGATCCCCAACGCGTTTAACTGAGGACAGAGCCGTCAGGAAAACGGTTTTGAGCGAGAGGTATTTCAGATCCACAGACTCAAGCGGTTCGAACGGGGGTGCTTTCATAGCTTCAAGGACTATAGAAAGATCCCAAACCGGAACCGACGGGGGCCGCGGAGGGTTCATCCTCTTAGCTCCCCTGAGGAAGCGGATGACTAACTCGTCTTTGCCCAATGACTGAGCGCGTCGGGGTTCCGCGAACGCCGCGACGGCTGCCACATAAACCTTGAGAGTGGAGGGGGACCTGCCCTTGTCCAGCATCTCTTGAAGGAAAACAAGCAAAGACGGCACCTCGCACGACCGTGGGTCCAGCTGTTTGTCGGTGCACCATTTTGAGAACACAGACCATTTAGACGCATAGAGCCTTCTCGTGGAAGGTGCTCTAGCCTGTATGATAGTGTTTCTTACTCCTTCTGGCAAATCAACGAATAGTCGTTGATCACCCATGCATGTAGCGCCCAGCGCTGTGGATGGGGGTGCCAGATCGTGCCGCGAGCTTGAGAGAGGAGATCTGCTCTGACTGGGATGGGCCACGGGGCTGTCTGTGACAGCTGCGTGAGCTCCGGAACCCAATTCTGACTCTCCCAACGCGGGGCTATGAGGAGCACCGAGTGGCGTGTGTCCCTGATCCTCTGAATTACCTGTGGTAACAGAGCGATCGGAGGGAATGCATAGAGCGGGCGGTGAGGCCATTCCTGGGCTAGCGCGTCCTCGCTCTTCGAGAAATATATTGGGCAGTGAGCGTTCTCTTCTGACGCGAAGAGGTCTACTTCTGCTCTGCCGAATAGTCGCCACAGTAACTGGACCGTCTGTGAGTTCAGGGACCATTCTCCTGTGGAGATGAGGTTCCTGGACAGTATGTCTGGACCGTCGTTCAGATGGCCCGGCACGTGCGTCGCTCTGAGCGAGAGCAGGCGGCTCTGAGACCAAACTAGAATGCGGTGCGTCAGTAGACAGAGATTTCTGGATCTGACACCGCCCTGACGGTTGAGATAGGAGACCACGGCCATATTGTCCGAACGGATCAGGACGTGGTGTCCCTGGATGCGCGGGAGAAAGTGCGAGAGCGCGTTCTCGACCGCCAGCATTTCCAGACAGTTTATGTGTAATGGGCTTTCCTGACTCGACCAGTGGCCGAAGGCCGGTGAGCCCTCGCAGACTGCACCCCAACCCGTGTTGGATGCATCTGTCGAGATGACTTTTCGGCAGGAAAAGGTCCCCATCGTGACGCCTAGACGAAACCATTCTGCTACTGTCCATGGCTGCAGCGCCGTGAGACACGTTTGCGTAACCCTGATCAGCTGGCGACCCGTGTTCCACGCGCGGTGGGGTACACGGCTGTTCAACCAGAACTGAAGCGGGCGCATGTGCAGAAGGCCCAGCTGAAGTACAGCGGAGGCTGAGGCCATGTAACCCAGCATCCTCTGAAAAGTTTTCAGAGGCCTGCGAGTGCCCATCTGGAACGAGGCGGCTAGACGCTGAACACTGCGCGCGCGCTGTGTAGACAGGCGAGCCGTCATCGTGACCGAGTCCAAATCTATTCCTAGGAAGGAAATCGATTGACTGGGATGAAGGGAGCTCTTTGTCCAGTTGACAGAGAGGCCCAGCGTTTCCAAATGGTCGAGGAGAACTGCGCGGTGCGACAGAAGCTCCGTCTGTGATTGGGCCAAAATCAGCCAGTCGTCCAGATAATTCAGAATGCGCAGCCCCTGGCTTCGCAGGGGGGCGAGCGCCGTATCCATGCACTTCGTGAATGTACGGGGCGCCAGAGATAAGCCGAACGGGAGAACGGCGTATTGATAAACAAGACCCTCGAAGGCGAAACGTAAGAATGGCCTGTGACGGGGATTTATCTGGATCTGAAAATAGGCGTCTTTCAGGTCTAGAGATATGAACCAGTCCCCCTGGCGCACCTGCGCGAGGAGTTTCCTGGTAGTGAGCATCTTGAACGGTCTCTTCATGAGCGCTTTGTTCAAAGACCTGAGATCTAAGATCGGTCTGAGGCCGCCGTCTTTCTTGGGAACCAGAAAATAACGGCCGTAAAACCCCGACTCGGTCATAGATGGCGGGACTCTCTCTATCGCGCCCTTTTGCAACAGCGTCGCAATTTCTGAGCGGAGCGTGCCGGCGGCCAGCGGGCTGACAGAAGATTCGAGCTGCGCGCGCGCACGAGGCGGGCGGCGGCGAAACTGTAGCAGGTAGCCGTTCTTTATAATGCTTAACACCCACGGGGAAATGCCTGGAATGGCTTCCCACGCTTTGGAGCATGCGGCTAGTGGCCGAATGGCTGTATTGCCCTGATTGCTGCACATCGCGGGCTGGACACAGTGTGTGGGCGCGCTTTGAATGTGTGTGGCAACGGGATTTGCACTCAGAGAGGAGTCTATGGGCCGTGACACAGAGCGAGCAGAGAGGGGACACGTGCACGAGCTCGTGGGCGTGTTTATGTTCTCTGATATTAGAGCGGGCTGTGCCCGTTTCATGTGATGGGGCTCTGATAGAGACACGGGATATGTTATGCTTGTGTGTATGGGTGAACACATGATTGTGGGCACATTTTCTACACAACTGGCAAAATTTCTCTTTTTGAGATTTCTCTGGGTAGCCGTAAAAACGGCTTTTTGTCGCTCGCAAGCGGGCTGGGACACCGGCTTGTTTGTGGCGGTCAACACTACAGCAGTCGGCGAAATAACGGGGACTGGCAGAGGGCGAAGCTTTGACGGCGGTCCGGCCGCAGCGGGAGAGCACCGTCGTTTTCTTGACATTGTTAGGCAGACTTCTGATGATCAGGCTTCAGCGTGATCTTAGGTCGCGGGCCACGGGGGGGCGGCGGTCTGCGGCGGCTGTCAGAGCGAGAGCGAGGGCGAGGGCGGCCGCTCTGACTGCGCTGAGTTGTTTGAGTCTGCGGAGGGGGGCGCTGTGATGGGGCTCTGGCGGAGGGCTCGTGAGAGCGGCCCGCTGAAGAGCTAGCGCGGCGGGGTAGAAACAAGTTCATCGCCTGAGAAGCTTTCTGTACTTCAGAAAAGCGATCGACAATTCCCGTGACGGCAGATCCAAACAGGCCCGTCGGGGAGAGGGGCGCGTTGAGAAACGCGGCGCGCTCAGAATCTCCCATGTCGGCGAGCGTGAGCCATAAGTGTCTCTCAGCAACACAAAGGCTGGCCATGCATTTCCCCAGAGCTTGTGCGGCGGCTTTAGTGGCGCGAAGGGCGAGATCCGTAGCACTTCTCAAATCCGTGACGGCGGGGGGGGTTTTTCTACCGCCTTCGGCCCATTCACGGAGAATATCGCTCTGTAACACTTGGAGGACAGACATAGAGTGAAGCGCAGCGGCGGCCTGACCGGCGGCGGCGTAAGCGCGAGCATGAAAGCTCGAGGTCGCTCTGCAAGCCTTCGAAGGAAGCGTGGGTGAAGAACGCCATCTAGCGGAGGGCGGGCAGAGGTGCGTGGCGACCAAGTCCTCGACGGGCGGCATGGCTGCATAGCCTTTCTCGGCGGCTCCGTCCACCGAGCGCAGCGAGGCGGATATATCGGAGCGATTTCTAGCCGAGAGCGGTGCATTCCAGGATTTTGTCAGCTCTGCGTGAAGTTCAGGCAGGAATGGAGCGGCCCGGGTGCACGCGGGGGTCGAGCGCCGATGAAAAAAGCTACCGTCCATTCGGTTCGGGGCCTGCTCGGGTGGAGGAGACCACTCGAGACCGAGGCGTTCGACGGCCTGTGAGAGGAGGCGCATCAGCTCCTCTTCTATCCCGGCGCGGGTCCCCGTCGACTCTCTCGCGGATCCGAGAGATGACCAGTCTTCACTGTCAGAAGCGAGCAGTGAACAGGAGTCCTTCTCCTCCGCGGCGTCATCGGAAACAACAGAGCGGCCACTCGGCGGCAACTGAATGTCCGGCAGGGGCGGGGAGGGAGAGCGGGAAGCGGGAGGCGGCGGCGGCGGCCCGCATGTTTCCGCTGGGGGCTCCGGCGGCCTTTGAGAGCGGCGTTTCTTTTTACGCGGCGAGAGAATAGGCGGCGCGGGAGCGGTTTTCACTGCCAGAAGTCGTGCCCGCAGGGACGATAACGGCAGGCTTTCACAGAGGTCGCATCCTCCATCAGCGAGGGCGAGTTCTGCATGCTCGAGTCCCAAGCAGAGAGCGCAGATGACATGGCGGTCTCCGTCCTCGAGACGAGCGCGGCAAGAGCCGCAGGAAAAACGAGACATCTTTAAAAAGACGCTCGGCTCTTTTAGAAATAGAGAAAAGGATACAATCGTCGGATGGCCTAGCTTGCAGGGCGGCTGAAGGTGGCGAAGACGGCCGGCTTCTTCAGGGTCCTTTGAGCTCGCTAGAGGATGCCTTCTTCGACGGCGATGGCTTTTCTCAGGAACAGCAGAAGCGTGCAGCTTGCTGAAGATGAAATGAATCAACATATAAGCCTGGGAGAGCTCCTTATATACACCATGGCCACGCCCATTCTGGCGGGTCATGACGCAATGAGCGCGCGGGCGCCTCTCATTGGAAGCGGGTTCAGCCCCGCTCTCCCATAGGCTTAAGCAGTTCTCTCTGAGCGAACCAATGAGCTGCTAGCTAGCCCGCTCTAGGTCTGCCGCAGAGGAACTGCGTTGTGTATGGATACAAAATTATGAAATAATTTTTTGGCTTCAATATCTCAGCAAAGATGAATCTTTCCCGCAGCGTAAGCTAGCTTACGCAATACGAGAGAACCTCTCGTAAGAGAACTTAATGTTTTGTGTTTTGGTGTTGTTTAAATATAGAATTTGGTCTATTTCAGTTATATTAGACCAAATAGGGGATGTTATTGTTTTTGTGACTGTCTGTTTTGTAGATCATAAAAAGTGTGCCCCCCCCCATGAAAATGAAATGCCCCCCCATTCTATATGTTCTGGCGACGGCCCTGCAATGGTTAAAAAATAAATAGTCCTGAAAAAATGTATTTCATTAAAACGTATACAGACAATAAAATACTTTTTTAAATTGATTTTTAAAATAGCTTGGCCTACTGTTTTATTATTAATTAAGAAGAAATATTAATAATATTAATAAAAACATATACGAATAATTACATAAGAATAATATAAGAAACAACATTAAATGCACTAAATAATTAATAATAATATATAATAATAATAACTAAATAATTGGATGGAAATAGATTAGATTAGGACACCTAAGCTTATTTGAGAAGGAAAAAAACAGATGTGTTCAAATCAGACATGCTTAAATCAGTATTTCTGTGAAACACATTTTCCTGACCTCCTGAGGGAAAACGAGTCTTTTAGTCAGTCTATAGATGCACGTCTTCATGAGTGTGTGTGTGCGTGTGTGCTACAGAGTCCCTCAGGGCCCGTGTTTCCCCCAAGTGAGCGAAAGCAAGAGACGCACCTCACTAACCGATGCCTCACCTCATTCATCCGGAAATAGCCTGTTTTGCTGTCTCGCGCAAAGATGCCCATGACGGAAGCGGTTGAGAGACAAACTGAAGTGTCAGACAAAGGTTTCTGCCCTAAAACGCTGTAAAATACTGCTGTCTCCAGTGCTCTGCGGACAGTCTTGGATGTTACATTACTCATAAATGAGCTCCACTCAGGGGCGGACTGGCCATCTGTGTGATCTGGAGTATCACAGAACGGCCGGTACTCCAGGACGGCCGGCGGGCCGGCCCACCACCCGCCACACACGCAGTCATCACCTGTTTCCCCCCCCCCCACTAATCTGTTTCACACTCCAGTACTGTAGGTGGCAGCAATGCACCTTTAAGTTGGATGCCAGCGCGGAGCATTATCAGCTCGGCCCAAAAAAACTGCGATCGCGGCCGAAGCAGCTGTGCGGACTGATCTCGATCACGCGAACATTATTACACAGAGTTGCGCGATCCACTGAGAAGCATTTCAATTCAGCGCAGAATTCTCTATCTCTATTATAAACCCACAGATGGCTGTGATTTAAGATAGTTAAAAGCCAGATTAAACAGCGCTGATATTCTCAACATCTTGACGCAAAAAAACAGGTGAAACATTGTTCCAAGAACAAACCAGTTAGAAGACATTTCACTCCACAACTTATGAATTAACTGTAACTTAGTAAAACAAACTTTTTTGGCAGAAATGTGCCTGTATTCATATTAAAAATGCTGTTATATTAATAGTCATGTAGGCCTATAAATGTAGGCTATTAAATGTAATGCAGTAATGTTTTTGTTTAGAAGTTATGGCAGTTTATTTATTTATTTTGCATTAAATATTTATACTAAATGTTTATGCTACAATAGGTTTTTAGAGAATAATATATATATATATATATATATATATATATATATATATTACAAATTTTTCACCAATTGTTGAACCAGAATATCAAGATATTTTATTATTTCGCATATGATGGTGAAAAATAAAAAAGTTAAAGTTAAAAGTAAAGGTAAAGGTAAGGTAAAAAAACACCACCATGTTATATGTATAATAAATATTTTTGAGTATAGCCCTTCTAGATTATTTTATCCCTTGAGGTAGCCCTCACACACAAAAAGGTTGGAGACCCCTGGTATATAGTAACTAAATGTTTTATAATTACAAGTTTGTGTAATTAGGGTTTCTGTAGCCAGTGACATTTCATTATTTGTATTTTATTTTCAATGCAGATGTAATGGCATTGTACATTTTTTTGTTTTTATTTGAAGACTGAGGCTTCATTAATAAACAAAACCCCAATTGTCATCATTGTTTTTGAGATATTACTTGCTGTGAATACCTTGTCTGATATAGGTTACAGTATTGTGGCATAGTATCAGGACATCCTAGTGGCTAGGGGCGAATGGCTGGATGATGGGCCTATTTGGGAGAAAGTCCAGGGCTGTTTTTTAGCCCCAGTCCGTCCCTGGCTCCACTTCCAGTCAACTCTCGTTCCTCAGCGGCTCCTCGGCTTGTTTAGGGGTTTTAGCTGTCAGAACCGTGATTGTGTCCACTTTTAGGAGGATATGGAAGGGCACACGGGGGCGAGACCTAAGACCCGGACACGGCCGAGAGGAAATATTGCTCTACTGTTCTAAACTGCCCTGTGGGGGAGGCCGAATGAAGCCAATAAACGCACCAGAAACACATTCTGCTCAAGTGACGCTGAATCTGTAAGGACTCATCTCCTGTGATGAAAGATGAGGCAGAGTAATAAAACACGCTGAAATAGAAATTTACAAATATAAATCTACACACTCCAATCCAGGTCAACTTTTGGTTGCACTTGAATTTATAGGATGATGAATCAATTCTTCCTCTAGCTGTCCATTTTCCACATCAAACTTTGTTTTAGTTGTAGGCCTGTATAATTATTCTGTGTATATAAATACATATGCATGTATATATTGAAAAAATATGTGCATGTATATATTGTACATATATATATATATATATATATATATATATAAATATTTTATATATAAATAAAAAAAATAGGCTATATACATGCATGTGTGTGTATATAGGCCTATATAATAATTACATATATACATACATATATATATATGCATCCAAAATAAAAGCATTTTATCATTTACATTTGCAAATTACCTAAAAAAATAAACCGAAAAGTTTCCCAATAGTGACTCCCAAACTCGTGTTTCCATGTATGCATGAGAAACGTCTATTTTTGAATCCATTGCATTTGCATCCTATTTGGAGCTGTAACTCTGTCACGGCTCTAAGATTTAATCATGATTTGAGTGTGTGTGTAAATGCGACACCGCGGGGAACATTAATGTATGACTGTGCCGATCGTTTTCACCAGCTGTGGTGCGCAAAAAAGTGTGCGTTTTTTGGGTCATTGCACATGATGGAATCCGCCTCGTTCCCGCTAGAAATGCCGTAAATGCTAAACGAGCCACAGACATAAAAAAACATCTACAGAACACCAATGATCTCGCACAGTGGTATCGCCCATCTGCCGCGCTATTATGGCGAACCATTTTGCTTGAACAAAACACGGCTGTTCTGAAAGTCACTTCCCCCGTTTTTCTGCAAGGATGGAAAAACATGCAGCGTTTTTCCACTCGGGTTGATAAAACCGCTAGCACATTGTGCCCTCTGTTCGACATCACAATCACACAAAGCCGTTTCGAGTGATCATCGGCCAATATGCTGGAATCGATGTTCGCCGCCACCTGCGAGCTTTGTGGCGTTTGGCATTGGCGGACAGAGGGGCGTCCTTTCTGACAGGACTGGCTCGGGCGTTAGCGGGGCAGCGATTCAAACGGGTCCAGATAATGTCATTGTAAATGTGGCTCGAACACTCATATTCTTGTAGCAACCGGCCATCTGCTCCGGGGGAGATTCATGCTGAAAATGCAAATCAAGGGGAAAGCTGGACGTTTTGTTGTTTATTTGTTGTCACGTTATAACTGAGTCATCATTTTTTTTTTTTTTTTTTTCCAGAGTTAGAAGTTGGAGGCTGATGTTCTGTAGGATGCTTTACAAAAAAACATGGTACAGTAAAGCTATCAGACCATAGCATACTTTGATAAGTTACTTCAAAGAATATCATGGTATACCATATGCATTACAAATTAATTAGAGAATTTAAGTCTGATTCAGGGGGAATCAGAATGCCAAATCCTGACTGACGAGAGGAGGAGCTGGGGATGGAGGAGGATATCTCCTGAGAAACGCGATAGCTGCTGATAATGAAGGAGCTTATGTATACCGTATACATATGATATATGTATATGCATATAGGCGTCGCATTCATAGACGTGGATCAGCTGAGAGACAGCTACAAGCTTGACAAACGTGACCTGCCAGAACTTTTCTTAAATATATACATGCATGTGTGTGTATTTATATACAAAATAATTATACACACATACATTATGTAAACAAAAACTTTTATTTGGATGCGATTAATCGCTGCACAGCACTAATATATGTATATATATATATGCCCACACACACACACATGTATATTTATATATATATATAAAAATGCAAGATTAATCGTATATATATATATATATATATATATATATAACATTAAATTACAGAAAATTACAGAAAAAGCACAAAAAAAAATGCAAATCCATTTTTATTAATGGACATGTTTTCCAATACAGTACATTCCTATTTTCTCTGGATTATCATTTTCAGCAATTGAATGCATTTCATAGTGCCTTTCATCAGATTCTTGACTCAAAATGCACATTCATACACCTAATAGACCTAAAAATGAGCACCTTTTCTATTGAAAAGTTCTACGTATATTGCACAAAACACTCTCAAGTAATGCATCTACAAAAAAAAAAAAAAAAAAAGGACAATTCCCAGAGATATCAACAAAAGGTTGTCCTTATTTACACAGCCAAGAAGTGAACCTCATAGGGCTCCCGTGGGAAAAACGCAGGACCCTTTCTGGACAGAATTCCATCTAATATAATATCCACAACCATTATAAAGCACTCGAGAAGAAGTCTTTTCAAACATCGGCGGGCCGCAGTCACTTAACTGTCTTGAGTTCAGCGGGTCAGTGGCGAGAAGGCCCCGCTGGGCGGCTCTCAGCTCGCTAATGCACACGTTAAGGGCCGCGGATGGAGTGAGAGTCGTTGCGTAAGACCCATAACGGCGCTCTCGAGTGTTCTTGGGAATACACGGATCCATTATCTCCCGCACTTTTAGTACGCCTAATTAAAACATGAGGACAATTGGGTCGTTTCGTCTTCTTGAGGCCGCTGGTGGTGTACGAAACGTTTTATTCTGTGCCTCAAAGGTCAGAACACCCTCTTCACCCTCCGCATTCATATTCAACACGAGTTGTGGGATGAAATATGAACCTGTACGTTTGTATTATGAAGTCGGAAGGTTGATTGTGTCCAGTTATGAACTGCGATGTATAAAAGCTCTAAAAGGGTCTTAATGACGTTTCATAATGCAGGTACCAGAGTTTATGTCCACATTAAGATGTCTATTAGCACAGGAGTCAGCAAGTTCCTAGCGGACACGGGCGCACCTGCAAACGGGTTCGGGATGAGTTGCATAAATAGCCCAAAGGCGCACCAGTACGTCCCACATCGGTTCAGGTGCACTTAACTGAACTTACTTTTGCTGCACTTAACTCAACTTTCTTTTGCTGCATTGCGCATTTCAGGAACCGATATTACAATGTTGACTCTTGACTGTGAACACACAGGTTGCGAACTCTACTTAAAGAGGACGCATGTGGTAGAAAAGCAGAGGTGAGACTGTTTTGAGTGTCCTTCTCGCGGCCGTGTAACTTTGAACCCCCTCTGTGCAACAGCAACATGCAGAAATATTTCATCAGAGAAAACTTTCAGAGAGATTCATTTATGTGACCCAGACCACAAATAAATAGCATCCAGTACTGGTGCAGTTTGCTTTTTTCAGCCTTCTTTAATGGTTAGGTGTAAAATTAGGTGTACGTGCTACTGAATGAATAACATTCATATGCTAAGTATTTACATTTGTACATAACTTCTATGTTTTGGTATAAATAATATAATATATATACAGTTTATATTAATAGCAATTTATGTTAAATTTTTAATTTTATGTCTAAATATGTATGTGTGTATATATAAATACATGTATATATATATATATATATATATATACATATACATATATTAAACTATATACACACCGGTATATATTAATAATAATAATAATAATTTAATTTTTATTTTATTTATTTTTATTATTTTATCCATTACTATTATATTATATATAATTATATCATAAAGTAAATCCGTATAATAATATAATATAATAATAATAAAATGGATGCTTATAATAATATTATATTATATAATAATTATAATAATATTAAAATAGTTTGACAACGTCACGTCATAAACCCTAAAAAAGTGCCCCTATTATGCATTTTTGAAAATGTCATGTAGTGTGTAACATAGCTCTAAGAATGAAAACATCCTGCAAAGTTTTAAATCTGAAAGTGCACCGTGTATAAAGTCAGGTCTTTCAAAAGGAAGAGTCGACTCTGAGTCAATTAAATGAATCGTTTTTCAAACGAGTCATAAGCCGTTTCGTTGTGACGTCAAGACGAAACATTAGCATATTGCCCGACAGACACCAGGGAAAACATGTACACTCAAACACTGCACAGCTGATTCCTGTGGACACTGGACAGCATCATGTCGAGCAGATGCTGTGCTCTACAATGTGAAGGTAAAGCCAGTTTTTTTTTCACTGCCCAAGGACGAACATGTGAAGAATCAGTGGTTAAAATGAATCTTTACCACGATATCACAGCAGTATAATCCTGAACTTTTGCGGTGTTCCCTTTATTTTACTGACGACTGCTTCTCAAATCTCGGAGTTCAATGCGTCGCAAGGGCTGTGCGAACTGTGCAACCGCACGGGCCTCGCGCCACTAGGGGGCCTCGCAATCCTGCTGGTTTTTTTTTCTCCCCCCAACAAATTAAGGGGGTTTTTCATAGGGTTGCAATCTCCCAGTCGATTCGATTTATTGGTCGATACGTTCTGGATTTTTTTTTTTTTTTTTTTTGACGTGTTAATTTCATCAGGTGGAAAGCACTAATTGCCAATGGGGGTGTTTTCAGAGCACCCCTGTTTCACAGGTAACAGCCTGTCTTCAGAACACCCCCCTTGTTTTCACTTTTTTGGATTAGCCCAACCCACTGGGAGACAGATTGAGAAAGTAACGTTACTAGGCATGGAGGTTTGCTGAATATTAATTTAATTGCGTGCGTTTAATTTACTGTCAGTTCTCCTTTACCATGTCAAAGACATCGACAGCTGTGGCAGCATTTTACGAAAATAGAGAATGGAAAAAAAGTCGAATGCAAAGTTTGCAAGTAGCCTAACAGTTTGCATATCACAGCTCGACTACATGGCATCACCTAAAAACGGTGAGCTAACTTGTCTGCGTTAGGTTGCCCCGTCTGTTTTGAGTAGGCTATTTGAATGAACATATAGCCTAAGAATTGGCATTGAAATATGCCAATTAGTAATAATCATGTGTATAACTGCAGGCGCACCCACACGCAACGACGGTATTGCGTAATTGTGCTGTATTTGTTTTGAGCCAGTAAAAAAAAAATAAGTTAATGATCTCCATGTGTTAAGTTAATTAAGTTAATGATCTCCATATGAATGAACATATACGAATTGGCATTGAAATATGCCAATTAGTAATAATCATGTTTATAACTGCAGGCGCACCCGCACGCAACGACGGTATTGCGTAATTGTGCTGTATTTGTTTTGAGCCAGTAAAAAAAAAAAATTAAGTTAATGATCTCCATACGGGTGATTATACGCTTATCATTATTTAATCTACCCACGAACTAAATTTACACTCAATTCAACAGATTTCAATGTATACCTTTTAAACATTTGAAAAATATATTCGTGTCTCAGCCGCGAAGCTGATCTTCAGCCTCGATCGCTCTGTGCGAGGACATGCACAGAGCGGCTGAAATGATAGTGTCTGTCAGTTATTATAAAATTATGATAAAAACAATTGTCTAAATTATGTTGCATACTATTGCTCAACAGTTCTTGTGCTGATATCACTAGTTGACATAGTACTATTTTCGGAAATCATAGGCTTTATTGCGCAGGTGCACGTGATGCAACGCCGTCAGAGCCAACAGAGTGTGTAATTTCAGTACCAAATAATTAGGTCAAAAACGATTTAATATACTGCAAATAGCCTATTAGTTTTTTATGTTTATTTATAATTCATTTAAGCGGACAAGTAGGCTGCGCAGCCAATTATTCTAACGTTCAGAGCCTGGGAGGGGCCTCGCATTTCAAGTTCGCACAGGGCCTCGCACCCCACCTGCGACGGCACTGGCTGTGGGCCACTATTACCTAAAACTGTGTCTATTAATGCAGATTGTCTGTCGTTCTCCCTACTTTGAGGAAATATATGTTTTACCAACGATTATGTTACATCAGTCATTCACGCTAGAGCTCGGCTAATGTGCATAGCATACATGCACTGTTATCATAGACAGTATAAGAAATGGACAGAGCCATCTCATTGGAACTCAGTTGAGACAGTTGAAGCCCATTTTTAGTGATTTTTGAGCACTTCCGTTCCTGACGCGCAGACTCAAACCGACTCAAACTAAGCTTGATGATGTGAGCAACCTGTCTGACAGACGCAAATCTTCTAGTAGCTGTGCGTGAAAATTGCCAACGTTAATCTTGCAGAGACGGGGAACTTGAGCAAAGAGTTCTTTGGCGTGAGTGAGCAGGAGTAAGTATTCCGTTGCTTTTATGGACTCATTATCTATGGGCTTCTCCCTTGACGGGACGTCCCCCCGATTGCCTGCGAGCTTCTCCTCCTGTCTGTACGGTAATTTCTGTACAGCGCGACAGAGAGTCGAGTGGTTATGACGCAATCGTTAGCCTATTTTTACTAAAACTGTTTCTACGGGGCCATAATGTAACATAGAAGGTAATGGAGCCCTTTATACATTGTCGTGTTTCTTAAGAAATAAATAATGGACAAATGGAGTCTTTAAACGCCTCAGATGTAAAGTTATTCGCTGTCAAAGTGACGCCAAAATGAATGGGAGTCAATGGAAATGCTAACGCAAGTGAAGTTCTGCTACAAGATGGCGGCACCCGGCCGGCTTCAACTTCCGGTCGATGGATTACCCCCTTGACTGTTATAGGCTCTATGCACTATCGCTTCCGTGTTTTGTCTCAGCCCGCCCAGTTACATCCGGTGCTGCGTAGGAAGCCGTTTTTGCATTAGGTGAAGATAATGGTTGTTTACAAGAACTTCCAGCGGTTAACGTGGATGATGTTAACAATATTGTGAGGCAGTTAGCTGTCACACATAAGAGTAAGAAAGAGAAGGGCATTAAATTATATATTTCGAGCTACATCGACAACTTTGAGGGTGAGTAATCTCTCATATCATGCGAAATCCGACTAGCAAATCAGTTTCTACAATTGTTGTCTCGTTTCTGAGAAAATGAATTTTATTAAAGTGTGGCCGCTAGTACACTTCGCTATAGAACGTGCTATGCGGAGGTAAAGACACTGGCTGAGATTCTACCGGAAATACGTCAGCAGTGTTCGCGCATAGAGCCCATTGAAACAGTTTCCACGTATTCACCGCAATATATTAGAAAAATACTCTGTAAATAAATTAGTAGAAGTAAAATAATCGGTTTGTTGATGGACATGCTGTTGTTAATACTGATGGTGAGGAATTAAAGTTGCAACATCTCATAAGGTACCTCAAACTGAGTACCGGTAGTTTAACACTGAGAAACGTCCTGCTCGAGTCGTCATTGCGATGGAGGTTCGGGTTGAACAACGAGCTCTTCCAGTGTTTCATCATCGGATTCGCGCTCGCATTGATATGGTCAAATCGACGTGATTGTTCGTTACTGTGTTTAGTTTACAGTGTAGGAAGCCTCAAGAGTCAGGACTAGCCAAATAGAGGTCTCTGCAGACGGTAATAGGAGTTACCAGTGAAGGGGGCAAGGCCATAAACATAGGGGCGTTTTCAACCGCGTAACCTGATTTGCCTACGTCACAGTGTGGGTAGGTCTTAGGGGTGGGGTCGGGAGAAGGGCATAATTTTCATTTTGGATTTGCCCACGTCACAGTGTGGGTAGGTCTTAGGGGTGGGGTCGGGAGAAGGGCATAATTTATAAACACCCACCAGTGTGAAAACACCCACAAATTTAGAAACACCCACTTTTGTTCCGCAGAGACCTCCTACTCGGACTAGCAGACCTGACGTTGTTATGGCAATGGGCGTTTTTGATTTCGACACACGGTAGGCCAATCACAACAGACTGAGCTGTCTGGCCAATCAGAGCAGAGTAGCTCGCGGAAAGGAGGGATTTAGAGGGATTGATTCATTTGACCATAGCATTTGACGAGTCGTTTGAGAATCATTGAAAATGTGATGATGTGCAAATGTATATTATGAGGAAATGCAACTTTTTTTTTTTTTTTTACCTTTGATGCATGTAAACATGTTGTAGGAGACTCCACAACAACATAAGGAAACTTTAAAATAGCATAATAGGGGCCCTTTAAAAATGATGATTTAAACAGCTTTACACCTCAAATAATACAAAGGTTTTAATAGAGGAATTAAAGTAAATGCTTTTATAAATTATAAGCTTCACATTTCTGCATTTAAAACCTCCATAAAATGGGCCCCATTCACATGCATTGTAAGAGCCATCAATGAAGCATACAAATGACAAATCACGTTTTTCAATGCTTTTTTTCAGCATATGTTCTACCTTGACAGGGGTATAAAATGGCACACTTGTATGAAAATTTGAAATGGGACAAGCTGACAAGATCTTTTGTTCCCATTTAATTTAGCTGGGATGCAAATGTGTGAGATGAAGAGCCCGAGGCGATGTCAATACTCTCACGATCAGCGAAGAGTAAGAAGCAGAGCTCCTCACGGGCCGGAGCCATAAACAAGCAGCACTGAATGTGCCTGTAAACAAGAGGCTGACATGTTGATATCACACAGTGGATGGAGGTTTATAGCTGGTTTATAGCTGATGTAAAGCTGTTTAAATCAGCACCATGGACAGCGTCTGATTTTGCTGACAGATACAAAAATACTGATGTACGTACTTGGGGAACATTGAGACTAAAATGAATTGATGAACAGTAGGCTTTCAGAAATTACTCTCGAGTCTTGAACCGCAACTTACACATACTGTAACTTAAATTTAGTTCGCTGCCGGCAGAAATGTTCTTGGTCATTCGTCTTCATTAATGGTTACAGTGAGCAGCACAAATATGCAAACGTTCATGCCAAACTTTGTGTTTCTGTGTGAGGTTAATCATCCTAACTAGACACTGGAAAAGAAATGGAGGGAAAGTGTTCTAGATCTTTATTCAAGTACCAAAAAAGTATCTCTCTCTCACTCTCTCCCTCTCACACACACACACACACACATGCGCGCACACACACACACACACACACACACACACACACACACACACACACACACACACACACACACACACACACACACACACACACACACACACACACGGGTCATCCAAAAATCATCCAAAATGCAAGGTTAAAATGGCCTTACATCAATAATTTGTAAGATGTGTTGTCCAGTAAATTAGATATTACATTGGAAATAAAGTGAAAAATAAAATAAAATGAAAATAAAAAATAAAGTGCTAAAATGAAAATGAAAAATAAAGTGCTGATTGTGAGCTATACTGCACTGTCAACTTTAGGCAAATGAACAGTGCGGTAACTATATGGGAGTGCAGGTGATACACTTGGACATTTCAGTGGAGAATAAACACTGTCAGTGTAAATGAACTTTAAACGTTACTATAGTGACTATTCCTTCTGAGAGAGACAGACAGACAGACAGACAGACAGACAGAAGGACAGGTATAGGCAAACAGACGGTTATATGAATATCTGTCAACAGCAGACAGCAAACTTGATTAAACTGCACATAGATATTAATACAGTCATTATTATTCAAGGAGAACAAGCCCATATGGTAATCTGAGACTCAATATGCAAACTCAAAACTCTTCACTTCCTAAAGAATTCTGCTACTTTTGACAAGAAATAAAATTACTGTGAATATTGTATCCTAACACAAAGAATATACATACATACTTTTTAATAATGTATTATATTACTATAATTTATAATTATATTTTATAATTAACAATTAAAAAGGAATTAATGTAAAAAAACTAAATTCACAAATTTGATTTCACAAATGAAATATTCTACATTTTATTTTGACTATAAATCAGTTGACTTAACTTAAAAAAGAGGAAACCTGTTGTCTTAAAATTATAAAGTAAATAAACTTCATGAGTAATT
The DNA here is from genome assembly GCF_029890125.1 of Rhinichthys klamathensis goyatoka. Classification (NCBI taxonomy): domain Eukaryota; kingdom Metazoa; phylum Chordata; class Actinopteri; order Cypriniformes; family Leuciscidae; genus Rhinichthys; species Rhinichthys klamathensis. The sequence continues at coordinate 4,290,644 of NW_026606664.1, read as the reverse complement.
CAAATCAAATCAATTTGTAATTGAAAAGATTAACCCTTGTGTTCTGTTCGAATTCTGTGTACTCCCCTTATGGACCGGGTCAAATTGACCCTAATTGGATTCAATACAATTCCTCAAAAACCACACTATGAAAAACAACAAAGATTTAGATACAAACTGTAAACTTTTAATATCAGCATTTGTCAAACATTACAAAAACATTATATCTGAAAATATGATTTATGAAAATGTTTTTAAAACATTTTTTAAAACAGTTTTGTTTTGACAAAATTGGAAAATAAACAGTATACTGATTTTTTTTGCATATATTATTATTATTTTTTTTATTATTTTTTTTACATTTTATGCTTTGAACATCGTAACTGAACAAAAAAAATTGCTGTATAATGAAAATTTTTCATTTTCCTAAGTTAACTTTCCCTAGTTTCCTAAGACCTATTTTCCTAGTTTCATTATTCACTCACTGGGAAGTGAGAAACCAAACATAACAAAAACATACATCAAATAAATGTTTTTTATTTATTTTTTGGCTCTGTGAAGCTGCCTTTGAAAATCCTACATAAAAGTTTTGGTTAAAAGCTAGGTATTTTAGATATTTTGAATATTGAAATGAGAGCTTATATTACTATCTGTGTCTGACAAAGATTTTCATCTGTAATTTGCAAATAATTCTGAACACTGTAATTTTAGCTTTTTCAAGTGTGTTTGGTTAGGGTTAGAGCACTTTTAGATGCACTTGCACGTTAGAACTGGAGTTGAAGTGCCCTGACATACAGAAAATAAATGTTTTTATTTTGTGTCTGTACAGTTGCTTTTGAATGGCTGTCTATGAGGGTCAAATTGACCCGCGAACATCACAAACGTAACAGTAATTTTGTTTGTATTTGTCAAAACACATCAGCATGTTGAAACTTTGCATGCATGTTCATCATGATAAATGAGAAAAAGTCACAAAATATCAAGAAAAAAAACAAAGGTTTACCAGTATTTCCAACAACTTGAAAATCGAAACGGGTCAAATTGACCCGCAACATAACACAAGGGTTAAGTTATGTGGAATTGTCTACATATATATATATATATATACATACATATACACTCACCTAAAGGATTATTAGGAACACCTGTTCAATTTCTCATTAATGCAATTATCTAATCAACCAATCACACGTTGCTTCAATGCATTTAGGGGTGTGGTCCTGGTCAAGACAATCTCCTGAACTCCAAACTGAATGTCAGAATGGGAAAGAAAGGTAATTTAAGCAATTTTGAGCGTGGCATGGTTGTTGGTGCCAGACGGGCCGGTCTGAGTATTTCACAATCTGCTCAGTTACTGGGATTTTCACGCACAACCATTTCTAGGGTTTACAAAGAATGGTGTGAAAAGGGAAAAACATCCAGTATGCGGCAGTCCTGTGGGCGAAAATAACCACTCGTTACAACCGAGGTATGCAGCAAAGCATTTGTGAAGCCACAACACGCACATCCTTGAGGCGGATGGGCTACAACAGCAGAAGACCCCACCGGGTACCACTCATCTCCACTACAAATAGGAAAAATAGGCTACAATTTGCAAGAGCTCACCAAAATTGGACAGTTGAAGACTGGAAAAATGTTGCCTGGTCTGATGAGTCTCGATTTCTGTTGAGACATTCAGATGGTAGAGTCAGAATTTGGCGTAAACAGAATGAGAACATGGATCCATCATGCCTTGTTACCACTGTGCAGGCTGGTGGTGGTGGTGTAATTGTGTGGGGGATGTTTTCTTGGCACACTTTAGGCCCCTTAGTGCCAATTGGGCATCGTTTAAATGCCACGGCCTACCTGAGCATTGTTTCTGACCATGTCCATCCCTTTATGGTCACCATGTACCCATCCTCTGATGGCTACTTCCCGCAGGATAATGCACCATGTCACAAAGCTCGAATCATTTCAAATTGGTTTCTTGAACATGACAATGAGTTCACTGTACTAAAATGGCCCCCACAGACACCAGATCTCAACTCAATAGAGCATCTTTGGGATGTGGTGGAACGGGAGCTTCGAGCCCTGGATGTGCATCCCACAAATCACCATCAACTGCAAGATGCTATCCTATCAATATGGGCCAACATTTCTAAAGAATGCTTTCAGCACCTTGTTGAATCAATGCCACATAGAATTAAGGGAGTTCTGAAGGCGAAATGGGGTCAAACACAGTATTAGTATGGTGTTCCTAATAATCCTTTAGGTGAGTGTATATACACACACACACATATATACATATATATATATATATATATATATATATTAGGGCTGTCAGTTAAACGCGTTATTAACGGCGTTAACGAAAACCCATTTTAACGGCGTTAATTTTTTTATAGCGCGATTAAACGGTCTTTTTGGCCTAGCAAACTTTGTAGTTTTTTTTCACATGCTTTTGCAACAGGACGCGGCATGGACGTTTTGAAAGCGCAAGCGAATCTAGCTAGACCGGAAACAAAACAACAGGCACGCCGCACACACTTGTTTGGGCTTGCGAGCCGGATGCGCGAGCGCGAATCTCTCTGCTCTCAGATACAAGCTGCTCTTTTAAAAATTTTCTCTGGGCTCGCTCAGAGAATATGCCTGCACTTAAAACGTGTTCAGTGCAATCGCGAATCTCTCCTCTTCCCCAGCTAACAATTTTAGGTTATAAGAACGTTTTCATAACGTTCCCATTAAGTTATAAAAACGTTATTTCTGAATGTTATAGGAACGTTCAAAACGTCCAGTTTTGAGTGGATGATGAGCGCGAGACGCCGAAATGGATGCCAATAAGATTCTGAATGGAAAGTTTACTTTTAAAAAGTTGCCAAATGGTTCCATTGACGAGACTAAAGTGATCTGTGTGTGTTGTCGTTGTGAACTGAGCTATCATCATCGCAGCACGTCCAGTCTGAAATACCACTTGATGATGGCCAAACACACACACACAGCTGATGCGAATTCTCCACCCCCTCGTCAATATCAGGACCTCATCAGTATTTCTTTCTTATTGATGGACAGTGTTACATTGTGTGAGAGATTATTTGCTCCAAGTAAGAATGTTTTAGTGTGAAATTGAACACAATATATGCCAATGTTGTTTTCAATAAAAAACATTTGCACAAAGCAAGCCGATCCACTTTTCCATGTTGATAAGAGCATTAAAATGAGAAAAAATAATGGGACAAAAAGAAATCAAGAGACATTTAGAATAGATAAAAATGTGCGATTAAATGCGATTAATCACGAGTTAACTATGACATTAATGCGATTAATTGCTATTAAATATTTTAATCGTTTGACAGCATTAATATATATATATATATATATATATACACACATACACACACACACACACACACACACACACACATAGGCTACAAACACTGTATATATAAATGTTACATGAATGTAATGTTACTAATTAAAAATAAAATATTCAGAATTAAAAAAGTAAATAATTGTATTAGAACAAACATATATATATAGGCCTATATTTACTATATTTACAGTAAGAAATACAATAATATTGCTGTAATTAATAAATTAAATAATTGTAATTAAGATATTGGATCTTGAGAAAAATCTTTAAAATGTCTCTTGTGTCTTAGGGAAAAAAAGTCATACTTTTGGGTGAACTATCCCTTTAAAAAGTCAAGAAAAGCTTCATTATTTCAGTAGGGTATGATAATCTTTTTAAAATTTAGTCATTTTAATGTGCTTTTAATGAAAATAAGCCAACATGTTCACTTGATGGTGAAAGGTTTGGAAGAGAGGTGACAAATTAATTGGGGTCAGGTTGATATACTAACAGGTTCCGTGTTCGAAATGTAGCAATTATTCTAAAGACATTTTACAACACCATTAAGAAAGCCACAAAAGATGTCTATCAATAAACCAGCTACATAAATGTGCAGCGACCCGTCGTTTATAAATGTACACTGAGCAATAAAATGGAAGCATTAGCCCTAATTCAAAAGAAACAAGCTTAATTAAAAAATACTTCAAGCTCAACATCCAATTATCACTCAGGCATAGTGGGAAAACCGGCCAGGAGTTGTTTGTTCCTGCAATAATTCAGTCAATACTCATCTGATTATAACGTATCATCCAAGAGAAGTGCATATCATGAATGATAAATCGCTAAAATAAGCACTTTTCGGCCCTTGACAGTTACCAGGTCTGAGAGATTCAACAAACACAAACACGACACCGTCCTGTCAGTTCGCAAGGACATTAGCAGCAGCACAAACCTCTCGCTCATCGATTCTGCGCTCCTGCCAGCGTAAACAGACGATCGATGGCGCGTTATGAATGTGCTATTTATCAGATTAAGCCTAAAGGGAGTTTTAGGATGATAATATCTATCACTTTTGTCTCGAACCCCTCCGAGACGGATTATGGCTCTTCACTTAGTATGTACGGCGGAACAATAGAAAAATACAGGGAGTCTGAAAAGAACTTGCGGTTCAAGCCGCGGAAAACAAACAAGTGGAGGGTCTCAGTGTCACTGGTGGTTTAGGCTAGAAATGCAAAGGTCAGATGGTTTGATCCCTGGTGGAGACTGGAATTTATGTTACTGACAGAATATTCTCACAGTTGTATCTCTGAGCAAGAAACTTCACCTCAGGGCCTATTATATTATATTACAAAAGTTTTTGTTAACATAATATATGTGATATATATATATATACACTCACCGGCCACTTTATTAGGTACACCTGTCCAACTGCTCGTTAACACTTAATTTCTAAGCAGCCAATCACATGGCGGCAACTCAGTGCATTTAGGCATGTAGACATGGTCAAGACAATCTCCTGCAGTTCAAACCGAGCATCAGTATGGGGAAGAAAGTTGATTTGAGTGACTTTGAACGTGGCATGATTGTTGGTGCCAGAAGGGCTGGTCTGAGTATTTCAGAAACTGCTAATCTACTGGGATTTTCACGCACAACCATCTCTAGGGTTTACAGAGAATGGTCCGAAAAAGAAAAAACATCCAGTGAGCGGCAGTTCTGTGGGCGGAAATGCCTTGTTGATGCCAGAGGTCAGAGGAGAATGGCCAGACTGGTTCGAGCTGATAGAAGGGCAACAGTGACTGAAATAACCACTCGTTACAACCGAGGTATGCAGCAAAGCATTTGTGAAGCCACAACACGCACAACCTTGAGGCGGATGGGCTACAACAGCAGAAGACTCCACCGGGTACCACTCATCTCCACTACAAATAGGAAAAAGAGGCTACAATTTGCAAGAGCTCACCAAAATTGAACAGTTGAAGACTGGAAAAATGTTGCCTGGTCTGATGAGTCTCGATTTCTGTTGAGACATTCAGATGGTAGAGTCAGAATTTGGCGTAAACAGAATGAGAACATGGATCCATCATGCCTTGTTACCACTGAGCAGGCTGGTGGTGGTGGTGTAATGGTGTGGGGGATGTTTTCCTGGCACACTTTAGGCCCCTTAGTGCCAATTGGGCATCGTTTAACTGCCACGGCCTACCTGAGCATTGTTTCTGACCATGTCCATCCCTTTATGGCCACCATGTACCCATCCTCTGATGGCTACTTCCACCATGTCACAAAGCTCTAATCATTTCAAATTGGTTTCTTGAACATGACAATGAGTTCACTGTACTAAAATGGCCTCCACAGTCACCAGATCTCAACCCAATAGAGCATCTTTGGGATGTGGTGGAACGGGAGATTCGCATCATGGATGTGCAGCCGACAAATCTGCGGCAACTGTGTGATGCCATCATGTCAATATGGACCAAACTCCCTGAGGAATGCTTCCAGCACCTTGTTGAATCTATGCCACGAAGAATTGAGGCAGTTCTGAAGGCAAAAGGGGGTCCAACCCGTTACTAGCATGGGGTACCTAATAAAGTGGCCGGTGAGTGTATATATATATATATATATTACTCACCTAAAGGATTATTAGGAACACCATACTAATAATGTGTTTGACCCCCTTTCGTCTTCAGAACTCCCTTAATTCTATGTGGCATTGATTCAACAAGGTGCTGAAAGCATTCTTTAGAAATGTTGGCCCATATTGATAGGATAGCATCTTGCAGTTGATGGAGATTTGTGGGATGCACATCCAGGGCACCAAGCTCCCGTTCCACCACATCCCAAAGATGCTCTATTGGGTTGAGATCTGGTGACTGTGGGGGCCATTTTAGTACAGTGAACTCATTGTCATGTTCAAGAAACCAATTTGAAATGATTCGAGCTTTGTGACATGGTGCATTATCCTGCTGGAAGTAGCCATCAGAGGATGGGTACATGGTAGCCATAAAGGGATGGACATGGTTAGAAACAATGCTCAGGTAGGCCGTGACATTTAAACGATGCCCAATTGGCACTAAGGGGCCTAAAGTGTGCCAAGAAAACATCCCCCACACCATTACACCACCACCACCAGCCTGCACAGTGGTAACAAGGCATGATGGATCCATGTTCTCATTCTGTTTACGCCAAATTCTGACTCTACCATCTGAATGTCTCAACAGAAATCGAGACTTATCACTTAAACTGTCCAATTTTGGTGAGCTCTTGCAAATTGTAGCCTCTTTTTCCTATTTGTAGTGGAGATGAGTGGTACCCGGTGGGGTCTTCTGCTGTTATAGCCCGTCTGGCACCAACAACCATGCCACGCTCAAAATTGCTTAAATCACCTTTCTTTCCCATTCTGACATTTGAACAGGTGTTCCTAATAATCCTTTAGGTGAGTTTATATATATATATACATATATGTGTGTGTGTGTGTGTGTGTGTGTGTGTGCGTGTCTGTGTATATATACAGTATATACATACTGTACGCACACAGATTCACACAAACATATATATAATATAAATAAATATAATAATACACACACACATACATTATGTAAACAAAAACATTTATGTTAGATGCGATTAATCGCAATTAATCGATTTGACAGTACTAATTATATTATATTATGATAAAAACCTAAAAAAAGTATTGTCATTAAACTGCTCTAACTAACTGACTAACCAGCTAACTAACAGTATGTGCATGACAGATTTAAAGTGAAAGATTGGATAAAATAAAATAAAATAAAGACAAAAGCATGCAAGTGAATTACATTAAAATGCTACAAACAAACAAACAAATAAAATAAAATAAAATAAAATAAAATAAAATAAAATAAAATAAAATAAAACGAAATAAAGGAGAGACTAATTCTAGACCCGGCTGCCAGATATATATGTATAGCCCATATAAAGAATTATGATGCTATCATTTCTTTATATATTATATATAAATACATTTCCTGTTAAAACTACCCGAATATTGCTAAAATAGGAAATGGCTCGATATGTATTTCTAAAACTCTGAGATAAAACCACAGTGATGTTATATTCTGATATTCAACTGAAGGAGCCCAGCAGGTCAAACATGTCCGGTAAGTTTGTTAGAGGATCAGCAAGGTAAAATAAGCATGTCATGGGGGCGTATAGTAATCATTTGTTCAGTTTCTGTCTGTGTACAGAAGCCTCATTACACAATGCTACTGCTCGAGATGACAGGCTGTACAGGTAAAAACAATACAGTGTTTGTCACAGCAATACTGGCATGGGCAAAAGTACACAGCCAGGTTCCACATCAGCTGAATGTGGTACTGATTCTGACACAGATTAAACTAATTCTCAGGTTATCCACTTGTTTCTTTTAACTGAAAGACATTTCAGAGGAAAGCGACATGCACTAATGTGCAAGAAATACAGTGATACATCACTGTCATAATTTTGCATGTCAGTGAGTAGAAACGGAACGACACAGGAAAGGTAATTATTGAGCTTAATGGTTTTTCAAGGCACCTGATTCAAACTCAAAACATCAACGACAATCGCTCCTAGAAACAAGAAGAAAACAAACTTTTTTATATACTAAAATGTATACAGTGCATCAATTTAATTTATTAGTTTGTTTGTTTGGAAATTGCCCCATTGAAATGGAACAATGTATGTTGTTTTTATGAGCAATTTGCACAAAAATACTGCTCATGTTTTTTTAATAAGGCCCAATGACTATTTTATTTATTTTTATTTATATAAGTTCATGATACATAAAAAAAAGAAGAAAAGTATACAGGTCCATGGCATTAAATTGCTCTAAACAAACAAACAAAAAACAAATGTTATGTAAATAAAAGCATAAACGTGCTTATTACATTATTTAAATTAAATTCCATGGCTCATGTTGCTCAAACCATCTAATTAACAAATTTAATACATATCTAAATAAATAGAGTATATGACAACGTATATAAATAAAAATAACAAAATAAAATTATGAAAATGACTTTTGCAGCTATTAATATTTTATCACTCAAATAACATGTGCATTGTGCACAATTGACTACACTGCTAAAGTAACTAGTGATTCCTAAAAGATGTGCCTTTTTTGCTTTGAGATATTGCCCTCTACAATACAAAGTATTGTTTTGTAATTTGGCAGACGTCGTTGGGAATCTATAACAGAGTCTATTAAGTGTTTATAGGATTTATAGGCCCTTGGTTTATAGTCAATAGAGCTGTGTCTTTATTAGTCGGGCTGAGTTGTTGTTTTGGCCTCTGCTACATGAAAGATTTACCACAGAAAAGCCACCGAAGCGCATTCAGAGAGCAGAGCGTGGGACTGTCAGGCCATTTTAACCTGCTGGATTCAGACTCATTCACACCTACTCGCATAAGAAAAACATTTGAGGTTAAGCATGCTGGGGTTTTTTTTTCTAATTTCCATCATGCGAAACTTCCAGAATATTGAATCTCTGACACGTCTATAAATTATATCTAAATAAAGACTGAAATCTTCTCCACGTGATCTGCTATATGTGCTGATGTGGAGTCAGAAAATGAATGTTAATTTTGTGATTTTTTCCCTCATTTAACCAGCAAGGCAACTCTCCCTGAAGACCTTTGAATCTCAAACTCACTGCACATTCATCCTCTAAATATAAATTGAATGTAATATTTCAACCTCACTTGACAGCATTGTTCTGACTGAGAAATCAAGGAATAGAACTTACAAAATACATTATTGTTTAATGTGCAGACACTATCCCCATGGTTTCACAGACAAGGCTTAGGCATAGTCCCAGACTAAAATGCATGTTTGAGCTGTTTTAAAGGTGAACTAAGTAACTTTTTTTACCTTAACCGAACAGCTTTGGAGTCATTGTAATGTTTATATTACTGATTTCGTGTTGAATGGTGGTCGTCTCGCACCCCCCTGGTGCCTGTGAGCCGCAAAACCACCCTTGCAACTTTGGGCCGGCGACCCGCCAAATCTTAAAATATGTCAGTCCCATTGTTTTATCTCAAGATGCACAATAGTATTGGGTTTTCTGTCTAGGGCACATTTATAAAAGCTACTTAAATGTCCTAATTGAACTAAAGTCTAATCCTGGCTTAATCTAAACCCTGTCTGTAAAACCAGGCCTATAATAAGACATTCATAAGTTGACTTCAAATTTAAAAAAAGTGTAAAAAATGAAACACTAACAACGTGTATCTGACAACATAAACTATGATAAAAACTATCGTAAAAATACAATAAATGCAGTCTGTATTTAGTGTGCACAATATTTCGAACTGAAAGTCTTAAATTCCATTAGTTGTCAATTATAAATTGCAGTAATTCTCTCGAATCTACACATTTGAACTGACATGTAACGTTAGCACTATAAGTACGGCATTCATAAGTTGTTTTAAAAATAAATGAAACACTTTGAAAATGAAACATATGATGTTGTTTGCGCAATCCAATTCCAATCCAAATGTGTTTGACAATATAAAAAACGATAAAACTATCATGAGACAACAATGCACTATATTTTGATCTTAAAGTCAAGTTATGTCAATTATAAATAACACCGCGATTCTCGATTCTGCACATTTGAACCGGAATGTTACATTGACACTAAGTAGCCTTCTGCATTCGTAGACTTAAAAAAGTGTAAGAAATTAAACTTTCCAAAAATGTTGTTTCAACAACATTCAACATCCTATCTTCAGTCAATAAACAAATGTGTACGACAACGTAAACTACAATAAAACGATCGTAAAACTACAATAAATGCAGCCTGTACAAAGTGTGCGCTATATTCCGAGCTGGAAGTTTTAAGTTTTATCAATTACCAGACCAGTTATAAATTACACAGTGATTCTCGATTCTCCACGTATGAACTAGCATGTCACACTCACTTGCAAACCAACTGAGAACCAAATGGCACAACCAAATATTCCGAGGCACTTTAAAAGTGTTGAAAACCAATGGCATTGGAATTGTTTTGAGAACCAATGGCATTTTGGCATCAATAGGTATATTTACACAAACAATAATATGCTAATTATCAAAAATACTAAACTCAACAATACAAGAAAAACATTTTACATCAATTATAAATTACATCACAATTAATAATTTATCCTTGAGTTGTGGGGCCCTATCTTGGACCCAGCGCAATTGACTTTGTACACCGACGCATGTATCATTCCTATTTTGCACCCGCGCAAAGCGCGATTTTCCCTCCACAGAAGCACGTCGCTAAACTAGGAAATGAACTTGCGCTCCCTGGGCGGTTCAGCGCAAAAAAGGAGGCGTGTTCCGGCGCAAACAATGCCTTTTGCTATTTCGCTGTTCCATAAAACAATTGCGCCACTGACCAAAAAAAACCTAGTCTAAAGTCAGTGGCGCGTTGCGCGTTGTTCATTATGCTATTTTAAGGGCGCATGCTTAGCCATAATCAATGTAGCGTGTGCACAACGCGCATACACTTTGATTCTCTCATCTAAGCAGCAGTTTTCATTTTTGCAAATCATACATTATTACGATAGATAGATAGATAGATAGATAGATAGATAGATAGATAGATAGATAGATAGATAGATAGATAGATAGATAGATAGATAGATAGATAGATAGATAGATAGATAGATAGATAGATAGATAGATAGATAGATAGACAATTTATTATAAAAGCATACATGTAGCTTACACATTTACCCAAATTATCATACGCCTGTTTAACAGAAGTTAATTTGGGTGGGTTTCTCCATCCCCAATGTCACCTCTCTGTGTTTTACGGCCCTGACGAGAACGTCGGTCTCCTCGGCTGTGAACCGCTCCTGGCGCGCGCCTGGCAAATCCGCCGTTATAATAGGAATCCGCTTTAGAACATGCGCGCCTGCTCTTAAAGGGAATGTGAGATGACGCTCTGATTGGTTTATTTCACGTTACGCCCAAACCACACCTATGAATAATGAAGCTACTTCAGACCAACCCCTTTTAGATTTGCACCAGGCGCAAGAGGCATTTATCCCGCCGGGAAAATAACAACAGCGCCCAAGACCCGCCCACAAAGTTACTTGCGTTTGAGATCATTAAAATAGGGCCCGTGATGTCAAAACATAAACAGATATGCACATAAGAAATGCAGAAAAGAAAGTGAGCAATGGCACAGAAACCATCAATCAGGTAGCCTATATTTTGTGTAAGACTGTGCATGTAAACAAAATTAAAAAGTTAAAAGAAAACACCAACTTTTTCATCTGAACCCATTTACAAGGAAGGTTTTCAATCGTTTCCTCACACAAAGCTATCATATGACTTGGAATATTGTGCAAAACTCATATGGACCAGTTTTTTAGGTCATTTTATGGAGCTTGACAGCCGTGAAGACGCTATATGAAAAAGAACAGTGTGAACATTGTTCAAAAGTTCTCCGTTTTTGTTCTACAGACAAAAATAACAACATGCGGGTTTGGAATGACATGAGATAGAATATATAATAACAGAGATTGAATTTTTGGCTGAACCAATTCTTTGATGTTAATGATGTCATTTGAACAGTTACGAAACTAAATGCGTGTCTGCGCGCATTAACGGCTGCTTATGAGGGTGTTTGTGTGCATTTGTGTCTGTGCAGAAGTAGTGACAGTACTGATCTGAATTTAAAAGACCCCCTGTTGTTCTTCACCTAAGTTAAAAGCGTCACATCAGAGTGCTTTCTCCTTTGAGAAACATCAGGCCTATAGGTGCTTCATACGGGTTCCGACCACGCCGCCTCTCCTGCAAACATCAGCTTTCATTTCATCACATCGAGGTTTAAGGCATATTTGACAGCGAAAGGTATCAGACCAGAGAAAGTAAGGTATGGTATCAAGTGTAATTGAATGCGTCAGAGCGGTGTGCGAGTGTGGGAGTCAAATGTAAATGCAGGTATGGAAGTAGGACTGTGTGTCCTTTGATTTTTGCAGCTCTTGTAGTCTCTGGCCTGCTTTGCTTTCTACACATTTTGTTCTATACATTCGGATGAAGTCCAGAGGGCACAAACAAAGGCAGAAATGCTTTCAAGGGAGCACGACAACAACAAATGCGCTCTGATAAACACTGGTCTCCATCCCTGTCATCAACAACAAGCCCAAATTGCCACACTGAAAACAACAAATTAAAGTACAATATGTCAAGTGCAACAGTGACACGTTTGTGACTCCAAAGTCACTTGGCGCCCAACGCGGGGCAGGAACCTTCAGAGTAATAATTGATTTATCAGACGTAGGACAATTTCAGCACATAAGACAGCAGAAAACCTCTTTCTCAGAGCTGTTATATGACAGATGGCTACAAGAGATATAAAAGTAAACTGTGCTATTTTATAACTAGATTAATAGCTACCACAAAACATGTCAAGAACATGTTGACAATGCGTTTTTTATTTTGCCATTATGACATTATTTGTATTATTATTGCACGTCCTTGAATTCTCATTCTCGTAAAAGAAAAACACTGTAAAAAAGTTGCTGAATAACATACAATCAACTTGGATGTTTAAGTCATATCAACTTAAATTACATTAAACGGACTTAAAAATGAGTTGAATCTTGCGTAAGTCATAAAAAAGTTGAAAATTGTTAAAGCAATGTAAAAACACATGTTGTCAGTACTTATTGATCATATTTTTTTTTTTACAGTGAATGTATTTGTTGTTGTACTGCCTTCAATTTATGCATTTTTTACTAAAAATATCACATATATGGATCTAGATTCTAGACTTCAAGATTTAGACTAATTAGCCATTGCTTATGCAGACACCATTAAAGATATTTGAATCTGTAATTACAGCATCTTTAAAGGATACAGAAATGTGATGGACGTAACTTAGGCGCCAGAAACACGACCATAAATATCAATTAGGCAATAGCCATGAAAACTTAGTGAAGTACATAATCCCCTGATGCATGAAGACGCCCATGAGCGGCGAGTTAAAACTGCCGTCGCTCTCCATAAATCTCGAGGATCAAAGACACTCTCTGTGATAGAGGAAGAATTTTTTTACTCTCGCTAATGGGTTAGAAACACAACTGCAACCATCTCCAAGACTACAACCGTCCATTAGCATCGCAACCGAAGGTTCATTCGCCAATCATGTGCCAAGTAATGATTTCCTTTGCAAACAGAAACATGAGCATTTGCAGTAATGAATTGGGACTTCTCACAAAAATGGTACAAATAGGGCCTGAAACTCTTAAAAACTATTTGTATTTTCTCTCCACATTTTTTTTTCTGTCAACATTTTCCCGCCAACTGTTTTAACCATGTTTCCAACGTTTCAGACATGTCTAAATACAGTTTAAAAACATATTTAGCATTTTTTCTAGAATTAATTATTAAATAATAATTATAAAATTGTGATAAAAAAAATATAATGTAATGGATTTATACCAATGTATTAAATAATAATAATAAAAAATCAACAGGATGAGGTGGCAAATTTAGCCTAAATTAAGCGGTCACTTAGTAAGAGACCAAAAGTAGATTTTCATGGAAACCTATGAATTAAAGATTTTATTTGTTTAACTTTTCCTTTTCTTACAACAACTTCGGTAACAGGGTTGAATGGTTGAGCTTTACAAATGCAGTAAACTCATTTTTGTAAAAGCTGTGTGGGGAAAAAAAAGAGATTAGAGATTTTTTATACATCTGATGCGCTTAAAACTAGCTATTTTTCATACTAGGTGAATTCTATGCTACATAATACTCTAATAATAAAAGTATAAATGCATGTTCATGCCAAGGACAGCTGTAAAGATATAGTTCTAAAAATGTTCTAACAGTCATCGCTATAGTCATCTATAACGTTATTGTTGTTGGTGTGACCGTGCCTTAATGGTAGATAAAAATATAATAATAGAAATCTAAATAGTTCACACAAATAAAAAACATGGGATATATCAGATATTTTAATGACTGAGAGAGAAAACAAGCTGTTCACAGTCTATTTTGAGAATGAATGGCGATCGTATAGCGGGCGGTGGCGCGACCGGAAGTATCGCTACCCTACTTCCGGTCTCGGTCGCCATTTTGTGAAATAGGCCTATTGTGCGTCAAATGCTTTAGAAAATAAAAATAATGGGACACCAAAAGTTTAATCATTATTAATATTTGATTTCGTTGAATGTTTTATTTAGCAGTAAAAGCCAATGTAGCCTAGAACTTGTAACTAGCAATTTCGAAGAAAACGAGACACGGATGGTTCTTGGCAGAGAAGTCACTGGTGGGACTGTACTCCGTTAACATCTGAATGATTTTTGTGTCAAACTGACGTAAGGAACTGGAGGTCAAGAATTACCACATCGACCGGTGAGCCTGGAATTCATTCGTATGTCTTAAATAAAAGCGATAATGTTAAATTATGCATGGCCATTTGAGGAATGGGAAATGTATGGCGTTCTACGTCACGCAACTACAGATATATTGCTGCGTACCCGTTTTAAATCTTCTTCTAAAAGAAGCACAGTGATAAACTAGATTGAAACCACGAAGAGGGAATACTCAAGCCGTAAGCATCAGGCGTATAGCCTTCAGCAGATGCATGAACGGGCTGCCGGCTGAAGAACACCCTTCAAGAGTTGGCAGCTGAATCGACTGACAGTGTTGTAGGAAACCCTCAGGCTGCACAACTCAAAGTTCAGGCACTTAAGAAGACCATGAAGAAAACACACACAAATCTGCAATATATCGGCACTGATGCTGCCGTCATAACATTAAGCGGTTTTTGTTTTGTTTAAGAGCGTCTCTAGATATAGAATCAAAAACAGTGTTAGATTAGATTGTTCACTTTTCTGTGAATCAGTTCAAACAGTCATTTTGATTCATTTTTTATCGATTTTTTTGATTAAACCGAAGTCCCCAGATGTTTGATTTATATATATAGCCTAATAATATAACACATATCCCCACATACATCAATATCACACATGTAAGGTAACACTGCAGTTTGTATGCATGTATACACACATATATGTTTTCCCACATACATCAATATCACTCTGCAAGGTAACATGGCATGCAGTCTGTATGTATGCATACATGTAACATTGCATGCAGTTGGATCTGCCAGATGCTTTATTATAAAAAGTTTTTTTTCACACTTTAATACTACAAACACATATTTCGGAACAACAGTAAATGTGGTCTAATGTTGCAGCTGCATTTGAGCTATGAACCATCTATTGTGAAAAACATTGAACACCATCTCCTAATGATAAATACTCAGTCCTGACCCTGAGGCACATGTGCAAACAATGTGTTCTCTAAAACAAGTGCTCGAAGTTCACATGAAATTGCAGTCATTTTAAGATCTGTTTAATGAAGCTAAACACCCCAAACCTAATGAGCATTACTTAAAATAAGGACCATTTCACTTCAATAATGGATTATAAAACCAAGACCCAACTGCAATAACTAGATCCATGCTGCTAAAACAGAAATCCAGCACGAGAGGGGAACATTTCTCAAGCCAATACGTCTTTCACAGCTGAATCATGAGTCAAGTCTTAAACCAATCCGAAAATCCCAGGAAAACAGCATTCATAACCAGCCCGGCGGTCCAGATTGCTATCATCCGCACGCGTGATTCCAAAATCCTCATTCTTTACATAAATTTGGACCTTTTTAACCAGAGATTGTTTCCAGAATCACACAGAGCGCCAAAATTACCACCTGAACCACAACACCACCTGATTCCATTTATTATAAATCTAGTTCATGTCTGCCATGTTGCAAAATTGCATCCAAACAATAAAGCAGTTTGGCTGAAGTTAAACTCTTACAAAACAAGCACAATGATATGAAGGTCACATAACTCTCATATTATGTATCAAATGGAACGCAAACTCGCTTCAGAAGTGGAAATTCTGGTCTAGTGTTAATAATATGACATGTTTCTATCAGACAGATTGATACATCCCCCAAAAGGAAATATCTAGCCAACATTACACTGGCAGAGACACATTTACCACGCTGAGTATTCAGTCTACAGGCCATTAGTGCTTTCGGTTCGCAGTAATGGAGCCCTAAGGGAGCTGCACTTGTTGCGCTGGTTGATTTGTTTATGGTAACCACATTTTGTCAACAGTTTATTGAATGTCTGCTCAATAAACTTGGTAACACCATCCCTTTGTATCAAACCCCACATGAAATGTTTATTTCAACATGGACAGTAAATCCATTTTCATGTACAAGTCAACCCTCATGTTCTGTTGTTATGTATAAAGATACAGTTAAAAAAAGCATTATTCAGATATTATTAAAGCTTTAACCCTTTGTTTTATCATAAATTAGGCTAGATTTAGTCAAAAATGCAGCCATTTGTCAATTACAGAAACTTCAGAAGGAAATCAATTTATTATTTTTCATGAGAGGACGTTTGAAGGATATCATCGGGAATACAGTATGAATCAGATTTTAAAAAGTGAGATATGTGTATAAAAATGCAGTCCAAAAGCAATATTCAGATATTATTGAAGCATTAACCCTTTATTGGATCACAAATTAGGTCAAATTGTGTCCAAAATGTGGAGAAACATGGCAGAATGAAATCAGTTTAGTATATAGGGGACGTTTAAAGGATATGATCAAAAATACGTATATTTAATGTTAAAAAGTGAGATCTGTGTAATACAGTCCAAAAGCAATATTCAGAAGCATTAACCCTTTGTTGGATCACAAATTTAGCAGATGGAAATCAAATTATGATCATTTTTTTCATGGAGGACATTTGAAGTATAGATCTGATATTAAATGTTAAAGCATTTGGAACAGCCATGAACATCTTCAAACTGAGAATGATGATTAATCAAATATCTAGTCGAGGTGATTGTGGGTTTGGTTGCCAGTTTGAGGGAGTGATGCCTTTTAATGATGAATCATTCAGTTACATTTGCTATTAACCTAATAAACTGTTGTGCTGTAAATGCAACCCTGCCATTTATACCGAGTTCTGTGTGCGCATCTGATGGATCTGTACAACACACTGCATTATTATTCCTACTAAAACACAAAGATGGCACTGCATTTAAAAGCCATCAGGGAGTCACAGTTTAGCAGACAATCTCAGCCAGATGCTTTATTAAAAAAATGACACTCATACCAGGGTTAAACCATAATCTATTGCAAATAAACAACTTTATATCTTCTACAAACTACTTTATATCCTCAGCTCATTTAAATGTGGATGCAGTTCTGGTCCTGGATGATCCCACGGCATGTTCCCTTTACCTGACACACCCAGTTCAGGTCTCGAAACTTCTACTGAGGATCTGATTAAATAAATCGGGTATTTTAAGTAAGACAGACATCCAAAAGGTGCATTTTTTGGGGGTTCTCCATGCAGAAACCTGAACTACAGGAACTTTTATATTCTCCAAAAAAACAAAGTCCTCAAGAACCTGAAAGACGGTTCTTGGAAAAAGAGGGTAAAGACCATCAGAGGACCTTTTTAAAGAGTCTAAGTTCAAAAGATCTCTAAACAGATGTACTTTTACAACTTCAGCAATTAGTTAAAACACATTTTCTTCTACTACAACTTCTACAAATAAGAAAGTATGTTTATGGATTTAGCCAGTCAGCAAAGAGCTCTTTCTCAGTTACACGTCAAGTTATGTATAGGTCAAATAAATATAGAGCCTAAGCGTTAGATAGATAGATAGATAGATAGATAGATAGATAGATAGATAGATAGATAGATAGATAGATAGATAGATAGATAGATAGATAGATCATAAAAAAGTTTTATATCAATATACATATTTCTGCAATAGATGCGTTAATAAAGTAGAGTTTGAAATGCCTTACCATGCTCAGCTCCAGCCACTGTCAGCGTTTTAACCAGCAGAATTAATCCCGACATGCTCAGAAATGCCAAAATAAAGTCGGACATCGTGGCTGGATGTAGTCCCGAGCAGATCCGTTCTCCGCCAGCGCCGATGATGATGATGATGCCCAAGTTGAGTGTGAGAGAAGCCGGTCTGACGCCTCGCAGCGCAGCTCCTCCCGCAGGTGTGCGTGTGTGTGTGTGTATGTGTGCTGCGTGCGTGCGTGCGTGCGTGTGTGACTGTACGGACAACACAGACTGCGTGCGCCTCCGTTTGAGGATAACGAGGTAGGATGGGGGAGAGAGAGAGAGAGAGAGAGAGAGAGAGAGAGAGAGAGAGAGAGAGAGAGAGAGAGAGAGAGAGAGAGAGAGAGAGAGAGAGAGAGAGAGAGAGAGAGAGAGAGAGAGAGAGAGAGAGAGAGAGAGAGAGAGAGAGAGAGAGAGAGAGGAGAGAGTCCTATCACAAGACTGAATAATGAGAAATGAGATTATGCATGTGGTGGACACTCGACAGAAAGACAGACAGACAGATAGACAGATAGATAGATAGATAGATAGATAGATAGATAGATAGATAGATAGATAGATAGATAGATAGATAGATAGATAGATAGATAGATAGATAGATAGATAGATAGATAGATAGATAGATAGATAGATAGATAGATAGAAAACAGATTTATCATAGATATATGATGACTAAATTGTATATGTATGTGTGAAAATTGTATATGTATGTGAATCCAGAATAAAAAGGATGAGGAAGGAAACCGTATACAGAAAGGAGGAAGCACAGGAAGGAAGGACATTGGATGAAGGTTCAATGTCTACAAGAAACGTCCAACACATGATCCAAGCCATAGAACCACTATTCCAACATGAGCACTTCCGTCACTCTGTCGTCCTCTATGTGGGTCTCTGACTGGCCCACAGGTTTAGGTATCGATTTCAACTCCAGGCGCTTAAAACAAACAAACAAACAAACAATAAAATACCACACCATGAAGTCCCGCGCCAAGAAAACAATGAACATCAGCGCGTGAAGCCTGTTGCTTTATATCCACGCGAGGATCAGCAGGGACCAGAGAAACCAAAGCTAATGTAATTCGATGAAATCCAATTCTATCAATCTGGTTCAGGAACATGTTTCTGGCAGCTAGTTGATCTGGCGGCGGTTTTTGATGCCTTTATCTGGGTTTCATATGATGGAACAAAAAGTACAGGCACCAAAGCCCTGCGATTATTGGTTTCTTGCACCATTATGGTTACAAAAGAAACAGAGGCCAAGTCCTCTGCCTTTTCATGTGGATGAATTCATTCCCTCCACTCAAACGGGACAAAGAAACACACACAGTGATTCAATAAACTCGCTTTTTAATGCAGTTTTGCCATGTTTGTCCTCAGATCTAAGCAGGTGTCCTTGGCGCCACAGAACGTGTGAAACATCCAGCTGAGCTCTCGCACGTCAGCGCGATGCTAACGCGAAAACATCTGCAATTCATGAGCTTTCAGATGTGGAAACGCAGCGAACTTTGGTTTTCTGTTTCAAAAACATTTGCCATGAGGTATTCAAAATGAGGTTTTTAGGAAGTGAGCGGCCGTGTCTGCGCAAAACTCTTTGCTGTGATTTTTGGGACTTGGTCTGACAACGTTTCCAGGAATTTCCCATGATGCTCTAGGGCGATTTTGTTCAACAATTTTCCTCGATTTAACAAGTCTGGGAATCTTTGAACGACATTTTAGGTTTGAGACAACGCGTGAAGCTGCTAAACATTATGCAAAACAACAAGAATGAACATTGCTTTAACAAAAATGCATATATTCGCCTAGATGTGAGCGGAGCTGCCAAATGCATATGAATATGTAGGCCTAAATATTGACGTAAAATATTTGTATATCAGTAAAACAAGCTTTTTTGTCAGTGTTATTGCAAAAACTCTAAATGATTTTGTTTAACAATAAAACTAAATAATATTAATAATAAAAAAATAGGTTAAATTAATGATAAGTATAAATAATAGCAGGCCTAGCTAATCATTTCTTAAAACAGCTAAAAGTAAACATTAAAAAATTAATAATAATAACTATTATTGTTAATATGAAGTAGTTAATAATAATTATGAATACTGTTATTATTATTAATAGCTAATAATACATGTTATTATTATTAATGAAAACACAAGGAAAACAGTTCAATAATATAATTTTATTGTTTATATTAATAACCATAATATCAAACAACTTTATAAATAATAATAAATAATAAAATAAATAAATTTGAAAAATAAATAAGTAATGTTATTATTAAAGTGTCTTGAATGTGTATATTATTTAACTTGTATTATTAATGGCTAATAATTATTATTAATAGCTAACAACAACAACGATTGTTATTATTATTATGGAAAATATTTAATATAATAAATAAATAATAATAATAACCCTAATAATTATAAACAACTATTTGAATAATAACATAACTTCATTATTATTATTATTTTAAAGGAAAAATAAGGTAAAACTTTGTACTGCAGTGCTACAAACAACTTTCTCTGCAAACATGTCCTTAACTGCCAAAGCAACTGTCAAAGCCATATTTCCTGTGTACAAAGTCACTTCCAGACACAATTATTGGTTGACAATAATAATGCCCTCAATTTCAAAGCATAGATCACTGTATATATGCGCGTAAGCAATCACATCCTTCACAATCTGTGCTTTTCAATATAATAGAGAAGAACAGAGTGTCTTTATTACCCAAGTTATCATAAATAAAAGCCATACACAAGCCTGGGAGAGAGTGATAGACAGTGTGAGCGTACACACACATCCATCCTGGTGTGTGTGAGAGTGTTTTACTGCCACCTACAGAACGTCCACACAAACACGGAGAGGTTAGCTCAAAATAGGAAACAACATTTTCTCCTGCATGTTTTTTTTTTTTTTCATTTTTGAAGCTGGCGGTTGGTGGAAATCTTGTATTCTGACTGGCGCTGACCCATTAAAAACCCGAGGAGACTTTACTTTAGGATGTCACAGCTGTGTTTGAGTGCTCTCTCGTGGCATTCTCTCCCCGTTGAGCCGTACGAGAAACCCCACCGCACTTCTTCCTTAGCTCAACCAGACACAGACCCCTGGTTTCCCAACTTCCTAATTGGCCACAGCTCTAGAATGGCCTGTGACTCCAAAAGCCCCAGAATTTCAATCAAGCTGCACAAAAGAGGCCTGTGTTTCTCCGAGTCCTTCTCCATCTATCCATTCAGCCCATGTTTGTCTGTCTCTCTCTCATTCTTCTGCAGTCTTCCTCACATTGATGGACAGGTACTAAGGTCATAAAGTCATCTTCTACCTCTCGCATGGGGCTAAAATCTGGCCGTCACTCGGTAAATAATTAAAACAGGACGACGGTTTGTTATTGAATGCTGAAAAGATCTGGAGCCACTTATATCTCTGCTGAATTACAGATGCTTAAACCGTTATTTATGGCATTACCAAATAATATGCCATTAATACTTTTTAAAAAGCATTAATAATTCTTTTCTTCATGAATTGTATTAATAATTAATATAAATACAATATATAAAATATATACAATGTATAAAATATGAATAAATAAAACATATATATAGCCTATGTGTGTAATAGGAAAAATAAATTGTTAGGTGCAACATTTTCTCATGCTCTATGGCTCTCATTTATTATAGGTTGGTAAAAATTATTATTATTATTAAATGTACAATTTCATATATATTAGTGCAGTCAAATCGAATAATCCCAGCTAACATACAATTTTTTTGTTTACATCACATATATCATCACATCGCATATACACACATACAGAGACATATATATAATATATATAAATATAATACAATACACCCCCCCACACACACACACCCACCCACACAATGTAAACAAAAACGTTTACGTTAGATGTGATTAAAATAGCAATAATAAAGCACTAATGTATGTATATATACAGCATGTATATACACACATATACACTGTATATAATATATAATTAATTACTATTTTATGTATGACTCTACATTAAGTAGTAGTAATATGATTTAGTTATTTATACACCCACATAGCCTACATATACATAAGTGTATATAGAGAGACAGATTTGCAAACATCATTCTGTCCATTATTGGATGACGTGGTGCTATAAGGTCATGCTTACAGTCTTTTTTTTTCTTTTCTTTTTTTTACATGGAGTTGATAATTTTCATTTGCTGTGAAATACTGCTATCTACAGGAATCCACAAGCACACTCACCCTCGATTACTGCTGTATGTATTATGCGCTGGACATGAAATAATAATAATAATAATAATTAAATAAAAATAAAATCATCTGATTCATTGTTTGATAAGGTAAGACAACATTTTTAAGCCAATTTGAATTATGTTTGGAAAAGAATACTTGTCTTACTGTTTCTGTGTTGTTTAAACATGACTTGTATATTTATAATCATATCTGTTTTTAATATGCAGTCTGAACATAGCATTATTTTGGGGTTGTATTTCTGCTCTGTTTGTTTGGGCTGCTACCGAGGTGCTGTTCGGGTTTCACTGTCTTCCACTTGATTCTTGCCTGCAGAAACAAACAACCAATCCTGTACAGAACACAGCAAAAACAGACTCATGAAACCAATTTACACACATTCTGCTGACTGAAACAGAGTTTGCCAGGAGGGGGTTACAGACACTTCCAGGCATCTGTAACACCACACACAAAAAAAGCAAAGGGCAACAGTTATGTGGTTTGCATTACAAATGAACACAGTGAACTGACACTGACATAAAACTGGATCAGTTGCCAAGGAAACCATATGCACAGTAATTACAAATATCTTCACCTTGATACAGCAAACAGAGATGTCAGGGGTTCATTCTTTTTATAAATTGAAGTTATTTTAATGAGTTTGGCATCTTACCATATTTGACGTGTGCAATACAAGTCTACTGTAAAATGTGTAAATTATATACATAAGTCAGTTTTATTCTTTTATAGCCAACATCATTATTAATTATAAAATAATATCATATAATTAATAATACAATATAATATAATATAATGTATCATTATTACCGGGATATGCACGAAACAACACTGCCACCTTGTGTTCACACCTCTTCCACACAATCCAGGACACCCTTAAAGGGATAGTTCACCCAAAAATGAAAATTCGCAAGCCATTGTCTTCCATGGTATTTTTTTTCCTACTATGGAAGTCAATGGCTACCGTCAACTGTCTGGTAACACCCTTTTAAAATATCTTCTTTTGCGTTCAACAGAAGAAAGAAACTCATACAGGTTTGGAACAACTTGAGGGTGAGTAAGTAGGCTAATAACAGAATTTGCATTTTTGGGTGACCTATATCCCTTTAATGCAAATGTAAACAATAACATAAATTTGGTATAATAGGCCATGCTACCTTTTTCCAAACTCTGGTCTTGATTCATTATACATCAACCAAAACAAATCGCAATCATGTATTAGATTTACATTTAAAAACGTTAATTTATTGTTACTACAGAGACTTGTTTAGACTTGCCTGCTGGCACTTTAGTAGCCTACCAAGAAGGGATGGCTTACGAACGTCCCATTCTGCTACGTCTACACGAGTATGTTCATTAAAGTCAACTTTTTAAAAGAACAACGCATTAAATCCAACTTTGTTTTCATTAAAAGTCTCATTAAAAATAAAAATAAAAAGTTTAGAAGTAACGTACTTAAACTTGGTTAGTTAATTATTCATGAGTAGGCGTCGCTTTCATTTTAGGCCTAGATAAACGGGTACGGTAAAGTCTTACTTTTAATAGCTTTTTTCATAGTATGGCACGTGAAAACGTATATTAAAAATGTAAGTTAATAAAAGACACTTTAAGTTTAGAAAGGCTTCCTCAAGCCTTATGTCAATACTTAATTATTCACGAGTAGGCGTGTCTCCCCAGAGGCCCCATGTTCCTCATACAAAAAGTGCATGTAGTGCATGTAAGTGTGACCAAGTTGTACGATTAAACAAAACTTACCCTAGATTCGGAATCAACGAAAAGCAAAACTTGACTGGATCAATCCAGGCCCAGGCTGGAGGAGCACATG
The DNA here is from genome assembly GCF_029890125.1 of Rhinichthys klamathensis goyatoka. Taxonomy (NCBI): domain Eukaryota; kingdom Metazoa; phylum Chordata; class Actinopteri; order Cypriniformes; family Leuciscidae; genus Rhinichthys; species Rhinichthys klamathensis. The sequence goes on along the minus strand of NW_026606664.1, from coordinate 4,266,337 downwards.
GCGGCGACGGAGTCCAGTTTAAGCCCCGCGGTGGAGTCGGTGGTGCCGGCTTGTATGTTCGCACCTGACCCGGGTTGCGCGGAGGATTCGCCCGGCGCTGAGCTCAGCGACGCCGGGGACAACCAGAACGGAGAAGCCGAGGATCATTTAGACCTCACCAGCAAGGTGGCTTTCAGGCCTGACAGCTGATCTGAACGCTTCTCTGTGTGTATGAATCAATACAAGAGTTTATTTGATTAATGCGTGGTTTTGAAACACAATTACCAAGTTTGAATTCAGTGCAAACGTTGCATGAGTGACACGTCGGCTGTGCGTGTGAACGCCAACTGGCATTACATCAACAGTGCTGAGACCCCAAACTTATGTGCGTGTACTGTACGCGATCTAACCTAAACTTGATTCATTTTGTGATAGGGTGGATTTTAGGGTGGGCTGTTGCATTTTAATGGATGTAAAACTGCACTATGAAAAAGTTTATCTACAAATTTAGGGGTTTATAGGTCCTCATAAAATTTATTTGGACACTTAAGTCAAGCTTAAAAATGTACAAATATCATTAAATTAGATTTAGAATGACAAAATATCAAACAAAGTTCATTTTATTATTATTTTAAAATTAATTTATACATAAAGATGTATCTTAGGTTTGTAATAATACAAAATAATAAATTATATTAGATTTCAATATAACTATAAATAAAAAATAAAGTTTAATGGCAAAAATTGCTCAGAAAAGGGACAGTTGTAACTGGCTGTCTAAAGCAGTGAAATTCATTTTATTAAATTGAGTTTTGTTTTAATAATTTAAATAAAAATATAAATTTTTTGTGAAAGGTTTTGTTTGAAGAGTATGCTTGTGCTATCATTATTTTGAAATATATATATTGTCATGCAATTTAATGAAATTCATAAACTTCTTCATGGAAGCTTTCTGCCAGGGAATAAAAAATAAAAAAGATAATTGCGAGTTATAAACTCAGAATTGTGGGGATACTGTATAAACTTAGCCTGGATGCCAGCCCGAACCCCGCCCACAACATTTTTTGATCGGGAATGAGTATGACGAAGTCAGGCTAGTATAAACTCACAATTCTGAGAAAAGTCAGCTGGCAATTCTGACTTTTTATATCTCACAATTCTGAGAAATAAAGTCTGAACTGTGAGATAAAAAGCAATTACCTTTTTTAAATTTTTTATTGCATGGTGGAAACAAGCTTCCATAGTTCTTTGTTTTACATAAGTCTCCAAATTCCTTTTGGCGTCACTGTATATAGATATTAAATAAATGAGATGCAAACCAATATTTTGGTATTTTCAATAAAGTTATATAGTTAAATGCATTCTCAGCAAATCTCTCTTTTTTTCTAAAAGTTACTTTAATAATGCAATGATGTTTTTTGTTGTCAGTTTGCACTGGTTAGCCCTACAGGAGAGCAGTATGACTGTTTACAAAAGCAGCTGCGAGAACGAATGGAGGAAGGATGTGGAGAAACCATCTATGTGGTTGGCATGGGGACAGGTAAGGTTGTTTATTCCCAAATGTAAATGGCCTATTTAGAATGCTGATACATTCTTGGTGTCTCTGTCTCTCAGACGGTGGTGATTATGGTTTGGATGAGCGGGATATGGAGGCATCTGTCGCTACGGTGCAGTCTCTTTGCGAACAGGTTGACGGTGACCTGATTCTGCTGAGAGAGAGGACGGAGACGGCGGGACGTGTCCACGATTATCTCATCAGGCGCCGCGTGGGAGAGGCAGACTTCTTGGAAGTCAGGTTAGAAGAGGTTTTCGCAAGGAACTTATATAAAAAAAAAAGTTTTTTTTTTCTTAAAGAAACTTTGTACACATTCTTGCCTCAGAGTGGCGGTCGTAGGTAATGTAGACGCTGGAAAAAGCACACTACTAGGCGTCCTAACCCATGGCGAGCTCGACAACGGTCGCGGATTCGCCCGTCAGAAGCTCTTCCGCCACAAACACGAGATGGAAAGTGGCCGGACCAGCAGCGTCGGCAATGACATCCTGGGTTTTGACCAGGAAGGCCAGGTGGTCAACAAACCGGACAATCACGGGGGGAGCCTTGACTGGACAAAGATCTGCGAGAGGTCGTCAAAGGTCATCACATTCATCGACCTGGCGGGGCATGAGAAGTACCTGAAGACCACCGTATTCGGAATGACTGGCCACCTGCCAGACTTCTGCATGCTAATGGTGAGAGGGGGTAGGTGTGCCTCAAGGGTACGTACTGGGCAGGTTAACGTTTAATGAACTTTGTTTTTTTCTTTGTCATGAAGGTGGGAAGTAATGCTGGAATCATTGGCATGACTAAAGAGCACCTCGGTCTCGCTCTGGCCCTCAACGTTCCTGTTTTTGTAGTCGTAACTAAGATAGACATGTGTCCCGCTAACATCTTACAAGGTAACGCAAATCTTTTATTTTTCTCCAGGAGTTTTATCAACAGCATTTGTGGCATAATGTTGATTAGTGTAGACATTAAAGGGATAGTTCACTTTGAAATTAATTTTTGATATGTTTTAGCTTACCTCAAGGGCATCCAAGATGTAGGTGTCTTTGTGTCCACAGTATTTTCAATTTTGATATTTTTAGGTCAAACCGTTCTTGTCTGTCAGTCATATAATGCAGGTCTATGGTCACCACCTCAAAGAGCATGCACAGAGAAGTCCAAATTAAACATGATTTAATGACTCGTAAATGTAAGTACACATTGATGGCCTAAGACACGAAACGAGCGGTTTGTGTGAGAAAACGCACAGTATTTATATTGTTTTTACCTCTTGTAAACACAGCCACGTCCAAGTGATCTGAGGGCGCGGGCGCTTCAGTCTGCGCAAGCGCCGGAAAGCGCCGGAAGTGGTCTCTCGCGCGTGTTCGTCACTCATTGTTTACACAGAGCAGAGATTGTAGGTAAGACGGCTAATTAAAAGGGTACTAATTTGCGCTTATCCGTGATGTTTAAACCGTCGTAAAAGAAAACAATTCCAAAGAAATAAAAAATAAAACAATTGTATGAGTGACGTACACGCGCGAGAGATCACTTCCGGCGCTTGCCGGAAAAGACCGAAGCGCCCGCACCCTCAGATCACTTGGACGTGGCTGTGTTTACAAGAGGTAAAAACGATATAAAAACTGTTCGTTTTCTCACACAAACCGCTCGTTTCGTGTCTTAGGCCATCAATGTGTACTTACATTTACGAGTCATTAAATCATGTTTAATTTGGACTTCTCTGTGCATGCTCTTTGAGGTGGTGACCATAGACCTGCATTATATGACTGACAGACAAGAACGGTTTGACCTAAAAATATCAAAATTGAAAATACTGTGGACACAAAGACACCTACATCTTGGATACCCTTGAGGTAAGCTAAAACATACCAAAACTTAATTTCAAAGTGAACTATCCCTTTAATTTCATCTATTACTGCATCCAATGACAATATCACCAAGATATGGGTGAGTGGAATATACCGGTAGATTTAATATTCGACTGAATTGTTTTTTTGCTTTCATAAAAACTAGAAGCAGGCCCTTTCTGGTATCCTTGCACATTTCATGCAAAAGTTATAATGTTTATGAAGTTGTAAGAATACAGTATAACGAACTAAACGAAGTAAAAAAAACATATTCTTAATCAAAAATATTCCACAAGTGCTGTCAAAAGTTAATGTAAAATATCAAACTAGCCTTTCGACCCTGACAAACCTGACAGTCGTATTTGTCTTTGTTTGTGCTGTAGAGACACTAAAGTTATTACAGAGGTTACTCAAATCTCCAGGATGCAGAAAAATTCCAGTTTTGGTGCAAAACAAGGATGATGTCATCGTAACAGCCTCAAACTTCAGCTCAGAGAGGTAATTTGACCAAATTTTTGCCTGTCAGCCAATAAAATGGGAGAATCTTGTGGTTTTTTGACATTGGGCCACTAATCAACCACCAAGAACGAAATTAATAAAAAAAATAGTTTTTATTACTTTTTGAAAATGTTACAACTCCTGTGACTATATTTAAATTGATTATGTGAAAAAAAATCTGTTTTGGAAAGCAAGATTTTGGAAAAGTTAACACTTTTTTTCCCCACATTTTTTTTAAATTTTTCACCCCAAAGAATCTTCGTAAGCATCAGCTTGAGAGTTATTAATGTCATCTGAAATAATAAATGCACACTAAATCAAAGCATTCTTTTTGTGGCTAGGATGTGTCCGATATTCCAGATCTCGAATGTGACGGGTGAAAACATGGACTTGTTGAAAATGTTCCTGAACCTGCTGTCCCCCAGAACCTCATTTAAAGATGACGAGCCCCCGGAGTTTCAGATTGATGACACGTATTCAGTTCCGGTATGCCATATACTGTCCTTGTCTTTCTCTCTACCTCTTCCCCAGTCGTTTTAACCACTTGTACTGTATGTTCCTCAGGGTGTAGGCACTGTAGTATCAGGGACTACTTTACGTGGATTAATACGGCTGAACGACACATTGCTCCTCGGTCCAGATCCTCTGGGCGTCTTCATCCCCATCGTTGTCAAATCCATCCATCGCAAACGCATGCCTGTTAAGGAAGTGCGCGGTGGGCAGACGGCCTCGTTCGCCCTGAAGAAAATCAAGCGCTCGTCTATCAGGAAGGGAATGGTAATGGTGTCGCCCCGCCTCAACCCACAGGCATGCTGGGAGTTTGAGGCTGAGATTCTCGTACTCCACCATCCGACGACGATTGCGCCGAGATACCAAGCTATGGGTGAGTAGAAGAGACAAATATAAAATTTGTGACTGCATTTTTGTTACTCATGATAACAAATAGTTAACATTATTTTATTATCTTAAACTTTTATTATCTTATTTTATTTATTTATCTTAAATATTTAATAAAAATATTGTTAAATAAAAATAGTTTCTTTTGATATTATAAATTGAATTAACATTATTTTTATACAATCTATATTATTTATAAATATAAATATTTAATAATTTTTTTAAAATATTTTTGTTTCTTGTAATATTAAATGTTTTAATAAAATATTTAAAACAAGATTTAAATACAAATATAAATAAAAAAGATTCTAAATAAGATACTTGGATTCTTAAAGCAGTAAATATTTATTTAAAATTGTATTTATTTAAAAATCCAACGATCTCATTATTTATACTTTAGACATCAGAAAAAGGTAAAAAATTATTCAATATTGATTTTCTAAAAATTAATTTTAATTAATTTTACTCTTAAAAAAACTGAAAAAGAAATTTGATCCACCTTTTGCATATTTTTATAAATATTTATATATTATTTATATATAGATCATTAATAATATATAAATATTTTGTCAGATAACAAGGATATTATTTTATTTTATTTTTATTTCATGTTTTCATGTTTTATTTAGACCAATATTATAAATCTACTCTATTTTACCTTTATGAAATTGGGTATAAAAAAGACAATTGTTTAATACTTTTGAAATGTGAATTAAATTCGAATTTGGAGAAAAAAGATTTTACATTTATATGTTGTGTTAGAACCAACAGTATAGTATACATTTATACAGTTTTACCTTATGAACTATTTGTTATATATATATATATATACATTTTTTTTCCTTCATAAATCTACTTAAATATATGAATATTTATATGAAAATTTGAAAATTCGACTTTGAAATTCTCTCAACAGTTTCACCCTCATATTTGCAACTGTTTATCACTTTTGTGTCATAGTTCACTGTGGCAGTATCAGACAGACCGCCACCATAATCGGCATGAACAAAAACTGTTTACGGACGGGGGACAAAGCCACCGTACACTTCCGTTTCATCAAAACCCCTGAGTACCTTCACACGGACCAGAGACTCGTCTTCAGGGAGGGCAGGACCAAGGCCGTGGGCACTATCACTAAGGTCAGAGGTCATACGCTCATGAAAAGAGTTTAAAAACATAAAATGTGACCTTGACTTTTTTTTTAAAAATGAAATTCTTTATGTAAGAACTTTTTTTCAGAATTGCGTTATATATATATATATATATATATACATATTCAAATGTTTTAGCTGGCAATTGTAAGTTTATATCTGACCTTTTTTTCTCAATTGAGAATTTATATCTTACAATTCTGACTTTTTCTGCAATTGCGAGTTTACATCTGACAATTCTGACATTTCTTCAAAAAAAATGTATTGCGGAATATAAACGTGCAATTCTGAGAAATTCTGAAAAGTCTAAATTGTGAGATAAAAAGTCGCAATTACTTTAATTTTTTACGTGGTGGAAATAAGCTTCTGTACATATCATCCCTAAATCAAAATAAAATAAATTTTACATGTATAATAAAACACATTGATGACAATATATATATATATATATATATATATATACTCTATATTTTAAATACTTTTATATTTTTATTTAAATATTGTTGAATAATTTAATTATACAGGTGAAACTCGAAAAATTAGAATATGTCAGTAATGTTCATTTATGTCTGTAATTCAACCTAAAGGTGAAACTAATATATTATTCGTTTTTTCATAAGCTGTAAACCATAATCATCAAAATTATAACAAATAAAGGCTTGAAATATCTCACTTTGCATGTAATGAGTCTATATAATATATTAGTTATACCTTTAAGTTGAATTACTGAAATAAATGAACTTTTGCACGATATTCAAATAAAAAACAAATGCATTACTTTTAATGGCAGTAGCAATACCATCTTAGTGGTCCAAAAAAATAGGTTTCATATTCTTTGAAAATTCGAATTCTTTCTATTCTTTTTATTTTGATGTAAAATATGACGTTCTTGGCAGGTTCTTTGAGTTGTATCCATCTGAATCGGTTTTACTGTATTGGCTGACAGTATGAAATATGCATGATTGACGTCTCTACAGTAAATAAGGATTCGTTACCTTCCAGCATGAGTCATAAAAACTGGCGATGCATTTCCGTTATGAAACTCCTGTCTGTTGTCTGTGCGTGTACGACAGCTGCTTCAAACCAAGCCTCTGGCCAAGATGCAGTCTACCAAGAAAACATTTTCACAGGTGGAAGGGTCTTCATCAGCCAGCGAGGAAGCTACACAGATGGAAGGAAGCCCTCAAATGGGACTACTGGTGAGAGAAACTTTATTGCATATACTGGCTTCACATCTCTTTTGATTTAAAGTTCCCTTCGGGCTGTATGTAACATTCATCTCCAAACGTTAACGGATACTTGCGGTCCCTTGAAATTTCTCGACCCTTTTCATCCCCAATACACCAAAACCTCCCTTTTCTCTTTTGCTCTTCTCCTCTGCCTTTGTGTCCAGCAGGGGATGAGGAGACGCTTTTTTAAAGGTGAAAACAAAGAGAATGAGTAAAATAAATAAATAAATGAAGATGAGAAATAAATGTGAAGTAAAGGTAAAGGGGTTTTTAAGCCCTTTAAGGTCAAAACTCTTTAAGCCTCTTAAAATTTAAATTTTCACTAGTTTAAATCACAGAGGTATGATTAAGAGCAAAACGTTCATGACTATAAAGGACATTAGAGTCTTAATGTAATGCATTAGGCTGATTTATTTCCTGAACAGTATTTGAATGCAACAAATCACCTAACTCTTTCATTAGACTTAAAGGTTAATTGTTTTTTTCCATTAATGGTCGCTGCAGACCAAATTCTGAGTTTGTTTCTATTTAAATGGTGTTCAAATAATAAAGCTGTCTTTATTCACCATTATTGAGACCTTAAATTAAAGGTTTATGAACATAATTTATTTAAATTTCCCACAAAGTCAATTCATTTTAGTCGTTAATTGCCATTAATTAAAAAGTCTACAGAAACTATAAGCTTTAGCTGATAAACTGTTAAGTTCAGGAAATAATAGTCTGAGATGCATTTAATGACAAAAAAACTAAAGAGAATTGTGTCAAAATAAGTTTCATTTGTTTTGTTAAGGAGAAAATTACTTAAAAAAACAACATTTAATATGTATTGGTTTATTTTATGTGATGACATGACTAACTTTAATGTGCTTTTAATACACAATTGAATGTAAAAAAAGAAAAGAAAGAGATTTGTGAAAATAAATAAAATATATGTATTCTTTGTTTTTCTAAGTAGAAAAAAAAAAAATCGGCAAATTTGGCAAACTTTAAAAAAACGATTGACCAGTGAGAAACTCCCCTGATCTCTAGTAACCACCCATGAAAGAAGGATCTAAATATTTTGGTTTTGTGGTTCTTATAATCTCGTTCAGTTGAAATTTGCTCAAATTCAATCCAAACTTTAATTGCCATTAACTTAAATGGAAAAAAAAAGTAAAAAAATGAAAGATAATTTTGTTAAATTTAGAAATTACTTGATTTTGACAAACTGATAAAAGCCCAACATTGTTATGGGGAACAAAATGTGTTTTTCAAACAACATGGTATTTTTAAGTGAGACTTCTATTGTCAAAAAAACCCACAAACTTGAATGTGCTTTAAAATTCAAAATAATATATTTTTTTACAATAAGGCCATGATTTAATTTGTTTTGCTAAGATGAAAATGACAAACCAATCAGTATTTATTTATTAATTTATTCTAACTATTATTCAATGTTTCTTTTTTTTATTGAAATGACATGATTTAAACCAGTGGTTCTCAACCTCTCCTGCAGGGACCCCCTGACACACCATGTTTCTGTTTTAACCCTGAAATGGCACACCTGATTCAATTAATTGAAGGCTTAATGAGTAGTTGACTAATTGATCAATTAACTAATTCCTACTTCCTACTCTAATAATGACTCATTAAGCCTTTAATTAATTGAATCAGGTGTGCCATTTCAGGGTTAAAACAGAAACATGGTGTGTCAGGGGGTCCCTGCAGGAGAGGTTGAGAACCACTGATTTAAACTGATAAAAAACAGTAAAACTTTACAATATAAGGTTTCATTAGTTAACATTAGCTAACTACTTTAGTTAACATGAACTAACAATGAACAATACTTCTACAGCATTTATTAATCTTAGTTAAAGGTGAAATAAGTAACTGTTTTACCTTAACCGAACAGCTTTGGAGTCATTGTAATGTTTATATTACTGATTTTGTGTTGAATGGTGGTCATCTCGCACCCCCCTGGTGCCTGTGAGCCGCAAAACCACCCTTGCAACTTTGGGCTTTACGGCAAAAAACAGATCTGATAAAATTCTGATTTACATGTGGTGTTCGAGGCGCGCATACAATACAGACTGCCGACAGTTAAACAGGGCGCGCGCAGCTCTTAAAGGGGCCATACCTTATTTCCACTCGTTACAGCGTCCATCCTACTGAACAGGTACCGGTGTACAGGGGGAGGGGATCCGGCCGTGAGTGCGAGCCATCTCTGCGCGAGTGCTATTCACGACAGTACAAGTGCTCCACAGCAACTCTAGGGGTCGCTGTTTGACAAAAACGGAATTCCTACTTAGTGCTGCTTTAATGCTAATTTCTGCATTTACTAATACATTTTTAAAAGCAAGTTGTATTTGTTAACAATAGCTAATGCACTGTGAACTAACATGAACAAACAATGAACAGCTGCATTTTAATTAACATTAACAAAAGATTAGTAAATACTGTAACAAATGTCTTCTCGAAAAACCTAATATTTTTAAAGTGAGATTTCAATTTTAAAAATGAACTTTAATGACAAATAAAAAAAATCAACTATTGACCAGTGAGAAACTCTAGAAACCACCCTAAATAATTCGTTTTTCATCGTCTCTTTCAGTCTGGGGGAAGTGGTCGACGGCGTGGCGGACATCGGCACAAAGGCAAATCATCACTGAGCAGCGGCACTGGACCGGCAACTACAGCTACTGGAGTGAGCGGCAACTGAGGTTCCTCCATCTCTTCTACCATTACTACTGGTCGTCTGACTTCAACATTTTAAGTGAACACCAGAGGGCAGTAAAGCCTTTATTTTCCTTTTTTTGTTTGCTCTCACTAAACCTCCTTAATTAGAAACGTTCATCTCCACTGACACAATCGTGCCAAAACCCTGACTGACAAGCAGCTGTTGTGTTCCTCGTCCACACGCTCTTTTTTTCTTTCTCACCCTTATCAAACCCTTTTACTTAATATTCTGTCAGCCATTGGAGTCTTAACATCCTGCAATAAACACCCCGAAATCCCGGATTTTGTAGCCGGAATGTTTCCCCGAGGACCCAATTAAGGAGCCTACGACTGAATCCCTGTTTGTGTTCAGCGATTTTGCAGCGATGTCATTTTCCTCCTTCAATTGAATTTGGCAAATGCTAACGGAGATGAAAGGGAGAAATCTGTTCTGCTTGTCAATCTCTCATGCCCCCTCATCCTCTGATTTTAATGAGCGTTGTAGCTGCCGAGACGCACACATTCACGGCAGATACATAAAACCGGTCCCTCTCGGAGCACCACAAATTAGGTGGCTTTCTGCTCTCCCATGTTGCTTTTTCATTTCGTGACCCAGCATTACTTTCAAAAGGTCTCACCTTTTCAACGAAGAACAGGGAGCTAACTGAGACGACGTGTGGCATTTCATTTGGATTTCTGTTTTCACTTTCTTATTAAACCATTTTTTCTGTCTATTCTTATTTATTCTAGACTCTTTTTCCAATTTATTTACCTGTGCGAGCCACTTTTGAGTAGCGAGAGTAAACCTTCAAATAAAATGAACAAACGTTGACTAATTCACCCACAAACGACAATTTGGTCATTTAGTTACCGCCATGTCATTCCGAATCAGCACGACTTTCTTTTTTCGGTGGAAGAGTTGTTGTTTCCCATGCAATTACAATTAACGTTTTTATTTGATCAGTCACTTTTTCTGTAATTTGACGGATCAAATGTAAAGAAAGTGTGGGAAACAAAACTAAATTTAAGTGTTTTATTTATATTCTTCCTCTACTGTTAATCATTGTAAGTACATCGAGTCAGTATTCAAGTCAGTAAAAAAAGTACCATAAAAGAGATCCATAATATTTGTGAGCTATATTTCAAGTCTTCTCAATTCGTATGATAGCTTTGTGCGGGAAACTATTTAAGTTGTTATCTCTTGATATACTTCTCCTACTTTTTAATCTTTGTAAGCAAATCGAATGAATCGTTCAGATGGTTTTGTGACTCAAAAGAATGATTTGTATACAAATTAATTGACAATACATATCTCATGAACCTTACTTGGAGATGAAGTGGACTTCAATATTTTTTTAACTTCAATTTTGGTCTATTTCTTGCACAAAGCTACGAAATGGCTTCAAAAGACTAACCACAAAAGTCATATGGACCACATTTATGGTGATTTTGAAGCTTTAAGTTTAATTGTGCAGTCGTACAGGTTTGGAAAGACTTTAGGGTGAGTAAATGACCAAATCTTCACTTCTGGGTGAACTATACCTTTTAAATATAAACCTAAAGTAGTGCATCATAAGATACCAGACTAACAGAGTTCAACACCGAAAACTTGAAACTATTGTTTCATAATGTCCACTGCCATTTTAATGGACAAAAGAAAAACACAATGCCCACACAACTGAGCATAAATAGCTTTCATTTACATAGTTTTCATGAGCCCAATGCGGCATTCACAGAAGGCATCGTTCAAGGCAGTTCTGGTTCTCGTTCTTGGGTTTGATCTGCTGTTCTTATCTTTTGAATCAATAAAGGTGAACCACAAGGTCTGTACTATCAGGAAGATCTTTAGACATTGATTTTAGTTTTATCCGAGGCAGCCAAGGAGATTTGAACCTTTCAAGCCAAGTATTTTTTTTTTTTTTTTTACACATGATCTCTACAAGTTCACGTAAGAGAGCGGCTCATGAAGACCACATGCAAGCCTTCAAGTTATGCAAAATAGATTTTCTTCAGAAACCTGATGGATATTATTATTATTATTTATTTAATTTCTTTTTTGTGGTTCTTTTCTTCTCCCCTCAAGGCTGGTACGTAATCTGATTTTCAGACAAAAATAGTCTGAAGTTTTAAAACAGTCAATGCATTGGTTATGATTTTTTAAGGTATTTTCTCCTGGATTCAATCCCCTTTTAGTGCATGATTTTGTTTTTCTGCATAAAAATATGCATGTACATTATGTACAAATAAAGAAACAAACGTCATTTGTGTTGTAAATCCTTTTAAATAAAATACGAAGTTAAACAGAAACTCTTTTAAATGCAGTTATCAGTCATTTCCCTGTCATTTTTGACAAATCAAATGTAAAGATTTTACTTTAATTGTCTTTCTTCTGTACTGTTATGTCTTTAGTTTGTCTAATGTGAAACAACTCCTCCTCTGAGAAACTATTGAACTGAATTATTTGTAAACATTTAGTTTATTTTCCCTCAGACACTCATTTCTAATTTGTTATTCGCTCTTCTCTCCAACACGCCAAACAAATACGCCATAAAAGAATCAAATTACTTACCGTCCCCAGCTCCACTGCTGCGTAAAAAGATATGAAACGCTCTTTGCCAACAAAACTGAGGCATTTAGGTAATTTTGTCAAAAACTCATTGAAGTGGCGGCATTAAAAAGCCAGCCGAACATCAAGCCACATGGTCAAACCGAGTCCCGTGGCGCCTAATTTCTTACCAATTATGCCCCTTCTCCACTAGAGGGGTCGGATGCCAGTTGTGTCGCTGAGATTCCAATAAACGTGTTATTCAAAAAGCCAATTCCAGTCTGCACCATGTGTCGCCTTGGCGTGTTCAAGGCATTAAACTCTTCAGATATTTTATATTTTAATTCAATTTTAGGTTTCCCCTCTAGATTTTACATTTTTAAAAACACTTGTGCATGTCAATGAAGTCTGTAAGGTGTCCATTTACCATTTTTGGACCTGTTAAGATCACTATAGAGTGCTACAGTGCCCGAAGTCACTGAAGGGTAATTCCTATTGGGCCAAAAGAGCTGAAGGCATCCATTGGCATTGCTAACACTTGGCAAAACTTCATATTAGACTTAGTTTAACTTTGTATAAGTTGAGCTCTTCAGCAGCGGTTCTTAGCTGGCTTAGGAAGCCAAATTTTACATTTGAACACAGTATAAACAAATGTATTGTTCAGAAGCAAGCATACATTTCCTTAAAATCACTTAAACATATGGTGCATTTAAGCCACATCAGAAAGATCATAATTATGAATTAAATATGAACACCACACATTGTCGGCCAAAGATGGGGGCGGATCAGTGAGAAAACATGGCAGATGCTATGTATAAAACTATTATTACTTTTTCTTTTACAATAAAACTAGTGAAGTTGCATGTACAAAATACAAATAGTATTGTGCCAAAACTTTTAAAACTGAAAAAAACAAACAAAGCAAAAACACACCTGATGCACATTCTTTATTCGTCACTCTAAAGAAGTAGAGTTAAAACGTTCTGTATTTTTTTATATATAAAAGGTACATCACCATCTTTCTCCGAACAAAGTCACTTGAATGCACCTGACATCAGAATAACCACTTCGCAACTTGTAAAGGATGTTACAAGCCTGATGTTAGCATCTGGTTAACTCAATGAATTTGAGTTGTGACACTGGTGGAGAAAGTAGTTGTTCCCTTCTTTCTGTCCACAGAATATCAGCCTTCATTTTCAAGGTCATGTGCAGAAGCTGGAAAGTTTGCCAAATTTGCTGTCCTCAGAAGTATTGATTATATTTCAGAATCTAAGGCCACTTAGTGTTTATTAATTAGAGCTCTGCCCCTCATTTAAAGCATGACTGGTTAATCCTCGGTGCATTATTTTACGTATTGGCAGTGCATAAACACAGGCTAATTAACAGAAACCATGTTTGGACAAAGCAAATAGGATTGAAGCTTCCTCTTTCAAAACAATGTCGTTCTTTGACGTTGTTTAGTCTGCCTTTCCGAGATGAAAGACTTTATTTTTTTGTATTTTCTTTGTTCAATCAAGCCTTGTATGTTACCAATTTTCAAACATACTTTGATAGCCGTCTCGCTGTCAGGCTTTCCAACGTCAACTACAGTTGTGTTTATTTATCTGGTTATAAATACTTCAACCAGATTATGGTATCCTTACATGGCTACAACTTCTAAAAATCCATTGAAATCAGTAATTATTATTTTTTTTAAACACTTACAATCTGTCAGTTCAAATGTTTGTTATTATGTTATGTTATTGTGACATTTATTATCAAAGTATAAACCAGTAAAACTTAGACACACAAAAGAAATAACAAAGTTTATTTTACTCTAAAATAGAATAAAAACATTATATTTATTCAATTCATTAAATACATTTTCATTGAACCCAAATATATCTCTAACATATTTTGGTAACGCTTCCTTTTACAGTACAGTACTTACGTTTACTTACAGTGTACTTACCTAGAAAGTACTGGCTAATATAAGGTAAGTACATGGGTTAGGGGTAGGTTCAGGGTTAGTACCTAGTTATTACCCAGTAATTATAATTACTATAAAAAGAAAGTGTTACCCATATTTTTTGCCACCAAAATTTATAGTATGCATATATCACACATTCCCAAATGATTCAAGATACCCCTTGACATGACAATTGCACCCCCCCCCCCCCCCACCCCCACCCCCCACTTGAGTCACTTTCCTCTCTTTCAGTTCATAACAGATATCCTAAAATGTAATTATAGGCATATTAGTTTTACTTTTATCGCATTACTCTGTACATAGAGGGCAACTTAAAGAAAGAATTGCACAGCTTACCCCTCTCTCCCCGGTGTGCCACACATGCAAGTCTCTTACGTACGTCCACAAGGCCTCTTATTATACCAGCAATCCACTGTAGTCACAGTCGTAAGCCATTTATAAATAAATGATCAGCTCTCCGGTGCTCATTGAGTCATCGTCTGTATCTCTGACTCACTCGCTGTCTATCTGCCTCGGTCTATCTTTCCATCTCGTCACAGTTTTCTGCAAGCGGGTTTTCAGGGAGAGTACATTTTGCTGTTGTTCAGATTGAGAAGCATGCAAAAATAAAACGTAATCCCAACGACAGAAGATGCCTTGATAAACTGCATTTCTCGGATGAATGTGAATGATTTGAAAGCGCAACATTTTAAAATACTTCAGCAAGGAATTGGTGCTTCATCCAGTGAGACGTTAATCTCGGAGTAAATAGTGCCACTTACATTCCCGGAGGGCGAAGTAGTTTGATTTTACTTTTTACATTCAATTTCTGTGTAGCTATTTTAGCTCGTCTTAAATCAGTTTTCTCAGCATTAGTCGGTCAGTGGCAGATGTTTGGAAATGACGCAGCTCAAGACTCTGTGGTGAGAGATAAGCATTTTGCCTTTGATGAAAAGCTAAGCCTTTAGCTCCCAGTTCTCGGCTTTGGTTGCCGATTTGGCTTGGCACGGAGGGGGGCACTCGGGATTGCCATCGTCTGGAGGGTGACATGGCCCTTTGTTGATTGCCACTGTTTCAGTGGGCCCAGTGCTGGTGTACGTTGATGGATCTGCCATGTCTAGACTGGTCCACACTCTGATGCATCTTGGGTCCCGAACATCCCCTGACAAGGAGCAGAAGCATTTAAATGGACATGCAGTAAGTGGTTCCTCAACGTACTCCAAAAATATTTCTCATACCAAACTAAAATTCATCTTATTTGTGCATTAGTGGTAAAGATTTTTAATGGCTGTTTCGGCAGTTACATTGTTATGACAGTAGTGACGTGACTGTCTTTATGAATTGTCAGCAGCCATATCATCCTGTAGCCCAAGACTGGTTGCCCACTGAAGCTAAGTAGAGTTAACCCTGGTCAGTAGGAAGGGAAGGGAGACCTCCTGGGAATACAAGGTTGCTGCTGGAAGAGGTGTTGGTGAGGCAAGTAGTGGGTGCTCACCCTGTGGTCTGTGTGGGTCCTAATGCCCCAGTATAGTAATGGGGACACTATACTGTCAAAGAGCACCGTCCTTCGGATGAGACATTAAACCAAGGTCCTGACTCTCTGTGGTCATTAAAAATCCCAGGATGTACTTCGAAAAAATAGTAGGGGTTTAACCCCGGCATCCTGGCCAAATTTGACCATTGGCCTCTATACTTCAAAATGGCCTCCTAATCATTCCCATACACTGATTGGCTTCATCACACTGTCTCCTCTCCACCAGTAAGCTGGTGTGTGGTGGGAGTTCTGGCGCACTATGGTGGCCGTCGCATCATCCAGGTGGATGCTGCACATTGGTGGTGGTTGAGGAGATTCCCCCCTTGCATGTAAAGAGCTTTGAGTGCCAAAAAAAGAGCTATAGAAATGTAACGAATTAATTACGTTCTCAACCAACTCGTTCAACAATGCTGATTCATTCTCGAATGCAACAATGGACTGTCTTTATTAATAATTTATGCAACTGATTCGTTCAACACAGTGTTGTAGTTAACTAAATCAAACTATTAAAACATGTTTTCGGAAATTGAAATGAAGCTGAAATAAAATAAGTTAGAAATATTAAATGAAAATTATATAATATAAAACTTATATTATTATATTTAGTGCTGTCAAGTTCATTAATCACATCTAACATAAAAGTTTGTAAATATATGTGTGTGTGTGTATAAATACACACTATTTATATTATATTATATTATATGAAAGAAATATTGCCTTGGCAACTAACTGATATAAGTTTTAGTAAAATGACTAAAACTGAAATAAAAATTAAATGTATATAGAAATATTTATGAAAAATAATAGAAATTACAAAAGCATTCTGATTGGTCAGTCGCTACATTTGGCAGTCAAACCCTAATACTCACCCCTGTCTTGCAGAAAACATTTTGCGCTATTATCTATCTATAATTAATGGGGATGTGATGTTACTGTAATGGTCCAAGAAGAGCCGTGGCAGTAATTTATGAACAAAGTTAAGTAAAAAAAAACAGACAGTCAAAGGAAAAACGCGCAATGCTAATTCTCTATTAAATTTAATTGACCTGTATATTTATATATATATATATATATATATATATATATATATATATATATATATATATATATATATATACATATATCCATATATCCTGGAATTAAACTACATTTTCATATCTCTAACTGGAACTTGACACACAATACATGGTATGAAAACTAAAAGTGTAAAGAATTACAATTCAATAACCAGCCTACATGAGAAATTGTATGCAGCTATTACAATATAATTTAACTAAACTGAAAATAAAATAGAAATAAAAACTAAATTAAAAAGTCAAAACTATAATAACCTTTGCAATCCAGCCTACGCTGCAAGTACTCACAGGGATGTTCACGTTGATGACATGTACCACAGACCCAAAATAGAGACCCGCGGAGGCAAGAAATCAAACCAAGTATGGACAGAAAGCAGTGAACTCTGGATGAACTAGCTTTGGTGGCTTTGATAAAAGTAAAAATAAATAAAGACACTTTGGCAGCAACAAACTTGAGAGAACCCAATCAAGCTTATCAAATATTTACTTTGTTATGTCTAATTCCTTTTAAGTTCCATTATTTACATTAGTGGACTTAACTTGTTATGGTGGCATGTTGAAATGCTTTCAAAACTCTTTTAGTGTCGCTTTGATGCAAAAATAAATCTTTGATCTCATTCATTAAATTTTTTTTGTGGGATCTTCTGCCTCTTTGCTAGGAAATATTCACCTCAAATCGCCTCACATCAGTGGCAAATTACATTCCTGAGGTGACCGGCCAAGAGGGAAAACAGGTTTATGGTGAAAATTGGAAGGAGCTTGATGAAACCCCTTTTCAAGCCCACCATAGGTTACTGATTTTAGCTGGGGTTTATAAATCAAATGGTGTAGCAATGGGGAGCCTATTGAATGCTAACACTGTCAGAGCCGTATTTCCCGCTACAACGTCCCTGGAGACATTCCCTTTGATGACAGAGAAAGTAGGCCTACTTGACGTGAACTTGATAAATTCGCTGCAGTTGGGGATGTGTGGGGAAAAAGATGTTAAAATATGGCCTCTCATTTACAGTGAGGCTCCCTATGTGACTGTGGATTAATGCGTCTCTGTGAACGCCGTTTATTCAGGCTGCATAGCTGTGTCAAATACAACAGCAAAATCAGATACTCCCAGATGTGCAAAGCAACATCTTGTGTCATGTTATGGACATTGTTTGTCCCCACACAATTTTAGAGCAAGCTACACCCTTGGTTAACCCCTTATGTTAAGGCCACTTTCAACCCTGCGTTAAGTAATGTATCATGCTTATAATTCTAATTAGTTAATGCTACTTTTGACCCTGCATGCAACCCTTGTGGCACCAAAGCTCAGTACAGTACTAGAAAGTTATGTAAACTTGTTTAGTAACAGACAACCTTATTAAATATTCATGTTGCACAGTTGCAAAAACGTTTCAGATAATCGGTAATGTTTCAGAAGATTTAAAGGGATAGTTCACTTTGAAATAAATTTTTGATATGTTTTAGCTTACCTCAAGGGCATCCAAGATGTAGGTGTCTTTGTTTCCGCAGTAGTTTCAATTTTGATATTTTTAGGTCAAACCATTCTTGTCTGTCAGTCATATAATGCAGGTCTATGGTCTATGGCATGCACAGAGAAGTCCAAATTAAACATGATTTAATGACTCCTAAATGTAAGTACACATTGATGGCCTAAGACACGAAACGAGCGGTTTGTGTGAGGAAACGAACAGTATTCATATCGTTTTTACCTCTTGTAAACACAGCCACGTCCAAGTGATCTGAGGGCGCGGGTGCTTCGGTCTTTTCCGGCAAGCGCCGGAAAGCACCGGAAGTGATCTCTCGCGCGTGTACGTCACTCATTGTTTACACAGAACAGAGATTGTAGGTAAGATGGCTAATTAAAATGGTACTAATTTAATTTGCGCTTATCCGGGATGTTTAAACCGTCGTAAAAGAAAACAATTAAAAAAAATAAAAAATAAAACAATTGTATGATTGATGTACACGTGCGAGAGATCACTTCCAAGACCGAAGCGCCCGCGCCCTCAGATCACTTGAACGTGGCTGTGTTTACAAGAAGTAAAAACGATATAAATACTGTTCGTTTTCTCACACAAACCGCTCGTTTCGTGTCTTAGGCCATCAATGTGTACTTACATTTACGAGTCATTAAATCATGTTTAATTTGGACTTCTCTGTGCATGCTCTTTGAGGTGGTGACCATAGACCTGCATTATATGACTGACAGACAAGAACGGTTTGACCTAAAAATATCAAAATTGAAACTACTGCGGAAACAAAGACACCTACATCTTGGATACCCTTGAGGTAAGCTAAAACATACCAAAAATTTATTCCAAAGTGAACTATCCCTTTAAGAAAATGTAAGTCTTTTAAATTGTGGCATTTCTTGTCCAATCAATGTTTTTTTTCTTATAAATTTACAAACAAGTGCATTATCTAATTGTGAATGATTCATCCATACATTTGGAGCTCATCATTTTTATTCAAAATGTCATCACTTGACCTTTATAGGGAAACGGCACTCTATGGTGATGTATACTGGACTGGACACCAATCATTTAGTCCACTTAAACCCCGCCACTTTTTTATCGACTGCAAGCTCGCATTCAGATCTGCCTTCATCCAATCAACAACCGGACAGAACAATGTACCGCCCCATATTTTTTACTTTATGATAATCTGTTTTACTTGGATGTGTCGCAATACAGAAGAAAAAGATCTGTCATTACTTCCGGCAAAACAGTTTCAAAATATACTGTACAAAATGTGGTGCTCGAAAAGTTGTAAGACACCCATGAAATTGCTCACCTCAAATGCTTAAATATTTGCTTTTTTTACAGTTGCAAAAACCTGCATTTCAGCTTTTGGAGGACAAACGGTTATTTATCAGTTTTGTAGTATGTTTCGGAAGATTTAAGACAACCAAGAATGATTGACTAGGTGACAATTCCAGTCATTGAAAGCGATTGCTTGCTATAATCAAATATTGTCCTAAATATACCAACCTCTTAAATCTTTTTCCTTATACAGACATTATATCTTTTTTTATAAATCTAAGTCTGATTTATATGTGCAGATTTTATCTCTGATTTATGTTCTTGTGTGGGTGAGCCATAAAAAGCATTTCATTGAAGAGCATTAGGGTTTGAATAATATTAGATCTGAATCAATTACTATTTATGCCTATTTATGCAATTACTATACAATTACTATATATATGTTTGCATATGATCTCTTGTTGCAATGTTAAAAAAAACTTGTAAATACCAGCAAGATAAAGAATTTCTTCCCCATTGTAGGAGATACTAACATCACCAAGACATTTACCCAGCAGAAAACCACAATAAGCAGCCATTTTGAGACTTTGTTTGGACATTTTAATATGTGTCAAACACTGTACATGTCTATCATATGTCTGCTAGTTATTATTTTTCACACGCAGCCTGCAGATAACCAAGAAGATTCTCTCTCACTTTCTGTGGCCATTACATTCTCTCGGAATCAAATATAAGCCTCAGATCTGATCTGAGGCACAAGTCACTGGGGAACTAATCTGAGCAGTGTGATTACCAGACAGAGACAGCAAGAGGGAAGCCATGTAGCCATACTGAGAACATGAAGAAAATTACCCAGAATACTCCAGCAGATAGTCAGAAGAGAGAGACAAACATGGAGAGAGATCATCAGACAAAAACAAAGTTGGAAGACAGATGCTGGAAGAAAAAAACAAGATAGGAGTTAAAAGGTTGAGTTATAATTGGTACCAGCAGTTCTTAAAGGGACGGTTCACCTAAAAATGAAAACGCTGCCATTGTTTAGTCACCCTCATGTCGTTACAAACCTGTATGACTTTCTAGCTGGTTTTGCTGGTTGGAAACTGGTTATGTTGAGACTGTTAACTTTGTTCTATGAAATGGAATGAAGGTCGCCATAGTCAAGACCCATGTCCAAGCTGGTTTAGGTAGTTGATAAGTTGAGCTACCAGCTGGTTGGGCTGAGTTCAACTAGGTAAACCATCTCATTCAACTGGGTTAAGGTGGTTGCGGAGGACTGGTTGAGCTTCCAAAGTTGTTTGACCAATTGGTTATCAGATAGGGAATGATTTGGAGGTGATTGAAAACCTCTCGAAATTAAACCCCGCCATTAAATTCCTGTTTTCATTGTCCATTTGAGTTAAAAAATAAGTCTATGGGTTTAAAAAAAAATATATCTAACTATATCCACCTTATTCCCACGCCCCATGACGCTTTGCGCGAATTATGGGTGTAACTTCCGCCAAGCTGTAAACAATCAGTGAAAGGCTCGCTTTATGAACGCAATTATACGTTTTTCTTTTTTTAATGTTTTTTTTCTGTACGCTGGGTACAATGAGATGATATTTCTCTACTCACCCTTCAACCATCGAACATTAAAAGGACATTTAAAAGTGTAAAAGCATCAACAAGGGTAAGTTCAACAAGAGACCATAAAAAAGCGAGATTCTTTCCACGGCAATAAGAGACTGGTTAAATATCAGTAATACATATCTGTATTATGTAACATACGTTGCTTTAAAGGACAACTCCGGCGCAAAATGAACCTCGGGTGTAATAACACATTGGTACAGACTAAATCGTTCCCTGAGATTTGTTTTCATGATAATCGAATATAAAGAGTTTTATCTCTAAAAACAGTTTAGCTTATAACGCTAGTATATTGGGCATCGAGTAAGCAAAAAGAGATCGCTAGTTAATACCATTAACAAGGCTCAAATTAGCCCCACACTAACACGGCAGCATAATGAGTGTCCTTACATGCAAACCGAAGCATTGAGAACTTTGTAAGTGTATAGACAGTTTAATAAGAAGATACTTTACACAGACAGTACAGTTAGCGCATACAGACAGCAGCCATCTTGGAAAACAGCCTCGATCAATCGAACCACGAAGGTGAGCGAACAGTACGTGTAGATATTGAAGATAAGATAAATTATATTTATTTTTTTATTTTCTCTGTTGCGTTCAGTGCTTCTCTTATGCGCTCAGTGCTTTCTTCCGGAAACAACGGACCATATGAGATTCCAAGTCACAGTTCAGCTCACGTATCACCGTGTTCGTGGTTTGACTGATCGAGGCTGTTTTCCAAGATGGCTGCTGTCTGTATGCGCTAACTGTACTGTCTGTGTAAAGTATCTTCTTATTAAACTGTCTATACACTTACAAAGTTCTCAATGCTTCGGTTTGCATGTAAGGACACTCATTATGCTGCCGTGTTAGTGTGGGGCTAATTTGAGCCTTGTTAATGGTATTAACTAGCGATCTCTTTTTGCTTACTCGATGCCCAATATACTAGCGTTATAAGCTAAACTGTTTTTAGAGATAAAACTCTTTACATTCGATTATCATGAAAACAAATCTCAGGGAACGATTTAGTCTGTACCAATGTGTTATTACACCCGAGGTTCATTTTGCACCGGAGTTGTCCTTTAATCAAAAATGTTCATGAACTTCAACTTTTGCGTGATATCTACAATTTCAAAGTGATTTCCGTAATTTTCAGATTCCATTCCAGTGAATTATTAATGGGATATGTCGTAATCTAAATCGGGAGAACAGACCACAAATGTGCAGAATCATTTTTTCATACTATAACAGCGAAATGCAAAGGGAAAAAAGCACAAATAAATATTTTTTATTTATAAAGCACAAATAAACACAACAGAAGTTGACCACTGTGCTGTACAAATGAAGAAGTATAAGACAAACCACACACAATACATTAATAACAGACAATAAAACATTAAGTTTGGTTTGAAAGAGACCAAAGTTATGAGGGAAATGCAAGAGTAAAAAAATAACACTGTAGCTTAGATTTAAAATCATGTACAGACATTGCATACCTCACGGATAAAGGAAGACTGTTCCATATCCTAGGACCGGCCACTGAAAACGCACAATCGCCTCGCAACTTTAATCTTGATCTTGGATGTGACAGTATAGTGCTGTCTGAGGATCGCAAGCATCTTGTTGATTTTTTCACATTTACAAGATCTGACAGATAGGATGGTGCCAAACCAGTCAAAGCCTTAAAAACTAGCAACAACATTTTAAATTAAACTCTATAACACACTGGCAACCAATTAAGAGACAATAATATCGGAGTAATGTGTTCTCGTCTACGAACCCCATTAAAAACCTAGCTGCGCCATTTTGGACCATTTGTAGCCGTGACATGGGGGATTGGGGTAATCCAATATATAGTGAATTACAACAGTCCAAACGAGATCAAACAAAAGCATGTGTGACAGTTTTAAGATCGTTAAAAGATAAAAAAAAGATTTAACTTTGGACAGAAGTTTAAGATGGAAAAAACAAGACTTTACTACAGAGTTTATATGTTGGTCAAACTTGAGAGAACATGTCACGTTAAAAATACCAAGTGTTACGTTATTCTCGTGATTTTGAAATCGCAAAGGCTGCTTGTCATTGATGTACGGCTCTTAAACGCTGCTCCATCTGAAAGCACTGTGAGTTTAAGTCCCTTATAATGTGCATTTGAAAAAGCAACACACATCTTTTCAAACATGAGAATCATTTATGAACTGTCACGGAATCGGTAGATTAAAGGTGCGAGGACTCAAGTGCAGAAACAATGGGTAGTATTTATTAAGTAAACACACAAACATAAAACTACAAACAAAACTCCCTCGTGGGGGAGACCGATAACAGGCAGAATCAGGAAACAAAAGGAACTTGGACAATGACCCAGCACAGGACTGCAAACACAGGGAGACTAAATAGGGAGCAAACAAAAGAAAGTAACGAACAAAGCAGGTGGGGAAGATTAATCAATTATCAGGTAACGAGATGGGAGGGGCTGGACAATTGACAGGAGAGCACATAGCACAAGGAATACAAGACAAGCCATGTGCTCACAATGAACCAGACTTAGCATAAACACAGGAATGTCCGAGCTCTGTCACCAACCAGAATATAACACAGACAGAAGTGACAGAACCCTGACATGAACCTCCTGTCCAACAAAAGACAACATTTAATAACATTCTTTACTCCAAACTCACTTCATAACGACAGTTGAGCATCCTTCTGTTAGATGATGTGGCTTCTTACACAGAATAAGGCAGTCGTTTATTTATAAGTAATGTTTAATCAACAATCAAAGCGTTTATGATGGGATAGGGATTTCCTGGAATGATGTGTTATTGTACTTCTGCAGCGGGGCATACTCGGCGTGTCTGCGTGAGAGCATCCTCTGGCGTTCAGATGAAACCACATTTACTACCGATCAGCCGCACTGCACTGACAAGCTGCGCATAAAATAATCGCAAATCACGTTGCGGTTTTGTTGCAATTAATCGTGCAGCCCTAATACTATATATATTGTATACCTCTGATTTCAGGCCCATCAAGAGTAGACTCTAAATCTGAATAATGCTTCAAAAACTCACATTCCTGCTGATGCACACAAAAAGTTTAGCGTCTTTCCCACCAGCATATAAAGGTTCTGATAAGTGAAATGATAATGCCAATGAAAAGAAACACCTCAGCAAAAGATGGCTAATACTAAGCCCAAGGACAAAAGTAGAGAGATACAGAGCAAGAGCTTATTGGGATAAAAACTTTATAGAACCAGGTGCAAGGGAATAGCATTGAGATCTGATGTATTAATTATTCTATTTTGGGAGGAATATTTTGAGCTGAGAAGTATTTTAAAGAATAGATAAAGGAATTATTCCGATTATATATATTTTTGACATCCTCTTGGGTCATACATTACCTCTGAATTATTACAGGTAATGTGAATAAGACAGATTTCCTGAAATAGAGAACTCTTTCAGGAAAGCTGTCTTATTTACACATTACCTGAAATAAAATGATTTTAAATAAAAACTGTAGTGAAAAGTGAAACAGTATTTTAGGATTCTCACCTGGGATAGATAACTAAACACTTCATCTACTTGATTCCACATTTCCTTGCTTCTTGTGGAAATCAAAACAGCTTCCAAGTTCCTGAGATTTTATCAGTTTTTGCTAATATACTGAATGCTAAAATCCAATCAAAATCAAAATGTTGTGGCTTTTTGTCCATGTCTATGAGCTTTGAGTCCATCTTCCCCTTAAATGATAAAAAACCCCCACTTGCCTCTGATTAGCAATAGCAAGTACATTGCAGTTTGTCAGTGCATCTTCAGTTTTGCTTGTTTTTACAATGAACTTTACATGTAGCCTACGCTCACTTTTTTGAGTCAGATTTTGTAGTTACAGCATCTACCGCTAACAAGTGTGGGCATTTCATGTCCTAACAAACGTCCTGTTTCAATAGGAAATTAAATGTGAACTCAGGAAAGAAAAATGCTTGTCAAACCACTTCATGGAGCCTTTATAGGGTGGTCTTGGCTCCTGTGGCTTTTTATCCAACTGTGCAATAACACAAACATCAAAATCCCATGCCAGCTATTAAAGCAGAGCCAACCACAAAGACCTCCGTCAATCCGCCAGTTTTCTCGCACATACCGAGAGCACCAAGCACTAAACCTTTGTACATTACTCCGTATCACTGTGACGAGATCTGTAACATGCAAAGAAATTCGGAAGATCACAGCTACACGAACCTTGTGAAATGGAGACATGGGGGAGTTGCGGAAGATGAAAACGAGTGGGTTCCTCAGTGTTATTCGCCTCGCACCCCTCAGGGAATGCTTTTGTCAAGAACGGAGGCTTGACAGCAGGAGAAACGGTAAACGATTTGACGCTTCCCGCCGGAGACCTTTGATCCACAATTTCTTTGTAACTAAAGAGGTCTAAGCATGCGAAATAACTCACGGAGGTCATTTTCTTGTAAAAGGGAACTTAAAAACAGAGTGGACAAGCCTTTGAATATTTGCACCATGCAGTTTGGAGAAGTATCGAGTTCATTTGTGACCGAATAATACATGGATTAATTTTTTTAAGAATCTTTTGGATGACTCAGGCCTCTCTAATGTACTTTGTGGTTTTCGGCACTCAAGCTGCTTTTTTCTCATGTTCATCTCACTGTCTGCCTGCTGTCCTCTCTGTCTGAATAGCTATCGGTTTTATTTATTCATTATGGACCTGTAAACACTCTTAATAACCAAAAGCATCTTTTGTTTTCATAGTTCGCAATCAATCTACCCCACCTGGATGAATAATCTCTTCAGAATCTATTCACTCTTGTTTTCTCAGACCTAATCAATGGGTTTTGGCCTTGCGGACCCTGCTGCAGGCAGACTATGACCCTGCTGTTGCAAATGCATTATGGGAATGTTCCCTGTTGTGTCCTTCTATGCTCTGACCGTACATGGTAAAATTCAATGTATGAACAACTCATATCTTGTATTCTCCCTCCGTTTCTTTGTTCTTCCTTCTTAATCAAGTTGTCTACTTTGGTTGTCTACTGTTTCCCTGCTAAACAAAACAAGACAAAACAGTGATGATTGTTAGAGAATCGTTTATACAGGACGTAAAGGGGTCTATCTAGATCAGCAACGGGCAAAACCAGCTATTATCTGAAGATGGTTCTATTCAGAATTTCCAACAGGGTTCTGTGAAAGAAATGGAAAATAATAGGTTGTTTATGGCAAAGACCTCTGTCTTAGTCTCTTTCTTATTTACTGTCTTTTTGCACTTGCAACGTGAGTCACATCCTCATTGGTCTACAAGAGACTCAGCCCTGTGTACATTACAGAAACGCAGCAGTGTTTTCCGATAAAGGATGACCCCTGTGGGTTGAGTGGGAGGGGAGTGTTTGGATGTGTGTGAGAGTTTTGGGGGTGGATTAAGAACCCGCTACTCGCAGGTCAATTACCCTATTAGCTCCCTGTCGGCATGCCCAGTTACCATAACAACACACTCTTACATCAGTACGTCTGATTCCAGGCAAGCCGTTTCTGAGAGTTCTAGTACACTTGTTGGATCTTGTATCGCTTTCACTTATTGACGGAATTATTGACAAATTCTACTAGATCTGTTCATTTCCATCCTCTGAATGCTCACAACACTAAAACAGTTATGTGTGTGGAAGTCTTGCTGATGACAGCAAAATACTTTGAAAGAGCACTTCTGTACGTAACACTAGCTAGGCAGTTGTCTAACAACCTACTTCAGAGCATCTTAGCCTTTACAAGAACCTGTATCTACAGTCATTCCAGCGTGATGTGACATTCACATCATTAAGCATGAGGGCAAGTTTTGTGGAAACTCTTGGGGAATGAATTGAGTTGGGGAAAATCTTGGGGTTTAGACCCTGGTCCTGGGCTACATTTTATTCGACCATAAGTGCCCTGCAAAGGGGTTTTCACAGGGTAATCCGCCATCTTAAGTGAGATTCACATCTGGAGGGTGTACATGTTCAAAACATGTTCGACATCTTTGTACTTTATTGACCCCTAAAAGGTTCAAAATAGTACCTTAAGGGTATGTCTTAAAACTAAGTACTAATATGTAACTTTTAGAGATAGATATGACACAATTGTCTTTTTAAAGGGTTAGCTCACCCCAAAATTAAAATTGTCATCAATTACTCACCCTCATGTTGTACCAAACCCGTAAGACTTTTGTTCATCTTTAGAACACAAATGAAAATCTTTTTGATGAGAGCTGAAAGCTGTCTGTCCCTCCATTGACAGCTATGCAACTTTGGCGTTTCAAAAAGTTCATAAAAAGATCATAAAACTAATCTGTATGAATTGAGCGGTCTAGTCTAAATTTTCTGAAGAGACTTGATCGCTTTATATGATGAAGAGATTTAATTTAGGCTTTTATTCACATATAAACATTGGTCAGAATACATAAACAGAAGCTCAATGGAACCTGCTTAACGTGCTAGAACAAACCTCTTACAGAAGCTTAAACGTGCTGCGTAACAGAGAATGAACGTCATTGGATCCTGCGGAAGCTAAAACTTGCTGCGTAACACGAGAATGAACCTCATTGGTTTTTGCCGAAGCTCAAACGTGCTGCGTAACACAAGAATGAACCTCATTGGTTCTTGCCGAAGCTCAAACGTGCTGCATAACACAAGAATGATCCTCATTGGTTCTTGCGGAAGCTCAATTTTGCTGCGTAACACGAGAATGAACGTCATTGGTTCTTGCTGAAGCTCAAACGTGCTGCGTAACACGAGAATGAACCTCATTGGTTCTTGCTAAAGCTCAAACGTGCTGCGTAACACAAGAATGAACCTCATTGGTTCTTGCCGAAGCTCAAACGTGCTGCGTAACACGAGAATGAACCTCATTGGTTCTTGCCGAAGCTCAAACGTGCTGCGTAACACGAGAATGAACGACATTGGTTCTTGCCGAAGCTCAAACGTGCTGCGTAACACAAGAATGAACCTCATTGGTTCTTGCCGAAGCTCAAACGTGCTGCGTAACACGAGAATGAACCTCATTGGTTCTTGCCGAAGCTCAAACGTGCTGCGTAACACAAGAATGAACCTCATTGGTTCTTGCCGAAGCTCAAACGTGCTGCGTAACACGAGAATGAACCTCATTGGTTCTTGCTGAAGCTCAAACGTGCTGCGTAACACGAGAATGAACCTCATTGGTTCTTGCCGAAGCTCAAACGTGCTGCGTAACACAAGAATGAACCTCATTGGTTCTTGCGGAAACTCAAACGTGCTGCGTAACACGAGAATGAACCTCATAGGTTCTTGCGGAAGCTCAAACGCGCTGCGTAACACGAGAATGAACCTTATTGGTTCTTGCGGAAGCTCAAACGTGCTGCGTAACACGAGAATGAACCTCATTGGTTCTTGCGGAAGCTCAAACGTGCTGCGTAACACACAAGAATGAGTGTCATTGGTTCTTGCGGAAGCTCAAACGTGCTGCGTAACACAAGAATGAACCTCATTGGTTGTTGCGGAAGCTCAAACGTGCTGCGTAACACGAGAACGAACCTCATTGGTTCTTGCTGAAGCTCAAACGTGCTGCGTAACACACAAGAATGAGTGTCATTGGTTCTTGCGGAAGCTCAAACGTGCTGCGTAACACAAGAATGAACCTCATTGGTTCTTGCCGAAGCTCAAACGTGCTGCGTAACACAAGAATGAACCTCATTGGTTCTTGCCGAAGCTCAAACGTGCTGCGTAACACGAGAATGAACCTCATTGGTTCTTGCCGAACCTCAAACGTGCTGCATAACACGAGAATGAACCTCATTGGTTCTTGCCGAAGCTCAAACGTGCTGCGTAACACAAGAATGAACCTCATTGGTTCTTGCCGAAGCTCAAACGTGCTGCGTAACACGAGAATGAACCTCATTGGTTCTTGCTGAAGCTCAAACGTGCTGCGTAACACGAGAATGAACCTCATTGGTTCTTGCCGAAGCTCAAACGTACTGCGTAACACAAGAATGAACCTCATTGGTTCTTGCGGAAACTCAAACGTGCTGCGTAACACGAGAATGAACCTCATTGGTTCTTGCGGAAACTCAAACGTGCTGCGTAACACGAGAATGAACCTCATTGGTTCTTGCTGAAGCTCAAACGTGCTGCGTAACACATGAGAATGAACCTCATTGGTTCTTGCTGAAGCTCAAACGTGCTGCGTAACACGAGAATGAACCTCATTGGTTCTTGCTGAAGCTCAAACGTGCTGCGTAACACGAGAATGAACCTCATTGGTTCTTGCTGAAGCTCAAACGTGCTGCGTAACACGAGAATGAACCTCATTGGTTCTTGCACGTCAAGCTAACATGCTTGAGATTCTGTTTACCGAAACTGATGTTTGAGTTGATGAATGTTAATATGTGAATAAACAACATGACATCATGACTTTGCGTAAACATACACGCCACTTTCAATTCAAGTGGCGTGTTATCTATACGCATTTTGAGCTATCCGCGTGTATGTCCACGCCGAAATCTTTTGCGTGTATGTCTACGCCATTAAATGTCTGAGTGATTCCGCGTGTATGTGTACGCCATTAAATGTCCGAGCGAAACGAAGCAAAATCTATATCTACATCTGTGGAGCGATATTTCTTTTCCTAGGATTGTAGGAGAAGACTCATAAATGGTATTAACCCCAGTGACGGGTAGGTTTAGGGACGGGGTTGGGGTAGGTCATATATTTATATATACATAATACAGTAATATAACGTTAAGTCAAAGGCGTTGATAAACACGCTGAAAAGCGATTATGCGTGTTGATAGCACGCCAAAAATGAAAATACGAATTGGCGTGTCATACATACGCCATTTCATGAGATCAGTCTGGAATAAAAGCCTAATTCAATCTGTTCATCATATAAAGCAAACGCAAAATTTTGGATTAAACTGCTCAATTAATATGGATTAGTTTTATGATCTCTTTATGAACTTTCTGATGCGTCAAAGTGTCAGTTGCGTAGCTGTCAATGAAGGGACAGAAAGCTCTCAGCTTTCATCAAAAAGATCTTAATTTGTGAAGATGAACGAAGGTCTTACAGGTTTGGAACGACATGATGGTGAGTAATTAGTGACAGAATTTTCATTTTGGGTGAACTAACCCTTTTAAGGGTACTGTGAAAAGCTCAACTGTTGCACATTTTTTTCTCACAGACTTGTACAGAAAAGGGTTGTGCAAGTTTATTACTCTCCAGCAGGAGACAGTATAAGAAAAAAAAAAAAAACCAGTTGACTGACTGTAACACACGTCCCATCACCGGCTCAACCCCTACTGACCTCACCTGACGCAGGTCTGATGTCATCATGTGTGAAACTAGTGCACATGCCTTCAAGTAGAGAAAGGCCCACAGGACCTTGTTTATTTCACTTATATTCAGAGTTCTGCAGCTCCCTCATGGCCTTCTCTCGTTACTGAAAGTCAACATGTGAGAGCTGAAATATTCATCAGTTGTTTCACTGAGGAAAATGTAAAGTGAGCTGAAACATTATTTGGATTTATTTCCTACAAAGCTCAGTAGGGAAACCCTGCCTCTCTATTTTTTGTCCTTTCCTTTCCTTTTTCTTTTCTTTCTTGCCATCCATCCATCCCCCCATTTTTACAGTCTTTCATTTTTTCCCTTTCCTTTCTGCCAGCCACTCATTCTTTTTTTTGTTTTTTTTTATGTCCTCCCTTTTCTTTCCTTATTCATTCTTCATCCATCCTCTATCTTTCTTGTTCTATATCATCCCTCTTTCCATTTTTTCTCTCCTTTCATTTTTGTTTTTTCTTACTCTGCCTATCCACCCTGTGACCTGTGCTTCTTTTTCTTTCTTTCCTCCAATTCTACATTTTCCTTTCTGTCAGCCTCTTGTTTTCTGTCCTTACTTCCTCATTTTTCTTTCCTTCCATCCATTTTCTAGTTTTTCTTCCTTTCATCCTTCATCCACCCTCTACTTTTTCTTTCCTTCCTACCTGCCCAACTCTTTTTCCTTCCTTTTAATTTTTGTTCATTCCATCATTTTCCTTTAATTTCTTCTTGCATTTTTTTCTATCAGTTTTTCTTAATCTCATTTCATCCATTATTCCATGCTTTCTCCCTTATTTTATTTTCTACTCCATTTGTCTTTTTCTTCCCATGAATGCTTCCATTTTTGTTACTCTTTTCATCCTTCCTTTAATTTTTTCATGCGTTCCTTTATTCGCTCGTTTCTTCATAATTCCTTTTTCATTTTTTACTTTAATTTCCCTTTCATCCATCCTTCAATTAATCCATGCTTCCTTCCTCCCTTCTTTTATTCGGTCCTCTGTTTTGTTTTTCCTTCCTTTCTTCCATAATCTCTTCAATCCTTTCTTCATTTCCCCCTCTTTTCTCCTTTCCTTCCCCTCTCTTTCTTTCATTATTCTTTCCCTACGGGATTCCCTTTCCCTCCCTCTCTTAATGCTCTTGCTCTTCTCGCTCTCTCTACTGAGTAATGGAAGATGTTCACTCATCAGCACTGACGGATCACAATGGTGGGTGGGGCTTAGTGAGAACATGAGCCAATGAAATGGGAGCACAGCAATTTTCATTAGTAATGCAGTCACACCAAACATGATAGTCATGATCTGTTTTTTTTTTGAGTGCATCTCTGAGTAACATTTCGCTTCCTCTCTGTCTTATTTACTCATGTACGCATAATCTCACTCTTTCGAAAAGCAGTGATCACTCAGGCCACTATGACAGTCTGTGGCGTAGTGTGTGTCATGTTCACATTAATACTATTTAAAAAGCTTTTAGAGAAGAGAGGTGAATCAAGCCTGACACTTTTTTCTCCATATACTACTCTCGTTCCTCTGTCCTTCACCCTTTAGTTCATTTTTAATCTTCTTTACCACACGACTCCTTCGCTATATCTTTCGCCCTCATTATTTTCACCATTTCTTTCTTTTACCTTATTTTCTTTTAGCATTTTGACATTTTATTGATAGTGGAAATGGAAAGATGTTCTTCCTCTAGTGTCACTATTACTCTTTTTCATGACTTCAAACTCCCTTGTCCCGTTTTCCCCTCTATCAAGCCTCTATTTTCTTCCTGTGCATTTCTCTCACTCCTTGTATCACTCTTTCATTTCGTCTTCCCCTAAACCATCTCAATTCCCATCATGCCTATGTCCTCTCAGCCTTGATTTCAGGGCCTTTCCATTTTGAATCTGTCCATTTCTTTCTTACCTTTACCGTAATCTGCTTCTTTTCCCATCATCTCCATCTGGTCCTTTCACTCTTTTAGTCCCTCTCTTTCTTTCACTCCATCGTTCTTCTTTAGTTCATGCCTCTGTGTTTAATCAGTCCGTCAGTCGGCCTGCTCTGCAGGGGGAAGCTGAATTATTGATTGAAAAGTCAAGATGAAAAGGAGGTGAAGTAACAGAAGGGGGGAGAGAGAGAAACAGAGGCAGCTGCAAACATCGGGACTGAGAGGAGGAGAATGTGTTTGCGTGTGTGTTAAGATTTTTATCTGTAAATAATATGAGAGTGCAGATAAATGCATGCAGTGTACATATGTGGTGGTCTTGTCAACAACAAGCTGACTGAGGGACTTTACAATATTTTACATTTATATATAAATATGTTGTTGTAATACATAAATTACATATATATAAGTTTGCCCATTTTCTTCGCATATTTCTATGGCCATTTGTTTGTATATTCGAAAATTTAAATATACATTAATTGCCTAAAATATATTTTCACTTTCAAATTAATTGTGAGCGTCATTTGAATGATCCAAAATCTTTTAAAGTATAAAATATAAAAAATGATATAATTGAGCAATATTTATGTTTATTTTGAAAAATAAAAATGTTAAATAAACAGTAAAATATGCATTTTCTTTGCATATTTCTATGGCCATTTGTTTGTATATTCGAAAATTTAAATATACATTAATTGCCTAAAATATATTTTCAATTTCAAATTAATTGTGAGCGTCATTTGAATGATCCAAAATCTTTTAAAGTAAAAAATATAAAATATGATATAATTGAGCAATATTTAGGTTTATTTTGAAAAATAAAAACATTAAATAAACAGTAAAATGTTACTATATATATATATATATATATATATAACCTATATTATACATATTTAAGATATATTTAGAATTTTAATTAGCTGATGCATTTTTTTTATAATGAACAATATAAAAATACAACAAACAATACAGTTTGGTAATGTATTCTAGCATAAGATATGTATAATATGGAGAAGATAATGTACATGAACATCAAGAGGACTGACTGTCTCAGTTCCCTGACGCAACATGTTTCGGCTTGTGCATCTGCCAGTCTTTTTTTTTTTAATTAAATGATACGCCTAATGGAGGAGAGGCAAGAGAGAACCAAAATAGAAACGATCGGCGCTGCTTTGCATAAATATGCACAACGTCCTATAAAAGCAGCCTGGAAGAAGCCCTAATTTGCATGTAATCCATAACCAGATTTTGAATTCGGGAAAGGGATTCGGTTGTCGTTGACACAACAGAAAACCAGCGGATTAGGTAATTAGGAAAGCTCACACGGCTTTCCGCAGAGAGGAGGTGAGGCATTTAGAGGCTGTCCATCAGGCTCATATGATTCCCACCATTGACCTCAGGATAATCGCACTAAGAGCTTCTGTTCCAAAACTCTGAGAATGGCTTAATGTCTTTCCCTTGATTCCCATGGCGAGGCTCAGGTATGGTATGCAAGCTCCTTGAGGAAAACCTAATGAACAAAGACGTATTCACTTCTTTACATTGCCATGAGCATTTCCTGGTTTTAACATGAATGCCAAACTCACGGCATTGGTGGAGCCAGATGTTGACATGTCGAGGTTGTAAAGACAAACAAAGTTAGTTTAAAACAACATGAGAGTTAGTAAATGATGACAGAATTTTAATTATTTGTGGGAGAACTATGCCTGCCCCTAGGCTAAACAACTTCGATATAAAATTCAAAAGCCCAGAGCGGGTCTTAGCCAAGTTATTTTCCAACATCCATACTTGGACTCCAGATCAGAGCTGACCCGTTTAAACTGTGACCCATTTCAATCCATGGGAGAGTTCCTGTCATGTACTAACTGTTTCAAAGCTGAGAGTCAAAACTTAGACCCTTTGATTCAGCAACTCTGTCATATCCTCAAAAAACCTTTTTAATGTTGTATGTACCGTGATTTCAAAACCAATGCCGTTTGGCATCCCATGCGTCATCTAAAATATGAAAATGCACTCTTTAAAGGAACCTTATCATCACCAAATCCAACCAGATACAACCAGAGATGCTTGTCGATAAGGTTTTGCATGAGTGTCTCGTAAATCATAAACTAATACTGCATAATTGCAACATTTATTATACTCATAGGTCTTTAGTTGCTCTTAAAGTCTCATTTGGTCTCAAAAGTGCAGTGGGATCCCTTTCGTGATTAAATTAGACAGCAGTGGATGGTTGGTCCATGTTTTAGCAGCGGTATAATAATGCCACCGCAGCAGTCAGTCGGTAGGCACAGACCATTAAAGGCTGTTTACGAGACCCGGTGAACACACTAAATTAGCGAAGTGTTTGAAAGGCAATAAAGCGGCACTTTCAAAGGGATCCCAATTCCTAAGGAGCTTTCACAATGGTGAAGAAATGACAACGGAAAGCTCCAATAAATGCTTAATTTGAAGTTTTGAGAAGTAATTACGTTTCTCCGCTATCAGTTTGAAATGTGCAAAAAGCTTGAATACAACTTTTAAAAGTGGACTGCAACAGAGAAAAAATGTGAGGGAAAGAACAAAGACTACGAATCCAAAATTCGTTGCAACAAGTTCAGTGAAAATATATGGGCAAGTCAGTGGACAGTAGGATATATATGGAATATATATTATAGGTTTGGAATTAAATAACCACTTAGCCTGATGTTCAGCATCAACATGTTCAAAAATGCATGTACCCTGAGGCTGTGCTGGACTTGGTAACAAGCCTCTGAAGTCCCATGATCTGAGGATCAAGCCACCAATCTGCCACATTCAGCTAAATCGTTTCACCTACCGTTTCATCTACACAAATCAGTCATAAAATGTATTTAGAAGGGGGGAAAAAAATGTAGAAAGCGTGAACCGGAAGCCAAGTCTTCATTATTGTCAGTTTCTGCTTCACAAAGTATTTCTATACTGTAGCCTACACTAATCTATACTTTTTGTATAAAAAAAGTTCAGTTCAAATCAATGTCCTTTTAATGAGTATAATATATGCTTTTGTCTTGAGATCGTAATATGCAACCATTTCATATACATATACATCTTAAAACTGATGCAACACACATGCAATGCTTTGAGTTCTCACTCTCATAGCAACCAATTAAAATACCATTGAAGCTGCATAGAAACTCACTAAATCCACTCTGAAGACCGTAGAGGCCACCAGAAGAAACTACCTACAACATCCTAGCATGTCTTTGCAGAGACACCTTACCCATGATGGCATTCTCTAGCAACCACACAAAACACCCCTGAAACTGCATATTAACTTCGAACCGAACATAGAAATGCTTTAGAAACTACATACAACAAAAAAAGCAAGGCTAGCTTATAGCTTACCCATAATGTTAGCATGCTTTAGCAACCAAACAAAACGCCCCTGAGATTGCATTTGCTAAAACCACCCAACACTTAATTGCATATAGCAAGTACTCTGGAAACGACCCACAACATGCTACAATTGTGGCTAGCTACAGATAGCATTATCATTCATTTTTACTATAGTACTATTTTCTTCTTCTTTTTTTACTTCATACATGAATTAATGTTTACGGATTAACTTAAATCCTCTCAACTTGTTTTAAAATACTCCACACAACCACTGGTGTGCATGATGATTATTTTCGATTACATTTTACAGTATAGCATATTTTATATAATTCTTCAATACATATTGCCTACTTTGAAGCTCGTTTAACAAATATTACAAGTAAAAATTAAACATTTAGAATTAAGTGTAATCGACCAGTCTCTATTGTCCCGTTTCCACCATAACCGCGCTGGATCACGTGCCGGAGCTTGTATCATGTTCAGCGGGGAACTTCTAACTTCAGAGCGTCGCCCTGCGTTTCACTCGTAGCCGAAATATTGCGGTGACTGGCTCCATAACCTGTCCATAAAAAACTGTGAACAGCTCTGAGGACATATTTTAACATCCTAAGTATTTATATTCTGTATATTTTTGAATAAAATCATACAATTGTATGGAAGCATCAGGGGTTTCCATCAAGCGAAAAAGACAGACGTGACACTTTAGGCAACTCACATTGCGCCCCTTTATGTTGCTTTGCACAAAATTAAATGATATTCAGCACAATAACGAATTCATAGATAAAATAAAATGTACACAAACCTGTATTTTACCGAAGACACAAAACACTACACAAAAACTACACAAACACTGAAAAAATTACCCAAAAAATTACCCAAAAGGCTCATAACCAGGACTTGGGTAGAAAAAAAGTGCAACCTGGAAACTACCACAACATGCTAGAATTTAGGCTAACTACGGAAAGCTTAGTCATTTACATGTATAATGTTAACACTAGCAACTTAACAAAACTGTTTAGCAATTTGCTAAATCCACTCTGAACACTTTAACTGCAAAGCAAACAACCTAGAAACTACCCACAACACGTTAGAATTGAGGCTAGCTACAGATAGTTTAGGCACTAGCATGTATAAATTTAGCACGCCACTCAAAACAACCACTGAAACTGCAGAACAATTTACTAGAAACCACACACTAGCATTGTGGATAGTGCAGATAGCTTAGCCTACCCATTAACATGTCTGATGTTAGCATGCTACCTTGCCATTTATTTAAATAATGTTACAGCTAACTTTAGGATTAATTTAAATTGACGCAAACTGTATGTGTTTCTGGAAAACATTCTCTAAAATCATCGTCAGAAGGTTTCTCCAAAGTCTGGGCAGTGACTCTGAGTCTAATCGAATTTAATGCTATGTACCTGCTGTTCAAACGGATGGCATGAAAGGAACATTTCATGCGCACTCAACTCTGCCCTGTGGGTACAGCGTAAAAGAATCAAAATACCAATTGATATAAGATTTCATGTTTTGGTTGTCATGACAAATATCTTGTTACGGTTGAACCAGTCACATTCTAAGGTTAATCTGTTCCGAGGGGCCCCATATGCATTTTCTAGTGAATGACAGAATTATTCATGAAATGATTATATATTT
The DNA here is from genome assembly GCF_029890125.1 of Rhinichthys klamathensis goyatoka. Taxonomy (NCBI): domain Eukaryota; kingdom Metazoa; phylum Chordata; class Actinopteri; order Cypriniformes; family Leuciscidae; genus Rhinichthys; species Rhinichthys klamathensis. The sequence goes on along the minus strand of NW_026606664.1, from coordinate 4,228,788 downwards.
CATTGTCATCATTCAGAGTTAATGGTTTGTGTCAGGCTCAAGATCTGTCAGCTACACCTTATGGAAACAAAGCAATGTATTTACAGATATTGAAACAGTCAGCCCACATTATCATAGGATGAATTGGAAATGTTTGAGTGTGTCCAGTTTTGTTATCAGGTAGGTTTTCTGCTGTTCCTTACTTCTCCGTAATGAGGAATCATATCAAAAGCAATTTTTACTGTAAGACTGGAAGTTGGCTTAAGTATAGAAGAGAAATCAAAAAAGATGTGTATTGAAAAACATTTCTAATGCTATTTGCACTGTGTATATATACGTATATACACACTCACTTGCAACTTTTCTTACACCGGTTTAGATGCTTTTTAATGCAAATATCGAATCAGCCAATCACATGGCAGGAACTCAATGCATTTAGGCATGTAGACATGGTCAAGGCGATCCGCTGAAGTTCAAACTGAGCTTCAGAATGGGGAAGAAGGGTGATTAAAGGTGATTTTTTATCTACTGGGATTTTCACACACAACCATAGGGTTTGCAGAGAATTGCTCGGAATAGAGAAAATATCCAGTGAGCGGCAGTTCTGTGGGTGAAAATGCCTTGTTGATGCCTGATGTCAGAGAAGAATGACCAGACTGGTTGAGCTGATAGAGCTGATAGAAAGGAAACAGTAACTCAAATAACCACTCGTTACAACCGAGGTCTGTAGAAGATCACACCGGGTGCCACTCCTGTCAGATAAAAGCAGGACACTGAGACTACAATTTGCAAGGGCTCACCAAAATTGGACAATAGAAGATTGGAAAAAAAGTTTCCTGGTCTGATGAGTCTATTTCTGCTATGACATTCAGATGGTAAGATAAAAGCATGGATCCATCCTGTCTTTATGAAAGGTTCAGGCTGCTGGTGGTGTAATGGTGTGGGTCATTTTACTCATATGTCCCTGTTGTATGGGAGGATCTACAGTATGTGTGTGGACGAGTGTTTTTGTTCCTCTCGTTCTTCACACTCATCAGAGTGTTACATGGCTGATTATGCAGGCGGGTTGGAGTGGCTTGACGCCTGCACTACAGCGGATGTAAGCACTGAGGATGTCCAATCTTTGACTCTTCTCTCCTGCTTCAGAGACTTTGTTCTGTGTGTATCTCTCTTAGCCTTTGTGTCATGTGCTAACCACATCTCGTACTGTGTGTGCCTTCAGCCCTTGTGCAATACTTAAGACTTGTTTAGCCACACTTCTTGTGGGGAGCTGAATTTGTTAAAAGGTGTAAACTTGTCTGTATTGAATTAAGTTACTGCTTTTAAAGGGACTAACTTTGTAGGGAGTCGGGCACCAATTTATTTTACTATACGATTGTGGCCAAGCAGTGCGGGGCCAAGAGCCGTGGGAACGGAGCGGCCTCAAGTCTCACGGAGGAACTCCGCAAGGATAAAAGGAGGAGTAATGGCAGTGCAAGACGAGAGAGGACGAGGCCTGGACTTTATGTTGTGTTTTTATTATGTTTATATGCGGCATTCGTTCATGAGGGGCTGCTGCTTTACTTCCGTTTTGTTGTTTGTATTTTATGATTAAAGTTATGTTGATCGTTTGCCAGTTCTCGTCCTACTCCTTTTCTTATGAACGAACCTTGCTTGTTGTGGGACAGACATTTTGGTCTGTTCCCCACCAGAAATTCTTTTGATTTTCCCCAAACAAAATGAGTTCTGGTTCAAAATAAATGCTTACTTTTGCTGCATTCCATTGCTTGTGGTGAGTGTTTGTGGGAGCAGGAGAACGGACTCTGAGTGACTCTGTTGGGAGTCACTCTTTAATGTTACATTTTAGCATACTTTGCACACTTTGGGCCTCTTAGTACCAATTGAGAATCGCCACAGCCTACTTGAGTATTGTTGCTGACTATGTCCATCCCTTAAAGGGTTCATATAATGATACATGCACTTTTACAAGTTGATTATACTGAAATGTGTGTTGGCAGTGCCTGTACACAAACATCATATAATGATAAAAATCCATCCAGTGGTTTTGTTTTAATCTCCTTATATGTTTTCCCCTGCCTCAAATCGAGCCGTTCGTTTTTGTGACGTCAATAAAACGGACGCCCCTCCCACGATTGTTGATTGACGGGAGCGTTTCAACACAGACCCGCCCTCGCACATGAGGTAGCTGTCATTCATAGTCTGCGCGGACCGGACCGGCGCGGTCATTGTTGATATGCTGGAGCACTGTCTATGAGCAGAATGGCGTCTAAGCGATTGTGGTGTTCTGTTCTTGGGTGTAATAACGAACACAGTCATTTTAATGTTACTGAATCCGAACTGCTGAAGACGCCGTGGCTGAGTTTTGTTTTCGAAGGGAATATTCCACACGAGCAACGTCAATGCTTTCATGTTTGCGCGAATCATTTCACACACCAGACTGCTTTATAAACGAGGGTCAGTATAAAGCTGGATTTGCTAAGAAGCTTTGCTAAAAAGGATCGGTACCAGATATTCGTGTTCCTGCTGAACCTCCAGAAGAACGGAAGTGAGTGAAACGTTTTATTAAACTTTATATTAATATATAAATCGCTAGCTGCACGCTTCACAATGAATGCGTCTAAGGTTTACACTCAGTCAGGGTACATTACGGCATGTTTATGACGTTCTCAATATAATTCATAATTCCACGTTTATACTGACCAACGCGTTATGGTTATTGTGTTATTGTGTTACAAACGGTGTATGCACAGAACAGAGGGGCGGAGTGAGCGCAGCTCATGATCATTTAAAGGCATATGCACTGAAACGGCGTGCTGAAAACAGAGCTGTTTTTGACCAGGTAAAATAAGTGTTTTCTTACAATACTAATGAGAATTTTTAATTAAAGTATATTACAAACTTTTAATTTAGACCCTAAAGAATCATATTAGCTTGTACAAAAATGGCATTATATGACCCCTTTAATGACCACAGAGTACCCATCTTCTGATGGCTACTTCCAGTAGGATAACACGCCATGTCACAAAGCTCAAATCATCTCAAACTGGTTTCTTGAACATGACAATAAGTTCATTATACTCAAATGGCCTCCACAGTCATCAGATCTCAATCCAATAGAGCACCTTTGGGATGTGTTGGAACGGGAGATTCACATCATGGATGTGCAGCCGACAAATCTGCAGCAACTGCGTAATGCTATCATGTCAATATGGACTAAAATATTTGAGGAATGTTTCCAGCACCTTGTTGAAGAATTAAGGCAGTTCTGAATGCAAAAGGGGCTCCAACCTGGTACTAGCAAGGTGTAAATAATAAAATGGCTGTAATAAAATAATAAAATCTGCCATCTACCAAAGGAAAATGGGCTCAGATACACTAAATAACCTTTAAAGATCAAAGACACGTGTCTTTCTTAAAAGCTGGGTTTAAAAAAAAAAAAAAAAAAAAACACTGGTTGGGTTCGGAAGCATTTAGCCCATCTTAACCCTTCAGGCAACTATTGAGAATGCAATCAATACTATTACAGAGTCTGTTTGTGTGCTTTTCCCCAGGGCTGCAATTTGAAGGATATCGTCCACTCTCCACACTCCCACGTCCAGCCATATCGCAATCAATGCAAGCAAGCTGATGTTCTCGCAACAACCACGCTCTTAATGTTCAAGCTTGCTGGCCATCCAGCTGATGAAAGCAAACCCTGGTGGATGTGAGTAGAAGGTTGCACAGTTCAACAATCAATTAACTGATTCTATTTGAACACTTACATGCTAATGTTTGAAACAAATTGGCTGCAAACCTCCAAGTGCTCTGAAGATAGCATGAGCCTCCGTTGATTACTTGCAGTCTGACTTCCATACAATTTATTCTTCATCTGCTAAGTAGAAGACGCATCTTCTCTTCCCTGTTTTTTAAAAAGGGAAACGTTCAAAGCCTTTGACGCCCTTAGATTCTGCTATCGCAAAGAAGGCCGCTCTCTCTCTCTCTCTTGCTCTCTGAAGGGAATGTGATATTTTTTTTTTTTCTCGTCCTAATTGGTGCACAAAAAATCCACCCACCAGCTGTCAGGGGTCCTTAAGGAGAGCAGAGGCACGAGCCAATTACTGTTGGATCTGGAGTGTTCTGGACGGGGCCAGTCTGTCACCACCGGCTCCTTCCAGCCGAACTAGGAGCCGAGCACCACACGGCTTCCACTGACAGGAGGTCAGATGCAGTCAAATGGCCACGCACGCTACTATAACAGTGCTGATAAATGTGGACAGCCCCATGATAAAGGCTTCAAGGAGTAAAAAGGAGGGAGCTATAAAGGCAAAATGAAAAGGCGGTACTTCTATTGAAGATGGGAGATAACCATATTTAAAGAACCTCCACCGAAGGACGTTCATTAATAAGCAGTGAGCATATTGTGAAACATAAGGCAATGGCTCTGTTCCAAAATTTAGTGAGCTGCCTATGTAGGCGGCACTTCAAGACATCATAGGCACACTTCAAACTGTTCCAGAAGATAAGGTGCCTTATAAGATGCCTCATTATGTGGATTCTACAGTTATATTTTAAATATAATAACAATAATAATGTGGCATATATTCACAAGCACGGACAAACACACACATTCCTAAAGGCCCCTGAACAGCAACACTCCACAAATAAATCTGAAATGCATCACTGAAAATATTTCTATAATATGTACAAAATATGTATATACAAATGTACACTCACCGGCCACTTTATTAGGTACACCTGTCCAACTGCTCGTTAACACTTAATTTCTAAGCAGCCAATCACATGGCGGCAACTCAGTGCATTTAGGCATGTAGACATGGTCAAGACAATCTCCTGCAGTTCAAACCGAGCATCAGTATGGGGAAGAAAGGTGATTTGAGTGACTTTGAACATGGCATGATTGTTGGTGCCAGAAGGGCTGGTCTGAGTATTTCAGAAACTGCTAATCTACTGGGATTTTCACGCACAACCATCTCTAGGGTTTACAGAGAATGGTCCGAAAAAGAAAAAACATCCAGTGAGCGGCAGTTCTGTGGGCGGAAATGCCTTGTTGATGCCAGAGGTCAGAGGAGAATGGCCAGACTGGTTTGAGCTGATAGAAGGGCAACAGTGACTGAAATAACCACTCGTTACAACCGAGGTATGCAGCAAAGCATTTGTGAAGCCACAACACGCACAACCTTGAGGTGGATGGGCTACAACAGCAGAAGACCCCACCGGGTACCAGTCATCTCCACTACAAATAGGAAAAAGAGGCTACAATTTGCAAGAGCTCACCAAAATTGAACAGTTGAAGACTGGAAAAATGTTGCCTGGTCTGATGAGTCTCGATTTCTGTTGAGACATTCAGATGTTAGAGTCAGAATTTGGCGTAAACAGAATGAGAACATGGAACCATCATGCCTTGTTACCACTGTGCAGGCTGGTGGTGGTGGTGTAATGGTGTGGGGGATGTTTTCCTGGCACACTTTAGGCCCCTTAGTGCCAATTGGGCATCGTTTAAATGCCACGGCCTACCTGAGCATTGTTTCTGACCATGTCCATCCCTTTATGGCCACCATGTACCCATCCTCTGATGGCTACTTCCACCATGTCACAAAGCTCTAATCATTTCAAATTGGTTTCTTGAACATGACAATGAGTTCACTGTACTAAAATGGCCTCCACAGTCACCAGATCTCAACCCAATAGAGCATCTTTGGGATGTGGTGGAACGGGAGATTCGCATCATGGATGTGCAGCCGACAAATCTGCGGCAACTGTGTGATGCCATCATGTCAATATGGACCAAACTCCCTGAGGAATGCTTCCAGCACCTTGTTGAATCTATGCCACGAAGAATTGAGGCAGTTCTGAAGGCAAAAGGGGGTCCAACCCGTTACTAGCATGGGGTACCTAATAAAGTGGCCGGTGAGTGTATATTAGTATTATACAACCAAAACATAGAAACATTAATTCATGGTATGGTTATACAATTTTTTTTTTTTAGTGGTGGTGGTTTGCTATTAGTCGATCTCATGTGAGTGACAGGTTGCCCTGCCCTCACGCCAGTAAACGATTTATGAATAATAATAAATAAATAAATAAAAATACTGCAATATTCCATAAAAAAAAAAGAAAAAAAAAAGAAATGTCCATTTTGATTTCAGGGTGATTTTAATATATTGCCACTACTAAAAAACAGTTTGAAAACAAGCAAATTTGTCATTACAGTAGAAGTATCTTAACCTTTGAATATTGTCTTGTACAATGTTTGAGAATCACTGTGGTAGAGTATTGCACCGTTGAAAGTCTAATGCATAAATTTGAACGCTGAGATGAAATTACAAATGCTGAAACACGTCTAGTGCTCTGGAGCCTGTGAGTGATGAATGCAAGACAAGAAAAAGATAGCGAAATGTATGACAGACATTTCAGAGAAGGACAGGAAGTGGATATCCAAATGGAGAGCACAAAATCATGTTCATCTCTCAGCGCTGACAGCATTACATTAACCCCAAACACAGAGTCCAAGGGCCAATGCATGTCGGAGAGAGAGAGAACTCGAGGAAATGAGACAAATGACAAGGAAGACATTGTAAAAAGAGCGAGTCAGTATTAGCAACACGGCTAGTTTGAATAAAAAAGCAGAAAGAGAAGCAGTTAGGCATTTTGGTTGCAGTAAAACATTTTTAAAACCACACCAAATGTGATGTGTGTACTTCCATTCGCATGAGGAAATGGCTCAATGTACCGCAGAAAAAAAATCAATTCCATAACAGCTGATGGTGGAATAAAAAGGTGAACGTACTGCAGGTGTGTACACTTTCTACCCAAAACTCCTAAATGGGCCCATCTGTTGAGAAACTGTGCTGTTATGCAGGGCTAAAAATAGCCGGCTGTCTCCATGGCAAGCTAAAGGTTGAGCGGATGCCGGACAGACAGGTAAGGACGCACGACTCGAGGTGATACACACATCACAGGGAATATGTGAATGCAGATTTCCATTTGTAGTCGTTGCTCAGCAAAATAAATGTGCAAAGCCACAAACATTTTTGCTGCTTCTAGCACATGTAGGAGACAATGGAAGCCAATGTTGAATTTAAGATAACCACGGGTGTTTTTAATTTGAGCAAACGTCTCTACGAAAACACCTGCATTAGCATTTTCCCAACTAGCACAACCACATGTGCTGCTGGTTTTTGCGCAAGTCTTGCAAATTTAAAAACGTTCCTATGCACATAGGCAGGTATGGTATGCTATTTTAAGGCAGTTAATGAATGGGTTTTCTTTTCCTTTTCATTTTACAGATTGAAACGGTTACTATGATGAGTGGTTTAAGGTTCAGAGAGGGATATTACGCTAACAGATAATAGCTGTACCAACCCATTTTCAATGACCTTTGTGTGCCAAGCAAACAATCTTCTCTCTTCGCCACCAAACAACTGTCACGTTTCCCTGAAAAAATGCGGTTGCACCTTTCAGAATTACTTATCCCATTTGTCTTCATTATGTATTTTATTAGAAATTGTTTTCCCAAAGTAGTCTGGCCTGGAGAGCTGCCCACCATCTTGAAATTGGACTCGTTTTGGCTCTGAAAACAGCAGAAATATAATTAATTTTTGAAGCTACACATCAGTGTCCTCAGACATTAAAGCAATGGTCCTTTGAAAAGATGAACTACACTCTGACACTGACAAAAACTTTATGGATCAAATTTGGATAAAACTTCTTTAGTGCACATTCACAAAGGGTAAACATTAGTCAAAGTTATGAACTAGCAATTAGCACATGGGATGCAAGTTCAAGTCTAGTTTGTGAAATTTAAATCCTGTTTTTCTCCATTAATCTGAGGTCCTGATTTTACACATTCCTGGGTCAACATATTTTGTTGATCCAGGAACAAAATTCCTGTCTGAAAATTTAGTCCCTACCCCTAAACCTATAACCCCACCCATAAGTTATCCGTAAAATCAGAGGGAAATGATAGGTGAATAACACTGATGTGTAAGTGCAACTGACATATAGGCAGTAAGAGCTGTGGGTGTAAACCTCTTTCCCCTGGCCCCAAGAGGTGCGCTAGCGACTGACCCTGGAGGTTGTGGTCTTTAGTGTCCTTGTTAGCGAGCCCGTCTCCCACGCCGGAGACCATGGTTCTTCCCTCAACTTGTCCCTCAAATCTGATTGGTTGAATGGAATGTTGATCCAGGAACATGTTGTACTTGGCTAAATCAGGTTCCGCCCCCCCCAAAAAAACATCAGACACATTCCTAGAGATGTTAACCTAAAGAATGAATCAGCATGAACTAAGGACTCAAAAAAAGACAAGAATTAAGTTTCTGCTAAAAAGTTACATGCTTAAATACAAAAATTAGGACTCTAGGTGGCACTAGAGAGTTAGCGATACTGACCCCTAAATTGGCACTAAAAATATTGAGACCCGAATCAATTACTGTGCCCAATATTGGACTTGTTTTGGCTCTGACAACAGCAGAAATTGAATCAATGTCCATTAAAAAGATAATACTTTCCAAAACTGACAAAATCATAATTTTATGGATGTCTAATCTAAAACTTACTGACAACGCAGTAAAAGAATTGTGGATCAAACTTCTTTAGTGCCTATTAACAAAAGGTAAACATAAGTCAAAGCTATGAACTAGCGGTTAGAAGTCTAAATCAATGGGTGCTCCAATCCAAAGGTGCTTCAACACAGTGTCCTGAGAAATTGTTAAAATACATGCAAAAATGTACGATCTAAACCTAATCCTATATCCAAGGATTCCAAACCCCTTACCCAACACCTAAAAACTAACATTGTAACAGGAAAAAAAAAAAAACTATACGTTTCCATACATTCTAAGTTGTACAACATTGTGTGGATTTGCCATCTTGTACACATTATTATGAGTGTATTGGACGGCCTGGACTGGTGTATGGACATGTATTGGACGGCATGGTCCATTGAAAAGATTAACTACACTTGAAACTGACTAAATCTGAACTTTACGGCTGTCTAATCTAAGGGGCCGCTCATTTACACGACAACAGCATTTTGGGGGCCTAAAAACACAAACTTTTCAAACCGATACTGTTATTGTCTCTGTAAACTGCAAAAACTTGAATTTGTAAAAAAACGGTGAAGTCATGTGCATGCATATTACGTGTTTAGTCTATAAGCGCATAGTTTTTCTTTACAATGTGACATCGCCAACTACTGGCCTGGTATGAATAATACAGCGTTTTGAATGGGGATCGTTTTGATAACTTTGTCGTCTATATGCGAATAACGCAAAGGAAAAACTTTTCCATTTTTAGTGCTTCATTGTCATGTAAACGTACCCCTAAACTTATTGACGACGCAGTACAGAAGTGAGATCAAACTGCTTTAGTGCATGCAACATGCAAGTTCAAGCTTGTGCCAGTTTTCAGTCCCATTCCCACTCTTTTCTTCATTACTTTTTGAGGTCAAAAACATTCACTAGTGTTGTTAACCTAAAATAAACATAACATGGCATAAGAAACCCATTTTACTTTAGGACTTATTTCTTATTCAGGAACACAGTCAAGTTACTAACCTTTTCAGGCCGCACACATTGTCACACTGGTTGAATTTAACATTAGCTGGCTGCCGGGCACTGGTAGTGGAACAGGAGAATGAAGGAGGTGTAAACATCTGTGTGTGTCTGAAGAAGTGCGAAGTCTGCATCTCTCGACGACACTCATGAATGCTTTATTTACCGCAATATGATTTCACTTTGAGTTTAATGACCACCGATGCAGCATGGTCTCTCTTTCCATCCCCCTATAAAGCCGTTTAATGGTGGAGAGGGGAAAGAGATTCCAATGTGACGGTTTTTCTCATCTCATCATTAAATCTAACAGCTCTCGCCGCACTTGCTAGCTTTCAAAAGGCACTCTGTAAAAGTCCATCACTTCTAAATCAGTTAGCCGAGTGTGTTTTGTTTACAAAGACCACGTGTTATTCGCAATAGCTATTCATTTTGATTCTCTTTGGATTCGGTACATTAACAATTTCCCACAGTCAGCACTTAGCTTTGGGGAAATTATGGTCGTGCCAGAAAATACCTTGAAATAAGCTCAACCAAACCGATGAGCAGAAGACGACTCTTTAAAAGAGAATGAACAATGATAGATCAGCAAATGACAGTGCACGAGGAGAGACTAGGAGAGAGAGAAAATATAATTATAGCTGCAAGACATTACATGACAAGCACATCAGTGGAATATTACTTAATGCCTTTTTTAAGCATAAAGGCTAGAATTAGACACATTATTGCTTATAACTTTTGACCAGTAGGTGGTTTTGGCTTTAACTTTGCATAATTCACATTTGATACTATCAAACAGCTCTACAAATCTACAAACTTACATGGTGAAGACTATTGAAAAAATAGTGTAAACACATCAAACAAAAATGTTTTAACAACGTCTTTTTAATTTTCTGGCAGATGGCACTATGCCAAACTGCTCCTTTATGCATCGTGGACATTATATGCAGGTAGTTTCATATCAATATGTTGAATCATTGTGAAGATACAACCTCACTTCCTGATTAGCACTGTCGCAATCAAATCTGTTCACACATTACACGCGAATGGTTTGATTTTATTGAGAAGCTTTTATTACACCTTGACCACCATGCTCTCAAAATGATCTAACCTAAATTTTGTGAAGATCTGATTACGAGTTCGAAAAAGCATATTTTCTGGGAAATTCAAAATTCAAATATGTACAATACAAACCTAAACCTAATCCTAAATCCAAATGCCTTACCCAATGCCTAAACCTAACCATGAATGTAACAGGAAAAAACCTATAAAAACTTTCATATCATTCAAGTTACAAGCTTAAACATACATGAACATTTGCACACTAGATGGCGCTAAAGAGTTAGAACTGTAGGTCACCAAGTTGGTACTAGCAATATTGAGACCCAAATGAATCAGTGTGCCAAATTTAAAAAAAAATTAGCAGGAGGCTTCCACAGACTCATAGCCAGAAGTTGACGAATGTTAAGAAAACCGAACTGAACAATAGATGGCTACACACCTTCGCTGCTTAGTCTCTAATTAAACAGCACTTACTGGAGACAAAAGCAAAGGGAGGTAGAAGGGTAATATGAATGTGGAAGTCATGTGACAGCCATGGCAAGGACCGATACGCAGCACAAACCCTGAGAAATTAAATAAGCAAGTGTTTTCCCTCTGGAGGGTAATTAAGGTTTGCACAATGTTGACTCTTAACAGCCTGTGGCAAAGGGGGGGAAAAAAGAAAACTGTTCCATAAGCAACACAAGAGTAAAACTAATGCTTATATTTATATTAATACTACAAGTACTTTAAAATGAATTATTAAATATTTAGTGTTCGAAGAAGATAAATCAAATCTGGGCTGTAGGAACAATCTGAAAAGGCAAGAATATAGCCTATATTATTTAGTTTTTTTGAACGGGCACCAGTGGCAGGCCTGGCTCATTTGGTACCCTATACGAGATAATACATAAAGGTATATATACACTCACCTAAAGGATTATTAGGAACACCTGTTCAATTTCTCATTAATGCAATTATCTAATCAACCAATCACATGGCAGTTGCTTCAATGCATTTAGGGGTGTGGTCCTGGTCAAGACAATCTACTGAACTCCAAACTGAATGTCAGAATGGGAAAGAAAGGTGATTTAAGCAATTTTGAGCGTGGCATGGTTGTTGGTGCCAGGCGGGCCAGTCTGAGTATTTCACAATCTGCTCAGTTACTGGGATTTTCACGCACAACCATTTCTAGGGTTTACAAAGAATGGTGTGAAAAGGGTAAAACATCCAGTATGCGGCAGTCCTGTGGGCGAAAATGCCTTGTTGATGCTAGAGGTCAGAGGAGAATGGGCCGACTGATTCAAGCTGATAGAAGAGCAACTTTGACTGAAATAACCACTCGTTACAACCGAGGTATGCAGCAAAGCATTTGTGAAGCCACAACACGCACAACCTTGAGGCGGATGGGCTACAACAGCAGAAGACCCCACCGGGTACCACTCATCTCCACTACAAATAGGAAAAAGAGGCTACAATTTGCAAGAGCTCACCAAAATTTGTACAGTTGAAGACTGGAAAAATGTTGCCTGGTCTGATGAGTCTCGATTTCTGTTGAGACATTCAGATGGTAGAGTCAGAATTTGGCGTAAACAGAATGAGAACATGGATCCATCATACCTTGTTACCACTGTGCAGGCTGCTGGTGGTGGTGTAATGGTGTGGGGGATGTTTTCTTGGCACACTTTAGGCCCCTTAGTGCCAATTGGGCATCGTTTAAATGCCACAGCCTACCTGAGCATTGTTTCTGACCATGTCCATCCCTTTATGACCACCATGTACCCATCCTCTGATGGCTACTTCCAGCAGGATAATGCACCATGTCACAAAGCTCGAATCATTTCAAATTGGTTTCTTGAACATGACAATGAGTTCACTGTACTAAAATGGCCCCCACAGTCACCAGATCTCAACCCAATAGAGCATCTTTGGGATGTGGTGGAACGGGAGCTTCGTGCCCTGGATGTGCATCCCACAAATCACCATCAACTGCAAGATGCTATCCTATCAATATGGGCCAACATTTCTAAAGAATGCTTTCAGCACCTTGTTGAATCAATGCCACGTAGAATTAAGGCAGTTCTGAAGGCGAAAGGGGGTCAAACACAGTATTAGTATGGTGTTCCTAATAATCGTTTAGGTGAGTGTGTGTATATATATATATATATGTGGGCCGGTGTGTGGGTGTTAGTGACAGCACCGGACACAGAAATTTAATTATTTGAGGGGTCGTTTATTCCAGACTGCACTTGGAACAGCGCAGCGTTAACTATGCATATCTTAGAAGGTTTAGACAGAAAAGCTTGTTACATTGGATGAAATAAATCAATATGGTTTCTTTATCAAACTGAGTCTTTCTGGTCTTTTCTATTCTCAGTCATCATATTCACAAATCAATACAGGAATCTAACATAGACAACGATAGTGTATTCTGAAAAACACATACACAGAGTATTACAAGATTTGTCAATACAGAATACCAAATAAAGCTGCTCATGTTACATAATACATGCATGAAAATAAATGTAGAAGTCACATTTCCAAGTAACGTTAATACATTTCAAATATTATAACAAATAACATTCACTCTCAATCACAGGGAATTAACATTTTCATACTCATATTGAAAATAATCAAATGACAAACTTACTGTTCATCACCACTCCCTATAGCATGTACACACTTTCACAGTGAATGATGAACTCAATCCTCCTTCTGCAAATAGCAATAGACACAATGCAACACATTTCTTTAACATTTTGGAGCACATAAGAACAATTTTAACAATCTATGGATTGCCAAACACACACACATATGTATAAGCAATAAACACTTTTTTAGTATTAATTAGTCCACAACACTCACTCTGTTACTTCACACTCGGCCTGGAAACACTCAAGAAGTCTTCAGAGTACTCCTCTCCCCTCTTTAATCAACCAAAATGATCACCAATCACTTAATATCCAAATCATATCATCCACAACAAGATAATCTCAATGATAAAGTGACATTAGTGATGGTTAAACACTTACGCTTCGAGATCTAGTGCCGATAGGATTTCTCCACGAAGATATGAGTCTCGACAGCAGTTAAAAGTTCTCTCAGCACAACACACAAACCTCACGACACACTAAGAGACTTCCAAGTCACTATTTGTGCACCATATTTCTCATTATCTTAACAACAACACAGTTTAATGGCCTCGACACTTCACCGCGCCATCAGCATCTCAATCACGTTGGAACCACGCGCTGTGCACCGCCGACTCTCGCGACACTTCCAGAACGTCACACCTCACGTTTCTTAAAGGGCTAGCGTAATATTTTACCAATAAGTGAGAAAACCCTGGAATAGTCCATAGTGTAACTTCCCTAATCCCAAAGCATTGTTTAACCAGTACAGTAATTAGTCTGCTAACTTTTGACCTGGTTACACTCTCCCCTGCTGATAGTCGACGTCCCCGGTGACTACCAACTCTAATCATCTTGTACCCCTTGAAGCTTCCCTGTGGTATAGAGGACCATTCCAGCTAGCACCTGGGAGAGCACGTCAGGACTAAAAGACACAGCATTGCACGTCGACTTGGGCAATCGGTTTGGGTTACTATGCACTCCTGCATTTGTCCTTTGTGTTTTACGCACAGCGGGACAAGGCACTTCTGGCTTAACACCGTCTTCCTTTCTCTTTCTAGGTGTGGGCACCGGTTTCATCACTGGATTCTCAGCAGGTAAGTGAACACCTTTTGTTTCTGGCTCCAACAATACTGGCAGCACTCCCAGGGTATCATCAAGGGTCTCGTTGCACTCCGGTTCCGAGCAATGACCCCTCCTATCAGATTCCTCTGTCTGACCCTTGAAACAGTCTCTGCCTCCAGGAACTGGCTGTTTTTGACCCTCAGATGCTGGTGCTACTTCCAGTATCTCCTTGAGACGCGGACCTTCCTCCACTAGAACACACTCAGCCTCCAATGAGGTCATCTCTGACTCAGAATCTGGGGTAGGTACCTCCTCCACAGAAGTTCGCCGACGCCTTGGCATGGGCACTGGCGCTGAATTATTGCAGGGTCTGAGGTTGGATCTGTGCACCCTCTTCACTGTACCTCCTTCGACAGGCTCCACGGTGTAGGTCGTCCCTTGAACCTCTAACACCTTGTACCTTGTTGAAGACCATGCGTCCTGAATCTTGTTTCTTCCTAGTGGTCGGTGTCGTAGGTACACATGTTGTCCAATCTCTACAGCAGGGCAAAATACCTTCTCCTCATGCCGCGCTGCTCTTTCCACAGCCTTCCTTTCCGCATATTCCTTTGCTCGAACATGGGCGTCTCGGAGGCGTTCCTGGTGTACTTTTAACCAGTCAGGTTTGTCATCGGTTACAGGCTCCTGGCCCAACAGAGCATCAACTGGCAGATGCGGCTGGATTCCAAACAACAAATGGTATGGGGAGTATCCGGTGGATGAGTGTGGCGTCACATTATATGCATAGACGAGCTCTGATAAGTGTTCAGGCCACCTGCGCTTCCTTTCAGGTGGAAGGGACTTCAAGAGGTCATGAAGGGTTCTATTGAACCTCTCACATTGAGGATTGCCCTGGGGATGATGCGGTGTCGTGCGTGTTTTCTTGACTCCATACAACTTGCAGAGCTCCGCAATCACAGCACTTTCAAAATTCCGGCCCTGATCAGAGTGCAAGCGTTGTGGCACTCCATATTTCAGGAACCATTCTCTGAGGAGGATCTTGGCAGTGGTCTCCGCCTTCTGATCACGGGTGGGAAATGCTTGACTGAACTTTGTGAACACATCCGTCACTACTAGAACATTTTCTCGCCCATCCGTGGCTGGTTCAAGGATCGTAAAGTCGACTGCTACAACCTCCAGTGGCCGGGAAGCCAAGAATGAAGCCCAAGGCGCCTTGATCTTTGGTTGCGGCATCTTTGCTAACACGCATCGCTGACATCGCTTCACCCACCTTTCCACCTCCTCATACATTCCTCCCCAGAAACATCTCTGTCTCAACAGGGCTAATGTCCTCTCTATACCCTGATGGCCCATCTGATCGTGAACATTCTTCAGGACTTGTTCCGTCATACAGGTGGGTAGCAACATCTGGTGACATTCTCCAGTGTGGACGTCATCGATAACACGGTATAAGAGACCATCCTTCTCTCTGATCTTTGGCCATTGTTTCAGCAAAGAACGCACAGACCTGGACAAACCTAACTTCTCCTGCTTGGTAGGTTTCCTTTGACGGCTCCAGAACTTCTTGAACACACTGAGTGTTGGATCAGACTCCTGAAACTGACGGAGTTCGGACCTTGAATACCCTGGCAAAGTGGGGGTATTCTCACACCCAACATCCTCTTCTCCTGCCAAGGATGCCTGTAACTGCCTGACTTTGCCACCCTCAACTCCTACTGCTACCAGGTCTGGTCCCAGAGCTGTTCCTATCCTGAGCGAGTTACAGATCGCCACACAGCCATCATACTCTGCATCTTCACTTTCAAAGTCTGGTTCATCGGATCCTGGCATCCGAGAAAGGGCATCAGCAGCAGTGTTGCATCGTCCAGGGCGGTACTTGACATCGAAATCAAACACAGCGAGTTGAGCAGCCCAGCGTTGTTCAATGGCTCCCAACTTGGCAGTCCCGAGGTGACAGAGGGGGTTGTTGTCTGTTATGATGGTGAATTTGGACCCCAGCAGATAACTTCGGAACTTTTCAGTGACCGCCCACTTAAGCGCTAACAGTTCCAGCTTCATACTGCTGTAGTTTTTATCATTTCTCTCAGCCCCTCTCAACCTCCTACTGGCATAAGCGATGACTGTCTTCTTACCCTTTTGATGTTGGTACAAGACTGCTCCTAACCCAAGGTTGCTCGCATCAGTCTCAATCACAAAGGGAAGAGTGAAATCAGCATACCCCAGCGTTGGTGCGCTGGTAAGCTTGTCTTTGAGACGGTTGAATGCTGTCTGACACTGAGAAGTCCAAGAACTCCTATACAGCTGAGCTGCCTTGACGTGACTTGTCTCCCTAAGGCACGCATTCACTATATCATGCAACGGCCCAGCTATCTGGGAGAAACTTTCAATGAATCTCCTGTAATAGCTACAAAACCCCAAGAACGATCTGAGTTCCTTGAGAGTGCCGGGGACTGGCCACTCCCGAACTGCACTTATCTTATCAGGGTCTGTACCCACGCCTTGGGATGAAACTTGATGGCCAAGGAATCTCACTTCCGGCTGCAGGAAATGACACTTCTCTATTTTAATCTTCAGCCCCGTTTCCTTCAACCTTCTAAACACAGTTTCAAGTCGCACGAGATGTTCGTGAAAGGTGGACGAGTACACCAACAAGTCATCCAAGTAGATGAGCACAATTTGGAACACAAAGTCACTCATTATGGCCTGCATGAGCCGCTGGAACGTGGCGGGCGCATTGCATAGTCCGAAAGGCATCCGATGGTATTCATAGAGGCCAAACGGCGTAGTGAAGGCTGTCTTATGTCTGTCCTTTTCATGGACTGCAACTTGATGGTAACCGCTAGCAAGGTCTATTGTCGAGAAAACTTGTGCTCCGCCCAACGCATCCAAGCTCTCATCAATGCGCGGCAATGGAAAAGCGTCACGTTTAGTCTTCGAGTTTAGTCTCCTATAATCCACGCACAGCCTCAGACTTCCATCAGACTTGCGTACCAGAACGATGGGTGAAGCATAGGAACTCGAGCTTTCCTGGATGACACCCTTTCGCAGTAGACCTGAGATATGCTCTTTGACCTCTTCAAACTGGGTCGGTGGTATCCTGCGATATGGCTGAGCTACAGGAGTATCATCTGTCAAGTGGATTTCATGCTTCACTCGGTCTGTATATCCCAGGTCCTCATCACGGACAGCAAACACATCTGCATACTTCAAAAGTAATGCACTGAGCATTGCTTGCTCTTCTGGATTACCTCCCATATGCAGTCTACTTAACAGGTTACTCAGGTCAGCATCAGACTCTGCTTTATCTTTCTGGTCAACTCCCACTTCTCCATGTTCGGCAGAGATGCGCTGGAATCTCACCTCGCAGGCGTCACTCTCAACACACTGACAGAGGGTGAGTATCCCAAGCCGAACTTTAGGGGGCAGCCAAACATCTTCCTGGGAGAAGTTGACCACTTGAACTGGAAACACTCGACTTCTGGACGACACTAAGGTGGGCATAGGGATCAAGCCGCCTGGTAATGGGGTGGTTCCTGGTTCCAGCAACAGCCAAGCATTGGTGTCGGTGGCTTTCTTGTTCACTCTGGCATAAACTGTGGCTACAGAGGATGCTGGTACATGGACTTTGCCCTTACCACCTACTCTGGCTGTTGACATTGTTTTTCCCAGTTCAACTTCCTGTACACGAGTGAAGGCTTCCCTCCACACGGACTCCAGCTTTCCTCCTAAAGTGGTGTCAAACTCAGTCAGTGCCAACTCTCTGCATCTCTGGGTGATATTCATGCCAATGATACCAGGGGGAGTTGGATCTGGCTCTGCGGAATCCCCATCACGGACTATCAGAAACCCACACTCGGGTATAGTAAGCCCCATCACTTGAATGTCCAATTCAACATACCCCAAGTACGGCAGGGGTAGCTTGTTAGCTGCAGTTATTCTTAGCCACTTAGAGGTGCAGTGAAGGTCCTTGTCTTCTCCGTGGAGGTTTTCTCTGAAGAAGCTTTCTGTCAGGGTACTCACATTACTTCCCGTGTCCAGAAGACATCTAACTGAAACACCATCAATGTGAATATCAACTTCAGGGCACTTGCCAACTGCACGCTCCAAGAACCGCTCTTTTGTTAATGTACTGCATCCCGAGCCTTCTGGTTTTCCCCGCATTGCTCGGCTCACTGCAACGGAGGGACCCCGTTTCCCTGTACCGCAGAACTGGTGGTGGCAGTGGGCTGGCCTTTGAAACTACGAGGTACAGGACACTGTCTGGCTATATGTCCCACTCCTTCACACCTCAGACAGACGGGTTGGCCATCATCAGTGTACTTGGGCTTGACTTTGGGATTGCCAATCTGGTTACCACTTGAACTAACCTTCTGTACGGTGAGTCCACGAACCGCATTAGTGAGTTCTCCAATGGCTTTACCCTGCTGAGTAATTATCTTCACTACCTCTTGCAGAGCCACAACCATGTCACTTTGTGCAGTACTGACCGGATTTGAAGGTTCTGACATCCCTTCCGAACATGTACTCACGATGTGTCGACTCCTGGCCACATTAGCTCCGCGGGGTCTGTCCTCCATAACCCACATCATGGCCTCTTCACGGACGTTAAACAGGGTAGACTGAGGCTTTTCTCTGACAAGCTTGCGCAGCTCTCTACGCAGGGTTGCATCTCTTATGCCTTCGATGAACTGATCTCTTAATGTGAGCTGGGGGTCAGACACAGCATTAGAAGACTGCTGGAGAGCAAAATTAAGAAGTTGGGAGAGAGCATGAGAAAAGTCACGGAGGTCTTCCCCGTCTAACTGTCTACGCGCATAGAAAGCATGCAACAACTGTGGGGTAGTGCGTTTCTCCCTAAAGGCCCCCCTCAAATATGAAAACAGATCACTGGGTTGTTTGGTCTCCCCCCCCATACACAGTTTGACTTCATCTAAGGCTGAACCTCTTAAATGGGAAAGTATGAAATCCAATTGGTCATCAGTATTCAACCCCCTTACCCGAATTACACGTTCAACCTCGTCAATGAACTCATCTACAGATTGACCATCTTTAACATGATCACCACTGAATGGCACAATTTGACGTTCCCTTGGAATATAAACATACGATCTAGTAGCATTATTCATATTAGCCAGGGTTGACATTACTTGGTCGTGTCTCCGACCTAACTCCAGAATTTGTGACTGCAATTCCGCCACAGGATTACCCTCATCATCATGACCCGCAGCCCTAGCATCGTCCACATCATGGCTGGCTCCAGCCCGAGCAGCTGGCACATCGTCGTCCTGATCCATGCTCTTGCAATGTCCCTATTTCGAATGGCCCTGAGTCAGAAACAGTCACAGTCAATGCCGGCCAACCTGAAAGGCCGATTCGTTGCCGACGATTAGGCACCCTCCTGCGTTCCCAAAGCTGGTCCCTTGCTTCTCCGCAGGTCCTCCAGGCTCGTCACACCTCACGTCGTTGACCTCCTTGGCCCCGGCACATGACCTGTTTTCCCACTACCGTTGTCTATGTTTTTATGCTATCCTATCTAAACTAGCAATGGAACCCCACTCCTGGTACCAAAATTCTCTGTGGGCCGGTGTGTGGGTGTTAGTGACAGCACCGGACACAGAAATTTAATTATTTGAGGGGTCGTTTATTCCAGACTGCACTTGGAACAGCGCAGCGTTAACTATGCATATCTTAGAAGGTTTAGACAGAAAAGCTTGTTACATTGGATGAAATAAATCAATATGGTTTCTTTATCAAACTGAGTCTTTCTGGTCTTTTCTATTCTCAGTCATCATATTCACAAATCAATACAGGAATCTAACATAGACAACGATAGTGTATTCTGAAAAACACATACACAGAGTATTACAAGATTTGTCAATACAGAATACCAAATAAAGCTGCTCATGTTACATAATACATGCATGAAAATAAATGTAGAAGTCACATTTCCAAGTAACGTTAATACATTTCAAATATTATAACAAATAACATTCACTCTCAATCACAGGGAATTAACATTTTCATACTCATATTGAAAATAATCAAATGACAAACTTACTGTTCATCACCACTCCCTATAGCATGTACACACTTTCACAGTGAATGATGAACTCAATCCTCCTTCTGCAAATAGCAATAGACACAATGCAACACATTTCTTTAACATTTTGGAGCACATAAGAACAATTTTAACAATCTATGGATTGCCAAACACACACACATATGTATAAGCAATAAACACTTTTTTAGTATTAATTAGTCCACAACACTCACTCTGTTACTTCACACTCGGCCTGGAAACACTCAAGAAGTCTTCAGAGTACTCCTCTCCCCTCTTTAATCAACCAAAATGATCACCAATCACTTAATATCCAAATCATATCATCCACAACAAGATAATCTCAATGATAAAGTGACATTAGTGATGGTTAAACACTTACGCTTCGAGATCTAGTGCCGATAGGATTTCTCCACGAAGATATGAGTCTCGACAGCAGTTAAAAGTTCTCTCAGCACAACACACAAACCTCACGACACACTAAGAGACTTCCAAGTCACTATTTGTGCACCATATTTCTCATTATCTTAACAACAACACAGTTTAATGGCCTCGACACTTCACCGCGCCATCAGCATCTCAATCACGTTGGAACCACGCGCTGTGCACCGCCGACTCTCGCGACACTTCCAGAACGTCACACCTCACGTTTCTTAAAGGGCTAGCGTAATATTTTACCAATAAGTGAGAAAACCCTGGAATAGTCCATAGTGTAACTTCCCTAATCCCAAAGCATTGTTTAACCAGTACAGTAATTAGTCTGCTAACTTTTGACCTGGTTACATACAGCTCTGGAAAAATTTAAGAGACCACTGCAATATGATCAGTTTTCTCTGGTTTTACTATTTATAGGTATGTGTTTGGGTAAAATTAAAAAAACAATTATTCTATAAACTACTGACAACATTTTTCCCAAATTCCCAAAAAAAAATATTGTCATTTAGAGCATTTATTAGCAGAAAACTGGTCAAAATAACAAAAAAGATGCAGTGTTGTCAGACCTCGAATAATGGAAAGAAAATAAGTTCATATTCATTTTTAAACAACACAATACTAATGTTTTAACGTAGGAGGAGTTTAGAAATCAATATTTGGTGGAATAATCCTGATTT
This sequence comes from Rhinichthys klamathensis goyatoka, assembly GCF_029890125.1. Taxonomy (NCBI): domain Eukaryota; kingdom Metazoa; phylum Chordata; class Actinopteri; order Cypriniformes; family Leuciscidae; genus Rhinichthys; species Rhinichthys klamathensis. The sequence goes on along the minus strand of NW_026606664.1, from coordinate 4,207,355 downwards.
TCAATCACCGCTTTCATGCGTCTTGGCAAGCTCTCCACCAGTCTTTCACATTGATGTTTGGTGACTTTATGCCACTTCTGGTGCAAAAATTCATGCAGCTCGGCTGTGTTTGATGGCCTGTGACCATCCATCTTCCTATTGATCACATTCCAGAATTTTTCAATGGGGTTCAGGTCTGGAGATTGGGGTGGCCATGACAGGGTCTTGATCGGGTGGTCCTCCATCCACACCTTGATTGACCTGGCTGTGTGGAATGGAGCATTGTCCTGCTGGAAAAAGCAATCCTCAGAGTTGGGGAACATTGTCAGAGCAGAAGGAAGCTAGTTTTCTTCCAGGACAACCTTGTACATGGCAAATCTGCCCCGATTCCAGCCTTGCTGAAGCACCCCCAGATCATCACCGATCCTCCACCAAATTTCACAGTGGGTGCGAGACACTGTGGCTTATAGGCCTCTCCAGGTCTCCGTCTAACCATAGACGACCAGGTGTTGGACAAAGCTCAAAATTGAAAATGAATATGAACTTATTTTCTTTCCATTATTCGAGGTCTGTCAACACTTTTTTGTTATTCTGACTAGTTGTCGTTTTCTGCAAATAAATTCTCTAAATGACAATAATTTGGGAGAAATGTTGTCAGTTGTTTATAGAATAAAACAAAAATGTTAAATTTACCCAAACACATAAATAGTAAAACCAGAGAAACTGATAATTTTGCAGTGGTCTCTTAATTTTTTTTCAGAGATGTATATATATATATATATATATATATATATATATATATATATATAATGACCTACTGTATAACCTTGAAGTTAGCAAACTTAGTTATAATGGCTGCTTCACTCCTGAATCAAACCATAAAAAAGGGTATTCAAATCCTAATAAAAAGTTTAAAATAAGTACTTTGTAAAACATTATACATTTGTTTGTCAAACTGTTTGTCAGATATTCAGATGTGTGAATCTCCACAGAGAGATTTAACATCCAGGTGGAACACTAAAATGAATTCAGGTAGCCAGCACAGCTGCAGTCTGCTTGAAAATGGCAGGTCTTTTATTACTTTTAGTATAGTTTTTACCCAGCAGGCTAGTCTGAACATAGCATAATTCTTTCCAGAAAAATCATTTTGATTTTGAAAAGCTCCAAAAGCTTGAAAGTCACCAAATAAGTAACAGATGGTTCTAGTAGAGAGACGTCAGTAGAGTGGATTCTAAATAGGCTATACTGATAAACAAGATTTGTTGTGATTAATCAATGACCATAACTCTAATTCAGTTGCATTTTTTCACTCATATTCCATTCATATTTTATAATGATAAATGTAATTTATAAAAAATTGGAATATTTATAGCAAAAATATTATTGAACATATTTATAGAAAAAGATATTTATAATTTGATTTGGTCTTATATTAATGTTTGCTTGACAAACAAAACCTATAATGTATTAAAACATGCTAAAAACATGCTAGCAATGTGGTAAAACAAGTTCCCTATCGGTCAGTCACTACAACGTAGGTCAGACTGACCAATAGGAATCTCGCTAGAGAGGCCAATCTACTTCGAGTGAAACTAAAACAAGCCAATGCACATTGGCATGCAATCATTTGCATCAGCTGCGCGTCCTCGTCAGCGCGGGTATTTAACAGCAGCTGTTATGATTGCACACTAGCTTTTTGCTTCGGAGCCAAACGCTTCATGGTAATCCTACAGAGTGTGAAACTTGGCAAGCCTTCGTTGGATCTCTCCTTGTTCGGTGCGGGCGTTACAGCACGGCAGCGCGAGCAGTCTTGTGTCCTCTCTCTTCTGTCTGTCTTTTTTGTTTTGTTTTTTTGAGCAAATTCAAAAAAGCTGTTTTAACAGCTGGTAAGGTGCGCAGTTCAGCGCTCAAAGGCTGTTCTCACAGCCGGTAAGACCTGCCAGCGAGAGAGAGAGACAGCGCACAGACGGGTGCACATTCCCGTCTGTGTTCGCAGTGACTGTTCCCCTGCGTGCTTCAGCACCAGTGAGAGTAGTCCCTAAAAGAGCTTACACAGATAGACAGCGTCTTTAAAAAAAAAAAAAAAAGATGACTTTCTATCTGTGTGTTTCTGGATGCGGTCGTTACCTGGGCTCACAGGATGGTCACAAGCGCTGCCTCATGTGTCTGGGCATTGAACACGCTGAGGCAGCGTTTGTGGATGAGTCATGTACCCATTGTGGGAAGATGACCATCGCGGAGCTACGGTCGAGACTCCTGTCCCTGCAAAGGGGCGGAGTCCCCGTGCCTCTGCCTCGTTCCAATCCTCCTCAGAGGGTTGCTTCGGGCAGGGGCGCGGGTGACCTGAGGATCACGGTGAGCGCGTCTCCTTCGGGGAACCAACCCCCTAGGAGCCCTCACCCCTCTCATGCTCCGCAGCCAGTTGAGCTTCCATTGGAGAAAGCTGGACCATCCTCGAGGTGTGTACCGGTTGTCTCCTTTGGGGCTCCCAGTGACCAGATGTCGATCGCTGCATCGGAGGGTGGGTCAGACCTCTCTGCGGACGACGACTCGGCACCGCTGCCTCCTTCGGGGGTGCCAGCGGTGCCTGAGACGGACCCGGAGATGATGACCATGCTCTCCCGGGCCGCCAACGGGGTCGGGCTCGTGTGGAATCCTCCACCGTGTCCCGAACCCTCGAGGTTGGATGATTGGTATCTCGGGGTGGCGCGCGCTGGTTCTCAGCAACCAACCCCAGTGCCTTTCTTCCCGGAAGTGCATGAGGAGCTTACGGGAACGTGGACGGCACCTTTTACTGCCAGAAACCGTTCCGGTGGCTCCTCCTCCCTCACCACCCTTGATGGCGGGGCAGCTAAGGGATACACGCGCATCCCACCAGTGGAACGGGCCGTTGCTATGCAACTGTGCCCTAACTCCACTCGGCGCGGAGAACCGTGTCTTCCTTCCCGGGCCTGTAGGTACTCGTCGGACCCATTCGACGAGGCTTACAAGGCCTGTGGGGAAGCTGCCTCTGCCATGCACGCCATGGCGTTGCTGCAGGTCCATCAGGCCAAGGCACTGAAGGACCTGCACGAGGGTGGTCATGATCCACAAGTTCTCCAGGAACTTCGTGCCGCAACGGACCTCGCGCTTCGTGCGACGAAGGTCACCGCGCGGTCAGTGGGTCATGCGATGTCCACCTTGGTGGTCCAGGAGCGCCATCTCTGGCTGTGTCTGGCAGACATGAGTGAGGCTGAGAAGCTCCGGTTCCTCAACTCCCCCGTGTCCCAGACCGGCCTCTTCGGCGACGCGGTCGAGAACTTCGCCCAGCAGTTCTCGGCTGTACAAAAGCAGACTGAGGCCATCAAGCATATCCTGCCGCGGCGGTCAGCTGCTGCCTCCAACCCACCGCCTGCGGCTCCTCAGTCTGCTCGTCGCCGGGGGCGTCCTCCTGCGTCTGCCCCTGCTCCCGCGCTGCAGCAGCAGCCTCCACCTAAACGGCGCCGTGGAGCCAGTCGCAGGCAGGCCGCCCCGCCCGTCCAGGCCCCCGCCAAGAAGGGTGGCAAAGCCAGAGGTAAGCGGCCCCAGGACGGGCGACCCGGAGATGGAAGGGACTGCTCTCCAGGAGACGATGACCGCATCGCTCCTTCCCCCGGAAGAGGGCCGGGTGGAAAATCCTGTGTTTCGTTTTGTTCCGCCGCTGGCCTTAAAACCAGCGGTACCCAAATTTTCAATAAAAGAGCAGTTTCTACCATCTCTGGGTCCGAAGAGGACCCGGAGAGCAGTGGGGGGACAGAATCCTCACCACTCTCATCCGCCTCCTCTGTCGCCAGTGAGCAGCAGTGTGCAGTTCGAGAACGCCACCGAGCCGCCTCCTGCACCTCCTGCCCCGTGGAACCAGGTAAGTGCTGCACAGCACACACAGACCCTGCTACGGGCCGCCTCCCAGAGAGAGCCTCCCGAGCCACGTCCCTGTGTTCCACCTCGCTGCCCCACTCCGGGTAAGCCTACAGTCCCTTTGGTCCCGCTTGCACGGTCTCTGAGAGCCTGGTTAGCGCTCCCCAGTCCGTCTCGCTGGCTCATTCGGACCATCAGGCTCGGCTATGCGATTCAGTTCGCCCGGCGTCCCCCCAAGTTTCGGGCCATCCACTCCACTACAGTGAGAGCAGCCGATGCCCATGTCTTGCGTGCGGAGATCGCAGTCCTACTGGCGAAGGACGCGATAGAGCCGGTCCCTCCAGCCGATATGGTCAGGGCACTACAGTCCCTACTTCATTGTACCCAAGAAAGGTGGTGGGTTACGACCGATCTTGGATCTGCGAGTTTTGAATCGGAGCCTCCACAAGCTACCGTTCAAAATGCTCACGCAGAGACGCATTTTCGGATGCATCCGTCCCCAAGATTGGTTTGCAGCGATCGACCTGAAGGACGCGTACTTTCATGTCTCGATTCTTCCTCGACACAGGCCGTTTCTGCGCTTTGCGTTCGAGGGTCGAGCATATCAGTACAAGGTCCTGCCCTTCGGGCTGTCCCTGTCTCCCCGTGTCTTCACGAAAGTCACGGAGGGGGCCCTTGTTCCCATGAGAGAACAGGGCGTTCGCCTCCTCAACTATCTCGACGACTGGCTTATACTAGCACACTCTCGAGATCAGTTATGCGAACACAGGGACCTCGTGCTCACGCACCTCAGCCAGTTGGGCCTTCAGGTCAACTGGGAAAAGAGCAAACTCGCCCCTGTGCAGAGGATCTCTTTTCTCGGTATGGAGTTGGATTCGGTCGCACAGACAGCGCGCCTCACAGAGCAGCGCGCTCAGTCGGTGCTGAACTGCTTGAACACGTTCAAAGGCAGGACAGCGGTCCCACTGAAATTTTTTCAGAGGCTCCTGGGGCATATGGCAGCGGCAGCAGCGGTAACTCCGCTCGGCTTGCTTCATATGAGACCGCTTCAGCACTGGCTTCACGGCCGAGTCCCGAGATGGGCGTGGCATCATGGCACTCACCGGGTGGCAATCACACCGGCCTGCCGCCAGACCTTCAGCCCGTGGTCAGACCTCTCGTTCCTTTGGGCAGGAGTCCCCTTGGAACAGGTCTCCAGGCATGCTGTGGTTTTCACAGATGCCTCTGCCACCGGCTGGGGTGCCACGTACAACGGGCATGCAGTGTCAGGGGTGTGAACGGCTCCCCAACTGCATTGGCACATCAATTGCCTCGAGTTGCTAGCAGTACATCTCGCTCTGAGCCGCCTGAAAAGGCCGCTACGGGGCAGGGACGTGCTGGTCCGTACGGACAACACTGCGACCGTGGCGTACATCAACCGACAAGGTGGTCTACGCTCCCGTCGCATGTCGCAACTCGCCCGCCATCTCCTCCTCTGGAGTCAGAAGCGTCTGAGGTCGCTTCGAGCCATGTATGTCCCTGGCGTGCTCAACCGTGTGGCCGACGAGCTATCACGAGCTGTGCTACCGGGAGAATGGCGACTCCACCCCCAGGTGGTTCAGCTGATCTGGAGAGAGTTTGGAGAGGCTCAGGTAGACCTGTTTGCCTCTTCAGAGACCTCCCACTGCCAGCTGTTTTACTCCCTGACCGAGGGAACACTCGGCACGGACGCACTGGCACACAGCTGGCCCCGGGGCCTCCGCAAATATGCGTTTCCCCCAGTGAGCCTACTTGCACAGACACTGTGCAAAGTCAGGGAGGACGAGGAGCAGGTCCTTCTGGTGGCTCCCTATTGGCCCACCCGGACTTGGTTCCCAGAACTCATGCTCCTTGGGACAGTCCCTCCCTGGCCCATTCCTCTGAGGAAGGATCTTCTGACTCAGAGACGGGGCACCCTATGGCACCCGCGTCCAGACCTCTGGAAACTCCATGTCTGGTCCCTGGACGGGACGCGGAGGTTCTAGGTGACTTACCCCCTGAGGTACTTAACACCATCACTTCAGCACGGGCGCCGTCCACGAGACGTGTTTACGCCCTGAAGTGGAACCTTTTCGTCGAGTGGTGTTCTTCTCGCCGAGAAGACCCCCGAAGATGTTCGATAGGGTCTGTGCTTTCCTTCTTGCAGCAAGGGTTGGAGCGAAGGCTGTCTCCCTCCACCCTCAAAGTACATGCTGCAGCTATTTCAGCTTATCAGGACCACGTAGATGGCAAAACAGTGGGGAAGCACGACCTGGTCGTCAGGTTTCTTAGGGGAGCGAGACGATTAAATCCTCCTCGACCCCCCTCCATACCCTCTTGGGATCTTCCCCTGGTGCTTCGAGCACTTCAGGATGTTCCCTTTGAGCCTCTGCAGTCAGTAGACTTAAAGCTTCTTTCCATGAAGACTTTGCTACTGGTTGCACTGGCCTCTGTCAAGAGGGTAGGAGACCTGCACGCATTTTCGGTCGACGAATCGTGCCTAGAGTTCGGGCCGGGTGACAACCATGTGGTATTAGGACCCCGGCCTGGCTATGTGCCCAAGGTTCCTACCACTCCCTTCAAAAACCAGGTAGTGAACCTGCAAGCGCTGCCTTTGGAGGAGGCAGACCCAGCCCTGGCTTTGCTCTGTCCCGTTCGCGCTCTGCGTATGTACGTGGAGAGAACTCAAAGCATCAGGACCTCAGACCAGCTCTTTGTCTGTTATGGAGGCCAGCAGAGGGGAAAGGCTGTCTCCAAGCAGAGGATGGCCCACTGGATAGTGGATGCCATCGCCTTGGCTTACCAAGCTCAAGGCGTGCCCTGCCCGCTCAGGTTGCATGCACACTCCACGAGAGGCGTTGCATCCTCCTGGGCGCTGGCACGTGGCTCCTCGCTAACAGATATCTGTAGAGCTGCGGGCTGGGCGACACCTAACACGTTCGCTAGATATTATAGCCTACGTGTAGAGCCGGTCTCCTCCCGTGTTCTCACCCTAAACGGGTAGAAGCACCGAGAGGCCCGGCTCTGTCGGCTTGCTGCACCCTACTGTGCACCCTTATTGCTCCAGAGTGAAAAACCAGTCGAGTCCTCCAAAAACCCCTCGGCCCGGACATGGCGGAGCGTCCGGTGCCAGGCCTTTATCCGCTGAATCCTTGAGAACCGGATCTGGGCTGGGTTCCATATGTGTGACCCTACGGGGATCCCATATGTGTATATTTTCCACGGCTGCTCCTAACGGAAGCCTGTGTCTTTCCCCTGGGCTAAGTCACCCACTATCTCATATGTAGTACAGCCTTCGGGCTAGTCCATATGTATTCCCCACATAACTCCTTGAAGTAAGTGGCTTCCGCAGCGTCCTCCTTCCTAACTGAAGGGCACGCTTTCCCAGTGTTATCCAATAATCTCACTGTATGGGTTATTACGGAACAACAGTGACAGATACACTCTGTGTGTAGCCTCCTCCTATCGTCCTTCTAGGCAAGAAGGTGTAGAGGCTTGCATGGGGCGCTGGATGGGGTGCAGCAGCTGTGGCGCTTTGGTAGGGATTCCTATTGGTCAGTCTGACCTACGTTGTAGTGACTGACCGATAGGGAACGTCTCGGTTACATATGGTAACCCTCGTTCCCTGAGGGAGGGAACGGAGACGTAGGTCCCGTCGCCACATCTGCTGCCGCCCGCCGGGGGGCCAGCTTTTTCAGGTTTGGCTCCTCAGCAAAAAACTAGTGTGCAATCATAACAGCTGCTGTTAAATACCCGCGCTGACGAGGACGCGCAGCTGATGCAAATGATTGCATGCCAATGTGCATTGGCTTGTTTTAGTTTCACTCGAAGTAGATTGGCCTCTCTAGCGAGATTCCTATTGGTCAGTCTGACCTACGTCTCCGTTCCCTCCCTCAGGGAACGAGGGTTACCATATGTAACCGAGACGTTAGCAACATGCTAGAAATTTGTTACATCATGCTAGTAACATGTTAAAACAAGATAGAAACATGTTAGCAATATGCAAAATCATGCTATAAACATGCTAGCAATGTGCAAAGACATGATAACAATGGGTTAAAACAAGTTAGAAACATACTAGCAATGTGCAACATCATGCTAGTAACATGTTAAAACAGGCTAGAACAAAGTTATGCTATAAACATGCTGGCAATATGCTAAGAAAACATGCTAACAATTGCTGCGTCCGAATTTAAATACTTCCCTACTATAGTATGATAAAAACAGTATGCCAACAGAGTTGTAGGGGTGAATTCAGTTTAATTGGGACACTTTTTCCCAGTCATCTCAATGGCAAAAAGTGTCATAATCAACCTGAATTTACCCCCTATGTCCGAATAGTATTCGAAAACAGTAGGTGAAAACTCCCCAGATGACCTACCATTCCCGGCGAGATTCTGAAGTGCACATTCAATGGACACTTTACTATCCCATGAGGCCACGGGAGAGGATTTATGAATGGAAGTGAAACGACACAATTGACACTGTAGGTCACGTAACAGTAACAACATGGCGGATGTAGTACTACGTCTGAATTTCATTCATACTACACATTCATATTATATAGAACATACTTTTCTACAGTAATGAAGTTCGTTCAAATTCAAATGTAGTACCTACTCAGACAGAATGCGATTTTGGACGCATCGAATGTGTTAAAACAAGTTAGAAACATGCTAGCAACATGCTAAATCATGCTAGCAACATGGTTACTAAATCAGGTTAGCAAAGTGCCAACCTAAGAACATGCTAGCAACTCCCAGCAACGTCATCAATAACTAGCAGAAACTAACAGTGTTTTTTAAAAGGTCTAATGGTTTCTGTGTGGTTTCTTAACAGTTTGATGAGGTCTAATGGTCAGTCGAGTAGTCGACGTCGACTGAATGGGGATCACAGGGATTTTATCAGACTGTCTGGCTTTTTCTGACTTCTCTGAATAAAACCTTTAAACTTCAAGCTTTTAAGTTATTTTAAACTTTCAGACTTGTCAAGCCACCATCAAAGTTTATCATCAAACTTTACTCATCTAGGTATTTTTCTATAGTTATGTCATTGCAGTTTGATATTTTAGGCTAAGTTAAGTCAAGACAGGCAACATCCCTTCATCATTTAAAATTCTACAAACACCTCATTTTTTTACACTGCATGGACAGCATTACTAATTCATTCTCCACAGTATGCGACAGAAATAGATATAGAGATAAAATGAATGAGGGAACGAGAGTAAGACAGTGTGGATAGAGCGAGTGCACCGCGATACTGAAGAAAACGGTTGAAAAAATGTCACGTACAGTTCTGGCCGTTTAGGTGACTAATGTTAGTGATTACAGCACAAGTGATAAATGACTCTGATTAACCTGCAGTCAACGTGAACCCACAGCTCTCTCTCTCTCTCTCTCTCTCTCTCTCTCTCTCTCTCTCTCTCTCTCTCTCTCTCTCTCTCTCTCTCTCTCTCTCTCTCTCTCTTCTGTAGAATGGCCCATATAACTTATTTGAACAGGATTTGTTTCCAGGTATGACAAAAAATGTGCTTTTGACTTTCATTTATATTTTGATTTTATATATATACATATATTGCCAGCAGCCATATCACCCTGTAGCCCAAGACTGGTTGCCCACTGAAGCTAAGCATTAATATGCGGGTCGTCGTTGTCTTCTTAACCACCTAATTATTCACAATGGGGTTGGGCCGTTCACGCCCATTCGCATATTGCCTTGGCTAACAAAAAATGTTTTTCACAATTTAACCCTCTGGGGTCTGAGGTGTTTTTGGGGCCCTTGAGATGTTTTGACATGCCCTGACATTTGTGCTTATTTCAGCTACTTAAAACATACCATTTGCCAACATATAAATTTGCTGTATTCAGCACAAACTCTGCTACAATAATATGTGAGCAAAATGGATGTACATGTTTGCATTTTATAGAAAAAAAAATTAAGCGTGGTTTGTACGTTTTGGAGAAAAAAATGTCACCGCAATAAGGCCATTTAACACATACTGAATAGTTGTCCACAAGACTTTTGAGTTACTATTCTTGTAGGCTAGAATTTTTACTTTGAGAAAAGTGACCTGAGCAATGTTGACTTGGGTTCGCTCACTTTATATCCCTCACTTTCGGCAAAGAACCTGGGTTTTATATTGGATAGTGGCCTAAACTTAAACAAACAAATAAATACAGTTGTCCGTTGCAGTTTTTATCACCTAGATTAGCGAAAGTTAAACCTTTCCTAAGTAGGAACAGTTTTGAGATTATAATTCATGCCTTTATTTCATCTCGACTTGACTACTGTAACTCGCTATATCTAGGACTACCTGTGTCTTCTATTCATAGACTTCAACTGGTTCAAAACGCAGCTGCCGGCTTGCTCACAGGCACTCGCAAACGGGATCACATCACGCCCACACTACGTTTACTGCACTGGTTACCAGTCCAGTATCGTATTGATTTTAAAGTCTTGCTGTTCGTGTATAAAGCACTAAGTAATCTTGCTCCTCAATACCTTACGGAGCTAGTGGTGGAAAATAAACCAATCAGACTGCTCAGATCACAGTCTAACCACCAGTTACGGGTACCCAGAACCAGGCTGAAATGTAGGGGTGACAGAGCCTTTGCGGTAGCTGGCCCCAGGTTATGGAACATATTGCCATTACATATTAAAACAGCGCCCACAGTGTCTGAGTTCAGACATCTTTTAAAAACCTACTTGTATTCTTGTGCGTTCAATGTTTTGTGAAAGTTGTTTTTATTGTCTGTATGGATTTAGATAGCTATATTTTGTACAGCACTTTGGTCAACCAAGGTTGTTTTAAATGTGCTTTATAAATATAATAAACTTAAACTTAAACTTTAAAATGAAGTGAAAATCATTCTGGCCACTCTTTCACAAACAACAATATAATGATTTAAATTTCTTACGTCAGTTTTTGGTCAGCACTGCTGTATGCGTGGGAGTGTGAATGGCCATGAATATTAATGTGATTTACACCTGGGTGGGAAGACTAAAGAAACTCCCCCAATGGCTAATGGCCCATCAAGGTGCTGTGAGGCAGCCTGAACTAAGAATGATTCACTGATGAATAAAAAGTTAAAAAGAACAGCATTTATTCAAAATAGAAATCTTTCCTAAGAACGTAAAGACTTAAAGTCATTACTATCACTTAACACATCCTTTAAAAAAAAAAAAACATAAAAAGACCAAACCTGTTTTGTTTTTTGTATATATATATATATAAAAGTGGACTGCCTGTTGCTTCCCTGCTTGTTTGCCTTGGCTCTCTTCGGAACTGGTGGATGGACGTGTTCATTGTCACATCTGTTATAAAAAAGAAAAAAGCATGAGCATGCTGATAATAACACAATCAAATAAACTGTATTATTATCATTATCAATCACTAATTGCCATGGATATTTTTATTTTTGTTTGTAATTTCACACAAGAATAGGTAGCCTACTTTTACATTATGACGATGTAAACACAATTAGGCTAAAAAAACTATGGCCAGCAGCCATATCACCCTGTAGCCCAAGACTGGTTGCCCACTGAAGCTAAGCAGGGCTGAGCCTGGTTAGTATCTGGATGGGAGACCTTCTGAGAAAACCAGGTTGCTGCTGGAAGAGGTGTTAGTGAGGCCAGCAGGGGCGCTCACCCTGTGGTCTGTGTGGGTCCTAACGCCCCAGTATAGTGACGGGGACACTATACTGTCAAAGAGCACCGTCCTTCGGATGAGACGTTAAACCGAGGTCCTGACTCTCTGTGGTCATTAAAAATCCCAGGATGTCTTTCGAAAGAGTAGGGGTGTAAAAATTTGCCCAGTGGCCTCTGTCCATCATGGCCTCCTAATCATCCCCATATATATATATATATATATATATATACACTGATTGGCTTCATCACTCTGTCTCCTCTCCACCAGTAAGCTGGTGTGTGGTGAGCGTTCTGGCGCACTATGGCTGCCGTCGCATCATCCAAATGGATGCTGCACATTGGTGGTGGTTGAGGAGATTCCCCCTTCCATGTGAAGCGCTTTGAGTGCCTAGAAAAGCGCTATATAAATGTAATGAATTATTATTATTATTATTAAATTTCATCTGTAAAATATTATGTCTGTGCACTTACTCAGTATGTTTCTCGATCGCACTGAGAACTGAACGACACCTGTGTGTCCCTCTGCGAGGTCCTGGAGAAGGAGAGCATGATGCAAACACATTCCTAAAAAAAAAAAAAAAAACCTGTTAGCAGACATTATCCAAAGTAAACTGATGGACAATTAATGGGTATGGATGCACAATGTATGTATATATCTGTTGATGGGCCATGGGACGGAGACATATCTGTTGATGGGCCATATAGACCGCACGCATTTAGGCCTACACGCAATGAACGGATCGTTTGCGAACGACACATCACTACATTTCAAACATTTACACCTGTATTCAGTTATTTACGCATGATATAGTGTCATAGGCTAACCAAAACTGAACATTTAATTATATAAAAAAATAAAATTGTATTTAGACCTCTTTTACTGGAGCCTGAAATATATTTCTCGTTATATAACCTAAGCAGTTATTCGCAAACAAAATAGGCTACATTACGCATAAGGCACTATTTTAGCATAAGTAGTGTCATAGGCTAACCAAAACTCAACATTTTTATATAAAAAAAATATTGTATTTATACAGTATCACATATTTTACCGGAGGCTGAAATATATTTCACTAAATCAATAGGCTGTACCTAAACATGCAGTTATTCGCAAACAAAATACATAATGCATAAGGCAGTATTTTAGCATGATAATCAGTGTCATAAGCTAATCAAAACTATATATTTAATATACAAATATGTTTAGAGAGTAATATCACATTTAAAAAGTTTACACGAGCGAATGTTAGGGATATTGTGAGGCAATCTTTTCTGTAAGATGTCAAAAGCTAGGCAAAATATAGTCTTAAAATTCATTTGAGCTCTATACGATCAGAAAAGAAATTATAAAACACTAAACAACTTACTCCGAACTTGTATCCTCGGCGCGGGATCAATTCGTTCTTCAAAATGCAGCCGTTGCTCGTCCGAGTTATAATCTTCCTCTGAGGAAAAGTGAATTCTTCCTCGCTGTCCAGAATCATCTGAAGGGCCTCTTTGTCGGAGTACTGTGCCATCCTCAAAACGCAATCAATCTATCAGTGAAGAAACTTTGTGTTTTTATGCCATTGATCGCTGGGCGTGTGCTATGCATAACGTTAGATCCCCTATTCACCATGTGAAAAGCGCTGGGGGCGTGGCGGCCTCAGCTAATTAAAGATAATGAACTGAGAACGAAAAAACTGTACCTCTCCTTGGTTTCAAACGGATTACATAAACTGGAAATATTTCTTTTTTTAATAAATAACTTCATTTAAAAGAAGAGAATACAAGCTTTAAAAAAAAAACATGTCTCGTATCTCTGTGATAAGTATTGACTTAGTTACAGTTCATTTTTCAGACGCGTTTCAGAATGGACTTCACTGACAGAGAGAACGCAGAACGCGCATCATGTTTATTTTTCTTTATTAGGCGAAAAGCACAACACTTTGTTTTTATTGTGAGGTTCCACAAAAAAAAATACAAACTTAACAGGATCGAATGATGTACAACACTTATATGTAAGATCAAAATCAACAGAGTAATTTGAGTCTCTTTTGCACTGATAAGGAAAAAAGTGAGCTGGTATCGCCGGCGATACCGCCGACCCCAGAGGGTTAAAAGAATCTATTGTGTTATGTGAAGGATTAGACAGGATGATTTTCAGATCATTTTGAAGCAAAAACTCTAGGCCACAACTTCCATTAGTCAAAAGTCTTGTGGACACATATTTAGTATGTGTTTTGTGGCTTTATTTCAGAAACTTAAATTTTTAGTTTTTTTCAATAACCATGCATAAACAATATTCTCTCAAAAATACAAACATGTACATACATGTTGCTCACATATTACGGTAGCCCTGTTTGTGTTAAATAGAGTTGTGGGCAATATTAGCTGTTATAGTGAGCACGGATCCACACTTCGAAAATCCACAGGAAATATTAGACCATCTGGGGATTTCTGGCATACTCTTTTCAACTATGCTCTGGGACACACTTATTTCAATCTCACATACTGTTTAGGATGGATAGTATGGACATTGAGACGCAGGGATTATTTTTATTTTTATCTTATCACAGTGTTTAAAATGAAACGTCACTGCGTTGTTGTTTTTTGTTCGTTTTTTTCAGGGTAACACCAACCTAGTGATCACACTGTAAAATAATTATTGTTGGTTTAACTTAAAATGAAAATTTGCCTTAAAATTTGGAGTTCATTGAAATAATTTTTTTTGGTTAATACAGTGAACTCAAATTCTTAGATTGGTTTAATAAATAGAAACTCAAAATGTGTTATCAACATCATTAATTATCTAAAGTTAGATAAAAAGTTGTAACAACAAATGTATACATGTATGTATATGTATCTAGTTTCAAAAACAATTTACACTGCGCTTTGAAGAAGGAACTACAAACACAAGTAAAAAGTGTTAAAAAACTGCAAAACATGGCGGATATGCGCGACCGACTGTGAGAGGTTTAGATAAACGTTTGAGTGACTATTCAAAGTTTAACCTTATAAAAAAATATTGATTTAATGTTATCCTTGTTATATTTCATCTGCAATAACATGAAATGTGGAGGATTTTATCTTTGACAAGATGATTGACAGGCCAGTTTGCGGTGACAGGATGCGACAGAGAGCAACCGTTAAAGACGCAATTTTTATGACGTGATAGTGTGTCCTAAAGCTTGTCTACTCTTCTGCTATACACTCAAAAGTATGTACTTTTTCTTCACAAAAAGAGTACATACTTTTAGGGCATAGTATAAGTAGACGAATTGAGACTCAGGAAATGTCTGTTTTCCTCTTGACCTCCGTTCTGACCCTACTTCTCCATCAAGAGATTTATTTCTATATAAGTTTGGAGTTTGGAATGACTAGATGTTTCTTTCACGTTTCCATCACAAATCCCTCAGGGTCTTACTAAATAATACCTATACAAGTATCAAACACTGTCCATCGACACTTTTTTAAGAGTGTAGCCTTAAGAAGATTTAATTTTAGTCGTGGCACCAAACTGCCATTGGATTTTGCGATTCGACTGAAATAATAAGAGGCTTCGGCGTTATCTTTCTCTCTGCTCCTTTATCTCTGGATCCGTCCATTTGTGATGGGCAGCCAAGCAGCAAATTGTCTGTCAACCAACAAGTTACTTTAAGAGGGTGATGAGCAACTTCAAAAGATGCTGCAAAAAAAGACAGACGGTAGAGAGGGAAACAGACACAAAGATGTATAATTAAAGTCTGTTCACAGACCGCTTTGATTGGATAAAGGCACTATAAAGGACACACACTAGACGTATGTGGAGGGACGACACTTCACACACACACTAAATTTAGTGATTTTCCGCACTGGAATAAAAAATAAAAAAGGCAATTGCGACTTTTTATCTCACAATTCTGAGTGTGAGGTATGCATAAAAAAACAACCACACATATCTTTGCAAACAAACAAATAAATAAAGTTCAATGCTGCATACTAATATTTTAAAAAATGAGCCATGAAATGCCACATATTACAATGCATTAACCATATTTCAGTGGCAAAAAATGAAATGAGCCCTCTTAAGTGCCTTACTGCATTATTATATGAATCTAAAATCAAACTGGATGAGTAACATTTGTAGCTGTTATGAAATATTGAATGCTTAAATACATACATTCTACATGGTATTTAATTCATTAATATCAAATTACAAAATGACCAACAGGTAATAATGAACTGTAATGTCAGAAAAATGGTTATGGCTGTTATGTTTATTTATTGTACATTGAATATAATAATACATAAATTATGCAAATATTTTTAAATATCATATGCATAAATATTATATTATATTAAAAGTCATTATTTACCCTCATATCCAAATTCTTGACTTTCCATGAATTTTTTTGCACGTTTTTTTTCACTAGAACACCACAATGCCAATTAAACATAAAAACAAAATCAAACAGAAAAAGAAAATAAGAAAAATAAATAAATAAAACACACCATAAAGTTTTTTCCACCTCGTATGCTAAATGATCACGTCATATGTCAAGTCATATGATTTTTGTGACAAATAGACTTTTGAAAAGTAGTTATTTACTCAAAATCTTGAATTCCAGTG
The DNA here is from genome assembly GCF_029890125.1 of Rhinichthys klamathensis goyatoka. Taxonomy (NCBI): domain Eukaryota; kingdom Metazoa; phylum Chordata; class Actinopteri; order Cypriniformes; family Leuciscidae; genus Rhinichthys; species Rhinichthys klamathensis. Next base: position 4,191,265 of record NW_026606664.1, on the reverse strand, counting down.
AACTTTTAACTCACAAACCACTGTGCATGGATGACTTGAACTTGAGAACCTGATCAGTGAACAAATTAAGTATTTGAGCTGGTTCTTTTCAATGAACTGGTTGATTCGGTTCATAAATCACATTGAATGATTTGTTTGCTATTCGCTTATTGTATATTTCATGGATGTGGCTCATTCAATCATCTTTTAGAGCTCAAACTGTATTATGTTTGATCTTCCAGGTGCCCTGGTTTAGTCCCATCAAATAAAATCTATTTTTAAACATTTTGATACGAGTTTGTTTTGCTATAAACAATGCAAACAACATTCCCGAGTTTGTAAATGACAGATTGATTTTAAATTACAGACCAGTGTGAGTTAAAACACAAGCTCACAGTAGTGTGTCAAACAATCTTTGTAGGCAATTGTGTTTTTCCATGTAACAGCCTTAAGGAAATTATGGTGTGATTGTGTGCATCATGTTTTGCATCGGTGTGAATGTCAGTGCTTTCATCAGGAATGAGGAAAAATCAATGGAGATTTCATCTCAAATGAAACACAGCATCATGGGAACATTGTCCCACCTCTGTACCTGATGATCTGGGAAACAAGCCGTATTCACGGTTCAGTACATTCAACTTCTGTATACAAACACAAATGTATGGATGACACACGCACACACACACACACACACACACACACACACACACACATATATATATATAAATAAGAGGTTTTAAGACTCCTATTCAATTTACAGGAAACGATTACAATATTTTAATAAATATAATTGAATTGTTATTATATTATAATATAATATAATATAATATAATATAATATAATACATTTCTTATGGCATTTTTAACATACAATAAATCATTCTTGCAATATAATATCATTTTTAATAATATATAAAATATAAGACATGTGTCTCATCTGGTTGAGTGGTGTGACAAGAACAATCTGGAGTTCAACCAACAAAAGACAGTGGAAATGGTGATAGACTTTTGTAGAACCCCTGTCTCTCTCCCACCCCTAACCATCAAGAGCTCTGTTGTTAAGGAGGTGGAGTCATTCAAATTCCTAGGCACTTTCATCACTAACAACTTGAAATGAGAAGAAAACTGTTCCTTCATTATCAAGAGGGCTCACAGTGGAATGCTTTTCCTAAGGCAGTTTACCAAACTGAACATTTCCAGCTCTGTTCGGTCTAGGTTTTACAGAGCCACTGTGGAACGCCTTCTTTCAGCATCTATTACTGTATGGTTTGCCTCAGCATCGGCCCAGACGAAGAGTAGACTGCAGCGCATTGTGCGCACAGCAGAGAGGCTGACTGGATAGAGGCAGCTGTCAATCAATGACTTGTATGAGGCCAGAGTCAGGAAGAGGGCAGCTAAAATTGCTGCTGATCAGTCTCATCCAGCAAGTGACATTTTTAGGCTGCTTCCCTCAAGAAGAAGGTATAGGGCAATGAGGACGAGGACCTCACGCCATTTAAACAGTTTTTTTTTCCAAGAGTCATTTCCCTCCTGAATAGCTGATCCAGTGCCTCACTCAACCCTCTGGACTATTTTATATTGGAACTATTTAATTTAATTTATATAATTTAATTTATTTTAAACATGCTGTATGTACAGTAGCTACACGTATATATGGTTTGTGTCGAGTTTTGTGTGTTACTGACTGCCATAACAAATTCCTGTGTGTCTGCTGATGCATTTGGCGAATAAAGTGATTCTGATTCTGATTCTGAAAACATTTGACAAATTACAAGGTAATAGTATAATATGTGTTTTAACATCTAATGAACAAAGTTTACATTATTTTATGGTAAAGATAGACTTGTCCTGTCCAGTCGAATGCTATTTTTCATTGTATATGGTGATATAACCAAAATAAACAACCAGTTTAAGCATTTTCCCCTTAAAAAGACCCATTTCTCATTTTACAATGTGGCTGGAGAGAGTCAATCTGCAAACTTAAGAAAACAAGATCCACCGTTAATGTTTCTTTAAGCACCTGTTAAATAATTCAAATTCACATCCATATCAACCTATTATACTCAGCAACATTAGCCATGCATCATGCACAGAATGTCAGAGTGTAAACACAATCAATTCAGCAGCACGCACACACACACACACACACACAAAATGCCATATGAACGTTTGTAACCTCTTCACCTGAATCATGTCAGCCTTTCTTCTGCCCCTCTTCTACCCGCTATCAATCATTTCTTTATCATTCCATCCCTCCCTCCCTCCTTCCCTGCATTTCTTCCCCCTGGTAAGGAATTATAATTATATAAACAGCCTGCTTGACTGTGGAGAGTCTTTGCTGGTGGCAATAACTCACCATCACTGCCGGAGGATCAGCAAACACTTCTTATCAAGTGGCTAAATTTGCAAACAGGGAACAGATCATCCCCTCACACAAGACACATCCCGGAAAAATATCCACAACAATCATTGCACAATGTTATATATAATATAATATAATATAATATAATATAATATAATATAATATAATATAATATAATATAATATAATATAATATAATATAATTTAAATTAAACATGAATATTATAATATTAAAATTAAAGGTAGGTCTTGAAAAGGGTGTCGCAACATCTAGCTACTGGGGTGCCTCAGGGCTCAGTGCTTGGACCACTTCTCTTCTCCATCTCCATCTACTTGACATCACTATAGGATCTGTCAATCAGAAACATGGCTTTTCCTATCACTGCTTTGCTGATGACACACAATCCAGCCAGATGATTCGATGGTTGCTCGCATCTCACCTTGCCTGACATAAATTTCTTGCTGGATGAAGGATCATCACCATCAACTCAGCCTTGCCAAGACAGAACTGCTTGTGGTTTCACTGATGTTTGCCTGCGGGACAACCACTGGCTCTGCACCCCAAATCACTACTTCAGAGTGACTTATGTGCCATCCAGAAGCTTTCGTTCTGCAAGTGAGGAACAAAAGCATTTTAACGGACCTTTAACCTTGACTGTTCCCTGCCTAACTGTTCACTTTGGATGAAAGCGTCTGCTAATTACATGTTAATGTAAAATACATTTCACTGTAATTTATATGGAAATTCACATTGTTTACAGGTTTATTGGCTTTACATAGTCATTTCATTTGTTATGATCATGTGAACATACACATATTACATACAATTTTAGCATGCTATATAAACATATCTGTGGGGTATTTTGAGCTAAAATTTCACATACACACTCTGGGGACATCAGAGACTGATTTTACATCTTGTGAAAGTGCATTGTACCACCCCTTTAATAAGATTTTTTGTCTTGTCCCGTTTTTATAAACTGGTGCATTAGTCAAATCTGAACATTTCTTCTCTTTCAATGTAACAAAACAGCTATTTAAGACATTAACGTTAAATGAAAATCAACATATAATAATGAATAAAATAAAACAGCAGGAAATAGTTTTTGTTATATGTTTATGGATGATCACAATGTGGTTTGTGAGCTGTTTTTCAGTCCCAGTTCATACCTGCTGCCAGTTGCTTTAGGGGGCCAATTAGTGTACTGTACATTTGCAGGAAAGCACCTGATGAATGGCGGCTAAATAACAATAGGCCTGTGTAAAACAACAACAACAGCAACAAATGAGATCATTTAGCTGAATGTGAGCGAACAGGCGCACAGTCTGTTGAGGATTCATCTATCAAAACCATCCTTCAGATGGTCTCCCTGTTGTAGATACAACACTATTTAAACATCGAATTAATTATGAAAGAATAATAACGACACATTTCTCTTTCAGAATAAATGTCTAGTGTTTAGATGGATATTGGAATATTGAAACTTTGATTTGACGTAAAAAAGAAGAAGAAAGAATTTTTAGTCATTATTCACTAAATATCATTGAGATCATTATGCTTTTGATTTTTAAAAAATAATTGAATTCTAGTTAGTTTTAAGGTTGTATAAATAATTGTATTTATTTATTTATTTTGGTGTAATCTTTTATGTTTCCATCCCTTATATTATAGCACAACATTATTGATGACATATGATGACAGCTGAATATGTAATATAATATAGAATAATATAATATAATATAAATTATATTATATGGTAATTCATATTGTTACATCCTTCATTGCATTTATGGCTTCAAATAGTTATAATATAATATAATAATATTTTGATATTAAAATAGCAATGTTCACTTTTAATTGATTAACTATCATTAAATGAACCGGTTCACTAAAACTCATTAAAATGAACTGCCTAAACGATTCACTAAAATGAAATGTCCAAACCAATTAACTGAAATTAACTGTCCAAACTAATTCACTGAAACAAATTGTTCAAACCAATTCACTAAAATTAACTGTCCAAACAGATTAATTAAAATGAACCGCCTGAACCAATTCACTATAAAGAATCAACCAAACCAATTCATTAAAACTAACTGTTCAAACCCATTCCCTAAAATTAACTGTTCAAACTAATTGAACCGATTCACTAAAATGAATTGCTCGATCAATCCGATAAAATAACTGTCTAAACCGATACACTAAAATGAATTATCCAAACCATTTTCCTAAAATGAACTGGCCAAACAGATTCAATTAAATGAACCGCTTCACATGAAATCATTCATCCGAACTAGCTCACCAAATGAACCATCCAACTGATTTACTACAAAGAATCACCCAAATCTATTTACTTAAATGAACTTTTCAAAAGCCACCCGTGACACATATTTAATAGAATGTATTTAATTTGGATCAAGTTGTGTTCGCAATACAACCAGACTTAAAAACAACACTTTTTTCAACAGTTATGTTACATGAAATCCCATGTTACTGGAAAAGCACTGTCAAACTACTTAAGTTAATTTCAGCTCTAGTTACTGCAGGCTTTCTCAGTTTATTACCACCCTGAAGGGGGCAAAGTAGAAAAAGTACTAGATCATTTAATCTTAATTTCTGTCCATCAAAAAGTAATAAGTACTGATTATTTCACAGGCACAACTAAAGAGTAATTTTCAAAAGAGTTTTTGCCTCTAACCTCACAAAATCCAGAGATTCGTTTTTCCTCAGAAGCGCAATCAACCAGGTCTCACAACTGGTGCACCACAGACTCCTGGAAGTTGTGCAATGTTGGACTTGCAAATTAAACCAATATATTCCACGCAAGACACCCGAAATTATCATACACTCCTGGGAACAAGAAGATAACAGCTACAACTCAAGCAAAGACAGACAAACAACAGTAATGAAAACATTGAATCTGTGCTTCCAAAAAGAGCGAGCCAGTAAACGTGGCCTGGTTTCCCGACCACCCGGTGAGAGAATAACAAATAAAACAATCATATTTGTCCCATTTTCCTGACAGATCAAAGATAGTACACAAGCTATTCAGGTATTAGCAAAGTTTCTGCCAATTGAACTTACCATCATACAGGTCAGTTTAAATAAAGCGCAATTAATTCTCTCCCATGCTGTTCTACTTTGGCTGTCAAGCCTGAGTAAGATGTAAGCTGAGAGATGCAAGGTAATTAAGTCCGGAAATAAATTAGATATTGACATTCTCCCTACATTTGTGCGTTAATGTTTCTGTAAGCAGCTTAGCAAATGGCAAATGTGCTGTGCTAATAGGCTAATCCTCCAGCTGTCTGCTCAGAAACCATCTCTCTTTCTTTCTTTTTCTCTCTCTGTTTCTCCCCCAAGCTCATGATGTGGTGGGTGGCGTCTTTGAATGGTAAGAAAAGGTTGAGCCAAAACCCGTAGTCTTAAGCTGCGGTCACATTAGCCAAATTTCAGCAAGATTTTCCATCGTCAATAGTCTAGCGATGTTTGAAGCACAGCTCACAGAGCAGCTTTCTGTTGGCAGACACTGCGAATCTGCATAAACAATTTGTGCGAAATCTGTGTGGGGAAATCTTTCGCCAAAATCTTTTTCACACAAAACATGGACTCCGCCTGTGAATTTCACCGAGAAACGGTAAATGTGATCACACATTTAGCATTGGTTGACAAAAAAGAAATGAAGGTTGAAAAGCAACCAAAGATTCGCTAGGTATATTAAATGTTATTAATAGCGTTGTATATTGTAATAGTTAATTGTGTTAAAATCGCTTGACGCACAGACTCCCATCTTTATTGAGGGCGTCTTTGAAGTTTTCTCGTGCTAATTTGTCCGTTTTAATTTGTGTAGTCACATTAGCAGATAAAACATATGGAAATAAAAAAACAGCTTTCTGTTGGTGAATGTGGCTAATTTGAGTGACCAACTTGAACCCGTTGTGAAATCTTTCATCCTCGCGCAAAATTCCCAATCATGTGGATTCCTATCGATTTCACTTACAAAATTTTACCGAGCAACAATAAATGTGACTGCACCTTTACCGTTGGCTGGCCAAAGATGACAATAAGGCTGAAAAACAACCAAATATTTACTATATGGTTTAAATTTTGCAGGCAAAAAAAAGGTTCATTGTCTATCAATTGTGTTGATAATCTCTTGATGTACAGACTACCATCTTCATTTGTGAATGCATTTATAGGGCATCTTTGAAATTTGTTGTGTTAATTGGGCATTTCAACTGGTGCGGTCACATTAGTGAAATTTAACAGGCAAAAAAATTAATTGCCTACTGTCAAATATTATGAAGCACAGCTCACACAGAAGTCACTGTGAAATCAACCATTATTTCTGTTAGCGAATGCAGCTAATTTACATGTTCATCTTGAACCAATTCTGAAATCTGTGTTTGGAAATCTTTCACACACACAGGAAATTCCCAATCGCGAAATTTCACAGAGCAATGGTAAATGTGATCGCACCTTTAGCATTGGTTGGCAAAAAAAGAAAAAGAAAGAAGGCTGAAAAACAATGAAAGATTCACTAGGTATAGTTTACCATCAATAACAGCTCATTTTCAAAGGCGAATTTGTGTCAATAATAGCTGTTTTATTCTTAAAATTAGATTTGATTTTGAGCCCCAGAAAAGATTCAATCATAGTCCAAAAACCCACTTTTACACCAACCAAATGAACTGAACAATGGAGTCAAATGGATTTAGATTCTTCTCAAACCTAGATTCCAAAAGCATCAATAATTAAGTCATATATCATCGTATAGTAGGCCTGTGTTGAATAGACATGTTTCTTCTGAATTTTAAAACTGACATGGTAAGCAGGAGAGGTTACATATCCGTCCCTCATGACCTGCGCTTGGAATCCCTGAGCTCTGTGAAGTTCATCCAAAGTGCTGCAGGAACCGTGTCGAGACGTGAGTGAGAGTTTAATTGGTCTGAGAGAGACTTGAAAGCACTGAATAATAGATATCAAACCTGTGGAGACACTCAAAGAAAAACACAGATGCTCCTGAGCTACACGATGGATGTTTCGAGATATTATAAATGCAAACAGGTCATTAAAAGAGTCTTTTTTTTCTCTTCACTTATGGTGCACACATGGAGGATGGAGGCTGTCACGAACTGGTTTGTGGTTTTGTTGTATGTGTTGTAATGAGCTTCATAAACCCAGTACTATTCCCGGGCATTAGCCAGCATGCGTTTGAGTTTCGGGGATTTAGAGAAGTGTGAAAGGAAGCTTCTCCAGGCTCTCCCAGTTATCCAGAGCTCAAGCCGCTAGCTGTCGGCACGTATGTTTTAAGATCAGACCTTGATCTTAGATTTTAAAAAGCTGCAAATATGTCTCTTTTTTGGGTAACATTCAGCTTCAAATGTTTCAGTTGACTGAAGCCTTAACATTCGGATAGATAGTCTTATGTTCATTATCAATGTATGTATGTACAGCTTTTTTACATATGACAATTTTATTCATTTTATATATAACAATATATATTTAATTCTTCAAATTCATGGGCCATGTTTATTGATAATAAATGAGACAAATGTACTTTTTTCTATTAAATGAAAACAATTAGCATTTTAACATTCAACTACCTAACATTTAGCTTTTAGCATGTAAATCAATATATTCATTTACACTTTTAAATGTAATAATAATGATAATAATAGCTGTTTAACAAATTGAATGTAAAATAACATTTATATAACAACAACAAAAAATAATACTAAGAGGAAGAATTGTTTAAAATTAGAATATAGTTATCAACAGCAACAACAATAATAATACTTCTTATTATAACTACATTTAAAAAAAGTTATGTATAGGGTTCAAAACTGTACATTATATGTCTCAGTATGTATCCAAATATAAGTGCAATTTTGTGTATGAATACTAATGGGATCGCTTATGATTGGGTTATGGCGGATGAAATATAAACGCATATCTATCACAAGTGGTCTCAGGTGAAAGGTTACGCCATTAAACTAAAATTTCCTCTCAGTTTCTTTCTTGAGTCATTAATTTATTTTAACAAAACATCCCTGCGTCTGAAATCTCTGCATCGGCAAGCGTGAAAGTGGGCTAATTGGAATAAAGAAAGAAAAACAAAACTCATATTTCATATTAGCAGCCAGCAGGAAGAGAAAAATATACAGATGAACCTGATTTGACAATGATATGACAAAACAAAAACAAAACATGGAATTATTGATCTCCAAATGTCTGTTATACAATATTAAAATGTGTGCCTGCACATTTATTTCTGAAGGTAGTTTGTATCTGTACATCTGTTTGTAATCAAATATTGTTGGTATCTCTTGAGGCAGATCCTATATTTATTTTTGAATGCATTTGTTGGACATCTTCGAAGATTTTACAGTTGGTTGTTTCACTGAGGGGGTTCCTTTAAGACGCATTGAAAATAAAACGCACTGATATGTTAGTCTTGTGAAAGGCTTACGTTTAGCTGGCTAAGGTAGTCAGCACCAGCAGAGATGTTAGTATTCCTCAGACATATTTCCTTCTGCATATTTAATACGGAACCTCTTTTCACCCCTGCAGCTTCACAGAACATCTTACCTCGCTGTTGAATGCCGTCAGTCACGTCTTGTCGCCTGTACTGCTGAAAGCTTTAACGCAACAGTGCTGACCCCTCTGAATATTCAATATTAAAGGGATGGTCCAGTCGTCCTCATCCGAGTTTTCTTTTTCTGAAAAGCACAAAAGAAGTTGTTTAGAGTGAGCATTTAGTTAATACAGTAGGCTAGTTGTTACAATTATTTCATATCCTAAATTATTTTATGAGGTAGAATTAAAAATTTAAGTCATTACTCAATTATATTTAAGACTTACATTGCTTCAAATATGCTTGATTTATGGTAGATGAGACTTCTTGTTCTTGTGTTCGACACCATAGGTGGATGATTGCATTGCTATTGTGTCAGATTTAGTGTTGATTTGAGTAGGTGACGACAGAATTGACATATTTTGAGAACCATCTTTTATAATAGCATACATTTAGCATACATAAATACCCCTAGAGTCTGCGAGAGCGGGGGCGGAAGATGACTCAATGTTGGACAACATGGTTAACGACTTAGGAATGGAAACGGATATGAGTATGGCGAGCAGTGTTGTGCTAGTTACTAAGAGATAGTAACTAGTTACAGTTACTAGTTACTTCATTAAAAAAGTAACTCAATTACTTTGTTGATTACTTACACCAAAAAGTAATGCGTTACTGTTAAAAAAAAGTAAGACTAGTTCAAGATCTGCAGTTAGTAAAGTCATTGAACTCCAAGTTTGTGTCTGTGGCTGGAGCAAGGCGGGGTTTGAAGATTCATCAAGGGAAAATGAAATGTTTGAGTGAGAAGGGACAACGGCCTCGCATTGATCAGTACTTCTTACGAAGTCAGTCAAGTCAGTCGAATGAAATCCAGCGACAGGAAGCAAACCACAGCTCACAGGATATCAGAACCCCTGTCATAGAGGAGAGGAGGGTTTGCACAGTTAGTGGTGAACATATTGATACTTGTGAACCCAGTCTGACTAACCAGCATAAGAGAGAAAAGAACCTCAACCCCGTTGGCCAAGAGCTTGTGAGAAAACTGCATGGGACACGGTAAACACAGATCTATGCTTTGCATTGGAAAGATTAACTGGTACAGTTGAAAAGAAGCTGGATAAATTTGGGGACATCATTTACGCATATGGAAGTGAGAGGTTTGGTGTGGAAAAAAGGAAGGAAAAAGTACAAACTACTCCTGGAATGTCTAGACAGCAGCAGAAAATTCAAGGGTTAGTTAGAGAAAGGAGACAGCTGAGGAAGCAATGGAAAAGAGCATAACAAAGTCAGAAGGAGGGACTCAATCTCTTACAAAGGGCCATAAAAGATAAGCTGGCAACATTATGCAGAGCTGAGCGCCTATGGAAAAACTACAAAAAGAAAGGAACGTGGGAGGGCTAATTTCTATAAAGACCCATTCAAATTCGTAAAGAAGTTATTCACCAGTGAGAAGAATGGCATTTTAAAAGCATCTAGGGTTGAGCTAGAGAGATATTTGGAGGAAACGCATACAGATGCAAAAAGGCATGAGCCTATGTCAATTCCATCAGACATCCCACCTATCAATCCACCAGAATACCAAATGGAAGTATGTGCACCTAAGTGGATAGAGGTAGAGCAGACTGTGAGAAAGGCAAGGGCTTCATCATCTCCAGGGCCTAATGGAGTTCCGTACAGAGTGTACAAGAGTGCTTCAGGAGTTCTGCGAATTCTGTGGAAATTGATAAAAGTGGCATCGGAAAAACAGGTTGTACCTAGAGCATGGCGCAGAGCAGGTGGAGTCTTAATATCTAAAGAAAAAGGTGCTACAAGCATCAGTCAGTTTCGTCCTATTTCACAATTAAACGTTGAAGGTAAGATTTTCTTCAGGATTATTGCTCAGAGATTGTCCACCTACCTATTAAAGAATGGCTTCATTGACACTTCAGTTCAAAAAGCGGGCATTCCAGGGTTCTCAGGATGCTTAGAACACATCAATGTTATCTGGCAACGAATTCAATCAGCTAAAAGGGAGAGGAAGGAGCTCCATGTGACATTCCTGGATTTGGCTAATGCAAATGGTTCAGTGCCACATGAGTTTCTTTGGGCAGCATTTGATTTTTTCAGAGTACCAATTTCAATAACAAATTTAGTGAAAGCTTATGTTGGAGATTTGCAATGTAGTTTCTCAACTCCAGAATTCAGCACTACATGGCAATGCTTAGAGGTTGGAATAATGGCAGGATGCACCATTTCTCCACTGGCTTTTACCATGGCAATGGAAGTAATCATTAGGGCATCAAGATGGGTAGTAGGAGGAGAGCGCTTGGCTTTTGGGATGCGACTACCACCAATCAGAGCATACATGGATGACATGACAACCATGACTACAACAGTAGCCTGCACTAATCGGTCATTGGGTAAGTTAACCGATAATATTGAATGGGCACGAATGCAATTTAAGCCCTCTAAATCAAGGAGCATCTCGATAGTTAAGGGAAAGGTAGTAGATAAAACTTTCTTCATTAATGGTGAGGCAATACCAACAGTTTCTGAGAAGCCAGTGAAGAGTCTTGGGAGATGGTACGATGGGGATCTAAAGGACACAGTTCGAGTGGGAAAAGTTAAACGACAAGCAGTGGAAGGGTTGAAGAGCATAAACAGCTGTGCTCTACCAGGCAAACTAAAACTCTGGTGCTTTCAGTTTGGTCTACTGCCGAGGTTGCTGTGGCCATTGACCGTGTACGAGGTTTCTTTGACAACAGTGGATAAGCTGGAAGCGTAATAAGTTCATAGATCAGGAAATGGTTGGGAGTTCCACGCTGCCTCAGCAGAGTGGGACTTTATAGTAAAGGAATATTGCAGCTGCCAGTCTCTGCTTTAAAGGAACACTCCGACTTTTTGGGACTTTAGCCTATTCACCTTATCCCCCAGAGTTAGATAAGTCCATACATACCTTTTTCATCTCCGTGCGTGCTGTAACTCTATCAGACGCACCCACCGCTAGCCTAGCTTAGCACAAAGACTGGATGTAAATGGTTGCAGCTAGTATCCTAATCCAAATAAGTGACAAAATAGCGCAAACATTTTCCTATTTACATGTTGTGATTTGTATAGTCACAGAGTGTACAAAAAACAAAGTCACATGAGACACAAACATATTTTAACCGTGTAAATACTGGGAACTATATTCTCTGAAGGCGAAGCACTGCTACTTGGGCGGAGTGATAACCGCAGCACCTGAGACGTGCCTGGTGAGGAGCAGAGAGTTCGTTCAGAGTGTTGCACTAATCACTCCGCCCAAGTAGCAGTGCTTCGCCTTCAGAGAATATAGTTCCCAGTATTTATACGGTTTAAATATGTCTGTGTCTCATGTGACTTTGTTTTTTGTACACTCTGTGACTATACAAATCACAACATGTAAATAGGAAAATGTTTGCTCTATTTTGTCACTTATTTGGATTAGTATGCTAGCTGCAACCATTTACATCCAGTCTTTGTGCTAAGCTAGGCTAGCGGTGGGTGCGTCAGATAGAGTTACAGCACGCACGGAGATGAAAAAGGTATGTATGGACTTATCTAACTCTGGGGGATATGGTGAATAGGCTAAAGTCCCAAAAAGTCGGAGTGTTCCTTTAACCGAGGAGTTTAAGTGCGCCAAGGTCAGACTGGAAATGACCTTAGTAGAGTCACGCGACAAATGTGTAAGGGAGGCAGCACCTGTGTTAAAAACTGGTAGAAAGTGGTCAGCAAAGAAATCTGTGGTAGAGGCAAAGGCTGCCCTTCAAATTGGTGATATCGTGGGACAGGTACAGCATGGAAGAGGGGGTTTTGGGCTTTGTTTAGCTCCTCCTAAATGGCACAAGGCAGGCCCAGCTCAAAGGAGGAAGCTGGTAGTCAACGAGGTGCGACAGCAGGAGGAGAGGATGAGGTGTATAAAGGCCATTTCCCAGGCCAAGCAGGGAGAGTGGATGAGATGGGAGAGTGTGGAACAACGCAAGATGGGCTGGCAAGACCTTTGGTCAATGGAAGAGAGTAGGATCAGTTTCCTTATCAGGTCAACATATGATGTTCTCCCATTACAACCTGAACCTCTGGGTAGGAGAGGATCCCTCTTGTCCTTTTGTTCATCACCTGCCACATTAAGGCACATTTTGACAGGATGTAAGGTGGCTCTTAGCCAAGGTCGGTAACATGACCAATAAGTTGCCGCCTGTTCTAGCAAAACGTTACACACAGAAGACAATATTCCTCCGCCCAGGCGAGCAACCACCAAGAAAAGGTGTTAAAACCAGTTCTCGCCCAGGACAACTGGAAGCTGCTAGGGACTGGAAAATGCTGGCTGATCTTGATCAGCGGCTTATTTTTCCACCTGAGATTGCCACCACTAACCTCCGACCAGATATTGTTTTGTGGTCTGGATCAGCACGCATTGTTCAACTGATAAAGTTAACAGTGCCATGGGAGGATGCGGTAGATGAGGCATATGAGAGGAAGAAACTGCGGTATGCTCATCTGGCCACTGAAGCAGAACAGCGAGGATGGAGAGTCCAGGTTTATACAGTGGAAGTGGGTTGTCGAGGATTTGTGGCACACTCTACAACCCGGTTCCTCAGGGACGTCGGATTCAGTGGCCAAGAGTTGCGTCGCACAGTAAAGAACTTATCTGAAGCAGCAGAGAGGAGCAGCAACTGGCTGTGGTTGAGACAGAAAGATTCTGGCTGGCTGTGTACAGGCCGCCACGCTACGGTTTCGTAGAATTCTTGAAAAACTCGAAGAGTCTGTAGGTTTATAGTTTGCATAGTAATTACAGTTATTACGTTCCTGTGCATATTGCGTGAATGAGGGTTGGTGTTTGGGCAGATATTGTGTTTTGCGGTAGGTAGTAAGCCATACGGAACCGTTGCCACTGAACCTACTTTAACGCAGACAGTGGGGCTCGACAGCCTTAGTCAACCGGGTTGGCGCGTATGGTTGGGTTGCGGACAGATTGTGAGATTGTGGTTAGGTCACATGTGAACTACGAGGAAGGAGCAACCTCAGCAGCAGGAGGGATGTAAAGGTCAGTAAGCTGGGCTGAGTTGAGTGGGGGACGGAGGGGGGTGACTTTGGGACGCCAGAGTCACTGTCGAGCCCTCTTGAGGTGTCGTGGGCTAGTCGACGAAACACTGAGGACGGAAGGTGCCCACTTGAAGACCCTAGAGATGTCCCCTACTCGGCTCAATCCAGACAGTTGTCGTGCTGGTCCACTGGGGAGACCACACTGCAGTTGCAGCCGTTGTGTGTGCTGACGCGCCAAGTACACTGCAGCCGTTAACACCGGACAGAAGGAGATTCACATCACCATATGGAAAGAAGGGTAAATGGATAGAGAAGCATTGGTTACTGTAAAACTACGTCTTAGTTTGTGCTTATCTTGGTGAAAGCCAAGTACAAATCAGCATGAAGTTTTAACATCTACTCTCGTGTAATGGAAATCTTAATACATTAGATAAAATACATTTAAGATTTCAAGAATAAAGTCGTAATGTTTTGGAAATTATCTCATAATTGACCGTTCGCAGGCCCCTCCCACAAAACGGCCATTATCCAATCACACATCATAGCAACCGTTACTATGTGAGCAGGTCCATCAAACATTGACTCCAAGCAAGATGGTGAAGCGTTGTGCCCACGGTGTTTGTAAATCGGACACTAGGTACCCCGAGAGATTGTCTGGAGGAGTAGTGTTCTTTCCGTTTCCAAACCCGAAAACACAACATGAGCGGTGCCTACAATGGATAAAACAGTTTGGACGGCCCCACTCCCAGTTAAATGTGTAGAACATGGTTAACTCGCGTGCAGCGTGCGTGAGACTGAGACACTGAGATTAGTCAAAGAAACATGGAGAAAGCAGATCAAGAGGATCCACAAAGGAATTACGTTTTCTAAAGGGTTGTTGTTAAGATGATATTCTCGGGGAAAATGAGCAGCAGTCAACAGTGTAGCACCCGTAGACTACGTTACAGTTTAGAGGAGTGCACGCTCGCAACGGGGAAAGCATTAAGCTTACTTGACAACATCAGTTCATATATCAATATCGTAACGAATAGAAATAACCTTAAATAATGTATGGTTATCTGCATCTTTCCGTCTCTTATGTATAGTTACTTTTTAAACACGAAAATCGCATTCAGCATGACACGCAAGCGGTTGTCGTGGTAATGAACAACCTGCTTAATGTATAATCCTGTATCTGAGGCAAAATGACTAAATATGCAGCGCGAGTTATATATTTCTAACTCCAAACATTAGCCACTGAACCAGCTTATAAAATCTTCTCCAAGGCTGTGCTGGTTGCATTTGAGGTAGCAGCTACAGGTCATGGGGTTTGTGTCGTGTCTCCTTCATTGCATATTTTTATGTTTTGAATATATCCCTCCACTGCATACTGTAACCCGTTTTGCCTCGATCTGGAGGATAACGCTGAGGTATTTCTCCAGAAAAAAGGTCACTGACACGCACGGGTAACGTTAACTTATACCTCTTCCCGTCATGGGAATCTGTCGCGCTGGTCGTGTTTGACCATTTGTTTGACGGGCGTAGTAACAATAACTAGGGGGCGTGGCTTTTGCGAACGGTCAATAGGCCTTGTACAAGAATAAAATGATGCAATTGAGAAAGTCATAGATTATATAAAGCATTACTAAAGAAAACTAAAACAAACTAAACAACAAAACACAGCACAGCCAACGCTATATCCAGCCCGTTCTCATCCTTTGGCGTCATACATGTGACGCTTTGGACATTTCGTTAAAATCTTACGCACATGGCATCCTTTAGCATCAATATGAGACGCAGAACCCAAGGCGTCATACAGGTGACGCTCGTCTAAATCCAACGCACATGGCATCGTTTAGCGTCAATATGAGACGCAGATCCCAAGGCGTCATAACCGTACCCTACCCCAGACCTAAACCTACCCATAACAGTGCGTGTTATATTGACGCTAAAGGATGCCATGTGCGTAAGATTTCGACGAAATGTCATATGGCGTCACCTATATGACGCCAAAGGATGAGAATGCGTTGCTATATCTCACGACCAATTTGTACGAATTTGTACGAGTGAGTAAGAGGTGGCTAATTCGTACAAAATTCGTACGTCTTCGTATGATTTGTCTAAACCCCAGTGATGGTTTAGGGGCGGGGTCAGGGGTAGGTCATTCTTTCGTACGAATTCATAGGAATTGGGCAACTCATAAAATATGTACGATTTAGCAAAAATCGTACAAATTCGTTCAGTGAGGTCGTATGAATTCGTACGAATTGTCGTGAGATCGGGTTGACGGCAAAATTAAAACAAAAACAAACAAAACACAGCATAATGAAACTAAACTAAACAAAAAATGTAAACAAAGTACCGCAGAACAGGACTAAAAAAACAATTAACAAAACAATACAACAACTCTGCACAGCACAATGAAACTAAACAAAACACGAAACAACAGTAAAACAAATGACAGCACAACGAAACCAAACAAAACAACAAAACACAGTACAATGAAACTAAACCAAAGTCCCTAAGGGTACGTTTACATGACAACGATGTACTAAAGACAGAAAAAGTTTTTTTTCTTTCCGTTTTTTCACGTACAGATGACAATGTTGTCAAAATGATCTCCGGATCCACGAAACTGACTTAAAATGCTGCATTCTGCATGCCAGGCCAGTAGTTGGCGAAGTCACTTTGTAAAGAAACCTATGGACTGAACATGTAATATGCATGCACATGATGTCATCATTGTATCTTTTATTTAGAAGGCGGGACTTATTCTGCCATACTGTGCGTTGCACTTTCTCCCATTCATAGTAAGACCACACCACAGTGAAACATAGTCTCGCATAGCCCGACCTTGAGACTGATGGCAGAAGGTCTGGACTCCATTCACAGCAGCGCCATGTTTGATTTTCATTGTGAATGAAAGCGAGGCTGTGAGGGATACACCTACATCTCTTCAGTGGGTTGTACTGTTATTTAATTTGTACTGTTTTTTTAACTGTTCTGCTATCGAAACACTGCAAAAATATCTTTACAATAAATTTCAGTAGACAAAAAAAAAAAAAAAAACTCCCAACAATATGAGCTGTGAAAAATTATAAGTGATCTATAGGAGCTTTTGAACCAGATGCTATTGAATACACAGTAAGTCTATCCCTCACAGCCTATCTTTTATAACTGTCATGGCGCTACTCTGAATAAGGTCTATAGTCATTGGCATGGACCGTGAGGCCATGTTGGGCTGCTTTAGAGAAGACGAAGAGTGTTGACGCTGTTTTTTGCACCCTGGAAAAAAAATTATCATAAGGCTGACTAACTTAAGAGAGATTAAAACTTATTTTTAACACTATTCCTGAATATTATAATCTAAACGTTTGTCTGTGCGCTGCACATTTTATGGAGAACAGCTTCCAGAAGAGAGTACAATACAGCCTATAAGCACAAAAGCTTCTCCTGAAAGACATAGCCATTCCCATTTTGCCGGGACAATCTGTTGTTTATAGATCACAACTTGTAAGTATGTCTTATTATTTGTAATTGTGTGTTCTATTAACAGTTTCAATTATAAGCTTTATGTATTTGATATGATAGCTATATTTAATTGAAGGGCTGCCTCCGCTAGCCTGCTAACTAACATTACAGTATTGATGTAGTGTTTACTTTAGCTTTTGTAACCTCTTGCTTTTGTAAGACTGTTTACCGCCCCTTAGAAAAATGATCAATGATTTTATGATCGATTACTGTTTGTATTGCTATAGTTTTCCAACAAATATGATTAAATGGTGGAAAACATCAGAAAACACAGAGAGAGAAAAAACAGAAAAAAAAAACATAGCACTCTGAAACATCCTGTGAAATCCGTGATTGCAAAGTCCATGCTTGAAATCCAGCACAAACCTCTTGTTAGTTAACATTGTCAGGCTCGAAATACTATGACGCCATTGTTAATATTTACATCTGGGTAGAGCTCGCGGTTTTGAAGGGGCATGACATTTCCAAAACACACGCAAAGCTCTGCCAATCAAAACCATAGACAGTATAAGAAGTGGACAGAGCCTTCTCATTGGAACTCAGTTGAGACAGTTGAAGCCCATTTTTAGCGATTTTTGAGCACTTCCGTTCCTGACGCGCAGACTCAAACCGACTCAAACTAAGCTTGATGACGTGAGCAACCTGTCTGACAGACGTAAATCTTCTAGTAGCTGTGCGTGAAAATTGCCAACGTTAATCTTGCAGAGACGGGGAACTTGAGCAAAGAGTTCTTTGGCGTGTGTTACGTGGAAGTGTATTTGCCTTGTGTTGTTGGGGAAAACAGTGTAGGTTTCCCTGGTGTGCTTTCTCTCTCGTTTCTCCCTCTCTCTCACTGTAATGACTCACAGGTGGAGCTGCTAACGAGTGACCTGATTGGTGACGGGAATGCTTGGCGCTGTATTTAAGGGGGCTTTTACACTGGGCTCGTTTGCTGCGGTTCGAGCCCGAGCACGTTTGTTCCCGGCGTCCCCAGCAGCGTTAGTCTGGTTTCACACTCAACTTGATTCTATCGAACCCTGGTGCGTTTGCGTGCATATGACGTCATCGCAAACGTGCACGGCGCATGATAGAAAACAGAACGTGGGTCAATATTGTGTTTTTTTTTATTAATTCGCTGCTATTATGCGCAGTTGAGTGAACACTACAGGTTTACTGTGCGTGTGTCACATAAGGTGGACTTCTGCTGCTTACAAACGGACTCTTTTTAGGAGACAGTGGATTTCCAACCTGCACGCAGGCTCACTCTCGCTCGTATCCAAGGTAAATCATCAACACTATCATCCCTTACAAGCGTTTTATTTAACTAAATACATCACAATAAGCTATAAACGCATGCGCAGGTTACTTTACTTCCTGAACAAGTGCGCACCCGAGTCCGTGTTGCTTTCACATTCACGCGAACCGCGGCACGGTTCGGGAGCAACCGAACTCAGACCACCTCTTCCAGGTAGTCTCGGGTTCGGTACCCCAGTGCGCACCCGGGTCCCATGACAGCGTTCACATTAGCGATTTTTCATGAGAACCGTGCCCCGTTCCGAACTAAACTGCCAGTGTGAAAGCCCCCTAAGTCTCCTGAATCATGGATCTACAGCTCCCCGCTCTCATGGCTTCCTTGATGAAGAGATGTGTTACTGTGATCTACATGTTAAAGACATTTGATGTGAACCACAACCTTATGCTATGTTGTGATTGATTATGTTAAACCCTTTTGGAGCATGGTAGGGAGGTGGGTGCCTCTTTTATTTATTATTTGTTTTCTCCTGTTTTTGATAAGTAGGGAGGGAAGTTTTTGTATCTTTTGTTTGTTATCTGATTTCCAGGTTAGTATCCTTAAATTAGTTAGCTTTGTTTTGTTATTTGTTTTGGCTTTCCCCCCTCCTGAACTTTGTGGCTCTTTAGCTACTTATGTTAATAAATATACTTTTTGCACTTTAAGACTGTTCCGTTGTTTCTGAAGCCTTGGGAGTGTGAGCGGGGACTCCAGGGATCTTGTTGATCAGATCCCTGTTAAATTGTTACGGGTTGTTTTGTTCTCTTTGAGTAGAGTTAACATTTAATTCATAACAAATGGGGGCTCGTCCGCTTGTTTTTTGTGTTGATTTAACAAATGGATTTGTTTTTCCTTCTCTAAACTTTTTTTTTTTTTTTTTTTAATAAGTGGAAGTGTCCGCTTGTCAAATTTGTACGTGTACTAAGTCTAACGAGTACCACTTCTGTCGTCTTGGTGAGTAAAATGTACTCCTATTTTTGTCTTGCTGATTTAAAGTGTAAAGCAGTAACGAACATTAATAATGGAGATAGATGTAAGATCATTTGCTGCAAAACCTACTATACAGCAGTTCCATGCATTTCGAAAGAAAGATCTAATACAGATTGCTGAAAGTTTGGAGGTTTCTGTATTAAGCTCTGCACCTAAAAAGGTTGTTAAAGCTGAAGTTTATGCTAAACTGGTTGAGCAAGGTTTTTTTTCTGCTGATGAGGATAGCGAAATTGAAAAGAGTGATGTTTTAGAGACTGCTGAAACTAATTTGACATCACAATCAGATCCGTTGCTCTTGTTAAAATTAAAAGAAATGGAGTTACAAATAAAACGACAAGAACATGAAAATCGTATGTTACATCTACGTGAGCTAGAGATGGTGCACAGGGAAAAGGAAAGAGATTGTCCGTTTACTGCTGTTCCACCTGTTGTGACTCCAGTGGATGCTTCATCTTTTCAGTCTGCTGCTGTTAATTTGTTTGATCCAAGTAAATACATTAAGCTCGTGCCTCCTTTTCGAGAGTCAGAAGCCGATGCTTATTTCATTGCATTTGAGCGTATTGCTGCTAAACTTAACTGGCCTAAAGATATGTGGGGGTTGATGCTACAGTGCAGTTTAGTTGGTAAAGCTCAAGAGGTATGTTCTGCTTTGCCCATCGAGGAGTCTCTTAATTATGATTTGGTGAAAGCTGCTGTTTTGTGAGTTTACGAACTTGTGCCTGAAGCGTACAGGCAGAAGTTTCGTAACCATACCAAATCGGCAAAACAAACTTTTGTGCAGTTTGCACGTGAGAAGAGAGCTTTGCTAGAAAAGTGGTGTGCCGCGTCTAAAACGACTACGTTTGAGCAATTGCAAGAAATGATTCTGTTGGAGGATTTTAAAAACAGTTTTTCAGACAATTTAGTGATTTACCTAAATGAGCAAAAGGTTAAGTCCCTTTCAGCTGCTGCAGTGTTGGCGGATGAATATATTCTGACACATAAGACTGTATTTTCTTCTGCTGCTAGCTCGAATCATAGTACTGTGATGTCTTCAAGTGTGGAGAAACCTTTGTTTACTCGCTCAACGAGGCCTATGATGTGCTCTGCAGTGCAGGGTAAGGAAGATAGCAAGAGTGTTGAGAATAAAAGAGTTTGCTTTTACTGCTTAGACCCAAATCACCTTATTGTTGATTGTAAAGCTTGGAAGAAAAAGAATGCTGCCTCTAAACCTAAAAGTGTAGCTAATATTGTTCTCGAGCAAATGTCTGATGTTGAGAATTTATCAGACAGTTCTGCTTTTACTCCCTTTGTATTTGAGGGTGGTGTGTCAGTTTCTCTTGATGATACTATGAGTTCGATCTCGATTTTGAGGGATACAGGGTCAGCTCAATCGTTTATACTGGAAAGTGCATTGCCATTCTCAGATGTGACGTACACAGGAACTGATGTGTTGGTTCGTGGAATCGAATTGAACTGTGTTAAAGTTCCTCTTCACACTGTGTTTTTGACCTCTGATCTGGTTTCAGGTCCTGTAAAAGTGGGAGTACGCTCAAGACTGCCTGTAGAGGGCGTTAGTCTAATCTTGGGAAATGACCAGGACTGCGTTTCCCAAAAGCATCGTAAGCCTAAGTTGATCGTAGAGACCATTGGTGGCAATTGTTCTACGATCAACTTAAGCTTACGATGCTTTTGGGAAACCCAACCCTGGCCGGTGCTAAAGTTTTTCCTCACCCAATTGTAGCGAAGACTCCGGTTTGTAAGACGGAGCTTGCCAGTCGATTCCCTTTGACATTTTCAGCATGTGCTGTCACTCGTGCACAGGCACGCAAAAATGAGGATGTGATTGATCTGTCTGACACTTTTCTTGTTTCTCCAGATTTTCCCTCTGAGTTAAAGTTATCTGTATATTCCAGTGTGGGTAATACAGATAATGAGAGTCCTGATAAAGAACCATCTCTGACGATGGGAAGAGAACAACTTGGTGAAGCTCAAAAATCGGACCCTTCTCTAACGTGCTGTGTTGATGCTGTGGAGGGTAAAGTGAAAGGAGGTAATGCTGATGGGGTACAGTATTTCTGGGACCGAGGCGTCTTAATACGTGAGTGGCTGTCTCGTAATGCGAAAGAGGCTGGATTGAGTCAAGAATATCAGATCGTACTACCTTCTGGTTATCGAAAAACTGTGCTTAAACTTGCTCATGACCATCCACTGTCTGGTCATTTAGGCAGTACTAAAACATTCATGCGAGTGGCTAAATATTTTTATTGGCCTGGGTTAAGATCTACAGTGTCAAACCATTGTCGTTCATGTCACGTGTGCCAACTCGCTGGTAAACCCATTCAAACAATTCGTCCAGCTCCTTTGCAGCCTATTCCAGTGATGGGAGAACCATTCGAGCGACTCATTCTAGACTGTGTTGGTCCCTTACCGAAATCGAAAGCGGGTTATCAGTATATTTTAACGCTAATGTGTGCGGCGACTCGTTTTCCGGAGGCAATACCATTGCGTAACATCAAAGCGAAAACCATTGTGAAAGAGTTGATTAAATTTTGTTCAACGTTTGGGTTACCTCGTGTGATCCAGACCGATCAGGGAACAAATTTTAAATCTAAGGTATTTGAGGAAGTGTTGAAAGGAATTTCCATTAATCACGTAGTGTCGAGCGCGTATCATCCGCAGTCGCAGGGAGCTCTAGAGCGATTTCACCAGACGCTCAAATCAATGATGCGGGCGCACTGTGTAGAAGCCGGTAAGGACTGGGCTGATGATCTCCCTTTGCTTTTATTTGCGATAAGGGAAACCGTTCAAGAATCATTAGGGTTTAGTCCTGCGGAGCTCATTTTTGGACATACGGTTCGGGGTCCTTTAAAGTTGTTACGCGAGCAACTTGTTAATGATAGAACTCCGCTTGTTCTCGTATCCGAGTATGTTAGCTCTATTCGTGAATGTCTTCGTAGGGCTTGTGAGCTGGCGAAGAAAAACTTGGCTGAGTCGCAGTTTGAGATGAAGGAGCATTATGACCGTAAAAGTGTCGCTCGTTCTTTTCAGCCTGGTGAATCTGTTTTGTTGTTGATGTCAGTGCCAGGGTCTGCTCTGCAACCAAGATTTTCAGGTCCTTATAGGGTGACGAAGAATTCACGAATTCGTGTCATTCGTGAATGACACGAATTATCTGATTTGCACGCCTGAACGTCGGAGGAAGTCGCGGATGGTTCATGTTAACATGTTAAAGTTTTACGTGACAGACGAGTCTACCCTTGTTGTCAAGCCGAGTGCCGTTGTTGTGTCTTCTGTAGCAACCGAGTTGGAACAGGATTTTTCTGTACCTTGTGGTCGTTTGTCGAACTCCGTAATTCTAAATGAGTTGGAGTCTCAGTTAAATTATCTAGCTCCGAATCAAAAGAAAGATATCGTCGAGTTAATTGAAAGTCATCATTCACTCTTTTGTGACATTCCGTCGCAGACTACAGTACTTCAGCATGATATCGATGTGGGAAATGCGCAACCCATAAAACAGCATCCTTTTCGGCTTAATCCGAGAAAGCGTGAGTTGATGAAAGCTGAGGACGAGTATTTACATCGGAATAACTTTGCGAGTCCCAGTCTGAGTGCGTGGAGTTCGCCTTGTTTGTTGGTTCCCAAGGCTGATTCGTCGGTTCGATTCTGCACTGACTACCGAAAAGTCAATGCAGTAACTAAACCTGATTCTTTCCCATTTCCACGTATGGAAGACCGTATCGATCGTGTTGGTCCCGCAAAGTTTGTTACGAAACTAGATCGTCTTAAGGGGTATTGGCAGGTTCCTCTTACTCCTCGGGCCTCAGAGATTTCAGCGTTTGTGAGCCCTGATGATTTTATGCAGTACTCCGTTATGGCGTTTGGAATGCGAAACGCACCGTCAACATTTCAACGCTTAATGCGTATTGTACTAAGTGGAGTGCAGAAGTGTGATGCCTATCTAGACGACATTATAATATATTCTTCTAGTTGGGAAGAACATTTGAGTTCTTTGCGTGAAGTGTTTTCACGTTTTTGTGAGGCATCTCTGACATTAAACGTAGCCAAATGTGAGTTCGCCAAGGCAACAGTGGTTTACTTGGGGAAAAGAGTGGGTCAGGGTCAAGTATGCCCGGTGGATGCAAAGATTGCATCTGTTATGAAGTTTCCAGTTCCAGTGAATAAAAGAGAACTGCGTCGATTTTTGGGGATGGCAGCTATGGTGCTGAAGTCTAAAGTAACTGCTGTTGTGCAGCGTAGTAGGAACTAACTTCCTGTTAGCATCTTTTTGGTGGGGAGGTGTTACGTGGAAGTATATTTTCCTTGTGTTGTTGGGGAAAACAGTGTAGGTTTCCCTGGTGTGCTTTCTCTCTCGTTTCCCTCTCTCTCACTGTAATGACTCACAGGTGGAGCTGCTAACGAGTGACCTGATTGGTGACGGGAATGCTTGGCGCTGTATTTAAGTCTCCTGAATCATGGATCTACAGCTCCCCGCTCTCATGGCTTCCTTGATGAAGAGATGTGTTACTGTGATCTACTAGTACATGTTAAAGACATTTGATGTGAACCACAACCTGTTTTAAGCGATTTGAACGTTTCCCTTTTGTTAAAAACCAAGCAAAGAACAACACTCGGATATGTTTCTGCCGCTCTGCATACGTCATCTCTCCTTCATCGCTCTGATTGGTTTTATGTCTATCCGCGACGTCCGTTGGTGACGCCCCTCTGGAAATAATTTGTCTATGACGCTTTGCCAGACCATAACTCGGTTACAACTGAGAATGGTCTGGTTTTAACCAGGCTAGGAAGAATGAGCTTCAGTTATGAAATCAATAGGTCTTAGATATGTAAGACTGGAAAACTGGTTGGAGAAACTGTCTTGACCACATGGTCTATTGAAACAAAGGAACTTGCTGAAAATTAACATTCGACCTCCCCCTCACGCAGTCTCACCTGATTTACATTTCCTCTCTCTCTCAGTCAGTAACACTAAAAAACGCACACAAGTATATACATGGTTTAATGTGAATGATTATTGTGTTTAGTATCATTTTAACCCTCTGGGGTCTAAGGTGTTTTCGGGGTCCTTGAGATGTTTTGGCATGCTCTGACATTTGTGCTTTTTTCAGTTGCTTATAAACATATTAATGGCACAGGTAAAATTACACTCTATATAGCACACACAGGGCTACCATAATATGTTCTCAACATGTATGTACATGTTTGTATTTTTGAGAGAATATTGTTTATGCGTGGTTATTGAAAAAACTAAAAAATAAAGTTTCTAATATAAGGCCACAAATAACATACTAAATATCTGTCCACAAGACTTTTGACTAGTGGATGTTGTCGCCTTGAGTTTTTGCTTCAAATTGATCTGAAAATCATTCTGCCTAATCATTCACATAAAACAATAGATTGTTTTAAATTGTGAAAAACATTTTTTTGTTTGCAAAGGCAATATGCGGATGGGCGGAACGGCCCAACCCCCTCATGAATAATTAGGCAGTTCTCACCTGAGCAGACTGCATACTAATGAGCCTTTCATTCAGGGGTGTCACACAAGAAAGAATGCAAGGACAATATATATATAAATAAATAAATATTTATATACACACACACACACACACACACACACATATATATATATATATATACAAACAATCAAAATATAAATGAAAGCCAAAAGCACATTTTTATTCACACCTTTTAGCCATCCACCGCGGTAAAAATAAACCAGTCGCATTTCAAAGTCGTACGCGAAATGACCGCCAGGTGGCGCAAAGGGACATTTAGCAAAACGTAAGTGGGGCTATTGTCTATTAACAGTAGCCTATAAGGATGAAATACTACAAGTTATGGTAATTTCCAAATAAGCCTACAACAAATTGTTGGTATAATCTATATAAGATATAATCTTTTAAAACTGTAAAAGGCTAAACACTCACAGGCTAAAGTCAAGACAAAACGTTTTCTCGCTCATGTGAGAAACAGACGTTTAGGTATTTCTCAGTGAGAAAATTCATAGCCGAGCGGTAGAACTTACGGTTCATCACCAAGATGACACGGGTTCAAATCCCGCACAAACATGGTCTTCTGTAAATTTTATATTTATTTAGATTTGTCTAGCTCTAAAACTCTGTTACACCATACAGTTTTTTTTTGCTTATATTTATAAAATACATACATACAATACGCAAATTAGTTAAAATATCCCGTAATCTATCTAGAGCGAGCTTGCATGCGAGACAGATATTGTGCTCCAAACCGTGCGCGCGCATGGCAGAGAGATCTGTTCCCTGCAACCTAGAGTTTTTAAAAACATGGTTTTAAGTAAAGTGTGATTTGCCAGGGGGGACAGGGATTTCCTTCTGGTCTAAACATCCCTGCTTCTGCTGAATTATTTTAATCCCCACACCCCTCCCTCCACAGTTAATCAATGCTATAGGCTACTTCACCAATATCAAATATATAAAATAGAGATATGCAACAGGCACGTTCAAACGACAAACAATAAAATCAAAACCAGCGTTTCAGTTGTTCATTAGTTCCAGTGGCCCTAATGCATGCACGGCTTTTCAAAATTTCACAAAGCGTGTTGAGATTATTTTGAATGAAATATTGAAGTTTATAATTAAGTGTTTTGGCACACCACGCCGCGTGGCCCTATGCATTTTTCTAAAGTCGGGTTTTATTCTGGCATGGTGAGTTAGTGTTCGACAAACACGGTGGCGCGTTCATTTAGATTAATTTATTTTTTTAAATTATTACAGCTAAAATAACTTAATAGGCGACTCCGTAATTTTTTGGTCATACAGATAAGAGTAGAGTAGCTTACATCGTTCAAAACTGTAAACTTGTATTCATAGGCTAACGACAAAAACAGTATATCTGTGTCTCTGTCTCCGGGAACTGCGCGTCACAAAAATGAACCGAAAGCCACTTCAGCTCAGTCACGATAAGAAATCGGCTATGTCTAAAGCCTTTAAATGTCTAAATATTTAGGCTAATAAATGTTATCTGATTATGTAGGCTAATCCATATGAAAACGAGAGGTACAGAGGATCTAGGCTACTCAAACATGTAGGCCTAATGTAAGCGCTTCCCAACGAGAAAATGACAAGACAAGGGTGAAAATCTCGCTCTAATTAAATGTAGGCTAAATCGCCCTGAATTAAAATGTAAAAACAGATCAAATAATGTATTTGTCGAAATGTTGCGATATTGTTTCATTTAAGTTCATAATTATTATATAAATGTTATTTAATTTAGCAGCATTACCACGAAGCACCGTGTTTCGATGTTTATTTGAATAATACAAAATAAAATAAAAACTTAATTCACAAATTACATGCCTGGTTGTAAGGATCCAAAGATCCCTGTAGACTTTAATATTGAGTTGAACATTTTGTTCATGACAACAAATTAACAAGCGTTTTTTCAGATTATATTTAGTTTTGCTTGGAAAAAGCAGTCCCAAACCAGTTTTATTTAATCAATTATTGAAATAATGAAATATTTAGTAATAAACTTTTATGACAGAAATATCACTAGGCTACATGTAACTTAAATCATTTAATTCCTTCATTATCAACACTGTCTAGAATAGCGATTTGAGTGTGAATTGCGACTTCTCTTTCTGTTAAGTCAGCCTCAGACTCCGATAGCCTGGAGGGACAGTTGCAGGACAACGGTGTTAATTGTTCTCTTTCATATCGGATAGCCAGCCTGATGAGCAGGCAAAATTATTGTAAGGATAAATCTGTGTCCAAATGTAGTAGGCCCCATATCTTATTAAATTATAAATATTGTAGTTTATTTATTGTAGCCTATTTAAAGTTTTTTTTCACACAAAATTTCAATTGAAGTTATTGTAAGGTGAATTCAACAAGGCATGCTGTGTCTTTGAAGCAACAATTAAAGGCTAAATAATTTTTTCGTGATTTGTATGGCTGACACGCAGCGACATATACAGTATTATCAGCTGTATGATGTGTTTTTACCCTGATGTTTAATTTCGAGAGATACCCAGCGCGCGCAGCGAGGGAGACTAAATAAACTTGTTAAAAAGAGATCCAGTGCGAGAGAGGCAAAGAGAAACGCATGTTTTTAATTTAATTATGTTTCTTTGGACAATTTTCGTTTTGTACTGTTTTAATTGTTTGATTTAGCTGTAATTTCTTTGGCAATACAAATTTAAAATGTCGCAAGAATAAGATTAGCCTAGTGTTTCTTATTTTGCATCGCAAAAGAAATAAACTCTAAACCCGATGCAACCCTGTTTTAAATTTAAAAAAACTGTCCCGACACTTTATTTAAACCTTGAAATGTTCGAACTTGGTTTCAAACTTAAGTAATTTTAGTGTTCTTTTACATTACACAATAATTTAGCAGACTAAAGACGAGCTTCTTCATTTTAATTTTCTGATGCAATCGGCTGACAATCTTCCTTCATCAGTTTTTGTCGTTTGTGCAGCGCTGCGGTTCTACAGGAATGTAGCAAATTTATGTTGTAATGATAATTAAACAAAACTCTTGACTTTAAATAAGTAAACAGTTATAAACAGTTACTATTTAAGCATCAAGGTGGGAAAATATAAACGCTGTAGGACAACATCGGTTAACAACATGTATGCTACATTGAGATTCGATCTCGGGTCGATTGAAGCTCCTCGAAGCTCGTGTTGTCGCGTTGATCATTGAGCTACCGTCTGTACGCTGTTAAAATTGTAAAGCCTCAATGATGTAGCCTAAATGTTTTTATTGCAATGTTTTATGTTGAAATGTTTTCATTATTTTTTCAATTACATTTCAGTAGCCTAATTTCAGTATTGTGATTATGAATTATTTTAGCTACGTTTCACTTGTTGAATTCATCTGCTACCAGCTTTCAATCGCTCTGAATCAGCGCGGTGCGGCAGCAGATTACGCATTAGAGAGAATAAACCGGAAGAAACGAACACTTTTCAGAGTCTATGATTGTAGCGCCTCTTAGCGGTAAAAGGCAGCAAATACACCACACATTTTACCGCTGCGGTGGAACGGCTGATGTGGGCATTGTCATGGCTTGCCTCACATTTGCGTTTGAATAGCGCGCGTCCTCCGTGGGCGTGTCAGATTAACGCGTAATGAAGTGTAATGAGCTGGGGAAAAAAATACTGACAGCACTCTCTTTTCATACAGATTGCATAAACTGAAAATATTTATTTTTTATATAAATTACTTCATTTAAAAGAAGAGAATTCAAGCTTCATAAAGAAAAATCTCTCGTGCCTGTGTGACAAGTATTCGCGGAGTTACAGTTAATCTTAGGACGCGTTTCAGAATGGACTTCACTGACAGAGAGAACGCAGAACTCGCATCATGTTTGTTTTTGTTTATTTGGTGAAAAGCACAACACTTTGTTTTTATTGTGAGTATCCACAAAAAAAATAGAAACTTAACAGGATTTAATGATGTATAACACTTAAATGTAAGATCAAAATCAACTGAGTATTTTGAGTCTCTTTTGCACTGATAAGAAAAAAAGCGAGCAGATCACGCCGGCGTGATTGCCGACCCCAGAGGGTTAAAGGTCTCAGGGTGGCTGGTTCAGATGTCTCATTCCAAATAAGTAAAACAAAAGGTAATAAGGTTTTTTAGAAGTTTAGAGAAACTGGCACACAAAGAAAGGTGGACAAATGACCTTTCTCCCCTACCCCCAAAATAAGGTGTAACCTAAATGCA
Organism: Rhinichthys klamathensis goyatoka; assembly: GCF_029890125.1. Lineage (NCBI taxonomy): Eukaryota > Metazoa > Chordata > Actinopteri > Cypriniformes > Leuciscidae > Rhinichthys > Rhinichthys klamathensis. Next base: position 4,161,836 of record NW_026606664.1, on the reverse strand, counting down.
AATTACCATTGAAAAGAAGTTCTGGCTATTTAATGGAATGCAGCAAGGGATCGTGGCTTTTTCTGTATTTCAGATAGCCCATGAGGTAGCTCATGTAGTTCGTAAATGTTGGGTTTGCATCTATTTCTTTAATCCTAAAGCATTTGATGATTTGCATTGATTATCTTTCAATTGATTATGGAATTGTTATAATACTTTTACCTGACATAATAAATTGTTATATTTGATTATTCTAACAGACTTTGACTTTATTTTCATTGGAGTTAAAAGGAATAGTCAAACATTAACATATATTTAATGATACACAGATATCATTGAAAAACACTTTCATTTTATGGAGTCAGATGAAACGAGTTAATACATAAGATAAATGTATTGCATTTAATTAAAAATCCCTTTGCCATTGGAAGAGACGGAACGCGCATGTGACCTTCACCTCTAATCGATACCGCCATTGGATCGAATTAGACGGACTTACAAATTGGTGACCCCGACGTGATCGCAACTGATGAATTTCGCGAGCAACGTCTTTTCCAGCAAAATATGGGGATTTTAATATCAACATGAGGTTTGAACATCTTCTCTTTCTTCTGCCGCTGTGGTAAATCAATTTTTTTCTTCCCTTTTGAGAAGTGTTGAGAAAATGTTGTTTGCATTGTTATGGGTATAGGAAAGCCCTTTGTTTAGTCCGGAACTGAAATACGTGAGGACGTGATAAGCGACAGCGCAGATGAAGAATGAAAACCCTTGTTAATAGATTAAAGATATCCTTGTTTGACTAAGCAACAAAAAACGAAACCTAAAATCGGAATAACATCTTCCAAATGTTTTTCGTGTAACGTTACTTGATGAGGAGCTGTAATTCAATTCAATTCAATTCAAATGTATTTGTATAGCGCTTTTCACAATACATATTGTTTCAAAGCAGCTTTACAGAAAGTGCATTTCAGAAATGTACATAGAAGAATATAGTTAGTTAATCATCATGTATTAATTTAGGGCATAACATATCGCCGGCGTTGAGTCGTCTCTTCACAGGCGTCAAGTCGTCTCTTCGCAGGCGTTGGGGCATCAGAAGTCTCCGTGAGAGGCTGGATACAAACTGGAGCTGACGAAAGCTATTTACCTCGGGACTAGCGTCCCGAGATAACAGCAGAAAAGCAGATGGGAAATAATTAGCGTAGCTGCTGTTCATGATATTAATGCATTCGATCTGATTCAACAGTGGTATAAAAGGTAAGCATTATGTGAATGCTTGGCTGAAGAGATGCGTCTTTAATCTAGTTTTGAACTGGGAGAGCGAGTCTGCGCAACGAACAGTATCAGGAAGGCTATTCCAGAGTTTAGGAGCTAAATGTGAGAACGCCCTCGAACACCAGAAGCCTCGAATTTAGGGATCTTAAAGAACGCGATGGATTGTAGGGCGATAGAAGGTCCATTAAATACACAGGAGCTAAACCATTTAGGGCTTTATAGGTCAGTAGTAGTACTTTGTAATTGATACGGAACTTAATAGGTAACCAGTGCAGAGATGATAAAATCGGTGTTATATGATCATATTTTCTTGACCTAGTAAGAACTCTAGCGGCTGCATTTTGCACTAACTGTAGCTTGTTTATTGAGGATGCAGGACAACCAGCTAATAAAGCATTACAGTAATCTAGTCTCGAGGTCATGAATGCATGAAATAACTTTTCTGCATCAGAAACAGATAGCATGTTACGTAATTTAGCAATGTTTCTAAGGTGGAAAAAGGCAGTTCTTGTAACATATGAAATATGATTTTCGAAAGACAAGTTTCGGTCTAGTATAACACCCAGGTCTTTTACTGTAGTGGATAAGGTAACAGGACATCCTTCTAAATTAAAGTTGTATTGTAAGAGATTTTGTGGGTAATTTTTTGGACCAATAAGTAATACCTCCGTTTTATCTGGATTTAATAGCAGGAAATTACACGTCATCCAGTATTTTATATCTTTAAGACATTCTGTCAATTTAGATAGGTTAGTGTTTTCATCTGGTCGTGATGAAATATATAATTGAGTGTCATCAGCATAGCAGTGGAAATTAATTCCATGTTTTCTTATAATATTACCAAGTGGCAGCATACACTCACCGGCCACTTTATTAGGTACACCTGTCCAACTGCTCGTTAACACTTAATTTCTAAGCAGCCAATCACATGGCGGCAACTCAGTGCATTTAGGCATGTAGACATGGTCAAGACAATCTCCTGCAGTTCAAACCGAGCATCAGTATGGGGAAGAAAGTTGATTTGAGTGACTTTGAACGTGGCATGATTGTTGGTGCCAGAAGGGCTGGTCTGAGTATTTCAGAAACTGCTAATCTACTGGGATTTTCACGCACAACCATCTCTAGGGTTTACAGAGAATGGTCCGAAAAAGAAAAAACATCCAGTGAGCGGCAGTTCTGTGGGCGGAAATGCCTTGTTGATGCCAGAGGTCAGAGGAGAATGGCCAGACTGGTTCGAGCTGATAGAAGGGCAACAGTGACTGAAATAACCACTCGTTACAACCGAGGTATGCAGCAAAGCATTTGTGAAGCCACAACACGCACAACCTTGAGGCGGATGGGCTACAACAGCAGAAGACTCCACCGGGTACCACTCATCTCCACTACAAATAGGAAAAAGAGGCTACAATTTGCAAGAGCTCACCAAAATTGAACAGTTGAAGACTGGAAAAATGTTGCCTGGTCTGATGAGTCTCGATTTCTGTTGAGACATTCAGATGTTAGAGTCAGAATTTGGCGTAAACAGAATGAGAACATGGAACCATCATGCCTTGTTACCACTGTGCAGGCTGGTGGTGGTGGTGTAATGGTGTGGGGGATGTTTTCCTGGCACACTTTAGGCCCCTTAGTGCCAATTGGGCATCGTTTAAATGCCACGGCCTACCTGAGCATTGTTTCTGACCATGTCCATCCCTTTATGGCCACCATGTACCCATCCTCTGTACCATGTCACAAAGCTCTAATCATTTCAAATTGGTTTCTTGAACATGACAATGAGTTCACTGTACTAAAATGGCCTCCACAGTCACCAGATCTCAACCCAATAGAGCATCTTTGGGATGTGGTGGAACGGGAGATTCGCATCATGGATGTGCAGCCGACAAATCTGCGGCAACTGTGTGATGCCATCATGTCAATATGGACCAAACTCCCTGAGGAATGCTTCCAGCACCTTGTTGAATCTATGCCACGAAGAATTGAGGCAGTCCTGAAGGCAAAAGGGGGTCCAACCCGTTACTAGCATGGGGTACCTAATAAAGTGGCCGGTGAGTGTATATATTGAGAATAGCAGAGGGCCTAACACCGATCCTTGCGGCACTCCATAATCTACTGACGTTATCTTCGATTTTTCCCCATTTTAACAGACAAAATGGTAACGGTCTGATAAGTACGATCTGAACCAGCTTAATGCCTGTCCCTGAACACCAGTGTAGTTTTGTAGTCGATCCAAGAGTATTTTGTGATCTATAGTGTCGAACGCAGCGCTAAGATCGAGTAGAACTAGTATTGAGATACAGCCTTGGTCAGAAGCTAAAAGTAAATCATTTGTAATTTTAACTAGTGCAGTTTCTGTGCTATGATGCGGTCTGAATCCTGACTGAAATTTTTCATATGTCTCATTTTCTTGCAAGAAAGAGCACAATTGAGCGGACACAATTTTTTCTAGTATTTTAGACATAAATGAAAGATTTGAAATGGGTCTGTAATTTGCTAAGTTATTTTGATCTAATTGCGGTTTCTTAATAAGAGGTTTTATAACTGCCAGCTTGAATATTTTTGGAACATGACCTAAGAATAAAGACGAGTTAATAATATTGAGAAGAGGCTCTTCCACTACAGGTAACACTTCTTTCAGTAGTTTAGTGGGTATTGGATCTAATAAACATGTTGTTGGTTTAGATGCAATGATAAGTTTATTTAGCTCTTCCTGTCCTACAGTTGTAAAGCGGTGTAGTTGTTCTTGAGGGGCCATAATTGAGGCTGAATCACAAGACACCATAGAGGATTGTACATTTACAATTGTATTTCGGATGCTTTCTATTTTCTCATTGAAGTAATTCATAAAATCATTACAACTATACTGTAACGGAATATTTTGCTCTGGCGATGTCTGTTTATTTGTTAGTCTAGCCACGGTGTTAAACAAAAACCTTGGATTATTTTTGTTATTTTCTATTAGTTTGCGGAGATGCTCAGCCCTGGCTGCTTTTAGAGCCTTTTTATAACGTGACACACTGTCTTTCCACGCGATTCTAAAGACCTCTAAATTAGTTTGTTTCCATTTACGCTCTAAGTTACGAGTTTCTCTCTTGATAGCATGCGTAGCACTGTTGTACCATGGTGCTTTAGTTTTCTCTCTAACCTTTTTTAATCTAATTGGTGCAACAATATCTAATGTACTAGAGAAAATGGAGAAAATGTAAAACAGCCTAAAAGTTTTCAAATCAGCCGCATGTTTGTAGCCATTGTGGTATTGGCTTTGTTGAAACGAACTAGCAACACGTGAAGAGAATCGGCAAACAACAGAAAGAAAAATCTAAGTTTGTAAACGGAGAAATCGGAGAACACGTGATTTTATAAATAAAAAGGCAGATTGATGCATTGTTTATAAAAAGCTAAATTTGGAAAAACAGGATGATATGATTTACAGGCTAAAATCGGATCTCAAGGCTAAGCTAAATGTTATTGTCCATGCTGCTTCCAAAAGGAGACTAAGCTAAATGCTAGTACGGTATTGCCCATGCTACTTAAAAAACAAAGCTAATGCTAAATACTAAAGCCATGCTGCATTCAGAAATGCTTAACCCTTTGTGTGACCGGCCCACCGGTGGGCACAAAAGCCACATTGAATAATATTCTAAACTAAACCTAAACTAATCTTGACAAACTCTATATTGCATTTGAAAGCTTCCACTTTAACACAGATGGGATTAAAAAGCAATCATTTGTATTTTCAAACTTGGAGTTGTGCTTTAAACAATGTAATGCACTCATAGAACACACTTTATAGTTGTTTGTGCTACTATATGTGCACATAGGCTAATTGTAAGTTTATTCTTTAAACACAGGATTGCTTTACTGTGAGTGTATTTGGAACACTTAGGTAAAGGCTGTTGATGTTGTATTCTAGGCCACGTTTCCTGTGTGAACGGAATTAAACACGTGTGTGTCTATGCTGAATGTGGTTATAATGTGATTCACAATGAATTTGAAAATCAGAAACTGTGAACGCGCATCTCATTAATCCTGAAACAAAAAACCTTTTCATATTCAAAGCTTTAAAAGACTTTACCTCTCCAGCTGTGGGAGCTGTTTCGCATGCCAAATTTGTAAATGGTTACGTTAGAATTAATTCTGAATGACTCTGAAAGACTGTTTTTTTTATAGATTATTGGATTCGTATATTTCCACATCTTTCGCGTCAGATTAGCGACGGCTAATATCCGATACCATTTTAAGTGTACTTGAATGAGGGGACAAGTTATTTCCGACTAGAAACAGCAAATGCTGTTTAATCAACCTAGGGTTGGGTGTGTCCATATCCACTGTTTTAGGTCAGTGATCGCTTTGGATAAACGTGCGTGGTTTAACGACCACGGGCTTGGCCTGAAGCCATTTTAAGGGAAGTTGAGTTGATAAACTGTCCTCTTTCTTGGTGGTCAATCGTCCCTACTAAAGTGACACATTGATTTAATTTCTAGAGGAGGCATTCAAGGGGACTTGTAAAGATATCTCTGATTGCACGTGTGAATACGGCAGATCCCAGATATTTAGTCAAATTACCTCTGAATTGGTTATTGGAACTGACGGGAGTGTGCCGTGCGGCCTTGGGAGAAGGAACGCTGAGCGATATAGATTCCCTGATCTAAACGGATAAAACTAAAATTAAGAGTTCAAAAGAATAATCAAACGTTAAAATGGCCATTTAAAAAGACTAAATGAGAAGAAAAGGTATTCAAAACCTAGCAAACAGAAAAGATAAACAGCGAATGTACACCTTATCAGCTGAGCCAGAAAGCCTTTTCATATTCAAAGCTTCAGGGAACGAAATTTCCCCAAATATAAATTGGAACATGTATAATGATCCTGCCCTGTTTACATTGTGGGCCGAAAAGGTCGAGCCTACACTGTACAAACTCAGTAAAAAGGGTCTTAACATGGACGCTATTGACAATGAAATTGTCACTTGGTGGAAAACAGTGGGTAGTAAGCAGAAGAAATCAAAACATGGTGAAATAATTGAGGCTTTAAACTTCATGAGTTATAAACGGCTAGATAAGTCAACCACATTTCTATCTTCGCTTATGGATGTTAAATGTGAAGAAGTGCATTCTAAAAATGCAGAGGCAAAAATGTCTGAGGCAAAGATTCAAGATCTCCAAACACAGCTAGATAAATTACTAGCTGAGCAGTTAGCCCTGACTGAAAAGTGTAAAAATCACAAATACACCATTGCAGATCTTAAGACTAAACTAAATGCTAAAAAGTCCATGTCTCCCAAAAAGCTCAACAGCGATGGGACTAAAAATGTGCACTTCTTAAATGAGCCCGCCTGCCCTAACAATCCTGTATCTTTTCAGACAGGTGAAGCATGTGATAGAGTTTTGAACAGAGTGCCTGTTTCAGCCTTTAAGGTGATACGGCACCCAAATGGCACAGAGTCAACCATTCGGCGTCCTCTAACGGTAACTGAATGTAGCTTGTTTAAAGCAGAGATCGGACCATTGCCCTTGAAAGAGCCATTCGAACCATGGTGGAGACGCATTGTTAGCCTAAAACATGCATTTCAGCTTGAACCAAAAGATATTTGGCAAATTGTGATCAGCTCAATTCCAGATGTTCTGAACTATAAGATACCACAGGCTTTGATGACAGGCAACATTGTGCAGTCAGTGTATCAAGATGAGCCTGAGGGTGAAATCTTTAATAGACTAAAACGATGTCTTCGCGATCTACGTGGTTGTAGTCCTGTGGGATGGGAATTGATTTTCAATCGGAAACAGAGTACTGAAGAATCGTTCGAGACATATGCAGAAAAAATGTTTGAACTGTTTGAGGAGTATTCTGGAATTAAAGGTGTTAACCACAACAATGTAACTCTCCTTGACTTACTACTTACAAATGCAGGACCGCGTGTACAACAATCGCTCATGTATGGTGCTTCTCCAGCAAAAAATACATTCGAAGGTATTGTTAGCTGGGCAACAAGAATTGAGTCACGAAAACAGATGCATGGTGAGGTAGCTGTGTTAGAATGTCATGAAAATCCTCCATTTGCAGGAGAATTCAGAAAGCCACACGGTGAAAAACTGAGCAGACTCTGTAATTCCTGTCACAAAACAGGCCATACAGAGGAGAAGTGCTGGTCATTGGGCAGAGGCAGACCTCCACCCTATTTCAAAAAACGCAGACAGCCACACTCTGATGACACAAACCAGCGCTCTGCAAGTGACCAAAGCTCAAATGCACCTAAAACTCTCACTGAGCTAACAACTTTGGTCACTCAAGGCCTTCAGCTATTAGCGTCATTTGCTAGTCGGGTAGCAGCCCAATAGCAAATGGCTCAATAGTTTAACATCTAAATTCATTGAATCTGTCACATTTTTCCTTCAAATGTATTGACGTCCGAACGAGCAGAGACTCTTCAGCGACCAGAAATAATATAATTTAATTTATATTCTTAAATATAATGTAATTGTATTATAACTCAAATTCTAATATACATTATATTGTAATCGCCAATCAGGCATTAATTGGAGAAGTGTGACATTAATCCTTACAGTTCGATTTCGTTGACCTGCTACCCAGTGCCAAAAGGGCGGAGGTGTGTTTTAATTTTTTGCCTTTTAAAAACACTCCCAGAAGTGTGGCACAGGTAATAGCCAACTGATCAAGGAAGCAAATTTAGAAGGAGGGTGTGAACTAAACATCAGACAGACCACAGCCTTTTGCAGGTAACTAGAGACCTGCACTAACCAAACGTGTGAACGACACCATGAACTAATTCATGCCCACAGATCTGGCTGTAATGAAAGCAACTTGACGTAAAACCCGAAAACTGGGATCTCTAATGCTGTGACACAGCAGACTGTGAAGGCTCGACTGCAAGAGCAGCTTTTAGGTGTCGCACACTGCACTGAAACAACAGCAATAATTCAGACCTGGTCAATGAAACTTGGTTTCATGTGACAGCTGGAATTAAAATTGCAATGGACATGATAATGGAGCAAGCAAAATAATTCCACATGTCTGAATTTGAAACTGTTGAAAACATCAGAATTAACTGTGGTTCTCTCTGCATTTGTTTCTGTCAGGTTTACTTCTACAATTCCTCAGGGGACGGATGCCAGGACGGCCGGACCTCACGATTGTTAGAACATAACCTGAGACTCGGGAGATGGGTGAAAAGACACTTCAAAGGCCATTTACATCTCACAATAGCACATCACTAAATTAGCATGGCCTCCCAGTTTAGAACTGGAACTAAAATTTGCAACACAATTGTTATAGAGTAGATTCCACCCATCTCCTATGAACACTGAACACACACCTCCATCACTACACCCTCACAGCATCATCACCTGGAATAGATCAAGTCTATTCAGACTGAACACTACACATCATGAGAAGATAAAGATGACATAGAGTCCAAAAGTGTCACTTCACTAAAGATCTATTGTCCATCTTCACACTAACAGATCCAGATAGCTTCACACACATAGGATGGTAAAGCTGATCCCATGATGACCGTCTAACAGAGACACACATAGCATACGCTATTCACAACACTCTGCCAACTCATGGGAAAACACTGTAATATACATATGAATGGCTACAGTCACAAATCAATGATGCAAAAACAAAATTAAAGCAGAGGCAGACCTGCTATTAAATTTAAGAATGTTTAAACTTTCTGATTGTTATTAGGGTGGTTGGAAGGTCAGAGGGCCCCTGATTTCTCAACAACCACTAATAACAGAAACATCATAACAAATAGATCTGAAGTGTGAGCGCTTCAAACAATTACAGAATTTACAATTCAACCCTGTCATTGACTGTGACTTAGCCAACAACACACACACACACACACACACACACACACACACACACACACACACACACACACACACACACACACACACACACACACACACACACACACACACACACACACACACACACACACACACACACACTCTCTCTCTCTCTCACACAAACTATCACACTCACACTCACACACAGACGCACACACACACACACACACCCTCACACAAACACACAATCTCACACCTGTTGCAAGGAATGAACAATCTCCATTCTTGAATACATTTAAGCATGTTCCAAGTCACTTCTTAAGATTGCATAAGTGGCTTACATTGGAAGATTCCTGAACAAACAGTGATTCTTCATTTTTTTTTTTTTTTTTTATATTATTGTTATTACAAGACGTATTGATGCACACCATTTATCTGATTATTTGAGTTGCACTGACCTCTTGCTGCATTTCCTTTGAATAATTCAGACAAAAAATATATATATATATATATATTTAAGAATTGGATATTTAATATGAGACATCCTTACCATTCAGGACCTTGAGAAACATATGAGACAGATGTACCATTCACACCTGCTGACAAGAACATGGTATTTTACATTGAACATGACATGATTTTGTTTTGTTGCATTATGCGTTTCTATGGATTTCTTCGCGAGTTCAGGTTCATATGTGTTCAATCGTGAAGCGGACATTTAAGATGCTTTTCAGGTGTCTCACACAAAGCAGTGTGAAGCCAAGGAGAACACCTTCATCCACTGAGGTCTGTCCAGACAACCGCACCGCTGGAGGTGACAGGATTGGTCAAGAAGGGACAGATTATCTCCCTGGGGAAGGTGCCAGGGAAACGGAAGTTTCTCCATGAAGGAATGACACGTCAACTGATCAAGTTGAAAGGTCTAGATTGACTCTATGAACTTTGCTCACATCACAGGATCACCGGAAGAAAGCCTGAACGCTTCATCCACCTGCTGGACTCAAGCTATATACACCTGGTGAGACCAGGTGTTCTGCAGGTGAACACAGCCCTCTGAGCTTCTACAGATGCTGACATTGCAAAGACAATTTTGAGTTACATCTCAAGGATTACAACAAACGTCTTACCGCGTGACCCCGTAAGTTTTCATTCGAATTTGACCCACGGGGTCAAGGAGGGAATCTGTAAGACTGGAAAACTGGTTGGAGAAACTGTCTTGACCACATGGTCTATTGAAACAAAGGAACTTGCTGAAAATTAACATTCGACCTCCCCCTCACGCAGTCTCACCTGATTTACATTTCCTCTCTCTCTCAGTCAGTAACACTAAAAAACGCACACAAGTATATACATGGTTTAATGTGAATGATTATTGTGTTTAGTATCATTTTAAAGGTCTCAGGGTGGCTGGTTCAGATGTCTCATTCCAAATAAGTAAAACAAAAGGTAATAAGGTTTTTTAGAAGTTTAGAGATACTGGCACACAAAGAAAGGTGGACAAATGACCTTTCTCCCCTACCCCCAAAATAAGGTGTAACCTGAATGCAAATTACCATTGAAAAGAAGTTCTGGCTATTTAATGGAATGCAGCAAGGGATCGTGGCTTTTTCTGTATTTCAGATAGCCCATGAGGTAGCTCATGTAGTTCGTAAATGTTGGGTTTGCATCTATTTCTTTAATCCTAAAACATTTGATGATTTGCATTGATTATCTTTCAATTGATTATGGAATTGTTATAATACTTTTACCTGACATAATAAATTGTTATATTTGATTATTCTAACAGACTTTGACTTTATTTTCATTGGAGTTAAAAGGAATAGTCAAACATTAACATTTAATGATGCACAGATATCATTGAAAAACACTTTCATTTTATGGAGTCAGATGAAACGAGTTAATACATAAGATAAATGTATTGCATTTAATTAAAAATCCCTTTGCCATTGGAAGAGACGGAACGCGCATGTGACCTTCACCTCTAATCGATACCGCCATTGGATCGAATTAGACGGACTTACAGATACAATCAGCTGCAGACAAGCATCGTCACACCATTTCCCAAAGTCGTCAACAACTGGACCATGACAAGTTTTATTATTTTCCAAGAGACTGTGTCATCTGCAAACTTTAAAAAATGCCTATTGTTGTACTTATACACATTTACATTTACATTTATTCATTTAGCTGACGCTTTTATCCAAAGCGACTTACAATTGCTATATATGTCAGAGGTCGCACGCCTCTGGAGCAACTAGGGGTTAAGTGTCTTGCCCAGGGACACATTGGTGTCTCGCAGTGGATTCGAACCCGGGTCTCTCACACCAAAAGCATGTGTCTTAGCCACTGCACCATCCACCCCCCACACAGACAAGATACACACAGACAAGAAGTTCAATCATCAGCAGAAAAAAAAGCAAATTGGTTTCTGAAGATTTACCATATAGACCACAATGTAAAATGAATGTCAACACGATGGAGCGAAGGGAACTCAGCACATGAGAGCAAAGGGGCAGGGGTTCGGTTCGGGCCCTGTAGCCACCCCCCTGTGCACGTCCCTGGCTGAGTGTGTGTGGACTTGACATTCAACCTCCATGTTCAGGTCAAAAAGCCTGCTCAAAAGTGGCCGTTGGCATGTTTTAGACTCTGTAAGTAAACTATAGGTTGTGAAAGCAGTTAGATGTTGACTGGAAATACATCCACCTCTAACTTACACAAGTATTTGTTTTTTCGTTCTTTCTTTTTGTCCCCACACTCTGCCCTCCCTTTCTCATTTTCTGTATAGTAAGCATTTGAGTGCTACGAATTTGGAGGGGAATTCTAGCTGAACAAGACCACCATAAATCACACTTTGTCTAAGTCAGGCATATATGTATGCTCAGAAACCTTTATGGTTCCTCTGTAAAACAGTTGTTTGCCCCTTGTGCGACGGTTGCAATAACTCCTTACCTGCGTGACCATACATCTTCATGGGCTCTCATTAAAGTCCTTGCTCTTTCCAGAGCACTCATCTCTATAGCACCTCTCTCACAAATTGAATTGCCATAGCCTATACGTTCTCCTCTTCTGGGTGCTGGCCTATATTTTTTTTTCTCGCCCCCTTATGATTTGTCATGCATAACTGTACTTCCAACGCATTCTCATCCTTTGGCGTCATATAGGTGATGCCATATGACATTTCGTCGAAATCTTACGCACATGGCATCCTTTAGCGTCAATATAACACGCACTGTTATGGGTAGGTTTAGGTCTGGGGTAGGGTACGGTTATGACGCCTTGGGATCTGCGTCTCATATTGACGCTAAACGATGCCATGTGCGTCAGATTTAGACGAACGTCACCTGTATGACGCCTTGGGTTCTGCGTCTCATATTGATGCTAAAGGATGCCATGTGCGTAAGATTTTGACGAAATGTACAAAGCGTCACATGTATGACGCCAAAGGATGAGAACGGGCTGGTACTTCTGATAATGACTGCGCTTTTGAGTGAGACCCATGTTGAAAATGAGGTGTTTGTTGAAGACAAAACATAAAAAATATGTATGCATGGCTTTTTAAAAATCGCATTCATCTACTTTATCATTTAAAATAAATATCACGACTGAACTTAAAATGTAAAGTCATCATGACTTAAAATATTTTTAATAATTACCTATTTAGATGAAGCAATAATAATAAGATAAGTTGTACAACTTTTAGCAAATTGTTACGTTATTTAAATTGCTTAAAATAAAAACAAAAATCATGTTTACTTTGAGAAATGTAGATGTTATGAGCACAACATTTACAATGATATTAAACAAAAACAAACTAAAAAACAAAACCAACAGTACAACAAAACACAACATAACGTAATATTAAACAAAAACAAACCAAACAATAAACAGTACTACAACACACAACATACAATGATATTAAACAGATACAAACAAATCAATAAAACAACAGTAAAACAAAACACAACATAGCAATAAAACAACAGTACAAAAAAACACAACATAGCACTAAGACAAACTAAACAACAGTACAACAAAACAATAACATTGTACAATGATATCAAACAAAAACAAACAAAACAACAAAACCACAACATAGCACAAATGATACTAAACAAAAACAAACTAAACAAAACAACAGTACAACAAAACACAGCATAGCACAAATAAAGAAAAACTAAATAATAAAACAGCAGTACAACAAAACAGCACAGCACAATGATACTAAACAAAAGCAAATAAACCAATAAAACAAGAGTACAACAAAACAACTTAGCACAATGATATTAGACAAAATCAAACAAAACAACATAGCACAATGCTACTAAGCGCTAAACAACAGTGCAACAAAACAAAAATAAAAACTATAAAACAAAACAGTACAATGAAACAAAAAACCTAAACATCAGAACAGCATGCAGTACATACTGTAATACAGCACATTGAAACTAACAAACTAAAAAAAACAACAACATAGCACACTTAAACTAAACACACCACAATGAAACTAAACTGTTTTGTAAACTAATTGTCATAATTATTATAAATATAAATATAAACTTATTATTTTTTTCTAGAGTGAATTTAAAATGTTAGGTCAACATGACTTAAAATATCAAATCATTTTAACAACCTATTTAGATAAAGCAATAATAATACGATTTTGCAAACTGAATAAAGAATAAAGCAAATTGTTGCTTTCTTTACGGTTAAAATTAATTCCCAAAATCATGTTTTCTATGAGAAATGCATAATATGGAGCAAAAAAAACCTGTCACCGTTAGAATATATATGTGCTAAAATATAGGCTGGACAAATTGAATATCGGTGTTTCATACTATAATGCATAACTGTTACGCGTTGATTTTAATAATTGCAAATGTACATGTCATTATTTTACCTCACACAGCCTTTAATAATAATTTAACAGCAATGCACACTGCATGTTTAATTAATAAGACCTGTAATCAATATGTCAAATATTTAATGAATATTTACGTCTCCACATAGGCCTTCAACCAAATTATAATGAACAAACGCAAACGGCCTAAGGATTAAAACAACTCATTTGAAATGTACCAAACTAATTTATTCACATTAGCATATTGTCATTGTCTTAATCGTGTGTTAGCTTAAAATACGCTTAATAATATTTCATGCCTGTTATTGCTCTGATAACCAGAGAAATGTCCATTCGCACACATGTTGTTTAAAGCTTGCTATTAATTTCATAATTAACCAACATTTATATTTTGTAATACGCACATTACGTGCTAATTAATTAAAATAGCAATTATATATATATATATATATATATATATATATATATACACACACACACACACACACACACACACACACACACACACACACACACACACACACACACACACACACACACATATATATATATGGAATAAAATATGAGATAAATTGTAAATAGTATTCCTATAAAACTGCACAATCCTGAGAAGCTGTGTGTGTAAGGAAATAACCCGCAGGTAAGGCGATCCACTTTGACAAATGAAAATACGAGTGTGAACTTATCAAAGTCTCTGACTCTATCAGCACCAAATTACGTTTTCAGCCAGTCGAAATGACCAGCTTATTAAAACCCGTCCGGAGTAATGGCATTTAAATAAATAAACGAAGAGAAAAGAGAGCCGCTGTTACCGTGTAATTGGAGACATCCCCTCTGGCCACCAGTGCAGTGAAACTCTGGCTCCGTGAAAGTGGAAAAAGTCAGGAATGAAATGGAGAGTTTGCGATTAGAGGCTCCTGACAAATTGCAATCGTCAATTGATTGCACTCCTAAATGGTGCTCTTGTAGATTTGCCAACAATGAAAGTGCTCTCAGTTTGCACTTATACCTATGGCAAGAGTGTTGGTTCATCTTAGACAAAACATAATATGGTCTGTTGTAAAATTCAGTTGAATATTAAGCACATTTCCTTTTGTTATATTGTAATCCATGCAGTATTGAGCTATTCCAAGCACAGACACTACAGTTTTCAATATAGCTTAGCTTTCCAGTCACAAGCTAATTTTGCAACACTTACTGTAGCACAGTAGCAACCAAATGCTAATCACTATTTTAATGTCACATTGTATTGCGCACACAGCTTTACTGCCCATGAGCTCTTCTAAACGGTCTACTTCTTGTTTGTAGCTTGTAGGTTTGCTAACTTCTTTTTCAAAACTGTAGCTTGACTTTCGTTGAACTACTTGAGTATGAGTAGCTTAGGATGCTAAAGTGTTCAAAGTAGCTTCTCCAACACTGGTTAGCATGCTATAAACAAAGTCTAGATGATTTTTCACTCGCTCCTTTCTCTCGTTTATCTTTGTTAATTCCTCATTTGTATTCAAATGAGACCAAATGTGTATAGAGGCGAAAAGTTCATGGCCTCGTTAACGTCACCTTCCACTTTCTGTGAGGCCATGACGAAAATAAGAAAACTAAATGATGAAGAATCTTCTCTGCTTTTTTTTTTCTCCCAGTGCCTTCACAATGTGCAGATTTTCAATTAGGAACATTTTTCATGTGATGCAGTCAACAGGGCGTTTAATATCCCTCTTAAATAACATGGAAAGGCCTGAGGGGGAATTCTAGATGTCCACTGCAAACATTCAAACAACATCCAACTAGTTTGCGATACATTTCCCCTCCTCAGAGATAAATCACATTTGGTCTTTATCAATGTCAAGACGTTTGCAGCAAGATATCAGGGAAATCATAATGTCTGTAGCAGGTGTGGACAATATGACCAAGTTTGTATGTAAAGGTGTGACTAAGTTTAAAATAATATATGAAGTCACATTGTGAGATATAAAGTTACAATTACAATGAATAAAAATCACAACCATCAAAAATAAAGGTGTAATTGTGAAAAATAGTTACAATAATGAGAAAATTGATAGAGGATTGGAATTGCAAAGAAAAAAAACATTGCAAATCTGAGATATTCACAATCATGAAAAACCTACCAATTAGGAGAATAGCTATAAAGTCACAATTATGGCGCAATGCGGTGCTAGGTGTTTCAGCCTGACGCAATTATCATTTTCACGTCCTGCGCCACATTGTTTAAATAGCAAATGCGTGTGCGCCCATTTGTGCGATCATGGGTGTGCTGGTCTGAAAACGAGGTGTGTTCAGGCGCATTGTTGGCACGTTGCTATTTTGAGCCAACTGAAATACTAACGTGCTCTTTAAATAAAAAATAATAATAATTTAAATAACAAAAAAAAAAAGACCAAGTTTTTGTTGGTCTATGGCGCAATATTTGTTTTGTTATTTAAAGAGCACGTTAATAATATGTGCCTATAGAAGGGCGTACACTTTGTCCCGTAGATTATCCGTTTCCTCGCTAGAGAAGCGTTCAAATTCCACCATGTAAATAGCGAATCCGCCATGGCGTGAGCGCAACTGGCTTTTAAAGGGAATGGGAGATGAGACTCTGATTGGTTTATTGCACGTTACGCCCAAAACACACCCATTACTCATTAAGAGAATAGGGACAACCCTTTTAGACCATGCGCCGGACGCGCCAACCATTTTTCCCGTCGTTAAACTAGCAAAAGTGGATTCGTACAAACCCCTTAGTGCACTTGCGCCGTGCGCTTTAGACCATGCGCTTAGGTTATTATAATAGGGCACATAGTGTCATATTGCAAACTATAAAGTCGCAATTATGAGAAAAAAGTCACATTTGTGTAATAAAAAGTTGCAATTGTGTAATAAAGTGGCATTTGTGAGTTACAGTGTTATATTACAAGCTATAAAGTCGCAATTATGAGGAAAAAGTCACAATTGTGTAATAAAAAGTTGCAATTGTGAGAAAGTCAATTTTGACATATTGCAAGCTATAAAGTCACAATTATGAGAAAAAAGTCACACTTGTGTAATAAAAAGTCACAATTGTAAAAAATAGTCACTTTATAGCTTTAACTGAGTTATAGTGTCATATTGCATCCTATAAATTTGTAAGAATTACAAATTGCAATTGTAAGAAAATGTCACAATTGTGAGATATAGTCATTTTGCAAGCTATAAAGTCACAATTATGAAAAAAAAAAAAACAGTTATGAGAAAAAGGCACAGTTACAAGAAAAAATGTGTGGTACTGCAATTTGATTCTTTTCTCTGTGCTTGGGACACATCAAAAGATGTTGTATAAATAATACAGCAGAATCTCTGCAGGTTAACATGTCACACGGTACGTAATGTCATTCTGTCCAGTTCTAGTCTGCAGAATTCATCTTGCAGCTTTGCCAAGTCTGAACGTGTGTATGTAACTTCATCAGAACCCGAAAGTTGAACATTACCTACAAGAATACACAACACAACACATCGCCCATCACAGCTGCAATATTGACCACCAGTTCCAAAACACCCTTAATAGTCCTATACCATACAACTGTCTTTAACGGAAATCAATACGCTAGCAGGCCGCTCTGTTTACAGCGTATGCCCCAGTCGAAATCGTTACAGCGCCATCCGAGAGGCCGGATAGTGAAGGAGAAGAAATGGGCACGGTAGTGAATGATTCTTCCACGTGAACGCAGCCGAAGCACTTCATCTTGCCGCTCGGTTTATTCCAGCTCAACAGCATGAGCACCTGCAGTGACAGAAGCGTATCTACAGCTGAATGAACTTTGCCTATTAAACATAATGAGTATAAGTGCACACTGTTAATGACTCACCCGCTTTGCTCAAATGAATGCTTATGCACACTGATATCAGCTTGTTTTTACTGCTTAATATGTGTCATTGCTTATTGGGGCTCAGTTTATAAAAGTAGTCTACTCTTAAAAGTGCTTGCAAGAATTGTACACTTGTAAACTGACGTCTGGCTAATGTACAAAATGAAATTTGAAATGACAAAAAAAAGGTTAAATGTTTAATTTGTCTGAGTTGTTTGAGAGTCCATATCACTAATGTAATTATGGAAAATTGGAACTGTTTGTGTAATCAGATCACAATTTTGGAAGGTCGGTATAGCATGAAAACATAAAAAGTTTTTTAAGACTCAACGCAAGCCATCATAAACAACCGAAGCGAGTCAAGTAAAGTTTCCCAAAAAGAGAAAAATGGCAAGGGTAATCATTTACGATTTGTCTGCCTTTTTCAAGTGCGCCATTTATAAGACTTTGTCATCTGCTCTTGTTTGAATTGAGCATCTGGGCTGGGAGGACATTTGATTTACATCTCAGCTGTTCAAACGAGTGTGTCTCTCGATACTTATGTGCGAGCGAACAAAGCGAGCAATCACTGCCATGCACAAGCGGAAAGAGATGGAGGCTTAGAAAAAATAAGAAATTATTGTCACTTCATCACAAGTATGAGTTTGCCATACACACGAAAAATACACACATAAACCCCTTTCCTTTCTCTCGCGCTAATTCTCCTAGCAGTGTTTACAAAATGTGCAGCCATTAGCAGCCCGCCAGGACCGCATGCAGTTAGCAGAGCAGCTTATAGTGCCCTCAGACCTCACACAGCAAGCTATAATGTTTGCTGAAGGCAGTGGCCTTTGTTATTATGTGTTTTAGAGAGTAAACACAAAGTAAATGAAAACTACATCTCAAAGAAACCTCCCACATGGGTACCATGGCCATTAAAGCCTTAAAACTGTTCTGTCCCTTCCTTTTCTTATAGAACAGTTAGCAAGGCGCTAACAACCAAAAGTATCCAAGCATAATCTGTGGTAAATTTATGATCAAATTGATAAATTAATGCAAAACATATGCTGGAAAACCTCAAATGAACTCAAAATTGCCAAGTTAAGATTCATGTGTGACTGTTGTTTGGATTCTTGACCTGACAGCTAGCCGTACAACAGAGATCATTTTTCCACGGCTGTCAGTTGTCTTGCTGCATCGCTTCCCAGTCTGTCAAAGACTTCACAAACTTTTTTTTTTCTTGCTTGACTCATGCAGACATGCTTCCAATGCAATAAAATGTCATGTCCGATGATCTAGAACATATTTAAGTGAGCTGTAGAGATAACCAAGCAAATATTTAATGACTACAGTGCTTATTTCTTCACAGAAATGAAATTATACATCGGACTGAAATTAATAATGGATGTTTATAAATAAATGTACCCTTTTCAACCGCTTCATCGTACTCCAACCAGCCAGCGAAGAGCAAGAACAGGATTGTGGGATATAATGGGAATGGGAAGGACACATCTAACCAGATGGAAGCCTCGTCCACCTTTGTATACTAAAAAAAGATATAAAAAGTCTCATTGTGAGATATGAAGTTACAATTTCGAGAAATAAAATCGCAATTATCAAAAATAAAGTCGCAATTGTGAGAAATAGTCACAACTACAGTTGCAGGAAAGGTTAGTTAACAGCAAAAAAAGGTCCCAATTATGAGATAAAGATGGAATTGTGAGGAAAAGTCAAATTTCCAATTGTGAGATTGTATTGTAAGACATAACGTCGCAATTACAAGAAATAAAAAAATCTTCCAAATTGCAAGTATGAGGGAAAAAGTCACAAATGTGTAATAAGATGCTAAAGTTTGATATTGCATGCTAATCCCAATTATGAGAAAAAAGGTCAAAATTATGAGTTAATCAAGATGGTTTGCAATTAAGAAATAATATCATGAATGTATAATAAAAAGTTACACAATAAAATACAGTATGTAATGACCACAGTGCTTATTTCTCGATATAAATGGAATTACACATAGAAAAAAAATGGATATTTATAAAAACAAATGACCTCCTTCATCCAGTCCATCAAACGCAAGATAAAGGTATTCCCTACCTTCATATACTAAAATATTCATAATTTCACTATTTAAAATATAATTTTGTCATCATTCACTCTTGTTTTGGTGTTTTGTGAAGTCTTGTGGCTCCTGGTTGCTATTTTTTTATGCGTAAAAGTGCAGCATGAACATTCGTCAAAATCTCTCCTTTTGCGTTCTACAGGAGAACCTTAGTAATAAGACATGTAACACTCAAAACACATCTGAACATTGTTACACTCACAATATTCTCCTTACACTTTCTCTTTTTCTCCTCTTTCCCAGAGGGGGTCTGAATTGTTGAGTTTCCCCATAGCAGGTTCATTATTCATGAATAAGAGACTGCCTCTGTGAAAAAACCTCCCCACACGGCCTTGCCTGATTTATTGGCACCCAGACGTCAGTAATTAATGCAATATTTTATCCAAATCTCAACAGCAACAACTCAGCGGCTTCCCACGAACCCTTCCAATCCCCGCTGAGAACCCCCACTGCCCATCTCCCACCTACGTCAACACCTTCCTTGCTTGAAAACTCTGTAGAGACCTCCGGCAACACCAAGAGAGAGAGAGAGAACGAGAAAAAGAGAAGCCTTAAAACTCTCTAATAAGGTTATATCAGGCCTCTGCATTCATAAAGAATTATATTACCGAAGCACCACTCGTAGTCGCATTGACAAATCCATAGCAAAAAAAAGAAGAATTAGTCCCTGTCTCACTGTAGAGGCAGCTGCCTTTTTAGAGAGTATCCTAGACATCATAAAACCTCATTGGAATGCTCTATGTAGGCAGCAAGCATCTCACACCTTGCTGAAAATAAACTGTTTAAGATGGTGTGCTGGTCTGAAAAGTGGCCAAATCCCATTTAAGACCACTATGACCAGGCTGGGAGACCTAGTTCACACTACATGATTTTAAGCCCGATTTAAGCCCGATTTGCAAATCGTTGAGCTCGCCGACAGGTCAGGGTGTTATCGCGTGCAAATCGCGGGGGATTAGCGGGCGATGAACGCTCGCCAATCTGTTAGTATGAAAGAGCCAACAACACTTAAAAGACGCTCGCAGACGCCTCGCAGACGCGTCGCCGAGCCCAGAAAAATATCTAGCATGCTAGATATCCAGAGGTGTCGCACGACTCAAGCTCACGTGATGTCATGAGCTACAGCCAATCAGAGCAAGGCATGTTCGCGTGTTGTGTTCTTCTTCGTCTTCTTCGCTGGGTATTGGCGCGCGTGCTGTTTCGCGTCATTTCCGGTTCGTTTTATCGCGTGATTTTTCGTGACAAAACGTGGTTTGTAGACAAGATAGAATCGTTGGGTGACAGAGTTGTTGTCAACTCGTGTAGTGCGTTACCTCCTGTTGCGGATCAATCACATTGTGTCGTGTGGTGTGAACTAGCTCAACAACTTGAACACTCCTGATTTCACAGAGAGCAAGTCATGTAGTGTGAACCGCACAGTTCAGCCCGACATTATAAAATCATGTAGTGTGAACTATTCATTAGGACCCAAACAGAGAAGCGACCAAACACCTCCACGTTTTCCCTATTTAAATACAGTTACACGAGTAGTGTAACTCGACCAAGAATGGTGACACAAAATAAAACGTTGCGCTTTTCTAAGCGTGTAAAGTGGATAACTATAATTAAGGCGGAATACCATAGCAAGTGCTTGGGAGCACTTCGACTCGGCGCATATATCTCGGACTTTTCACGAGTGATGATATTACTGCGCCGAGTCGAAGTGCTCCCAAGCACTTGCTGTGGTTTTCCGCCATACATTATAGTTATCCACTTTTTCTGTCACCATTCTTGGTCGAGTTACACTACTCCTGTAACTGTATTTAAATAGGGAAAACGTGGAGGTGTTTGGTCGCTTCTCTGTTTGGATCCTAATGAATGAACTGGGCTAAGTTAAGTGCTATCAAATCTCGCGCGCCAGAGCGATTGAGTGCATGGACTGAGACGAGAGAGGTATGTATCAACTCGTCTTAGTTAAGGGAATAACATAGTTTAATATGAAAAAACGGTGGAGTATCCCTTTAAGTAGCACTTGAAAATCCTCGTAGATCTACGAGTGCTCTGGAGTAATCGTAAATCCCCAAGTGCATCGTAAGAAGACAAAGTTATGAGGTCACCCGCAGGACAACCGGCAGATTACACCTTTAACTTTATTCAAGTGCAAAGTGATTATAATATAAGGTTTTGATTATTGTACACTTTATTACTCGTTTTTTTGTTGAAATGAATCTATAAATAAATGATTAAAAAGGGCAGAAAACAACAACAAAAAAGAAATAATTTAATCTAATAATTTTTATCTAAATTAAATGAATGAACAAAAAAAATTATTAAAAGATGTAATATGCTTCAAAGACTGGGGAAATATAGGGATGAACTAAAAAAATCTGTCAATGACTTGCTGACGTGCACGAAAACCAGCCATGTAGCCTGTTTCTAGGTTGACCATCATGTCCCATGCCATCTTTGTCCTTCTCCTCCTCCTCCTCAACCACCTCTTCATCTTCCTCCCTGTTAAGTTAGGACACTCTCATATGTCCTGACTACAACAACAAACATTCTCAAACTGCTGAGATGTTGTGGCTGCAGTCTGGACAACAGAAGATGGAGGCTGAGGCCTGGGAGGGTTGTTAGGAGGACTAAGAGATGGTAGATGCTGGGAGATGGCAGATGATAGTTCCTCTGAGCATGAAGGACCTGAGGTTGAGTACTCCTCCATGGATGCCAATACCACCAAAAATGCCATCTGAAGCACTTGTGCCACGTAGTGACAAGGCCTTTTCTTCCTCTGCTGTAAGAAGGGGGGGGGGGGGGGGGGGGGGGGATCATTGGTCCCACCACCTGTTTTAGTAAATGTTGTCCTCTGCAGTGCCCTTTCCCTTTTAGCAAGGCTGGCAGTCTTGCCACTTCTTCCTGACCTCCTTCCCTGATCTTTCAATGCCCCTAGTTGCAGTCAGTTTTGTAGCAATATCCTCCCAGATTTTTTGTTTTGGTTTATTTGTATGACTGCCCTTTAGCCTGCTGAAAATAATATGTTTGTATAGCTCCACCTTCACTAAAATAACATTAATCTCCTCTTTTTGAAAAATATATTTTCTTTTGGTGGTTCAGCCATTTTGCTGGTGTCTCTGTCATAATATAAAACAAGTGGAGTAGTGTGATTGATGGTTAACCTTATTTTATTTTGGGAATTGTTATTGATTGATATAGTGATTGTTTTCCTTAACTTTTATATTTGTTTGCTGTGAGTTTTTCCTTATGGTTTGCTGTGGATTAATTTATATTGTTTGTGGTGATGTTGCTGGACATTTGATAGTACTGTTTCCCTCTTTCACAAACTGCAACAACAAACACTAATTGACACACCTGTAGAACCCCGTTCACATCAGCGATCTAATTTGCCAGCTGATCAGATCACTCCCAATAAAAGGAGGTTAGATCTCTTACCGAGGAGAGGAATGCTCGGGGCGAATGGACGTGCCGTGTCCTGTGGTAAACTGGCGTGCGAATCTCCTTTTCTCTCGGTGTTGCTGCTGACTGTCTCTCCGGTGCCTTGGTGGAGCCGACTCTCGGACTCTGCAGTGTCAACGCTCACAAAACTTCGACTAAAGGGAAGTGGTCCTTTTTTTCCCCACACTGATGTGTGTTAATTTGGTATTCGAGCTAAAGGAGTCGTTTAGTTGTTGTTCATTTCTGTGAAGGTGCCAGATCCAGCGGCCGACGGCCGAGCAGCGGATACGGCAGTATTGTTGATGAGCCCACATGAAGTACAGGAAAGGAAAGTTGTCACTCTAGTCACCCGAGACTGTTTTGAGGTTGCCGGCTAACGTTACGTGCAGGCTGTCCGTTGATTTTACGATTTCTCCACTGACAGAAGCGGAGCGGTACCGCGGAATTCCTGGTTCTGGATTTGTGGATTGGAATAGGCTATTCGAAGCCCCGCTGACGCAAGATATTCTTTGCCGGCGACAGGGGGAAAAGAGCTGACTCCAGGCTGGACTGGACTTGAGTATTGTTTCACCCTGGGACAGAACATTAGACAATCCATGGTTTTATTGTCTCCCTGCGTTTTTTTTTGAGAAGATGTTATTTTAATATGGTTATTAGAAACTTTAACTTTTAAAAATAATAAAATATTATTTTTATATATTTCTTGTGTCTTTCTCGCTGTGTTGGTGTGGCTGGGAATCAAAATTTAGATTTATTTAAAATTAACAGACTTCTAATCTGTTACATTAGTGGCGCAGTCGGCAGGGTTTCCCTCTCCACACCACACAGTGTAGAATGGCAGATGAAACTGAAGGACAGCATGGAGGTCCAGAGGGCAGTCTGTCGCAAGGTACTGGGGCCAGGCTGGAAAATGTTCCACCTAGTCAGCCTGTCATAAATGCAATGATGATGCCTTGGTTTATGGGGGTCCCATGGATCCCAAGGTTTAATGGTGACTCAAGCAAAATGAGTTTTTCTGAATGGAGTGGGCAGGTACAAGCTATGCTGAGGGCACAAGGGTTAAACGAGGAACAGAAAATTGACTTTATATATGGGGCACTTGAGGGTGAGGCAAAAAGAGAGATGAGGCTACTGAATCCAGCAAGACGCTTAACAAGTGTAGATATGCTGAGCGAGTTAAAAAGGCTGTATGGGCGTGTAACACCAGTAGCCCAGCTCCGGGCACAATTCTTTAAATGTCACCAACAGGAAGAGGAAACCGTTTCTGCTTTCATTCTCCGTCTCCGGGAACTATTCTTCACATGGAAGGAGCAGGAACCAGCAGGCTCTGCCCAGGACGAGATGACTATTAGGGACCAACTTGTCCTGGGCTTAAGGCCTGGTGTGGTGCAACAGGAACTCCAAAGGCAGGTGCGTAGAAAACCCACATTGTCCTTTACTGAGGTGTGTAGTGAAGTGAAAGCATTAGAAGCTGAGCTGAAGATGGAGCCTGTCTGTGCCTCACGTATCTCTGTGCCACAGCCAAAACAATCCATGGTTGCACCTAGCCTAGAAGAGTGGAGGGAGACAGTAAGAGCCGAACTCAGAAAAGAAATTACAGACCAACTTCATGTTCTTAAAGAAACCCTAACTGACGAGATTAAACGCCAACTCTCCCCTCAGACTATGGTGCATAGAGACCCGCCCTTATCCCCTAGGGAGGCTGTACGGGAGGGCCGTTATACTGCCTCCCCCAGGCGTCACCAGACCTTGGAGTGGGACGACCGAGGCAAACCAATCTGCAGAGGCTGTGGGAAGGCTGGTCACATCCAGAGGTACTGTCAACAGGGGAGGAGGCAGTTAAACTAACAGCCCCAACCACTGAGAGCCAGGTGGTTGGGGAGGGGGACCAGGGAAACCAAACGGACAAACCATCCCTGGTGGGGACGTGTCCAGGAGTTGAAGTTGTTGTTGCGGGAGTGAAATTGCCCTGCTTGCTTGATACAGGCTCACAAGTTACGCTGTTCAGTGAAACTTTTTTTCAGAAATGGCTGAGTGGAGAGCAGAAGCGAAGCTCACAAGATCTGCACTGGCTTTCTCTAAAAGCAGCTAATGGACTACAGATTCCATATACTGGCTATGCCATCTTGGATTTTTCAGTGGGAGGAGTCACAGTGCCAGGTAAAGGAGTCATCATTGTAAAGGATGAGTGCCTGAGTGCTGAAAGAGGTATCCTAGGGATGAATGTCATTTCATGTTGCTGGAAAGAGCTGTTTCAGGGAGTCCACCCTGGCCTGACTGTCTTTGGTGCAACTATGTCACGTGAAGCAAAGGGGGAATGGGAGCGTGCTTTTGCTGTCTGTCAAAAGGTTTCACAGGATGAATTATCCAATGGACAGATTGGAGTGGCCAGGTTAACCCGCCAAGACCCAGTCTATTTGCCTCCTAACAGTGAAGTGGTGCTGTGGACACACCTTTTTGGCGCAAAAACCAGGTCTGATTTTTGTGCTTTGGTGGAGGGCCCAGAAAGAGATGACGAGTGGCAGGTGGCCCGGACTGTTACTACTGTGGTGAAAGGACGCCTCCCTATAAGGGTACGTAATCTTAATCCTTACCCCATATTGATACCTCAACGCCGCCCCCTTGCTGATGTCTTCCAGGTTGACCCAAGGCAGATTCGAGGGGAAAAGGACCTTGTTTTGAAGACTTTAGATCCAGGTGTGGTGGAAGTGGATGTGCAGACCAACCACATCAGTACAAAAGATCAGCATCCAGTCAACCTGCTGAAAGGTGATGGCTTAACAACAGACCAGCAACAGAAGATGGACTTACTGTTACAGCGATGGAGAGACCTCTTTGCAGCAGGTGATGAGGACTTTGGCCAGACCAGTGCAGTCCTCCACTCCATACCTACGGGTTCTGCACCGCCCAGCAGGGAGAGCTACAGGCCAGTTCCACCAAGCCTTTACCCTGAATTGAGGGAACTTCTGCAAAACATGCTGGATAATGATGTCATAAAGGAAAGCTCCAGCCCTTGGGCAGCACCAATTGTCCTTGTGAAGAAGAAGGATGGATCCTGGCGCTTTTGTGTGGATTATAGGAAGCTGAATGCTCTAACCCACAAAGATGCCTATCCCTTGCCAAGGATTGAAGAATCCCTCACCAGCCTGAAGCAAGCTGCTTGGTATTCTACCCTTGACCTGGCCAGTGGATATTGGCAAGTAGATGTGGACCCGAAGGATCGAGAGAAGACTGCATTCACTACACCCCTGGGCCTGTATGAGTTCCAGAGGATGCCCTTTGGCCTCTGTAATGCACCTGCAACATTTCAACGTCTGATGCAGCGGTGCCTAGGCGGGCAGGTCCACGACTCTCTCCTGATCTACTTGGATGATATTGTTGTATACTCCTTGGACTTCGACACCCACATCAACCACCTGGAGCAGGTTTTTGAGAAGCTGACAGCCCATGGCTTAAAGTTGCAGCCCCATAAATGTAGCCTGTTCCAGAGGAAAGTCACCTACCTTGGTCATGTCATGTCTGGTGAGGGAATATCCACAGATCCGGAAAAGACAGTTGTCGTTGAGAACTGGCCCATTCCCTCTACCATTAAGCAGGTACGATCATTCCTTGGGTTTGTGGGGTACTATAGAAGATTTGTGAAGGGTTTTTCTAAAATAGCAGCACCTCTGAATGCTCTCCTAGTAGGTTCTGCTAGTATGCGGAGAGGAAATGCTGCCATCGACTGGACCCCAGACTGCCAGATGGCATTCGATTCTCTGAAGACTGCTCTGGTGAGTGCCCCAATCTTGGCATACGCAGACTTCTCAAAACCCTTCCATCTTTACACTGACGCCAGTCTGGGAGGTTTGGGGGCTGTGTTGGCACAGCTACAGGATGGCAGAGAGAGAGTTGTAGCTTACGCCAGCAGGAGCCTTAACCCCACCGAGAGGAACGACCAAAACTACAGTTCGTTCAAACTGGAGTTTCTAGCCCTTAAATGGGCTGTCACCGAAAAGTTTAAAGACTATCTGTGGGGCAATAAATTCCTGGCCTTTACAGATAACAACCCCCTTGTCCACCTGAATACAGCGCACTTGGGGGCCACGGAACAGCGGTGGGCAGCACAGTTGGCGAATTTTGACTTTGAACTTAAGTATCGCCCTGGTGCTTCTAATCGTAATGCTGATGTTTTGTCCAGGTTACCACAGGAAATGGGATCCGACCGACAGGCCCAAGTGGAGACCGCAGTGGTGGAGTCAGAGGCCAGCATAGAAGCCGAAGACCATTGGAAGGAGTGGCAGGAAAAAAGACCAGACGGTGGCCCAAATGAAGGGTTGGGTGGTTGGAAATTGTTTTCCAGGAGCCGAGGAGAGGAAAGCGTGCCTGCCTGCAACAAAACGCCTCTTAAAGGAATGGAGTCGACTACACATCCAGGAGGGTGTGTTGCAGCGGAGGGCCCAAGATCGCCATACAGGGTCAAGCCTCTACCAAATTGTGGTTCCCACAGACAAGACTTATAAGTTGTGGGAGAAGTATCACAATGCCTCAGGCCATATGGGAATAGCCAAGATTGAGGGCTTGTTAAGAAAAACCTTTTACTGGCCCAGGATGGGTGCGGACTTGCAAGAATGGGCATCCAAATGTGCAATTTGCACTCAACAGAAAAGAGGACCAGAGGTAAGGGCACCCTTGGTGCCTATTCTTGTATCATACCCTTTGGAAACCGTTTCAATTGATTATTTGTCTCTTGGTAGGCATGGCGACACTTATCCTTATCTGTTGGTAATAACTGATCTTTTCTCAAAGTACGGATGGGCTGTCCCTACAAAAGACCAGACAGCAGCCACTACGACACGTGCCCTTTGGCGCCACCTCATCCAGCCATGGGGATGTCCAGAACGAATCCTCTCAGATCAAGGAGCGCCTTTGAGTCGACCATGGTAGCACAGCTGTGCTGTCTGTATGGGTGTGCCAAAGTCCGAACCACACCCTACAGGCCCCAAGGAAATGGGGCCTGCGAAAGGTTTAACAAGACTGTTCTGTCTCTTTTGGGAACACTGAGTCCAGAAGACCAAGTGCGATGGCCAGATCACTTGCCGACCCTACTGCAGATGTATAACAACACCCCGCATGAGACCACTGGACTGACCCCACACTTTGTCATGTTTGGCCGACACGCCCGCCTGCCAGTGGAAATGGCTGTCGGTGCGCCACCATTGACCCAAAGACAAGATTTGGAGGGTTGGGTTCACCAACACAACCAGACCCTACAGAGAGTCTACAGACAGGTGGCAGCAAAAACTAGAGACAGCAGAATGCGGGACAAGGCCAGGTACAATCAGAAAACCAAGAACCTCCCCTTGTTGCCCGGAGAGCGAGTGCTCTTGCGCAACTTCCGCCGCAGAGAACAAGGGAAGTTGGCACCTCACTGGCAGCCCCAACTTTACGTGGTTATTGATCAACTACGTCCAGGCCTGCCAGTTTTTCAGATAAAGCCTGAAGGAAAAGAAGGCCCCATCAGGACAATTCATCGTAATCACCTAAGGCCTTGCCTTTTCAACCCCCCTGAGGAGCCTCAACAAGCCCCAGAGACTGAAACGGTGAACCCCAATTTTTCAAATGCCTTGTATCCTGGGCCTTTGTTACCTCTGACCCTTGTGCCCATAGCATGTGCCCCTCCCGCAGTTTCAGTGGACGATGACCCAGTAGCCCCTATTGTGAGACCTGAGCCAGGAGACAGATCACCCCTGCGTAGGTCCCAGAGACAAAATAGGGGTAGGCCTCCGGACAGGTATGGACACTAAGACTTTGTCGGGACGACAACTGTTAAAGGGGGGAGGAGTGTCATAATATAAAACAAGTGGAGCAGTGTGATTGATGGTTAACCTTATTTTATTTTGGGAATTGTTATTGATTGATATAGTGATTGTTTTCCTTAACTTTTATATTTGTTTGCTGTGAGTTTTTCCTTATGGTTTGCTGTGGATTAATTTATATTGTTTGTGGTGATGTTGCTGGACATTTGATAGTACTGTTTCCCTCTTTCACAAACTGCAACAACAAACACTAATTGACACAACTGTAGAACCCCGTTCACATCAGCGATCTAATTTGCCAGCTGATCAGATCACTCCCAATAAAAGGAGATTAGATCTCTTACCGAGGAGAGGAACGCTCGGGGCGAATGGACGTGCCGTGTCCTGTGGTAAACTGGCGTGCGAATCTCCTTTTCTCTCGGTGTTGCTGCTGACTGTATCTCCGGTGCCTTGGTGGAGCCGACTCTCGGACTCTGCAGTGTCAACGCTCACAAAACTTCGACTAAAGGGAAGTGGTCCTTTTTTTCCCCACACTGATGTGTGTTAATTTGGTATTCGAGCTAAAGGAGTCGTTTAGTTGTTGTTCATTTCTGTGAAGGTGCCTGATCCAGCGGCCGACGGCCGAGCAGCGGATACGGCAGTATTGTTGATGAGCCCACATGAAGTACAGGAAAGGAAAGTTGTCACTCTAGTCACCCGAGACTGTTTTGAGGTTGCCGGCTAACGTTACGTGCAGGCTGTCCGTTGATTTTACGATTTCTCCACTGACAGAAGCGGAGCGGTACCGCGGAATTCCTGGTTCTGGATTTGTGGATTGGAATAGGCTATTCGAAGCCCCGCTGATGCAAGATATTCTTTGCCGGCGACAGGGGGAAAAGAGCTGACTCCAGGCTGGACTGGACTTGAGTATTGTTTCACCCTGGGACAGAACATTAGACAATCCATGGTTTTATTGTCTCCCTGCGTTTTTTTTTGAGAAGATGTTATTTTAATATGGTTATTAGAAACTTTAACTTTTAAAAATAATAAAATACTATTTTTATATATTTCTTGTGTCTTTCTCGCTGTGTTGGTGTGGCTGGGAATCTAAATTTAGATTTATTTAAAATTAACAGACTTCTAATCTGTTACATCTCCACCCGTAGGTTTGCGCTTTTATAGATTATTGGCCCGGTAGAAAATGCACATCAGATGAAAACAATTAGGCTAAACATTTCAAAATACAAGCGTGTGCTACAATTACGAGCCATTCTACAAGGTGACATTTCAGCACGTGACATCCGGACAGCGACTCTTAAGTATCACTTAAAGCACAGCTGCGTGCGATCGTGCTAAGTGCGTTTTTGTGAAACGCATGGTGAAATGAACACGAACGTTCATAAAGTCGCTCTTAGAAAATGCTCGTAAGTGCTAAGATCCATCGTTATCTGGAAACGCAGCCCAGCTTAGGCTGATTTAAACAGTTTATTTTTAGCAGGTCAAACTGCACTTCGTGGACTCGACTCAACTCTAACAGTTTGATGTTAGCATGTTGCTAAGCTAACTGTAAGAACTATAAGAATACATTACAAACACACAAATATATAAAGTAAAACAGTCAAATGTTCATTTGTTTGCCGTATTGAATAAAGTAAGTAAATTAATCCTCAACATTTACCTCACTTTGTCCACCATCATATTTTGTTCACCAAGGTTTTTACAAAGCATTCTGGGATTGCCTTTATTAGTAAAATACATGCAATGCAATAATTGGGCAAAAACGAGGAAGGAAACTACATAATTGTACTACGTATGTACCTTAAAAGCCAAGTTTTGGAATGAACAACTCTACTCGGAATATGAATATGTATGCGACCGCAGAGGCATGTTTTGAATATGCAAATCTAGCATGTAATTATCTTTACTGTGTGACGTTCCAGTACTTCAATATTTTAGTATTTCATCAGTGTAGTAAAGAGGAAACCAATCTAAAGTCTATAATTAAAGATAATGGATGGTGCGGAAACAGCCTTATCAAGAGCACTCATTTACATATATCACTTTACATATGTTTATCAGCTTTGTTTTAACAAATATACGTCATACTTAAAATGGGCTCCACCGTTGTGTATACATACGCATCTTAAAGAAAATATTCATAATATGTTTATTAATGGCATAACATGACATGCATATTAAAAAATATTTAAAAAATGTTTTTAATTTAATTAAAAAAAAAATAAAAATAAAAATAACAATGAAATATTTTTTTTATTTAATTTAATTTAAATAAAAAAATATAATAAAATAAAATAATAAAATAAAATAATAAAATGAAGAAAAATAAATAAATAAAACAAAACAAAACAAAATAAAATAAAATAAAATAAAATAAAATAAAATAAAATAAAATAAAATAAAATAAAATAATAAAATAAAACAAAATAAAATAAAATAAAACAAAACAATACAAAACTACATTACAGACAATGTGTTACACGCCCTGGTCTCCTGTACATAAATGTCTCTCAGGGATATGGAGAAGATTAATTGCCTTGGCGTCTTTATTTCGAGGACAGAAACACTGGAAGCTTCATCCACAGTGGTAACCTTTGACATGCTTTGAGAATTTCTGAACAACTTCAATTTGTGGATTATGGAGTTTGAGGATTATTCCCAGGAAAGCGTGAACCCATTAAAGAAGGTCGAAAGGTGAAAGCCTGTAGCTCTCATTAAAAATAGAGCAAGTTCAGTAATGCGGATGGGCCAAATAATATTAAAACCATTCCACAGGGTTACCAAGTCCACAGTTTTCCTGTGGTAGCTGCTGGAAGGTTTGACATTTTGGAATGTATTTCCTGCTAGCTTACTGCTAGTTTCGTATAGCAAACAAACTAACACGTAGTATAACATTATAACTTTCAACACACATTTAAATGCCGTTTAGTGTGATAGTGTAACGTTAGAGCAAGTGAAGCAGCGCTGCGTTACCTCACAAGTTTAATTCGTCTAATAAACTGACCTGTGTGAGTAATCCAGCACTTGCGGGTAGTTCGGTAGAATTAAATGTCCTTATTCCTTTATATCCGCGGGACTCGCGTGTGATATCTGTCTCTTTAGCAATCACGACCTGCTTCATACCACTGTAATGTTAAAAAACATGAATGTTTGCACTCATCCATAAACATTATTAGATCCATCAGCTTGACAGCAAGTCCCATCATTCAGCTCATCACTGCGTCATCAACCTACGCGTTGTTATTGTTGGAAACTGCGCCCTCTTGTGGCGAAAAAAAAACCCGTACATATTGTGCCTTTAAGTGATGCCAAATTATAGGCCCTACTGTGGAATTCCAGATACAGTATAAGATGGACAGCCATACTTTCTCCAAGAGCAGTTTGGATCATTTAGTTACACTTGAGACTTACATTTATACGGTTTCTATAATAAGATGGCTTGTCTTTGGAGTCCATCGCCCTGTTTGAAATCTATAAAGACTAATTAAACATAGTGTCGGAGGATAACGTGACGTACGCTGATGCCAATCCCTCCTGCAGCGCTCCCTGTTGTGTTTCTCCTCTCCTGTGTTTCTCATCCCTTTGGACTTAATTTGATTCTCTTCTGAAATGAAAATGACTGCCGGGTATTTTGGTGTTGTAATTAGTACTCCTGCTAACTGAGCCGGGACAGTTTTGGACTTAATTATGCGTCACTGTAATTGATTTGATAAAGGTGCATATGCTTCGGGTCCTTTTTTACTCATTACGAAACTGTGCTCGGGGTTGTTGTGAACTTTAAAACACACTTTTATTAAAGCAGCTGTAACTATGTATGTATTTGGACACTTTTAGAAACTTAAAAACTCAGAGACCCAAGCATTGATGTGTTATTTTTTCATCCTCAAACATGTCTTTAGAAAGGCACTATAATTTGCATTGGGGTGTAACATGAACACTGCAAAATTGCAATGCTAGGAATTTAGTAGGCTTGCTGCGATAGTGGTGTTACACGGTGTTGATTTCTTACTAGCTTGCCTCCATTACAAAAGAATATTTTAATATAGTGTATTAAATTTAATACCACTTACATACATTTTTGTACTAAAGTGAAAATAACAAAACAGTTAAATAATAGTTTTTCCCACTAAAACTGTTGTAGCAATAAACATTTCAGAGTGTCAGGTAATATTATGCAAAGTTTTTACACATATTTAGTGACAATTAAGAATTATTTAATTGCTTTAGACAAATGTTTTAATTCTGCTATTCTGGGTGTCCAAGGGTTAAATAAATGTAATCTTTAATTTACTCACCCTTATGTCATTCCAAACCTACTTTCTCCTGTGGAACACAGAGGAAATTATTTTTAAGAATATTTCTGATTTTCTCCATACAATTCATGTCAGTATGGTCCAAAACAAACATTTGGTCCCCATTGACTTTCATTGTTTGGACAAAAAAAGGGCCAAAAGTGCCAATAGTCGAAGAAACAACCACTTACTAAACACAACAAACACTCATATCCTGCATTCTAATTTAGCATCTTGTTTATTACTTGGCCCTGGAGTATGATTACATTCATACTACCGGTAGACAGACATCGGAAAACATAGAAATGTAATCACGAGTTGGAAGGCAGGGGCTTACAAAACCCTTCAGGGTTTTATGTCATCGAAGATGAACCGCACGGATGACAACGAACCACATTCATGATACGGCTAATTCTCGAACACTCCAGGAGAAGATAAACAGAGCTAATGAAACATAAATGAATCATTGACTCGCTTGAAGATTTTGTTTTGTTCTCCAATAAACAAATTGAGGCTGCTAGATGTTTGGCTGTTAAATCAACAAGGATGTGTCATAAAAATGCATTTTTGTGAGGAACAGAACACCCATTATATGATCTATGAAACCACCTCAGTTAATGGATTTAATTGCGGTGTGATGTAGGACCAAAGTGCTTTAAGTGCTAAAGCTGCCTATAGAAATAGAGATGATTAAAGGCTTTGATTTTTCCTCTTATTTACTAACTGTAGCTAATTTCATTGCATATCTGTTTCATTGGATGGAGAAATGCAGATTCGTGATCACTGTAGTCCAAAAATATGCAATATAGCATCAAAGCTCGCACAAAGGACTAACGCATCCAACTCACGTACATGATAGTGTTGCCAAAATATGGAAAGGAAGAGCATTTCCCACCTCCAGGGAGCCGTAGCAGGGGATGATGGGTAAGTGTTTGTTTATGTGTAGGAAAAAGAATACCATCTCAATAGCAAGTTTTCAGCAATTTTCAGCTCTGCTAGACCATGTTTGCAGTGGTATTCCCCTCTTGGCAATACAGTAGCTTGGAAGGAAAACAGCCTTTAAGATCAGCATTGCCTTCAGGAAGTCGACAGGACCACATTTATAGAGTACTACAGAGGTTGTGAACGAAGAGTGCACCTCATGAGACTAAAGAGCTTAGAACGTCAATAGAAGACAACATGGGAAGACAGGCAATGAGACTAGAGGGGGAAATATATTGGGCCTATAATATATGTCAATCCAGTCAACCAAATTACTGGTAAAAATGTGCTTTAAAGAGGTTTTTTTTGTTTGTTTTTTGGGGGGGGGGGGGGGGGGTTGTCAACAATGAAGACAGAAGAAGCCGTTTTAATTAAAACATACTTTTGATGAAAATATGAGGAAAAAATATCACTACAAATCAGAACAAAATGCTTAAAACAGAAGAGATTAGACATCACGAGCAACACTAAAACCAGTCTGTGTGAAATAGGGGAAGGCAACGGATTTCTGTAACTTGTAACGCTGTGTTATCAGATTTGTTGATCCTATTGTATGTCTGCAGCTTTTCTAACATTAGACCAAAACGCTTTCTGAAGCACAAAATGTATGACATTAGACATCACCTAAGTACATTTGGGTAACATACATCCATTCTGTGAGAAATAGAGAGAGGTAACAGATGTAAGTAACCTGTAACACTTTGTTGTCATGCAGATTTGGTGACCCTGCTGTGTATCTGCAGCTGTTCACATCACACCAAAATGCTTTCTGAAACACAACACAGACGAGATTAGACATCACCAGAGTGAATTTTGATCACATTAAAAGCCATTCTTTGTGAAATAGATAGAGGTAACATATTTCAGTAACCTGTAACACTTTGTTGTCAGATTTGATACTGCTGTGTATCTTGCAGCTGTTCACCTCAGACCAAAATGCTTTTTGGTGCATGAAATGGATGAGGTTAGACATCCACAGAGTGAATTTGGGATACATCGAATACATTCTGTGTGAAAATGAGAGATGTAACGGATTTTGGTAACCTGTAACACTTCGTTGTCAGATTCGGTGACCCTGCTTTATATCTGCAGCTGTTCACATCAGACCAATATGCTTTATAGAACATGAAACAGCGAATATATCAAACACTCTGTCCCAAATAATAGTCAATTAACCCTCTGGGGACCAAGGTGTTTTTGGGGTCCTTGAGATGTTTTGACATGCCCTGACATTTGTGCTTTTTTCAGTTGCTTATAAACATATTAATGGCACAGGTGAAATTACACTCCATTTAGCACAAACAGGGCTACCATAATATGTGAGCAACATGTATGTACATGTTTGTATTTTTGAGAGAATATTGTTTATGCATGTTTATTGATAAAACTAAAAATTAAAGTTTCTGAAATAAGGCCACAAAACACATACTAAATATGACTTTTGACTAATGGAAGTTGTGGCCTAGAGTATTTGCTTCAAAATGATCTGAAAATCATCCTTTCTAATCATTCACATAACACCATAGATTGCATTAAATTGTGAAAAACATATTTTTTTTTGAAAAGCAATATGCGAATGGGCGTGAATGGCCCAACCCCCTCATGTATAATTCGGGGATTCTCACCTGAGAAGACAAAGATGCATTCATTTAATTCAGGTGTGTCACAAGAAAGAATGCAAGGAAAATATATATACATACACATACACACACAGACATATATATATATAATAATTCATCACATTTATATAGCGCTTTTCTGCATGGGGATGATTAGGAGGCCATGATGGACAGAGGCCACTGGGCAAATTTGGCCAGGATGCCGGGGTTACACCCCTGCTCTTTCGAAAGACATCCTGGGATTTTTTGTGACCACAGAGAGTCAGGACCTCGGTTTAACGTCTCATCCGAAGGACAGTGCTCAATTGAGAGTATAGTGTCCCCATTACTATACTGGGGCGTTAGGACCCACCACAGACCTCTTCCAGCAGCAACCTGGTTTTCTCAGAAGGTCTCCCATCCGGGTACTGACCAGGCTCAGCCCTGCTTAGCTTCAATGGGCAACCAGTCTTGGGCTACAGGGTGATATGGCTGCTGGCCATATATGTACACTACCGTTCAAAAGTTTGGGGTCAGTGAGAATTTTATTTTTATTTTTATTTGGAGGAAAGAAATCAATACTTTTATTTATCAAGGACAGTAAAGACATTTATAATGTTACAAAATATTCTATTTCAAACAAATGCTGTTCTTGAACTTCCTATTCATCAAAGAATCAAAAAAAAAAAAAAAACTGTACAACTGACAGACCAACAACTGTTTCAACATTGATAATAATAATAAATGTTTCTTGAGCATCAAATCCTCATATTATACTGATTTGTGAAGGATCATTTGACACTGAAGACACTGACACTGGTGATGCTGAAAATTCAGCTTTGATCACAGGAATAAATTACACTTTACTATATATTCACACAGAAAACAGCTGATTTACACAGGAATAATATTTAATACTATAACTGATTTTTGTTGTATTTTTAATCAAATAAGCGCAGCCATGGTTAGCAGAAGAGAATTCTTTTAAAAGTATTTAAAATCGTACCGACCCCAAACTTTTGAACGGTAGTGTGTATATATATATAATCAAAATATGAATGAAAGTCAAAAGCAAATTTTTAGTCCTGTTCAAATAGGTTATATGGGCCATTCAATAGAATTGGTTCAAAGTTAGAGTTGGAAACATTTTGAAAATAAAATTGTCTTTTTCCATAAAGCTCTTATAAAGTATTATTTTTTAAAGTAGGCCAATACATTTTATTATACATATTTCAAAGTTAAGGATTCATTATTTTGATATAGCCTAGCTGGAACAAACACTATAACAGTTGATAAGTTTATTTTTGCCAAAACATACTATGGGCCCTATTTTAACGATCTGAAACGCAAGTGGCAAAGCGCAAAGCGCAAGTAACTTTGTGGGCGGATCCCGGCGCTGTTGCTATTTTCCCGGCGGGATAAATGCCTCTTGCGCCTGGCGCAAATCTAAAAGGGGTTGGTCTGAAGTAGCTTCATTATTCATAGGTGTGGTTTGGGCGTAACGTGAAATAAACCAATCAGAGCGTCATCTCACATTCCCTTTAAGAGCAGGCGCGCTTATTCTAAAGCGGATTCCTATTATAATGGCGGATTTGCCAGGCGCGCGCCAGGAGCGGTTCACAGCCGAGGAGAGCAACGTTCTCGTCAGGGCCGTAAAACACAGAGAAGTGACATTGGGGATGGAGAAACCCACCCAAATTAACTTCTGTTAAACAGGCGTATAATAATTTGGGTAAATGTGTAAGCTACATGTATGCTTTTATAATAAATTGTCTATCTATCTATCTATCTATCTATCTATCTATCTATCTATCTATCTATCTATCTATCTATCTATCTATCTATCTATCTATCTATCGTAATAATGTATAATTTGCAAAAATGAAAACTGCTGCTTAGATGAGAGAATCAAAGTGCGCGTTGTGCACACGCTACATTGATTATGGCCAAGCATGCGCGCTTAAAATAGCATAATGAACAACACGCAACACGCCACTGACTTTAGACTAGTTTTTTTCTGGTCAGTGGCGCAATTGTTTAATAGAACAGCAAAATAGCATGAGGGAAAGTTTGCGCTGGAACACGCCTCCTCTTTGTGCTGAACCGCCCCGGGGAGCGCAAGTGTATACAAGTGTATTTCTTAGTTAACCGACGTGTGTCTGTGGAGGGAAAAGTCCGCTTTTCGCGGGTGCAAAATAGGAATGATACATGCGTTTGTGTACAAAGTCATTTGTGCCGTGTGCAAGATAGAGCCCTATATATTTAACATATGAGCAGAAACTGCTAACAAAAGCTTATTTGATGTCTATTTTAGAGTTAAAACTTTATAATCTATCCTAAACTAGTCACACACACACACACACACACACAGAAACATGATTCGAATTTAAACAGTAGGCTATTTTTGCGTTTACAGACACTAACGTTATTATCGCGATTAGAACAAAGCACAAGAATAAAACACTTACAGTTCAGCTCGCTCCTCGAAGTGAAAATAAACCAGCACTTGTTCTGAGGTAGGTAAATTTCCCAGGATTATTCCTCACAGCCGCGCAAGACGACAGTACATTAATCTGACTAAATATAGTGTGTTTACCGAGTTTATGTGGGTGTTTACACGTCTCAATGTGTTGCTTCCAGGGCTTGACATTAACACCCGCCAACCCGCCAAATGCGGGTGGATTTTGCTCGTGGCGGGTAACACAGTCACTTCAACTAGCCACTTTGGCGGGTTGAATAATTGTAGTCTTTTCAAAAGGCATCTGAAGCGCACTGGCTGCGTGGCGTGCGCGTCTCAGCTGCGTGGTGTGTCCGTTTTTATTTCGGCTCCCATGTTAACAGGTTAGAACTTGCACACTGCCTGCGTGACGCGCGTCTCGAGCCGCGCCGAAAACGCGTGCATGCTAGAAAAAAAACCGACGCCTATTTCTCACGCGACACGCAAGCCTGTTGGAAAAGTTTCCAGGCTAAATAGAATAGGAAAATATGTCATGTTGACACGAACACATATTAATAAATGGCATTTTTATGTTTGAAAGTCCATAGGTTTTGGCAAATGCAGATATAATTTTAAAAAAATCAAATATTGCACCTGTCAATACAGAACGAAATATTCTTATAGCCTATTTTGCCGTCTATGCTGCAACGCCCGAATCCCGAGATAGCCCTCCATGTACGTTACCAGCAGACACCAGTCAGACACCAGTCAGACACGTTTCTGCTGTGCAAAGACACAGAAAACGCAACTTGTAACAACGAATTTCCCATCGGGGCTCAATAAAGTAATTCTGATTCTGATATTTAAACAGACAGTGTTTCTAATGCTAAAGGTTTTTTCAGTTTAGTTTTTTATATTGTTTTATTAATCTTCTACATCCATGCACCACTTTTATTATGCAATAAGAAGCTATGTCTTCATCTTAATACATGGTTTTATAGGAGCTTTAAAGGAGCTTTACACACAACCTTATCAGAGCTAATGATAATGACCTGTATTGTTATACCTAGTCTTGATTTGCGTGTGTACAGTGGTTTTACATTTAAAAGGGTTGTAAATCTAGTTCAAGTAAATTTTAGCACGCCATAGTCAACTTTAATCAGGTAATTTCACAACAACAAAAATGTGGCTAGTAAAAATGCTGTGTGGCTAGTAACTTTGGAAAACCACTAGCCACATTGGCTAGTGAGCAAAAAAGTTAATGTCAAGCCCTGGTTGCTTCAGATCATTAGCGTTTGAATAGCTCGCGCTCTGCGTGGGCATGTCACATTAGCGGAATAATGAGATGCGAGAACGATAATGAGAACGGCTGACACATCTCTCTTTTTATATAGATTACATAAACAGGGAATATTTATTTTAGTTTTAAATTAGATAAATTAAGAGTACAAACTTAAATGATCATAAACATATATTGCTCATGTCTGGGTGAATAGTATTAGCTGAGTTTTGTTTAAGTTTAAGAGACGTGCTCCAGAAAAAAAGTTCACGGACACGGAGAGGCAGAACGCACACCATGTTTATTTTCTTTATTTTACAAAACCACAATATTTTATTTTGATTGTAGGTGGGCACATAAAAAAGTAGACATGTAACAGTTTTTTTTTTGTTTCATAACTCTGTGTGACCAGAAATGATGGAGTAGTTTAAGTCTATTTTTCTGCTATGTGAAAAAAATCTGCCAAAACGCATGGGTGCGTTCTTGGTCCCCAGAGGGTTAACAATTAAAATGCATCCAGGAGGACTGGGTCATTTTATTAATGTATTTGATGCATAAATAACAACCAGGGAAAACACACACAAAATAATACAATAATAATGACAGAGCAAGCAAGAGCACTTGTCTAAAAAGATAATTTCTTGAGTAAATAAACCCATTTTACAGCATCGGTTTCTCCACAGCTACAACAGTTGATTGCATTTAAAATACATTTTCAACAAAAGACGACAACCTGCGTGTTTGGAATTAAACTCCATCCGAGAATTAGAATTCCGCCCAGTGCTCCTGATTAAACCAGATCAGTGAGTTTTATTGATTGGAGGAATCCATCAATGACCATTCAAATGAGTAATAGGACAGGTCCTCGGAATAGCCCATTAAGGTCCTGAGGGCAAGGGGGAATACAGTTGTACCCTTCATTGCAGTTCCTGACATGCCATAAGCGGGAAATGAATTGGAAATGGGGACAAGACGCGGAACGAGTCCATTATGCTACGGGTGGACATAAGCACCCTGCCTGACCCTTAAATCAGCAAGCGAGGTGCTCGATGAGAACACCATCCCTCCCTGCCCCGCTATTGATCTGGCCCTCTCATTACAGCTTCGACACACACCATAACGGCTCACATGGCTCCATACATCAGCAGCTGAAGCACAATATAATGGTCTCAGTATTCAATGTGGTGAAGAGGGAAGATAAAAGGAAGTGCTAGGCCTAAACAAAAGCAAGCAGCTATAAGGAACTTCAGCATTTTCTAACTTTCTGACGCTCATAACACTTCCACCTTCCGTTTCCTCTGTCAATCCCACAATCCTTTGTGCAAGCCTAACGCTAGGCTCCCAGAAAGAATGAATTAAAAACGCCCACTTATCTCCGTCCCAGTGGACATGTACGGTCAGGTTTGGGGTTGCTGCAGCACTCCAAATAAACACAGCTAGTGAATCTAATCAACCCTCTGGTCCTGGTGTAAGAATATGATGCAAACGTGCAGATAGGCTGTTCATGAGAGAAATCATGAAGCCGAATGAATCAATGGGCCAACATACTGTAACAAGATAAACACTAGCAACGTCTGCAACACAGTCATCAAGGCTGCAAATGACGCTAAACTGTGGGGGTTTTTTGCGTGTGTGCGTGTATGCTGGTTTCCTTTAAGGTTCCCGATCTTGTCTATTCACTTATGGTGAGAGGTGAAACTGTGTGTGTAAAATTGTAAGTTGTTTCGCAATCAACTAATTTGAGTCATCGCAAACACTGTGACGGACAGTAGCCTACATTAGCTGAGTCATAGGTAGAGACCTATCATAGTTAGATTGGTCTAATTAGCTGAGACCACCCGTCCGGCTTTGCGTTGTACCGCAAATACAACAGCCGTTTTTTAAATCCTATCCAATGGTTGAAAAGAAAGGAGTAAACACGGTCACTAATAGGTTGTGACGGCTGTCAATCACAATGTGGAGCCGTGATTCGTTTCATGTGTTCCCTGTCAGAAAACAAATGGATAATTCGGTAAATTTAAATTTTACAAGGCGGCATAATGGCAACAAAAAAGAGAAAATGTTATTTTAGTAAAAACAGCTACTTAAGCAGAAGAGACTGGAAGCTGCACGTTCAAATAAAAAGTATAAATTCAAGTTTCGGTAAAATTAATTCTTTACAATATAGAATGTATCTATATTGTTACTGAATAGAATAATGTGAGCCTCCAGTATGATTTTAATATTTGGTTGGTATGTGTAGTCTTGTGTTTCAGCCTCTGGTGCTGGAGGAGAACAGAATTGATCAACTTGTTGCCTGCTGTGGTTGTTTTAATTCACATCCTTTCTAAAAAAAAATATGAAAGTTTTTGGTTTCATATATTCTTAATAATGAACTAATTTCATGTTGTTTTATTTTTTATTTTTCATTATTAATTATGTTGGGTTTTAGTTGGACTTGGTCAGAACTGTTTCACAAATAGTTATCTGCATGATGCCTGCTGCCTTTGGGCTCAGTGATGTTGAATTTAAAAGACATGTAAAAGAAAGACATGTTATGTTACATTGTGATGTAATGGTGTTTTCTGGAAGGGACTAAAGAACAATTTTTATCAGTTAAAAAAGGCAGAATACAAATGTTTTTTATTAAGTTAGATAGACATTATATAACAGTTTCAGGTTATGTTTTAGTGTTGGTAACATGTCCCAGATTTGGTTTGTTTGATGGTGGTCACCCTAGTCATATCAACATTTAGTCTTTCTTTCATACTCACACTCTTGCTGTCAGGGCATTCACTCACTCATGATGGGAGAAAATGGTGCTTTCTCAATTGGTTGCAAACAATCCGATGGATGGGATGGTAAAGATAACTTTCATCATTAAAGCATCAATCAAAACAATACTTGCAGGGGAACAGAACCACACAAAGTTGTTCTTTTTGATACAAATTTATTGCAAATATAGAAATAGATCTTTTGTACAGAAATTGAGAGACAAAGAATGAGAATCACCACCACCACCAACAAAAAACAAGAATGAACAGAGAAATCACTGTCATATTAAACAATGGAAGGAAATAAACCAGTGTTCAACCGAATCAACTCTATTTATGGGTCCATGCAGAGGGATGGATATTTCATACACGATTCCCAAATCAATGAAATCCCTTCATTGTACTGAAGTGCGAAACAACTTCTAGGCCTGGTGATCGAATGCAAACATGACCAATGACCTCTTGCCAACATCATGTCCTCCTGGAGACAGGGGTTAATTAAGTAGAGGAGAACCAAAGTCACATTTTAATGTGGAACCAAGCATTCAAAATCAGTATAGTGGCTGATTTTTGATTTTGAACACACATTTCATCTTGAGTATATTGATGTGATACAAAAACACGATTCCATTAGACACTGAGACTGTCAAAGGTCTAACTGACTTTAGCAACCACAAGATATGTTGTGTCCGCTGTCCCACATGGGTTGAAGCAAGAATGTGTCCAATCGATTACGGCAGGATAAGTTTATTTGTCAGATGGATTGAATTTTGGCTATCAAAGTCTCAGAGCAAGTGGTGTTCAGACTTCCAACCCCCAGTTTACACTGTCAATTATACATAAGTATCTTACAATTAAGTCATCGGGGGATTTTTGGGAAGGTTTCCGGAGAAGTTCAGTTGCCAGAAGAGCTTGCCAGTTTTTCTTGACAAGCAATCGATTGAGATGACAAATGATCCTTTCTGTGTTTGTTTTGACAGTCCAAAGATGCTTTTTAGTACACCTCTCTTAAGAAAGCAGTTGAAGACGAGCCTTCTGGGATGTCTGCAGATCAATAACTAGAAGAGGTGATTGATCAGAGCTATTAGAACAATGAAGACTTCAGCCCAAGAGGAACCTAGAGAAACTCTACTCAAAAGGTGCAAGGTAAACTTTACCGTATTCATCTAAAGATCTTGAATGGGCACCCAACCAACATCTCTACATTATACTCATGCTAAGTGGGGTTAATTATGTAGTAGACAAACAGCAGGTGAAAATTCAAACCAACACTATGTT
Source organism: Rhinichthys klamathensis goyatoka (assembly GCF_029890125.1). Lineage (NCBI taxonomy): Eukaryota > Metazoa > Chordata > Actinopteri > Cypriniformes > Leuciscidae > Rhinichthys > Rhinichthys klamathensis. The sequence continues at coordinate 4,118,122 of NW_026606664.1, read as the reverse complement.
GGACTATGTCGTTGAAATGAGTTGGAAATGCCATCGGAGACAACTAACAACATCGAAACCAATTTGCCTTGGGACCCTGGTCTAGTTTGACACTTTATTTGGATTACATTAAATATGTATATAATTAAATAAACTATCAAATGAAAGGCTAAAGCAATTTTTACTTTCCTGGGTCAAACTCTGTTGGGGTGAGTAATAATTCATTACTAATGGGATTATTTTGCAAACTCTAATAGTTCAACATTCAACAGTTGACCTCCCCGACCAATGATGGCTTCTCATTTTAAACAGGTATGCATGTCAATTAACCCAGTTATTACTGAATGAAATGTACGGGTACAGTCATATGATGAAGGCCAAAAAAAAACAAAAAAAAATTAAGCGAACAATAACATTCTGATATAAATGGTCACGTTTGACTGATCTGACCTATCGTTTCATCAGGTAATTGATTCAGTTACTGCTGGCAGTTGACATTATACATGTAAATGAGTTTATATGTGATGGCAGTGGAAGAGATGCTATGAAAAAAGTAAGTCAACAAAGCCCCGGGGGAAAATAAAATGACAAAACACAAAAAAAAAAAAAAAAAAAACATCTGAAATTTTAGTTTCATAGTGTTTTTGACGTACATCCACTCAATATACAATATACAATAAATTTTAGGCTCATTGAAAATACAGGAAATCATGCAAATATAACACTTTATTTCAATTTCATGTCTTTTTTTTCAGTCCATAGTTTCAGTCATCTTAATTACAGATCATTGCACAACCCCGACCATAAAAAAAAAAAAAAATCCCTCCCAAATACACTCTGGTCCCACCCAAAAGAATGATATACAGAACAAGCTTGGTAGAAAAACAGTCAGACTCTTTACAAAATTCACAGATGTTTCGCATTTCCTTCATTTCAATAAGTGACTCCATTCATGTGACCTAAACATTGCAAACTTGATCTTTTAATGTTAACGCAAAATTAATAAATATATTCATAAAAAAGACAATACACATAAATCAATTCTAGTGTGGTTCGCAGCAAGATGATTATTTTAAAATGCCAATTTCCCACAATGCACTCCTGATCAGCTCTAGGCAACAACTGCAAGAAACCATTGGCCTTTATGCAATGATAAATACATGACTGATTTTTCATTAACTTTCAGTATTTAAATAAGATCAAATAAGAGAAGGAATTTGCAATATCACATAAATCAAATCAAAAAGCCAATCAAAAAAGTGAAAATGGGAAAATACATCATACGGTATCTGTTAAAATGAAGCAATACAGCGCTTTTCAGGCTGGCGCCAACAGATTTCTATGTTGAGCTAATTCCAAGATCATTATCTTCAGCATATTATGCATGCAGAGAGCACAAGATCCCACATGCTGGCCGTAGACTCATTTAGAGACCACTGGAATTAGACACGTTCCGAATATCACACCCGGAAAGAGGCTGAAAACACTCTGCTATGTAAAATTACCCTCTCTTTGGATGACCGTCAAATGTGGAACGAGGAGAATGAGCTGCCTGATGTGTTGTGTGATTGCTAGTCACTCACTTTCCATATGCGAATCCATGCCACACACAAAACAAACAAACGTGTACATCCATAATAAGCTAGCATGCTAATCCTCATAGGCTACTATCAGGCAACAAACATCTACACAAAGCCTTTAGCATGATGCTAAGAGCCTTGTTGGCAGCTTTTTGCATTCTGTTGGCTGTTTCAAACGTCATTAAATGATACAACTGGAAACTGATAGCACCAATGTGGCTATAGGCTAGCTAATATAACGCTAAAATCTTCTGTGCCTGATTCCCCAACCATTAAAGCCTTTGAAATGGGGTCGGAAAGATAAAACGGTCACATTATGAAAGTGCCAACTAGGCCAACTAGACTCTTTTATTTAAGAGCTGGATTATCCTCTTCATTTGGGAATGCTTTTTCCACCAAACGCGGAGAGAAAAAGACACAAAGCTAGCGAGGAATAGCCGATATGGTTGGAATGTAAGCAGTATTCTTAGCGGTTAATCGGATTCCTGTACTTTTAGAAAGGTTTTTTTGTTTTGTTTTAGCTATTATCAGCTAAAAGGCTCTGAATTGACAAAACGGAGAGGCATCTATCTCCATTACAGTAACATTGAGATTATTCCAGTAATTTGGCCATTTGACAGAAGTGAGCTAATGACTATATGATAGTGATCCTTAACCCTCTGGGGACCAGAAACGCGCGGGCGCGTTTTGCTCGTTTTTTTTCACATAGCAGAAAAATAGACTTAAAGTACTACCATCATTTCTGTTCATATAGAGTTAAGAAATATGAGAAAATAATCTGTTAAATGTCTACTTTTTTATGTGCCCACATACAATCGAAATAAAATATTGTGCTTTTGTAAAATAAAGAAAATAAACAGGGTGTGCGTTCTGCCTCTCAGTCACCGTGAACTTTTTTTCTAGAGCACGTCTCTAATCTTCAACCCAACTCAGCTTATACTATTCACCCAGCCATAAGCAATATATCTTTTAAATCGTTTGAGTTTGTACTTTTAAATGATCCGATTCAAAACTAAAATTAATATTCTCCGTTTATGTTATCTATATAAAAAGAGAGACGTGTCAGCCCGTCTCATTATCGTTCTCTCAGCTGATTATCCCTGGTAATGTGACACGCCCACGGAGAGCACGCGCTATTCAAACGCAAATATGTGAAGCAACACATTGAGACGCGTGAACGCCCATAAACTCTGAAAACACACATTATTTTTTAGTCAGATTAATCTACTGTCGTCTTGCGCGGCTATATGAGGAACAATCCTGGGACATTTACCACTGGGTTTATTTTCACTGCGAGGATGAACAGATTCAGCTGAGAAGTAAGTGTTTTTTGCAAGTGCTTTGTTCTAATCGCGATATAGAATAACGTAGTGTCTGTAAACGGAAAAATAGCGTACTGTTAAATGTGAATCATGTTTGTGTGTGTGTGTGTGTGTGTGTGTGTGTGAATGAATGAATGAATGAACGCACAGATACGCACTGTTACAGACTAAATAACATTTCGTTGACTCGTTTTGGATAAAGTTTTTACTCTAAAATAGACATCAAATAAGCTTTTTTTAGGAGTTTCTGCTCATATGTTAAATATATAGTATGTTTTGTCAATAAACTAATCAACTAAGATGTTTTAGTGTTTGTTCAAGCTATCAAAATAATGAATCCTCAACTTTGAAATATGTATGATCAAACTAAGACATTTATGGAGAAAGACAATTTTCTTTTCAAGATGTTTCCAACTCTAACTTTGAACTTTGAACTGAAATAAAACCATGTCTATACGGTGAAGGGTGTGTGATAGAAGTGTCCAGACTTATGCACCCTGTATTTTCCTTATATAAATCCAAACAATCTAAAAGCCATTCTTTTTTAAATCTCCTCATTCTTTGTGCAAGGCTCCTGTAATGATATGGCCTGATAGCACCTAATAGGGCCATTATGGGGAGGGTCTTTGTCTTTCTCAGGTGTGAAATTCCACACATATTAATGAGAGACCACGCCTCCTCGCATAAAGCTTTCTCAAACAAAACACGTCATTAAAAATGTAAAAGACTTTATTGACTTATCTGAATGAGTAGTCAGGATGATTCTCACATAGTTTTGGAGCAAATATTCTAGGCTATGTGATACAATTTTCAAAAGTCTTGTGAAGAAATAATCAATATGTGTTTTGTGGTCTTATTTCAGCAACTTTCATTTTTATTTTTTTCAATAACCACGCATAAACATTATTCTATTAAAAATACAAACATGTACATACATGTTGCTCACTCATCATGGTAGCCAAGTTTGTGCTATATAGAGTGAATTTACACCTTTGCCATTAACATGTTTATAAATAACTGAAAAAAGCACAAATGTCAGTGCATGTCAAAACATCCCAAGGGCCCCAAAAACACTCTGGTCCCCAGAGGGTTATTAAGAGGGTTCACAGTGCTTCTTTGGAAAATTTGAGCATGACCACTTAAAAAAAAAAAAAAAGTAAATATGGTCCATTTAGAATCCATTACTTACAATACGGAGAAACGCTGAACCATCAACAGGGTTTTAGAAACACTGGACATAAAAGGCCTCATTTAGAGGTCTTATCTTCTATGTACTGACAACAGCAGTTTCGTCCTTGAGTCTGCATTAGCGCATACTCTTATAGCCCTGTCTGAATTCATCAACTTATCTCAAAATAAAAGAAGTTAATAAACAGAACTAGAGCCAACACAGCAAGTAATTGAAGCACAACCGCACAAGGGCGCATTTAGAATGAAAACTCAACCATTTACATAAAATGTAATTAACATACACTACCGACCAAAAGTTTGGGCTTTCTAAGTCTCTTTGCTCAGCAAGTCTGCATTAACTTGATCAAAACTATAGTAAAAAATACATTATTACAATTTGTAAAAAATATTTTTAAAATAGTTTTTTTTTTTCTGTCATTTCAAAGCTGAATTTTAGGCATCATTACTCCAGTTTTTAGTGTCACACAATCCCTGCTCAAGAAATATTTCATATCAACGTTGAAAACAATTGTGCTGCTTCATATTTTTGTGGAAACCGTGATATTTTAATTAAGGATTCTTTGATGAAGAAGAAGTTCAAAATAACTTATAAATTGTCTTTGCTGCCAATTTTGATCATTTTAATGCATCCAAACCTCACAGTAAAAAAAAGCTGCTGCCTTAAATTTATAAGTACAATCAACTTTGATGTTTGAGTCATTTCAACTTTTTTCAACAATTTCAAATTACATTAAACTGACTTAAAAATTTGTTAAATATCGTATAACTTATAAAGAACATTGAAAATCTATGTTAAAGCAATGTAAAAACATATGTTGTCATAACTTATTGATCATATAATTTTTATGGTAGTGTATAAAATAAATAAAATATTGTTGAAAATAGTTTTAGATGGAGTTTGGCATGTCAACTACCCAGAAAAATATTAGAAATGTATACAAAAAATTCAACAACAAAAAAATGGGTCTTGCACTTGGGTCTCACATACCCATAATGCAGTTGGACACACAATTTGCTTTTCATGAATGTGTGGCTTTGAAAATATCTACTTTCTCAGAAAAATGTTAGATTAACCTTAAAAAGTAAACATGAAATCATAATTGACTTACTTTAACACATCCCTGGTCTTATTATGAATGTTTCATCAATTAATGTTAATCAAAAGGAATAGAAAAAAAGTTTGCTTTTGTAATCTTTCATCAAACTATAGTTTATTGACAGTGACTTTCCTCTTTATCTGACATCAAGTCCTGCTATTTTAACCACTCTAACCACCTTTCAAATGCAGACAATTTCCACTGTCCAAACAAACCCCAATGTCCCGCCCTATATTTGGATCTCAATGAATATACTATTTCACTTAAAAACCAAAACAGTAGTAACATGGGTTGCAAACTCAAGCTGACTTTTTAAAGTGAGAGGAAAAGAGCAAAACCATGTCCCTCATTTTAAGAGGATTTGTATTTTCCTCCTCTTCCTTTTCGAGTGAATCTCTCATTGTGTTTTCTCCCCCCACTCCCCACGTTGCATGTTTCTAAATGGAACATCACGCCCGGAGGTCGAAACAAACTGCTTTTTGAACTCGTTTTCACATTTATCTTCTTTCTTAAACTCATGCACTGTACATGCATAAACGTAGTTCTCATTGTGATAACCCAAGGCTCTCAATTTAGTGATTGTGGAACGCAGTATTGTGAGCATACGGCAGGATATGAGCAAAAAACATTCTCGTTACCCTTGTATACGCCGCGTCTCCGGGGTTCTTTGCGTCTATCGAAGCGTTTCACTCAACTCCGAATAAAATATCCTCATCGTCTGTAGATCTCAAAGGGACAGAAAATGCTGTGAGATGCTCTAGAATTGAATACATTAGATGCCCCGAAGGTTATCAAAAAAGATTGAATGCCTGGTTAAATAAAAAATGACGTGTCTAACACATGAGAGAGGTCGTAAACAAACCTTTGGCCAATATCGCTCCCTAACTGATCAATGCCACCTTCAAAATAAACCGTATTTATTATTACTCCAAGGGACTGCAAATAAGAAACTGAACAGCAGTTCTTTTTTTTTCAGCAAAGCCAACATGATACTGTAGACTAATGTATTTGTCTAACAGTCTAACAGTCTTGACAGCTAATAACAAAAGAGGCCGGGGAGAAAACCTATTGAGGGACATTTTAATCTTTTCACGGCGTGATAAAAAGCAGCAATCCTTCGGCCTTGGCATATAGGGGTAATTAAATCCTTGCTCAGGGTGAAAAGCATTTCAAACGCTATTTCCAAAAGACCCCCTTGTAGACCCTTTCCTCAAAAACGGCACGCAAAAGCACATATACAGTGCACGCGTTAAAAGTGTGTATAACAGAACTTTTCGTAACTTGACAGAGTTTACAAGGCCATGGGAAGTTTGATGTTTAAAGCACATTAAAAATGAATCAGGTTGGGCTGTGCCTCAAGTCACATTTTTTCCTCTCAAAAATAAGTGTGCTGCTTCATGTAGCGCCTGAACCTTATCTTGACTCTCACAGTATGAAGTCATACCTCTAGACGTGTCCTGCCCTACAGGAAGTGTGGGGATGTGATGTTTGGGGAACTTGACCTGCAGAATTGGAATAGATAGAGTAATGTTTGCTGTTGAAACTTAAAAGTTAGTGTCTTTGTAGACTGTGGCAACTCAATTTCGATGATTACATGAAACTGTATTTACAACCCATTTTACTTCAATGTGGCATATTCGATGAGAAAATATAAATCAGGAATTGATTGGATTGGAAAAAGTGGGCAACATACCAGAATATGGAGCCTGACCTCTTGAAACATTGCCGACAGACACTTTTGAGGAGATATTTGGACGTAGACATTGAAGGTTAAGTTTACCCTCTCAACTCATCCCAATGGTAAGGCTTCTTCAAATTTAACTTTATTTGACATTGCTGTAAACTTGTCTTACATTAACTTTAGCCAGATTAAATTAGGAAATTAACTACTGGAAAAGTTTCTGAAGGGATGCATCCCTAAAAAAAAAATTAAAAAAAGGAAGGTCATGTGAAATCTGCCGAAAAGGCTAGTCAGGTGAAACAAGTTATTACATTTTTCTTCAAATAGGTTTCAAAGTGTTTTCACATTTCACAAAATAGACGGTTTACAAACCAGAAAACAATTCCCTATATGAAGTAAAGCTGCCATGAAAGCGAATCAACTGAATTAATACTCTACATCAAACCTACTGATCTTATTACTGAAGCTATATTTAAAAACTTGTGCAGATCCATAACTTAAATATATCTGTTCTCTTCCCTGGGCTCGGTTCGCTTATTATTCATAAATGACTGACTGAAAGGCACGTAAAACTCTAGCATTGATCACAGTGTGTTCTTCTCTGAGGTCTTGGTTAACCTGCTGAGCTAATACACATCTCAAGATAAAGGAGGTTGGGATTTGAGTCTTTTTGCATTAAACACGGAATGGTGCCATGGAGAGTGTGAATAACATTTTATTCCTTGTTCAGGTGCCTAATCCGGGGTCTTGAGGGGGCCTGGTCTAATTAAAACAGCCAAAAGTCTCTGAATAGTTTATTAAAACAAGAAAAGCTTTCTGTGTTTTCTAACCACACACTAAATTCACTTTATCAAGGCTTCCGGAGCATAAGCACGAACACTCAGCTGGGGCATGAGGAATAGAGATATGAAAGAGAAATCGCTGGCACAATACATTAGTAGGAAAAAGGAAGGGGAAAAAACGAGCAAAGAGGCTTCATCACACCCTAAACATGCAACTAAATTTGACATGAGCATCACAGGACAATGGTAGGTTTTGAAAGGCTTATTATCTCCATGGACAAGATGGTAGGAGGCCAGAGAATTGTGGGCCGTAAGTCTTTCACTTTTTAAAACTTTATTAGTGGGAGGACTGAAATTGTTGAAGCTCTACAGTCCTCTGTAAAACCGCACAGAGAGGGGAACTTTGCTCGCTCATGTTGTGGGAGTTTCCAGTAGAAATGTATGTGTGCAAAACTAGTTTTTTTTCGAGGTATTCCCGGTGAGATTCAGATTTCGAATGTTGGCTTTTAGAAATCCTGCAGAATGTATCTTTTTATACAAATCAAGCCCTGATATAAATAATATTAATTTGGATTCCATTACGTTGTATTATATAGCTGGGAATCAATCAAAACACAATTCAACCCAAAATTATGTAAAAGCACCTGGGTTTTGGCCTTGAGTGCACTTGATCAGGAGGGCATTCTGGGGGGGAAATAAAAAAAAAACATTAATTTTGTTAATATACTGTATAGTGCTTATCTGAAATTTTAAATCACATGAAATAAACACCAACTTACAACAATGACCTTTCAATCATAAAATAATGTAGTTACTTTGACAAATAAATAACATATAAACAACAAACAGTTTCAATCTTACAAATGTTTGTCACCTTCCTTTAAAATAAATCACTTTTTTAGCGCCAAGAGGGCACTTTTAAGACTATGTGTCTGTAAACTTATACAGTATGTGTAGATTGTACACTCTGCATATGTGTTTGTGTATATGTGCGCGCGTGTTTGTATGTATGTGTACACATACAGCGATTTTGTTTTCACTGGACATACCCATTGAAAATCTAATACTACTTGTACATATACTGTATGTAACCATTGTTAGTATAGATTGTTCTCTTGGTTGTGTGTTTGTCACAGTTTTCACAGTCAGCCATCAGTTACATCTCATCAACATTGTAAATCTTAAAGACCATACACACACACATACGTTATCAAAAACCAACTTATCAGCAGGAAATCAAACCACAAATAACTGTCATTCCCATATGCCAACAATATACTTAAACAAAACATTCCAAGAGCATAATAATTTCTCTCCAATTGTCTTAGCTTGGTATCTCCCAACCACAGTGCAATAACGCAAGCCTTGAGGCTGTTTAGCAAACTCATCTCCAAACTGAGTTTAGGGGGAGGGGGGAGGGAGGGGGTGCTTTTGGAGTCTTAAATAAGAATAAATGAAATTTCAGAAAAAGCTAATGATGGTGAAATATATGCATGTGTGGGTTTATCGTTTTGTTGCAAGATCTTGCTACAAGCCTGCTCTTGTCAATGATATTCATATAAATCCATGTGTTCAAATACTGTTCAATATCTCTTTTCTCACTCTAATCTAAACATAAAACATTAGCATGAGCATTAATATAACCTAGTTCTTAACAGGGTAACCGATTTCTAAATGCTCATCTTGTTTATAGATCTCATAGACCATGGTTGACTGCAGCCTGGATTTCCCTCTGAGAGGTAAAAAAGTAAAATGGCTCGCAAGGGAAACCTCTGTATTTTGGCTTGAGAGTGTCATTACAGAGCATTGATTTTGATCCTTGAAGGATGATGTGACATGCTATTGATGCGTTCCGAGAGTTCATAATTTTTTTAAGCTAGTCAAATGCAACTGTAAAAAGATCCATTTCTATGTACTGACTGAATTCTAATGACACTTGCACTCAGTGCTGATAGAACCCAGTGTATGTCAACTATAAGGTCTTGAAATCTACGACAAATGCACACATTTGTCATCAAAAAAGCCCTTGACTCAATTTTCAAAGCCCAGAAGCCTATTTTGAAGAGCTTGAGGTGTTTATTTTAAGCCAGTAAATTGATCTAAAGAAGAAAGGCATCAGCTTGCCTTTCATTGCCATGGGTGAACCAGCAAAACTCCCGGGATGCATTCTGGGTGATGACCTGACCAGAAAGGGTGAGATTAATTTCAATCACTTTTCCAATCTGGCAGTGTTAATAATATTAGCACCTCTGTGACCCCTTGACTCTTCTGCTGCAAATTACTAATTAATTTTCCCTATTAAGCCATGCAAGGACAATAACAAGGTCTTAAAAAATGAGATGTGAGAAATAATTGAATTTGTTTCATACCTTCCCTAGTTTGACCACAACCCAGATCAGGTCAACAGAAGTAGGCTATAACAAGAAACAAAAGGTCATATCAATGGGGAGAGACAAAGGAAGAGCTACTCCAGTATTCAATTAATGTACTGTAAGTAGAACGGACCGAGTCATCATTGAAATGCAATGGAGAAAAAATAAAAGTATTCTACACATAGCCGCTGAAGCTGGTTCAATGTGTTCTGTGCCTTTGATAAACTTAGGCCACTGTAAAGTTTTTTTTTTTTTTTTTTAAACACCAGCAAGACAGCTATTATGAAATCGTCTGTTTAAAATTTCAGGAAATTGTAGCTTCCAGATTAGATTTAGCATTTTATGAAAGTGTAGCATTCAGTTTAGCTTTGGAATGTTGCCTTCCAACAGGCTAAACAAAGCAAACTATCACACCTGGGTGTGGAAAGTAACACACCTAATACACAACTATCAACCTTATCTGCCACTTGTAAATTCATAATTCATTTTCAGATCTAGTCTCTGATACTTAAAATCTGAAACGTAAGATATTCTTAAATCCCATATTACTATTTCCCTTCTTTGAACAAGAAAGAAAAAAAAAAAAACAGACCAAAGACTACAAAAGAAGAGGAGGCTGCCACAAATGAATGCCAAAAATAAATTAACTTTGTGCGTTTTATCGAATTGCTTGAATATAAACCATATCCAGATGGCTGCCTCTGGTTTGATAACTGTGTCCCACACATGCTGCGCAACATGTGTGTAGGTGTCTCAAATCTATGAAAATGTTTAGTTTAAGCAGAGATTGGGGGATGGGAGGGAACATTTTTTGACCTGTGGCTTCAGCCAAGCTAAATTCACAACTTTTTTCCTTCTTACTAATTAACATTGTAAACAATGATCTCGACAAGCATCAGCTCTCACCCTCTCTCGGGAGTATATTCAGGCATTTTAAAAATAAAAACCACTAATTCCTCATTTAAGACTATGATCTTGTCAAACTACAGTGCAAAGAGCACAGGTGGATAACAAGGTAAAATGGAGGGATTCTAAATTGAATCTGGTTGCCTTTTTAAGTGCCACATTTCCTGTGCATTTCTGGTTGGTTGCTTATCTATGCCTTAATGAGTTTGGAACACCTGCTTAATTCTGTCTCTTTCAGAACACTTGTCTCTGTGGTGGTCTGCAGGGACCAAAGCACCTGCTGATGGAGTCTGCTGAGCTGTCTCAAGAGCCACTGGTTCTTTTCTCCACAACCTTTTTTCCTGCTGTCATGTCTCTCACAAGCATCACAGTTTCTGCTGTGCTGACACTCCCTTCCAGTAGTCCAGAATGTCATGGAGATCCTCATCCTTTGCAAACTGCACTTTCTTTCGGAGAGCATGGCCAGCGGCTATGTAGGCCTCCTCACGGGGGCTTTTCTTGTAGGGCCGGAAGCGCTCCCAGATTTTAAGAGTGCTCTCAGAGGAGTACTCAGGGCTGGAGGAATACCCTGAGTAATTGTGGTGGCGGGGAGAAAGCTGGGAGTAGGCAGTGTCCTTCTTGGTGCGAGTGAGAGGCTTTAGAAAGGAGGCTTTCTGGGCAGGGGAGTCAGTGGCACCCTCATAGTAGAGGGCGGGGAAGGAGTGTCGGTGCTCTGAGCAGTGGTAGTCTGGGTGCACCTCCAAGTGGTGCTGCTGAGTTGTGCTGCCCCCACCTCCGACCACAACACCACACCCACCCGAACCACCACTGCCACCACCGGCTCCCCCTCCACCCCCGCTGCCACCATCTCCTCTGCCATTACTGACTCCCTGAACACCTATTAAGGGCAACCTCTCTACTGGCTCCCCGCACCGAATAGGGCTGCCTTTCCCAGGGTACTTGCATGACTCTGGGCTTCGAGGGTCAGGGACGTCCAGACTGAAGACCCGAGCACTTTTGACAGAGCCACCGGAAGAAACATTGCAGCGGTTTTTAACAGAGTTGATAGGAACAACTGCAGCATCCGCACTGAGTTGCCTCTGCAAGGGCCGTGATGCTGTAGCTGGGGGTGGGTCCCTGTAGGGAGGGGAGAGAAAGCCCCCTCCGCTGATGCCGGGCCGCTCAGAAAGGGGCAAAACAAGAGGAACAGGAGGTGGAGGACGGATTTTAGGGGACGACATGATCTGGCATGCCTCTGTGATGGTAGGGGAAAGTGGAATTAGCCCCCTGGCTAAGGAAGAGACACTAGGAGGTGGTGGAGAGGCAGTGTTATCTGCTGTAGTTGCAGTGGCCGCAGCTGCTGCCACAACAGCTACAGAGTCTAGTTTGAGTGCATCAATGCAGTTATTGATAATCTGGTTTACCTTGTCCACCTCCTTGGCAATGGTGGAGATCTCGGATGTTGAATCTCGGCCATCATCATCAGAGTCATCTCCTCCATTAATCCCATTTTCATTTCTTGTGATTTCTTCCCTTGACCCTGTTACTACTCCATCTCTCATTCGATCCTCTCCTCCTGCTGACGTTCGTACATCCATGTAGTTGCCCTTATTGGCGGCCATGGCTTCTGAGAAAGCTGTAGCCATCTTCTCCACTTGAGGCAGGGAAGAAAGTCGAGAAGAGGTGGTGTTGGCTGAGCCGTGAAGGATGCCCAAGCTGGAGGATGCTGACTGGGTCAGCTTGCTGTGGTGGTGTTGATGATGGGACTGGTCATGGAGTTTCTGCAAGGCTGAAGGATCCTTAGCTGCTGCAGCAGCTACTTCTGGCCCATAGCGCATCTCTAAAATAGTTTTCTTAACACTAATTGCCTTTTCTTTCTCCTCCTGCATTCGACGCCTGCGTAAGCAGTAATACACCAAGCCCAACACAATGACCATCCCAAACAGGCAGCCTAGAATGGTCATAATGTAATGGGTGGTGGTAGAAGGGGTTGCTTTCAAGTCATCAGGCCCTGGAGCCCGAGTTGCAAAATACAGACAAGTGTGATTGTATCGCTGTGAATTGCGAATGGAGGCAACACAAAATGTGTAATTTGTGTGGGGCTTTAGGTTGTTTAGTGTGACAATCTCTTTCTTGTTCTTTAAGTTTGTAACATCTGACACGTAGGTGTGGTTGTACTGCACTAAGATGTACATCTTACTGTAGGGCTTGGGTATTTGAACCAAGAGGGATGCGGTGGAGAGGGAGACCGTTTGCAACTTAATAGTGGGACTATAAGTGGGGTCTGTTGTTGATGAAGCTGTGGGCTGGTGATAAGGTCCCATCTGATCATAAATGTCCACCCCCATCCCAGAAGAGTCCAAGTCAGGAGGCAGGGCAGTTATGCCAGTAACAATCACTCCATCTTTACACATGGATGCCAGGATGGAACGAGCATTTCTTCCATGATTACCTCTAGGACTCAGGAGAGGGTAGCCAAAAAGTTCCTTTGGTGTCTCACACAGGAGCCTGTCATAGGTGTGAGTGACATTGTCAAATGCCTCCAACCAAATAAGGAAGCTGTACAAGTCACAGCCACAATGAAAAGGATTTCCAGCCAGTTCGCACACTATCAGCCGCCCACCCAAAACGGTGAAGGTGGATGAATCCAGCTTTGCTAATTTGTTAGAGGAAAGATCGAGACTGCTAAGGCTTGGGCACTCCCAGAAGGCATTGATTGCAATTACCTCTATAAGGTTATGCTGCAGATATAGGCACTGCATTCGACCCAACCCTCGCAGCATGCCCTCGGTGAGATTGGTTAACTTGTTATATCCCAACTGCAAGACCTGTAGATTGGCCTGTCCTGCGAAGGCACCGTCCTCAATGTAGGAGATTTCATTCTTAGTGAGGTTGAGGTCGGTAAGGTTGGTAAATCGGCTGAGGGAGCTGAAGAAAATTGCCTTGAGCTTGTTTTCATTCAGCCGTAAGTCATGGACGGTGTTGTTAATGTGCTGTGGGATTGTCTCATATGGAGGCTGGTTCTGACTGCAGATTGCCAGCCACACGTAGCCTTTATCCCCCTCAATTAGCCAGCAGTCACTCCTCACGAATGAAGGTGCATGGAGGAAGAGGAAAATAGGGAGAGAGAGGATGAGAAAGGAGGGTGGAAATGCACAAGGTAAGCTGAACCTGCAGGCCATTTTTGGACCAAAAACTGGATTTGTTTTGATCAAGGAGGGAAACGAACGAGGTTAGGGCTCAAAATAAGAAAAATGATCACGGGAGATGGACGGCCAATAGGATTACAAAGACACAGGTTCTGGGAAAAACGTGTCTTGAGGGCAGTCACAGCTGTTCAGGAACCATAATGCCAAACATAGTCTCCATTTTACGTGGTCCGTGTTATAGGGTTATAGTGTCGCTTGCCACAGCTGTAACTCATGGTCTTTGACTTCTTGCCTGCTCTCCTTTTGAACTGCCGAACAATGCTTTCAATCCGTCAGTCTTTGGATCTGTGTAAGAGACAAAAGGTGGGGAGAGAAAATTGAGAAATTATTGTATTTTATGTTTTAATTATAAACAAAAGAGATTTAGAAAACCATTCATGCATTAAAATGCCTAAAGCCATGAAACTTTTACATACTGTTCTAGTGTTAACAGTGTTTGGTTATGTAAAACCATATTGGTGCAACTAAACAATAAAGGCTCAAAATTGTTATAAAAGAAGAGCATGAATGACAGCATAATTAGGGACCAGCATGTAGAACAGCCATTAGTCTTTGTAAGTCACTGAGGTTTTACTGTGCCTCTGAGGATTCATTTAGGATTACCGTTATCCAAGCAACACCATTCCATGTCACTCTTCAGCAGAATTTTTTTTTTTAGTTTACTTGGTTATAAAAATGCATAAAAACATCTTAGCAGCAGCTACAGTGGTTTGTGTGTGTGCGTGTTTGTATTTATGTCAATGTCAGTAACTTGGTCAGTGAAATTATGCAGTACAAAGTTTGGGTATATTATTTAATTATTAATATTAATATGTCACCGTTCCTGCTGACCAACAACAACAACAAAAATCCAGGTTAACTTTGTAACTTCAAAGAAATCTAACTAATAATCACTGAATAATCACCAGACCTCCTGCTAATACTTCATCCATTTTTAAGAATGTCTGTGTACCGGGACACCATTTGCAATGTTTAATTCATGCTTCGAATTAAATCACACAGAACAAAATTGTAATATTCCTTTACATTATCCTACAAATATTGTCATGAAACCTTACATAATAAAACTTGAGCTAGACTGCACAGGCGCCCAGTCTAGAATTCAAGCATCCAATTTTATAATAGTCACTTCTCATTCCTAAAACCCTCAAAGAAACAGAGAACCCGTTTCCCCCAGTGCCCGTGCTCAAGATTGAAATTGACAATTCAATTCCTCAACTGACGTCAGCTGATTTACCACTGACCCTCAGAGTGTGTCATAACCAAGCGATCCTCTCGTAACTGTCAATCCCTCAGTCCCTCAAGGCTACAATGTGTGTGGGTCGTTTCATCTCTGTAGGAACAACATTAGCTGCAGTGTTAAAAATCTTTTACAGCAAAATCATTTAATACTCACAAATGTCAATTACAGCCAAGGAAACACTATAGGAATGTTTGTGTGCATACGCCTATGAATGTATGCATGTAAACATGTTTGCTACATCAAAGGAAACGAACATTGTATGCAAATAACGCAGAAGACTTTTATGCAAATTGAATGTGAATAGAAGTAATTCTGAAGGGAGTATTAATTACCCCGCTGATGAGAAAAAAGGTTTACATAGCACCACTTGAACAGCCGTAATTGTAAAAGTTATCCAGCAACGTATGCATAATGTAACTTCAATTTGCCGGATGATTGTTGCACATTAAACTAACAAAAGATATTGTACCCAGTGGAATATCTCAACAACTTAATATCCCACCATGTACTGGATAAACATAGACTGATGATGAATTTGTGGTGCTTTCTAAGCGTTTTAAAAAAAGTCAGCTATCAGAAGTAAACAATAACATGCAACTAAAGCAATTTGTTGACCAAAATAGTTGACCAGTGAATACCCATTTAACTAATAGCATATCGTCTCAGTGGAATTTTCCAAGAAAAACAGGATTTTCAGTAAAACCGTTTCATAAAATAATTATCCTTTTTGTAATATAGTTAGATTAGGTAAATTTGTACTTGCTACTAACTGAACTACCGGTACTAAAGAAAATGTTATAATTGTTGAGATACAGACCTAGTGACAACTTCTTACTTTTGACAAGTCCCTGATCAACCCTATATATTTAATCCTTCTCTTTATAGCAATCAATGCCAGCAATTTATCCTCTTTCTCATCCCCAGTCACATTGGCTTATTTCCATCCTTCTGTTAACTGAGCTCTGACCTCTTCAGATAAAGATCTAATTAGTTAGTCTACTCACTAGTGCCTAGAGGAAACACTCCACCAGTTCTGCTCCGAACTGAGAAGGTCTGACCGGATACAAGGTCACCGGCATATTACAGCAGGGGCCCTCAAAGCAGCATTTTAACATCAGTAACTATCAGTCCCTGCTGATTTCATTAAAAACAAACAGAACACTGACTGAAGGGCCATTTGGCTTTTAGTGATTTAAATAAAGTAATAATACAACAGATCTCCCAAATGTACTATCACAGCAGGTTTGTAATGCAAAAATGTCAAATAAACACAAGCTTTTTCAAGCTTAGAATGGCTTTTTCAAGCGGTGGGGCACTGGTGACGGTACTAGCATACTTTGTGGACTAGACTAGATAAAATGTGACCAAAAGGGGGGCAAAAAGGTCAGACAAAAATGTTGTCCCGCCCCCAAACACACGCTATTTGTTGAGACAGTGTTGCTCAGACAGTGTTTGCATTCAAAATCCACTAAGCTCAAAAATCAAACTGACATGTTCCCTCAGTTTGAATGGGAATGACGCATCTGCACTTCTGCAAAGTTGTATTCGCAATGTGCCTGCATTTTTGTCTCCGTCCTCGTTCTTTCTTCAAGCCATGTCTTTTAGTGGCGGCATTGTATGCTGGGAGTTTATCGCTATTGTCCTTTCAAAAGACAAAAATAGCATGTGCCAGCAACAGCAAGGAAACAATTAAGACCTTCTCTTTCTTCCTTTATTCCACCAAGCTTCAGGCTTTTGTGGAGACCTGAAACCCTTTCCGTTTTCTCACGTCGAGTTATCACACAGCGTATCTGCGATTTAATTAGGACTAGAGGCTAATGCTAATTACAGCTTGTGAAAGCAGGTGGACAAAACTACTGTAGCACTTACTTTAGAGAGTCTTCATCGTCTAATGATAAACCTCTCGGGGGATGAGAGAAAGACAAAGAGAAAGCGAATGAGATCAGATATACTCAGACCATTACGGGAACATTTTATGCACAGAGAAGAGAAAAAAAGAAAAAGAAAGAAAGAAACATTTTAGCCAAATGCTTTGTAACCGAAGGTCAAACTTGTTGACTGATGGGGAACTGTCCTCAAAATGGCATTTTTTTGATGCGAGACAGCTGGAGCTAAAAATTTCCACCTCACCTGGTTCTTCTTTTGAAGAGAAAAAGAACCAACGCATGTGGTTGTCACATCATATGCAACTATTGACCTTTTACGTTGTAGCCTCGAGGAGCTGTTGCTAACTCACTTAAGAAAGAGCAATGAAATGTGCAGGTTTTGATAGTTAAAGCTGAAGAATGTGTTCTTTTGAAATACTTTTATCCACAGATTAATCTGCAGAGACACTATACAGTAACCCATTCATTTCCCAGAAAAGCGTAAACAGTGTGGAGCTATCAAAATATTGCTATTTGTCTAGCCCAGCATAGCAACAGTGACTCAACCAATGGTGATATTTTAGGGCGGGGCTATGTGTTTGGCTGACCAATGGTTTAGAAAACCTGTTTGAAAACAATCTTTGTTTTTGAAATTTCATTTGGTGATGCTATAATTCTCATTCGAAATGACTTTGTCTTGTCGCTGAAAACTGCTGTCAGTGTGAGCATCTCAATTATAAGTGAGATATATCAATATATAGCAGTACTTTTTGTCCAATAATTGATCATTATATCGTATAAAACACACATAGGGCTTTAATGTATAACGATAAAAAAATTGCACTGTTGCTATGCTGGACTAGTCTGCTTGAACAAACAGTGACTTGACCAAAGGGTGTGAGTTTGGGGCAGTTGACCAATGGCAGAAAACCTGTTTAAAAAAGTTGTTTTTGCAATTTCATTTGGCGACACTAGCCAAATTTCACTCTTTACCAAAGTCAAACATTTCTCAACTTTGTTGCCTCAGATTGCCTTTGTCTTAAATTGCTGCAACGTTTTAAGTAAGAGAGATATAATATCAATATCTTTTTGTTCAATAATTGATCACTTTAATGTATAACACTCACAGTGGGCACTGGTTTCGGATGGTTGATATCCAGCTGTGTTATTATTCTGAGAATCTCCACAATTTGCCATTTGAAGCTCTTTCAAACAAGTGCTTGATTTTTCTTTCCCTCCTCCTTAGCCACTGCAGTGTGCACTTGTTAGAATAACAATTTTATCTCCAAACAGCAGCAACACAGACTGCCTGGAGTGGGAAAACTTTTCCGAGGAAGGGGAAGAACATGAAAACAATCTTAGAGTAAGTGTTGATTTCCCTTTCACGTACCGACAAAGACAACCCCACTGTTTTCCCGCCGAATCGCTACATACACAGCACGCATTCAGAGAAAGCAAATTCAGTTATTTTGTCTTAGGCAGTCGTCTGAGACATCAAACACCCCTCAGGGTTGTGGGATCACGAAATTGCCAGAGCTACGTTCACCCTGAGAGCAAAACTGACACGGACAGCCACAGGGGCATTCAAACAGCTAAGAAACAAATTTGTCTGTGTCGAAATGCCCAGACGTTGCCCTGTCGCTCTGACATCCAATGACCTACACGGGACCAAAGCCCCAGAGGGGGCGGCAGCTTTAACTTCCTGAATTCTAATTAGTGGCTTCTCGGCCTCTGGGTCTTGACTGAGAGGATTGGGTTTTTCAAAGTGCCCTTAAATTCTGCCTCATATTATAACTGAATGCGTCTTGCCCCCTAACTCTATTTCTTGTACAGTATGTCAGCAAGTTTAAGTGCAGGGAGAGGATATGAAATTATTGCTAAAATTCACTCTGGGGTTAGGAGGCATTTTAGTCAGAAGCCATGATTTACACTAACACACAGCGGTGTTGCTCTTTCACCACAGCCTCTTTTATCACAAACTGGGTACAGAAGGAAAAGTCTAAAAGTCCTGAAGTATAGTTTTTAGACAAATGGTCAGTGAAATGAGGTGCTTAACCTTCCTTAATAATGTTCACACACAGTTAAGTTATTTACAAGAGTGACAATATCATTCTATTACCGAACTCACACCTGTATATTTTCAGGACTCACAACCGTATTCTCGGAAATCCCTTGCTGTGTGAACGGAACTGGACTGGACAACTAGTTGTTTGTCACGCCATACAGTGTAAGAGAGCCGGTCTGCGATGGAAAACACGTCTGCCATGTGTTGCGAATTTCCGTGTGTGGTTTCGGAAACGACAGAGATTTGAGCGGTGTCATCTAAAGGTTTTAGATCCAGTCACTGTTCTTCACCGCAGCTGCTCCCATAAGTTTTCTGTTCAACGGGCAACTCAAATGATCCGGATAAAAAAAGATTCTGCTGGTTAATGAAAAATTGACCGATGAACTCGAGGCTCTATTGGACTTTTCAGTTTTATGGAGGTCGCCAATCGCCATCTTTCACATCACATTGGTCACTGTCGCTATCATTACTGGTAAGAGAATACAGGCTTGACTCCAGTTATATGTTCATACAGACAGTATTCGAGACTACTGTAGTTACTGTGCAAACTGAACATTTCGAGATTCACACTTGTAAGTAAATGCAGTTGTCAATCCCATAAACTGACAGTGTGAAAGTATGTGATTTGCAGTTTTTGCAAACCTGTTACCAACATTTGCTACTGTCTAAATTCAGTTTAAACCCTGATTTGTGTGGTTTCATTGTATTCTATTAGTGCACTTTAAATAACAATATTAACCCTTTAATTCCATGAATGTTTCGACAATTATTACATATTTGGGTCTTATCTAAAAACTCTTAAAAACTTTATTACCTTATGTTTTACTCTTTTGGAATGAGACATCTGTACCACCCACTCTGGGACATTTAAAATGATACTAAACACAATACTTAATGATAATCATTCACATTAAACCATATATATATTCTTATGTGAGTTTTGGGGATTTTCCCATGTGGGATGAGGAGGAGAAGTGTAGCACGAGGGGGAGTTCAAATGTTAATTTGCTTTGTTCTCTCAGAGAGTGAGAACACTATCCTCCAGTTTTTCCAGTCTTACAGGGTCTTTAGCGACCCGGATCTATAAGGATGGATCGCTACCTGTCATGATCATTTAAAACTCTCCTGATATTAGAGTAACAATTACACAAGAATAAAATAAAGCATATTTCGTTACCTTTTAAAGCTTGGAAGGGTTCAGTTTGTTCTTCTACTATGTTTTATAATGTCATCACTGTCATTATCAGAGCTCATTTCCCAAACTATAATTGTCAAGGTCTTCAAAATCAATATTTTGATCTCTGACAGCTTCTTCAGCAGATCCACCATCATGACAGTGACACTAATATTTGACATTCAGTACTTGCTCTGCAGGAAATCACTGAGCCATTTCATGTTTTGCTGATGATACTTCCTTTTCTTTTGTTTTCTGCCTGCGGTAACTATGAGTGAAACGTCACTTCATCATTGTGTATCAGACATGTGAATTGCACTTATTCAGTTTACAAAGATAAAATTATTAATAACAGGCATTTTGTTCTTGTTATTGTTTATAACAAATTGATTAAGGAATACTAAGAAGGTTGATGTCTAACTTTAAAAAAAATAAATGAGGAGGAAGCTAGTGAATGATGTTCCGGATCACTAAAGACCCGAGGTATGCGTTTAATGTTATACAAAATATTTATAAATGTTACAAAGGGGTAACATGACTGAAAATTGAGCCTAAAATAAGCACATTTTGACAAAATGTTGGTCAAACACATTTCTTCAAAACATGTAAAAACTACACCTAACCACGACCGTATGGAGGAACTTTGTTCTTCTTGGTTGACCACCCTCTAAGATACCCCGAGGCAGACATTTTAAAGCAACAGAGGTAATAATACAGCATCTCTACTCACTTTATGTCCCATCTCATTCTGCCCTGAGGGAATAGTCTGGCATTAAAAGCCACTGATGCTGCATATATTAGTAACGGAGAGGGGAACATGCCCATTCATATGCTGTGTTGATATTTAAACATATACTATAAATTATAGTGACACATTATGCTTTAAGGTATCTGGAGATTGTTCCGCCAAGAGCCATCCACTTAGAGAGGAAGATGCAATTTTACATGTAAAATGACGACACCAGTTCTTTCTGGTCCTGGATTCTGATTGGTCAGGATTTGCCAACGGAACATCTCGCTTATATAAAGTCAGCACACATTCAAGCACTGTTGATCTGTCTATATACTCTCTTCCGGGTGTCGGGCCATAATCCATCCTTGACATCTTGAAAACTGTTTACCATGCCATTTTTACTGTATATAGCTACTCTGAACCTCATGCCCTACAGCAAGGAATCTGACATAATTTAGCGACAGGTAAAGCGGTGAGTTCTCATGAATAGTAATAAGTGCGTACTTCTGCCCTGGCCTGTGAAAACCTCTTCAACTTCTTCTCTCCTATCCAGGAACGAGCGATACTGCACAAGCACCTGCCGGTGATGATAAAACAGCTCATCACCAGCCTCTTGTCTGGCTTGAGTGAGTGTGAGTCACCATTTTACGACAAAGTACGTTGAAAGAAGCTTCACCCGCAGTGCCTCCGGTGAAATGCTCAATCACACCTAATTTTACAAAAGCGGTAATACCACAAGCACTCCTGCTAATTGACCGTTTTGTCGTACATGATTTGGAACATTGTTGGGATGCTAAAAGCATCTTGTGCATGTGTTTGGGGTTTCCATGCTTTATCTTAAAGTAAGCTTGAGTAGAGAAGTGCCAGCGGTTAAAAAAATAGTATTAGTATTTCATCAAGGACAATGAAGACGCACAACATGATAATAATTAAATGGGTTTTAATTGAGAAACAGCCTAAAAAATGACAAGGAAAAAAATAACCCCACAAGAAATCAAGAAATCATCATTTTATGATGAAGAAAAATCTAGAAAAAATACGACTGTTTCAAAAAATCAAATTAACAATAAACAAATATTTCACAATTTTTACTGTTTGTACTGTATTTTTGATCAAATAAATGCAGCTTGGTGAGCATAAGAGACTTATTTTAAAAAAGTACTACAAAATCTTACTGTCCCCAATCTTAATTTTTAAAGGGGTCATATAATGCCATTTTTGTACAAGTTAATATAAATGTTTAGGGTCTAAATGAAAACTTTGTAATATACTTGTATTAAAAATTCTCATTAGCATTTTAAGAAAACACTAATTTTTCCTGGTCAAAATCAGCTCTGTTTTCAGCACGCCGTTTCAGTGCATATGCCTTTAAATAATAAACCCCGCCCCTCTATTCTGCGGGCGTTTAGACACAGCGCACGTGAAGTGTTGCCTTGACAACAGTTGAGGGTATATTTTGGAGAAATTAAACTTAAAAATTAAGATTGGGGTCAGTAAGATTTTGTACATTTTTTTAAATAAGTCTCTCATGCTCACCAAGCTGCATTTATTTGATCAAAAATACAGTACAAACAGTAAAATTGTGAAATATTTGTTTCTATTTTAATATTTTTAAACTAATTTATTCCTGTGATCAAAGCTGAATCTTCAGCATCATTACTCCAGTCTTCAGTGTCACATGATCCTTCAGAAATCATTCTAATATGCTGATTTGATGCTCAATATTTTTTTTTATATTATTATCATCAATGTTGCAAACAGTGCAAAACAATTTTTGTGGAAGGACTTTTTGATTGATTGAAAGTTCAAAAGAACAACTTTTACTTTTCGTAAAATTATAAATGTCTGTAATGTCCCTTTTGATTCATTTAATGTATACTTGCTGACTCTTACTGACCATTCCAGTGTATTTTTGGCCATAGTGTGATTCAAACATCTGGCAGCATTTCCATCCACAAATCTAAGAGTGCTGACAACCAGTAGATCTCAACAAAACCACATGGTGTTCACAACTGAGGAACAAAGCAAACATTAAAATGTGAGAATTCAGAGAACACTAGCTACACACACACACACACACAAACACAGAGTTTCTGTACAACAGACAGGATGTAGGTCATGTTTGGCCAAAGGCTGCGTTGGAAGGGTTGATGTGCTCATTTGTGCTGGGCGCAGATAGTCTTGTCATGTTTCATCCACCCTTCCCATGAGACAGGCTAACAAAACATTGGGACTCGGAGAGGCAGGACCGGCAAAAAGCAAGCGTTCCGTGAAGGTTATCAACCGCCCCGCAAGATTCCTGATCCACTTTGAGCTCTATATCCTTGCCGGGCTTGCATTTCTGTCCATACTAGTGGAGACACTATAAATTTGGCTGAAGCTACTTGGCAGTGATTGTACACTATGACGATACAGCCAATACACCTGACGACTGCAAATTGTGGTAGTTCTATACTAATTTGTGTGGTTGTGGGCTGGTGGTTGAAAGGTTGTAGGTTTGAATGCCAGAACAGGTGATTCATGAGTTTGTACCAAATGCAGTGTGACTGTGGTCAAGGTGCACTTAAGACTTTATAACACTCTGTAGAAAATGATTTTTCAAAGTTGTAATCACTGGAGTAGGGTTTTACAAGAAAATGCTATTTCATTTATTTATTTATTTTTACATTTCACAATTAATTTAATGTGTTACTTGACTTTCACTGGAAAAAAATGCTTAGTTAAAATGAGCTAAAGCAACACAATTGCTGTGCATTTTGCACTAACTTAATTTGATTGGGTGCAATCCACTTATATGTAAAATTGAAGTTTACTTAATCCGTTTGTGTTGGGATTACATGAATGATTTGAGTTGCATTAACTGAAACTGGGCGGTGCTTGTTGTTTATTGTTTATAAAAATAGATTATAGCCTACACAAAACATTTTTTTTCTTTTTTTTAGTCCATTATGGTTATGCAATGAGAAAGTCCTAAATTTCTATTAAATTGCTGATTTGATTTGGGGTAGCAAATATGATGCAGAATTGCAATTCGATTTGGAATTTAAGGAAGTAAAATTAACATATAAATTGAAATCAAGACATGCTTTGAATGTTGAATAGCTTTGTTTGAAAAAAAAAGAAAAGAAAGATGAAATGCAAATCCCAACATCAGAATTCAGTCGAATTTCATGTGGTCGAAACTGGATTTCTGTATAGAAATAAATCAATACAATTTATCAGAATGATTTCTGAAGGAAATGTGACACTGAAGGACTCGAGTAATGAGACTACAAAATTCACCTTTGCCATCACAGGAATAAACTACATTTTAAAATATGTTAACATTTTAAACAGGTTTTTTTAAACAGTAATAATATTTCACATTATTACCATTTATACTGTATTTTTGTTCAAATAAATGCATCCTTGGTACGCTATTAAGACTTGTTTCAAAACATTTAAAAAATGTTAATGATTCCAAACTTTTAACTGGTAGTGTAAATATATTTTAAGCAAAACAAATAATTGTCTTCACTGCTCAGATTAGAAACAACAATTTGTTGAACAAAACAACTGTCTGAACAGTCTTTTCCTTTATGTTTGAGGCCTAAGAATACAGTATTGGCTTCTTTTGAAATTATCATACCATACAGAAAGATTATATTAACTTGCAACTAAATAGACAAGACAACACAACATGCACTTAAAGCAAAACCCATATGCTAGCCTGCGGATGGGAGACAATCATCTAAAGTGGATGTGAATCTGCAATGAAGCCCTGACTCTTGGTGACAGTCCACATGTGTTCTCCACCAAGTCGCATTGGTTTGAAGGTAACAAGTTAACTCAACCAGACGTTAAAGCTGTACAATAGTCAGCATGTTTTGATCCGACAAAACTCGACGATGTGTCTGTTGCCGTCTCTCGGTGCGGTGTGAATTGGCCTATAAAAATTCGAAAAACCTTTGCAGAATGTTCATGCTGCCATTTTCCCATACAATAAACATTAAAAGTGACTTCTTTAAATGACTTTTTTTGTTGTTATGTCAAGAATCAAATATTCACCGGGTTGGAAAAGCTAGTAAAATGCTTTTAAACTACACCTTTTCAGTAACAGCAAAGGTTTCCCTTTCACAGAACCTCATGATGAATATATCTGCGCATCCCATGATCCTTTGTGACACATCACCTTGTCAGCGGATAAAACAATCAACTGTTTATAAAATTACCCCTTTCTGAAATCCATCATTGATCATTTTCCGCCTTCAGTCACAAAGATGAAATCATCCCGCGACAGATGTTTACTTTAGATAGCAGATCTATTGAAACTCAAACAGCGCAATGAAGTCTCATGAATAAAAGAAAGCGTAATAACACAAAAAAAATTGAGCAGGTAAAGAATAGGTGAGTGAATGATCACAGAGTTGAAATGGATACCATCAGTCAGAGCAAATCTTAATATTTACATGGCTGTCATCTTCTCCTCTGTATGACTTACAATGCCAGTAACTCTTACACTGTTGCCTTCATCTGAAAAATAAGCCACTTTTGACGATGTGTTTAAAGTTGCATTTGTTCTTGTCACTGATTGATTTCTAAAACTCTATTTTATAAGGCTTGAAAGCTTCGGTTTCATATTCTTTTTACTTGTATGGAAAAGCGTGAATGGCACATTTGTCAAAACATCTCATTTTGTGTTCCACAAATAAATAAATAAATCATAGGCTACAAGTTTTAAATAAAACAAGAATGAATCAATTATGCCAGACTTTTTCTTTTTGGATATAATATTTCTTTAAAAAAAGGTTTAAGAACAAAAGCATTCACAGTTCTCTATTAGCTTGGCAAAATAATATTTTAGCTTAGCAAACTGTAGCTGACTAAACTAAGCCTTGCTTATTATCATACAATGTTGCAATGTTGTAGCCCTTGATTCACCTAAGGAATTATGCAATAATTCATGCATAATAATTTTTGTGGGTGGTAATAGTGCAGCGCTTAGTGAAGCGTTAGTGTTTAGTGCAGTGTTGTTTTTGTTAACTAAGGGGCAGTTTTCACAACATAATTTTCAACTAAAAACCGAAAACTTATGTGTTTTTGCCGTTCATTGACTTGACAATGGCGTTTTTGGGGGCCTGAAAAGGCAAGTTTTTGAAAACGTTATTTTCTGTTTAAATTACAAAAACACAAATTTGTAAACGGTGACGTCATGCACATGCATATTACGTGTTCAGTCGTGTACTGTTTCCTTACAAAGTGATATCGCCAACTACTGGCCTGGCATGAACAATACAGCGTTTTTAATTGTTTTCGCACATCCGTGTAAACAGGGATCATTTTGTAATTTTGTGTCTGTATGCGAAAACCGCAAAGGAAATAATTTTCCGCTTTTAGTACATCTTTGTTGTGTAAACGTACCCTAAAACTAAAAATATTTTAAAAAATCATCTGGAATTAAAATAAAGCTGAAATAAAATAAAATATAAATATAAGTTGATAATTGAAATAACTGAAATAAGTTTAAGTAAAAAATTGCTAAAACTGAAATAAAAAATCGTTTAACGTTAAACAAAACAAAAACAACACGCATAACAAAATGACTAAAACTTAATTAAAATGAAAATATACAAATAAAAATCGTCCGAATCAGTTTTTGAACCAGTTCACTGGACTTGTAAAATCAAACATCTCAAGAGAGTTTGCTATAGCTTGATTATTTGTAAAAAGCAATACAACGTTACAACAACAAAAAAAAGCTCCACCGTTTAGAAAACAACTGAGCTATTGTCTAGCTACTGAGAAATGTAGTAAATCTAGTACAGTCACTTCTGACAAGGACTCTTCTAACCTGTGATGTTTTTAAAAATTAATCAAGGCAAGCTTTTTCCTGAGCTTTAAACTCAGAAACCTCACTACAGGGATCGCTCTCACCACTCATTTCATATTCCACAAAAGACCACAACCCAAAAAAAAAACACAAAAAAAATACAATGACATTTCTCTGCTCTACTGACACATCCTGTCAGAATTAAACTCCCATGATTCCAAGCTCACTGAACTAAAAAGGCAATGGTTTCTCTCCCTTTATGACCTTCAAATAAAATCAGTTAGACAGTTTGGGTAAGAATAATAACATAACAAATATATACTGTAATACATTTATTTAATAAAAAAGCCATTAAAAAAAGTTCGCAAATACAAAGTATTTTTCGTCAATAATGCAGCATTATGGCTAATGAAAGCATACCTAAAATATTATAATAATAATATAAATAATAATAACAATTTATTGTTATTATTTCAACAGGGTAATTTCCCAAATATATTGGATATAAGGATATCGTTTTCATCCGGTGACTGAAATACAGCAGGAGTTTTTATTTGGTGACTGAGAGCGTGTCGTCCACAGTCTCATTAAAGAAGATGAATGAATGATTGCCGACATGGTGCAGCGTTGAACAGTGGGGGGAACTTTCACGTGGACACACTTGTTTGCATGTGTTTGTGTGTGCTATGATTTCCCTCAACATCTGTCAGGCCCGAATCGAAATGAGAGAGGAAAGATCCAGGACAGTCTTTTTCGTTGCGTACTCCCTCAAGGCAAAAATGACATTCACAGCATGCCAGGTGGACTAATCATGAAGAAAAGCATCTCTTTTCCACACACTTCCTTTTAGCTTAACTGAGAGTAGACTCTCACATTGGCAAAGTCACACTAGTCCTCAGCAGAGTCTCTCCAAGAAGTGAGAGTGTGAAAATTCAAACACTCACTGACATAATGCGATCTGAAATATGTGTGACATTTACAGTGTTTTGAATAAGTGTTCCACATTTGAGTTTCCTGTGACGAAATAACAACTAAATGAAGATTGTAACATTTGCTAAAGCAAGTTTGAGTGGTGCTTGACTGTGCAAAATGCACCGCCACGATGTGACAGCCCTTTCACCAAACAATTTGAGTTAGGATTCATGTCTGAAACTCAACCTGCAAAATATATGCCAAAGTTTGCTTCTTTCAAGTTTTAAAGAAGTTTGAAAGTAAAGAAAATAAGCATTATAAAGCAGTATAAACTGTGATTTCCACCACAAAGGTTAAGTATTTTACTTACTATTTTACTGCCTAACTTAAATGTAAATAAAGTATTTTGTGTGCCACAAGCATCACCAAACAGAATTGCAAGAACAATAACAAACACACAGCCATTGGTCAGACAAACAGATAGCCCCACCTCCAAACTCACACCATTGGCTGAGCCACTGTTGCTATGTCAGGCTGGGCAGGATAAAACAATTGGCAGAGTGCCAGTGTTTAACCAACAAATAAAAAAAGGCAACCACTTTATCTTTAAATTGGTAGAGCCATCAATAAAATACAGTTATTTAAAAATAATAGGTAAGGCGTATTGGTCATAAAGCAGGACCAGGAGAACGTTAAGCTTTATTTCGTTCTGGTGTGTGTAAAACTTGCTTTCAGTGAAGAAATCCTCGCAGCCACATTAGCTTCTTATTATATTAAGCTATAAAATATTTATCAGATTTTTCTTTAACAAATCCCCAATGTGTTTCAAATTGATACCAGGGGATATCTTGAGTTGTATCTAAAGCTGCGCAAACTGGCAAGGAAAAAAAAACCTTAAAAACAACACAGGATTTCATGACTCATGCGTAAAGTATACATTATAGATCTGTTGGGGATAAAAGCTAATATCTTTAATGCGCTTATTTACTTATTGGCGTACATCAGGATAACATACAGAAGTCCTCCATGATTCATCTTTTGCTGATTCGATAATTTTCTCTATTAAAAACTCAGACGTCACCTTTAGATTTGGCTATATAAAGAAAGTCTCATTTACAGAGATAACCTTGAGCTTTATATGCTAATTAACAAGCTAGTTAGAGGAGACACATACAATTAACAAGCAAAAAAAAAATGTGTTTGTTTCCATGTTAATATCAGTGTATAAGGGTGTATTCCCAACGATGGGCACATTTGGTAGCCTGGTCCCACCAGACTCTCGTACATTTCATTTGTACAGAGAGTCTGGCCTCGCTCCATTGACAAGCGTTAACTTCCTTAGATGGTACTCTGTTGAAGTTTAAAACTATTGGATCTGCCCAGAGCCACTCTGGATCTGCCAAAACCAATCGCTAACGTTTGGTCGTGACATATGACGACTCAAACTACCAACAGATTTCAACCACATCTCATTTTCATAGTACTTTATGTAACATACACAAACAAAATTAAAATAATATTTACCAAGTTTGCAAAATTTGACAAGCTACATTATAAATAAAAAGGATAGTAGAAGTATAAGCAAAAATATAAAGATATGGTAGCAAATTTTGACTTCATATCAAAATATAAATTTTAATAAAAAAATTCCCAGGACATAAAAGTGCCAGTAGTTGAAGAAGCATATATTTATGCATGAGCACATACCTCTCTCTTTCACTGCATATCCAAGTGTCTTTCTCTAATCAAATATGTGTGTATGACTTGTTCTCTCTCTGTCTATCGGCCTGTCTCTTTCTACATGTACTCTGGCATAATATTAATTTAGGAGGCTTGAGGCTATACGGCCAACAAATCACTGAGGTAGAGAGGTGTGGTCAGTAATAAAAAAAAGGCTTTTAAAAAGCAGTTTTGACTCAAGTAAATATCCTCCAGAACAATTTGGGGGAGTTTTATAGGCTGACTTATCAAAACTTCATGACAATTGATGTGCCTAATTGATAAATAATACTCATTTTGGTACATAACTGTTTAATCTGTCTGCTAAAGTATTGAATCTTAGCAGTACTCGGCATGGGAAGGGCCGGCTGCTGTTTATTGAAAGGTTTTATACTAACAACGAGCTACTTTAAACTACTTTAAACTAACAGGTAAAACTAAATAAAGAAGAACTAAAACAACCACTTATTTATCTCTCTTACACTCTCTTTCATTTTTACCTTGAACTTATGTCATGCTAATCTTAATCTTTTTAATCTTAATTCACCCACTTTCTTACTGCCTGCTCTCATTTTTCCACTCTTTCTTTTCTTTACCTACACTCAATCACTCGGTTTAGGGAGGAGAGGTATTTTTGTTGACACTTCGAGGTAAAAGCGCCTGTAGTGGCATCTTCAGTTGAGGGCTCTTTTTGTACCATCTCTGAGGGGAACACAACAAGTGTGACAGAAAACTCGAGGAGATGCTTCAAGGCTTCAATGCTTCTTGGCGTCAATCTCTTCAAGAGAGATTTGTATCTACCCATACTGAGCTTTATCTTGCAAAGGTTTTCACATAAAACTTGGGTGAACTTTATCTCCCCCTTCAAACTAGATTGCTCTTTCATGGACGGTAGAGCGTGAAGGTGAAATCGGAGGCAGGGAGACTTATCGTCCATGGACTAAATGGATTCAGAGAGGAAAGATCCACTTGACTATGATGAACTCAAAGAGAAGTCAAATATCTATATGGAATCGCAGATGATTTTGGATCTTGAGTATGTCAAGAAAATCTTAGGAGGCTGCCAAAACCCAAGGTATATAGGGTCTATTAAAACAACACGATTAGCATTTTGCATATATTTCACGTTTTGTTAGTTTACATGCTTAGCAAGGCGCTAAAGTTCATCTTTAGCAGTTTAGCAAAACCACTTATGTAAAACACAAGTTGGAAAGCAAGTTAAAGTGAAATAGTCCTTGGAACCCAGAAAATGCATTAAATAGCATTTAAAAGCAATTTTACTTCCGTAATGCGATATCACAGAGTAAAACAAGTAATTGAACCAGGAAAAAAAATACACAAAATATATATATATATATATTACCGCTTGGATTGTAAAATGTGGCTTATGAGTAGATGAGAAGATGAGTATCCCCCCAAAATGTAAGCAAATTTGCTAGCCTTCAGATTGTTTTCCTTCAGAAGTACAGTACATATATGCAAACTGCAGCAACTGAGGTTTTAAGAAGAACGGGAATGATAACAGCTAGATAGCTCTCTTCAGGTATTGTGAGTTTGCCAATAAAATACATAAATAGCTATTTGGCCATCGGTTAACATGATCAAACAGTCCACTAGGCCAAGGCAATGTCACTGGAAAAGGAAAGTCACTTTAGAGGCAGACAGAGTTTGCACATTTTGAAGAAAGATTATAAACTTTGTTTTCTTCGAAATAATGTGAACCAATGAATCGTTTACATGACTAGGATTGTACTAAGAAAGTAAACTGGAAAGGAACTTTGATTTCATGTTGACAACTGGATCAGGCCAACATTCCAGTTAGCGTGTAAAAAGTTAGCATGTGAGAACAAAAAGCAGTGAACCATAAAAAAGAAAACAGGCCAGATTTCTTGCTAAGTTCTAGTGCAGTGCTGAGTCCTGCTTTCATTGTGCCAGCATGATTTATACCTTGCTCAAAGCATCCGTGCCCGAGAAGGGCAGCCATTTTCCTTCAGCATCCCAGAAGAGTGGCAGTGCAACACCCTAGGTGAAGGAGCAATGGGCCTTCTTGCTCACATTTTGGCACTTGACATTTCAAACTGAGTTTGTTTTTTTACACCCCTCGTACTCCAGTATGCATTATTCAAAATCTTTCTTTTTCCATACCTCCTCCATACTTGTTCTTGCTTTCTGTTCCCCTCCTGTTGTTTTAATCGGCAGGTGTTGACATTTCAAAGTGCCACTCCAGGGTGTACCGTCGCACATGTCATGTGACAATCGGGCATCCACTTTTTTCTTTTTCTATGTTATTTTTTTACCCTGCTTTCTTTTAGCCTTCTATCTGACTCTGTGCTACAGAATCATTCACCTTCTTGGTTAGCTATAGTTTTTTGGCACTTCTTGTCAACTCTGCTAGGGTTACCTGGAGATTCAGTTCGCAGTATCAGATGTCAGGAACGAGATAAACTTCAAAAAAATGTGTTCAGTAGCTTGGGCCTCCATTTCATCTATTGTGCTGGGATGGTGTAGGAAACGGATCGAGAGTTACCCTGCTGCTCTCAAAGCAGAACACTGACGGACTAAAGGCACAGACAAAATCAAGAGGAAAGAGAAAGATTGCTAAACACTAGTGACATGAGGTAGGCTAAATGGCAGGGTATCAATGATGATTCAAAGTTAAAACAAAGAATTGCTTAAAATAATTACTTCATTGGTGATAATCCAACAGATTCCAACCAGTCCTTAAAATTCTTTCACATATATTTAAAGGGGTCATATAATGCCATTTTTGTACAAGCTAATATGGTTCTTTAGGGTCTAAATTAAAAGTTTGTAATATACTTTAATTAAAAAATTTCATTAGTATTGTAAGAAAACACTTATTTTACCTGGTCAAAAACAGCTCTGTTTTCAGCACGCCGTTTCAGTGCATATGACTTTAAATGATCATGAGCTTTGCTCACCCCGCCTCTCTGTTCTGTGCGTACACCATTTGTAACACAATAACACAATAACCATAACGCATTGTTCAGTATAAACGTGGGATTATGAATTATATTGAGCACGTCATACATAGAAAACATGCCGTAATGTACCCTGAGTGTAAACCTTAGACGCATTCATTGTGAAGCGTGCATCTAGCGATTTGCAAAGATTAATATATTAATATAAAGTTTAATAAAACGTTACACTCACTTCTGTTCTTCTGGAGATTCAGCAGGAACACGAATATCTGGTACCGATCCTTTTTTCATGAGCAGCTTCTTAGCAAATCCAGCTTTATACTGATCCTCGTTTATAAAGCAGTCTGGTGTGTGAAATGATTCGCGCAAACATGAGAGCATTGACGTTGCTCGTGGGGAATATTCCCTTCAAAAACAAACTCAGCCACTGCGTCTTCAGCGGTTCGGATTTAGGAACATTAAAATGACTGCTGTGTTCGTTATTACACCCAAGAACAGAACACCACAATCGCTTAGACGCCATTCTGCTCATAGACAGTGCTCCAGCATATCAACAATGACCGCGCCGGTCCGCGCCGTGCAGACTATGATTGACAGCTCCCTCATGAGCGAGGGCGGGTCTGTGTTGAAATGCTCCAGTCAATCAACAATCGTGGGAGGGGCGTGCGAGCTTGTGACGTCACAGGCTCGAACGGTTCGATTTGAGGCAGGGGAAAACATATAAGGAGATTAAAACAAAACCACTGGATGGATTTTTATCATTATATGATGGTTGTGTACAGACACTGCCAACACACATTTCAGTACAATCAACTTGTAAAAGTGCATGTACCATTATATGACCCCTTTAAGTCAATTTGGGCTGAATTTTTTTTTTTTGCCCTTTGATCCTTGACTCTACTTCCCTTGACCTTCTGTTCTGTCCCTCAGCTTCTCCATAGTAGCTGCTTAAACAATATCTTGGTCAGCCATCTTAATGCAATCTTTAAAGCATCCTGCTTGCGTCATGCAGCTAAACACAATAATGTAATCTAATCCTTATAAATCTGTGGATTTCAGTTCATCAAGAATGAAAATGACAGATAATATTTCATGCATATTATTTCTCTATTATATCCAAGTCTTAGATTTTATAGAGCTGGTATTATCTGCTTAAAAGAGCAGGATCATCTTATTAGGCCCCTGGTAGATTGTTTTTTTCATTGAAGACCACATAATGGGCCTTAATACTCAAATCTGGAACCATGTATAAGACATTCATCTAAATCTGAGCAATATACCATAGCCAAAGGGACATCACTAAGCACAAACAGTACATGTGGGAAACTGTATTTCACTTGGCAGATACATGGTTTTCATGAGAAACTAAACAGGGCCTTTCTATGTTTAGCGTAACTTCTCCTATGTTGTTACTTTATTGTCCTACATTCTCATCTTGATGTAATGCACATGTAATGGGCTTTCCTAGTGAGCTTTTCTTGGCTCCTTAAAGCATGTTGGCATTTCAGAATCTCTTTTAATTAAAACTGCCGTCATCAAATAGAAAATCAATAAAAATTAATGCTGAGATGTGGAGGTGTTCTTAATAAAAGTGAATTAATAAATTTAATTAACAATATGCTCCTCGTAGTTTCCTGATTACCCAAAGATTTTTATTCTCTTGTAACATCCAGAATTTGTCATGTATGGCAAGTAACATACTAGAATAGAAAGGAAAAGAGAGAGGAGAAAGAAAAGGAGGAAGAAAAGAAAAGAAAACCACAAGTCAGCAAAAATCTCATGGCAGAAAAAATAATTATTTGTAATCTTTCTTTCTTATAGGATCTCTTGACGGCCCTATAAATAACAAAAAAGGCTGGTCACTGGGAGTTGGATGAGAGTAATAAAAAGATTGGCAACCTCAGGGAAATTTAGAGACGATGCCAAAAACGTGAAGTGCCCTACCACCACAAGTATTTTGTCGCAAAAGTTCCTGGGAACCTGCCATCCTAGCTCTCACTAAGGCTAAATTTACCACAAATAGGACGTATCACTGTTTAATGTCTAAAGCAGTTTCCAAGAAAGCAAGAAGAATAAGCCCTTGATGTAGGACACTGTAATGACAGGCTAATGTGATATTCCCATGCCTCTATATGCTGTCATTAAACAGCTAGAGTGTATAAAGCAGCAGCTGCCAGGCCTTTCGTAGTTGAACAAAATGGTGAATTAAAAAAACAAACAAGTAATCATGCACAGAAACCTGTGTACCTAAGTAGGAAAGTAATTCACAATGCTTCAATCGGTCTTAAACACAAATAATGTTCAGTACGAGTTTGGTTAAATCCACAAATGTTGGTGTAATACATGTATAAAACCTACAGATGAGGGCAATTAAAAGTTATTGGGAGGTTTAATATTTGTTTTTACACTAAGAAAATTCAGCCATATACACCAGAGATTTAGCAAAGCTAGTAGACTAACGGACAAACTTGTACAGTAGAAAATGGCTAACACTAGCAAGGCTGTTGATCCATATCGTTGATGAGAGTTGCCAATTTCTAGTACCTTAAGCAACTGTTAGCGAGGCAAAAAAAAAAAAAATAGAGCAGGGTTCACCTTGAGCAACAACAACCAACGGAAACAGTTGGATAAAGCAGACAAGTAGGAAAGCCTACAAGTGCAGACACTCGACAAGCTCCAGCGGTTTAATTGCTGTCAGTGTGAACGTGGCTTCACCCCTACACTTTTCTCCAATGCTTCAGTTGTGACGTCTACTGCTTGAGCTAGTACTTTCACTGTTCATATATACTGTAGGGCCCAACGGGACTCCACTGACCTAAGTGGTTTCAGTCTGCTAGTCTAAAGAACATGTGTATGGTCTACTGTACTGGAAAATGAAAGGCTTGAAAAAGAGTTGTGTTTTTCATTCACAGGCAATATGACAATAATGGAAGCACGCTGGGCTGACGACATCTCAAGTCCTTGTACATGTCTCCTTTTTATTCTAAGTCATTATGCTGCAGTCTTGTCCTCAACCTATGAGTCACCAAAAGCTTCATTTCTCTTTTTCACAGCAGGTTGTAGTCTATGTTTTCATTTACTTTCTACTCCTCTCTTTCTTTCTCATTTTATGTCTCACCTTTGAATCATGACCTCCAAATCCTGGTGAGTGACTCAGGTTTAACACGAGCTCTGGGCCATGTCGGCATGGCTCAATCACTCTGTGTCATTCGAGAGGACGGATGAGAGCGGGGCTGTGAGTCAGACCCCGTTGAGCACCATTCACCTCTGCCTGACGTACCTTTTCGAGCATCCTACCACGGTACCAGTCACTTGCCTATCCTAGGGTCCTCTCTCTAAATCACTCACTGTGCCGTCTATAAAACGAAGCACACAGCATGAGGTTTTCATGAACTGGGGTGATAACATCCTTCAGACTTAATCACCACTCTTGGGGAACCCCAGAGTGATACTCGCATCAGGGAGGCAGCAGAGGCAAGTGAAATAAGAGAGAGAAAGTTACATGAAGGATGTCATTGATGTCACTGATGTCAAGGAAATGGGGGATACCTGGGGAAGTTTGTTATGAAGGAACTGAGTAGTAAGGGAGTAGGTCATCTTCCCAAAAGGGAACACAAATCATCCCTTGCAATCAGCAGATGGCCGAAAGTAAGAAGTTGAACCGTAGCATGCTGGGAGACGGAGTATTGTCTAATAGTCCCTAACAGCAATTGCAATACACATGTCTTAGTGCTGAGATGAAGTGACCCACCTTTGCTTGTATCAGTGCTATCCCTGTGCCTTCAATACAACTGCGCCCTAGATTTGGGAAAACGTGCCAAGATGTTGGGCTGATGTGCCCCTTACCGTCCCTTAGGCTGGGGCGACTGGGAGACACCCTAACTGGACCAAACCCTTCTGCACATCTTCGACCCTTTATAATACCGAAGCACCTTACGGAAACTATTTCCCTTGCTGACATCCGACTTGGAGATTTATTTTGTGTCTCCGCTTACCCTCTTTTTTGACCGTTTTTATTGCTCTCCATGTTCCTCTGTTCTACTCCCTCCTCTACATGTCAATGCCAAGGTGGTAAGGTTAGGCCCTGCTGGTAGAAATTTCATTTCATAGAACATACCATTATTATTATTACAGTCTCTGGTACACTGTACCTTTAGTGGTACAACAGCTTGTCACTAGGGCAGTGAACTTAAAGAGACAACTTTGTGACTTATTTACCTCTAAACAGCTAATACAGTAGATATTACAGAATATAATATGGGTGCCCAATCATGTTCTTGCGCCTTCCTGCAAAGCTAAGCTCCAACCCTAATCAAATACTCCTTAACCTGATCATTTAAGCTCCTCAGTAACACTTGATAATTACAGACAGGTGTTTTGAAGCAGGGTTTGAACTGAACTCTGCAGGAGGGTAGATCTCAAATAACAGGATTGGGCACCCCTGGTGTATAGTATACTTTTACCAGTGCACAAGAGCTCTTAAAAGAGTGAAATGGACTTCTATTCACGCAACAGCTCAGGACAGTCAATAGCAAAGAGACTTGGCTTGAGACTGTGCGTGTGAAAATAAGTGCCATTAAGATAAATGGGAATGCAAACATCTTTCTCTAGTTATTATAGGCCTTCTTGCTTTGTACCTTACCACTCAACAAATTACAAATTAAGCTGGAGATTGATGGCCTGAGGTAAAGTACCTGTCTTATTTACATGTATTTGGCTCAAGGGTGACACGTCACCTGTGGAGTCGGCTCCTAACGGATTCAGTCACAAATCTTTCCGCTGTGCTACAGGATCCCACAATGCCGTATAATAATACATATCTTGCTCTCGGCCGCCTTCAATTTTCCAGTAAGTAACACTCTTCCACAAAACAGATGAGACCCAAGAAACGCCTTTTTCTAATAATGTGGAAATGTCTGTAGTCCAGATGGTAAAATGTTTTGTCTGGCAATGATTTCCAGCCTATGTTAGGTTATATTTCATAAATGGACGTATCATGGCTTTTCTTACCAGCTTTACTTGTGTTTGTTTTATAGCTAAAGCAACCATGGCAGAAACCATGGCAGATTTAATTCAAATCCCTATTTCTTCCAATTTCGTGGAATATTACCAATATAGTTAGTGCATTCAATTTCACTCCCACAGTGGGATAAGGGCACACATTTTTGTACTGGGTATTTCTTATGTGGCATGCAAACTTGCATCACCCTTATGATAATGATTGTTATTTGACTTGAGAATTGGTGATGCCCTTTACAGCTATTTTGAAAACCTCTGACCATACTGCTCCATAGGGCTTTGATTATGAGGCATGTCTTAACCGAACCAGGAAAAAAAAAAAACTCCGCACTCAATTGGATAGACCTACAACCAATCAGAGAAACGCAGTAGGCTAAGTGTTTTTTTTAATGAGCTACGCAAATTGTCAACAGACCTGAACTGCACGCACGCTGGAAGAAGTAGTAAAATAATGAGTGTGGCTTCTTTTACTTGGTCCTCCATGAGTGCGACCAAAGGAGAAACCACAACGACCACAGGGTTTTCATTGCGTCCCATCTTCTTAGCGACCATCGGAGCCAGCTGATAAAATAAACTTTTGCCGAATCCCGTAGGAAGGACGGCAAACACATCTTTCCGATCGACAAATGCCTTGATTGCAGTTCTCTGTTCGTCTTTTAAAATGAATGCGCTGTTGATTTCTTTTACAACAGAATAGCAGAATCTATACATCTCAATTCTCCAGCTTGAGTCACCTTTGAGGGAAACCAGATCAACCCAAGCGCTCTTTGATAACGTGATGATTACGTAACTGCAGATCATCTGTCCTTCATCGTATAAAGCCCGCCCTGGAAATTTGATTGGCCCGACTGATTCTGAACCGATCATAATTACTCCTCAATGGATCGAGTCCAGACCGAACTTCCCGACAAAAAAATGTTGTGGGCAGGGTTCGGGCTGGCATCCAGGCTACCAGAAGGCTACACTAGGCTAATCAACACTTCGTACAACCTTAGTCCCTGAGCAAGCAACTTCTCTTGCAACTTTACTTGATACCTGTAAGGCACCTTTTTAAGCCTTGATGTCCCATTTGAAGTTCAAAAATGGTCATCACTGGGAGCTTCAAGCATAACATGCTCTCAAAACAACCTTCATTTCTAATGCTCTCCTGTCAATGGTGGGTAAGCTTATGCTAGTCTTGAACCTCACCAAAGTAGGTCACTGTTTCGAACTAATTATTTTCGAGCGCTGATTGATTGTCCATGGTGCATCATCTGTCAGAACCCATGCCAGGTGCCTCTGTCCCCCTTTGAGTCTCAGTGCCACTTCAGAAACAGCAGGGTGTTTTGCTCTGATTTAGAGTACGCTCGAATCTGGGGGTTTTGTCAAATAAGTCTCAGCATGGGGTGCAACAATGGTCAAAACCGTCGCAAACAAAACTGTTTGACTTTGTAGTCAGCCATTACTAAACTTTCTGCACGACTTTCATCTTTCAAAGTTTTCCTATGTTCCCAAATTTGTTTGCCTCATAACTTCTGATCTGACCTTCATCTCACTGCGTCACGGTTTTCCGCAACCTTCATAAACAACCCCCGCTAAAATGACTGACAATTTTTTATCTCACAGCAAAAAAATACAAAAAAACTTCCATAATGTGCATATTAACGATACTCAAAGGATGCAGTGGCACAGATTAGAAAGATGGAGTAGTTTCTATGTATTCTAATGTGATTCACCATTGAATTGCTCTGATGCACAACACACTCCTAGTGTGAGATCTTAAAAACTGCCAGCAGCACATATCATCAATTCTAAGATGGATCCTTACAGTGCCCTTAATGTTTATAAATGGAATAAACAGCAGGCTACGGGCAGGGGGAAAAAAGATTTGTTGCAATATCGCAAGGCATAAAACAACTTGCAATGATGCTGAATCTCAAGTTTCCTTTTAAATTGTCTCAAGGTGACAAAACCTTATATTCATCTCCATACACTGACTATATTCATTCAGAACACACTCAGTGACTGTCAGGCTCATATCTGAAAGAGGAATCAATGGGATTTCCTTGCTGCTGTTGTTGTTGCTGATGTCAGCAGGAAGCGGATGAGAATAGCTGAGTGATTCACATATCTCCTTACAAACTCAGAGGGGGACTATCAGCACCCGAATTAACAACATTAGGTCATCGCTAGTTCTGTGAGGCAGATATGGCTGCAGACAAGCCTGACAGATGGAAAGGAGGGTATGTAGTGATAAACGCCACTAGGTGCTAGGAGCTAGATGTTAAAATTGTCATGAGAGGAAATGAGATTGCAAGAAGCAATAGAGTGCAAAAAAGGTGGCAATTAGTGTTGGATATGATATATATATATATATATATATATATATATATATATATACATACTATATATATACATACTGTGTATATATATATATATAGTATATATATTCACAACATATTGATGATGATTTTAATTCAGCGTTTATTTGGTCATTGGTTCTGATTTAAACTTCAGTAGCAAAAATGTCTGTTTTTTGATACATTTGATTAATTTCTGTGAATCATTTCAAACTCATTCAATGGCATCATCACTCAAAAAATGTCACCTGTCTCTGAATGAATTATCAATATATTTAGATGTTTAATTAACATTTGTGTGCATGTAAATGAAAAAAATTATAATATTGGTATTTACCAAATGGTAAATGGTATAGGCCTATTATTATTGCTATATCACCCAGTCCTGACAATTAACATTTAATTTACACTAATTTGGTGATTTAAGTATTATTTAAGAGTGCATTCATTAAACGGTCAATAAAGTCATCACAATGAAAAAAATGTAAACACTTTCGCTAACAACCCCCAGCATAGCTAAAAGTAAATTGTGCAAAGCCCATTTGAAATCAATATAGCAATAAAGCTACAGTATATAGCAAAATCAAGTTGTGAGTAAAATGTGATTACCTTGAGCTCACAGTGATTGGCTGGTACCCTTCTCTCATTTGCATAATGCTCAGCATTTCCTAACATCATGATGCTCTGTAGTTCTGCTCTGCTGTCAATCCTAGTGCACCTTGGCTCCCATAGAGAATGAACTGGAAATCTTTGCTCATGGTCCGCTCACTGCATGAATGGACAAGTATAGTACCAGAACGTTGGAAATAGATTGCAAGATTGGCTTCTTGAACGCTTGAGCAAATGCTCCTACTGTTACAAAGACAAATCCTATTAGTCACGACTGTCAGCTGTTCGTCTGCCGAGGTGAAGCAGATGAGGTATAGGGTGGGTTTGCTGTTCGTGACATTTCTAGCCAGTTAAACAGTATTACAGCATCCAATTTGTTCATGACAGCGATCAAAGCAACTCGCCCTCAATGGGAGCTCGAGAAGATAACAAAATTGGGGCAGAGATGCTCCAAGCTAACAGCTATGGACAACAGTGAACCGAGTAGTACAAAAGCCTTTGAAATGCACACTAATAGATACACGCTCTGCTGTTTGGATACAAAACAGACAGCTTTCCATACAAATTATCCAGTGTCCAAACCAAGCCATTTCGCCAACA
The DNA here is from genome assembly GCF_029890125.1 of Rhinichthys klamathensis goyatoka. Classification (NCBI taxonomy): domain Eukaryota; kingdom Metazoa; phylum Chordata; class Actinopteri; order Cypriniformes; family Leuciscidae; genus Rhinichthys; species Rhinichthys klamathensis. The sequence continues at coordinate 4,076,995 of NW_026606664.1, read as the reverse complement.
AAGCATTTCACCAACGTCTGATTAGTCATAGGAAAACGTTGGACAGAGAGCAGTGCTCATTTGTTAGCATTTAAGAAATACATTACAAGCTACTGTAATTCATCAAAAGATACATACCGTTCAATGAACATCCCTTCTTGTTAGCCTTGTTAACCAATCTTGTTTTCATTATCACAATAACATTTGTTAAATAGTCTGTTCTGAGAAAGATTTCAGACTGTTGACATTGCTGATGCATAAGGCTAATCCCCAAGCTAACAAATTCAGCATAGCAGTCAAATTGGGCATTTCTCTTTGGATCAACAGTGTAATATCTTCAGATAAAGAGATGCTAATTATCTTCGTAAGTACTTCTACGAGAACACTCTTTTGGTAAATACTGTATGCACCAGCGAATTAAATCCTTACTTGGCAAAGGGCAAGTTTAGCTACTGCAAACTGAATATAATCAGACTCCCTTTTAAGATGTGGTTTATGTGCTAGTTTCTTATTTATAGTCATTCTGGAACTTTAACAGAACCCTGTACTGAAATCAGAGATGAGCATGTCCATCTAGCGTTGGTAAAAGCAACTCTAGCAAAATAGCTAGCAAACTTGGGTGCGAATGAAGACATTTGGATTTCACAAAAGAAAGTTAGCATTGTGCAGGATACGGTATGAAACAGGCCACAAAAAAAGGAGAAAAATGTAGCTTGAAAAATGTTTTTGCCACATATTATCTTGATATTGCTATATATTTGAAACCCACAGCATAACACTGTATATCACTACCCGTTTCTCTCTATAACATCACATTTCCACCATCTGAAATGACTATATAGGGCACTGATGATAATCCTGATTATACCTATGTTTGAGTTATTACCGAAGCGCCTACCCGCCAAAACTCATTTCTCCCATGGCTTCCAGAGAGGAAAAATGTTTGGAGGCCTTCAGGCAAGGATTCTAAAGAACGGTTTACATGAAAGCCGAGCCTGGGCCTATTTAGGTGTAAGCTGCCGAAGCCTTCCACAGCTTAATGAACTAGCTAAGCACGCTAACCCTCTGGCAAGTTTAGTGTTTGGTGTTAGATATAAAGTATGCTTCATATTCTTCAGAAAAACAATAACAATTCTCTCACCTCAAGTTTAAAATGACCACTAAACTTATTTTACAACCCATTTTACTTCAATATACAATTTCTAAGTAAAACAGCATCAACACTATAATTATGGCTAACTCATTGAAGCTAAGCTAGCTAGTTCGTTAGAATTAGGAATCAGTTCTCAGCTGGAAAACTCAGACTTTAGAGCCAGATTGTTTTATTTTCTGTGGTAAATTTTTATCTCAGAATCCTCTCAGTATCTCCTCACAGACTTTTCTCCACATACTGTCCACAGTTGAGTTAGCATTGTGGCTAAAGAAATCCTGAGAGGGATACAGGATATTAACAATGTACTTCACATTTCCTTTAACACATTTCACGGAGCATTTGTTTCGTAACACAGATGGGGGAAGACAGTGAATTTTGAATAGTGAGTTTTGGCACTATCACTAAGACCAACACATTAACAGACAGACGACACCAACGGAGCATTTCAGAGCCTCCTGCTCTTTCTAAAATGACACTGAATTGATATGTTTACCCACAAACACTCAATGACTCCAGACAGCGAATGAGTTCAATTAAAGAAACAGTTCATCCAAATAATAAAAATGATGTCACTATTTACTCACCCAGAAGTCCAAAAAATTAGATATTTTGTACTGGTTATTCTTTTCCATGCAATGACAATGAATGGGGCCTGAGACCTTAAAGCTTCTAAAAAGGACACCAAACCATCATAAAAGTTTCATAAAATATGACTTGAGCACTATATTTTAAATATTCTGTAAGTCCTATGATGGCTCTGTGTGCAGGACCAAAAATTACACTATTATTCGTTGTATATCTTAATGTCCACTCCACCCAATAGTGAGAGAAAAATCGATTTATAAATGAATCATTCTTTTGAGTTAAAACTTTTCAATAAATCAGCTGATCCAAAACCATCAAATTAGACTGATTCGGTTCATCTAATTTTGTATCTAAATATTTTTATTTGAAATGTCATCAAATACAATAATTTGCAATGACACTTTTTAAAAATTATTTCAGCAAAATCATTCAACTTTACAATTTCATATTCATTCCTCTGACTCAGTTATTCAGTTGCAGCGATTAACAGACTATTGGAGGGAAATACTATTAGTGAGTAATAATTAGTGAATTTTCATTTTTGGGTGATCTGTACCTGTAACACGTTTATCTACAAACGCACCACGAGTCTAAACAGTCAATCTGTTCATTAATATTAAATATGAAACATTAACACAGGGAACGTATGCCGGAGTATGCCGAAATACATGCCTTTACTCAAATCACAATCCTTTATTCTATGTTTTTTTTTTTTTTTATTACCCTATCGCCATAAAATGAAAGTGAAAATGTAATTTGTCACCCAGCCAATCCCAGAGTCCTCATGTTGATCATGAAAGAAAACACGTTATGTCTCCCCTGTCATCTGTGGGCCACCTGTAGGCCTGTGCCTTATTCATAAAACATTATTAAGAAATCAGTCATATGCCATAACAGAGGAACCCACAGCCAACAGTAGAGCGTCTGCAGCGGTTATTGTCATTCAATGATGACAGTGCATGTTTGCATTACTTGTGCTTATCAAAATACAATTTAAAAAATGTCTGAAGTCATGTTTGATTTGCTTGAAGTCAATATGCTGCTATGCATACATTTTATTTGATCTATTTCCTTCTTTAAACCTGAAGAGCGTCATTTTTTCAATGTAAAAAAAGTTTTTTTCACTGACCCCAGTAACATTATTTTGGGTTTGTGTTCCTTCGCAAGGACATGATATTCAGGAAGCTTTGGGAACGTCTCTCCTTGCATTCGTGTGATCTCTATCCAAGCATTCGACTGCAAAGACAACACCCGATCTGGCATCGACAGTAGTGGGATTATGTCTTAATGGGAAACAACATTCTGAATTGCAACTACATTGATTCATTTTCACTGTCTGTCCTTTCCTCTGTGGGACAAGAAGCTTTTCTCACACTAATATTTTTTTTCCACAAAGTTTCTTCTCCTTGGAGAGAACCTTTGGAAAGCTTGTGTTGTGTCGGCTCGATTTTTCTATTTGTCATCGACATTTATTACAAACACATACATTTTAGTGTGTGCATGTGTCTAGATAAAAAGCAAGTAGATTTTCGGTGTAATTAATGCGATACATTTACTGTGTGCGAAACCAAAAACAGTCCAGTCAGTGATGCCTCTTAAAGGGATAGTTCACCCAAAGATAAAAAATAAAACTGCAAAAAATCGTCATTGCAAAAGAGATTCAGAGATAACTGTGAATATTTTACACCTTTTTGCTAGAAATGCAATAAATAAAAATGATTTGCTCCATCAGACATTTTTATTCTTTCAACCAAAATACGAAAGTGCTATTAATTAAAACTAAAGCTATTAAAGAAAAGAAAAAAACAAGCTTTTGATAATTGAAATAATGCTAAAATATAATAAATGGAAAACTTAAAGCTTAAGTGAAAATGAGAAATGTTGCCTTAACCCTCTGGGGTTGTTCGGCCCAAATGGACCCGAATCATTCAAATAAAAAAATGTTAAAAATCACAGCTTCTTCGGAATGGTCCGAAATTTGGTGACTTTGTTGGTATTTGGTATATGAACACCCCAAAAAATTGGGGACAGGATGTGCACAGTCTAAGTGGTTGTAAAAAAAAATAGTTACACTCAGGACCTTCGGGTCCAAATGGACCCCCATAGGAAATGAATGGGAAATTGGCAAAAATGTGAAAAAAACAGAGTTTTTTGGTGCGTACAATCTACAAATCAGCCACAATCCATAAAAAAAGCACACAACAGTGAAGGGGTGAATCTATAAAACATCAAGAGTGCAAAACAGACACATCCACACACACACACACACACACTTTTATACACATACACACTCATAAATTCAGATTACATAAATCTGTTTTGAATTTTTAAAAATCACAGCTTAATCGGAATGTTACGAAACTAGGTGACCTTTATGGTATTAGGTATGTGAACACACAAAAAAATTGGGGACAGGATCTGAATAGTCTAAGTGGTTGTAAAAAAAATAGTCAAACTCAGGACCTTCGGGTTCAAATGGACCCCCATAGGAAATGAATGTGAAATTGTCAAAAATATGAAAACACAGATTATTCAATATGAAAACACAGACTATTCAAATAGAATAGCCTATTTGAATAGTCTAAGTGGTTGTAAAAAAAAAAAAAAAATACTCACACTTAGGACCTTCGGGTCCAAATGACCCCCATTGGAAATGTATTATATATTTATAATATTCTGTATTATAAAGTAAAACTGGCACTTCAAATTACCATTTAAACCAACCAAACAAACAAAAAACAAGACAAAAATAGTCTTTGAGAATCTGTTATTATATTTTAAAAATCAACAACCTGAAAAAAAATTGGTATTTATTTGCAAAAATCACTAGAATCCCCAAGCCTTTCTACAGAGAGCTACAAATCCACAACGCATTCTCATCCCAAGGCGTCACTAAAATGACAATTTTGACCATGCTTCAATATTCGACGCTTTAGGCACCCTTTAGCGTCAGTTACATGACGCGATCCTAGGGCGTCATCTTGCTGACGCTTTACCTTTAGCGTCAGTTAGATGACGCGGGTAGGTTTAGGTCTGGGGTAGGGTTAGGATTAGATAGCGTCATCTAACTGACGTTAAAGGTAAAGCGTCAGTAAGATGACGCCCTAGGATCGCGTCATGTAACTGACGCTAAAGGGTGCCTAAAGCGTCGAATATTGAAGCATGGTCAAAATGATTCCCAAGGCGTCAGTTTCATGACGCCTAGGGATGAGAATGGGCTGAAATCCACAAGTGGTAAAAATGTGCTATTGCGTGATAAAAATGCTCAGTGTGTCCACCAGATGGCATCTATATTTTTTTTAAAATTGCTTTCATGAGGCCTAGGCTTCACTCTAAAATGTAATACAGCTTTGATAAAAAAAAAATAAAAAAATTAAAAATTTAAATTAAAAATTTCTATTATGTTCGATGGGAAAAAATGGGTCATAATTATTGCATAAATATTAATTATAAATCATGAAATATCTCAAAACACCAAAAAAGAAAAGTAAAAAAAAAGATAAAAAACAAGTAAAAAAAAAAAATTATGATTTTTTTTTTAATATGAATCCTGCCCTTTGGGTCCATTTGGACCCGAACACCCCAAGTGTGACTGTTAAACGAACAACCCCAGAGGGTTAATTGGCAACTAACTGGAATAAAAAACAATAATAATAATAAAAAAAAATGCAAAAAGCACAAAAAATTACCAAAACAAAAATAAAATAAAAATAAAAAGGTAATTAAAAAATATTAATAGTATATGAATAATACGAAAATAACATTGCTAACGAATCGGATGGATGGATGGATGGATGGATGGACGGACGGACGGACGGACGGAGTAAATGATGACAATTTTCATTTTAGGTTGAACCATAAAATGAATGCTTAAGGTGTATTCTGACTAAACTGGTACATTTTTACAGTTCTGAAATTCCACAGTATTGTACTAAACTATGACTACTCTGATAATTTAGGAGAATTCAATTTCGTATTAACAGAAAAATGGGCCAGGTTATACAACATCAAAGCACACTACGTATATCAATGTTATTCATTCCCTCTCTTTGTACGTCCGTAGGTGTGATTTTAACCATTATAGAAGCAAAGGCGTTCATGCATTTCAACGCTTCTGATGAAAGTCTCATTTAAGATAATAGCCACCTTCCATCCATCTCCATATTGAGTATTCAGCCCACCTTTCTGGTGAAAAATGGCAATTATTGACTATTGGTGGTTTCGTTTATGTGACTCATTAGTATTCCCAGACCATATTTCAGACTGTAGCCAATTTTGAGTATCAGTGTATCTGTCTTTTTGTTTCTGTGATGTATTCTCTTCTCTCTCCACACAACAGTCGCATCAAGGGAACACAAGATGCTTCTAATTACAGCAAGACAGCAGCTTCATTAGCCAGGAGTCCTGCTGAAGAGATTTACACTTCAAAGGGCAGCGAGCGAGAGCGAGGGACAGAGAGAGAAAGAGGATGACAGAAGCCAAGAGAACAAGGCCTGGAAGACGCCAAGCGCACAAGGGATACTAGGGATTTGAATGACGAACATAAGGTGTGAACGTAGAGTATGAGGGGGGAAAAGGAGGATGAAAAGAGGTAAGCAATAAGAATTGCAAATGTTTTAATGGCCTCAACACCCTACATATGACATCATACAGTAGGCAACCAATTAAAATGAATGGATTGAAGAGGGGATGGGCTTGGAACTGACCAGTCAAAACAACAGAAATACTGTATCTTTTAGCAATACACTTTGATGACAAGCAATCAAAAATACATTAGCTATATATAAATATATGTATATATATGGTGTATATAGCTTCGGTCAAATGCATAATGTCAAAAAATTAAATATGTTTTTAATGAAAATAATACAGTTTCATGGCTGATAAGTAATATTTATGAGTAGTAAATTCACTCACTGTTGGCAGGACTTTATTCTTTCTGCTAATTTCTAGAAGTAAATTGGATTCATCACGATGAGATTCCAATTGGTTAGTGATTGCAATCTTTATTATCTGTAGTTCCCTTTCAAGGGAACTTCGAGCTGCGTTTGAGACGCGGTGGGAACGCTCTGCGTGATTGCGTCATGAAGCACGTGTAAAATCAGTCCAATGGAAGCCCGATACGTCATGGGTGACGTCATAGACCAGGAAACTATAAATCACCCTTGAAAACAGACCGCGACAGCTTCTGTTGTCTTCAGCAAGCGCTCTCTGTGATTCTGTCCTTGTCTATTTATTGTTGTTTGTCAAGCCCAATATATATATCACTATCTATCATTATGGCGAGCAAAGCAATATTATAGACGTTGTGTTGTTCCCTGCCCTCGTTACATCACGGGTGGGGACACACATCAGCTTTTTGTTGCTGTTTGGGAGTGGAGCATGCAACAGTCATTTCTCGAGGGATCTGACTGTGCATTGCGAGAAGCTGTCCGTGAGGACGCTCCGCTCCCGCCGGGCGTTCTTCGAGGAGCACGGTTCGGTTCGCGTTCCCCGAGCGGGTCTCTCTGTTGCCGAGGCTCGGAGACGGCTCGTATTTCGGGGTTCGAAAACGGATCTGACAGCGGGGGTTGGGACGGGCTCCGCCCTTTCTCAGCTTTCACATGCCAGATCTAGTGTGCTGCGATTTCCAGTTCCGAGGAATTGGTATCGTTAGTGTTTTGTTTTAAAAAGAAAGAAAACAAATACAAATCTTTATAAAAAGGCAGATGTTTGAGTTTTCAATGAATAAATTTTCCAGCTCATAACTCTGTTGAATAAAGAGGAGCTTTTTTAAAGAAAAAAAAGGAGGTTTTATCTAGTGCTGTTGCCAGTTAAATATTTACTGGCCAGCTGAACATTAGGAGATTGAAAATAAAAAAGAGTTTGTTAGATGAACTGTATCTTAAAACAGGAAAACTCTGTATCTCAGCCTCCTCGTCGGGGACTGTGGTTTTTCCCTATCTCCACACTGAGGTGTCGAGATCGTGGAATAAACCGGTTTGTGTTTTATGTGTTTAATCCCCAGATGTCTGACTATAGTAATGTTTGGGTATTAAGTATCATAGTATGACATTGCCTCGGGTTAAAGAGACGCTTGCGAGCTTTCTCTCTCCCGAGTCGGCGTTATCGTTATTAACCCCGACGTTACCCACCAGCCATCTTAATAATGAATACATTTTTATTAGGCAGCGCTGGTGGGTAGAGTATATAAGGACATGGATGAATGTGAGGGGCGACTCTCTGAGGAGGGTCGCAGCGCTGCCAGTTCGGTTGTTTCCTGCTGGTGGCCGCAGAGTGATATATATGTATATATATATAAGTTTTTCTGATATAAAGATAAAGGAAAATAAAGATATAATTATGTCTGTTCTTCTGGACGCTCCGCTTTCAAGAAAACTAAGAAATAAACCATTCAGTGGCGTTCCAGAGGTTTCTTCCTCACCAATCTAATGTTCCTGAGACGGCCAAAATATTATGCTCCTCTCAGCACAAAGTGCAAAACAGAGCGTCGCCATTCGGGCTCCTCCGCAATTGAGGGGTACCTGGGTGGCGGTCGCAGTCTAGCCAGTTAGAGACATGCAAGATCTGAGGACTGTTTTATCTCTAAAATAGCTTTGACAAAGAAGAAGCCCTGACGCCGAGGCGATCAGGCTTCTAAGGGTGGTCCCCTCTGGGGTAGGGACGGTTTTGAGAAATCGTTTCTCCTCAGCGCCCTTTGGGGTGCGACTCTCTGAGGAGGGTCGCAGTACTGCCAGTTCGGTTTCCCTGCCGGTTCGCCGTTTCAGGGCACCAAGGTGTCAGTGTCCCCAAACGAGCCTTCAAATAAGAAAAAAGAAGAGCAGTCAGTTCGGTTTCCCTGCCGGTTCGCCGTTTCAGGGCGCCGAAGTGCCTGCTTTTTTCAACGATCCTCCGAGGAGGGTCGTAGGAACTAAGCTAGTTAGAGGTAGGCAAGATCTGAGGACTGTCATCATCTCTAATAAAGCTTAGACAAGAAGTCCTGTCGCAAGAAAACGAGGCTATCAGGCTTCTGAGGGCTCCTCCGGGGCAGGGACGATTTTGACAAAAATCGTTTCTCCTCGGCGACCTCTGGGGTGCGACTCTCTGAGGAGGGTCGCAGCGCTGCCAGTTCGGTTGTTCCCTGCCGGTTCGCCGTTCAGGGCACCGAGGTGTCAGCGTCCCCATACGATCCTCCGAGGAGGATCGTAGAGCGGTCAGTTCGGTTGTTCCCTGCCGGTTCGCCGCTTCAGGGCACCGTAGTGACTGTTCAACCAAGGGACGGTTTTGAGAAATCGTTTTTCCTCTGGGGTGCAACTCTTTGAGGAGGGTTGCAGCGCTGCCAGTTCGGTTGTTCCCTGCCGGTTTGCCGTTCAGGGCACCGAGGTGTCAGCATCCCCATACGATCCTCTGAGGAGGGTCGTAGAATGGTCAGTTCGGTTGTTCCCTGCCGGTTCGCCGCTTCAGGGCGCCGTAGTGACTGTTCAAACAAATCCAGAGGCCAGTCTTGAGAGACTGGTTCCCCTAGTAAATTTCTGGCAGCGTGGAAACTACTGCCACATATTTCTCAGTGGGTCCTGCACACTATAGAAAAGGGTTTCAGAATTCAGTTCGGTTCTCGTTCGCCCAGATTTCTAGGGGTCCTCCTCTCATTGGTGGACCCCGAGCAGGCTTTGGTTATGGAGCAGGAAGTACTGTCACTTCTGCAAAAGGAGCTGTAGAAGGGGTTCCTCCTCCCAGCAGACAGCCATTACTTCATTGTTTCCGAAAGAGGATGAGGGAGGTTCCCGAGGTTTGCTTTCGGGGGCGAAGCATACCATTATCGGGTTCTTCCATTCGGCCTAGGTTTATTACCCCACACCTTTACAGTATGCGTGGATGCAGCTCTGGCTCTTCTGAGACTCCAGGGCATTCGCGTATTATACTACATCAATGATTGGTTGTTCCTAGCTCAATCTGAGTTTATGGCAGTTCGGCATCGAGATGTCGTTCTGTCTCATTAAGGATGTTGGAGTTGCCTCTCAACGCCAAGAAGAGTGTGCTCTGAGGACCACTTTTCTAGGTGTAGCAATTCTTACAGCCGTAATGGGGTATATCTAGGCCAGTCACTCACTGTGAAACAGTTTCAGACGGGTGGGTCTCATGGCAGTTGCGTCCAACGTATTACTTTTGGCCTTCTGTTCATGAGACCCCTGCAGTGGTGGCTCAGGACCAAGGGGTTTTTCTCCGAGGGGAAATACGTTTTCGCCTTTTTAAGGTCACGCGGCTATGCCTTCGTGCTTCGGTCATGTGGAAGAACCTTGGTTCCTCGCCCAGGCCCAGTGTTGGGGGCTTCTTGTCGACGCATATTGCTATCGACGGATGCTTCCCTCACAAGTGGGGGCGATCATGAGTGGTTGCTCGACGAATGGCGGACAACACACTGATGGTCTCGTATATCAGAGCAGATATCCTGTTGAGGCAGGGGCTGAGGCCCAGGGGATTGGAGACTTCACCCCGAGGTGGTGGAGCTTCTTAGGGAGAACTTTGGTCTAACTAAAGTCAAGTCGACCTTTCACATCGTTTGTACAACGCATTGCTCTATATGGTTCCCCCTCACGCAGCCAGCTCTTCTCAGACTGGATGCGATGGTGCAGGTGTGGCCGAGGCTGCACCTGTACGCATTTCCCCCGATATGGAGAGGGTTCGCCAGGAAGGGGCTCATCTGCTACTAGTAGCCCCGTACTGGCCGACTCGAGTTTGGTTCTCGGACTTTGTCTCTTCTGGACGGCTCTCCCATGGAGATTCCGTTCAGGAGGGACCTGCTGTCCCAGGCAGGGGGCACGATATTTCACCCTCGACCGGAGTTGTGGAAACTGTGGGCCTGGCCTCTGAGGGGGCCAGGCTCATAGAATCCAGTCTCTCGACTGAGGTCGTTGAGACATTCTCCATTCCAGAGCTCCTTCCACGAGAAGACTGTATGCACTGAAATAGAAATTATTCTCCACCTGGTGTGGTGAGCGTCAGTTAGATCCTGTTAACTGCCCTGTTGGTTCAGTTCTCGATTTTCTGCAAGACCGTTTCTCTGCTGGATTATCTCCTTCCACCTTAAAAGTTTATGTGGCGGCTATTTCGGCCTATCATACCCCTCTGGGGGGTACTTCTTTTGGGAGAGATCCTCTGATTACTCGTTTTCTCCGTGGTACATTGAGGTTGAGACCTGCACTGCACTCTAGAGCACCGGCTTGGGATTTAGCCATTGTACTTGAGGGTCTGGCTCTGGCTCCCTTCGAGCCTATTGAAGAGGTTTCAGAAAAATTCCTCACTTTGAAAGCTTTATTTCTCCTTGCTATTTCATCTATCAAGAGAATTGGAGATTTGCATGCCCTGTCGGTTGCTCCGTCATGTCTGGAATTTGCACCTGGTATGGTGAAAGCATTTCTATACCCTAGACCGGGTTATATTCCTAAGGTCCCAGTTAATGTTAGGGGCCCAATAGTGTTGCAGGCCTTTTATCCTCCACCTTTTAATACCCCAGATCAGGAACAACTGAACCTGTTATGTCCAGTTCGGGCATTGGATGCCTACGTTCACAGAGCTGCCCTGTGGCGTAAGTCAGAGCAGTTATTTGTATGTTTTGGGTCACTCAGAAGAGGGTGCCCTGCATCTAAACAGGTTATGAGCAAATGGATAGTTGAGCCTATATCATTGGCTTATGAAGCGGCCGGTCAGCCTTCACCTATGGCTGTACGGGCCCATTCTACAAGGAGTATGGCGGCCTCTACGGCCTTAATTTCGGGTGTTTCCCTTCTTGACATTTGTAATGCGGCAGGTTGGTCCTCTTCACATACATTTGTCAGGTTTTATGACCTTGACCTCTCCACTCCTGGGGCGAGGTTGCTTGCTTCTTAGTGTGCGCAAGGACTTCACACAGAACGGGCATTTGTCACTATGGCGTAGTGGGTATGGGGTTCCCACCGCGTCTCAAACGCAGCTCGAAGTTCCCTTGAAAGGGAACGTCTCAGGTTACGTATGTAACCCTGGTTCCCTGAGAGGGAACGAGACGCTGCGTTTGCCTGCCATACTTCCTGCATGCCCTGATCGACTTGCTTCAGACTTTTTCAGAAGCTGTCGCGGTCTGTTTTCAAGGGTGATTTATAGTTTCCTGGTCTATGACGTCACCCATGACGTATCGGGCTTCCATTGGACTGATTTTACACGTGCTTCATGACGCAATCACGCAGAGCGTTCCCACCGCGTCTCAAACGCAGCGTCTCGTTCCCTCTCAGAGAACCAGGGTTACATACGTAACCTGAGACGTTACTGGCTGGCCATTATAAAATATCATTTTAAAAATGAAAAATCGTCTGTCATGAAAAAAAGAGCACAAAGCAAATTCATTCTCTTGCGGTTAATACACTCCTCGGGGGAAAAAAGAGACATACTTGAAACAATGCATGTAATAATTTCATCAGTGAATTTGGTGAAATGGGTTGCAGGAAATAAAATTAAAAAAGCAAGACCAGAAGGGGGCATGGGCAAATGGAAAAGAAAGAGAGATGGGAAAGAAGGAATAATGTGAGGAGCAAGAAGTATCTGTGGTATCAGAGGGAAAGAGAGGGCGGGAAAAGTGAGAGAACGACAGGAAAGGCCTCTAACAAATCTGATCAAAAGCTCCCAAATCTCTTGGGTCTCAGAGAGAAGGCAAGAGAGGGAGAAGTACACTGCCGAGAAGCTGCAGACTGAAAAAGGGGAAGGTTGAAAGAAATAAAAGTGAGGCAGGAACAAAGGGAGCAGGAATGACACAGCAACGGATCGTTAGCACACGGGACTTCATCCACTTTCAGGCTTCGACAAGGGAACATTTTCTCTGCTAATGCTGGACTGCTTCCTCAACAGGAATGTTGTAAGATTTTGGGTGTTTTCTAGAAGAAAACATTAAGGAAACACGCTATTTTCAGCCTCGTCTTAAACTTATTAGACTTCCAGGGCCAGCTGAAAAAGCCTTGCTTTGGCGGCACAGCATTTTTTTTTATCAGTTGAGACGCTGTATGTGCTGATACGGAAAATCCGCGGAACTGTTCCTAGTATCTGATTTCGCCAATAGCATGTTTCTCAATATAAAAATGTCCACAAAATGTAACCCACTTGCTCTGGCACTAGTTTTGGATGAAGAGATGTGCTGCTTCTTGTCTTTGTTATTGTAGTACAAGCACAATATGATGGTTGGTCGGTGTTGTATTTGTCCCGCCCCTCCTCCATTGTGATTGGACAACTGGATAAAAAGTGACAGTGTTGAGCGCTGCGTTTTACCCAAAGTTTAATATCCTTCAACTCTCAGTGACCAGAAATAAATGCCGAGCATTCAGCGTGAAATAGACGTTCAGCGCGTCGTCACACTGCTGGCATTTTAAAAAAACGCGCCACTCCCATTGAAAACAATTGGAAAAATACACTAGCCTCACGGATTTTTTTATTTTTTATTATTAATTTTCAATTGAATCACATTTTGCACTTGGCAAGTGTTTTGGTGTCTGTTACCATCTACTGCTAATTTTACACCAACATTAAGTTTGTAAAAATTATGTTTGTAACATCTACATTTCATGGAATAACAATGTTATAACTATTTCAGGGTTATTATTGTTTACTAAAACTATTTAAAAAAAAATCTGCTAATTGAAATAAATCTGAAATAAAATAAAATATAAATATTACTAGAAAAAAATTTAAATGTTGCCTTGGCACTAAACTGAAATGTTTAACTCTTTCCCCGCCAGCGCTTTTTCTAAAAAGCCACGCCAGCATTTTTGATCATTTTCTCAAAATTTGTATGGCCCCCAGAACATTTTGTTGTATGAATATCTGAACATGCAATATATCAAATGAAAGAACACAGCATCTGCTTAAAAAAAAGTTTTAATCTAGCTTCATACATTCTTTTTTTTATCAACACTTGAATGTGGGCAAGTTTCATTAAAGCTGCAGTCCGCAGTTTTTCCTCTTTGTCGCCATCTCTGTCCGAAATCTACAATTGCAGTCATTCGCGGAATTATCAACTTTTCGTGGGTTGTGTCTCGGCACGGCACAGCATGGATTAATCCAATGTTTGAGGAGAATGTGCAGCTGTCAGTCACCGCGCCGGTGTGGATACTGGCATTCAGAATCACAGAATATTCTTTTTGGAAGTATGACCAACATACGATTTTTCACCGTAAAATGTCATCTGAACAAGTAAGTAACATCCACTTTTGTTCTGGTTCTGATCAACTAAGGGAAAAAAATCATTGCAGTAAATCGCGCTGATTAAATCTAACAATCGCTTATCATATCACGTAAAACCGTGCAAATTATACTTTGTTCTCAAATTGTTAATGTTAACAACATCAGCATTGCGTGACTACATTTAATGCCCTTCCAATATTTATCCTTGTTTTTACATGGGCCAGTTGCAGTCTCTTTTGCATTTTACAACGGGTGAATCTCCAGTTGTCACTGTTGATTGTCGTTTGAACCTTTCTGGATCCGCCATCAAATTGATAAGTTTAATTATATCAAGTGCTGTGAGAAAAGGCTATAAATCTCCACCTCCAACATCCTCACACGCAATATAGCTTATACTAGCCGAGACTCTTCTTTATGTGTACAGATGTGACGTAATGACGCAAAGACATGATTGAATCTCTCGCGGAAATCCACCAGTACCACTGGAGTTAAAAACATTATTACGAGCTTACCGTTTTGAATCGAGCTAAGGCAAGCAGATAGTGTTAAACGCTGGCTGGTTATGTATTTGCTCAAAAATTTATTTTGGATAATTTTTAACCCCAAAAAGCTACGGACTGCAGCTTTAAAAAAAAGCAATATTTTGAGCAAAGAGTTTTTGTCAAAGACTACATCCAGATCGGATTCAGAATGCTGATCAAAACATAGATGGAGTAGATCGATCCATCAACACCGTCCCAAAGCTTCACACTCCTACAGCTCGTCATGGGTCGACATTTCATTCGGTAACATTAGGCAGTTTTGATGTGTATGCTGTGTAATGTTGATGATCGCGTTATTTTACACATGCATATGCTTACATGTGATATTGCTCGTTTCTGCTTCATCTACATGTGTTTTGATCAGAAGATTCAGTACTCTTTCAGAAGATGCGTAATAGCGCCCCCTACCGTATAACAGTGAAATCACGGAATGCCAGAAATTTTAGTCAATGGCGAGGATGCGTTATCTCATAAATGCAGTGGTGGACAGTAACGAAGTAAATGTAATTCGTTACTGTACTTAAGTAGCTTTTTTACGTATCTGTACTTTACTCAAGTATTAAAATTTTGGGAGACTTTTACTTTACCTCCACTACATTTCAAAGTCAAATATCTTACTTTTTACTCAACTACATTTTCAAAATCAGTCGTTCCTTTTTATTTATGAGTGGATAAAAACGTAACTGGTCAAACGAGCCACCAATCACAGTACAGCACGTGCGCTTTGTTTTGAACTTGCCTTGGCGGTATCTACTAAGCGCGAACCAGAGCCGTTAAATATGAGAGTTGTGAACATAGATGGTTGTGAACTTGTGACAGTGATCTCACGGCCGCGCGGTCACGTTATTCGTGTAGCTCTCAATAGTTCCAAACAAATCGCGTTGACAATGATTTTAAGCGGGACAGAGAGCAGCAGCTATTATTCCAGCAATTATCGGTAAGTATTGACGCATAATGTACATTGCTTACGTTGCCACTAAAATGACTTGCATATAATTAGCTTTTTTTTCTGGGGAGTAGCCTAGCAGAAACACTGCATTAATACGTGTTTGTGTTTAATTTTGGAGGGAAATTGCCTGCTCCCATAACCAGGGCTGCCAACTCTCACGCGTTCAGCTTGAGACTCACGCAATTGAGCCAATTCTCACGCTCTCACGCCACACCCCCGATTTCTCACGCTGAAGTGTCAACCCGGTCGGTCAAATGCCTGAAAGATAAGTTTATCTATAGATCTACCAGTTGAGCCATTCGTGATCGACTAGTTTTACCGCAAATTAGTTAAAATATCCTGTAATCTAGAGCGAGTGTGCATGCGAGACAGATGTGTTGAGCTCCTAATGGCGCGGTCCTAACCGCGCACGCGCACGACGGCAGAGAGGTAAGCGAGCGAAAGAGCTTGCGTGTCTTTCGCAAGGGGGTAATCCATCGACCGGAAGTTGAAGCCGGCCGGGTACCGCCATCTTGTAGCAGAACTTCACTTGCGTTAGCATTTCCATTGACTACCATTCATTTTGGCGTCACTTTGACAGCGAATAACTTTACATCTGAGGCGTTTAAAGACTCCATTTGTCCATTATTTATTTCTAAAGAAACACGACAATGTATAAATGGCTCCATTACCTTCTATGTTACATTATGGCCCCGTAGAAACAGTTTTAGTAAAAATAGGCTAACGATTGCGTCATAACCACTCGACTCTCTGTCGCGCTGTACAGAAATGACCGTACAGACAGGAGGAGAAGCTGGCAGGCAATCGGGGGGACGTCCCGTCAAGAGAGAAGCCCATAGATAATGAGTCCATAAAAGCAACGGAATACTTACTCCTGCTCACTCACGATAAAGGACTCTTTGCTCAAGTTCCCCGTCTCTGCAAGATTAACGTTGGCAATTTTCACGCACAGCTACTAGAAGATTCACGTCTGTCAGACAGGTTGCTCACGTCATCAAGCTTAGTTTGAGTCGGTTTGAGTCTGCGCGTCAGGAACGGAAGTTCTCAAAAAGCGCTAAAAGTGGGCTTCAACTGTCTCAACTGAGTTCCAATGAGATCGCTCTGTCCATTTCTTTTACTGTCTATGGTCTTTCGCAACACAACAACCATTCATTAATAGATCGGTGTGCCAAGAGTGACATTAGTCTTCACTTAGACTGAGTTAAGCAAGAGTCTTGTGACAAATTATAATAGGACATTATAGCCATAAAAAAAATCAAAGTACTTGGATACTTAAGTACATTTGAAGGCAAATACTTTTGTACTTTTACTCAAGTGAATGTTTAAAGGCAGCACTTCTACTTTTACTTGAGTAATATTTTACCTTGAGTATCTTTACTTTTACTCAAGTACATGGTATGTGTACTTCGTCCACCACTGCATAAATGAAGGAAATTTCCATTAAAGGCGGGGATGAGGAAAGAGTTAAGTTGAAGCAGTAAAATTGTTAAATAAAAACTAAAACTAAAACTAAAAAATAAATTAAACCTAAATAGCAATTAAAAAAACTAAAAATTTAAGCACAGGGAAATTGCTAACTAAAATATAAAAATAAATGCTACTTCAAAATATTACTAAAACTATATTAAAACTTAAACAACACTGTTCTATTTGAGTGAAATCCTTTTTACAGAATTCCACAGTTCTTCCCTTCAAAATGATTGCAGGAAATCAAGTCCATAGATTCTATAAAACTGGAATAGTTGGTCGTTAAACACAACACAATGGTGTGTGGTCTTGTTGCTTTATAATGAATCCATGCATGCTTATCTCACATTGTGTGAGGCGGTGTGTGCGTCAAACCACCATTTTCTATGCATCAGCAGGAGGGAGTGCAATGTAAGGAGCCTTGCTCTTTCCTTCCTCCTCTTATCTATCGGTCCCTCTCTCCTCCTTCCAGTCGTGACTGGCACAGCTCCAGCCACCTACCCTCCCAAGAGCCGCTCTTTCACCGACAGGCAGGAACAGAGAACGAGGCGCATAAAGGTCTAAACAAGCACAGGGCCACATATTCAACAGATTCAAAGATGTAAAACATGATTGCTCAGGAGTTATTCTTCCTTCGCTCAGGGCAGTTATGACTGATATAAAGAGGTCATATCATGACCAAAACAAAAATTTCCTTGGTTTTCTGAGACAAAAAGAACTTCAGGTGCTATGAACATACTGTAACTTTCAGTTCAAAAAGAGCATTTCTTGACTTAAAGGGTTAGTTCACCTAAAAATGAAAATTATGTCATTAATTACTCACCCTCATGTCGTTCCAAACCTGTAAGACATTCGTTCATCTTCGGAACACAGATGAAGATATTTTTGATGAAATCAAAGAGCTTCCTGAGCAAGTTTGTAAACACAGTGCAGCGCTCCTGGGTTCTAAGTCAGAACGCCGGCTTATTATTGGCCAGCTCCTGCGTCATGTTGCTCACGTGTACAGCGTCAGGGAATCATACGGAAGAGAAGAAATTGTTAAATAAAGTCGTTATTCTTGGGGGTTTTGTGCACAAAAAGTACTCTCATCGCTTCCTAACATTAAGGTCTTACGGCTTTGGAACGACATGAGGGTGAGTAATTAATGACAGAATTTTCATTTTTAACTAGGCAAAAATGAATTGTGTTGAACTTTCTACTTTCTCATGTCAGATAGATAAACATCTGTTCACATTTATACATCAATGTGGTGATCACAAACTTCAGAAACCAAAAAAGATTTGGATAGACAAAAAAACCCCAAATACAACAACAAAACAAAACAAAAAAGCCTAAACGAAACAAACAAAAAAGGACAATAAAACACAAAACAAAACGTTTTCAAACCCTTATTAATGCTTTTGCTGGTGTGTGTCGCACCTACATCTCTGGCATTTCCTTCCTATGGATCACAACGTTAAAAACTACTGGTGGAAATGTATTTTTAGCAAGGTTCCAGATCATTTCAATCTGGCCTTACCAGTTTGATCAGCACATTTGGGTTCTGGTTGTTTTGTGAATTTGTCCAAATGTAACATAGCTTTGCAAAAGAGGTTGTAACATAGACATCTTAAAAGCACCTGCCAAAAAAGGAATGTGCTTGGCCAAAGTCAATTAATAATAAAATAGTGAAATGTACAGTATTTGACCCCGTTAAGCATCAGCATTGTTTCAGATGTCTCTTTCACACAACATAACAAGCTGCAGTTAATGAATGCAACAATGCAGGTTTACGATGGGTCGAGCAGGGCTTGTCAGCCAGACAGCGAAATTTGTTCCATTTTACGCAGTGCTTAATCATTTTACACCAGAGGCCGTGAAGATGCTTGACTGGATGCGGAACAACGGCTGTACGGCAGTTCGGATTCGGTTCATGGGGCACGGACTGCAGGATGGTATGGTGCTGTTTTTATGAGCACTCAGACATGATCACATTTTCACCACCTAAATATATGCATAATTATGTAGGTGGACTTATTAGATTGAAATCTGAAGGATCGTTCACACTGGTAGCCATTTTCAGTGACAAAGCGACTGGAAGTCAATCATTCTCAGGGAGAGTTGGCAAGTTGCAGTGACAGTTGGCAATGCAACAAAGTTGAGTTCAGCTTAATGCAAACGTGCATCATAAACATACATTTAAAGGTACTGTAACGTTCTCAATCCTTTCCGCTAGTCTTAGCCAATAAATTAGGCCTCATTTTGTCCACAGTCCATGTCAGGTATATAAGCGCTATATATATATATATATATATATATATATATATATATATATACACAATTCTTTGAAAAATTCATTAAAAATTACATAAAAAAATGAATTACCCAAATTAACACCACTTTCACCATCAGTGATTAAAATACAGGTAACCATTGGTCGGTGGTGATTACATAATAGGTAGGTGTGGCTCTGAGGCTCCACCTTCTTTGACGTGGAAATCTTTTCTGGTTCATTTCTTCTGTTCAGTCCGTCGAGGTTCGACGTCTGCGGGTAAAAACGTGAATACACTGGAGAGCTTCTTTATAGTATAGAAACTGAAGTTGTAATTCTAATTGAAAGGGACACTGACACTGTTTTTTCATGTTTAATACTGTAAGCTGGTTGCTTTGAACTATCTATTGTATAAAATCCTATAAATAAGTGTGACATGACTTTACTAGAGTGCCGAATTGTAGCCCAGACAGCAACATGGTGTCGGCCAGATCCGTACCAGATGTGGGCCGGATCTGGGCCGACACTATGTTGCTGTCTGTGAGAGCTGGTGCAAATATAAAAAAATATGATGTTTTCCTGACTGCTGTTTTCTCACAGCTGTCATTTTTTTGTGTTCGCTAACAGCATACCTCTTGTCACATTTTTCAAAACTTCTTTTCACCCCGAAGCGTAGAACGGAAAATAACTTCTCAGTGAGCATATCGGGGCCTTAACACTTTATTTTGATGGTCCCCCAACTGTCATTCTTCTGACTATAAGTAACTTTGCAAGTACATGTCAACTTATTCTACTAAACCTTACCCTAACGCTAATCTAACAGTCTAGTAATACTCTAATGAGAGTTAGTCAACATGTATTTGCAAAATGTACTTTGTCTAAAGAAGAATATCGAAATAAAGTGTACAAACATGCATCCAGTATATCAAAACTGTCACTATAACTAGCACATCATTTACGATTATTAGTGTCCGTCCAGTATTAGTGCCTCTTTTGCATTCCTTCTATCCATATCTCTTTATCGCAGGTCAAAGCAAATGATTATTTTTATAGAGGCAATCTGCCTCTATGACTGTTTTAGTTACCAAGCAACATGGGGATCCGAGTTGGTGTATTTCACTTAAATTAGACTCCGCTGATGAGACTTAACGAGATGAATGGCTGTAATGGAAAGCTTGAGCATCACATTCTTGTTTCATTCTACAAAGCACTCATTACAACAGTGACCCATGGCGGAGTCTATTAAAACCAAGCAGTCAAGTTCAGGCGCAGTGTGTGTGTTTGCAAACCGCATAATCCTTGTTTTCTGGTCTCCCTGGTCTTTTCGTTTATAGTGGGGTTTCGTCAGTATGCGTTTATATCTGATTCATGATCGTTTCAGGATCGGGCCTTGTTAGGGTGTAATTGGGAATCCCTTGCAAAGTACAGAGTGAAAGGAGAAAGGAGAACAGAATAAATTGCAGCTCCCAAAAGGCACAAATGAAGTGGCGATATTTTAGAGATGGCGAGAGGTGGGTTAATCATGAGGTCTCCGCAGGAACTCACTCCAGTAATGTTTTTTTTCTAAGGCACATTTATAAAAGCTTACATGTCCTAAATGTTATATAAATGAGCTCTGTTGCACTTAGTTGGCACAACATAGTCTTTGTTTTTGTAAAACCAAGTTATTTGAGCTATGTTATGACATAGGATTGATATGATATATGATGATATGATTGATATGATATATGATATGATATATGACATGATATGATTTATATGATATATGTGTTATATGATATGATATATATGATATAGTATGATATATGACATGATATATGACATAATATGATTGATATGATATATGATGATACATTTACATATTTAATTTATTCTAATTTAATTAATTGCATCTCTATTATTTAGAATTAGTTCTTCCAATTAAGGACGTATTAGTTTGTCCCCAAACTATCTAATTAAACCCTACATAACAGAGATTATCTTTCTCAATCTCCTTAAAAAAAGAAAAATACCTAAAGCTCCTCATTACATTCCACAGGATTTAGAACAGTGTTAGAAAGATAAAATGACCACAGAGAGAGGGAGAAGGTGTGTGTGGGTGTGTGCTTAGGTGTCTCACTGCTGCTGATGTGTGTGTATGAGATTAGGAGGTAATCAGACATGGTCCAGGTTTAGCCACAAGACAAGTAATTGGCCCCAGCCGTATCAAATGTCGCACATACACACCACCACACACACACTACGTTCAATACAGATGAAGGAGGTGTTTCAGAACATCACCTTATCCTCCTGTCCCACTTCCTGTGAAATTCCTTTAACCCAAGACACTAACCTGCATATAAAACCACCTAAAGCATGACTGAGGAGATACCATGACTCTGTAATGTTGTGGTAATCAATATATATATATATATATATATATATATACACTCACCGGCCACTTTATTAGGTACACCTGTCCAACTGCTCGTTAACACTTAATTTCTAAGCAGCCAATCACATGGCGGCAACTCAGTGCATTTAGGCATGTAGACATGGTCAAGACAATCTCCTGCAGTTCAAACCGAGCATCAGTATGGGGAAGAAAGTTGATTTGAGTGACTTTGAACGTGGCATGATTGTTGGTGCCAGAAGGGCTGGTCTGAGTATTTCAGAAACTGCTAATCTACTGGGATTTTCACGCACAACCATCTCTAGGGTTTACAGAGAATGGTCAGAAAAAGAAAAAACATCCAGTGAGCGGCAGTTCTGTGGGCGGAAATGCCTTGTTGATGCCAGAGGTCCGAGGAGAATGGCCAGACTGGTTCGAGCTGATAGAAGGGCAACAGTGACTCAAATAACCACCCGTTACAACCAAGGTGGGCAGAAGAGCATCTCTGAACGCACAGTATGTCGAACTTTGAGGCAGATGGGCTACAGGAGCAGAAGACCCCACCGGGTGCCACTCCTTTCAGCTAAGAACAGGAAACTGAGGCTACAATTTGCACAAGCTCATCGAAATTGGACAATAGAAGATTGGAAAAACGTTGCCTGGTCTGATGAGTCTCGATTTCTGCTGCGACATTCGGATGGTAGGGTCAGAATTTGGCATCTACAACATGAAAGCATGGATCCATCCTGCCTTGTATCAACGGTTCAGGCTGGTGGTGGTGGTGTCATGGTGTGGGGAATATTTTCTTGGCACTCTTTGGGCCCCTTGGTACCAATTGAGCATCGTTGCAACGCCACAGCCTACCTGAGTATTGTTGCTGACCATGTCCATCCCTTTATGACCACAATGTACCCATCCTCTGATGGCTACTTTCAGCAGGATAATGCGCCATGTCATAAAGCTGGAATCATTTCAAATTGGTTTCTTGAACATGACAATGAGTTCACTGTACTAAAATGGCCTCCACAGTCACCAGATCTCAACCCAATAGAGCATCTTTGGGATGTGGTGGAACGGGAGATTCGCATCATGGATGTGCAGCCGACAAATCTGCGGCAACTGTGTGATGCCATCATGTCAATATGGACCAAACTCCCTGAGGAATGCTTCCAGCACCTTGTTGAATCTATGCCACGAAGAATTGAGGCAGTTCTGAAGGCAAAAGGGGGTCCAACCCGTTACTAGCATGGGGTACCTAATAAAGTGGCCGGTGAGTGTATATATATATATATAGAGAGAGAGAGAGGCCTACCTGATCCCTAACATTAAGACAACTAGCTTAAACATATGTGACCCTGGATCACAAAACCAGTCACAAGTCGCACAGGTATATTTGTGCGACTATACATTGTATGGGTCAAAATTATCGATTTTTCTTTTATGCCAAAAATCAATAGGATATTTAGTAAAGATCATGTTCCATGAAGATATTTTGTAAATATATAAACCATTTATTTATGTGAGTGAATGCAGCACAATCGTGAACATAAATGGACAACTTTAAAGGCGATTTTCTCAATGTTTCAATTTTTTTTTTGCACCCTCAGATTCCAGATCTTCAAATAGTTGTATCTCGGCCAAATATTGTCCTATCCTAACAAACCATACATCAATGGAAAGCTTATTTATTCAGATTTCATATGGTGTATAATAATAAATAAATAAAAATGGACTCATGTGACTGGTTTTGTGGTCCAGGGTCACATATTAGCAAGTGTCATTAAACTTGCTATGAGACAACGCATTCTCACCCCAAGGCGTCACTAAAATGACAATTTTGACCATGCTTCTATATTCGACGCTTTAGGCACCCTTTAGCGTCAGTTACATGACGCGATCCTAGGGCGTCATCTTACTGACGCTTTACCTAAGCGTCAGTTAGATGACGCGGGTAGGTTTAGGTCTGGGGTAGGGTTAGGATTAGATAGCGTCATCTAACTGACGTTAAAGGTAAAGCGTCAGCAAGATGACGCCCTAGGATCGCGTCATGTAACTGACGCTAAAGGGTGCCTAAAGCGTCGAATATTGAAGCATGGTCAAAATGATTCCCAAGGCGTCAGTTTCATGACGCCTAGGGATGAGAATGGGCAGTATGAGAGTATGGTTGCGGCCACAAACTGAATTGTTTTTCCAACTAATAGATTTTGAAACATGGCTGCAGCATCATTAAAAAGAAATGAAAGGCAAAGTAAAACGTATAGCTGCCTCCTAATACCAAGTATACGCACTCATTTTCTTGTATTATGTCAATACGCTTAATTACATGAATAAATATTCTTCAAAAGAGCCAGAGGCAAGTTTTTAAAACAGCAATACCGGGTTAAATGCTCTTCGCCCATGAGAGAGCCACCCTGAGCTAATCGTTCGATTCAATGCTCGAAAGGAACACGAACAAAGAATGAATTAGGCCACAAATTGTGAACCACAGTTCTGAAATAGATTTGTTATTACTCAGTGGTCCTTAATGAAAAATAACAACACTTTTCTCATTCATGTGTATACTGAATCAATCATCCCACTCAGACTGGAGGTTATTCTCTCAAGCTGATTTTTCCAATTCCAACATAGCCAAATTCACCACTAACACATCTAAGGCTATAAAATCGCAGAAAGGCTACAGTGTTTGGATTTGGTCCTATCCCGTATTTGACATCTATGCTAACACTGCTAAATAGGTAGGCTATTTGTAAACAATCTCAATGAAGCTTCATGAAAAGTGCAACTTACAGGATCAGTGTTGATATAGAAGAGATGCAATAAACCCACAGTAACTACAGTTTTCAATAACATTACAGTAAGTTTTTCAAAGCAAATTAGATTTAGCGGTAACAAGCTTATTTTTCCAACAACTAGCAGTTTAGCAAGACAAAGTGCAATTGCAGTTTTCTGTAAATGTATTGTGCAACCAGCATTAGCCAAACAGCCTGAGGCAATAAAATACACCCTCCTAAAATGCTTACAAAAAATGCAATAAATGGCTATAGCCATGGTTTATTTTAGCTGAAAAGGAAGATACATATAAATGCCAAGGGTTTATACAGTTTGTTGTTGGTTATTGAGAAAAGTAAGACAAAATGATGCATCACAGCTGTCACAATTGTATTGCAATTGGCGCTAACAGCATTAGCCAAACATTTGAGGTAATAATCAAACACACTCTCCTAAAATTGCAAATGCCTATAGCAACCGTTTGTTTTAGCAGAAACAGACAAGAAACAAGCTGTTGCCATTGATAGTGTTTGGTGAAGCAACTACTGAGCAAAGTTTGACAAAATGCTATATCACTTTTTTCTGTCACAAAGTATTGTGCTAACAGCATTAGCCAACCAACCTGAGGTAATAATCAAACACACTCTCTCTTTACACGTCTTCTAAAAATACAATAAATGATTATAGGGTGTGTTTTAGCAGAAACAGACAAGAAACATCAATGCCAAAAGTTTGCTGTTGCGTGTTACTACTACTATTGAGCAAAGCAAAATCCTATTTCTGAATGTATTGTGCTAACAGCATTAGTCAAACAACCTGAGGTAATAATCAAACACACTCTCTCTTTAGATGTCTTCCAAAAATGCAATAAATGGCTAGAGACAGACAAGAAGCATGTTGACATTGATGCTGTGGTGTTCTAGCAACTATTGACCAAATCGTGACAAAATGCTATAGCATATAACGGTTTTCGATCACAACATATAGCCCATTGCGTTAACAGCATTAGCCAACAACCTGAGGTAATAATCAAACACACACTATGTCTTCTAAAATGCAATAAATGGTTAGACACAGACAAGAAGCATAAACTTAACATTGATGCTGGTTGGTGTTAGCAACTGACCAAAGCATGACAAAATGCTATATCCCAGTTTTCGATCACAACAACCTATTGCGCTAACAGCTTAAGCCAAACAACCTGAGGTAATAATCAAGCACACTCTCCTAAAATGTCACCTAAAACTGCAATAAATCGCTATAGTAAAGCTTTGTTTTAGCAGTATAACATCAATGCCCTACAGTTTATGCAGTTTGGTGTAGGTACTATTGACCATGTCCATCAGTTTTTAGTAAGCTACCATAAATGAGGTGCAGTATAGCATAGCGTAGTGTAGCTAATGTAGCTAATAGGCCAATTTGACTGTGGCTTAATGAGTAACACATATAGCTCTAAAAGCTAGTTTCAAAGTAGTTCCACCAGCACTGGACACGTCTGAACGTTTAAGTCTGGTTCCCAATAGAGAAATCAAAGCATTTAGAACCTCATTGACGAAACACCCAATTCCTCTGGCTCCCAGCCCATCCATCCACATTAATGAAGAAGGGGAGCAGAAGATCACACTGGGATAGCTTTTGGAGGAGCGGGCCCAGGATATTCTTTATCCCCATCTCCCCTGTTCTCTCTCTCTCTTTCAGCTGAGCATCGCTTCATCTTAGACAATTCGAGCGTCAATGGAGTGACAAAAATATCCTTTCAATTTAGTCTCATATCTTTCCTTTTTGCCAGTTTGTTCATGTCTGCCGATCCCACTGGTGCCCATTACTGAGTGAGGGTGACAACACGAGACTTTTCCTTCTGGGTGCAAAAGATCATCTACCATCACACTTTACAACAGAGGTACTCACACACACACTTAAATGGTAAGATACACACACAGCCTATTACGTGTGACCTTTTTCATAAAATGCCTCCTCGGGGAGCTTTTCACTCAAGACAAGATGCTTCAAGACCAGGTCCATATGCCATATCCTCCTATCCGAGGTCTCCATTCATTCGGAAAAGCTTTTAATTGGTTGCTTGGGTCACTCCTCCCTCGTGGTGAATGTTAAATTAGACGCCTGTTCGGTGATAACCCACAAAAGTAAGTCGTAAGAGAGTGGAACGTATATCAATTAATGCCTCTCTCCCTACCTTTCACCTTTTCTTCCCTTCCCTGTGGAGTGAGAAGAGAGGTGGATACGCATGCTAATTATTCAGCGTAACGATCGCTCCCTCTGGTTAAGAAGCAACCATGCTCAGCATTATTGACGGCTTGGCCAGAGAGGTGATGGGTGTATTTCACAATGCACAAAATGGTCAACACTCCTTTCAGAACAAATTACAAAAAAAACGCAGTGCCATATTATAGTGCCGTTCTGAGCAGAGATATGGGAAGAGCTATATTTTGCTTAGAGGTATGTGTGCAATGTAACGTTCACTGAGCAGAGATGTTCCACTTCAGTTGGCATGTTGTTTACAAGGAAAGGAATTTTGGAATGTTTCAACTGATGCAAATACCACTAATGTATGGGAAAGTGGATTGTACCATGTGTAAGCATGAGGTATACATTCCATTTTTAAACATAAGCAACATGTTTTTCTACCTTACAAGGAAGTTGTAAGTCCCAGAGTGGTGTATATAAGCTCAATCTTACTGTACCATCTCAGAGAAACATAAAGGCATGACGAGGTGAGAGGAAGAAGAAACATAAAGGCATGAGGGGGTGAGGGAGGAGAAACCCCAATAAACCATTTACAGCTATGATGGGGTGAGGAAATAGAGAAATGGGGAAAAGAGAAATCTGGAATGAAGACCTCCTAACCTGTAGCCTTTTTTTTTCTATGCAGGTTTCTCTCTGATACATGTATAAAATAATAAATAGAAATCTCTTGGCAAAATATCTGGTGTAGAATCTGTGATTCAACAATAATGGGGGAAAGCATGATTTTCAAATCTACAAGGACTTACATTATTTACACATGACATCATGGAAAGATGGAAAAAAAAGTCAAAAATACAACATGAAATGTCAAACTGTGTGTGCTCTTTTAAGTATCTCGACAAAATAAAACACTGTATAAGACCTGGCTTTTGCTCCTAATCCTCTGTACTTTATTATTATTAAGTTAAAAGTCAAAATTCTCATGAATAAAACATAAAGAGCTATTGAACTTTGTGATGCAGGGGGGAAAACCACCTTGCACAAAAATCATTTATTTGGAATAACTGCAAAAATCAAATAATACTTTTTCTTTCGATTCTCGAAACGCTTTTAAAATTCAGTTACTGTAGATGCTCAGGATTTGATGTCATATCTTCACCCCAGGCTTGAGGAGGAGATTTTTTTTTTTTTTTTTTCACAGTAGATGAGAAGTTAGGGGGAGAGAGGGGGTTACGGCCGTGGGGAACTAATGATGAGAAATCAGTGTGCAATCTCACCGCCCTGAAATGACCAACTGATGAAAGACGGAAGAAACATACTGTACATATAATCCAGAGTGGGCGGCCACCCAACACCAACTGTTAGTAATCAAACGCATGCAATATCTGTTCCGTCACATGCTCGCTCGCTCGCTCGCTCGCTCTTGTACACTCTCTCTGATCTTGTAGAAGAAGTCACAATAATTATATTCTAAATATAATCATTATGTGAGAAGATTCACACATTTCAGACAAAATCTTTTGATCATTGGATCTCGTAAGATCTAGAGCTTCTAACAAACTTTCAAAGCGTAAGTGAAAAACATTTGTGTTACTAGCCAAGGGCTCAGGCGTTACGCTAACAATATATAGCCTGAATGCAAGCTACAATCTGGTTGCAAAAGTTATCATGTTTGTTTTTATATGTTGGTGAACATATAATGACTGTCATTGTTAAATCAAACATTGTGATCGCCAGAAGATCATGACTATCTTTCTCTCAGATCCAGCTCACGTTTCTACACAATTCTCTTTTCAAAATAAAGAACCATGTTTGGTTCCCCAAAGAACCTTTTCTGTGAACAGAGGCAATTTTTGTTTTTGTGTGTGTGAATTTTTATTTGAATAATCCGAAGAACCTTTTGTGCTATGGAAAGTTTCTATGGATGTTAAAGATTCTTCATGGACCCAACAATGCCGATAGAGAAAGTTTTTTTTATACATATATTGTATAACAGGTAGAAATTATATACACACCCAAAGAATAAAAAAAAAATATATATATATATATATATATATATATATATATATATATATATATATATATATATATATATACATACATATTGTAATGAATCCACAATCTATTTGATATAACAGGCACAATAATTTAATTATTTTAAAATAAATTTAAATATTTATTTATTTATTTTTTACATAATTAAATGCAATTAATTAAATATAAATTAAATATTTTAAATGGTATTGTATATTAATTATATATTTAAATTCATGCAGTATCTAATATTTGTTTATTTTACTTGTATTTTTATAACCTACAATGTGATGTAACTAGTCAATAATAATAATAATAATAGTTGTAAATCGTAGTTGTTTTTAAGAACAATTAGGCTACAATTACTATTATCAACATCATTATTGTCGTTTGTTTATTATTGATGATTTATATCACAAAAACCTTTGAATAATAATTATAATAATAATTGTTAATAGTAGTTGTTTTAAGAACAATAATAACAGTTATTATTATTATTTAGTTGTTTTATAACAAAAAACTAATTTTAATTGTTGTTGTCGTTATTGACTATTTAGATTGCATAATAATAATAATAATAGAAGTAGTATAGCAAACAACCACAACATTTATGCAAAGTTGTTTTGCAATTTAAATATTATGATTCAACTATAACGGATGCAATTTATTGTAATTGATTCACATTATTACAACGATATTTGTAAATAAATAAATAAAAAAAGCACAACAAATAAGGAACGTGGTGTCCCATAAAGTTTGCAAAACCCACACACACCTCTCACCTTCCTGTCTATTTGTTCTCTCTCTCTCTCTCTCTCTCTCTCTCTCTCTCTCTCTCTCTCTCTCTCTCTGGCTATTTCCTTTAAACTCACCTGCTTTTATGGCCCCAGTCCATGTTCCTTTCTCCTCACCTCCATCCTTTCATTTTAATCATCTGCCCTCTCGCTCTTTATCATTCATTTCCTCCACTCATTTCCTCTTCCATTCAACTACCTTTCATCCCCCTGACTCATTCCTTTACTCCCCTATCAGTTCGCTCCCATTCACTCCTGTAATATTTCTTTCACGTGCCTTTTCTCTTTTTGTTCCGTTTTTGTAATTCCAGCAGTCAGACCAGGCAGCCGACGAGAACAAAATCATTGCTGTCAAAACCAGTCCCACCCACTGACAGAACAAACCGGCCTGAAAATACAGCCCCCATAACCCCCCGCAGCAAAAAAAAAAAAACAACAACCAAAAATCGTGCCTGCTCCACAGCTGCATTATTGCATGAAGCCAGTCTGTCTCATTACGGTTTTGATGTGGCACCATTGTGATCATTATCTCCTCCTGTTCTGTCCTCTTTATTGCGCCTGTTTTTGTGAGTATCACCACTTTTCGGTTTTATTTTCATTGGCTTTCTTAGTCACAGACAAAAACAGAAACAAACACATACTGAGAAAAACATGACCAGGACTTTGTGGGGGGTGCCAGGCACACTTGTGAGTGCGCCAGTCGTGACTATCAGAAGCGAGAGAAAGCCAATTATAGAGTGATACTAATACAGAGTCATGCAGAGTCCACGATGACACAAATCCCCCATCACAACGTGATTTACATGTTCCGAGAACAATTTACGTTAGTATTCACAGAGCAACATTTAAACCCCAAAATTCAATGATCGGCCTGTTATTGTGTGCGAATGTCAAGTCCTACTTGTGTAAATGAGGGTAAAGGGTTGGTTTACCAATATCTAATCATTATGTCATTACAAACCTGCACTTTTATCCTTAACGAAATATACATTTTTCGATTTGAAACAGAAAAACAGAAATAAGAAGTCAGAAGTTAAATTTATGAAACTTTGGCTACCTGAGGGGCCGTTTAAGCCTAGTTCACACTACATGATTTTAAAACGTCGGGCTGAACTGTGCGGTTCACACTACATGACTTGCTCTCTGTGAAATCAGAAGTGTTCAAGTTGTTGAGCTAGTTCACACCACACCACGACACACCGTGATTGATCCGCAACAGGAGGTAACGCACTACACGAGTTGACAACAACTCTGTCACCCAACGATTCTATCTTGTCTACAAACCACGTTTTGTCACGAAAAATCACGCGATAAAACGAACCGGAAATGATGCGAAACAGCACGCGCGCCAATACCCAGCGAAGAAGAACACAACACGCAAACATGCCTTGCTCTGATTGGCTGTAGCTCATGACATCACGTGAGCTTGAGTCGCGCGACAGCTCTGGATATCTAGCATGCTAGATATTTTTCTGGGCTCGGCGAGGCGTCTGCGAGCGTCTTTGATGCTTTGTTGGCTCTTTCATACTAACAGATTGGCGAGCGTTCATCGCCCGCTAATCTCCCGCGATTTGCACGCGATAACACCCTGACCTGTCGGCGAGCTCAACGATTTGCAAATCGGGCTTAAATCGGGCTTAAAATCATGTAGTGTGAACTAGGCTTTACACAACACCGTTTTCAACAAAAAAAAACAGAAATCTTTTTATGCATTTTGGCCGTTCATTTACACACAACGGTGTTTTGGGGGCCTGAAAATGCAAACTTTAAAAAATTGGATTCAAAGTGCAAGTTTTTGAAAATGATACCATTATCGTCTCCATGTTAACTAGAAAACGCAAATTGTTGAAAACGGTGACGTCATGCGCATGCGTATTACGTTTTCATATATAGACACATCGTATTTCTTTACAAAGTGACATCGCCAACTACTGGCCTTGCTTAAATAATAAAGTGTTTTTAGTCATTTTCGTAGATCCGCAGATCATTTCGACAATGTTGTCATCTGTAGTATGTGAAAAACCCAAAGGAAAAACTTTTCCGTTTTTAGTACATCTTTGTCGTGTAAACGTACTCTGAAACTAAAGTACTATAAATAAAATAAACTGAAAACATATAATTCAAAAATAAATCTTTATAATAATTTTTTTAGGAAATTCAAAACTAGAATAATCCTTTATTCAAACCAGTGGAACATGAAAGGATATGTTTTGTAGAATGTCCAAGCTGTTTGTTTCCATCCAATGAAAGTCAGTGGTGATGTGCTGCCAAGCTAATATAATAAATATAGCATATACAGGCCAAAATGAAATTGAAAATCATTCCCTTTGGTCTACACTTCAGTGTTTTGTGTAAAACTAAATTTGCTAAAAAACTGACAAACTGTTCTTGGACCAGTTTATGCAATTATTAACAATTTCACAATGTAGTAGAGGAGCAACTGACCCCACATCTCTCTTCAATTCTACAATTCCCCTTGGATAAAAGTGACACTGCAGCGATCAGAGTAATGGGTAATTTGGTCTCTGCTTGTGGACATCAAAAGAACAGCTGTAATTTACAGCGACTGTTTACAAAGTCAAGCAGAATTCAAGAGGTCGAGTGGCATCTTCAGCTCAGACTCATCTGGTTATTAATCACTTTGAGTTGATTCCCTCCAACCAAGATGAATTACTGAGAACAGCAGGACAACAGTCACGTGTAAGCCACAGATGTCTACCCTACAGCTGCCACGAAGGAACTGGATTGATTTTTACACATCTTCTGCATTTCTCGTTTACAAGATTGTGCTATTTTGGTAGCCTTGCTAGTATCCAACGGTTTACTTTTGCAAATCAGTATTACACATCATAAACCAGCCTGGAAATTCAGTTGGTCTTTGTCTGCAAAACAGGCTTTTTGAAAGAAAAGAAAAAACCTCTCCTGAAATTTTCTAAAGTCCCCCTGTAGTCATCATTTTATGCTTAAAACTCATCTTTAACCAAAATGACATATTTAAGCGTTTTTTTTCATTTTCCTTTTTCTAAAAAATTATTCATACCTTAAAATAGCTTGAATGTAACTATACAGTACACCCTTGCCTCATAGCGGTTCTGTGAATATGCAAATTAGCCCCGCCTCCACTCACTCACACCAGCTCAGAGATGCACTCGATGATGTGATTGGTAACATGGCAGTTTGTGACGTCAGAAACACCAGCGATTTCAAACCGTGTTTTTGAGACTGTCTTTGGTTCACTGCAGTTTTAAAGAGAAAATACTCTGGTGTTGACTTATGAATTTACACATTGTTTGTCTTAAAGCATATAAAAAACACCATTTAGACATATAAACAACATTAAAAGCTTTTTCACCACAGGGGGACTTTAAGTTAGACTACCTTGATTTTCAGCAATTAGCAGAGGCAAAGAAAGATACAAAAGCAAAAGAGAGACAAGTAGAAAAGAAAGTCTCAAGGTTTGAGACCATTTAAAGCAACAGTCTAGCCCAGGGTTTCTCATAGAAGCAATCAAATTTTCCATGCTAAAAACACAGTGATGTCTTTCATGTCTGTGAAAGTAAAAAAAAAAAGGGTTCCCAGTAAAGATAAAATCACAGGCAATTTGATATGTTTTTAACAACCAAATCGGATGCAAAGTAATTTTGTGTAATTCAAATATATTTACTGCGGTTTCAAAAGCACATCTTTCTCATATCTACGCTATTGTGCTTCTATTAAAAAATGAGATTTGAATAAAAAGTGCTGTTTTTAATGTTGAGGCTGTATATGAGGAAAAAGGTTAGGAGCCACTGGCCTTCTCTGTTTAGAAGAGAGTGAAAGAGAGGCAGAAAGAGAGTGATGGGTTTCCCCCGAGAAAGCAATGATTTAGCAAAAGCCTTCAATTGAAGCGGGGAAAAAATAGAACACATGCAACATTGAGCCAGGAAACACACACAAACGTTCACACCGTGAGCGGGTTGCTCAAGCACATGACAGGTAAGGATATATCACATTGAATCTGAACTTATGTGAAGGGCCAGTCAAATTTTATATCATTTCTGCTTCCCGTCTCATTCCCTGTTTCCTCATCTCTTCTCGCCCTCTCTCTATCCTGCGGCTCAGTGGAGGGGGGGGGCTGTGTAATATGCAGCATCACGTAGCAGCAGGCAAAAATCCTGCAGGATTCAATAACAAGAAGCTAATAAGATTAGCATGACGCTAATGCAGATGAGCCACTGGGGTGGAGAAGCCAGAGAAGATTTCCCCATCCCTGGAAACCAATAGAGGATGTCAATTTACACGGATCTGGCACCAACCCTTTCCCTCACACACCAACAATGGGCCGCAATAGCAACTATGGTGTTGTACAACAAGGTGAAGACCTCACTAAAGCAGCACATATGGGGAAGTGTGGGCATTTGGCTGGAGAGGCAAGGTTGAGGGGGGGCAATGTAAGATGGACGTTTATTTAAGAGAGAGGTTGGCGCACAATGTGGTTGCCTACAAGCCTGACTGAGCTGCTGCTGAATTTGGAGGGGGAAATACCTGGCAACTAGTGCTGGCTAACCATCGACTAGATGGAGAGAAAGATGGAAGAGCTTAGCGTGGAATCCTGGGGGCCCTGGGTGGAGCTCTGCCCGGTAACTCCCTCTCATTGGTCCCCAGACAGGTGTCTTAGCCAATGATTGAGCAGTCAATGGAAACCTTCCACCGGGACTGGCAGGGTTTCCAGTCTATCGGGCTTGGCTCTTTTTCTTGCATAACAAACAAATGAACAAACAGCTAAACAAGCACAGTGACCCACTGCTCTCATTAACAAGGAATCTCAAATGAGTTTTGCTGCGAAGAACTGGGCAATTCTTCATCGTGATGATCAAATTAGTCTTTATCGCTTCAAGGCCAAGACTCAGTAAGAAGTCCAGGTAACTAATGTCCCGCCGAGCCTTAGAAGTCAGGGCCGAAGGCTGCTAACACAATACCATACAAGCCCAAATTTATCTTGGATAACCCAGCACACACACAAAGTCCCAAATAGTTTGTCTGAAAGCCCCTTATCTAGTGTAGCTGCCGAAAAATGAAAGTAGCATGTATCGGCTGTTCCCATCAGAGCCACACACAAATGCTTGGGTTTCCAAGCAGCCTCTCTTACGCAGCAACACACACTCAATAGCACCTCATTGCACAAGTGGAAACATGTTGCCAAGGCAATCTAGGGTGCTGACAAGTAGATTTGACAGGAGCACTGGTGTATGATAAGAGATGGAGATGATACACAGTGATGAGAAGACAAGTTACAGTACCTTCCAAAAGAGCTAATGGATAAAATCTCTAAGAGCCTCTGTCAGCAGGTCATCACAGTTGAGTGTACAACCCCAAATCTTTACCCGGTAGAGCTTGCTCGGTCCTATAAGATGCTCCCCTAGAGATAGGGGTTCTTAATACTGTCCACCATGCAAAGGAAAATGGGATGCTGTAGCCTAGCAGTTAGTCCAACGCTATCTCACGACCAATTCGTACGAATTTGTACGAATGATTAAAAGGTGGCTAATTCGTATGAATTCATCCGAACTCACTCGTACGGATTCGTACGATTTGTCTAAACCCACGTGATGGGTAGGTTTAGGGGCGGGGTCTGGGGTAGGTCATTCGTATGAATTCATACGAATTTGGAATTCGTAAAATATGTACGATTTAGCAAAAATCCTACAAATTCGTACGAGTCAGGTCGTATGAATTGTTGAGAATTAGCCACTCGTACAAATTCGTACGAATTGGTCGTGAGATAGGGTTGGTTAGTCTCAGCTTCAAGTGGGACACTGACAGACTATGCATACTACAGACAAAACTGGAATGGACTTCTCTCAATATTTCAAGATCTAATTTGATTCAATTTCTGCGACTTTATTGATTAAGAGCACAGGTTTTTCTATCAGTCAGCCTTGAAACAAAGTCATGTTCACAGGGTACCGGGTTGATACAACTAGTCTTTCTCAGGAAGAACTAATCACAGGATTTTGCCAAAGTTCGCCAGGTTTGTTGGCATCAAATCATATGAAAACAAACCAAATTGAGGACGGCCTCTTGCTGAGTTTCTTGGATAGAATACACTGCAATGTGAACCGAGAGGTAAAGACAATTCAGGCTGCGTGGAAGGGTATATCAACAATCTATCACCATTGTGTCTTCGGCACAATTTGGAGCAAGAATCAATGGCGAAAAAAAACGAAATGACCCTTGCAGAGACACAAACAACCAACAACCCTTCCGTTTTCTGCCCACTTGTTATTCTACTGTCCCTGTAGTAAGTGTACCATAAGTCACTTTGAATCATAATAGTCTATAAATAGGATAAAAATCTGATCAGCATGCTTTTCTTTTCAGCAATTCTCTCTTGGCCTTGGGGACTGAGTGAATATATTTGCTGCATGTACAAATGAAGTTATTGAATTTTGGACTGACTGACGGCTACCCTACAATGACTGGCCCTTTGGTTCTAAACCCTCAGGATAAGCTACAAACAAAAGAAAACCCCTCGAAACAACTGGAGTTAAAGACAAGCAAATAAATCCTGCCTTCTGGAACCACTGTGAATCAAGAAAAATGTGGAAAAGCACTATATCACACAGCAGAAAATGAACTAATTTGGGGTTCTCGCTCATGTGAAATGTTTACCTCCGCTTTACAAGCCATTACTGCCATCACGAGAGCGTAAGTTAATCCTAGCATTACATACAATGGGGATATATGAGGTATATTAGGGTTTTTGCTCTTGGTTTAACTGAATTTTTTATTGCCATTCTGCAGGCTGTCATTGGAACAAGAAACAGAATGGTTTTTATTGGACGTTATATTGCTGAAAAAAAGTTTAACACATTTTTCTTTATTAAAGAAGAATGGGTTTATTGTAACACTACACGCCAAATTGTACCAAACACACTCAACACCAACACGCATACACACACTCAAGTTCAGAAACAGTCCCCCATTGGATGGCAGACTTTTTCAGTTGGACCTCAGAGTCAGAATAGAAAACACAGTAGGAGAACAGCAGGGACTGTCTGGCGATTTCTGAGTAAGAGTGTCTGTTTGTTTTGAGCATCAGACAAAATGTTATCACCTGACTGTCTGACAAATAGAAAGATAATGACAAAGAGAGAGATGAGGCAATACAACATACCCATAGCCAAGCAAATTGCACCTTTGGCTGGGATGATTACATCCTGGCTAAAAATATTTTATGCTGGCACAGCTGTGTGCATTCATCAGTAGGGCTTGAAATCAAGAACCAGTTGGGAAAAAAAGATTTTTATATCGTTTTTATAAAAGCTTTTGAAGACAATGTAGATTATGCCTGCTAATAAACCTTATTACAATATATTTATTATACAATATATATATATATATATATATATATATATATATATATATATATATATATATATATATATATAATAAAATAACCTTCAAATCATTACATAGAAATTATTGATTAAAACGGTACATATTTAAGCCACTGGATCAGAACTACTGTAGAATTATTTACTATGTCTATTCCTACACTGTAAATAAAATAAAAAAATCATGATTTGTTATCAACATTTTTTTTTCTTTTGTCAAATCAACTTAGATCATTTATGTGTTTTAGATAACATAATATTTTGAGTTTTTGTTGATTAAACCAATCTCCTTCATTGTTTTAACTCAAATGTTTTATTTCAATGAACTCAAAATTGTAAAGCAATCAGGTTTCATGTCATCATTTTTAAAATATTTAATTAAGTGCAGTCAGTGCTAGCAAATATTTTTACCAAAATTTTACATAAAGACCAGGGAGAAGATGGAAAACTAGAACAAATTTGCTAAACTCTTCGTATATGACTGCAGCTTTTTTCAAAGAAACACTGCGTTATACACAAACTGTTTACAACAGTTTCCAATATCATTAATTGCCACATCATTCAGATGCAAGCCTCTTTGCAAAAGCTGATTAATAATCAGGGACTTTCTGCAACTACCTGCAACGCATTCTCATCCCAAGGCGTCACTAAATGACAATTTTGACCATGCTTCAATATTTGACGCTTTAGGCACCCTTTAGCGTCAGTTACATGACGCGATCCTAGGGCGTCATCTTACTGACGCTTTACCTTTAGCGTCAGTTACATGACGCGGGTAGGTTTATATGGGATGATTTTAGTATCAAAATGATTAACACGTGCAAGCACACTTATCAATGAACTTGATACATGTTGCAGAAATGTTTTATCCATGCCTTTCAACTTGTGTGTGCAAAATTCAAAATTGAATGAATGTGAAGCAATTTGTACAAATAGAGAAATTTTTGTGAATACAAATGTTTTCCTTTGTATTAGTGTATCATAATTTGCACATGCAACACAGAAGACGTGCATGTGTGGATCAGGTGACGCGCGTGCATTCATTGACTCGATTCATTGAGTCGATCCTATTTGATTCATTTGGATTTTGAGACTTTCATTTCGCGGGTTTCGCCTTGCACGATCCACACACAGCTGTCTGAGAAAAGCTGCTACCACTAGATGGCAGTATTCTGCTGAAACAGACAACGGCAGCATAATCAAGCGTTCTTCCGCATTTAAGACGCTTAATGAGAGTGATATTGAAGCACCAAATTTAGTACACAATAATATAGGCCGACCCTATTAATAAAGCATACTTTATAGAGGCAAACATTACGTCAGATTATGAACAACACCCATAGAAAACCATTATAAAACGCTTAACGTGCAATCGCGCGTTGCATGTTCAGTAAGGTGTATTGGCTACTGAGTTTAAATATCACCGTCTTACTGCATTGACGTTAAGCTTTTTCTTTATAATATGCTCTATGGGAGGAAAACTATATAGCCTACAGACAAGAGACTACATGAACGCAACGCACGGCGTTTCAAGTTAATACAATTTTCCTTCCTGTTAAAAAAAGGTGAAATTTCGCAGTTGCGTTCATATTATATGCTTATTTTTATCTGACTACACATTGTGTACATAGTATACAAGCAGGAATTTGAAAATGTCTGTTTTTAAATATTAAAGACGATTTTCGCAGTAGGCTACATTTGTTTTCCCTTGACCCTTAAGCCATAGGCTATAGTCTTACTATAGCACGATGAGTTTTAACAATATGCAACCATTGTATATCGACATGAAATATTAATTGAAAATCAACTGGCGTAGCGGCCTGTAGCTGCATATTTCTACATGAGAATGCTTTGACGCGCTAACCACAGCTCATGATGCACAAGGGAACGTCTGCCAATTCCACTGCGTTAAAACCACTGATCTATAATGTCATTCTATATAGATCAGTGGTTAAAACGTATAATTTGTTTTAATTCAAATTACTTTTTAAATTTAATAACAGACATTTTCAAATTCCAAAGCTCGTAGAAGGTTTCTGTAAGACTGACTTACAAGTAAAATTTGGACAATACTTCCCTTCATGTAGCCTGTATTCTGCAGAAAAATACTGTAATTCACCAAAAGGGTTTTTTCATGTTCAAAATGGTTGTAGTATGTTCAGTGACTAGACTGGCTTACTACAGGTGAAATTGCCCCAATAACTCCCTTCATGTAGCCTATTTAGTAAACAATTATTATTTTATAAAAAAATTACTGTAATTAACCAAACGGGTTTTTGGTGACTTACTACAAGTGAATAATGTAAAATTTCACCTGACTTGTCACTAGGAACGTACTACAACCTTTGGAACATGAATAGAAAAACAATTTACAGTAAATTAAAAAATTGTAGGCTACTGTTCAATCGAGATATTGGCTGGACATAGTACAGTAACAGTAGGCTAAGTCAGTCTGCCCACTAGACTTCCAAGGTTATAATATAACCTTGGAAATATGTTCATTTGAATGAATGACTGGACGTTTATATTTTTTTGACTGTGAGTGGAGTTTGCAGATGGTCCCTTTATAAAATGAGGCGAATATCAAACTTCACTGCACTCTCGGACCGGTTGCTCTCCCATTCACATGCAAAGTTAAACGCAACTGCAGAATTTTTATTTCATGTTAAGCTTTTTCTTTTTAACAGGCTCGGGAAGGAAAATGTTATTAACTTGAAACGCCGTACATTGCGTTCATGTAGTCTCTTGTCTGTAGGCTATATAGTTTTCCTCCCATAGAGCATATTATAAAGAAAAAGCTTAACGTCAATGCAGTAAGACGGTGATATTTAAACTCAGTAGCCAATACACCTTACTGAACATGCAACGCGCGATTGCACGTTAAGCGTTTTATAATGGTTTTCTATGGGTGTTGTTCATAATCTGACGTAATGTTTGCCTCTATAAAGTATGCTTTATTAATAGGGTAGGCCTATATTATTGTGTACTAAATTTGGTGCTTCAATATCACTCTCATTAAGCGTCTTAAATGCGGAAGAACGCTTGATTATGCTGCCGTTGTCTGTTTCAGCAGAATACTGCCATCTAGTGGTAGCAGCTTTTCTCAGACAGCTGTGTGTGGATCGTGCAAGGCGAAACCCGCGAAATGAAAGTCTCAAAATCCAAATGAATCAAATAGGATCGACTCAATGAATCGAGTCAATGAATGCACGCGCGTCACCTGATCCACACATGCACGTCTTCTGTGTTGCATGTGCAAATTATGATACACTAATACAAAGGAAAACATTTGTATTCACAAAAATTTCTCTATTTGTACAAATTGCTTCACATTCATTCAATTTTGAATTTTGCACACACAAGTTGAAAGGCATGGATAAAACATTTCTGCAACATGTATCAAGTTCATTAATAAGTGTGCTTGCACGTGTTAATCATTTTGATACTATAATCATCCCATAGGTTTAGGTCTGGGGTAGGAAGCGTCAGTTACATGACGCTAAATGGAAAAGCGTCAGTAAGATGACGCCCTAGGATCGCGTCATGTAACTGACGCTAAAGGGTGCCTAAAGCGTCGAATATTGAAGCATGGTCACTTTGATGACGCCTTGGGTTGAGAATGGGCTGCTACTGTACACACAAAACGATATGCAGGTGCTACACACAGAAAAACGAAAAGAACGAGATCTAGCAAACTTTTGCACAAATTAGTTCTGGTGTTTTTGAGCAATAACATCAATTCACTTTAAAGTTTTAAGAAGTTTGTGGCATTTAAAAGTTCTTACCTTTTCACTCTTATAAATCAGAATTCAAGGTGAAATTTGAACTCCCCTCTGTGTTTAGGATATTTTGGATGGATCCAAAGGCTTCTTTCTTCAGTGCGACCCTGCTGCCACTTTTCACATCCAATGGTCAGTAATGCCACAGTAGCAGCTTTACCCACTTAGAACCTCACGACCAATCAGGGAAGACCCTGCATTCAAAACACCCAAATCTTCTGTGAAAGTCCACTGGGGAAAAATGGAGGAAAAGAACATGAAAAGAAAAATTTGATGACATTCAACAAACAAATTGCATGCAACATTCCAAGTGATCCCATTTTGTTATCGTGCACACACAGACACACTTCATTCTATGGCCTAAAGATTTGTCAACTGCAAAAGGCCGTCAAAACTGTTTCTTCAACATATAAGCCGTGATTTTTCCAGAGTACAAAAGCACATACAATCAAGTCTGGCAGCAAACATGAAAAGATTTGAAATTTAGACGGCAGATGAGAATGCTTTGATCAAAATGAATACTTGATCAGTAGCAGTAAGATATATAAATGAAAAAAAAGGAAAGAGACAGATTCTCAGTGGTGAAACCAGACTATTCATACCAACAAATGGAAGTATACTGCCTTTCCAGCAGAACACTCCCACTGAAAAAATAGACTGGACCATTTTGTTTTAAATCTTTTATACCACCACACGCCAATACCAATAAACATGTCATTGAGGTGAGAGAATTTAAGTTTAAACAAAGTTTTCTAACTGGGTGTTTCTGCAACTACAGGAAATTGTACACCCAATCTGGTTTCTACTAATGAACTGCTGATTTTTATTTTTGTATATATATAAACAAATATAAACATTATTTAATTGTGTGTATTTAGGATATATACTATGCTAGCAATTAAATTAGGCTTTGTGAGAAAAAAATGGTTTACCATTTTATTCCCCAAAAAAAATGTATAATGCTATTTCCAGAGAACATTGCCAAAAACAATTTGAGGTGTAGAAACATACACTGTTGGACATGGACATGTTAGAATTCAATAAACAAAATAGTGAGTGTGAAATTGTTTTAAGGATAATTAGTAATCAGTGCCAAAAGTGATCATAGTTGAAAAACCACTGAACCACAGAAAAAACGACTTTACACATATGCGCTTCACATCATATCATCTTTCATCGACCCATCCAGACTCTTTCTAAAGACAGAGAGAGAGAAGGAGATGAAGAGGAAACTATTATTAGATGAAAAGTGAGATAAAGACAGGAAACAGAAATTGGATATGACGTATGATGTCATTTGAATAAGGCAGACAGATATGAAAGGAATTCAGAAAGTCAGATAAGAGAGATCGAAAGATGTAAAATAAGAAGTACTGTATAAGTATCAGGGCGTGGACAAGCTGTGTCTCTGTTTTATTCGGAAAAAAAATATTATTTCGAAGTGGCCACAAGTAATTTCCTCTTTGACATCTTAGTTTATCGAATGGATTTATCAGACATTGATCTACATTTATTTCCACGATAGATAGATAGATAGATAGATAGATAGATAGATAGATAGATAGATAGATAGATAGATAGATAGATAGATAGATAGATAGATAGATAGATAGATAGATAGATAGATAGATAGATAGATAGATAGATAGATAGATAGATAGATAGATAGATAGATAGACAGACAGATAGATAGATAGACAGACAGACATACAGAGATAGATAGACAGACAGACACAGACAGACAGACAGACAGACAGGATGTGTATGTTTGAGAACAGCGATATATGACAGAGGTCAGTTGTGATTATTCAAAAGCAGATGAAAACAAGCAGGGCAGGACGGAAGTGGATGTGAGCGAGCTAGAGCAAAGATAAAAATGATGTTTCGATCCAGCGTGGCTGGCAATCAATGCGAAGCAGAAAGCCGTGACCACATGGAGAGGGAGCGATGGATGGGATTTAGGAGGAAACATAAGTCTACGACAGACAG
The DNA here is from genome assembly GCF_029890125.1 of Rhinichthys klamathensis goyatoka. Lineage (NCBI taxonomy): Eukaryota > Metazoa > Chordata > Actinopteri > Cypriniformes > Leuciscidae > Rhinichthys > Rhinichthys klamathensis. The sequence continues at coordinate 4,034,572 of NW_026606664.1, read as the reverse complement.
GAAGTGAGTATCTGAACGACAAACAAGATAAAAAAAAGAAAGCACGGACAGTCGGAATGCATGAAAAAATAATGTTTTGAAAATAAGACCTAAGCCAGACTTACGACATGGATAAACACCTGCATATCTAACTCTACACTATAGACATAGATAGCAAAGCAAAAATTAGATCTCTTTGTAATATCTCAAGTCTCAACTGTTTCTCCTTGGGCAGCAATGAGATTAAATGCAGAACAAATGGAGTCTAATGCTTCTCATGTGTTTCACCTGAAAATAAGAGCTCTGAAATCTCAAATATGTCTTCTGTAGAGCTTCAGATGAGATGTTAACATCTCAAACTGTGCTCAGTTTTGTGAGTGTGTTGACTAGCACACGGCTTCATATTTACCTCTTCATTGCTGTCAGTGGCAATCAACCATACTTGTTATTTACCTTCTGTTATTTTGTCGACCTCTCTCACTCTCTTTCTGCACCCCCGCTTGTCGCACTTGTCGTCTCTTTATTCTTCATTTCCCAGTCCAGTTCCTCTGTCTATCTCAGAACCCCTCGAGGAAAGACCCAAACATCAAGTTAAAATCTCACAGGACAAGCTCTTTCCTTTCGCTATGACTGTTTATGTCACAACAACCTCTCCATCTTTCGCTTTTCGCCTATGCAGTATCAGTCCTTTTCAGACAAACTGCTGTGCAGTTAAATACCTGTTTCAACAAGTCCAATTATTGTGCAAATACCTCGCAGCAATGTGATAAATTTCAATATTTCTATCTCACGAGGACAATTATCCCACTTAGTTTGATGAAAGAAAGATTATTGAGGTTTCAACGAGATAATTAGATGTATTTTTTTCTCTCTCATGTGGACGCTATGAGCATCCAAGGCCACAGAGATCTTACGTAACTAAGATTCATCATAAAAGCAGTGTGTAAGGGGTTTGTTTGTACTAGCATAACTTGTGGAATTTACGTTTGATTAAACTATCCCTTTAAAGCTTTAAGATAAGAAGTCAAAACAGCCTTCTAAGTACAAGTCCATACTTTCAAGTAAATTCAGATGATATTTTCGTAACTACAAAGTAAGACTACACGTCAGATCTCACTAAATAGATGGTCGCTAACAAAACTCACATTCACCTAATGACTTGTTACCATAGACTGTATAAAACAATGGACGCAGAGTCCGTGACGTCACCCCCCTCACAGTTGTCATGACGGGCAAAGTTAGCTATATAGACCAAAACCACTTTTTGTACCCGGCTGTAAACATGGGCATTTTAACATGGGATTAACTATGGGATTGACTCTCTTTTGGAGCCTGTTTCTAGCGGCAAGTCGATGAATTGCAGTTTAAGTCACTTCCGTGTTGGATTCAAGAGAGAGACTGGAATTGCCGCTTGGTTGTTACTCAAGTAACGGCGGTGCAGCAAAGTATTGTCATTATTTATTACTTTCTAATAGATTTAAACATCCCAATCATCTTGAGCTGGTTAGCTAAGCCTTACAGTACTAGGGACACTAAAATACAAACTAGTTTGGAGATGGTCCTCACTGCAGAACATGAAATCCACGGGGAGGAGTCGGATCCAGATCCAACTCGTCCCACCTTACATATACCTAAACCTACCCATCTCCGCCCCCTGATCCCTAAACCCACCCCTAATCCTACCCATCTCCACCCCTTGGATCTTGATCCGACTCCTCCCCGTGGATCTCATGTACTGCATTGAGGTGCTACTGCTAGTTTGCGCAAGATTGCACCTCAAAAATGATTGACAGAAATGTATTTAAAAAGTCAACAATACTGCAAGTCATAAAAGATTTAGCACACTGCTTTAAGATCACGCAAAAGTCATCAGTGGATTGAACGAATGCGGTAGTCCTGCTATGGCTAGCTTCTACTTAGAAAATACTTAGCAATGCTTATGCTTAGCAAAGTTCATAATTGTTATATTTTCAGATTGTGTCTGCATACATACTTGAAGGCAAACAAGGCTTTGCCACTTCTTTTATGTCTCCGACTCACCTGCCTCCACGTCCGACCTCTTTGCGCAAACTTTCGGAAGACCAAGCATTACTTTACCGACAGCTAGTGCATCAAAAACGCCCACTACCTATCAAATCTTGACATTAGCAAAGTAAGTGCATTTTCTCATTGCCAATGAGATTGTATATGTGCCTAATTACAGTATCGCAGTAATAAGAGCAGGCGGTGTAGCCGGTGATGACTCACAATGAGTTGTTCACAACCGCCTGTAGCCACAGGAAAGTAGACAGCATCACTCTAAACAAACACGCTGTGATTGAACATCAATCTTTAGAAAATAAATCACCCCCCATTGATGTTCCATCAAAGGACATGAGCGGGAGTGCTATACCGTCACTTCAGTGGCAAAAAAATACACATTGTGTCTTTGAGGCGGGTCATGTCCTGCTGCGTTTCACCTTGCAGATGAATTACAAGAAGATAGGTATGATTTAAAGGTTTGTTTATTCAAAAATGATTTGTGCATCGCGAATTAAAGCTCTAATTTTTTACTTTTCACTTCTTTTGACGTGAGATTTGATTGAAGAGATGCGTAAACTTGACGTGAAAGGTCTTTGCAGATGCTTTCGAGTTACATTCATCATATAACAAAATAGCTGTCATATGACCTTCATTGCGATGACTTTGAGATGTTTACATGGCGGGTATCATGCAGCCTTCAGCAGCTACTAGTGTCAAGGTGTCTATCTATTATTTTTCTCCACTAGACTTACTTGATTATCTATTTTTCACCCAAGAGACATGCATTGTCAAAAGCGTCATGTCCATTTATGCATGCCCCCTCAGGCGTGGGTTTCATATGGGCTAGCATGTGTAAGTGCGGGTCATATCACTTCCTGGCCTGTTGGGATATCTAGATGGAAAATAACATGGTATTTGCTTTAGGTGTTTTATTGACAAGTACACCTTGTCAAACATTTTTAGCATACAGTACTTACGATCGCATATTGTCTGTTCATAGGAACCCCTGACCATAAAGTGGCATGAAAAAAAAAATCAATAATAAAAGGTCGACATGCTGACTAGCTCACTGCAACACTAGAATATATTTAGTTGCTCTACTGAAACAAACACCTACCAAAAAATCTCCATAAAAAGATTAATTCACCATTGAAAGAGCAAGAAATTGTTATGGTTGGGAAAAGAGAGAAACAACATCCATTATCATAGCAATGCTAATGTACGTTATATTTCTGTAGAATTCAGAAGCAGCTTTTCAGGTAATGAACCTCTACGGTATCTGGAATCAGACGGTTTAGTGTATTTTCCGCTTTGACAGGATTTCCACACCCACAACCTGTTACGGCGTCTTATGCCTCCCACATTTGGCAAAAGCTAAAATACCGTTCTCACTTTTGTGGTGCCATATGTCAGTCAGAATATGAAATCGGGAGTAAGTGTCTGGTTCGCACCCAAACCTTGAACGTGGAAGTGTGAAGTGTTGTGAAGTGTTTACTAAGCCCAGGAAAAAAAAGGAGAAGCATACATAGTCATTCAGGTAAAACAGACTGGTGCTAAGAACCTGCATAGAACGGATAAAGATTGGTCTTTTGTTGAAAGTTTCTTTAGGAAAAAAGCAAACAGGCATATCCCACAAACAGTTTCTCAGCCGCTGGCGATGCATTAAGGTGGAACATACAGCGAGCTTTTGAGAGGGAATGATGACTTGACTGATAATTTGGTGGTGCTTGCGGACATCTGCTCTGTGAAGTACCTCGACATGCAGTGATTCTATCTAAACTCTTGTGAAAATAAAGGAAAAATCAGTCCAGCTTGACAAACTGACAGCAAACTGCTCACTTTCTTTGTGTAGTCACAACTTGGGACTTCCAACTGAGGAACTACATGTTGAAAAGGAGTATAAAATGGCCTCCAGGCAAGGATGAGTTCTACCTACATGTCAGAGGAAGAAAGACTGATGATGATGACCCCATGACAAACATTGCATGTTGGGTGGGTTCACAGGGGCAGAGTGGGGATTATAAGAGCTTTGTAGGGCCTGATGACGTTGCGGTTTTCTGGCGTCTGGAAAGGCACGGACAGAGAATCAGTACAAACTCAAAGTGAGCGGCGAGTCGCTACTCTGCTATGATTGCATGCCAAGACATTGTCAATTAACAGCTGACAGAGTGCTGAAACAGCTGCTTTGGACATTTATGTTTAGGGACCACACATGGACAAAGCAAAATACATCCACACTGTTAGGGCAGACGCACATAACCACAACCTTGTACTGTATATTCTTAAGGGGACTCCCATATGTTCTCAATATAAGCTAATTATAATTACTAAAGACTAACTATTATATACTTATTGAAATATTAAGATATGTGTCTTATTCCAAAACCTAGTGAGATTCCTTAAAATGCAGCATACTTTAAACATGAAACCTCATACTCATACATAAACAACATAATAAACACAGAGGACACACAAACACTAGCTAATATAGTACTTTACTTGGATTAAACTGTTTATTATGACATTGTATTGACATTTACAGTTTATAATGACACTTTCCCACCATCTTGTCTAAATGCATTATGGGATTCTGTAAAGGACCAATTCTGCCTTAGAGAGAAAGGTAGCATCATTTTGCTGCCTAGCTTTTAGAACAGCCTTCGTTTCTGATGCTTTCTAGATATGCGTTGCACTAGGTTTTGGAAAACGGCTATTATTTAATGTGTTCATTAATCTTTTATGGAGAAATCCCGCTAGGAGGTTTTGCTATATCCTTGAATTTCAATCTAAACTGGATGGCAAAAGCTGCCATCAGACACTCACATTTCTTCCCTCCACCTCTCTTTACTTTCATCTACATGACCTCTTTCTCTCTTTCCACTAGTGCTCTGCTTCTCAAATGATTTCCCATAACGGGTTTTATCACAAGTTTGAAAAACTCCAAGTTCATTTGCACTTCCGCAGCCTTAGAAATCACCCTATTCAGATGATTATCTCTATCACTCATCACCCACAATGCTGTGCGGCTTGCTTATTTGCATAAAGCAAAGTGCACTCCATTGTTTTCTATTTTGTCACATTATACATTTGCAGACTGATTTGCATGGCTGTTTGTTTGAGGTGATGTTGCTCTCATTTCTGATAACCTTGATTTAATAGGGTTCCTCCACCACAGGATGGGTCACACATCAATGAATTTAAGATCTTAATCTGGTTATTTACTAGAATTAGCTATCTTATGAAAACAAATAGTGAGGGGTAATTCCGGCATCTGCAAAACCCTCCCAAACTCAATGATCGCTAAGAATGTAATCAATCATTATCTAAATAGAAGGACTCTCGCTGATCTGTAATCTGACATTCATTAAATGGAACAGCCCAATAAAGAAAATTCAAACACTCTGTCGGCTTATGTTAGCATTTTACATGCTAATACTGATCTTAGCTTGTACAGAACATTTAAAATGACACAAATGATTCAGACAACACAATCTTTCTAGCGATTCGGGTTTAATTCGCCATCAGAATATGTCAGATAAAAGATTACTCTATTATCTTACAGGTATAGTTTACCCAAAAATGAAAATTGTCATCATTTATTTCATCACCCTTATGTCATTCCAAATCTAAAATGACTCTTATATTGTGGAACAAAAAGATAAATATTGTTCATTCTTAAATATAATCATCAATCGTAGCGTCAGTTCTGGCAGGTCACGTTAGTCAAGCTCGCATCAGCTGACTCTCAGCTGATCCACGTCTACCTATTTGACGCCTATCACGGTATACATATATAAGCTCCTGACATTTCTGTCAGGACCACTGTCGTCAAATACGATTGACAATTAGTGTACAGTTCGGATTATAATAATAATAATAATTCATTACATTTCTATAGCGCTTTTCTAGGCACTCAAAGCGCTTCACATGGAAGGGGGGATCTCCTCAACCACCACCAATGTGCAGCATCCACTTGGATGATGCGACGGCAGCCATAGTGCGCCAGAACGCTCACCACACACCAGCTTACTGGTGGAGAGGAATCCGTCACTACACTGGGGCGTTAGGACCCACACAGACCACAGGTGAGCACCCCCTGCTGGCCTCACTAACACCTCTTCCAGCAGCAACCTGGTTTTCTCAGAAGGTCTCCCATCCAGGTACTAACCAGGCTCAGCCCTGCTTAGCTTCAGTGGGCAACCAGTCTTGGGCTACAGGGTGACATGGCTGCTGACAAATTATGTGGATTGGCGATCTGGTTCTGTTCTGGGCGAGAACTCCCTGCGCATCCATGCAGACTAGCATGGATAAGAGCAGGGAGAGCCGCAATACCCCTTAGGGTAAACAGAACAGAACCAACATGAATGTATGCAGGTATCATTAATTCAAGATTTTAAAGTACAACATAATTTGAGAATTTATTCTGATACAAGGGGAATCAGAATGCCAAATCCTGACTAGGTGAGAGGTGGAGCTGGGGATGGAGGAGAGTATTAGCTCCTGAGAAACACCATTGCTGCTGATAATACTGAATTGGTTGAACCAATGTTGGTATGTCAGGCTGGTTGGGATGCTTTATTAAAAGCATCTTAGATTCACAGTGTTTACACTTTGAGAGAATAAACCTTTACAGTTATCGTTTCATATTAACCTGATATGAAAAAAGTATTTTACACTGAAGCTTTAAATTTTAAAGATTATGGGTTACAACCTATAACATCTTTCCTCCATTCCATGTCCCTCATTGTCAGCATATTTGAAAAACCACATCCTATAAGTGAGGATTATGAATTCATTCTCTATCTTTATTAACAGATCCCACAGAATGTCATTTCCCTGTATTTGGCTCAGGTTTATTAGCATCAGCCACAAGCACTACAAAAGCAATATGCCTCCCAACTAAAGAGCTGCAGCTAATAAAAGAGTAAGAGGAAATAAGACCGATAGAGAAAGAGGGAAAAGGAGAGAGAATTTATTAATTTATGACATTTATGAACAACAAAAGGGTGGGGTACTTAGTCCCATAATGCATCTGTACTACCATTTGTCCTGCACTCTGCCCATATGTAAAGAATCTTTTACCTTGGCCTTTACCTCGCTCATGAAACACACCTCCACATTTACCTCAATTTCAGGCGAATGAGGAACTGGTAGACGAACTGTGTCAAGCGTTTTGATTAAATTCAAAACAGCAAATTACTCTTACATGAAGCCCGAAAAATCAGCTTTGAATGTTTCAGATAAGATCCAATGCAAATTGCATGCACATTAACATGGCCACAGGATTTCTCACATATCATTCATGTTATTCAAGAGGAACTTAAGAAAGTAAGAGTTTGGGTGTGCTCAAAGGGTTTGGGTAATTAAAGATTTTGGGTAAAAGCAAAATGGTAAAAAGGGATGGTTTAACCTAGTCGGAAGAGATCTGGGTTGGCAAATGAAATGTCAGATTCAGACCTTTCAAGAAGCGATATATAGTCATCCTTGAGTTTCCAGAAACCCCAGGTTTCTTCAAAAGCACTGTCCCTGCTACACTGTGGCATTTAATGGCAAAATCACATACTGCAAGTTTCTGAAAGAAATTCTTCTGGCCTTGCTTGTGCGGTGATGAATAAATATTACATTCCATTAAACAGAAATGTCATACTACATGTGGCCTTTTATCACTTGCAACAACTTAAAAACGTAAGGCCGGATACAGTCTGGATATCTGAAGAATGGTACATGAAATTCTAAAGGTTTAGAAATGACTTAAGCCAAAACCTATAAATACTCCAGAAAAAGAAGACTTTGTACCAAAGAAGAGAGTGAATATTGTTGTTGGGAGGGGGAATAAGGAATCTCTTCTTCAATTGTACTAAGTGTACGTTTACAACTCTGCTAGGGGCCAGATAGTGGACGTGGATCCACTGATCTGTAGGAATGTGTGATTTAAGGCTTCCAGTTAAAGTCAGTTCCAACTAAAAACACCCTCAAGCCTCGATGATATTCCTGTCCCTAAATATGGCTCGGGTCCCACCTTCAGTGTTAGTCTAAAGGTAGGGACACACCAAACCTTATTCTTGTGCACAGACTCGTACACTAAACTGAACAGCCAATCAGAGTTCTCTCTCTCACCGACGGCCCGACACCAATTCTACATGTTGAATTGGCTGAAAAAAACAGGATGGCATCCGACTAGAGCGAACGGTGCGGAACACACCGAAAAAACTAAGTCAGCTGACGCTTAAAAATGGCCCGAAGTTGCCAGGCAGTCGATCGTCGTCTTGGTGTGTCCCTTGCTTAAGGCTAGGGGAATCCAGTCCTGCTCTTGGATGGATACTGTCCTGCAGAGTTCAGCTTCTAGACAGCTCTGTTGAAGCTAAACCATGCATGACGTTGACCCCTGATCTAAGGGAATTTTTCACCCATTCATCATCAACCAGTACACCTCTCCTCAAACAGCTGCAAATTTGAGGTATTATTCATGCCCATAGTCTTAGGGTTAGAGATATAACAAACACCAACCCTGTATGATCAATGGTAAGCATGATCCTTGCCTTGGTTGCCGTTCTCTTTAGTGGTTCTCCCAGTCCCTGTAGTTCGGCTTCCTGTCAGTGGACAGCTATCTATGTGAAATGCAAAGTAAATGAGAGCAAGAGAGTTGTCTTTGTGTCTATCTGAGCCCACCCAACAGAAGGATGACTGTGTGTTTCCTACTACATTAGAACAACACCCACTAGTAGATCTGCTGTGAGACTCTTCATGTGCGTTTACGAATAAGGAGACAGACAGCAGAAAGGAGTCTGAAACAATCCTCTGTATCCTGTCAAAAATCCTCAAGCCTTTCGATGATGTACTCCACTTGAAAGATTTCCTGGCACAAGTCACAGTTGAGGAACTGAGGCTGTCTCTGGCAGTCTGCAAACATAAAATCGCCCTCAGGTACAATGCACAGAAAAGAAAGGCCCTCTGATCATTTTGGGTAAGTTACATCCCAGCTGAAAAGATCATTGTAGACTGGCATGACTTTCCATTGAGGGTTAGTGCTGGTCTAGCTAATGCTGTCAAAGGTCGTCGAACATCAACATCCAAAACAACATTGAATTTTATTTTAGCAGGGACATATCTAGGGCCTCTAAAATCTCCAAGACTAAGGCATTATCAATCATTTGTTTTGTTAAAGGCCCAACAGATATCTGTAGTTGTTTGCAAAGTTGTTTGTCCTGTTGAACTTCCGACCACCATCAGCGTACCTCAGTTCTGCATGTCCCGTCAAGGTCTTCAGGTTGATTACGGCAGAGTTCGAAGGCTTTGCGGAATGAAAAAAATGCCTTGTTCTGTAAACACAGTCGTCAATTTGGATAATTTAGCTTGCATGGAGTGTGTCTGTTTGCTGCTGTAAGACAACTCTCTGGGACAACAGACATTTTCTGCACCATTTCAGCATAGATGTTAGGTAGTCAGTGGTGGGAAACAGAATAACAAAATCCCATTTGTTAGCAACATAAAACACACAAATAACAAGGGAAGCTTCTTTTCAGTTGAGTGCCCTCAAGAAAAAAAAAACTTAGGACTAAAACTGTCCTAAAACAAAAATATGAGAGCATTAAATGACATCTAGCCCAAAAGGTTATAAGTCGACAATTAACAAACTCATAGGATCGTTAACGTGGGAAATCATGCTGTTCTTGTCTCAATAGTCCAATGGAGAACATTTTCATAAGGAAAGGCCTATCGCTGACAGGCTAATCTCTCTGTTGATGTGCTCTGCCAGTCAGCAGGGTTATATTCATAAACAATATTATATATTCCCAACACGCTAATTGCTAGGCTTATTACAGTTATCTTCATGAAGATGACGGGAGGGTGAAAGAAAAAGGGCAGAATCGGAGCAAAGAGAGATAATTGGTGTTTCCAAGAGAGGCTGCAAAATGTAGAGAGGTCTTGACCCTCCAGTCCCTCAGGAAAAGATAATTTTGGCTATGTTCAAAATAGCATGCTAATATTACTATTTCTGCAGTATATAGATTGTATACTGTGAACATTATGCAAATATTATGCAGTATACAGCGTATACTCTCCAGTAAGTAGTAAACTAGTATTCGATTCTGAGCGTAGGCATTGTTCTGGTTCATTTATTAAACAATGAGGCTAAATTTGAAGGCTGACAATGAGGTTTGCCATTGATGATAAACAGTGTGCTCATTACATATGAATATATTACTCAATGGGTGAAATTAGTACTCTTTGGCAAAGTTCATAGTTTATGACTTCCTTCAGACAACTTTCCATACAGAGAGCAGAGGCCTTATGTGACCAGTTAATTCAATTCCCAACACAGAGGACTCTCATTATTTGGGGTCAAAGGTCAAATGATCTATCTTGGCAAGTTATTATTGTCATCTAGCCTCTCAAGAGAGACTATTATGTAGACCTCCTCTTTGTTCTTTGACAAAGTCCCAATGTACAAATACTCTAAGTTGCCCAAGCCTCAGGAATATGGTTTAACCCTAATATGAGTGGAGAATCATCCGAAAGTTGATTCAAATGAAAACTAAACATCGTATTACATATGTTTTTGTTCTACATGCAATTTCACGAGATATCATTGGTAAGTGGACTTCAAATGCTTTAGCTAATCGTGCCTTGTTTTGCAAATCTTGCACAAGCAAAAAGAACAAAATGCAAAGATTCACTACTAATGTCACTGGATGACAACCAACCAGAACAGGGCATGTCACCATGGAGACTAAATAGAAAAAGCAAGCACCAAATAGCCACACACACACACACACACATTTCACATAAGTATCTTCTCAGCACTCTCTCTGCTAGAGGTCGATTCTCTGACCGTTTATCTCTGTGATAGGCCTTATTAATCTTTCAGGAATTTATCTGGCGCGCACTTATAGCAGTTCACACACACACCTAAACCCAAACTCCGCTAGGCATGTCAACATGGACAAGATTTAGAGCAACAAAGATGCTTTCTGTATGGTGTGGGTGTGCTGTGTACATCATGTGTCAATCCATCGAATGCCAGAGTTACTGGAGGAATTAAAACAGTCCTGTAGGAAAGGCCACAACAGGAAATGGATCTGAACTGTTCATGCCAGCAGCTCCTAAAAGTACCTCATCTGATACAGGGCTATAGAGATCTTATATAAAGATAATTTGCTTTTGTGTGTACGTCAGTGTGCTCATGTTGGCTCGCGCATCTCTGCATATCTGACTCATTTGGTCGGACTGGCAGCTAATCTGTTTAGGCATTTGAGCTCATCTGTTTTGACCACGGTAAACAGATAAATATTTAATTGGCTTGTTCACTAACATGGGCCAGACTTGATGGATAGCCATATGAATATATATCTAGTTCTGGCTCTCATTAAAGTCTGACTCTTGACTTCTTTGTCATTCCTTCCTTTGCTTTTGTTTTTTCCTTCCTTCCTTAAACTTTCCAACATTTTTCCTTTCTGTTTCCTTCCAGTACTTGGTACTTTGTTGACAATTTATTATTCTATTCCTGCCATTCTGTCTTTCTTCTTTTCCCATTCCGTTCCTTTCCTTTCCTTTCCTGCTTCTTTCCTTGTTAATTCTTCCCTACCCCCCATCATTCCTTGTCATTTCCTCTCTACCTTAACTGTATTTCCTCCTTCCTGTGTTTTTCTGTCTTTCCTTTCACATTTCCTTCTCTTTTTTTCCTGACATCTCTGGTTTCCTTTCTCCCTTTGTCCTTTTGTTTTTCTTGTCTTCCAGTCCATAGTTTTTGTCTTTCATTCTTTTCCATCCCTGTTTTCGTCAAAAACTAAATACATTATTGTTAATTTACTATTCCTTCCTTGCCATACAGACTTTGTACCTTGTTCCTTCCCTTCCCATATTAATTCTTCCTTCTTACCCTCCTTCCTTGGCTTCTCCTTCCCCCTCTTCCTTCCTTCATTTTGCTTCATCCATGTTTTCCCTGCATTTCTCTCTTTTCTTTTCCCCTTTCCCTTTCCATTCTTCTTCTCTAACACTTTCTTCATCAACTATACGTCTATAAAGTCTCCTTGTTGTTCTCTGTAATCACTGCATCTTTAATGAGCAATTTTGCATATGTAAGAGACCCAAATAATTATGTCATGCATATTACATGAGTACCTTTCTCATAATGTGATAAGATCAAGAAGAGATAATATTACAAAAACAACACAATTAATTAACCGTCATGAAAAGGAAGTGTTACATTCACCTTGCAGGAGTTACATTTTTTTTCTAAATCTACGAGTAGCAAGTATGATGATAAAATGGTTGTCAGATTTTTAATGCAACACTCAGTAGACTTCAGAAGGTGATTTTGCCTAATATAATTTCTGCTATTTTTCAGCTTCTTCAACCTAAAAACAGAAGTTTGAATCTACAAGTATAAGAAATGAATTACAATTACAAAAGCTGACTCATTACTCAATGCTCTCATCGTATTATCTCTCTCAAGTTGACCCAGCAAGATACACCTGGCTTTGAAGTTAACAGTCCACTGAGTACCATCTGGACTGGGAAAAAAACTCCCAGATTTTGCCAATAATTCCGTTGTAACTTAATCTTCAAACCATTTGGCCTGAAGCCACTGTCATACTCTCTATTCCCATCACATTATTCAGTTTATTTCACAGTTATCAACAACAACTCTAAAATGATCACTTCGACAACTTTTACAAGTCGCTAATTAGCACACCTAAAATATGTGACGGATGCCCCCATTTACATCAAAACCGAGAACACTCTGCGACGCGAAAAAAATGGTGTTAGAGAGATCAGATCTAAAAAGAGAAGTAGAAAAGGACAAACAAAGTGGCAGGAATCATGTTTGTACATAATGGCTCCACTGGTCTCGCATTTCCCTGTTTTTTTCTGAACCTTACATGCCTTCTCGCTTCCCTCAATATTATTTCTTTAGTGCCGTTTATAGTTCACTTATATCCTTTCCACTCTCAGTTCTTCAGTTCACTTTTAATATCATTTTCAATAATGCAGAATTCAGCATCTTATAGATGAATTTACTTCACAAACACTCAGAAGCAACAATTCCAGTACATCAATAAAATTTAGCTGAAATGACAAAAAAGAAACTAAGGGATCACACAAGGCTTAAACTCACAAACATCTGTAACTGTATTTCTTTTGACAGTCAAACAACAACCTATGTATTACTCTATAATAACATTTAGAAACATTTTATATAATGCAGACCATTACTTCTGTAGACATACAACAATATGCTAACCATAGTCTCCTGCTTTGTGACATCATGCTCATTTTATCTATTGCAGCTGAAATACTTGATTACTTCAGTGAATAGAACGACGCGCCAGCAATTCAGGCAATGAGTCGTTTTAAATTATATTTAAAATCTATTTATCAATAGCATTTGGTTTAATTCTGACAGGTGCACATTCATAGATATTTATTAGAGGAAAACTCTTGTGGGAACCACGTGCTGCGCAAATGGGCTCTTAGAGATAATTGGAGCATTATGAGCAGAAAATTGAGATAGAGAAGAGACAAGGTTTTTTTTTTTTTTTTTAAGGATGGTTGGGTTTTAAAATGGAACAAAAAAATTAATTACTGAAGAATTCAGATCGATTATGCCCATTAGAAGTTCTCACAAAGAAGAGTTTGAAAGTATTGGATACGTTAGTTTATCACAAATAGTTCAAAGTAAAGTTACTGGAAGCCTTTGCTCTGGAATAAACTGTCATCCAGTCAAAAGTTTTAATGCTTTAGTATAAATAAATATGGCTATAAATAATGCTACAGTAATGTGAAAACATCAAACAGAAGGTTGGTCATAACATAACCTCAACACAAAGAGAACTAACATATGAAAGCTACCATGTAGTATGAAAGTTCATGTACTTCCTTGCTGGTAAGATGAAAATAAGTATTTTAAACTCTGTCATGGAAACTGTTTAAACCATATATAAATGTATACCTGAACCTGTATACCTGTATTACACTGTAGCCACATTGGACCAGCGAATTCATGTGAGATGCGAGAACTCATTTGGCGCGTAACTCTCACAATGCATTATGGGTATTAAAAGGTATAGGGGGCGATTTCGGACACAGCCCTTGATTAGCTGGATCAAGTGTGTTTGATTAGGGTTGGAACTAAACTCTGCAGGGCAGTGGCCCTCCAGGAACTGAGTGTGAGACCCTTGCCCTAGGGAAGAAGGGCCAGTGTCTTGAAAAGTTTAGCTCCAAACCCAATCAAACACACCTGAACAATCTAATCAATGTCTTCAGGATTATTAAGGCTACAGTCAGGTGAGTTTTGGTTAGGATTGGAGCTAAACTCTGTCGGACAGTTGCCCTCCAGGACAAAACTTGCCCATCCCTGCCCTAGGGTATGCGTACCCCCACGGGAATCACTGACCTAGGGTGTTCAAAAAGCCCACCCCAAGTCTACATGTAATTCTAGAGTATAAATTCAGTTTTTAATCACTAGAAAAAGTTACAAAACACCTGTGCTCATCAAGCCTCACGATTCGAGGTATCATTCATATTTGAAGTACAAATGGTGCGGGATGAGTTACATGCCAAAGTTTAATACGCTATGAGCAATAGTTATAGTGATACTTGCCTTAGCAAGCACCGCTTATGACTCATTTCCCTAAAATAAATCACATAATACAAGTTTGAGGCTTCAGTATGTGTGTACGTGCATTTATGCCGTGGTCTCTGTGCTGTCCTGTCCCAACAGGGACTTGGGAAAAAGCTGTATTCTTTGTTTTCTACTTGGCAGTCATACAAGAATGTGAAATCAATTCCTCCATGAGCAATGCTTTTGTACAGCTTTTTTTTTCCCCAGACATGACCTCTGCTGCCCTCTTTCTCGCTCTCTCGTGGCTTGTGTTGTGGCCTTCCCCTACTCGGTTTATTGTGTTGTGACAGCCGGTGTCTTACTCTGTAAGCCAGAACTGCTCTGTCTGTGTGCATGAATATTTGTGCATGTGTGTGTGTTGGCTGATATCTCTGCACCCGCTAGCTTGTGCATTCCTCGCTGTTTAGCTAGGCCTCATGCCTTTTTCCAGCCCATCTTATACCATTATACATTAAGCAGTATTTTAATTTATAATTCATTAGAAATCTAACATGTATCCAAAGTCCCTTTAATGCAAGTCCGAGACTCAGTAGCCATCTTGGAAACACCTCCAGGAAGCTATTTTCTGTGTAGGCAATAGGCATTAGGCAACTTGAACGAGTAAAAACAAAATCCCCTTATTTTAAGGAAAAGTTTTGATAACATATTTTAAATCAGCAATGAACTGTAACAGAAATTGTGTCAATTTTAGCTCAAATAACACTAAAAACACTATTGGGCCGTCAACTCCCCTTTATATGGTTTCTCTTTGATATAAAGTGGTTTACAGTACACATCCTACAGAGACAGTCAACCTTGAATAACACAGGGTTACGTGTGTGTTCCTGTTGAGCGCGCCAAGTTAATAGCTTGGATTCCCAGGGAACACACAAACTGATAAAAAATGCATTATAAAGTTACTATGGATAAACACTTCTGTGAAATGCATAAATCCAAGGCAAGGCCCCATGTAGTCTCTCCACATAGTGCTTGTAGGCATATCATATTTAACAGGTATCTTCTTGGGTCTTGTTCTCCCTCCCAAGCTACTTCTTGCATTGGAGATGTATAGCTTAATCCCAGTTTAATCCCTTTATACATTATCGAGTCCTAAACTGATACGCCCAGCAGGGTCCCCTCTGTGTGCGGTCCAAGTGGACAGAAGTTAGATGCCACTATCTCTGTACTTAAGAGCATTACCACTGCCTTGATTTAATTTTTCCCTCCCCTTTCCCACCCCACAATCTCCCCCGGCTCTTACAGTCTGTATGTGTTCAATCCCTCTGGTTTTTATTTTATTTTATATGCACAGCATTACAATAACAGGAACGGTAGGCTGGAAAAACCATGTAGGCGGACTCACAAAACATGACTCTAGAAGCCATAAGACCATTAGGATACAGGAGTAAAACATCTGTTGCTCTAGAAACCAAACAGACAAAACAGCAAACATGCTGAACCAGTATGAGTAATACAGTACCACAAGTTTCACAAGTCTCTATGTGAATGTTTCGTGCGATCCTTGTAGAAACTATAAGGGCCATCAGAAGCAGGAGCATAGGAGCTTTCAGTCTAGAAAATACAAAACAGTCACAATCAAGGGTAGAACCATCAATCTAGACATTACAAAACCATCAGTATCTGGACTAAAAGAGTCTTCAATGTAGACAATACAAGACCATCAACAATCAGGAATTGAAGAACCATCAATTAGACACTAGAAGACCATCAGAATCAGAAATATTTCATTTAGAACATTTACATTTAATCATTTAGCAGACACCTTCATAAAAAAAAAAAACTTACAAATGAGGAACATCACAAGCCATGAGAATGTACAAGACTTGTACTCGGACTCAGGACCACAAATAAACATCACTCTGGGAACTACAATACCATTAGAATCAGAAGAACCACTAATCAATATAGACACTATAAGACCAGGTTGTAGAAGAACCTTCCACCTGGAAACTGTTAAACTATAAGAATCTGGAGTAGAAGAACTAAGTGTAGGCACTACAATCAGAATCAGGGGTAGATCAATCTTCAATCTAGAACATTTACATGTATTCATTTAAATGCTTTTATACAAAATGACTTACGAATGAGGAACATCACAATCAATAAATAGAAAGTTCAAGATTATCTTGATTTTGTGGGTCTTGCACTCATGACCACAATAAACCATCACTCTATAAACAACAATTTTACAATCAGAAGAACCTAATCGATGTAGACACTATAAGACCATTAGAATCAGGCCTAGAAGAACCTTACACCTAGAAAATATTAGACCATACCAATCAGGATTAGAGGAACCATATCTCACTCCAAGACCATCAGAATCAGGGGCAAGCAAATCTTTAATCTTGGACATTAATTTAGCGTAAGTATAAGTGATTTACAAATTAGGAACATCACAAGCAATAACTAAAAAGTACCAGACTGATTCTGAGGGTATTGTAATTTCAGGGCCACAACAAAATCTAGAAAACACAATAGAATAGAATATATAGAACCGAATCAGAAAGAGAATCAATCAATCTAGTCCAGGAGTGTCTAATCCAGCTCCAGGAAGGTCTCGGTCTTGCAGACTTTAGCTACAACTCTAACTAAACACACCTGAACCAAGGTGATCAACATCTTCAGGATTACTAGAAACTTCCAGACAGGTGTCCTGGGGCAAGTTGGTGCAAAACTCTACAGGATATTGGCCCTCGAGGAGTAGGATTGGACACCCATTAACTAAGGGGACCTTTACACGACAACGATGTACTAAAAAACTGAACACTTTATTCACGTACAGAGGACACCATGCTCAAAACGATCCCCGTTCACTCTGATCCGAGTAGACGACTAAAAACTTTGTATTCTGCATGCCAGGCTAGTAGTTGCAATGTCACTTTGTAAAGAAACACTACGCTTCTAAAGACTGAACATGCAATACTCATGCGCATGGTGTCACAGTTTTCACAAATTCACATTTTTGTAGTTTACACGGAGATGATAACAGTATCGTTTTCAAAAACGTGCACTTCTTTCTTTAAGTTTGCGTTTCCAGGACCGGCAAAACGCAGTCGTCGTGTAAATGAACGCCCAAACTGCATAAAATGTTTTCAGTTTTTAGTTGAAAACGGTGTCATGTAAACGGCCCCTAAATACAATAAGACCATTAGAATCAGGCATAGAATAACCTTCCACCTAGAAATTATTAGACCAAGTCGAGAGTAGAATAACCTTCACTCTTGAGATTACAAGACTATCATAAGAACCACCTCCAATCTAATGGTTTCTAGAGTTTAAGTCTTACGGCTGAAAATGATGATTGATTTCTTGTAGTTTCTAGAATGATGGTTTTCTGTGGTCCTGAAACAAGACCATCAGAATCACAAGACGGACCACCATAACGCATCATTTTCAGACCACAGAACCAATTATTGGGCATTAAACTGATATGGGTTTTAGTAATTACTTTAATTATACTGTAGTTGATGGCTTTATCCTTCTGCAGCATGTTACTCAACTAGTACATAGGAACGTTCTTGTAAGTAGGAAAGATTGTGTTTTTGTTGTCTTTTTGTCTGCTTCCTACCTATTCTCCTATCAGCTGAGAAGAGTTGTTTTATCAGTGCTTTAAAACATGCACACATAACTCTTAACACAGAGAGCGATCTCATCTCGGATCTGCCCCTTCCTTCGCCTCCACGTCAATCATTATTAGCACTGAATTACCTCATGTCAGGTTTCACTTCTCTTTTTATCTCTCTTGTTTTCGCACCTTTTCTCACATATTCTCAAACTTAGGCATTCAGTTAAAAATATTCAAGTCCAATTATCCTGATTCAAAACACTGTATGTTAAAGATCAATACAAAACACTCGAAATCCACTAGATATCAGCAATTGAAGCAATTACAGATCAGAAAAAGAAGAGAGTCACTTTCCCCCATATTTTTGAACCACTGATTTTTAGTGTATCTGTTATTTGGAGCACTTTTGCTTTTCTTTTTCTCCTCTTTATCACATGACTGTTTTGCTCTCTTTTATAGCTACTTCTCTTGGGGAGGAGGACAATCATTACCTAGTTGCTGTGTTCAAAGACAACACTTTTTTAAAAGGAATAGTTAACCGAAAGATTAACATGTTTTTATATGTTTTCTCACATCACTCCAAACCTGTATGACTTTCTCTTTTCAGTGGAACACAAATGAAGACATTTTGAAAAACGGTTCCACGGCTATTTTTATAATTGCCCAGGGATTGTCAAGCAAAATAAAATAAAATAAAATAAAATATTTTAACAAAATATTAAAATAAATTAAAATAATTTCTTAAATTAAATGAAAATTTTATTTGTGCATGCACATATTCAAAAGTGGCCCACCAAGAAGTGATAACTTGGTATGTTACTGGCCTTTTTGTTCCATGGAATAAAGAATGATATGAAAGAAAATTATGTTAAGTAAGTGTCACTATGATCTTTATCACTAATATCAATTTATTCCAATATGATCATAACATCTGTAATCATATTTGCATTAATAAGCCCCTAAGGCTTAACTTGATCAACATTTTCGAGTTTGTGTGACTGACAAATGCAAACATTAAACTAAAATAAACCACAAAAATGTCCATGTTTTTGCTGTAGCACAAGTTTTTCGATCCACTATGAGCCAACTGGCTGATGCAACAGCCGGCCTTCCTGCGTGGCCATTTGGAAAATCACAGTTGCATATTCCATTGATTTCTGCAAATGATCTCATCCATGATAAAACACCCTCCCGGGTGAGTTATCCAGCTGGATGTCACATTATTGAACTAGCATATGAACCGCATCAACAACAAACCCGAGGAATATGACCAAACACTGTCAACAGGGACGATGTGAGTCTGTAACCCCCACCGCTCAAACAGGAAAATACACAGGGGAGCAATTTGCTCTGGAGCTGATGTAGATGCACAACGGGGACCACTGTAAATAACCAGGGATCGACGCACGTCCAAACACAGACAAAACATGTATTTAGAGGCTCCGTTTATTTAACCAGCTTGTACGAAATTGCATACTCAATAATTTTACATGGCGAATGGAAACTAGAATGGGATGAGGGTGCCAGACTCTCGCTTGTTCCTGTAGCAGCAGAGAGACTAGGGGGCCGCAGTCACCCGCCATTTTGGCTACGGTCCCGAACAAGTGCTAGTCAAAGCTATTTGTCGACCTGCTGTTTTGAATGGATGAAGTAAACAAAATAATCTTGTGTACATCTGATGCCCGTCAGTTTATAATCAGCAGGGGAACATGCAAATAAAGCACCAGCCTATTAAACAGGTTGTTGACTGTGGAAATGCACCCGGCGAGATCGTCTCTAAACGAAACGCAGGACCACAACATGGAGACGAATGACTCAATTCCATTTGTTAACTAATGTGTGAATTTTCTTTGGATAGATAGATAGATAGATAGATAGATAGATAGATAGATAGATAGATAGATAGATAGATAGATAGATAGATAGATAGATAGATAGATAGATAGATAGATAGACAGATAGACAGATAGACAGATAGATAGACAGATAGACAGATAGATAGATAGATAGATAGATAGATAGATAGATAGATAGATAGATAGATAGATAGATAGATAGAAAATAAATAAGAAATCAATAAGAAACATTTTAGATAAATTATAGAAAATCTCTGAATCAGAATCTCTTAAAAAGTGTAAAAACTGATGTTTGTGATCATTTCTGGTTTTAGTTTTGCATTGTAAACAAACAAACAAATAAATAAACAAATAAAATCTAAAGTGAACCGTTTCAATTGCTAGCAACTCCTAAACTGTCAGCGAGGACTGAGGTAAAAGTGACGGTAAAAGCGCTCATTTCCATTTCGACGGATTAAAATAAACCTCTCCGTCTCCTCCACTTCCTGCTGAGAAGTCCGCAAATCACCTCGCTAACACCCTCGCTTCTTCTTAATGGAGCGTAAAATTAAATTAAAGGAGAAGTCTGTGAGGAAATCCTCACAGGAAACCAGGAAGGGTGAAGGAGCTCGTGAAAAAAATCCGGGGAAAATGTTTTCTCTGTGAGCGACGATTATGGGCGCAGAAAAATATTCAGCACAGATTTGTTATTGTCCTTTCAGAATATCTCCAAATGACCATAAGGAGAAAAGGAGCCCAAAATACATCATTATTACGCTGCATTACTGCAGTCTTAATTACAACTTAAAGGGACAGTCGCTCACAATTAAACCAGTGCCGGGTCCAAAATTACACATTGTTGCTCTACTATGAAGAAATTAAAGCACTGTCTTAAAGGGATAGTTCACCCCACAAAATGGAAATTCTGTCATTTACTCATCCTCAAGTTGTTCCAAAACTGTATGAGTTTCTTTCTTCTGTTGAACACAAAAGAATATATTTTGACAAATATGGGTATCCAAACAATTGATGGGCCCCATTGACTTCCCCATAGATGGGGTCAATGGGGTCCCATCAACTGTTACCAATATTCTTCAAAATATCTTCTCTGTGTTCAGCAGAAGAAAGAAACTCATACAGGTTTGGAACAACTTGAGGGTGAGTAAATGATGATAGAATTTTCAGTTTTGGTCCTTAACTTTCCTTAACTTTGAATTCAGTCACATTTGCAAAACACTATCCTAAAAACGTCCTTAGAGTCCATATATGACATATTTATCATTATGGTCCTTATAATGGCCATGAAAAGCAGACAAAGATTTATCTGTGCAGAATAAACCGACCGTTTCATTCAATACAGTATATGCTGCTTCAGATGCTCATTTTCTCGGTGCGGAGAACAAAATGCTGTTTATGGTCATTTAATTTTGATTAATGATTCTCTGTCTCAGTGTAAAAAAAGAAAGAAAGAAATGGGTCTGGATTCGGACGGTGGTCTGCTAACCTCGGCTCTATACTCAAAGCGCAAGCCTTCCAAAGTCCACAAACTCTGGGAATTCGTGAGTTTTTTTACAACAAACTGCCAAAACCTGCGGCTGTTTTCCAGTAACAATATATCTGACAGCCCATAATGTCCATGTGTAATGGGCTCTAAAAATTACTCTGCAAAATAAAATAAAATATAACATTAAATTAAAAAAATAAAATAAAAGTAAATAAGTAACCATTATTTAGATTTTCTTAGAAGTGATTATTCAAAATCTAAAGTGACAAGATCTGGCATAAGGATTCACTGAGCACAAATCCCACTCACACTTTTAGTTATGCTAATTGCCTTTTGTTTCAAGCTGCAGCATAATTACCGTTCATGATAATTGCATAAATGTTTGAAATTAGAAAGGCAATGCAATTAGCTGGAGATACATGTAGGCTATAGCATGCATAGTGTTGGTTTGCAAATCAATTCTCACTGCAACACACTACTCTAATTTATTAGAGCAATCTCTTTTCATGTATATAGGGGTGTGTCTTTAACTTCGGGCACTTTTATGTACCAGGTGTTCAATTTTATTACATGGGAAAAGATTTCGACATTTTTTATTTTGGTATGTGAAGGCTCAATTCATTCATTCATTCATGCATTCATAAATAAATAAATAAATACGATTCATAATCAGGTTCTGATTAAAGGCCTGGCTCATCTGTAAATAAATAAATATGTTAAATAATTAATTTTATACTTATGTTCTGCTTTTTAGGCCTGGGTCAAGGGTAAAAATAATAATTATAAATATATAATAAATAAATAAATATTAAATAAATGTTTATATTAAATTATTATGTTTCATAATTAGGTTCTGATTAAACAAACCTGGGTCAAGGCTAAAATAAATAAAACAAATTAAATAAATAAATGTTTTATAATTAGGTTCTGATTGAAGACCTGTTAAGGGTAAAATAATAAATATAAAAATTCATACATAAAGTCTTTAAAAATCATTAACATCCTATTGTCAACTGATTCACATGAAATTATAGGCTAAATAACTAGCGTTTGAGTCCTCTGAGTTCATATTACGGTTTTGGAATAAAACATGAAAACCTAACCCAATTTTCATCTCAAGGTTTAGTTAGTGCTTTCTATTTTTAATAATTACTTTGAGAATAGGGTTTTGTTATGCCTTTTGCCATGGACAGGCAAGAATTCAAACATTATTAAATGGATAATACACTATATGTCACATCTGAAAGAGCAGCCCAATTTAATTCCAAGACAACTGTCAAACAGGCATAAATTACTAATTTAGATTCAAAGACTATCCTTGTGTTTCTCTTTATATGGTAAAACAAAGAACCTGCTGTTGTGCTTCAAGTTTTTTTTTAAAGACATCAGTTGAATATAAAGCTGGCCCACCTAATCTATTCTTAGAGACAGCGTCCATTTCTCCAGCAACACAATAATAATCTATAGAATAACTCCAACTAAAATCTCATCATATCTTGAAACGTGGATGAAAGAAGCAAACGTTACCCAACTGCTGACATTAATGGGGTGCTCGGCATCCTCTCGAACGTTTACTCTTTTAAATGTCAGAGTCGGTGCCTGAACCGGCAGCGATGCAGTCCAGCCCCGTTGACACGGATCAAAAGGTGGGGAAAGGGCAGTGCAGTCATTATCACCATGGTGAGGAACTTTCAGTTGGGTTAGAGGCTTCGGACTTGGTTACAGTGAGAATGAAGAGCCACTGAGGACCAGTGACCTGTGAGGGCAGTCTGGCCCGGTAGACGATGACTGGATGCCTCAGACAAATACAACGACGTCCAGAACGAATAAAAAAAAAACAGTGCTAAATAATAGAAAAGCCACTTTAGCAAGATGTATTTTATGGTTTCATGATATTGGAAAAGATTGACATTGCAATGTTTGTTTGTTTTCTGAGATATATTGCGATATAAAAAGATAACGAACATTTTTTTTGTGGCGTACAATAATTATAAATATTTAGGGGGAAAAGTTGAGAACTTTTTTTGAGTCTTATCTTGTTTAGCATGCAGGCTGGTTTTAAAGGTGTTTTGACCACTTCTTTAAATGGTTAGGCTGGTCTTATCTGGTCAGGCTGGGAAACCAGTTGACCAACCAGCTAAAACCAGCTAAACACCAGCTTGGCTGAGAGAGCAACTTGACCAGCTTAAACCAGCTACATCCAGTTTAAACCAGCTAAGCCATATCACGATATCGATTTTATTTCTTTATATCATGCAGCCCTAATGTATTTCAGTGCATAACACCCATAAGCCTTCTTATGAAGGCATCCTAAACGACGTTATCTCAAACCAATAACGCCTTTGATTCAGTAACCTTGGAACGCCGAAAAAAAATGTTGGCATTTTGGGCAGGAGGCCCTCTGGCCGATTTCCGTGCCCACACTATGATGGAAATCACAGCTTCTAATTGGACCAGATGGTGAGGAGAATGTAGCCAATTATGGTTGATTGCCTACCCACACACGCAGAGAAAGCCACGTCTACATCCGTTCACGGTTGTCCACCTACACGAACATACGTAGGAACAACAACGCAGCGGTAAAGGCACGCATGCCAACAATGCAAACACTGAAAAACAAGCATACTGGGGAATGTCTTGGTCATCCACACAAACATGATTTGGTCTGGCCCACAGAGTTGTTTCAGCACCTTGGAGAGCACCAGTGGCGACGGTGGTGTGGATTTCAGCACCATGGACAGTTCCTATCATTGTTTTCATGGTTGTCACCGTTATGGCTTTAACATTAGTTTTCAATGATAACAAATTTAAGTAATAAAAGGATTTTGAATGGGCTATACAATCTGGAAAGTTTACCTTGAAAGTCTGTAATCATATAAATGAAAAGATAAAAGTTTTAGTGTGTGTGTGTGTGTGTGTGTGTGTGTTTGTGTGTGTGTGTGTGTGTGTGTGTGTGTGTGTGTGTGTGTGTGTGTGTGTGTGTGTGTGTGTTCGTGTGTGTGTGTGTGTGTGTGTGTGTGTGTGTGTGTGTGTGTGTGTGTGTGTGTGTGTGTGTGTGTGTGTGTGTGATAATATATATACTTTTTAAAGAAATATAATGAAAATATTCATTTTAAGTGTAGAATTATTCATTCATGTTATAAAATTAAATAAGAATGATACATATGTATGTTATCTATGATTTAAGAATTTAATTTTAAAATGAAATAAGAATTTTTATATATATATATATATATATATATATATATTAATTATATAATTTTTAATTATAGTTTTTAATAACTATATATTTATAAAAAATAAATCTAAATTCAATATCACACTAAATGAAGGTACACACTATAATTAAAAACAATAATGAAATTATTCATCAGAAGTTTATTATATATTTATGTAAAATAAACATTGTGTGAGTGTGTTTAAAAAAAATCCATTAAATGAACCAACAGGAAACCAGACAGACAGGTTGAAGATCCAAATGCAGTTTTAATAGGGCAATCCAAAATCATAATCCATGTAACAGGCAGAGGGTTAAAACAAAGGCAAACTATACAAACAGTGGCAGATTCTAAAACATAGGTAAACGGAAATGGGCGGGAGATCGAGACCATAGACCATAGACCATAGACCATAGACCATAGACCATAGACCATAGACCATAGACCATAGACCAGGGAAACAAGATAGAGCACTCATGACTTCGCAAAGAGTGAGAGAAAACACAGGGCTTAAATACACAGACATTAACAAGCTAATGACACACAGGTGGATGTAGTCAAACAATAATGAGTCCAGGCAAAGGTTTCTGGGAAATGTAGTTCATAATGGAATAATAGCAAAGGACTAGGAAGGAATGATAATCCAAATACTGACCAGAAAACAATGTTGATACTACAAAGAGCTGTTGTTTGAAAGCATAAGACTGCAGGGGTTTTAAAAGATTTGTCTGTTTGACACAAAAACCTAGAAAATCCTTCGACAACTGTACGAACACGCGCACCATGCATAAACCATGAAAATGCAGACACGCTTTTGCTTTTTTCCGGTACAACTGCGATAAGGCTGGGTAATAATGGAGCATATGCGTCTCGGCACATAAAAGGTGAAATTATGACTGTCTGAAAAATAAATTTATTGTGTTTTTTTTCCCCCTGCTACTAGACATTAGCACAGTTTTAATTAATGGCACATGCTATGCCTGGAGGCTGAGAGGAGATTGCAGTGCACCGTCATGAAATTACCTCTCCTCATGTGTGCTTTGAAAGTTAATGAGAGAGACGCAGAAGCTCGGAGGAACAACAGAGCTTGAGGAATGATGGATCTGCTAACTGTGGCGTCCACAGGAAGTGACGACAGGAAATTGTTGCTGATGCATGTCATTTAGGTTTTAAATACAGTTTGGCTCTAAAGCATTCAAAAATGCTCTTTCTTGTTTTCATTTCAGAAGTTCAAAACGTTCAGACACAGAGCTGACAACTACAGGAAGTGAGAACACAGGAAATGGCCAAGAGGATTTCATGGCTGTGTAGCAAGGTTTTTTTTTATATAATTTAACGACAATTACACTGAGAACGATTTGAAATGCTCTGACTGTGAAAGTGTGAAAGAAAGAAAGAGGGAATGAAAAGCTTATTCTTATTGCGTATTGCTGCTTAATGCATGATGATAATTTTCTGCTAAGTACAGAACAGAAAGACAATCAGAGTTATAGAGGAAACGTGTGAAGCCACACACACACACACACACACACACACAGGCAGATATCTGGAGTCTCTGGCTGGTCTTAGACTTCTCTCTAATTGCCATGAGTCAGCCTGCACCGGGGCTGGACCTTCCACCCACAGACTCACACTGAACGAGAAAAACACACACACACAAGCCTCGCCGTTTTTTCAGCCACTGCGTGCCCGCCATTCCGAACAGACAGGATCTGTGTGTAAGCCTCTTAGTATGCAGAGCAAGATGGAGTGAGTGTGTGTGGTCAAAGCTGGCCAAGGAGTTTGCATTCGTTAATGAAATTTCAGGGGTGATGTTGACAGCTTACCAGTACATGGATGTGTTTGTGTGATTATGACACCAGGGTCTTGCGTCTAGTCTTCACTACGCTCCAAACTAAAACTGAAATAAAAATAAGAACTATATAGGCATATTTAGAACAAAAAAAAAACATAAAAATGACAAAAATGCACAACAAAATTACTAAAACTTTAACTGAAATTAAATTTAAAATGGAAAATATAAAAAAATTCTTATTAAAAAAACTATGATGGATGGATGGATGGAAAAAAATAAATGTAATTAAAATAACAAAAAAATATATAAATTATAATATAATACAAAAATATTATAAAATAATCATAAAATGTACTTTTCCATTTCATTTAATACCGAAAAGCATAAAAAGAGTTAATTACAATAAAAAATATTATTTAACTACAATTTAAAAAATATATATTTTTCTGCTTTCTTCCTACTCTATTGAAATCAATTGTGAATAGAGTCTCTCATGCAAAGCACTACATGGCACATGAAGTTGCTGCAGATTGAAGAATGTTTCAATTCACAGGTTTAGGATTCTGAAAAGTCAGTTCCACTAGGTTTTGGAGCAAATCTAAACCCATTGTCCTTCACTTCTTCAGTCATGCTTGTTCTTTAACAGCCGTGAGATGTAAACCACAGAACTTTTGCACTTTAGACATTTAACCTTTAAGCTACAACCTTAATTAGTCACAGCCTCACTTGCAAATGAGTCAGATTTTTACACTTCTTGGAGTCAAATTCACCAAATAATAGAGATGGTCCTCACTGCAGAACACGAAATCCAGGGGGAGGAGTTGGATCCAGATCCAACTCCTCCCACCTTACATATACCTACACCTACCCATCTCCGCCCCCTGATCTCTAACCCCACCCCTAATCCTACCCATCTCCACCCCCTGATCCCTAACCTCACCCCTAATCCTACCCATCTCCACCCCTTAGATCTGGATCCAACTCCGCCCCCTGGATCTCGTGTACTGCAATGAGGTGCTACTGAAATAATAAGTGGTGTGCAAATACTTAAAATGTCTGTTGTGTGTCTGTGTGAGATGGAGGGCACTGCATTGTCCAAGAGAACCCAAAGATTTAGCGAGAGAACGCAAAGATTTAGTGAGAGAACCCAAAGGTATAGCGAGAGAACGCAAAGATTTAGCGAGAGAACGCAAAGGTTTATCGAGAGAACTCAAAATTTTAGCGAGAGAACCCAAAGGTTTAGCGAGAGAACCCAAAGGTTTAGCGAGAGAACCCAAAGGTTTAGCGAGAGAACGCAAAGGTTTAGCGAGAGAACGCAAAGATTTAGCGAGAGAACCCAAAGGTTTAGCGAGAGAACGCAAAGGTTTAGCGAGAGAACCCAAAGGTTTAGCGAGAGAAAGCAAAGGTTTAGCGAGAGAACCCAAAGGTTTAGCGAGAGAACCAAAGGTTTAGCGAGAGAACCCAAAGGTTTAGCGATAGAACCCAAGGTTTAGCGAGAGAACCCAAAGGTTTAGCGAGAGAACCCAAAGGTTTAGCGAGAGAACCAAAGGTTTAGCGAGAGAACCCAAAGGTTTAGCGAGAGAACGCAAAGGTTTAGCGAGAGAACGCAAAGATTTAGCGAGAGAACGCAAAGGTTTAGCGAAAGAACGCAAAGGTTTAACGAGAGAACCCAAAGGTTTAGCGAGAGAAAGCAAAGGTTTAGCGAGAGAACCCAAAGGTTTAGCGAGAGAACCCAAAGGTTTAGCGAGAGAACCCAAAGGTTTAGCGAGAGAACCCAAGGTTTAGCGAGAGAACCCAAAGGTTTAGCGAGAGAACCCAAAGGTTTAGCGAGAGAACATAAGGTTTAGCGAGAGAACCCAAAGGTTTAGCGAGAGAACCCAAAGGTTTAGCGAGAGAACCCAAAGGTTTAGCGAGAGAACCCAAAGGTTTAGCAAGAGAACGCAAAGGTTTAGCGAGAGAACGCAAAGATTTAGCAAGAGAACGCAAAGGTTTAGCGAAAGAACGCAAAGGTTTAGCGAGAGAACCCAAAGGTTTAGCGAGAGAAAGCAAAGGTTTAGCGAGAGAACCCAAAGGTTTAGCGAGAGAACCCAAGGTTTAGCGAGAGAACCCAAAGGTTTAGCGAGAGAACCCAAAGGTTTAGCGAGAGAACCCAAGGTTTAGCGAGAGAACCCAATGGTTTAGCGAGAGAACCCAAGGTTTAGCGAGAGAACCCAAAGGTTTAGCGAGAGAATCCAAAGGTTTAGCGAGAGAACCCAAAGGTTTAGCAAGAGAACGCAATGGTTTTTACAGAGAACAGTTACTTGGGGGAGCGCATGCAAAGTTTATCTGGGGAACAAAATTCTTTTGCGAGAGAATGCAAAGGTTTTGCGAGCGAACACTAAGTTTCTCGGGGGAACAATACTTTTGCAAGAGAACGCAGAGGTTTAACGAGAGAACGCAAAGGTTTAGCGAGAGAACCCAAAGGTTTAGCAAGAGAACGCAATGGTTTTTACAGAGAACAGTTACTTGGGGGAGCGCATGCAAAGTTTATCTGGGGAACAAAATTCTTTTGCAAGAGAACGCAGAGGTTTAACGAGAGAACGCAAATGTTTTGCGAGCGAATACAAAGTTTCTCGCTGGAACATAATACATTTGCGAGAGAACACAAAGGTTTTGACAAAGAACAAAGTTACTTAGGGGGACCCAATAATTTTGCAAGATAACGCAAATGTTTTTTGAGCTCATGCAGTGTTTCTTGCTGGAACATAATACTTTTGCGAGAGAACATTTTCTCAGGGGAACGCAATAATTTTGCAAGACAATGCAAATGTTTTACGCAAAGTTTCTTGGGGGAACACAATACTTTTGTGAGAGAATCAAACATTTTGCGAGAGAATGCAGAAGTTTCTCTCTCTCTCTCTGTGAGATAATCCACACCTCATTCTCCCCTGCCGCCCACTCTCATTCCTGCGCTGGGGGACCATCTGCTGTTTCCCAACCTCTAGACACGCCGTCAGTAAAAGAGTCAAAGAGACAGCAGACAGAAAGACATGATGATTCAACTCCCCTGAGCTTTCAGCGAACATCAGCCTGCGCCGCCTCTCGCATCTCTGCAAATCCATAAACGAGTCTTTTGAAAGAAAAATAAGGACTGTAAATATAGGAAAGACATGAAGGATCATGCGTTTGAACCTCCAGATCAGAAATCAGGTGCAAGTCTACAACCTGCACAATAAGGTTGACGAATAACTAACTAGAAATCCCGACACTACTAACTTACAGCTTTTTCAAAAGCGTGAGCGTTTCAAAAATAATGTTGATTTTCCAGGACCAACTAGTTTTCCTAATCACAGTCACAGGCGTAGTATGTAGTACCAATACACACACACGCACACACAATGTAGAATAGCCCTTGAAATAATGATTGTAGCACACATCTCTTGCGACTTATTGATTTGTTTCTCTTTTAATCGCTCCCAAACCTGCACGTGGAATCACATTTCATCATCATTTACAACACCCATAATTGATTGACAGCTGCCATGGTGATTCAACAATATGGTCATCCACGGGTGTCTCCATGGCAACATCTCTGGACAGACAGATTCTCCAATTGGCCTCAGCATGACCGCTCATCCCCTGTAGACATGTGTGACTGACAGGTGAGAGGGTGAAGAAGAGGAGACTCCTGGCAGAGGAAGCAGGCATAAGTGACCAGTGACAGGTTTAGTGGAGAAGAGGCGAACGAGACACCATCACACACCGACGGGCAAGCGTTAGCTATAGCCTATACTAGGAATATTCTGGGTTCAGTTAAGCTCAATCAACAGCATTTGTTAATGTCAATTAATATTGATGACGAGGCATCATTTTTTCGACTCTTTTTCTTTACGTGGTTACGGTAGGATACTATGAGTGCGACTTTACGAGACTAATGGTGAGCACAGACAACAGATAGAGAATTAACGTACATTCAGCGGTTTTATTTACAACATGCACTCATTCAAGGCTGTTTTATTTAATTAGTGTAAAATAAAGTGTTTATAGCGACAAGACTTGACGGATTGCGTGACTTCGTCTATTAGCGCCAAGTTTAAACTAGGCATAGGCTACAGCATGTTATCTAATTTGTGCATTAATGGCTGTTAAACAAATTTGGCTAATTCAAATAAATAAGGTTTACTAATAAGGGAGGTTAGTTATTTTACCTTTGAACACCGTTGTTGACTCACCTTCCCTCAG
Organism: Rhinichthys klamathensis goyatoka; assembly: GCF_029890125.1. NCBI lineage: Eukaryota > Metazoa > Chordata > Actinopteri > Cypriniformes > Leuciscidae > Rhinichthys > Rhinichthys klamathensis. The sequence goes on along the minus strand of NW_026606664.1, from coordinate 4,003,805 downwards.
GCGCAGTTGGCGGGCTTGAGCGCAATTCACAAAATGGCGCCACTCATCGGTGAATCCGATATAACAAAACCGATACCAGATTATGGAAAATACTAAAATGTCGAGGAAATATCGGGAAAACCGATTACCAGTCATCATTAATTTTTGGTCACTCTTAAATGTTAACACATTGTTCACATCTTGTAGCTATAGCCTACTATTTAAACAGTAAGTATTTATAAATTAGCCATCTTAGGTCTATTCTAACATCTTAGGTCTATTCTAATATTTTAACTTTTACAAATTGGCCCATTCCCTTCCAGTGTAAGTGTCTCACTGTAACTCAATTCTTTTTGTGATCAGGCCATATTAAGGGACTAGTACATCAAACGCTTGGGCTCTTTTTATTTAGGCCAATAAACAGCCACCTAGCAACCACATAGCAACATGCTAAAAAGCACTCAGAACAATATTGCACCTTCAAGCGCACTTTTAAAAAAAATCAAGGAAATTCCAGTAAGGGGTTCACAATTATCTCTTCTTCTTGTTCCCACCAATTACGACCCCTGATGAAAGCACATCCACCCGCCCATGAATTAACCTCAAGAGCTAATTAGCGAGCTCAAATACCATTACCATCTCAAACGCAGGCATGATGACGGGAAGAGACTTTAAATGGCTTAAATAAATAAATCAGTCACGCGTGGGTCACATCCTGACTCGTTAAGATGTGATTTAATGAGGGTGGGGCAGGCTTAACGAAGGGGGGAGGGCGTTCCTGGCCCTCTGATGACTAATTATGAAGATGACGATAATTAAATACCCCCACTCAGGGATGTGTGTATTATCAAATCATGCATCTCGTCTGGAGGGTGGACATGAATGCACGCAGTTATTACATGCGCTCGGAGAAAACGGAGGGAGGAACTGTTTACATACTCTTGAGACTCGCGGTAGCATGTGGGCACTTACACAGATATGTCGTTCCAAACCAAGTATTTACCCACACGTAATTTCCTGAAAATCTGCCCTTCAGTCAGTCGATATTGGGGGGGAAGTAATGGAGGCCAAAACATAATACAATTCACTGACTGCAAATGAGATGTACAAAGACATGGGCCATCATTCAGCAGTGCTCTAGAGTTGAATCTATTCATCAATAAAGTCACTTCAGAACATTTGAACATATGCTTAGTAGGCTATAGCTATCGGGTATGAAATTAAAAAGGGCTTCTCCAGTGCGTTCATTACACATAATTATCATCACAGCACATTTAAAGCCACAGATGTGATCAGCTATGAAATGGAAACAAATGCTGCCTCAGATTCAATAAAAAAATGATTTAACAAAAAATTAATTGATGCAGAGAATAAAAACGTCAAAATGACTCTTATTTGAAGTGGTTGGCACAATCTCCCACCTCAGGGAAGGCGACAAAAAATTGCATTGATTGGACTGGGTCCCTTCCTCCCAAACCTCTCTACCCGTACATATTTAAAATCGTGTTAGTAACTGTAACCTTGTTTAAACTGTTTAGAAGATAATTAAATTGGGGTAAACTGAAACAGAGGAAAGCGAGCATAAGGAAAGAGTTTAGTTAGGCGGTTTTCTGTTCTTTAAACCCAAGTTGAACGTTCACTAGGGAATCAGGGTTGAGAAACTTTTGAACTTTTCAGAGAAGCAAACGTAACGGGATGCTTAGAGGGATCTGTGAGCTTGTACATGTGTGAGTGAGAAACCTCCTTGCCCCGAGTGGTCTACATAAGATTGTTAAAACATCTCTGAGGTGTTAAAAGTTTCACTCTCGAAAACAACATGCAATCTGGTTTCTGGTGCATTAAGTTACTGTGCTTCGAAGTACAGTTTAGAAGTCCCATGATGTATTTCTTCAAAACCAATACCTATCAAGGAAGGAAATTATTTATTCAGATTTACTCAATATGCCATGTTCAATGGCAAATTGCAGATCAGTTAGAGCGAATTAAAATGTTTAATGGGAGACATTAAACAGTCAGATTTGTTTCTGAGAGAACTCTATTTCTTAAACAATAAATGTTTTTTTAACCACAGGCTATAAGCTTAATAGTCAGACTTTATCCATACCATGTCATTTTTAAGTTTGCTGACGGAACGAACAGTGTACATTATTAATTATCTAACTGAAATTGAAGAGTGGTAACTTGCCGTGTCTTGTGTCGGTAACACTTTACTTGAGGGGGTGTGCATAAGACTGACATGACACCTTCATAACCATGACATGAGTCATGAATATGAAGTAGGGTTTATGCATGTTTATGACAACTGTCATTAAGTGTCTTTCGCTCAATAATGACATTTTGAATGCAAATATGACATTGTTTAAGATGTCTTTGTTATGACATCTTGACATAAACCATAACATCATAACCTGTCAGTGTCTTTGTCATGACAACTTGACATTAAATTAAGTTAAACTGTCATGTGGTTGGTTTTGACATTGGCTGTCATGAGGCCATTATAACTGTGTCATGAATATTTTTCGTGACCTCAACTACAGTGGTACACATTTAATTTGTCATTAAAAAGTTATAATGGCTTCATGACAGCCAATGTCAAAACCAACCACCTGACAGTTTAATGTAATGTTAAACAATAAAGCTAAGTGGTTTCTTAAGTTTGATAATTAATCTGCTATGTCATGTTTATGACAGGTTGTGTTGTCTCAGTAATGTCAAGTTGTCATGACAAAGACACTGACAGGTTATGATGTATTGGTTTATGTCAAGGTGTCATAACAAAGACATCTCAAACAATGTCATATTTGCATTAAAAATGTCATAATTGAGCAAATGACACTTAATGACAGTTGTCATAAACATGCACAAAACTTCCTTCATATTCATAACATGTGTCATGTCATGATTATGAAGGTGTCATGTTAGTCTTATGCACACCCCTTCAAGTAAAGTGTTACCCTTGTGTCCAACTGAAATAGTTTGACATTATGACTATATTAGACACAAACTGGAGTTAAATGCAGGTTAAGCCTCAGATATGCATGTCTACTCAGTAGTACGGGTTATTGCGTTGCTCTAGAGTTCGCTATACTTGACTTTTCTTAGTTGTAAGAAGCCGTTCAAATAAAAAGCTTATTTTGCAGTGTCTCTACAATACAGCTACAATATGTCTTTTTTTTTGCCGCAAGGGGTCGCTAACCTCTTACAATAACAAATGCGTAGATTGATGACGCAGTGATAAGCGGAATCATGGAACTTGCCGTCATGCTGATGGATTTAATAATGTTTATAGATGAGTGGAAAAATTCATGTTTTTAACATGACTGTGGTATGAAGCAGGTCGCGATTGCTAATGAGAGACAGATATCACACGCGAGTCCCGCAGATATAAAGGAATAAGGACATTTAATTCTTTACAATCTTTTTTTAACTTGACAGTCAAAGATGCCATCAAAAAAGATAAACATCAAAAACTTTGGATTATAGCACAAATTAATTTTGCCTGAATTTAGCATGCAGACAGTCAGCAAACCAAAATGCTCTCTTAGAAACATTCGGTTGTATTAGAATTTATAAAAAATTATATTATAAAAAAAAGAGTTAAGCATTCATATATATATATATATATATATATACAGTATATATATATATATATATATACCGGTATATATATATATATATATATATATATATATATATATACATACTGTATATATATATATATATATATATATACTGTATATATCTATAAATGCATACAGTATATATATATATATATATATATATATATAATGCTTAGCAAATTCAGACACTTTTAAGTCAGAACATTTCAGACTTACAAAGGTAGCCGCAAGATATCCATAAATTAAAGGGGGGAAAAAATCGCCCATCTTTCACTGGCAGTTGTCTAACTGGCTAAAATAATGTCGTAGACAAAGCCCTTACACAAGAGAGTGAATGGGGCTTTTAACGGTTTTCTTAGTTGCCATCTCTCAGTGTGGGAGAAGGAATAATGGTCAGACTGGAAATGCACTGGGACAGAGTCTAAGATAAGCTGATGCCCGATGTGCGAGTGTGGATCTACGCAGCTGTGTGTGAATGTCTCACTGTAGGCTCAGCCCAAATTGGCGCTCAGTCACACCTGATTTCTTCAACACCAAGCATATGCGCAGATACCAGACCACACACATACTTTATTGGCTACAGCATATTGAGCTGGATGGCTACACTCCTGAAGTCCAGAATCCCCACTGGCCCTGAACACCTTATTGATTATTTTTCACTTTAGATTAAAAGCCATTAATTGCCTTCTCTCACCTGCTCTCCCTTCCCTCAGTCTATCACTATTATTAAAGATGCCAGCTGTCTTTAACTGCTCAGACTAAAGTCTTTTAAAAATATTAAAGGTTCTAATTAGAAGCAAGAGGGTTTTACAGCTTGATTCCATAGCAGGACATTTTACATGTAAATGTATGATACAATAGGAGAACGTAGTCACATGGTTCTTCAGAAAACCATCTATAGATGTACTGCTGCTGCAAACAAGGGCTTAAACAGTTCAGACAAAAGTCTTAAAAATAAAGGTTCTAATTATAACCAAGATGGTTCTAAAGCTAGATTCCATTTTAAATGTATATTTAAGATGCCATAGGGGAACCTGGTTACATGGTTATTCAGAAAACCATTTATGTACCGTTGCGGCAAACAAGGTGCTTCCCTGAAGAACATCAAGAACTTTTCAAAGAACAAACATAGCGATTTTTAGATCTCCATTTAGTAAGTATTTGCAATTGAACAATGGAAGTTCTAAAAAAAAAAGAAAGAAATGAACACATATGCCAAATACTGCAAGTAGAGAACTTAGAACCTACAAGTTCAACTTAGAATCTTAGAGTTCCAATATGAAATGTATCAGTCTTGTCTTCAAAAAACCATACAGCCACAGAACCCTATATAATGAAAAAGAAATTCTTGATAAAAACATGGTTCTTTGCTGAACTTGAGGTTCTACAAAAACATTCTACAATTCAAATTCACAATTACAATTTGTCAAAAGTAAGAGGGATCTTGAGAGAACCTAGAATCTAGAACTTTAAAGGGATACTCCACTTTTTTTGGAAATAGGCTCATTTTACAACTCCCCCAGAGTTAAACTGTTGAGTTTTACCGTTTTTGAATCCATTCAGCCGATCTCCGGTTCTGGCGGTAACACTTTTAGCATAGCTTAGCATACATCATTGAAGTGGACAAGACCATTAGCATTTCTAAAAAAAAAAAATGACCAAAGAGTTTCGATATTTTAAAACTTGACTCTTTTACGTTGTGCACTAAGACCGACGGAAAATGTAAAGTTGTGATTTTCTAGGCTGATATGGCTAGGAACTATACTCTCATTCCTGCGTAATAATCAAGAAACTTTACTGCCGTACCATGAGAGCAGCAGGCGTAATGATATGATGCAGCGCCTGAAAATAGGCCACCTTCCGTCAACACAACGGAACTATTTTCAGGCGCTGCGTCATATCATTACGCCTGCTGCTCTCATGGTACGGCAGTAAAGTTTCTTGATTATTACGCAGGAATGAGAGTATAGTTCCTAGCCATATCAGCCTAGAAAATCGCAACTTTACATTTTCCGTCGGTCTTAGTGCACGATGTAACTACAGAAGAGTCAAGTTTTAAATAGAAAAAATATCGAAACTCTTTGGTCATTTTTTTTTTTTTGAAATGCTAATGGTCTTGTCCACTTCAATGATGTATGCTAAGCTATGCTAAAAGTGGCACCGCCAGAACCGGAGATCGGCTGAATGGATTCAAAAACGGTAAAACTCAACAGTTTAACTCTGGGGGAGTTGTAAAATGAGCCTATTTCCAAAAAAAAGTGGAGTATCCCTTTAAGAGTTCAAATATGAATTTATTTAAATGCATTAAATATTAAAAAGGTTCAAACGCCAATTTATAAAATATAACAGAAGTACTACAGTTAACTCAAGAACTCTATATAGAGAGACACGGTTTTAAATAGTTCTTTTCAGAAACCGAGGAGCATAAAATTTGGGATTTTAGGATCTTTCCTAAAAAAATCTATTAAAAAAAGTACAACAAAGAACCATTAAAGAACCATATTTTTTTAGTAACATAAACCAGGCCAACTTTTAATATGTTTTTTTTTTTTTTTTTTTTTTTTTTTCAGAACATACATTCTAAAAACCTGCGTTTGAGATTTATCCGTGTTAGATATAGATCCGGGTCGCTAAAGACCCGAATATGTAATAATGATTGGCGAAACATTTATGCATTTAATAAGGGTTAATAAAACTAAATACAGTCATTCATTAATATTCAGGATGTTCATTCAGATTTCGTATTCAAGAGGCTGTAGTAATTGTATTATAAATTAGAGAGGGTCAGTTTGTCTTTATTGGCAGGCACGCTTGGGTCACAGACACATGAACATCAAAGTACGGATTGTGTGCGTGCTCTTTCAGCATCTCGAATCCCTTCGTCTCGCTTGCTCTTTCATGCTTTGTATCTGCCCCTCTCTATGTGATCTCGATATGAAATAGATCTACCATTGACCAGCCAACCATATGCCTATAGCATGTCATTATGCGCCTGCTGGCAACATTGGATCGTGTGCGTTCATTAAAACAGCACAGAGAGAGTCCCGCAGGCAAACATGCTGGGGTGGACGCGTGGGCATGAGTTCACGATTAATTTAAACACACGACTTTCGTGAACCTGCACCTTTAAACAAGCAGCTGCGTGACTCACTTCTGGCACCTTTGGATGTGTCTAAAAAAGGCCGGAGATAAATCAAAAGCCTGCAAACCAGGCTGCAAATAATGAAGTCACACACTCAGCATTGCCATATGGGGCAAATAGGCTTTGGCAGTGAGGGGTCAATTCATCATCTTAAGAATTCAGTCATTGTGGTTTAACCCAAGACTCAGCTTCTCGTCCAAACCATAAGTAAATCTGCTGCAAGCGCAGTGTAAAAAAAGCCAATCAAAATCTAAACGAACCCTATTTACTTTCTTACAACACCTTTTTTGCACTGTAAAAAATTATTTTCATAATTTGTCATCGCTACTTTTTTTTCTTTTGTCAAATCAACTTCGATAATTAATGTTGTTCAGATAACACAATCTTTTAAAAGTTATATTTATTAAACCAATCTCCTTCATTGTATCAACTAAAATTGTTTAATTTCAACAAATTCAAAAATAAGGCAACTTTTTTAAGTTAAACCAACGTTTTTTTTACAGTGTGGAATAACCTGCATTACATCTTCTACAATAAGACCATGGTCAAGAATAACTTTCCTTTTCGAGTGACACCACTAAGTAGTGGTATTTTTCAACTCCGCCCCTTTTTACAATTTAATCAGTTTCCGATAATAAAACGAAGCCCATTCATTTTTGATAAAAAAATTAGGATATGTATTTTTTTTTCTTGTTAAATATCCTGTTTGTCGTGTATCTACTTGTTCTTTACAGAAGCAAATGCCATTTTGTGTTCATTTTAAATACCTAATGACAGTACTTGATTCCATGCTAACGTATTTCCACTGAAGAAAATTTGGCGTAGGATTTACTAGTCACTTTTATTTTACTTTACTTGTGAAATTCACTAGCAATTTCTGAGTGTAAGTTCTGAGTGTAAAAGGTTTCAAAGAAACGGCAACGTACTCTAATAATCTTCGAAAAATATTTTTTTACAAAACAAGTCGTGGGCAGGGTATATTAGAGTTTGTCAGCAAAATGATTTAGTTGATACCATTCCTTAAAGACAACATGACAACATTCAATCAAAATCAAAATTGACAATTCTTTTTTTACTTTTTATGGAATATTGCATTTATTATAAATGATTTGTTCGTGCCCTCATTCAAGTGCCCTCCTAATATTTAATCAAAACAACTTCCTCTTTTCCTCTTACTGCAACATCTCGGGGCAACCTGTCACTCACATGAGATCGAACAATAGCAAACCATGACTATACAACCATCCAATCAACTCCCAATGGACAAAAACAAGTCTCGCCCTACAAGAAGCAGTTTTACTCAGACATAGTGATTGGACAATGAAACTGAATCCCTGTCCAATATAGTGTTGGAGGTTTCACCTATATATGCATGGTTTGGTGGCCAATCTTCACTGATATAACATCAGTAAAAAGTGTGAAAGTTGAAATAGCAGAGCAATAGCACAGCTGTATATGAATTATTGCAATCCACACAGCATAATGGGAGACATATCAGAGTCCACAAAAGGACAAATTGTTGGTGTGCGTCTCTCTGGCTCTGTGACCAGTATAGCATGTCTTTATGGTGTATTGAGAGCTATGGTATCCAGGGTAATGTCGGCATACCACCGCATAGGACGACTTGCATCCAATAGGTGTAACTGTCGACACAAGAGGAAGCTCTCTGAAAGGGATGTCCCGGTACTAACCCGGATTGTATCCAAAAAAAACAACATAAAACCACTGTTGCCCAACACACTGCAGAATTAAATGAGCTCCTCGACTCTCCTATTTCCACCAAAACGGTTCGTCTGGAGCACAGAGTCAATATTTATGTTCGAACTGCCACTATAGGCAAACCTTTGGTCACTCATGCTAATGCCAAATGTCGGTTTCATTGGTGCCGATGGTTCAAATCTTGGGCTGTGGACAATGTGAAACATGTATTGTTCTCTGTATGTGTCCATCTTCACTATCTTTCCCACATCCGTGGGAGTTATGTTGCGGAGAAGCCCCAAAGAGGCTTAACATCGGGACTGTTGCTGCCCAGAGTGAAGCACAGCGGTGGATCAGTGATGGTTTGAGCTACAATATCATGGCATTCCCTACTGTGCTTGATGGGCGTCACTGCCAAGGACCACCGAACCATTCTGGAGGATAATGTTCACCTAATGGTTCAAACATTGTACCCTGATGTGGGTGCCGTGTATCAGCATGATAATGCATCAATACACACAGCGATACTTGTGACAGAATGGTTTGATGAACATGAAAGTGAAATGGCCTGTACAGTCACCAGATCTGAATATGTTTGAGCCACTTTGGGGTGTTTTGGAGGAACAAGTCAGAAAACGTTTTCCCTTAACCAACATTACATAGTGGACACTGTTCTGGAAGAGAAATGGCTCAAAATCCCTCTGGCCACTGTGAAGGTCTTGTAGCCTATCTGCCATTCCCCCAAGACGAATTCGTGCTGTACCGTCCACAAAGCAGGAACTACAAAACTAATAAATTACTGTGGTCAAACAGGTGTTTTAGTTTCAAAGTGTTGAAATGTGGAAGAAAAGATATGCATCTTCTGTTTCATGCCGACAAGAGAAAAAGGTGAAATTTATTTGATCTAATTGCAAATATTTCTATAGGCTACATTAAAATGCATATAATGTGAATATTGACGAAATTTATACGATGTTTTCATTAATATAATGATTTAAAATAATTGAATAAAGAAAACAAATAGCACAAATTGTCAAATTTTTGTAGTATACCATCATATAAATCGCTTAAAGGTAAAAATTATTAAATAAATAAAAAAACGACTAACAGCTACAAAACTCGATTCGAGCGTTATTCGTATATTCCCGCTGCCGCTGTCTGTGTGCTGTAATGAAACAGGTGTGGTTGCATTGAAGCTCCCTAATCACATTGATTTCTCTCCATGCTGTGGTAAAGAGCTTTCTGGAGCCCTTGCAGAGGGAGCTCTTCTGTGTGTTACTGTTATCAGTATTCTGGTGTAATCGGCGGCTGCTGTTAAAATGACAGCGAGTCAAAGCGGAGACCCCAGGCTTCGCCAGTCGCTGCGTATTTGTGAGGTTATAAATCAAACGATGGCGCTCTCCCCCGTCCCGTATCTCTCCCAGCACCCCCTCTCCATCGCTCATATCCATCAGTACGTTTCATTTCCAAAGACAAATAGATAGGGCTACGATGAAAGCATGCCAAGAAGAGACAATTCCCCTAAATGATTCGCTCTTTAATTATTGAAAGACTAGAAATACAAAAAGTAGACAGGCATTTCCTTTAGAACACTAAAGCAGTTCTTCAAGCCTGCTAGAGCCAAGAAAGCGAAACACACATGCATGAGTGTATATGAAATGTATAAGAAATGTAGGCTACAAATGTATAGAAATGACATAATCAACATCATCTTCACTTGAAACTGCTGTAAAAGAACATCTAAAGTCTATGAAAATTGTCAGTATGTCCCGGCGTGGGATTTATAAATGCCCTGAATCTGCTGATTCTGGTTTGGGATGCATTTTAAAACCTAAGCATCTTTTAAAACTCTGATAGTGTCAGAAAATATCTGATAAACCCCGTGTTATCTTCAACTGGGGGATGCAACACACAGCTCACCAAACCCCCTGCGCACACAGATCAGCATGCAGGTGGCTTTCCAAATGAATCACTTCTCATCAATGGAGAGGATATTGATTTTACAAAAAAAAATTAGTAATAGTAAAATCGCACGAGCTTGGTTTTACACAGAAATGATTGAATTCAGAGACTGCATTCTTACCTCTGTTGCGGGCTCTTCCTTTCACCACGTATTGCTGCGGAAAGGCAGTTTATTATCCCTTGCCAGCGCTGAAGACTCAGACCGACGGAGATACGGACTGAGCTGGCGAGAGAGAAAGATGGGGGGGGGGGGGGTTACAACTGGATCCTGGATCAGTGTACTCCGATTCCTGAACGAATGACTCAATGACTCTAAATGATTCTTTTCATCATACAACGAAATTAAAAATAATCAGATTTTTCGTGTGTGTGTGTGTGTGTGTGTGTGTGTGTGTGTGTGTGTGTGTGTGTGTGTGTGTGTGTGTGTGTGTGTGTGTGTGTGTGTGTGTGTGTGTGTGTGTGTGTAACAAAAATATACAACACAACCAATGCACACAGTCCGATTATCGAACTAATAAATCTGTTCTTTTTTTGTGAATCATTAGCAAGTTCAGTTCTCGAGCTGGTTCTTTTTGATGAATCACTTAAACCCTAAATGCATGAATGTTTCCCCAATCATCATTACATATTCGGGTCTTTAGCTACCCGGATTTATATCTAACAAGGATAGATCACTACCTGTTGCGATAATATAAAACTCTCCTTATATTAAAGTAACAATTACAGAAGAATTAATAAAGCATATTTTGTTACCTTTTGGAGCTTGAAAGGGTTCAGTTTGAGCAGATGTTTTATACTGTCATCACTGTCCTCATCAGAGCTCATTCCCCAGTACATTCAGCATCTGGCTCATATTCTCAAAACTATCATTTTCAACGTCTTCAAAATCAATATTTTGATCTCTGACAGCTTCTTCAGCAGATCCACCATCATGACAGTGACACTAATATCTGGCATTCAGTACTTGCTCTGCAGGAAATCACTGAGCCATTTCATGTTTTGCTGATGATACTTTCTATTCTTTTGTTTTCTGCCTGCAGGAACTAATGAAGAAGTATTGCATTTTTTTTATTTAAAAAAATTCCTTTTATTTAGTTTATAATGAATTGATTGAGGAATACAAAGAAGGTTGATGTCTAACTTTTAAAAAAAAAAAATGAATGAGGTGGAGGGTAGTGAATGACATCACCGGTCACTAAAGACACAAAATGTGCGTTTAAGGGTTTGGTTCGTGAATTAAAGAATGACTCTTCTGAGGGTGTGCTTTACAGTGTTTTAAAACCAGATGATTCCAGAACGAGTGACTCTCACCAACCGGATCTTTTTAGTAATCAATCAACAAGTAGCCTATACAATGTGAGTTTAGTTGTTAGGCTACTGAATTAATCTGCCTTACTTAACCGCAATACTTTGGCCATGAAACTACGACAAGAACAGCTACTCTTATGCTGCAAGGCTCGTGAGAGAGTAACTATAGTTACAGAATGATTGTTCACATGACAACATAAGTCTAGCTAAATATACTCATGCGTTTTGTTGCAATCGGTAGTTTTTATTTATATAAAAAAGAAAAAAAGTAGGCTACATGAATAAAATGTTAATTTTTGCATAAAGTATTTTTATTTAATAGGTCGAATTATTGGAATGCATTTATTCTACCAGCCACAAATGTCTATTTAAACCTTTTGCAGAAATTGTCATTTATTTGAAATATAATACATTTGTTATATCTGAAATCTGATGATGCTAAGTTTAAGACTGAATAAAGCAATGATAGTGCACATGATCATAAGGACCCATCTCAGATAATGATGAAAATATTTCATGCAATACGTTATTTCATTTATTGCAATGGCTTTTCTTTGCCGCAGAGAGGAGAAGTACGAGATACATTTCCATATCGTCTCCAAAGTACGCTGGTAATGCACATAAATGCATTTTTCATATGGCTTCAGTTTCTTGCTCGTTGTCTTTTCGATCGGCCACCAAGCGCATCTGTTTCCCACTCTGAGCACGTAGCGCGCTTCTGTCAGCGCGTGTCTCTCCCCGCGCGAGCGAGCGCGCGCCCACACGAGCAGGCAGGAGCCTTTGACGTCATAGAAAGGCACTCCGCCAGAGCGCGAGCCAGCCACAGCTGCCCGCGTGTGTTAAATCAATCTTTCACGTGAATGACTGTGCAGCTCCCCCTCTGGCATCCTGAAACATCCCCAGAGAGATTTCAGAGCTGAATTTGGGTGAATGGAGGGTGCGAGAGGCTCATTGACATTGAACTTGCCTAGTGTTTGTCTTGAAGGGGTCTGTGTGAGATTTTGACCTGCTATGACCAGTAGCCTATGTGAAATCGCCCTGCACTGCCCAGCTAGCAGGGAACTTTCTCAAAGTGTTTCCAATAATGTTAACAGAATGTTAACTCAAATATATTTTTAATTAAACATTATCAAAACAGGAGGAAAATAATGTTCACATAACTGAGAAAAAAAAAACTTTTTTTAAACTGGACACTCTGAGAACATTCAGAAATATTTTTTTCATAACTTAATGGGAACGTTAGCAAACCGTTTTTATAAATTATTTTTGTTAGCTAGTACTATACAGTATATATGTCCAGTTTGAAGAGCATTGTAAACACCATAGAATACATATTTCTGTCTTTCTAAACAGGTGTTGTTTTGTATATGAAGGCAAGAAACTGGTTTCAAACTGACTTTCAAGCCATCAAAATGTAGAACAGATTCAAATGAGTGTCCGCAAAGCCAATTTTTAGTGACTTGCTAAAAGGGGGAAATATCTACATTGCTTCCCATTCATGCTTGTCCTTATACTCTGGAAATGAAAGTATAAAAATAGTATAGAATGATTCAAACACATGCGCTCTTCAGATAGCAAGCAGAGAAGCTTTGGCGCATCTGGCTTGATGGATTTACACTCTTTCTGCAGGATCAATGCTACTGATGCAGGGACTCACAGGATAGCTTCTATAAAGAGATAGCTCCCTCACGATCAGGAGCATAAGCTTTCAGGAGAATGATGTGCAGCTGTGGGAACCAGAAATGAGCTTTCTTTTGCGTCACTGCAGCTTGGGTTAGATTTGAGATTCAATTGGAGCAGGAGGTTAAAGGGATATAGTTCAACCAAAAAAAAATGACAATTCTGTCATCTTTACTCACCATTTGTCAATCCAAATCTGTACTGAACACAAAAGATATTTTGAAGTCCAAACAACATTGGACCCCATTTATGTTCATTATAGACACCAAAAAAAATATATATATATATTATTATTATTTTTTCTACAGAAGAAAGTCATACTTGTTTGGAAAGAAATGTGTGTGAATAAATAATGCCAGAATTTTCTTTTTTTTGGTGAACTATCAATATAGTGGTCAAAGGTTGTCCTTTAATGATCAGGAAAGAAACATTCTAGACATTAGGATTGAGGACAATCCTCTTTTCATTCAAAATGTCTTCCATTCCAACTCTTTATATTCAGTTATATTTCAGAACCACGGACAGTTCCACAACAGTAACGTTTCAGGACATATATTGGCCAAAAATAGTATCAAAAACACAAGAGCCACAATAGCTCTAAGTATAAAGAGAAAAACATCAAAACCATTCTGAAATCATCTTGGTTTTATTGGCTTTCGATCTGACCGTCCCACCCAAACCAACTAGAATCAATCCTCCAAGACCTACACCAGCAATCACAGAAATTACTTCAATTATTGCCAGTTCCGTTCCAGCTTGCCTCATGTACAAAATATACTCCTCATACTCAACCGGGAGGTCTGGAGGTTGGTTTTACTTTAACTTGCCTCTACCTGCAGCCATCTTAACCAGCCTGACAGACTCCATTCATGCAAAACACTGTACATTTTAAAGCTGCTACGTCTGACTGCATGTCTCTTTTTTTGCTATTGAGATCTTAAAGAGCCTCGTCAGCGTTGGTATTGGTTTTTTGCCTAACCATGTTAATCCCAGAGACGATCTCCTCAATTGTTGCCTCACTACCCTGCTCCACACAATAGGGCCAAGCACAGATAAATGATCCCCGCTTTAAGACAAATAGCCCTTCTTTTAAGGCCGATAGTGTGGAGGAAGGAAAGTCCCATCCATATACTTCATGGCATCGACCCCGGTCGATTGGGGTCGATCCGGGTTGGGCGAGCCGCACCTTACCTCTTGGCTCGACAGTCATTTGTCCAAATGGCACCATAAGCATGCAGCAAGCAACTCGTTGATGAAAAAAAAAATGATTTGCTTCTCAGTAGGAATGTAGATAGACAGCTAATGTTTAACTTTAATGAAGATCATAAAACCTGTCAGATCTAAAGAGTTGTAGATTATTGGATAGTCAATTTTGGGTCCTTCCAAGGGGTCCTCCAACAGCCGAGCAACTGCCATTGAAATGTACAAAATGTAACCTTTAGGGGTACAACTTGTCGCTGGGGATGTACCCTCAAAGGGACAACTTTGTAAGTTATCTACCCTTAAACGTGCATATTAGTGCCTTAGAGTAGCAATAAGAACCTTAAGAACCCGCCGGCGGGCCCATTTGCCATTGCATGTTTAAAACAATAATATCTTAGTAAAAACCTAAAGTAATATTGCCAAACTATATATCATTTGAAAGCTTAAAATCTCTAGTTTTCATATTTGGTGGCTGTTATCTAAAATATATTACAGAGGAGCAGAAATTTATCAATTTGCAACAAGAATATTTCATATTCATTAGGAGTATTTAGGCCTTTATTTTGAAATAACAATAAACATGAAAAATCATGAAAGATTGGTAGAAACCTCAGTTTGTTTTCATGCCATGAGTTCAAAAGATAACACCAATTCCATTTTATGAGAAAAAAAGGTCTGAAAATGTTTTAAATATAAAGAAAATGGATTCTCGATTTGTAATGCGCTGCGAGCTATAACGCTATAACGTAGTCTTTATGCATTTATTAGAGGTTTAATTCAAATCAAATACTGCCAAACCACCCATACTACTTCTGAATAGGATGTCTACTTCATAAATTGTATGAAAATTATGGAAATACATGGCTCAGATCACTCAAAACATATGAAAATGGAGGCGCCCTTATATGGGCAGTAATGGAGTCTGGTTGGCGCCCTTATATGGGCAGTAATGGAGTCTGGTGTTCACCTAGTGAAAAAGTTGGGTACTGTGCCCGAATAAAATCTTACTGAAAGCTCATTTTTTGAGATATCAACCTAAAATTTGGAATACAACTTGTTCAGATTTTTGACTTTAATTTTCTTGCAGTTTTAGAGTAAAATATATTTTGTAATATATATATTTTATATAAAATATTAATCATTATATTTTTACATTACACAATTTCATAAACTCAAACTTATATAACTTTTTTTCTGTTTAATTTTTTTACAATTTCTAGACTTCTACAATAATCTGGAAAATGTCTTCTTTAAAACAAGACCAGCCATAGGTCTATATTCCAAAGCATTCCTGAATTACAACCATTTAAGTTTGGATAGTGATTTTTATGTCTATGCAAAAAAAAGGGGGGTGACAGTTAACAGGTTAAGGCAGTGGTTTTCCTCACTTTTTTAAGTTAAGTCAACTGATCCCTTTTTACAGCTTTCTTCTCTACTGAAAATGTTTGGCTTACAAAAATCTCCATCTAAACCACCTCCCTCCCCTTCTTGTCTAGGAACTAGTGATTTCTTCTTTCCTTTTAAATGTAATTAAGATACTTAGAAGGGGTATGTTTGGGAATTTTGTAAGATACACAATGCTATTTAACAAATAACGAAAACACGTCATCACAAAAACCAGAACACTGTAGGATCCTCAGGTTTGATTAGAACTGGCAAGAGAGATATTTTACCATTGTGTTGAATTCTCAGTAATAAACTATTTTGTACACACTGAATCATCAAACTCATGCGTTTGTCTTCTACCTTTGTCTTACGTGAATCATACACCATGGCAACAAGAGTCTAAATTTAGAAAATTGGACGTTTCTGTTTCCTTGTAATTGTTTCTCATTAATAAACCCCTGGCCTCCGTTTTGAATCCTCCAAGGGCTTGGTGTATTGGCTGCAATTGTGCTATTACTGCACTAGGAAATGGCCCAGGATCTATTTGTATCCCTCCGTCAGGGATCCGTTCGAACTTGATTATCTAAAGACGCATGATCAGTCATTGATACAATTTACCTACCACCTAAAACTGAGCCTCACCCTTTTGCTCTTTCACATAGGGCAACGAGCTCTCTCATGGGGCGACGAGAATGTTTGAAGCCTTTAGTGACCTTTACAGACATGGTCATGTTGCCCAGCATGAGTGACGAATGAAGTGTCAGCATGAAGGGAAAGATAGAGCCATTTCGGGGAATGGATGTTCTTCTTGTCAAGAGAAGAATGGTGTTTGGGGTGGAACAGGTTGGATGTAGAAACTCTTTCAGACCGGTTTTAGGAAACAATCTACACAATGATGTAGATGCAAAAAAATATATATAACTTCAAAATAACAATCACTTTTCTCTTCAAATTTCTTTTAATATGTTAATCTGACCTAATCGACGGCAATAGTAAATATATTTTCTGTAAAAATGTTTAAACTGTACTGAAGTTGAGATTTAGAATCTATCTAAAATCTATGAACACATTTTATTATATACATATATTTAATACCTTAGATTAGATAGTATTATAGAATATAAACTTTGGTACAGTTTAAATACAGTTTACAGAATTCATACTATTCAGACTATTTATAAAACCTACATAAACCCAGAAACTTACACTAAATGCACTAGAGAAAAAAAACTAATAACCAAAGCAGTACAACATTTGCAGAAATATTTTTCCATTTTAAACGTCCTAATTTACATACAGAGCGAGAGAGAGAGGCCGTGTGCATTGCACCCTTTGCTTTGTTTCTCCCTCCGGTTTTCTGTAACACACACCCTCACGTTCAAGCAGAAATACTTGCAGCCACACAAAAAAACAAAAAAAAAAACATAATGGAGGTGTGAAGTCAGGCTCTGTTCTGAGCCTGATGGGCCGCGTTTCTCAAAAGCATCGTAAGCCTAAGTTGATCGTAGAACAATTGCCACCAATGGCTCTATGACCAACTTAGGCTTATGATGCTTTTGGGAAACGCAGTCCTGGTCTGTTTACTATTTAACTATTCGTTTGCATGAAAAGGCACAAAGACTGATTATAAAGTGGCGAGGATAGGGGCAGGCGGAGATGAGACAGGTCTAATATTATTTCAGCTTTGTCTAAAAGACTGACATGACTTAAGAGAAAATAACAGCCTTGGAGAATTCTGCATGATATGTTAGGCACTGGATAAAGCTCACCGGATTAAGGAGGATATCACTTATGGATGCCATTTAGATATTGACAGCAAGCAAACAGATGCACAAACATGGACATGTGTGTTTGTGAAGACATTTATGCTGAATAAATTTGCATATCTGCAGACAACACCTTCCATTGAGATGTATGTACCCCCTCAGATATCTAAATCAAGAGGATCTAATCGAGTCTTATCTTTTGGATACATCAAGTTAGGATTTCAACCCAGGTCCACTTGCATCCTAAATGAATACAATATTGCTACACAAACAGGTCTTTGCTTATATATTAAAGATTTACTAAAGGGATTTTTGTTTTGGTCATATCATGTATAGGTCACCAAGTAAGTCAGGTTGGCCACTTGCAGAGATCGGCAAATCCAGCAACTAGTAATTCTTCTTCAGAAGTGCACATTGAGGGTCTTGGGAACTTATAAAAAATAACTTAATGATCTTTAGGTGGACTGAACAAAACCTGTGCATCTTAATTCCTGGAAGTAGTGTGGAGTCTGAAGTTAAGACTAGTGAGACACTTTATAAATTCATAATGGAAAACCACTAGATTACATTGTTCCTGGATGGATCTACAGACAATATTTATCAGTATCAGGGGATAAGTATATAACTGGAAAAACAACCAGCATTGTTTGTGTGTGCTAGTGTTACAGCATGTGTCTCTCCTTAATGCGACATTGCAGAGGAGAACCATTGTCCTTAAGGGAAAAAGTTTTACCTCCAAAATACACTGTTAAAGTCTGTGGACTCACAGTTCTTATTAAAGTTACAGTCCCTCCAGTCTTGTAAGTCTCACACCCACAGACAATGACTAGTAATCAAAGACTCCGAGTGCTCCGTTCAGAGGATTATGGCCTTGTAATTTTCACATTCGCTCAGTGCCACAGGACAAGCCACTAAACAGGGTCTATCATCCACTGAGCCATGAGCAGGTAAAGGGGCTTGTGCTCTGAAAATTGCTATTTGCCTCCGTCCTCCCAGACCAAATGGGGATTAATTGAGTCTAATTAAAGCTCATCTCCACTGCAAGCACTAATGTGGTCAATATCTATCCAGTGGGAGACTGTCCTCAATTATCCCGGCCTCACAATTATCATCATCATTACAGCGGTGTCATTTTTGCGCCAGTATTTCAGAGTTATCTTTTAAAGACCTGTTTCCTGTGAGAAAGCAGAAAAATAATTTTATTCCACCATTGGACGTCCCTCAATGCCATATCCCTTTTCTCATTTGTCATGTTTCCTCTCTCCTCCGTTCTCTCCAACTTTCAGACAAGGGCTTGTCGCCAGGTGATGGATTGCAATAGTCTCTCGGTTATCTCAGGAGTCACAGGTAATCTGGAATATGCCAGATGAGACCCAGGTTTGCCAAATGAGCCATTGCAAACACACATATGAGTGCAGACACAAATACATTTACTATTGATTTAACTAACCAAATGCCCCATCACTCAACTGCTTAAATAAGGCCCAACGCTCCACACCAATCCACCGCTGAATCCCAACTTAGGTGATGTAATACTGCACGGATTATTGTGAAATAACCCACCGAGAGTTCAGCACTAAGGGTGCATAGCATTAGCAATGAAATGACAAATTGGACACTCTACAAACTTGAGGACTTACGCAAAGGACTCAGCATTGGATCAAGTGCGCCATTTGGGAAAACTTAATAGCCTCTAGTCAAAGAACCAATGGAATGGCACTTCAATTTGTAGCAAGCAGTAATGAATCTATACACCCAACAATATCATGGAAATTGAATCCTTGCTTTTTCTAAAAGGGCGTTTGCCTGATGGGAATTAGCTTAAAGGAAAACAAGTGGTATAAGTGGTACAAATTCATTTTGGACCTTCAATCTGATTCTAGTGTAGGGTGACTTTACAAATGTACATTCTTCTTCGTTAAACAGATTAATTGTTATCTGAATCAACTTACAGTACACTTCTACTACAGGGAAAATCGCCAAACCTGAGGCACCTTGCTAAAAGGCACAATGGTGGTAGCTCATAAATCCCCACTTTTGGGGTTTAAACACGAGTTTTAGGTTACCAGTGTAACCGGTCCTGCTTGACCCGCTCCAAGTGGGATTCAAACCAGAGTCTCTGGCATGGGAGGCAGGCACGCTAACAAGGACACTAAAGGCCGCAGCAGCTAGCATCAGTCGCTAGTGCGCCTCTTGAGAACAGGAGAGTGAGGTTTACACGCACCGCTCTTACTGGCCTATGTCCGTTACACTCACCCCCCTAAACCTCACTTCCAACCCGGGTTTCGGCAACAAAAGTAATTGGTCCTACTCGACCCATTCCGAGTGAGGGGAGTAAGGTTATCACGCTCAGTGCTTACTGGCCTACGTCCTTTACACCAGCATAGCAATCTCTCTTCTTGACACCCCTCGGAAATAATTAAAAAGAAATGAGAATCTTACTATTACCACACCTCAAGTGCACACACCCTACTGCTAATTCTCCACATTTGTGCTGGACACAGACCCGCTGAGGACAAATTGCCACAGGTTCAGTTAGCTCAACAAATAGAAGAGGTCCAGATCAGCACGTACACCGACTCCTGTCGACTGGACCATGACATTAGCTAAAGAAAATGACCAGATTGAAACCAGTGGGCGAGAAACCCCCTATAGCTTAAAGCGACACTAACTTGTCTCCACCACACACCTTGGAAAAAGCTTGTGGACTCAGTTGCAGAAGTTCCCAGCAAAAAACAAACAAAACAAAAAAACTGAGTGGGAGGTTCTGAAAGTCAAAGCGAATAATTCTTTAATGTCAATTGTATTTTTCACCCTCCAAACTGGCCAAGGTGGTATGGTTCAGTGATTTGAAGTGGGGAGAGAGAGAGAGAGAGGGAAGGAGTCCTGAGTTTTAATGGCTCATTGTAGATTTTTTTTGTGGCAGATGAAATATGTTTTAATTTGCCAAGCGCTAGAGGGGCTGTCGATAACTCACATGCGAGAGAAAGCACCAAAAGGCGGGAATGCTTTTTCTCTCTCTCTCTCGCTCTTTCGTTCTTCACTCACATTGGCGCTCCTGCATGTTCCCATGGTAACGGAGCACAGCAGCAAAGCAAGGCAAGCCAAAACTGAATGAGATAGACACCAAATACAAATTCTCTCACTGTCTCTATCTGTCTTTCTATCTATTCAACCTGTCCTATCCTATTTATATCTCACGCAAACACCTTGGTCATGAATTGAGTGTGACAGATAAACAGTTGAAATCACTTAAATTATGCATGCAAAAACTCGAAAGGTAAATGTGTTCAGGATTTTGCATTTGCATCCTATCATTCAAAGTCATATCATACCAAGTCGTATCAGGTATTGGCATGATTTAAATTAGATCATGCACTTTAACTAGTAAAGGTGAAGGCTTGGATCGGAGGTAGATGAGATGATGCAGCGAGTATTTCGAAGTTCTAAAGCATGTTGGAACATTCATGATCTCTCCAGCTGACCGAAGAGATTCTGCGAAAGCCACAGTCAGAAAATGAGATGTCGAGCGTGATTAATCTTCACACCATGAGAGGAAAAGAAATGAGGTGATTCTGGGGTGAAGAACAAGAAAGATCTGGAATAGCAATGAACAAGCTTGACATTCATCCATATTCTGTGCGGTTAGGTTCCAAGACCTAAAGGATGTGTGTGGGATTCAGGTTAATGTGCACATTTCATCTTTCACAGTTGTGCATTGCTTCTGTTCTAGACAATTTAGAGTTTGCTGCTTGTGAAACCGTTCTTGTATTTACAAGTATATACACATACATATGTTCTTGTTTATCCACAAGTAAAAACTTTTTACCAGTTTGTACGTCTCTGGTTGTGAATCGAATTTGGGTTGGAAACGAGACCTCAAATCAGCGTTAAATAAAGTTAAAACAAAAAAAATACATTATTTGGTCAACCTCATGCTGGTTTTTGTGCAATGACAGTTAACAGTGACCATTGTATATTGCAAGTTATATTCCAAGTCTTCATAAGTTAGACAATATTTTTGTGTGAGGAACAGACCAAAATTTAGGGTACGTTTACACAACAACGATGTACTAAAAATTGAAACGGAGAAGTTTTACCTTTGCGTTTTTCGCAACATTATCAAATCGATCCCCGTTAACACTGATCCGCGAAAACGATTAAATGCTGTATTATTCATGCCAGGTCAGTAGTTGGTGTGGTCACTTTGTAAAGAAATGCTACACGACAATAGACTGAACAAATGCAAATGCAAATGCTGACTAATTATTTGAATGTTGAGCAGCGAGCTCATTGGCTACTGATACAGCAGGAACCAATCAGCGGTGCCCTATAGAGAATGATGTGATTGCAGCAGATTGAGTCATGGACCTTTCAGCCTGCATCAGCGTTTCATAACAGAACTTTGGATTTATTTGCTATAGTGTGGATCGATGTTTGGAGGCCAAGAACAAAATGTTCCCAATGTTTTCTCCAAGATGAGTGTAAATACTACTCCAATTTTAAGAGCAAGCGTTTTAAGCATTTGTTAGCTTATCCAGTTGGTCCTCCCCCTCACAGGTTTACAACAATATTTAACATTTAACATAGACCAATTTATCATTTTTAGTAAAATTTCAGTCTCTTCCTCACACAAAGCTGTATGACTTTAGAAGACTTGAAACAAGTGCACAAAGAGCTACATTTGTGGTACTTTTATGTTGCTTTTCCACCCTTTTGAAACTTGCTAGCCATTGTAACCCATTGTCATGGGTTGGAAAATACCTACGTAAAAACTGAAAAAATGTAAGCTGTGTTCCACAGAACAAACAATAGCATACAGGTTTGTAACAACATAAGGGTGAGTACATGACAGAATTTCCTATTTCATTAACTATTTATTCCGCTATTCTGTTACACTGCTAATCCAATGCTATGCTAATTGACACATTGCAAAGTTAAACACTATATTGTGTGAACACAAAGTGTCAAGTGTTCATAATGCGAATATAAACATGCCACAAGCAGAGCCTGGAAATGTCCCCGAGCAGATCCCCGCTTAGTCACTGGCTTGAGAGCAGTGTGTAATCATCATTCACACTTAAATGATCTGTTAATTGAGACGGACTCGAGCTGTGACAGGGAGGACCAACAGGGAACTAGTGCTAAGCTAACAAACGGTTGCGCCATTTGCAAAACTAACACAAACCACTAATCTGAGAGAAAAACATTGCAACAGTTCTGCTAAGCCCCTGAAGACTGAACCACATGCTAATGCAAATAAATAATTTAGCACATTTTGAACAATCTGCTTCACAATCTTTGCAATTTTACTGTTAGCTTTATATTAGCCTAAGATACAAAGCAATCTCTTCTTCACAAGTCAAAATGTATTTTAAATGTACCCTATTTGTTTTCTAAATGCATGTTCCTGGTCTTACTGTACACAATTCATCAGCACACATAATTACAGCAAGTCTTTATAATCTTTTAAGTATGAAATCATTCAAATATGTATAATAACAACAGTAAAATGGGCTGTTTCATGTCACTTTAAGTGTCTTTCATCTAAGCAAGGCCATCCATCTCAAGCCAGCAGCATGTGTTTTGACAGATATGGTGATGTCACACCTGGAGGATGAGGTACTGGTGATTCAATGTGTTTGGGGTCAGATTACTTACTGATGTTTTATGTCAGCCGGTCAGCGAGGTTAAAAGCTTTGTCAACTAGGAATCACGGCGTGCTAACTGGCCATCCCAAATGTACCTTTGAATCAAGCCGTTACCTTTCCCAGAAAAAGGCTGAAAGCAAAGAGCAGATTCCTGACACTTAAGCAAAATGAGACTGACAGGTCTGTAAACACATTACTTTTAGTGTCATGGTCCATTAACAAGAAAGGACCTCAGATCCTCTTCGGATTGTACATTCCAAGTGGTTCTCCTGCAACTGAAATCCATCAATATTATTGTTCCATTTTAACAAATACATGGATTTTTTTTGTAATCATGACACTTTCACTGATAATGTGCTGCACCCTGGTGGATAGGAGAGGTACCGCAGGCTCCGTACTGTGACGGTGACTCACACGGTTTTGTTTTATGACGATGGGATCTCCTCTTCCACCCCTCTCACCATCTGTCTGGGAATTCTCCCGTCCTGAAACTCACCTAAACTGTTTCCCTCCCTCCTTTCCCCCTCAGCCTTTTCTTCTCCTTTAGCTGCATTTCTTGCTAGTTTTTTGTTTTCACTATTCATCTACACTAAAACATTAATGCTACCAAACAGATAAAAATCATGTATCAGTACAAAACTAATTTATTCCTGATAGTGTTAAAAGGTCATATAGTCACATTTACGGTTCTGTGAGCTCCTGGAAATTGCATTTTACTGTTATTCTGACAAAAAAATAAATAAACACCCAGCAATAGATAACCCAGTCAATGAATAACCCCAAACTATCTGACACAACTTACCCCACAGCAGTGTTGTTATTGTTAACTACAACTTAAACTATTACAAAATATTGTTGTTAGTTGAAATAAAGCTGAGATAAAATACAATATAAATATTAAACTGAAATAAAATAAGCTTAAGTTGAAGTACAAAAAATAATAAAATAATAGCTATATATAAATATTTTTAAAAGTAATGAATATATATATATATATATATATATATATATATATATATATATAAATGCAGACAATGACTATAACTAAAAAATCCACGTAGAACATTTACTTTTTAGAAAATAAAACAAATAAAAATACATTTTTCAAAAATTTACTTTGACATTTGTCATTTACTTTGCTTGTCAAAGCACATTTATACAGACCTACAGTACATATATACATTATCCATTTACATGTAAACTAGGTAAATTGGTCATCATGTGTGTGTGTATGTATATATATATATATATATATATATATATATATATATATATATATATATATATATATATATAATCATAGAAAAAGCTCGTTCCTTTTCTCATGCATCTCAGTCATTGGCAGATGTATAAGCCAACCTAAAAAAAATTTAACATTTGACAAAAATTATGTAATCTTTAGATAAATACAAACTATTTTGTCTTATTCTTGGTCTTATAACAGCAATGTGTCATTTTATTGTTCCCTCTGTCCTCACAAGGTCCTGACCTGAGCTTTCTGCCTTTAACATGCAAGTTAAGGTGTCAGGGTCAAATCCTGACCCTATACGGGTCTGAAACATAAACAGCCTGACATTAACTGAGTCATTGTGAAGAGACAGAAGAACAGACTCTGAAAGACATGTGTTTGTGTGACGTGCATAAAAGATTTATTTTGTTGTTTCCAAGGCAAGGAACTGTCTAAGATTTCCTGTTCGGAGGACTTCTACATCACGGTTGGTCCAGAATTAATTGAACAAAGGGTTAGAGGGGTCAGTGCTGAAGAAATCACCTCTGCTCCTTCTGTCTGGCTTGAGAAACAACTGAAAGAGTTTCAAAGTGAAGGTGATTGGCAGTCCTGCACTTCCCCTCTCTGTGGAGGGCTATCAGATGGAACAGGAGCTATTCTGTTCTCTATAAGAGCACAAAAAACCTTTGGATGGGTTCATGGCAACACGGTCAGGTTTTTTTGTTGTTGAACTAGATCCCACTGAGCTTTTCTTTGAAAAACACACTTTAAAGTCTCAAAGGAAGGTTATATGCACAGCTACTCTTTTACACAGACCAGGTTTTTGGGTCATGCTACTTTTGATTGAATTGACAATCATTATTAAGTCATATAAACACCATAATCTTGTTTAATCAGGAAAAAGTTATAAATGGGTTTAAGAAAAACCTGGCTTAGGCCTGTCCATTTATTCATTGAGCCTCATTTATGAAACATGAGTAGAACGGATTTGTGAAAATTGATTGTAAATAGACGTAATTACATTTTAAGACAATTTAATTGTACATAGAAATTTGTTCAGCACGTTTCATGAATGAGGCTCAATCTAATGGTTTTGGCATCAAGACAAACTATTTTTTATCTTCCCGTTAACAATTTTCTTGCGTTGTTGCTTCACGGATTTGGATGTAAACCGTTAAAATGCATTTTTTATATATATAAATTATTAAGTATTATTCATAAATTAAACATTAGATTAAATACATGCAATAAATGATTTTTTTTATAAACAATATGAAATAAATCCTTTTATTTCAGATTTAATTTATAAATAATACTTATAATTAAATTTGTTTTGTATTAAAAACCTAAATCTAAAAAATAAAAAAATAAAACAATATTTTTAAAATAAATAGAAATACATGAAAAATCATATTTTATAAATATGAAAAAAGTACATTTATCATATTTGATTTTAAAAACCTATTTTTTATTAATTAAAAAAGCTAACCCCCAAAAATAGTTTATAAATTATTTGTGAATTCATTTGTTTGAAAATTTTATACATTTTATAAAATATAAAATTTTATTTCATATTTAATTAATAATATTTATAATACTTATGTATTAAAAACCTATTAACAAACTAAATACAAATTGAAAGAATATTTATAAATAAAAATACATGCAAAATTATATTTTTATGAATATGAAATAAAAAATAATTTAATTTATAAATAATATCCAGTTTTTTTCATTAATTCAACAAACATATCTATAATATTACTTATGAAATCAAACATGCATTAAAATATTTCTGAATTAAATAAAAAATACATACAAATAATATGAAATAAAAACTATTTGAAAAAAATGTAACTACAATTTTTTAAATTCTGTCATCATTTACTCAACCTCATGTTGTTCCAAACCTGTATGAATTTCTTTCTACTGTTGAACCACTTTAGACATTCTACTAACTATAAGTAAATTTGCAACTACATGTCAACTAACTGTCATTAGAGTTTAGTAAACTGTCTGCTTAATATCTGCTAACACTTTATTTTTATGCTCCTCCAACAGACATTCTACTGACTATAAGTAACTTGGCAACTACAAGTCAAATTATTCTACTAACAAAACCCTAACCCTAACCTAACAGTCTACTACACTCCACTAATACTCTAATGACAGTTAGTTGACATGTAGTTGCAAAGTTACTTATAGTTAGTAGATGTCTAAAGTGGACTATCGAAATAAAGTGGAACCGAAGATAGTTTGAAGAATGTTGGTAACCCCAGTTGATGGTAACCATTGACTTCTATAGTAGAAAAAAAAATGCTATGGAAGTCAACGGGTGCCGTCAACTGTCTGGTTACCAACATTTTTTAAATATATCTTCTTATGTGTTCAACAGAAGAAAGAAACTCATAGAGGTTTGGAACAACATGAGTGTGAGTAATTAACAAAATTTTCGTTTTTAGGTGAACTATCCCTTTAAATGTCTTTAGAAGTTCGACATTTGCTGGTTGTAAACAGATATACAATGAGCTGGGGGTTATCTGGCACTCTCATCGAAACGTCTTGTTAGAAGTCAGCGCCTGTCTCTCGGTTTCTGAGTGGCGTTGAGAGGAGGGCGGTTCCATGGCTATGAACCCTCAGCCTGCTCTCAGAGTAAGGGCCACTTGACCACTCTCTGCTCCCCCTCCATTATCAACATCAAATGATGACCACACTACATCCCAAACGGCCTCAGAAAAAGGAGAAAATACCTTCAGCGAGACACCTGCTGTGGCAGCTTGTGTCTTCATTGAGATCCTATTGATTTACCTATTGATTTTCTTGTAGGGGGGGTGTTGGGGGTTCAAGGCGCGATGGCTATTGATTCCCAAGAGTTGCAGCACCACACAGTTTGTCCATGTGAACCGTGTCATTGCTAAGGTGATTTTAATGCACCTAACCTCAGAAAGAGATACTGGGCTTTTTAATGCAAACACACCAATAGACGTTACGTAGCCCTGCCCCTTTTCAGCGCTGCGCTCATTGTTTGTATTTCCACAGCATGAAGGTAAGATCTTACAGATTTATGAATGAACCTCTCGTTTTTAAATCTTCTAGTTATACTGACATTTGTTATGACACCCGCTTCAAACAGTACAATGCCCATGATAACTTTCGTTAGCAGTACAATAAGTAAATCCAATTCACTAATTCTTCGACAGAGATGGCATAGAAATATACAGAGCTATACCGCAAAAAAATGGAAGTTTTTAATTTGCACATATTCTAAAGACTGTGTGCTTGTTTCTCTGGCGCAAAAGGTCTATAGGAACAATAAATAGTGGATTATTTCCTACAGCTGAGACGCCTCAAATGCGCACTGTTCACCATGATGGTTTTGAATAGCTTGAAATATGATTGAAAACACTTCTTACAGAAATTTACAGTTAAGTGCAACGCAAGTGTGTCATATAGATTACATAAAATCAAAATGGGAACATTCTAATCATGGATTTTAATGGTGAGACTTTTGTTTTTGTAATCAGGCACTCAAAAATTATATAAAAATTTGGATTCAGATTTATCGACCAATATATCGGTTATCGGTAGCCTGGATGCCAGCCCGAACCCCGCCCACAACATTTCTTGGTCGGGAAGTTCGGTCTGGACTCAATCCATTGAGGAGTAATTATGATCGGTTCAGAATTAGTCGGGCCAATCAAATTTCCAGGGCGGGCTTTATACGATGAAGGACAGATGATCTGCAGTTACGTAATCATCACGTTATCAAAGAGCGCTTGGGTTGAACTGGTTTCCCTCAAAGGTGACTCAAGTTGGAGAATTGAGATGTATAGATTCCGCTATTGCGTCTGTTGTAAAAGAAACCGACCACGCATTAATTTTAAAAGACGAACAGAGAACTGCAATCAAGGCATTTGTCGATCGGAAAGATGTGTTTGCCGTCCTTCCTACGGGATTCGGCAAAAGTTTATTTTATCAGCTGGCTCCGATGGTCGCTAAGAAGATGGGACGCAATGAAAACCCTGTGGTCGTTGTGGTTTCTCCTTTGGTCGCACTCATGGAGGACCAAGTAAAAGATCAACACTCATTATTTTAAATTTGTACTACTTCTTTCAGCGTGCGTGTAGTCGAGTTCTGTTGACAATTTGCGTAGCTCATAAAAAAAAACACTTACTGCGTTGCTCTGATTGGTTGTAGGTCTATCCAATTGAGTGGAGCTGTGTCTGAAATCGCTCCCTATCCACTATAGTGCACTATATCGGGTGTCGGCCATTTTGTGTCCGAATTCTGAGTGAACGACATCATTCCCTACATTCATTCACTACTTTTACCCACAATCCTCTCTGAATTCGAGTGTACATTCGATGTACACTTGCTGAAGCACTATTTCCCACAATCCAATGCGGAGAGAACTGAGAGAGCAAGTTTAAACCAGAGATTACATTACAGCTTTCTTATTCCTGATTTAACATTTATTTCATGCTAGTTTTATTTTTCTATTAATCATTACTTGAATAGAACATATTAAAACATTGAGACAATATTATATAGATGAATTGTAAAATTAAATTAAATTATATTTATATCGTTTTTTTAATTAAAATATATTATTTAGTTTTAATTAAAATAAATTATTTATTACAATTTAATGTGTTTTACTAATGTGTTTTGATAATTTATGGCATTGTTGTTAACTCGTTAAACTGTAAAGGGAGAGATGATTTTTTGGTGGATGATTTGAAAAATCTCCGTTTATCATCTGTAGGAAGCGTATTCATTCGAATATAATAACGGTCGCCTGAGGACTCTCGACCACCACGTCATCTGTGAGCGTGAGAGTTACAATTTCAGTTGATGAAACTACAAAGCTGGCACGGAGGTATATACAATTACAAAATAAAGTCATTATGATTGTGATTGTTGTTAATATTATTTTATAAAGTAAGTAACATAAGATAAAAGGAGTTTTATCAGTACGTGTGACGAAGCCTTTTCTGCGACAGCTCCAACTCTCTGACGCACAGTGTAAACGTCAGTGTCCGAATTCACTCACTTCATTTCGTTCACTCCTTGCAGATATAGTGCACTCAAATGCCATACACTATATAGGGATTAGTGAACGAGTGAGCGGTTTCGGACACAGCTTGGGAGTTTTTTTTTTTTCCTGGTTCGGTTAAGACAGACCTCATAATCAAACCCCTATGGAGCAGTATCAGACTCACATTCTGACTAGAATATGAGTATGACGACGTCAGGCTAGGTTATCGGCTTTCAAATATAAAGAATTATCGGGTATCGATATCGACCAAAATTTTCATATCGGTGCATTCCTAATTTCAACAATGTCTCAAACTGTGCTCAGATTTGCCATAATAAGTAATAATAAAAAATATATATTATTTCATAATATACAGTAGAGGGAGTGATCATTTCATTCATTTCATTTTGGCTCCTGCGATGGGTGGGGGGGCGTCCCATCCCTGTGCGTTGAGCCGACCAGATGAACCAGTTGTTTCCAGTGCTGACGGTCTTGTGCCAGCTGCTCTGCATCCTCCACAGCAACTCCATGTTGTTGGAGGTCGCTCGCAAGGACGTCGAGCCATCGGGTGCGGGGTTTACCTCGTGGTCGTCTCCAGCCTGCGGCCCTCGGATCAAACTGGAGAATGGCTCTCGTCGGATGGTCAGGAGGGAGACGGAGGACATGGCCGAGCCAGCGGGTGCGATGTTGCGCAGCCAGGCAGGATGCTCTGGACTGGCACGTGCGGGCTCTAAGCACTTGATTGGAAACCCGCTGGGGCCACCTGATGTTCTCGATGGTCCTGAGGGCCCTGCTATCAAAGCCATCTAATCTCGCAGTCAGTGTCTTATTTAAGGGCCAAGTCTCCGAGCCATAAAGCAGGATGGAGAGTACTGCCGAGTTGTAAATCCGGAGCTTCGTCTTGCGTGAGATGGTCTGATGCCGCCAGAGTGGTTTCCAGAGAGACTGCAGGGCTGACGCAGCCAGGGCTCTTCTGCGGGTAATCTCTGGTTTTAGCTCCCCGTTGTCTGTCACTAAGGATCCCAGATACACAAAGCTCTTGACAGGCTCTACAATGTGATTGCCAAGCCGCAGGGAAGTTGGATGAGGTCCGTCACCGACATACATGAACTTGGTTTTTGTCCAGCTCACCTGAAGGCCAAGCTTCTCAGCCTCTTCGCTGTATATGCCCAGAGCATCTCTCAGCTGGTTGTAGGACGTGCTGAGCAGGATGGTGTCGTCAGCATACTCCAGGTCAGTCAGGTGGTAACTGCCGAAGGGAGTGATGCATTAAGGAAATGTGTGCTTCATAATATCATGAAGACAAGGCTATATTAATTACATTAATGTCTGGTCCTTGTGTAAATACTCTTTATTTAAAAACTAGTTTTTTACACTTCAAGCATTTTTCGTGAGATATAGCCTATAAAATGTACTGTACGCATGTACGCGTGCATTCGTTTGACCAACACACTGAACATCCAAATGCACCCACCCATTGAACCCGCCTGCCCACATAAAAGCCTGTCAGCAGAGAGCCATTTATTCCGAGTAGCTATATTGAAAAGAAACTGACAGACACGGTGTGCGAGAAACTGTGAAGCATAATTACACAAACACCCTCGTTCTCTTTTCCTCGGTCACCTCTGGTTTCTCTCCTGAACCCTGTTGGATCCACTTTGAGTGAGCAATTCTCTGCTTGTGGATGTCTTCTTTACACGCTTGTCTCTGAAAAGCTATATTTTCTTGTAAACAGTATATTTTCAAAAGTCTTACTCAGAGACTTGTTAAAAGGATAGTTCACCCAAAAATGTAAATTGTCTAAATCTACTCACCCTCGAATTGTTCCAAACTTGTGAGTTTTTCTTCTGTTGAACACAAAAGAAGATATTTTGAAGACTGTTGGTAACCAGACAGTTGACGGACCCCATTGTACGTTTTTTTTCCTACTAAGGAAGTCAATGGCTATCGTCAACTGTCTGGTTACCCACAGTCTTCAAAATATCTTCTTTTGTGTTCAACAGAAGAAAGAAACTCATACTCATATGTGCATTATAGACCTCCCTGTGTCTGACCACAGGACAAATAAGAGTGTGTGGGAGCTTTTATTATCTTCAGCTGCTTTTATGGCCACACAGATCAGGCGGTGAGCAGATGGCAGAAAATGAGATTGCGGATCCTCTTCTCTGACTGGTTTGATTTGGTCTACTGAATGTCCACAGGTAGACATTAAGACTTATGGGGCAGAAAGAAAACTTTCCAAATTTGCGTAGTAAAACAAGTAGGCCGTTAATGGCTATGTATACAGGTATACTAAGTTTGAGGGAGAAAGTTCATTTGAACTTTCATTCAAAGACAAAAGCATGTAGATTATCCTCAGAATGGTGTAGTTATGGCACCTACCTAAATCTAACATGCTAAAAAAAGTTGAGATGCAAAGCCACCAAAACCATTTATATTGACATTTACATTAACTACTGAATTTCCTATATGTATTAATACTGTGTTACAAAATTAGTAGTAATTGTAATCTAACCCCACTAAAAAATTAATTTGCAATTAAATAATGAATAAATATTACAATAGAAAATGCTAAAAAATATATATTACAAATAAAAAACTATTTGCACTAGTGGATTCAGACTTTAGACCACTGTTAATATCAATTACCAAGAAATCCACCCACTAAACAAAGCATTAAAAT
This sequence comes from Rhinichthys klamathensis goyatoka, assembly GCF_029890125.1. Taxonomy (NCBI): domain Eukaryota; kingdom Metazoa; phylum Chordata; class Actinopteri; order Cypriniformes; family Leuciscidae; genus Rhinichthys; species Rhinichthys klamathensis. The sequence continues at coordinate 3,971,461 of NW_026606664.1, read as the reverse complement.
GACAAATAAATAAATAACGTATTAGATGTTAAAGCTCCAGTCTGTAACTTTTTTGGGTTCAAAATTATCCAAAATAAATTTGTGCAAGTACATAACCAGCCAGTGTTCAAAACTATCTGCTTGCCTTAGTTCAATTCAAAGCGGTAAGCTTGTAATAATGTTTTTAACTCCAGTGGTACTGGTGGATTTCCGCAGGAAATTCGAGCATGTCTTTGCGTCATTACGTCACATCTGTACACATAAAGAAGAGTCTCGGCTAGTATAAGCTATATTGCGTGTGAGGATGTTGGAGGTGGAGATTTATAGCCTTTTTTCACAGCACTTGATATAATTAAACTTATCAATTTGATGGCGGATCCAGAAAAGTTCAAACGACAATCAACAGTGACAACTGGAGATTCACCCGTTGTAAAATGCAAAAGACTAGTGGCAACAGAAAAAAAGAGACTGCAATCAGAGCATGCGAAAACAAGGATACACATCGGAAGGCTATGAAATGTAGTCACGCAATGCTGACGTTGTTAACCTTTACAATTTGTGATCAAAGTATAATTTGCACAGTTTGACGTGATATGATAAACGATCGTTAGATTTAATCAGCGCGATTTACTGCAATGCTTTTTTTCCCTTAGTTGGACAGAACAAATGTCACGTGGATGTTACTTACTTGTTCAGATGACATTTTACGGTGAAAAATCATATGTTGCTCATACTTCCAAAAATAATAATCTGTGATTCCAAAGACAGTATCCACACCGGCGCGGTGACTGACAGCTGCACATTCTCCTCAAACATTGGATTCATTCCCTGTGCCGTGCCGAGACACAACCCACGTAAAGTTGATTATTCCGTGAATAACTGCAATTGCAGATTTTGAACAGAGATGGCGACAAAGAGGAAAAACTGCGGACTGCAGCTTTAAATAAATAATACTAAAAACATCTGTAGCATTAAATCAATTGCAAACGGTTCTTAAAACACCAAAGTCTTTGTGATCAAAGTGCACTCAAAATTTCATCAACGGCCTTTCAAAAACTCAACAAGTCAATAAATAATCAACTAATTCAACATATATGCAAATACAAGACAATATTTTAAAAGAGTTGGCTTCTCCAGCTCAAACATAAGCACTTCACAGGGGAATCAGACACCAGCAGACATAAAAAAATGAATCAAACTCACTCAGATGCTATTTTGGGTTAGTTTTTGTACTGTATAATCCACACTGGAATAAAATTGTGCTAGTTTGTTTGGTGTACCAAACTCTCTGTTTGTTCTCACAGACTGCCACTTGATTAATTGGTTCATTTGATTGGCTGGCTGTCTTAAAGGGCCAGTATCCCCTGTCTGTCAAAGCCCTGTCTTAAAGAGGCAGTGCATGATTATGCCAAACTGTTTCATGTAGAGCACTTTCTCCAAACACACCTCCACACACACACACATTTGTGTTATAAAATAAATAATTCATAGTCTTTATACAGAAATAATTTGTATTTAACAATAACTGTAAAATGAAAAACATGTAAAAAAAAATGTAACGAAAACATTTTTTGTGGATATCCACTTATCTTAAGTGCTTCATGTATATCATACAGTATAAATATTACAGTAATCAAAATGTGTACAGTGCAAATATACGAATACAACTGATCATAGGAAAAAAAAATATGATTACCCTGTTTTGAAATAATTTGATTATATATAGTAAATGGTTTAAAAACAAACATATTCATAACCAAAATGTGCAGCAAGTAGACAGAGGTTATACACTTTCAATTTACAATTTCAATAACAATAATGGCTCAGTTAAACATTGAGGTTTTTCCGTGTCCTCATTTGAACACCATGCACTTTTGGCTTTTGTTGGCTCCTCAGCCCTTACAAAGTTCATGCATTAAAATTCTCACTTTATACATGATTATTGTATCATTGGAAACCACGTTGATTCCATGACAAGGCATTATTGAGAGCTACAGGACACCAACTTGTTGTAGGGTACAGAAGACAGTGGACTGTCCTGAACCTGAAAAACAGATTACAACAGAACAACATTAGCTTAAACCATCTTAAATGCATCATTAACAATGTCTATGACACATTTTTAAATGTCATCATAGAATAATAAATTATAAAAGCAAAGGATTAGTTGAAGTTTGCGAAATCTTTGCAGGAATCAAACTTTTACTGTCTCAAAAACAAGTATCCGTTATCTCTTGAGGAAAACATAAAACCTTTTAGCCTGTGAAGAGTTTGGTGATACATATAGACAAATATATTCAGATTAAGCTGATTAATATGTACGAGGAAGTGCTTTTAAACTGCCCGTAAGAGATGTCTGCTCACGAAGTGTGTAAGAATGGATTTATAGCGATAACAGAAAATGCCTGGATGTGTGGGAAGATATCAAACTCACCGTGGTAAGCATATTTTACAGATAAACATATACAAATATTAGCATGAAATTAGATTTCAGGAAGAAATTAGTAGAATATGCTTTTATATCAGTTAAAGTGGCTATATCTAATTTTAACATTACTTCGTGTGGTAATTTGTGTTGAATTAACAAAGGAAAGATGAGTTAGTGCCCGTATTCGTTATCTTTTAGTCATAAATAGCAAATCTATATCCCCAGGGTCTGCATGTAGGTGTATGTGTGAAGGTGTGTGTGCATGACTAACCTGGACGGATCTTCGTCTTTGGTAAAAACTCCTTTTAGTTCAACACTATTCATTTTATTCTCAAACCATCCATAGCTTAGAGTCACCTTCATTGTTAGAGGAAGAGAAACAAACAGGAAGAACAGAAAATTTGTTGTTAGAATTGCATGACTAGTCAGATTTGTTTTTACTAACCATTTCATTTTAGCCCAAAAATCTGTTATCTGTTTTGGCAGATATAATACTAGCATCCAGTTCATTGAGGTAAAATATCAGCATTCTGTTCTTTGAGGTAAAATATTAGCATTCAGTTCTTTGATATAAAATTAGCATCCAGAGGTGAAATATTAGCATTCAGTTGAAAAATTAGCATCCAGATCTTTGAGGTGAAATATTAGCATTCAATTCTCTTACGAGAGGTTCTCTCGTATTGCGTAAGCTAGCTTACGCTACGGGAAAGATTCATCTTTTCTGAGAATTTGAAGCCAAAAAATTATCCTATAATTTTGTATCCATTGTCAACGCAGTTCAGCTGCAGCAGACCATGAGGGGGCTAGCTAGCAGCTCATTGGTTCGCTCACAGAGAACTGCTTAAGCCTATGAGGAGACGCGAATGAACTCTCGAACCAATGATATTCTGACCCGCTCTCATTGCGTCAGAAACCGCCAAAACGGGCGTGGTCAGAGAGTATAAATAGCGTCCCAGGCTGTAAACTCTGATTTTCATCTCTTCAGCGAGGCTACACGCATCTGCTGATCCTGAGAGAAGCCGCCGTCGTCGAAAAGGCAACTCTAGCGAGCATCTAGGAGACTGAGGAAGCCGGCCGTCTTCGCCACCTTCAGCCGTCCTGCGAGCTAGCGCCATCCGACGGATTTGTATCCTTTTTACAAAAAAGCTTCCTGTTCTTATTTGTATCTAAAAGAGCCGAGCGTCTTTTTAAAGATGTCTCGTAAATCTTCCTGCGGTTCTTGCCGCGCTCCCCTCGAGACTGGAGACCGCCACGTCATCTGCGCTCTCTGCCTCGGATTGGAGCATGCCGAGCTCGCCCTCGCCGATGGCGGCTGCGATCTCTGCGAGGATATGCCGTTGTCGACCCTGCGGACTCGACTTCAGGCCACTAAAGTTGCTTCCGCGCCGCCTCTGACTTCGCCGCAGGAAGAAGAAACGCCGCTCTCAGAGGCCGCCGGAACCCCAGCTAGAAGCGTTCATCCCGCCGGAGCCTGTCGCCTCCCGCTCTCCTTCTCCGCCGCTTCCGGACATACAGTTGCCGCCGAGTGGCCGCTCTGTCGCCTCCGATGACGCCGCGGACATCAAGGAAACCTGTTCGCTTCTCGCTTCAGACAGTCGCTTAGCTTCTCACTTTGCTCCTATCCAAAGCACCCCGCACGTTCACGAAGTGCATGGATGCGGCGCTCGCCCCCCTGCGGAGTCAAGGTCTGCGAATACTGAACTATTTGGACGACTGGCTGATTTTGGCACAATCACAGAGAGAGCTACTGTCTCATCGTACAGTTCTCCTCGACCATCTGAAAGCTTTGGGCCTCTCTGTCAACTGGACAAAGAGCGCACTACAACCCAGTCAGACTATCTCCTTCTTGGGTATAGAGCTAGACTCGGTCACGATGACGGCTCGTCTGTCAACACAGCGCGCGCGCCGTGTTCAGCGTCTCGCCGCATCTTTTCAGATGAACAGACTCACACCTCTGAAAACTTTTCAGAAGGCGTTGGGTTACATGGCCTCAGCCTCCGCAGTGCTCCAGCTGGGGTTACTGCGCATGCGCCCGCTTCAGCTCTGGTTGAAGAGCTGTGTGTCTCACCGTGCGTGGACCATGGGCCGCCAGCTGATAAAAGTAACGCAGACCTGTATCACAGCTCTGCAGCAATGGACTGTGGCAGAATGGTTTCAGCGGGGCATTTCCATGGGGACCTTTTCTCGCCGAAAAGTCATCTCGACAGACGCATCCAACACGGGTTAGGGTGCGGTCTGCGAGGGCTCACCGGCCTTCGGCCCCTGGTCAGCTCAGGAGAGCCTCCTCCACATAAACTGTTTGGAGATGCTTGCGGTCGAGAACGCGCTCACGCGCTTTCTTCCGCGTATTCACGGTCACCACGTGCTGATCCGTTCGGACAATATAGCTGTGGTCTCCTATCTAAACCGTCAGGGCGGAGTCAGATCCAGGAATCTCTTCCGGCTGACAGAACGCATCTTAGTTTTGTCTCAGTGTCACCTGCTCTCGCTCAGAGCGACGCACGTGCCGGGTCATCTGAACGACGGTCCAGACAGTCTGTCCAGGAACCCCATTCCCCCCGGGGAATGGTCCCTGCACACTCTTACAGTCCAAAAGCTGTGGCTAATATTCGGCAGAGCAGAGGTGGACCTCTTCGCCTCAGAAGAGAACACCCACTGCCCAATATTTTTTTTAAAGAGCGAGGACGCGCTAGCCCAGACCTGGCCCAGCCGCCTGCTTTATGCATTCCCTCCGGTTTCTCTGCTACCACAGGTGCTTCAGAGAATCAGGGAAACACGCCACTCGGTGCTCCTCATAGCCCCGCGTTGGGAGGGTCAGACTTGGTTTCCGGAGCTCACTCAGCTGTCACAGACAGCCCCGTGGCCCATTCCAATCAGAGCAGATCTCCTCTCCCAAGCTCGCGGCACGATCTGGCATCCCCACCCAGAGCGCTGGGCGTTACATGTGTGGGTGATCAACAACTACCCGTTGCTTTGCCAGAGGGAGTGTTAAACACGATCATGCAGGCTAGAGCGGCTTCTACTAGAAGGCTCTATGCGTCTAAATGGTCTGTGTTCTCTAAATGGTGCACCGACAGAAACTTGGACCCACGGTTATGCGAGGTTCCTTCCTTGCTAGTTTTTCTCCAAGAGATGTTGAACAAGGGCAGGTCCCCGTCCACTCTCAAGGTGTATGTGGCAGCCGTCGCAGCGTTCGTTGAACCCCGGCGCGGCCAGTCACTGGGCAAAGATGGCTTGGTCATCCGCTTCCTCAGAGGAGCTAGGAGGATGAACCCCCCACGCCCCCCTTCGGTGCCGATTTGGGACCTTTCCATAGTTCTCGAAGCTATGAAAGCCCCTCCATTCGAACCGCTAAACACTATTATAAGTGGTTGCTAGGGTATCCTAGGTGGATTCTAGGTGTTATCTTACTAGCCTAGCTTATTAAGTCAAAAGATACTTAGAAAATCCTAATTTTGTTTGCTTCCGATCATTTCTTCTCAACTAAAATGCATGAACCATCACTCATTTCTGTACCAATACAATAACAATACTTTAATACCTCAATATAAGCAATACTGATAGCCACCACTAAAAAATCAGGTGAAAATTACAGTCATCTCACTTGTTTGGGGATATCACTGGGGGAAATTAGAAGTAGGTTTTCCAGATGAGAGTGAAACATGTTGCTATGGACCATTGAGATGCCCAGTCGCCTCTCAACTATGAATCCCACCGTACAGTCATCAGGTAACATGATTACTGCGGAGGTCTGCTCGAACCTGGGACCACTGCAAATAAAGACAAACATATTCTATATGCATAATATATACACAATACAGTTCATAAGTGTAGGGTCGGTAAGATCTTTCCAATTATTTCTTAATTCAGGCACTAAAATGTGCATAAAATGGTTTCAAAATCAAAGCCAAACACACACGTGCTGAATCAGGGCCTCACCTTGCCCAGGGTGCCATCTTCTCTGCCAGCTTCCTGCTCAGACAGAAACCAGCCCCTCCTGTGGCAAACCAGAAACGCACGTCCCTCTGAAACGGAACAGAGGAAAAAGTCAACCAGTCAGTTTCAACATGCAGTTGGTTACAAATATATAATTTATATGAAGAATTAATGCTACAGTTCATTACAATTTAAGAATCAAGTCCTAAAACATTGATGTGCAGGGTGATTTATGGTCGTTCTGAAGCTCTAGTGATGCAAACGGTCAGTGTGCGATAGTTTACAGCAGTACATGTGGAGACTCGTGAGTAAAAGCCTCACCTAAAGCAGGCATTTAAGCAACAAGAGATGAAAGAGATGAACAAGAGCAGTTATTAAAGCAACTCAGTTTCCTTTAAAAATATTGTGCAAGTGTGCAGAAATGTTCATCACTTGTACATCAATATACACTCACCTCAAGGATTATTAGGAACACCTGTTCAATTTCTCATTAATGCAATTATCTAATCAACCAATCACATGGCAGTTGCTTCAATGCATTTAGGGGTGTGGTCCTGGTCAAGACAATCTCCTGAACTTCAAACTGAATGTCAGAATGGGAAAGAAAGGTGATTTAAGCAATTTTGAGCGTGGCATGGTGGTTGGTGCCAGACGGGCCGGTCTGAGTATTTCACAATCTGCTCAGTTACTGGGATTTTCACGCACAACCATTTCTAGGGTTTAAAAAGAATGGTGTGAAAAGAGAAAAACATCGAGCATGGGGCAGTCCTGTGGGTGAAAATGCCTTGTTGATGCTAGAGGTCAGAGGAGAATGGGCAGACTGATTCAAGCTGATAGAAGAGCAACTTTGACTGAAATAATCACTCGTTACAACCGAGGTATGCAGCAAAGCATTTGTGAAGCCACAACACGCACAACCTTGAGGCGGATGGGCTACAACAGCAGAAGACCCCACCGGGTACCACTCATCTCCACTACAAATAGGAAAAAGAGGCTACAATTTGCAAGAGCTCACCAAAATTGGACAGTTGAAGACTGGAAAAATGTTGCCTGGTCTGATGAGTCTCGATTTCTGTTGAGACATTCAGATGGTAGAGTCAGAATTTGGCGTAAACAGAATGAGAACATGGATCCATCATGCCTTGTTACCACTGTGCAGGCTGGTGGTGGTGGTGGTGTAATGGTGTGGGGGATGTTTTCTTGGTACACTTTAGGCCCCTTAGTGCCAATTGGGCATCGTTTAAATGCAACGGCCTACCTGAGCATTGTTTCTGACCATGTCCATCCCTTTATGGCCACCATGTACCCATCCTCTGATGGCTACTTCCAGCAGGATAATGCACCATGTCACAAAGCTCGAATCATTTCAAATTGGTTTCTTGAACATGACAATGAGTTCACTGTACTAAAATGGCCCCCACAGTCACCAGATCTCAACCCAATAGAGCATCTTTGGGATGTGGTGGAACGGGAGCTTCGTGCCCTGGATGTGCATCCCACAAATCTCCATCAACTGCAAGATGCAAATGTTGCTAATGCTTTCAGCACCTTGTTGAATCAATGCCACGTAGAATTAAGGCAGTTCTGAAGGCGAAAGGGGGTCAAACACAGTATTAGAACGGTGTTCCTAATAATCCTTTAGGTGAGTGTATATATATATATATATAATATATATACAAAATATATACAATAATTAATTTATAATATTAATATTAATATATTAGCCTATATATTGAGTGAAATATTCATTGATTTGCTCATTGATTTGCTCATAAAGATGACCACTTGTTCAGATTCTGAATGATTTTTTTTTGTTAATGAATGATTCATTGAGTAAATAAACACAATGACTCAATGGCTTCATCCAAAATTGCATACTTCCCTACTATATAGTAGGCGAAAAACAGTATGTGACAAAAGAAGAATGTCTGAATTCACAGTTCTCAAAAAAGAGTAGGCAAAAAGTACCCGGGTGACCTACTACTTCCGATGAGATTCTGAAGTGTGCATACGATGGACACTTTACTTTATCATGAGGCCACGGGAGAGGATTTATGAATGACAGTGAAGTGACGCAACTGATGCTGGTAGGTCAGATGATAATGAAAACATGGCGAATGTACTACGTCCAGATTACAATTATACTACACTTTTGAAGTTATTACTTAGGCTATTCAAAATAAGAGAGTATGCCATTTTGGACTCAGCCAATTCCTCATTTTGTTCCTGAATGAATTACCGATTTTTAATTGCTTGAGTTAATGATGCAATGACTCACTCGTGAAGACAACTGTTTAAATAATACCTGAATGAGTCTGTGCTTTAAAATGAATCGCTTGAGTAAATGATTCATTGACTCACTCATAAAGACAGTGATTTGCTGCCACCTAACTGGTGTAAATATGTAAAATACCAAAAGAGTCAAATTCCCACCACTAAATTAGGCCAACACAAACTGAGCACAAACACAGACATGTGGATTGATACGAACATCAGAAAGTGCCGCTCAGCCAATATGAAAACAACTGTTGCACAAAATGCATTTATTTTAATTTCCATTTTAATTTTCCACTTCTTTTCATTCAAGTTTTTTTATTACAAAATCCTATTTGCTGTACCGCCAAGTAGCAATCTAAAATCTTTACATTAATTCAGATGGTTCACCAATTATGTGACCAAATCCCTAATCAAGCAACAAAAATTGCAATGTATCAGCTCTTCAAACCATGAATTTCTCTTTCTCTGTAAGTTCTCAATGCAATCTGCTCTTCATTTCTTGGCTTTCCAGATAATCTTAGCCGGTTTGTTTTCACATGGGGTTCTGTGGAGCATCATAAGCGACAGGGGCATAAATCTGCCTGTATCCATCTCCTTATCCCCCCATCCGTTTATCTCTCCATTCAATCCTCCGTGTGGCCGTTACCCTCAAGGTTCTTTACAGTCCTTTTCTGTCTTCTCATTCGTTCGACCGTATTCCTCCCCTGTAGGGAGTTGTGGCCTGTCCAGCCAGACGTATAAATGTGGACATAAACAACACAGGGGACACACAGAGATGGGGCAGACGGGACGGCCAAGGTTTTTGACCAGAACGAAAGAGCAGTTTAGATTCAATGGAGCTTTGACTGTCCAACTGGGTGTTATATTGAGAAAGAAGTTGAGGAACAAAGCAAAGGAAGCAGGCAAATGGATTTGTAGACAGTAATCCCACAATTAAAAAGAATGTCTAAAATACATATGTTTTTATGGTGGGTATAACTAATAGTTAAGGTGGGTGTAATTATTTGTTTTCTTTTTGTCTTTCATCCCATTGAGCGGAGGTAGAGTCCGGCTGGAGTGGCAGAAATGAAAAGACAGGTCTCATTTTTATTACCCAGGTGCCTATGTGCCCCAAGAAGAGATCAGTAGAGCAGAGAGAGAGAGAGAGAGAGAGAGAGAGAGAGAGAGAGAGAGAGAGAGAGAGAGAGAGAGAGGATTATGAAATCTGAACTAAATGGCTTGTCTGTTCCTGTAGACCTCACACACACACACACACACATACACACAATGGGTTTTCATGATTTATGAGGACATTCTATAGACATAATGATTTTTATACTCTACAAACTGTATATTCTATGCTCTAACCCTATCCCTAAAACCTTTCTGCATTTTTACATTTTCATAAAACATAATTTAGTATGATTTATTAGCTATTTTCCTCATTGGGATTAAAATAGGTCCCTACAAGGACAAGGAGTTCGGATATTGTCATTTTTGTGGGGACATTTTGTCCCCATAACGTAGGGTTTACCAGGATTTACACATTCACACACACACACATACACACACAGAGAGAGAGAAGAAGCAGGTCCAAAGACAGCATGACTACAAACACACACTCAAAATGATTGGCGTTACACATTGTACATGATTGGATCAACTCCCCTGACAGTATTTTTTTCCAACTATACAAAAAAGCTGACAGAATTGTCCAGATAAATAAGCAATAAAGCTCTAATCACTGATTGATCCCTGAAGGGCAAAAATACAATTTGGTAAAGGCTGATCAATAAAAAATAAAAAATTATTATTATCGATAATGGTTCAGAGCAGTGAATTCAGGTTTTTTTTTAAATAAAAAAATGGGATGCTGACCGTCTTATTCCCTTCCAGCAGCTCCTGTGCTCTCATTGGTCGATCCAGGCTTGGCTTGCCCACATAGATATCTCTTTCTCCTGGGAAGGCCGTCAGGAGAGAAAGAAGGGCTCCAGGGTTCAGGTAATTATCATCATCAACATGACAAAACCACCTATGGCAAAATCACAAGTGCTTTAAAAGTTGTATCAAAATCAAACTTGTACTGTTCACGTTGTCTTAGCACGTTGTTTCACTCTCCGATGTGTGTGTGTAGATAGATAGATAGATAGATAGATAGATAGATAGATAGATAGATAGATAGATAGATAGATAGATAGATAGATAGATAGATAGATAGATAGATAGATAGATAGATAGATAGATAGATAGATACCGTAAAACTTCAAATAATAGCCGAGTCCCAAATAGACGCCTGTCTCTTTTACACGCCTGGTGTGGCAGCAGGTTTGGGTAAATAAAGGCCGGTCTCAAATAGAGGCCGGGTCTGTTTTTTAGTTTCGGGTTGTATTTAATCCTCTAAAACCGCCAGATCGCCCGCTTTTTGTCGGCCGCCAAAGTAAATTTTTGTCCCTCCAAAGCCTTTTTTTTGATCGATGTAGAATAGAATGACCGCTTGACAGGGCGCGTTAAGCCTTGTTTATACTCGACGCGTCCGCAAGAGCGCGAAGGTGCGCACGGCAAAATGACGTAATTGCGGTATGGGCGGTCGTGCGCGTTGGGTGCGCAAGACCCCATTTCGCCTGGCGGTGTGCACGGCACTTTTTGTAACATCGCGCGCGGCGCCGCATCCGAAGATGAACGACTTCGAGCCGAATCAGGCCGAACTGTTACGTCTGTACCAGCATGTTTATGATCCTTCTATACACAGAGACATTTGCATTGATGGGCGATCATAAAAGCCTCTCATTTTGTGAATAGGAACACATTTGCATTAAGCACCCAGTTTGCACTTGTCTAAAATAACTGCTTACATTTATAAAATAAGCCTACAATAGCAGAAGTAAGCCCTGCTGATTAAATTAAGGTTTAAACACTCTTCAATAAGGCTTCAGTTGTTTAACGAGTTTGTACAAGAAAGTACAATACACCTACTGCATTTATTACTCTTTTAATATGAATCAGCTATTAATAAACTACTAATAAACGGCAAACTACTTCTTCACTGCTGATTCCTGGTGGTTTAGAGGAGAATTACTCCGAGGCGCCCCCTGTCGTTTCACAGAATAGCACAACGGCGAGCGCGTCAAGTATAAACGCCTCGTCCGTTTGGAGAGGTGCGCGCGCAGTCAGCGGAGACTCGCGCTCGTGCGGACGCGTCGAGTATAAACAAGGCTTTACGAGCAGAGAGAGAGAGAGAGAGCGCCCCGGCCGCGCGCGCGCACTCACGTCTTCAAACAACACGAGCGCTGTCTTGCTCTCTCTCCCTCGCGCATATTAATCAAAATCAATTGACGCGATAGTAAAAGGTCGGAAGACCGCAGTTTCACGTGGAGCATTTGGAGATTTTTAGGGATTAGAGACAGGCCTATACACTCAATGAACAACATCTCAACACTAAATTATAAAGGCCTGTCCCATATAGACGCCTGTCTCAAATACAAGCCGGTGCAGTTCGACGATTTGGGTAAATAAAAGCCCGGGCTACTATTTGAAGTTTTACGGTAGTCTAAATAAAGTTCTGGATAAAAATTTCCCCCTCAGAAGGTCAGAAGTATTTTTTCAAAGTTCAGGAAGTTTCGGGAATGGGACTTGGGTGCTGCGCATGCTGATTGGTTGAGTTCGCGCAGCATTTTGATTGGTTGACTCCACGCAGCATTTTATTTCAACCACCATTTTTAAAGTCTGTCGCGGTGCGTGCAATAAAAGTTGTTTGATATTCGAAACAAAAATGGAGTTTAAAAAATACGACCGATGGACCGACAACGAGGTTCTTTATTGAGCTTATATTCGGAGGAGGAAATCCAGCGGGAACTGGAAAGTCGCACACAGTCCTACGTCAACGGACTAATTTGCCTAATCTTCACGGTAGGGTACGCTCACATATCGCGTCTTTTGCGCGCTCAAGTTCGTTATTTCAAATGTAGGCGCGCAGTATGTGGTGCGGTGCGACGCGCTCATTTTTTTTCCATGCGCGTCCGCGCCGCATCGAGATAAAAACATTTCAACTTTTAGGTCACGTGACAAGAACCAACCGGAGCGCAACCGCCCTAGCGCTTTGGGAAAAGGAGAATGCGGCGCGCCCAGCGCTTTCTACACGTTTTTAGGCGCTATATGTGAATCCGGCCTTACGGTACTGATCCACTTTTGCGACACGACTGAAGCGTGGTGTCGCACCCTCTCCACATTGATGCGCGTTCCTCAAGTTTACCGCTATGGGCGTGGTTTTGACCCAGCGGCCAGTCTAGAACAAAGGCCCCTCGAGAGACTACTTCTATTGGATAGACGCGTCGCGTTTGACGGATTCATTTGCATAAAGCTGGGCATCGGCCAGCTTTTTGACGCGCAGCATTTTTCCAAATGAAGCGCCGCCTTCCCGGGATGCTTTGCGGGCGCGTTAAAGTCGCGTGACGTCACCCATAGGAATAAAGTGGAGTGCGGCGCGACTGAAGTGTCGCACGGACAAGTGGATCAGTACCGTTAGACAGCAAAGGAAACGCAAACAGCAACTGGTCTGGGGGAGGGAGGAGTTCCTGGGACAAATTGTTCCGGGTAGTTTCGGTGGAAATGCGGCTATATAGATACATATGAATCGTAACATAAGGTCATATTCCATTATCGTCCAACTCACTTTTTGTCAGAGGCCATGAAGTGGTGATACTCGGCAGCCATCTTGCAGGATAAAGCTTGATGACTGTGCTCCGGCGAGCAGTTAGTGACGACAACATTAAATCCTGTGAGGACAGAAACACACAACGAGTGAAGAGCAAATATTCAGAAGCTCACACCAATCCTGCAGAAGAACGATGATCTACCTTCAGAGGAAATGTCTTCATCTGGACTGTCTGTGAAGATGTAGGTCTGTAAAAGTAAAGAAGAAACACAAATTAATGAGGCAAACCATAATAATTCTGAAATGGTGCAGTGAGAGTCTAGTGGTCTTTTGGGGACAAGTAACATCCAATCTCCCATCATGCACCAGTGCGAGATAACAGCTGGTGCACCAGGAGGCCTCAGAGCATCTGTGATCAAGGTTTTGTCTCTACAGAGAATATTGGTTTATTATTACCAATGTTTTCTCAAGGTGGGACGACAATGTTGCGAAGAGTTTGTGTTTTTCTGTGAGAGTGTCTAAAAACTACAGCTGAGATAATTGGACTGGCACAAAAACTATTGAGAAACATTATCAACAACAACAACAAAAATAGCACTAAATAATTTAGAAATATGAGGTACGTTTGATCCGTTGTAATATAGTTTGATGAACATTAAATAAACAGTCAGAATAAACTTTTTTTTTTTTCAAAGAAAAGTTGTAAGGCATGTTACAAAATGTAGCACTAAAATGAATATAACATTTTTATTATTTTGAATTAATTATTATTTATTCTTAATTTTATTTATTTAACTATAAATTATATATTTTATTAAATATTGTTTATATTATACATTTCATATTGCAGTTTTCTTTTCACTACAATAGCTTTTAAATTAGATTTTTGGGTTGATTTTTTTTTTTGGAGGGGACATCATCTTCACTTACACAACAACAAATAATTCCAATTATGAATAATGTTAAAAAAAAATTATGTTGTTGTTTAATATGTTTAATATTTTTGTGGAAACTGTAATACATTTTTCAGGATTCTTTGATGAATGTAAATTTTATTTTATTTGAAATACAATTTTTTGTGACATTTTATATATATATATATATATATATATACTGTAACTGTTGCTAAATTTAATTCATCCTTCCTGAATAAAATTATTAATTTCTTTCACGCACAACTAATTTTACTGATGTGGAACATTTTGTGTGCAAGAGGGGTGGAAAACAACAAAATGTTACATTCTTAATTCTTAAATTATATATTTTATTAAATATTACTTTTATATTTTTATATAAAATATATATAATATATAAAAAATATTATTATTATTTTTACAGACTAACATTTTTTGGACATCGCTTTTTTCCCCCTCATTTTCTCATAATTGTGTTCTCTAGAGTGTCAGTTGTTCACTAAATGTTACACAACAATGAATAATTCCATTTAGGAATAATTACAAAAATTGTATTATTATATTATTCAAAACCTAATAATATAACTATTATTAAAATAAGTATTATTAAACATATTCAAAACATGACTTTTATTATGTAGACATCTATGCATCCAAAGCAACTTACAAAAGCAAACAAATATTGTATAAAATAATTCTAAAATTTGATTATATGAGGTAGCCACTGTGATATAGTCTTTAATATAGTTTGATGAAAATTAAATAAACATTCAAATTAAACAATGACAAATGCAGCCAACATTTTAAAGAATGTTACAAAATGTAGAACTAATTAATTTAATTAATGTAACTTTTTTATTTATTTAATTATTAATCAAATATATATATATATATTTTATATTATACATTAAAATGTATTACTATATTATTAGAAATCTAATAATATAATTATTATTATTATTATTATACATATTCAAAACATGACTTTTAATATGTAGATATTTGCATTTATGCATTTAGCAGACGTTTTATCCATTACAGAAAAGGAACAACAGCAATCTGTCAAAGAGTCGTCATATAGGCCTATAGTAAATATATATATTTACAAACTTTTGTTACATGCAATTAATCGCAATTAATCGATTTGACAGCACTAATATATAATATTAGCATTGGAACTTTCCAGTGTCATTTGTAACCACAGAGCCGAAATGATAAAAAAAAAAAGGCTCTCAACCAAGTGAGAAGAGCAGATTTGGGAGCCATTTCCTGTTAGACCAAGGCACATCCTATCTGTGGCCATATTTACCTCTACACTTCCGTTTTGACTCACTCACACACACACACTCTTTATCGCATCCCGTGATGATGCAGTGCAGATGTCACTCTGGAAGTTTAGCTTCATTACGACGTCTGCTCCAGACGGCTCAGATCGTAAGTCTACATGCCTCTCCCTCCGTGGTCCTTGAGTGCTGGCAGAATAATCGAACGCGCAGATCAATGCCGCAGCCATCAAAGCCAATGGGCCAGAGCGAGTGGAAACGGCCCACTCACACCCCGAGCTCCTTCATAAATCATAAGGGTGGATCTTTAGCTCTCATTTCTTCCAAAGTGAGACGGCTGATGACAGCGGCTCATAAAGCACCGTCTGGAGATACACAAAGAGTGAAACGGCAGGACAACTGCCCATTAGTGGCATAATGAAGTGAAACCGGTGGAGGAGGTGCGTACATTTTGTCTTCCCAACTTGAGAGGGAAAGAAGGCATAGATGGAGCCCAGCTTCCCCTCTGTGGATGTAATGGGTGGAGCTAGAATATCCAAGCACAACTCGATCCCTCCACCCATTACATCCACAGAGGTGAAGTAGGATCAAGCTCAACCCATGACGTCCTGGATGTCATTTGGCTCTTTAGTGAGCTCCACCTGCAAATTTAGGAAAGAAATGCCTCATAATGTGATGGACGATAAAAACGAATGCACTTATAGGAAGCCGGGTTGCGTCCAAAACGTTTTTGCTTATAATAGGCTATCAAAGCCTCATATACTACACATTCTGTCACTGAAATTAACAGGAAAAAAAAAACATATTAGTCTGTAAAAGTGCTCAATAACAAAATCTAACAATGTGTTGGGGGGAGGGGGGGTATTTTTTTTTAATTTTCCTGGCATTTGTTAAAAGTGCCAGAGTTGTTGTTTCACACTTCGTTCCTGTTTCCTCAGCTTAAGACTTCCTCTGTCAGATAGACTTCCGTTTTGTCATTGTTTCTAAACGCAGTCTGCGGCTGTCGCTTCCTCTTATTGGCACGGAGGCAAAGGGCACACAAACATACGCACACACTCTCATGAAAACTGAAACGCACATCCTGTGTTTAAAAACCCGCTGTTGGAACCCGAAAACTAAATCGAACAAAGCCCAAATCGTAAGCTTCAAACAGCATAACTCAATCGCCTGGAAAAAGCCCAGCTAACAGGGAATGTTCTCAGAACTTTAGCTGACGCTGTGGCAAGGTTCTCTCAAACTTATGAACAAACGTTCTTCCAGGAACATTAGTAAGACATTCATTCTGGTCTTTAATAATGTTCTCAAAAACATTATTTATACATCGTTCATGGAACGTTTTTTTTTAACCTGAAACGTTTGATTGGATGTTTGCGTAACAGTTATTTCAGAGAACATTCGAAAGTAACGTTTCCATTATGTTTGCAAAATGATCACATGGAATGTTCCCTAAACGTTCGCATAAAACATTTAAAAGAATGTTCAGAAAACATTCAGAAATAACGTTTTTAACTTAATGTTAACATTCTTATGTTACGTTCAAATGTTCACATTTTTCGTAAAATTTAGCAATTTTCACATACAGACGACAATGTTGTCAAAACGTTCACAAAACAACTAAAAACGCTGTATTATTCATGTCAGGCCAGTAGTTGCTGGTGTCGCTTTGTAAAGAAACATTACGCACCTATAGACTGAACGTGTGATACGCATGCACATGACATCACTGTTCGCACCGTTTTCAATAACTTTCACTTTGAATCCCGTTTTCAAAAGTTTGCATTTCCAGGCCCCCAAAAAAACACAGTTGTCGTGTAAATGAACGGCCAAAACGTATTAAAAGTTATATCCATTTTCATCCATTTCCTCATATTCAAAACAGGACCAATAAAGCAGAAGCAGGGGATTTTTTGGAAAGTGTTGCGTTTGAGGGCGAAAAAACCTCAACCTCAACCCCCCTCCAGTTTCAAACTTAATCTGTCAAACGACTGAACGTTTGAGAGTCATTTCTCCCACACAAACACAAACGAATTAGTGTGAGGAATTTCAGCCCCTAGCATTTCACTCACTTTCTCTGTAATCGTACAAGTATTTGGATCAGCAGCGCCGCTATTTCGCACGTGTCATCTTATATTTAGAGTGACGGCTGCTCCTTTGAAAGTGTTACATCCTGAGTTGCATGTTGGGAATTCGTTTTGACAAGCCACTCAGAGATAATGCTCGGCAAGTCCCAATCACTAGCATCTTCCCAAAGTAGAGCTCATGTTGTCAGTGCCTGCCAAACCACGAGTTTGAACGTGTGAATGCATGTGTTAGTACGTCAGTCCGACTTTGTTCTGCTTCTTAATGTCATGTTACAGAAGGCCACAGTCAAGTCTAATCATTTACGGTTTAAACGGGTGTCCATTAAAGGGGACGTTTAAAACTTTTTCGATGTCAGTTTAAAATAAATCTGTGTCAAACTTTGCTTTTTGCCAAGTACCAATAATGACCGATAATTATGTCTGACTTTCACAAAAATAATATAAGGAACCAGGGCTTCACTCATGAACATTTTGTCTCACGTAACATGCATTTAAGTGTCAAGCAAGTCTAAGGAACAGCAAAAAAAAAAAAAAAAATTATATACCAGCCAGGGGTGCGTTTCCCAAAGCCAACTATGGTCGCAAGTTCCGTCGTTACCAATAGAGTTCACTGGAAATTGCGATCATAGTTGGATAACGATGCTTTCAGGAAACGCACTCCCAGTATATCAAACCAGTATATCCTGAAGTGTCAACCAGTCTCTTCCCTGTTTACTGAAGTCAGCCGGATCCGGGCCGTATCCAGATCAGATGGTGGACCTGCACCTGGA
Organism: Rhinichthys klamathensis goyatoka; assembly: GCF_029890125.1. NCBI lineage: Eukaryota > Metazoa > Chordata > Actinopteri > Cypriniformes > Leuciscidae > Rhinichthys > Rhinichthys klamathensis. The sequence goes on along the minus strand of NW_026606664.1, from coordinate 3,953,163 downwards.
CCCGTCCATGACACATCCCTGAAGTGCCAGCCTCATCAGCCCTGTGAAGGCCTCATCGACACGACAGCCATCGGCACTGATCCTCAACAAACTCGTCTCCACACCGGCGTGATGACTCCGACTTCCAACCAGATGGAACTGGATTCATATTCTGAATGTTCTGATCCAATCGGACTTCTGACCTGTAATGCTGCCTGGATCATAATCATACACTGTTCGCTCGTTGGCCAGAGGAGAACTGGCCCCCGACTGAGCCTGGGTTCTCCCAAGGTTTTTTCTCCATTCTGTCACCTGATGGAGTTTTGGTTCCTTGCCACTGTTGCCTTGGCTTTTGGCTTGCTAGTTGGGGACATTTAATATTCAACTATATTATTGATCTGCCTTACTTAAGGTGGACGATGACATAATTTTCTTCTAGAAACAAACTTTGTTGTATTATTTTCATGTTATCACTGTGAAGCTGCTTTGATACACTCTATATTGTAAAAAGCGCTATAAATAAAGGTGACTTGACTTGACTATATCCCAAAGCATGAATTTGAATTTAACATGAGCATGATTTTAATAGTATAACTTAAAAATATGATGAGGTTGTTGACAAATAATGGGAAAATCTCACAAAACCAGCCATATTTGAAAACATATTTGGGTAATATTTCAATAAGTATATATATATATATATATATATATATATATATATATATATATATATTATTAAGTATTCTTTTTTTTCAGTATTTTTTGCTTAAATAATCTGAAGCCATTTTTCGGACCATTACATTTTTTTTGTGACATTATTAATCACAAATAAAATAATACTTATTATTTCAAATTAAGTAAATCGTATTTATTTGAATATAAAAGTTGTATTATTAATGATCAAATAATAATTTGTAATATTATTGTTGTTGTTGTTATTGTTGTTATTATGTGATTAATAATGCCACAATGAAATAATCATTTTTATTATCATTATTATTATAAAAATAGGTTACTACTATATTTAATAGAATATAAAAGTTGTATAATTATTTTAAAGTATTAATAAGAAGTAAATTCTATATTTAATTTAATATAAAAGTTGTATTATTAGTCACATAATTACAATTATAAATTGTATTATTGTTGTTGTTGCTGCTGATCTTATGATTGTGTGATTAATAATACAACAACACAGATTATTATTCTTGTTATTATTGGTAGTAGTAGTATTAAAAAAAATAGGTTAATATATTTAATAGAACTTAAAAGTTGTATTATTATTTCATATTAGTATTCTGATTTTAGTATTAGTATTAATATTTTAAAATATTATTTATATATTACTGGCCTATATACAATTTATTTATTTTTAAAAAATGGTCACTGTGCAAAACATTTTAATAAAATTTCCTTTATGCAACACATAATTTTGTACTTTTTTCTTTCGATTTTGTGGTGAAATGCGACCGTGACGTCACAGGCCTTTTGGATGCTATTCACAGAGCGGCTGTGCTGTAACCGCACACTTGGTCTGGTCGTTTAGATCTGTCAAATCAGAGATGGTTTCAGTATCTACAAGCCTTAACCCAGAATCCATCAGTAAACCTCTAAAAAATATCTTAAACAGGCTTTAATTCACTGCCACACCAAATGCTTTGTATTATAAGATATCAGTGGAAGGCACTGAACTTGGCTTCATTCAAATGGACTTTCAGTAAGTGGTCTTCATTACTTTCTCTTTCAAAGGTCACCGCTGTGAGGTCTGCTTCTTGTGACAAAAAAGAGGACCTAAAAGTCCATCTCTACCCTTGGTGACAAGGCTACTGCTGAATTAGAGAACACAGAGAGGAAGTGCTCAGTCTATAAACGAGCACAGGGCGGACGAAACAGGAAATGGCTCAGCTCACTCTGTTTTAATATAGATGCACCAATGTGTGGGCCAATCTTTGCGGCGTGGTGCCAACGTTAATAAATTCGGCTCATTCGTGCTTGTGAAAAATGACTTCAATCACTCTGTTTAGCAATCAAATAGAAGAAAAAAAATGTGGGTTGGAAACATTTCCTAGGTGCCACTTCATATGTTGCCACCGCTCAAGTGAGGTTTTGCACCTGTGCTTTCACCGGGACGTTTGCACACAACCTCTATCTGATGCCACAGGATGTGCACATGTCTGCCAGACGTCCTGTGACATCAACATCAGCATGTTTTGTATGAGTTTGTATCATAAATCATGATTTAGACTAATAAAATGATCAATGAACTATCATAAACATTGACTGGTTGATCAGTATGGGGTTTCTTATATTAAATCCCCTTTATTTTTTTGAGTATATAATAGATCCTAGTCAAGGAGCACTCACGTGGTCTTTAGTCCTGGAGATCCAGGTCTCCAGAAGAAGAGCAAGGCGGGTCTTGTGGAACCGGCCGGTGGTTTTCACTGCAATGAAGATGTCTGTGAGTTTTAAAGATTGTTGTGGCTTCATCTCCCTCCATTTCTGACGTTTCTGTTTCTGATTTTCAAGAACAACGTCTCTGTGTTGGTTTACAGCCACGGTCCTTGATAGAGATGCTGTTCTTTCACGTGCAAAGGGCGCAGTGGGGTTTTGGTCACTCCGGGTGCGCAGCTGCAAATCCAGCAAAACCAGGATGAACAAAGTCAGAGCGAAGACAGGCAGTGGATGTAAAAGCCTCCTCAAGATCATCTTATAAATCCTTAATCCACTTTTGGTCACATATTAAAGTAGTTCAAGTATAAGCTGCGGCATTTGCCCGCATTCACATTGCATGGCGCACAAAAAAAGGTCTGATTTTTAAAAATAGTAATGAAATGAAACAAACAGAGAGTCCATGTGTGGGTTGGAATATGTATTTTAAATTCATTGTTATTCTGTGAAAGTTTGCATCTGGTAATTCCGCGCGGATCCTAGCTGATGCCCCATGCGCCCTGGTAAAGCGGAGGATGGATGAACTGTCACTCATTCACTTTCGGGCTTCGCAAACTTTTTACGCCACGCCCACTTTCCGTGGTGACTGACGCTCCGATGGTGACTGATAAGATAAAGTGTATGGCTGCAAGTGTGCAAATAAACCGAATTTCCTGTTGAAAACTTCTTTTTGAAGCCAAACTTATTCTCTCCTGTGCGGAAGGAGATTAAAAAAAAACTATAACGTTTCTAGTTGGTGCATTATAGAACATAATAAATAACTTTGAATCTATTCAATGACAAAAAAAAAAGAAAAAGTACCAAGAACCGATGTGGAAACAACCAATCAATTTATTTTCAAATGCCTTTTATGTCTTTATTACTGTTATTAACATTTATTTAACCAGGCAAGTCACTTAAGAGCAAGTTCTTATTTTCAACAACAGCCTGTTTTAGTAAATAAAGATATTTAGACAGTAGGCTAATTATAATAGGTTTTAAACTCTGATAAACTCTCTTTCGATATTTATTGTGGAAAAAAAATGTGTACTGATTTTAAACAAATTACAACTGTTTCCTCCTAAAATATTAAAACAAAATGGTGTAAATATGAATATATATAGGCTATATGTGTGTGTGTGTGTGTGTGTGTGTGTGTGTGTGTGTGTGTGTGTGTGTGTGTGTGTGTGTGTGTGTGTGTGTGTGTATATATATATATATATATATGTGTGTATATATGAATATATATATATATATATATATATATATATACATGATATATATCGGTATAAGTATTGGCCAATATAATATGATTCTTTTTAATGTTATCGTTATCGGCCCGATAAGAAAATTTGGAATTTTTTTCCTTCTGCTGAGACATTTCAGATGCACACTGTATGCCATGATGGTTTTGAATTGCTTTAAATATGATTGTAATTTCTTCAAAAATTAAAATACAGTTCAGTGCAAAATGTGCAGTGCAAGTCGTTCATATAGGCAACATAAAATTATAATGAGAACATTAAAAGAATTAAAAGAATAAAGAATTATCGGTTATCGGTATCGGCCAAAATTTTCATATCGGTGCGTCCCTAATATATATAGACAATATACTTAAGACAATTGAAAATGTCAATGTTTGTAATTCGTAGCCAAAATTATGATGACACATGAGGATGTATATTTCTCAAGGCAATATTTTCGGAGAACTCCCTCTGAGGGAGGTTGCCAGCTGTTTATATTTCTGACGGTTCACTGTATGACACTGTAGGCGTTCTGGCTTCTGTCCTGAACTACTTTATCGTTTTACTTTCAACTTGTGCCAGAGAACTGCGTTATCCTAACTGTTATCCTAAGCACCACTTGTCAAGTAGTCAAGTATACATGCATTTGGAACGTTTATTGTGTTCAAACACTTTTTTGTAATGTTCTGGCTTATACTTTTCCTCAGGTCAAGGGGGATTGAGGATGACATGATCAAAAACCTCTGCAGTGACCTTCATCAGCACCTTTGTTTGTAATTTCTCAGCCTTCTCCTCTTTCATCCATTCATCCTTTGCAACCAGTAACCAGCTGCCTCCTTTTCTCCGTCCCCCCCTCCCTCGGTGGCCCCATGCACGGTCGTCTGGTCCCTCAGGTAAATCAGAGATGCCCAGGCACACCCTGGCCAGGAAAGGCCCAGGATCGGTTTACGGCCTACCTGAAAAGATCCTTTTAAAACAGCAAGTACATTGCTCCCTACTTTGAACAATGGCAGACCTTTTCAGACTCTTTATGCATTGAAAAGCCATTTACGTGCCTCTTGACTTGCTGTTCTGAATGCGAGATTCATTGTTGATGCAGTGTTTTGTGCAGACAACAGAGTGTTAGACAGAGCAGACAAAACAGGCAGCAAAAATGCCTCAGATCCTTTAAAAAAGCACAAAAGCCTCAGATCCTTCAAACTGAAGTTTACAAACAAACACCAGTGTCTCCAAACGGCAGGTGTGTGGGTTACCATCAACAATCTGAAGACAAAAAGTGTAAAAGAGGCTTAACTACACTGTTTATGTTGTTTATGAGACAGATCAACAGTCAAAACTAAAAACACATGCTCCACCTGAAAACAGATAAAACCTTTTCAAGTTTAGTTAGGCGTTCCTTAGTTTTATTTAAAGAAAAAAAATCGGATTTTATGTGAGAAAATTAGTAGCTGATGAAAAACTTTTTTTTTCTAATATTTGAAAATTATTTTATATTGAATATTTTATATCCATGAGTCAAAGTACAGAAGAGGATTAGGGCCAAGCAATAATAAAAAAATAAAACCATCTCGAGATTAAAGTCATTATAATGCGAAATTAAACTCGTTAAATTTCGAGAAAAAAGTCTAAATACAATCTTGAGAATAAACTCATTAAATATCGAGAATAAAGTCGTTGTGTTTTGAGAAAAAAAACTCGTTAAATTTCGAGAAAAAAGTCGAAATACAATCTTGAGAATAAACTCATTAAATATCGAGAATAAAGTCGTTGTGTTTCGAGAAAATACGTTGAAATGAAATGTAGAGAATAACGCCTTCGAAAGATTTTTTGAAACTTTCTTTTTATATTTTATTGTTTTGTTCACTTTAAAAAAAAAAAATACAAATATTCCAAACAGCCTCTCAATTATTTGCATTATTTCCCATTCAGCCCTAGCCTGGATGCCAGCCCGAACCCCGCCCACAACATTTTTTGGTCTGGAAGTTCGGTCTGGACTCGATCCATTGAGGAGTAATTATGATCGGTTCAGAAATCGTCGGGCCAATCAAATTGCCAGGGCGGGCTTTATACGATGATGGACAGATGATCTGCAGGGACGTAATCCTCACGTTATCAAAGAGCGCTTGGGTTGAACTGGTTTCCCTCAAAGATGACTGCAGCTGGAGAACTGAGATGTAGAGATTCCGCTATCGCGTCTGTTGTAAAAGAAATCAACAGCGCATTCATTTTAAAAGACGAACATAAAACTGCAATTAAGGCATTTGTCGATCGGAAAGATGTGTTTGCCGTCCTTCCTATGGGATTCGGCAAACGTTTAATTTATCAGCTGGCTCCGATGGTAACTAAGAAGATGGGACGCAATGAAAACCCTGTGGTCGTTGTAGTTTCTCCTTTGGTCGCACTCAAGAGGGCCAAGTAAAAGAAGCAACACTCGTTCTTTTACTTCTTCCAGCGTGCGTGCATTTGAGTTCTGTAGTTGACAACTGTGCTATGCAAAGTAGTTGACTTACTGCGTTGCTCTGATTGGTTGTAGGTCTATCCAATTGAGTGCAGAGTTTTTTTTTTTCCTGGTTCGGTTAAGACACGCCTCATAATCAAAGCCCTATGAAGCAGTATCAGACTCACATTCTGACTAGAATATGAGTATGACAAAGTCAGGCTAATTCAGCCCCTTACAATCATGAAAAATCTATTCTAAAAGTCTGTTTACTTTCTGTGATTCATTCATTAATTTACAACAAAAAAAATTGTATATCTTTCATCAGAATGTAATCTGAATAATTTCTGAAACGACCATCTAGTATATAACACCCACTTTCACAGATAATTAGCGATCAGTTTAATCAAAATTATCATTATCATTATTAATCATAATCATTATTATTATTATTTTTTATTATTTTATTTATTAAAGTGCCTTGCACGTACATGCCCAGCCCAAATAGGCTTAAAAGACACTAATGACATAAAACAAACATAATACAAAAAAATGACCATCATAAAAATCACTTGAATCATCATGAAGTGGGAATTTTATTTTTTATTGCATTGCTGAAACGAAAACATCATGCAAATTAATTAAGTTAATTAATAGAAATGAACTGAAGTAAAATAGCCTACTTCCTTAAAACTTTGTCTTGAAACTCTCAACCAATTACTCTGCAAATGTAGTTCTCAGAGGTGTAGGATTTGTTATGTCAGACTGCAGATCACAATCTAAACTCAGATCTTCGCTTGCTATAATCCCGGTGCTGAAACAGTCCTTTTGCATGTTCGGCTCTCCAGAGGAGGGATTAGGTGACCCATGTGTGGGAAAAGAGGCACAGAGAGAGAGAGAGAGAGAGAGAGAGAGTAGAACCGCGCTTGACTCTGGCTAAACAAACCTGTTTCAATCCCAGGCTCCATGTGAGGCTGAATCTAGATATGTATCACACACTCAATGTGGGCTTGCTACTCAATAGTCGGCTGTAGTTTGATCTAATACATGTTTATTTGAAAATATCTATCAAGACTATCCAGGGCTGTGTTGCGAAATCGCCCCCTATACCCTTAAAATTTGAGGGAACAGACATTTGTAGTGGTGTCTGAAACCATAGTGGTTATCGAGTGCACCATCGAGTGCACCATAATGCACCACAATAACGAGTGTAAAACAATCAATCATCCATACATTTTCCAAACCGCTGGTCCAATGTGGCTACAGCATAATATCATACAGGTATAAATTACTTTTTAATTGATTATTAAATTGTTTAATTACGCTTTTTACATGCTAGTTTCCTGGAGCTGCCAGTTTGCTACGTTTCAATTAACATCAAGCACTAACTATGTAAAAGCAGCGGCCCTTCCGACGCACTGCAATGTCCGAATTCACGCACTCGTTTTCATTCACTCCTTCAAGTCGACTATATTAGTGGAGTAATGTGGGAATAGTGAATGGGGGGTATAGGGGGCGATTTGAACACAGCATAGGTCTTAAAAACGCCAAAGCTCACACTAAACCTCTCTGAAGCGGTATTCGAGGATAAGCGTATCCCATCATGCATCATGTTCAGGAACTTGTGCCCCGAAACCGTGAGATGTCGAGGAAAACAATCCACTCTAATTAAATTAATTAGATACATATAATTTGGCACCACAAATACTAAATCATCTGGTATAGCGACTACTGAACAGACATTTAGATGTTTATTTTCAAAGGCACGGTATTGAAAATCAAAATAAAGCATATCATGTAAGTTGACAAGTGGTCAAGTGCAAAGACCACAAGTGTGTGTTTTGGAAAGGCCCTGAATCACCTGGATTTGCTAACTAATAGGCTTTATGTCAAACGTCACAAACGGGAAAACAGGTCTCATCGCATCCGCAAGTCAGGGAAAGTGTTAGTTAGATTTGTTATAACTGGTTGCAGACCATTTTGATAGCCTATTTCTGATATGCTTGAGTTTCCCAGAATTACCAGTAGATATCAGCAAAAACCATCAAGTCATATAGCCTAAATAATGATTTCCAAATGTCAAATCGTGTTGCTCATGACTTTTTATTAAGGTAGTGTAGTTTGCGCATCAATCTCCAGCCTATCTTATATTATGATTGCTTCATCTTTTCCCACGTTCCAAACTGCAAACAAGAGTTTTTTATGATGAGGTTAACCTGGGACATAGCCCTAGTTAGAGGTAAACTCTCTGAACTGCCCTCATATCTTACATAACAACTATTCCTTGACTTTTAATTGTGTTCAGTGGTTTCATTTAGGCTGAAATTATCCCATTTGAATAGATATGAAGATGTTAAATCACATGCAACATGTCCTTCTGAGACTGTTTATGACCATTTTATTGATGTTTATTCTGGTAATAGAATAATAGAATAGGCTGGGGTCCACTAGGGGCCTCAGCAAACTTTCAAGAGAGGCCAGAATTATTTATTATTATAAGATTATTATATTAAAAATATATAACTAATCTAAATTAAAATCTAAAAAAAAGAAAACATAAAACCAAACTTAAACTTAAATCATATTTCTTTCTCCACCCCCCACAAAATGAGTCATGGTTAATCAATTTACGGTAATATATCAATACTTATTACTGTTCATAAAGTTTGAAAACAAGAAGCTTTTTCAGAATTACAGCAGGAATATGGAAAATACCTTACAGTAAAGAATGTTGAGAACCAATGAATATTATTGAACGTATAAAATATGGACCAAGTGCAACAGTAATTTGTGCATCTGCTGTGATATACCTTCTTAACCTTCCTATTACATTTCCTATTTGAAATGTAGGCCTACAAAGACTGACAATAAAGATGTGGATTAAAGCACCGTGTCCAAAGGTTGGTCATGAACTCCGCAAAAATAAATAATCCTTTGACTATTGTGTAACAGCAAAGATGACCTTTTTCTCAATGAAGTCTGGCCCTGCATGGATATTATTTTCCTTCGTCATTTACGGTCTTTTGGCAACACGCGCTAGTGTTGATTTGGCTCAGCGAGAACTATGGCTCAGCAGGATTACAAAAAGCTTAGTGACAAACTGATCACGTACAAAGACACTGTCTTAACTTTGGATCCGAATCATGATGTTACTCCAGAGTATATTGACAGTTTAGAGGATTTCGAAACAAGGGATGATGATCTCTTTGTTGTTACCTTCCCGAAATCAGGTAAGTGAAGACAAAATAATAATAATAATAATAATAAAAAGCCAAAGAGTAACCTATTTCAGAATTTAAGTAGCCTACGGCATATAGGCTACTTTTTTAGCAGCACGTAGCTAAACATCTAAGGATATGTAACAGAAATATTTAATGTAGGCCTATTATATGCTTGATTTTACGCCGCTCTCAGGTACGGTATGGACCCAACGGATCATTACTTTACTATACGAGGAAGATTTCCCGGACAAAGCCAAACAAAGCACGTACGAGCAGATGCCCTGGCTAGAGTATCGTTTGAAGGGGGAAGATTACAACACTCGTCCATCTCCAAGACTCTTCTGTTCCCATTTACTCCAGCCGCTGATGCCCAAAGCGCTGCAAAGAAAAGGAAAGGTGTGTATGCGTTCATCAATCAATTAACAAACAGCATTGACGTCATGCACAGTTTTTAATAAAAATTTTTGATGTCAGATCATCTACGTCATGAGAAACCCTAAAGACGTCATGGTGTCATATTTCCATTTTTCCAACAACATGAAAAACTTGGATTCTTCCGAGAGCATGGGCGAGATGCTGGAAAAATTCTTCACAGGATGCAGTAAGAGCCAAAACTATCATGTTTTACATAACAGATACTTGTTACTTGTATGTATGTATGTATGTGTTTATATATATAACCAGGTCTTGAACCTTCTACAAAGTCTGACACTAATGTTGTGTCTGGTTTGTAGTGATTGGTGGCCGTTGGTTTGACCATGTTAAAGGATGGATTACAAATAAAGACAAATACAGCATCCTGATCCTTACTTATGAAGAAATGATCAAGGTGAGACTGGTTCAGATTATGATCATCTTTCCATCAAGTGTTATTATTTCTTTTCTGATGTTGTGGTCGGTGGCTATTGGTATCTGTAGACTGACCAATGATATGAACAAACCTTTTAACAGGACCTCAGGTCTGTCATTGTGAAAATCTGTGAGTTTGTGGGGAAGAATCTGTCAGACGCAGCGATCGATAAAGTGGTGGAGACAGCCACGTTCAAACACATGAAGCAAGACCCCTTGGCCAACTATGAATCCGTTGTTCAGGATGTCACGAAAGATCCAACAGGACTTTTTTTGCGCAAAGGTCAGATAAAAGGTTTGGATAATTGTAGCAGTGTCCAATTAATCTTAGAGATATAAAGATATAAACGGAGAGCTTTTTTCAAATTGTCACTTCATGATCCCAGCTAAAAGGGAACATTCTCAGAACTTGGGCTAATTGTCTTTAACGATGATAGAATGTTTGTTCAAAGTTATCTTTAATAATGTTCTCAAAACATTATGTTCAAGGGGTCACAGTAGACTTTTGTTAAAAGTAAATTATTAAATGTGATAAGTGACACATCAGCGGTGGTGGAATAGGATGTTATATTAATGTTTTGAACCTGCCGTGTTACAGGAACAGTTGGGGACTGGAGGAACTCTTTAACAGTGGCTCAGAGTGAATGTTTCGACCACGTGTACCAAGAAAGAATGAAGGACGTACCTCTGAACATGGTCTGGGACATCTCAGAATTACTTGGCTGAAAACTCAAGTTGTGACATTAATTTTAAAAACTATAAAGATATATGTCACGTTTTGGTTTTGTTCATGTCATGCCTCATGTCTGCCATGTGTCTTTGTCAAGTTTTGTTTCACTGTAACCTCTGTTGTGTAAATTCATGTCTTAATTTTGAATTTTTCATGCCACGCCATGTTTTTGTTTTATGTTTGGTTTTGTTTGTAATAAACTGCACTTCTTCTTCTGTACAACTTGCCTTAAGTGGATTCCTTGCAATATAAGACTATCACAATAAAAGGAAGGCATAATGTGACTAGATGTCACCATATCAAAACAGATAACTAATGGAGGTTGAAGAGTGTGTACACTATAATTAACATTATGTAAAATATGGAAACAATATGAATTTGCAGTAGCCTATGTAATTTTCAGCCAATTTGATATTTAATAAATATGATCATATTTAAGTTTTTTCCGCTTTTATGTTGTAAATGTAAACATAATTCTGGTAGTAATAGCCTATTAAATGTTGGTTGAATGCAAATGTCGAAATAAATTTACCAAAACATAAAACTTTGAAAGTTTTTATTTCATGTGTTTGTGTAATCCTTTTCCAAAATGTAATGAATTAATTTACAAAGCTATCGTATTTAATGTATAAAATACAGTATATAATATTCATTTTCACATGTCTCCGAATACAACTATTTTGACAGAATTATAATTAGCCTGAGGACTTTTATTTTGATAGACGTTTTGTGCAATACAACATGATCCTGAACTGTTCAATTATTCAGACTCTGGGCCTGTCCAAATACCCCCACATGCGGTCTTGAGCTGCGTCTAATCAGGACGATGGAACCGGAAGTGCTAAAATGCAAACTCGTTTGTCTACAAAGTGATGTCATACCTGCACCACTACAGTTTTTCACATACTATATACTGTATGTCACAGTTCATGGATTCATTGACTCATTCTCTCTCCCTGTGTGTGTTAGCACTTTTGTGCTCTCTGACTTCTTTTCTTCATTCCCTGCTGGATTTCTGTCCTTGGCTCCCTGGTCGTTCTTGGGGTGACTCACGGAGGATCTGGCTTTGCCCATTGCTTCCCTGTAAACACAGAAAACCCCATGCAAACACACATTGACCGACAGAAAACACATGCTATAAGACCGTTCGGACCGAATGCAACGATTGAACGAACATTCTTTGGTCCTATACGCCTTCCACAGACGACATATATTTATAAAAATACTTTTAGACCGTTAAACAGAGTGATTGCTATCATGATATGAGGAGACTTTCAACCAGCATAACAAAAAAAAAAAAGATTCTGCAGGGAATCACCTATGGCCCCTTTAAGCAATTCTGCTTGATAGGCCTTGAGTACAGACACCTGTCCAGCGGCCATGTAAGATTTCCCAACCAAAGCGGAAATAACCCTACGCAAGTTGGAGCCGAAGACGGCGCGAGATGGGCCGCAAGAGTCTCTTCCACAATCAGCATTGCTGCCTAGCCGTGCTCCGCCATTTTAGAAATAGTGGCGAAATCAGCGGCCACGAGATTCGTGATGTGCGCCAAAAAAGGCTGCTTCCAAGACTTCGAAACCTCGTGGTGGAGGTCTTGGAAATAGGGGAGAGACCTACGGAGCTGGGCTGGGGTCGATCATCCAGCTTCGACTGGGCCTGAGATTGACTGGGCCACGAAAGATCGCTGCGCTGTTACACTACGTGAACTCACTCGAGGCCCACAGAGAAGGAAATAAATAGTTGAATAAAGTCGTTTGTTTTTTGCGCACAAAAAGTATTCTCGTTGCTTGATAAATTTAAGATTGAGCCACTGTAGTCACTTGGACTATTTTAACGATATCTTTAATAACTTTTCTGGGCCGGCAAGTTTCACTTCCTTAGAAGCCTATGGAGGAGTGATCCAGCTCTCAGATTTAATCAAAAATATCTTAATTTGTGTTCCGAAGATGAACGAAAGTCTTACGGGGTTGGAACAACATGAGGGTGAGTAATTACTGACAGAATTTAGATTTTTGGGTGAACTATCCCTTTAAAGCACAGAGTCCAAAGGTTGGTCATGAACTCCATAAATAACCCTTTTACTATTGTGTAACAGCAAAGATGACCTTTTTTCTCAATGAAGTCTGGCCCTGCATGGATATATTATAACAATTTTCCTTCGTCATTTACGGTCTTTTGGCAACACACGCGCTAGTGTTGATTTGGCTCAGCGAGAACTATGGCTCAGCAGGATTACAAAAAGCTTAGTGACAAACTGATCACGTACAAAGACACTGTCTTATCTTTGGAAAAAGATCATGATGTTACTCCAGAGTATATTGACAGTTTAGAGGATTTCGAAACCAGGGATGATGATCTCTTTGTTGTTACCTTCCCGAAATCAGGTAAGTGAAGACAAAATAATAATAATAATAAAAAGCCAAAGAGTAACCTATTTTAGAACTTAAGTAGCCTAAGCAAGGCATATAGGCTACTTTTTTAGCACATACATTTCTAAGGATATACGTATAAGTGAAATGTTTCATGATGGCCTATTAAATGCTTGATTCTCAGGTACGGTATGGACCCAACGGATCATTACTTTAATATACGAGGAAGATTTCCCGGACAAAGCCAAACAAAGCACGTACGAGCAGATGCCCTGGCTAGAGTATCGTTTGAAGGGGAAAGATTACAACACTCGTCCATCTCCGAGACTCTTCTGTTCCCATTTACTCCAGCCGCTGATGCCCAAAGCGCTGCAAAGAAAAGGAAAGGTGTGTATGCGTTCATCAATCAATTAATAAACAGCATTGACGTCATGCACAGTTTTTAATACGTCTTTTTGATGTCAGATCATCTACGTCATGAGAAACCCTAAAGACGTCATGGTGTCATATTTCCATTTTTCCAACAACATAAAAAACTTGGATTCTTCCGAGAGCATGGGCGAGATGCTGGAAAAATTCTTCACAGGATGCAGTAAGAGCCAAAACTATCATGTTTTACATAACAGATACTTGTTACTTGTATGTATGTATGTATGTATGTATGTTTATATACACTCACCGGCCACTTTATTAGGTACCCCATGCTAGTAACGGGTTGGACCCCCTTTTGCCTTCAGAACTGCCTCAATTCTTCGTGGCATAGATTCAACAAGGTGCTGGAAGCATTCCTCAGGGAGTTTGGTCCATATTGACATGATGGCATCACACAGTTGCCGCAGATTTGTCGGCTGCACATCCTTGATGCGAATCTCCCGTTCCACCACATCCCAAAGATGCTCTATTGGGTTGAGATCTGGTGACTGTGGAGGCCATTTTAGTACAGTGAACTCATTGTCATGTTCAAGAAACCAATTTGAAATGATTAGAGCTTTGTGACATGGTGGAAGTAGCCATCAGAGGATGGGTACATGGTGGCCATAAAGGGATGGACATGGTCAGAAACAATGCTCAGGTAGGCCGTGGCATTTAAACGATGCCCAATTGGCACTAAGGGGCCTAAAGTGTGCCAGGAAAACATCCCCCACACCATTACACCACCACCACCAGCCTGCACAGTGGTAACAAGGCATGATGGTTCCATGTTCTCATTCTGTTTACGCCAAATTCTGACTCTAACATCTGAATGTCTCAACAGAAATCGAGACTCATCAGACCAGGCAACATTTTTCCAGTCTTCAACTGTTCAATTTTGGTGAGCTCTTGCAAATTGTAGCCTCTTTTTCCTATTTGTAGTGGAGATGAGTGGTACCCGGTGGAGTCTTCTGCTGTTGTAGCCCATCCGCCTCAAGGTTGTGCGTGTTGTGGCTTCACAAATGCTTTGCTGCATACCTCGGTTGTAACGAGTGGTTATTTCAGTCACTGTTGCCCTTCTATCAGCTCGAACCAGTCTGGCCATTCTCCTCTGACCTCTGGCATCAACAAGGCATTTCCACCCACAGAACTGCCGCTCACTGGATGTTTTTTCTTTTTCGGACCATTCTCTGTAAACCCTAGAGATGGTTGTGCGTGAAAATCCCAGTAGATTAGCAGTTTCTGAAATACTCAGACCAGCCCTTCTGGCACCAACAATCATGCCACGTTCAAAGTCACTCAAATCACCTTTCTTCCCCATACTGATGCTCAGTTTGAACTGCAGGAGATTGTCTTGACCATGTCTACATGCCTAAATGCACTGAGTTGCCGCCATGTGATTGGCTGCTTAGAAATTAAGTGTTAACGAGCAGTTGGACAGGTGTACCTAATAAAGTGGCCGGTGAGTGTATATATATATATAACCAGGTCTTGAACCTTCTACAAAGTCTGACACTAATGTTGTGTCTGGTTTGTAGTGATTGGTGGCCGTTGGTTTGACCATGTTAAAGGATGGATTACAAATAAAGACAAATACAACATCCTGATCCTTACTTATGAAGAAATGATCAAGGTGAGACTGGTTCAGTTTATGATCCCATCATCTTTCCATCAAGTGTTATTATTTCTTTTCTAATGTTGTGGTCGGTGGCTATTGGTATCTGTAGACTGACCAATGATATGAACAAACCTTTTAACAGGACCTCAGGTCTGTCATTGTGAAAATCTGTGAGTTTGTGGGGAAGAATCTGTCAGACGCAGCGATCGATAAAGTGGTGGAGACAGCCACGTTCAAACACATGAAGCAAGACCCCTTGGCCAACTATGAATCCGTTGTTCAGGAGGATGTCACGAAAGATCCAACAGGACTTTTTTTGCGCAAAGGTCAGATAAAAGTGAAAAATCAAGAGTTGGTAATTGAAGCACTGTAAAATTAATCTTCAAGATAAGATATAAACAGAGACTTCGTCACTTTCATGATCCCAGCTAACAGGGAACGTTTTCAGAACTTGGGCTAACGTTATGAGTTTCTAAGTTTCTCACAAAGTTATGAACAAACTTTATTTCTTTAACGATGATAGAATGTTGCTTCAAAATTATCTTTAATAATGTTCTCAAAACATTATGTTCAAGGGGTCACAGTAGACTTTTGAAATTATTCATTATTTAAAAGTAAATTATTAAATATGATAAGTGACACATCAGCGGTGGTGGAATAGACCTGTTATATTAATGTTTTCAACCTGCCGTGTTACAGGAACAGTTGGGGACTGGAGGAACTCTTTAACAGTGGCTCAGAGTGAATGTTTCGACCGCGTCTACCAAGAAAGAATGAAGGACGTACCTCTGAACATGGTCTGGGACATCTCAGAATTACTTGGCTGAAAACTCAAGACATCCATTTTAAAAACTAATAGATATATAATGCTATCACAATAAAAAAGGAAGGCATAATATATATATATATATATATATATATATATAGACTAGATGTCACCATATTAAAACAGATAACTGATGGAGGTTGAAGAGTGTGAACATTATTATTAACATTATGTAAAATATGGAAACAATATGAATTTGCAGTAGCCTATGTAATAATCGCCCAATTTGATATTTAGCCTAATAAATATGATCATATTTACGCTTTTATGTTGTAAATATAAACATAATCCTGGCAGTTATATCCTATTAAATATTGGTGAATGTAAATGTCAAAATAAAGGGCTATATTACCAAAACATAAAACCTTGAAAGTCATTATTTCATATGTGTTTGTGTAATCCTTTTCCAGAATAGTATCATTGAATTTACAAAGCTATCGTATTAAATCTATAAGATACATAATATTAATGTTTACATGTCTCCAACATAGACTGTAAGGTCTCCGAGTACATTTATTTTAAAAGAATTATAATTAGCCCAAGGACTTTTATTTTGATAGATGTTTTGTGACGCGCATGCTCAGTTCTCAAACTTCCACGTGCGTGCGGAACTAGCTTTTTTGCGCTAATATTAGTCTTCACTTGTCTTATTCTATACGTTTTGACATCTTCTGAGTCTTTTGACACTGCATCTGTAATGAACCTGTCATGTTAATATTTTCCTCGTTTTATCGGCATATTTGACTGCTGTACTCCGAGGCACAGGTAAGTGGATGAAAACAACAACAGAGTAAGCACGAGTATTTCGGGGGAAAAAAGCAATAAACGAATCTAACTTTTCATATAACGTTAGCTCTAACTATTAGTGAATGACGATATGACATATTCATATTGTCATGTACAAGACATACACAGCTGTCTTTTAATAAAGTTAATGGCTTCGCGCAGGGTTAGCATTCATAATATTGTCAAGTGTTACAGTTATACTTAAAACAAATATTTACATATTTAACATAATATATTGTAAAATGTCTTTGCACTAACATCTTTTTGTTCAATGCATCATTTCCACAGCTTATAAACAAGCTAAGTAAAATCAGGTTAAAAAGGACAAGAAGTAAAATGCCTAAATCAGCAAAGAAACTGACCAAAATGGAAAATCACAGTTCTGATGATGAAGAGGACGCTTTAGAGATGGAGAGAAACTTTGCTTTACTCAGTAAAAGGAGCGCGATGCAAACTTCAGCAGAGAATGATGAGAAAATTAGAGATGAAGAGGGATCTGCAGAGGATGATGAAGCACCTGAAGAGGATGAAGATGGATCTGCAGAGGTTGAAGACAATGGCATGGACGATGAAGGTGACTCAGGGAGTGATGAAGTTGACACAGGGAGTGAAGATGAAGAGTCCGTTAGTAACCATGAAGATGGAGGCAGCAAGGCACAATCACACAGGAAGGGCAGCATTAAAAGTGGTAAGAAGATATCAGATCTTTATGCAACAATTTTGACATTTAAATGATTATTAGCTGACCCTGTTTAAAAGAGCCATATTTACATTTACACGCATATCTTTGTGTTTGTACAGAATTATCAACCATGTCATTTGAGGAAATCTTAAAGCTACAGAATAAAGTCGGAACAAAAGTGTACAATAAAATCGCTTATGGTGCCACAAAGCAGCAGCAAAAAAACGAGCCCATGAAACGGCTAAATAAACACAGGTACACACCTATTGTTAAATGTTATAGTATTTATTAATATTTTGAATTAGCTTTTATTTGTATATTTTCATTATAATTTTAGTTTGAGTTACTTTCAGGAATTTGTTTGTGCTTTTGTAAAAAAATATATATATATATTCAAATTTTATTTTTTGTAGTTTTACTACTTCAACTTTAACGTTTTATTTCAGTTAGCTGCCAAGGCAGCATTTCTAATTTCCGTTTGTTTTTTAAGTTTAAGTTTTCTAATCTTTATATTTAATGTTATTTCAGCTTTATTTTAATAAACGAAAATAATTTTTTATTTTTTATAGTTAACAATAACAACAGTAACTTGGTAAACAGGGCTTCTTTTTTTATCAAAGTTTAACCACATTTGATCATTGTTTTTATTGATGTATCTCACTAAAAATAATCAAAGAATTGTTTATGTGAGTTAAAGTTATTTTGTCTGTCAGTTTGTGTATGTTTTGTCTAATCACTGTGTGTTTTGTCTTCAGACCTCAAGAGATTTCTGCAAAGAAACATGTGCCTTTCCTCCGAAAAGTGGTTCCTGTCAAGAAAAGGGTACGTTTCTGGAGTTTATTAAATTAATGGTTGCTCAAACTTATGCTTAGGGAGATTTCATTTTATGCTTTGTAAACAGATTTCAAGAGACCCTCGCTTTGATGACCTCTCAGGGGAATTCAAGCCTGAAATTTTTAATCAGACGCACAAATTCATCAATGATCTCCGAGAAAAGGAAGCACAGGTTTGTGAAAATGTAAAATGCTTTATTGATTCCTGTTTGTTTTCATTATGTGCATCACATTTATGTCCACTGCTATTTGTTTCAGTTAGTGAAGAAGAATCTCAAGACAGCCAAATCAAAAACTAAAAAGGGAGAGCTGAAAGCCTTGCTTAAGAGAATGGTATGTTTGAAATATACTGGGCATAAAGACTCTTTAAACTTAAATACCTTTAAGAAAGCTACATAAAACACCTTTACAGGTGTGTTAAGCTTAATATTGCTGCTTATGATGTGCTTTATATCTAATCTGTGTGTGTGTGTACAACAGGAAAACCAACAGAGGGAACGTCAGAGGCAAGAGCAGGATAGAGAAAAGGAACTTGAGTTCAAGCGGAAACAGAGAGAGTTGGTTGGCCAAGGACACAAACCCTTCTACCTGAAGAAATGTAAGTCTTTTCATCATGTTCCCTGAGTGTTTACATTGTTCTGATGTATTTATAATTCAAAGTTACTGATTATTTTGGAGAAGATTTGTTAGTGGAATGCCACGCTATTCCTACTCGGGTTTCTTTTGAGCGCCAGTGTTCGCAATTGTGCGTCATTTAACAAAGAAATATCAAATAACCTATATAATGTGCTGTGTATTTTTTTTATTTACAACTTCTTTAAAACCTCTCTACAGCTGACATGAAGAAGCTGGAATTGGCAGAGAAGTACAGCGAGCTGAAAAGGAGTGGAAAACTGGAGAACTTCTTGAGTAAGAAGAGGAAGCGCAATGCCACCAAGGATCGCAAAAAATTGCCCAATATGCGCTAAATATAACTTCATCTGTAGCATCTGTTGATTATTTGTCTTGGTGCGAGATGATACAGAAGGACGTCAGCTGAGGAGTTATTTTTGCTCGACTCTGATGTTTAAAGAGAACTTGAGGTTTAAATTTGATCTACAGTTTCACAAAACTGGATGCATGTTGTTTATAGGTTTGACAGAGATGCTTTTCCTAAATATCCATTGTCTTCTGTTCTTTAATTATAATGTAATGTTTAATGTTTTCTTAAAATAAAATCCTTAGATGTATTGTCGGACACCTCTCTTAATTCACCACTAGATGGAGCTACTGATTCTTTAAATGATCTCTGCATAATCCTTTTTTTTTTTTTTTTTTTTAACAATGCTCAGAAGTTAATATGAAGGAAACTATCTGAACTGTCACTGAATGATGTTAATCCAATTTTTTGACCTTAAGGGCATTAGACATAAACCTGTTTCATACAGACATCTGTCAAAAGGATGAGTCAGCTCGCATTCGCATCTGCCTTCTCAAAATCCAAAAATATTTTTCTTTCGACTAGATCATGACCCATTTAAGCACGGTTTGTCTTGGGCAAGGTTGTTTGTGGCAAATCCGCAGGGGCGTATCTTGAAATTGCTGTTATTAAGACGGAAGAAGCAAGGAGTACCTTGCTTGAGAGATCGGCGTCAGTTCCTTATAGTTTCCAGCTTCTCCACTTTGCTCGTAGCAAGGGTTTCCTAAACCTTGCAATCCTGGCACAAACACCCCTTGGTAATTAACGCCTCACAAGGGTAAAGCCCTCAATTAATCATTTAATTTACATTCTTGTGTAAAGGATGGGACTACTGTGGCTATATATCTTCTTAACCTGCTGGTCCATGCGCTAGAATCCATCGCATCCCTTTAGGGGGTGGAATTAATGCTGCCTGCAAATTTAAAGAAGGGCTTTATTTTAAAGCAGGACACTCCAGCTAAGACTTTCGTGTTTGAAACCATCCTTGCTTGAATACTGAACGGTGGATTAGTGGCCTTCTTTAACCTTGAGTTTTATGTCAGACTCATTCCCTTGCAGTTAAGTCCTTTCTTTGGGTCACCCGAGGCTTTTAGAAATCTTGTTTCCGGAATCTAAAGCACACAAACCCTTCCCTTTCATCCTAAATCTGTCTTGTGAAAGATGCAGTTGTATTTTCTGGTATTGATGAGAGAATCTGGTGCATTCGCTGAGCAGAACATTTGACACAGCATTTGTCAAACGCTCTTTGGCCATTGGGACACCCAAAGGAGTGATTGCTGAAACGCAAGCAGAGATCGTGGAATGCTAAACTGCGAACCATCACTCTTAATCTGCAAGTTAGGATATTGCTACCCCTTCATATGCAGGAAAGTAACCCAAGGCAACCCGAGGCTCCTTTTAGAAATTCGCAATAGGCACAGAGGACAGATTTGCATTTTATTACCAACTTGTCACCTCGTTGATGTCTTCATATTTATGGATATAACAGTGGAATGCGGAAGGAAAGGGATTGGAAAATGAAGCGGGCCAGCCACACAGCAGCTAAAGAAAAGCGCATTGACATGTACTATGCTCACCATGATTTTTCCAAGACGTGCTCCCAGATCAACTTTAGTTGGTCCTGGAATATCATTCATGTAAAAAATTAAACTCTTAAACCTATCCCAATCCACAACCAAGACTGGTGTCCTGAGCCTAATTCTTAACACCTGAACATAACTCTAACTTAACCCTGATCTTTTTACTTTACCCTAAAATCGAATTGGTTGATAGGAATATTGTTCCAGGACCAACAAGGATCCTTACTTTCGAGTCACAAGCGATTTTGATCTAAATAAAATGGGCTCACTGGACAATTTCTCTTCCTGATAAAGTCAGGAAGCCTTTTTAATGCCAGTACAACATAATGAAGTGTAAAAGATGCATGAGTGGTGTGTAAATTATACTTTATCTGTGTATTTATGGTGTGTTTAAGTAACGTCGGAATAGTTGATCGCACATGAACTCCACCACAAAGTGGAAAACTCCTCAAGATCTCGAGTCCGAGATTCCGGTGGATACAGCGTCCGTTTTGATGGGAAATTTGTTGAAATGTTTTTTTTTTTTTTTTTTTTTTTTAGATTAAAACTAGCTAAGTTGTAGGCCTATGTACAAAATACAATAGTATTGTTCAATTGTGAATATATCCATAAACTGAATAAAAATACATCCAATGTGCATTCTTTATTCATCATTTCAAGAAGAAGAGTCTTGTTGTATTTTTTGTAGAAAAGGTTGTGCTCCAACCAAAATATGAATGCACCTTACGTTGTAATTATGGGTATGTTTAACAATCCCCAGTCACACAGATCCACAAAAATGATTATGTTGCCAGGCCAGTAGTTGGCAATGTCACTTTGTACAAAAAAAAACAAAAAAACTCTTACTCCTATAGACTCAATACGCATGTGCATATCACCATTCTTTTCTCAAATTCGTGTTTTTGAAATTTACACGGAGACAATAACGGTATCGTTTTAAAAAAAAAACGGTTTTCAAAAGTTTTCAGGCCCCTTAAAACACTGTTGTCGTGTAAATGACCGGCAAAAACCCATAAAAGGTTTTCCGTTTTTCGTTGAAAACAGTGTCGTGTAAACGGCCCCTATGGCTTCCCAACTCGTAGCCTGTGAACTTCCCAGGAAGACTTGAATTGAACCATAATTTCTTCTTGTGCTCCCATAGGGAATGATGGGAAATGTAATTTGCTCATCGTTGCGTTTTCAGACAAGCCACTTTTTTTTTCCACCAACGTTACATAAAACATGTAAACTAAATTGTACAGTCAACATTTGCATTAGCTTACTACTACGTTTCAGCCTCAAGCTTTTAATGCTATGACTTAAACTCATAAAGTTTTCCACTGGTAAAAAGGTGGCCTTTATGCATGCTCAACTTGAATATTGAGGATCATTCCAATGTGACTTCAAACTTCATCAAGTAGACGATCATTTTAACAACCTTACAATAAAAAGAGCGTATTCTCTCTTTTTTAAGCTCTCCCCTGAAAGATTTTTTAAGATAGAGTGGTTTGCCTTGCCAAGAACCAACAATCCATTTCGAGGGTGGCCTGCTGGGAAATCTAGCGCTAAATGAGGAGGGAGCTGTGTGCCTTACAGACGCCGACTCCGCGACACCTTCGCCTCGTCCCCTTGACGCATTACGACAGTCCTGTCCGTAATGACATTACCCGACTGAGTGTTGAGAAGCAAACTGCCGCCTGGATTGAATTACCGCGCCCCGCCGTTTCTCTCGCCCGTCAGATTATCAATTTGATGACCGTCGGCAGGAAAGTGGATTTTCAAGATGCTGCCCTGAGTCTCACATGTCTGCTTTCCAAGGCTAAAGATTCGTTTATGACCATGGGTATTCGGATTTTACAAATGAGGTGGTGAAAGGGAATCAAGGGCACGTTTAGGGATGCAACATGGTGCGGAGATGGGATTAACGTTGTGTCAGGTTAGCGTTAATTGCATTGGTAATCTGGGATTTGAGTTAGGATGACAAGAGGCCATTGCACAAGCAGGCGAAACGTTTATCGTCCCAAGCAGAGCAATATTCCTTGAATGTAAAAAGGTTATTTCAGGCTGAAACACTTGAAGGTTAAATCGCATTTGGTTTAATCAGCCCAATGCCATTTGCAGTGGACTCACAAAGGTCTGAATTTGCATTGCTTCTTAGACAAGACAAAAGAAATGAAATATTTAAGCTTTGCATTAAATATGGGCACAAAAAGCACATAAATATAAATACATTAGATGTAATCTGAAATCTTTCCTTATACAGGCCTATAAATTCATGGAATTGACTTTCCTGATATTTCTTGAGTTTAGATTTCCAAAAGAGGCAGAGAACAAGTAAACGACTCATTTATTAAACCCTTAAAGGAACGCTCCGACTTTTTGGGACTTTAGCCTATTCACCTTTAACCTGGCCCTAGCCAGATGAATTTCGCTCCGCCTAGCTTCACTCACATCCATCTGGAACCTCTTCCATTGAGAGTGATTTCTCCAACCAACTTTATGGTTTAGCCAATCAGGACGCAGGGCGGGAGTTTCATAGATGTGACGTAGTGGAGAAGCGACCGTGAGACTGTTTTGATTCAGACAACAATGGCGGCTCGCATCGAGGAAACAAGCGTTAACATTGATGCTGTTAACATTGATTTCATCCGTGTTGTCCAATCTACCTAATATTGTTTCATTAAAAGAACATCAGAGAACGGCTCTTAAGGCTTTTGTTGGTGGAAACGATGTTATATAGATCAGTGCCTTCTCCCGACCGGATTCTTCAGCGTCACGGGTTGGCTTCGGTGTGAGTGGTTGAAATAGCACGTCGATAAAGATGACAGACAAGTGGCTTATCCAATCATATGCAAGGATTTTTGATAAGGCCCAGCCTTCTGAAACACCATTTCAATGGATCGGTTCCAGATGGATGTGAGTGAAGCTAGGCGGAGCGAAATTCATCTGGCAAGGGCCAGGTTAATTCACCTTATCCCCCAGAGTTAGATAAGTCCATACATACCTTTTTCATCTCCGTGCGTGCATAAGTCTGTTTGACGCACCCACCGATAGCCTAGCTTAGCACAAAGACTGGATGTAAATGGTTGCAGCTAGCATACTAATAACCGCAGCACCTGAGACGCGCTCTCTGCTCCTCACCACGGCGCGTCTCAGGTGCTGCGGCTATCACTCCGCCCAAGTAGCAGTGCTTCGCCTTCAGAGAATATAGTTCCCAGTATTTATACGGTTAAAATATGTCTGTGTCTCATGTGACTTTGTTTTTTGTACACTCTGTGACTATACAAATCACAACATGTAAATAGGAAAATGTTTGCGTTATTTTGTCACTTATTTGGATTAGTATGCTAGCTGCAACCATTTACATCCAGTCTTTGTGCTAAGCTAGGCTAGCGGTGGGTGCGTCAAACAGACTTATAGCACGCACAGAGATGAAAAAGGTATGTATGGACTTATCTAACTCTGGGGGATAAGGTGAATAGGCTAAAGTCCCAAAAAGTCGGAGTGTTCCTTTAAATGCACGAATGTTTCCCCAATCATTATTACATATTCGGGTCTTTAGCAACCCGGGTTTATATCTAACACGGATGGATCTCAACCTGTTGCGATACTATAAAACTGTCCTGATATTAGAGTAACTATAACAGACTAAAATAAAGCATATTTTGTTACCTTTTGGAGCTTGGAAGGGTTCATTTTGAGCAGATGTTTTATACTGTCATCACTGTCCTCATCAGAGCTCATTCCCCAAAACATTCAGCATCTGGCTCATATTCTCAAAACTATCATTTTCAACACCTTCAAAATCAATATTTTGATCTCTGACAGCTTCTTCAGCAGATCCATCAAATGATAGTGACACTAATATCTGATTGTGTTCAATACTACACATTATATGCCAAAGTTGCATACATAAAACAACAACAGTGTCCTGCCACAGTGTTTTTTGATGTATTTATTATTATTTAGTCAACCTACAAATGTGTACTTATAGCTGTCTCTACGTTAAACTTGGAGAGAATTAAATATTGTTTTATTACTAAATAGTCGTATGTCATTGTCAGGATGTTACAATGAAGCAAGAAACTTGTTTGATCAACACAAAGGTGTGAAATTGAATTTTATAGTTACAGCGTTTAAAAAAAAGACACGTAGATGAATTTCCAGCATCAATCAAACCACAGGGAAAAGTATTAGCAATGTCAGCATATTGAGATACGTAATTACGTTTGACATAGATCCGTGATTCATTTTCTGTCTTTCTGCAGTCTTTCCCTTCAGAGTGTCTGAATTGATTCTGCTTTTATTTAGAATAAAAGACAGCTCCTCGTCTACTTCAAACAAACATATTCACCGCAGAGCAGCTTCAGTCACTTCACCTGTCCTTGGCCATTTGGAAAAATCCATAAAAACAACTTTCTTTAAAACTATACATTTTAAAAACTGGTGCGCATGCAGTTTTGCTTCACGTCTTTCTCTCACTATCTTTGACCCTCTGGTGCTGTTCGGTCATTTTTGACTGAAAAATTGTACGTTTTTTTTTTTTTTTAGAATTGTTTACTTCATCAGAATGTTATGAAACTGGGGAAAGTTTTTCGCACTTGCTATGTGAAACACACACAAATAAATGGTCCTGAAAAAATAATAGTCACACTTATACTGAATTTAATCTATGGAAATGGTTGGTACTCCACCCAAACAAAATCTTACTGAAAGCTCTTTTTTTTTTATATCAACCTCAAATTTGGAGCACAACTTGTTTAGATTTATGGCTTTGATTTTCTCACAGTTTTAGTGTAAAACATGTTTTTGGAAAATATGTATTTCATATAAAAAAATAAATAAAAAATTTAAATCACATCATAATTTTTTTTTACTTATTTCACTTCAGCAATAATCTGCCAAGTGTCATCTTTAAAAAGAGACCAAACTTCAGTCTGTGCTCTAAAGCATTAAAGATTTATGACCGTTTAGGTTGGAAATTTAATTTTCAGGTCTATGCTTAAAAAGTGGTTAACGGGTAATAAATGGATAATTTATTATTCCATAAGTATAATTTAGCACCATAAAATTCCCTAAAAATGCAAAATATTAAATTAAAAACATTATTGAACTAAAGTATAGTACATTTATTTAATTGAATATGATTCAATTGAAATCATTTGCGCATAAGTGTCATCTTTCACTCTCGGGTCGCTGAACAAATCAGTTCAGACTATCGTTGTTATTGAATTTCTTTACACTTTTATTCCTAGAGAAAAATAATTATTTCTTTGGCTTTTAAATAAAAGCAATCAAAAGTGTGAAATTAATTTTTTAGTGTTTAACATTCAAAGGCAGACTTCTCTGCGTCTTGACACTGATCTATTCATTTCATACCCGGCATAAAACATGCCCCATATGGAGTTGTTAACAATGGGATGAATGTGTGGTGAATATTAAAATCCCTAATTATATTCAAAATGAATTTTAAAAGTGAACGAACAAAGCCAAAGACTGATTAACTGAACATATGCCTTCAAGTGTCTTCATTGCAGTTTAATCAAATAATAACAGATAATGGTGCAATAAATTGCCTTTCTACTCAGTAACAATGCAATCACTGCCAACAGTGGTAATATTTCAAAAACTTACGGAAAAACAATGGCAAATGGTATTATGACACCCTTGAATTAACCTGAAATCCATCTTAATAGAAGTCACCCATATGTGCCAGTCAGAAATACAAAGTAAAGTGGGTTGCAAATGCTGCTTAATGTTGATTTTAAGACGATATTGCCTTCATAACCTGCATATCATTCAAAAACTGGTATCACATTAGATGTACCACAGCAGCTTTGAATATGACAATCCCCTCATAAAGTATATGATTCATTGTTGACTCTCCTTAAAGTCTTCTTCGAGTTTCTGTTTTGAGCATCAGAACAACGATGTCACCTGAGGCTCATGTTGCCATAGGAACCCCCTCAGGTGTGTGACACCAATGACAACTTCATCTCAGTGTTGCGATGGTAATTCTCTTAGATTAAACTTCTACCAGAAGAATCATTGGGTATATTCAACTCACAGTTTTAGATACCAACCATTCTATAATTAGATGATGGTTTCTGGTTTCTCTTTCCTCTTTCAAATGTAATTTGATATATCTTTTTCTCTCTTTTTTTTTTTTACCAGGCTATATGTTATTTCAGAGATGGACGTGGAAAAAAAATGTATATATAATTTAATCCTGGATCAAAAACGAAAAACAAATTATGCTTTTCCAAATTTCTTATCTTTTTTTCTAGGCGCTTAGAAGGAGCTTCATACATATTTAGGCTGCCTTCATACATGCTATCGCAATTATTGTAAATACGAGTTTCCGAGTTAAAAATTGGACATCAATGCCCTCTCAAGTCGTATTTACCACTGGGAAGTTCGGAGATCATTTTGATAAGCAAGTTGAGCTGGGCGTGCCATAAACTTTAAACATGGTGGAGAACGATTTCTGCTGTGAATGGTTCTTTATTAGTCAATGTACCGGTTTACAAAACATCGAACTGAATCGGTCCGAGAAGTTCCCAAGCCAACAAACCACACACTCATAATGCGGTAACTGTATTGAAGTTTCAAAGCATTTAAAGTCCCTGTAAAGTCTTCTGAGTTTGTCACACCACAGAAAATTGTGTTATTAGCCACCCTGCCAAATTTGAATGATAAAAAAAGCCAGCAAGTACATAAAATAAGCTATCAAAATCTTGAAAAAATGAGCAGTAGTCTCTGCTCTCAAACGCTGGGGGCGTGTCTGCTGGCTGCGCTGAAACCACGCCCACTCGCGGGAAAGCTGCCGTCGCCACACTCAACTCTACAGCCGGAATAGATGCTCGCACGGTGGGCACGCACTGCCGATGATGGCACCAGTTGTCGGCGCGACGGGAGGATGAATGCCGAGGCGGAAGATAGTCGGTTCGGCCCCATTCACCAGTAACAGCGGATTATCAGTGAATGTCTCAGTTGTCTCCGACGAAAGTTTATAAAACTATCCCGTGTAAAATGATCACTTACAGAGGCGGGTTTTGGCAGTGATCCTCAGCTCTCCATCAAGGTTGGCTCTTCACAAAATTAATCCACTTCTTCTTGATGTAATCGTTTTTCGGAAATTTAGATAAGGACACCGATCTGTTTTGTATGTAATCCGGTGATCGCATCCAGGTAGTAGGCCTACGCATTTCCGTGACGAAGGCATAGCTAGCTAGCAATCTGTAGGCTGCTGTAGTAACTAATAGTACTGACCGTAACTCACGATTGAGCGGCAAAACTGATGCGAATGTGCTCTATTGTTAGGGGAGCGGACAGCCTCAGTGTAGTGCAGTGTTAAATACATCTGTGGTGTAATCCCATATTTACTCCACTAGAGGGCCACCTTGGTTCTTATAAGGGGGTCACCGTAAAGCAGCGAGTGAGTGTTATTTTTCACATGCTGGTGAGCAGCAAACGCTGCTAGTGCTCGGTAATAAATAACGAGTTCGGAGATATACCTTTATGTGTCGGTAGTTTATTATAGGCACCACACTACGAAGATAAAGGAACACTACATGGTGTCAGAAGAGAGTCGTTTCATGAACTCATGAACCTGCATTAGACAGCACTGAGACGCAACGGAGAAAGCCGGCGCATCGTGACTGAAAGTGAGTCTGCCGAGTGAAAATTAATCATGGATCAGTTCAGATTACCACCCCCATTAGTCCTGTCAGGAAATACAGGCGAAAATTGGAGGAGATGGATACAGCGGTTCAACATTTACATGACTGCTACAGGATCAGACTCAAAAAGTGAGAAGGTAAAAATAGCCATTCTACTACATGCATTAGGAGAGGAGGCCTTAGAAGTGTACAATTCGCTATCCGTTGAGCCTGAAGAGGATGAGGAAACAATGCAAGATATTGTAACTGCACTTGAGAAGTATTGCTTGCCGAGAAAGAATGTTGTATTCGAAAGGCACCAGTTTTGGGCTTACCCCATGCCTGATTCGATAACCATCGACAAGTATGTCACAGAACTGAAACAAAAGAGTAAAGACTGTGAGTTTGGCCCAACAGAATCTGACATGTTAAGAGACAAGATCGTGTTTAGCATCGGTGATCAGCGTTTAAAAGAGAGGCTCTTAAGAGAAATAAACCTGACCCTTGAAAAAACTGTAGATATTTGCAGAGCGGCAGAGGCAGCAAAAACACAGATTCAAGCAATGGGAGAGCAGAATAAAACTGTCCACGCCATTAGAAAGAAGACAAAAGATGCAAAACCGAACAAGAGATATGAAAGAGTGACATCTCAGCTGCAAAAAGTTAATGTGAACTCTTTCATCTGCAAAAAGTGTGGAAAATCCCACCTTCCACGACAGTGTCCAGCCTTCGGAGCTACATGTCATGCCTGTGGAAAACGTAATCACTTTGCCTCAGTG
This sequence comes from Rhinichthys klamathensis goyatoka, assembly GCF_029890125.1. NCBI lineage: Eukaryota > Metazoa > Chordata > Actinopteri > Cypriniformes > Leuciscidae > Rhinichthys > Rhinichthys klamathensis. Next base: position 3,923,794 of record NW_026606664.1, on the reverse strand, counting down.
TGCATGTCTGAAAAAAAAGACATTCAGCCTAAACACAATAGAAATGTCACTGTTGATTCATTATTCATTGGGACAGTGGAAGTAAAAGAGACTCCCACCTCTGCACAGAAAGCATGGTACACAGACGTGGACATTGGAAATGTGACAGTGAAGTTTAAATTGGACTCAGGGGCTGAAGCCAATATTATTCCTCTCGACATTTATCAATCTCTGCAAGAAACAGCGTTGTTGCAACCGACTTCGACTATGCTGGTGGCGTATGGTGGAACAAAATTAAGGCCAGAAGGTCTGGCCAAGCTGCAGTGCGTCACTCCCAAAGTGCAAGTTTGCTTACCCTTTTACATCACCAGACACTCATCCATTCCTATACTTGGTAAAGACGCATGTGAACGGATGCAACTGCTGAAAAGAGTAGACACTGTCGTAAAAACCCATCCTACCTCCAAAGAGGAGCTGATAGCACAACATTCAGCAGTCTTTGAAGGCCTTGGTCAGTTTCCGGGTGAACATCATATACATGTCGATCCGAAAGCAGTCCCGGTCATACATGGCTGTAGAAAAATTCCCTTAGCAGTGCTGGGCAAACTGAAGGATACACTGGATCAGCTGTTACAAGCAGATGTTATAGCGCCAGTCACCCAGCCCACTCCATGGGTTAACAGTCTCGTCATCACTGAAAAAAAGAATGGGTCATTACGAGTATGCCTGGATCCTCGTGACCTTAATAAAGCCGTTCTTCGCCAACACTTCTCTATCCCAACAACCGAAGATGTACTATGCAGGCTTGCTGGAAAGAAAATTTTCTCCATCTTTGATGAAAAGGATGGCTACTGGCAAGTCAAACTTGACAAAGACTCCTCCCTGCTATGTACATTCAACACACCGTGGGGTAGATACAGATTCAAACGTCTGCCATTTGGTGTCAAATCTGCTAGTGAAGTCTTCCAGCAGTACAATAACGAAGTGTTTGGTGACATAAAAGGTGTGCACATCGTAGCTGACGACATGATTGTCGCCGCTGCTACAGAACTAGAACATGATGTCATAGTTGCTAAAATTTTGGAGAGAGCGAAAACACACAATGTGAAATTCAACCCTGACAAGATTCAGTATAAGGTGAACAAAGTTCATTTCATGGGACACGTGATAACTCCACAGGGTGTGAGAGCAGATGATGGCAAGATACAGGCAATAGTAAACATGCCAACACCCACAGACAGACAATCGCTACAGCGTCTTTTGGGCATGATCAGATATCTCGCCCCATTCATCCCAGGTGAGGCATCACTTACAGCGCCTCTCAGGCAGCTGCTGAGAAAAGACATCGCATTCCAGTGGCAGCCTGAACATGACACGGCATTGTCTGCACTCAAAACTGCACTGACCAACACACCAGTTCTCAGGTACTATGACCCCAACACAGCACTCACCATACAAACAGATGCATCCAAAGATGGCTTAGGATCATGTCTGCTGCAGGAGGGGCAACCAATAGCGTATGCATCTAGGGCTTTAACTGATACAGAAAGGAACTATGCCCAGATCGAGAAGGAGCTACTGGCGATCGTTTTCTCGACCAAAAAGTTCCATCAGTATGTATATGGACGCAGTGTGAATGTCCAGTCAGACCATAAACCATTGGAGGCTATCTTCAAGAAGCCACTGAGCAAGGCACCAGCAAGACTGCAACGTATGCTCTTGCAGCTACAGAGATATGACCTCATCGTCCAGTACACGCCAGGGAAGGACATGTTAATTGCTGACGCATTGTCACGTGCCGTTGCTGATGGTCAGCACTCAAGTACAGACGACCTCAGCGATGAAAGAGTTGTGTATGCACTTGAAGCAACACAGGCTCTCAGTGACGACATGCTAAAGCAGCTTACAGATGCTACTGCAAAAGACAGTACTCTCCAGCTTCTCATGAAGATGCAAAAGACAGGCTGGCCAACGCATAGAAAACAACTTGATCTCTCAATTCAACAGTACTGGCCTGTTAGACACACTGTGGCTGTGCAAGATGGTATATTAATGGTATCTGACCGGATTCTGATTCCTGAGACAATGAGATCAGAGATGCTTAAGAACCTACATATCGCACATCAAGGTATCCAACGCACGAAAGCACATGCCAGAAAGTTCATGTATTGGCCTGGTATGACCAGACATATTGAACAGATGGTCGAAACATGTCCAACGTGTCAACAGTTTCAGCCCAGGAACCAGAAAGAGCCACTCATCTCTCATGAAGTACCAGAGCTCCCCTGGTTAAAAGTTGCAGCAGACATCTTCGAAATCAGAGGTCAATCGTTTCTTCTAATTGTTGATTATATGTCAAAGTTTCCTGAGGTGATGAATATCAAAGACAAAACCGCATCCACAGTCATTGCAAAGATGAAAGCAGTGTATGCCAGGCACGGCATCCCTAAAGAGCTAGTGTGTGACCATGTACCATTTGCAAGCTATGAAATGAAAAAATTCACAGCTGAGTGGGGCATCAAACTGACACACTCAAGTCCGGCCTACCCTCAGTCAAATGGGTTGGCAGAGAGAACTATCAAAACTGTCAAAAGCGTCCTGAAAAAAGCAGAACAATCAGGGACGGATCATCACCTTGCTTTGCTGTCGATAAGGAATACTCCTGTCACTGGCACGCCTCATTCACCAGCGCAAGTTTTGATGGGAAGAGTACTGAGGAGCACCTTACCAGCATCCAGTGAAGTCCTGCGACCAACCACTCCCAAAGGTGTTCATCAGGCGCTCCAAACCCTGCAAAAGAAGCAAGCGTGTCACTACAATGTGGGAGCAAAAGCCCTGCCAGAACTGCATGCAGGTAATACCGTACACATTGAAACAGACAAAGGGTGGCAGCCGGGTCTCATTGTTTCTAAGCGAGATGAGCCAAGGTCATACAATGTTGTTAATGCAGCTGGACGACAGTTTCGTCGCAACAGGCGCCACCTAAGGAAAACAATTCACAAGCACACAGAAACATTTGATCCTGCAGATGAGCCTAATGACGGTGCACACTCTGCCATTTCAGTGGCACACGAAGTGGGAGATCGGTCTGCACAGGATGTACCAGATCATTCCTTATCTAAAACTAGTACCACAATCACCAGGAGTGGTCGAGTTGTGAACGTTCCCGTGAGGTTTCAGGACTACTGTATGAACTGACTATAAGTTTGCCTTGTAATTAAGCTTATAAATGTTAGGCATTGAATTGCTTATCTGACAAAATGTTTGCTACAAACGAGAAAGTCAATGTTCCTGTTATGTGGACTTTAAGAGCTATATTTAGTGTTTTGTATCCTATTTATAGCTAGTTTGTTTCCCTGAGAAAAAAGGGGATGTAGTGCAGTGTTAAATACATCTGTGGTGTAATCCCATATTTACTCCACTAGAGGGCCACCTTGGTTCTTATAAGGGGGTCACCGTAAAGCAGCGAGTGAGTGTTATTTTTCACATGCTGGTGAGCAGCAAACGCTGCTAGTGCTCGGTAATAAATAACGAGTTCGGAGATATACCTTTATGTGTCGGTAGTTTATTATAGGCACCACACTACGAAGATAAAGGAACACTACACTCAGTGGCTCCAGTGCGTCATCAAGTAGGGGCGTGTCCAGGAGCTCAGGGGCTCCAGTGCGTCATCGAGCCCCGTTTTAGCCCCGCCCAAAAAATCCGTAAAATATCAATGATGAAAAACTGTTTAACGGTCTAACTCCACAATTCAGTACTTCACAGTTCACAGTCTTTGTAATATGTTTTAGCAATACATTTCTAACATTTATAATGTGTTTAGAATTTTTTTTTTAAATTGCCTTTACAGGGACTTTAATATGACATGTTGTGAAGGTTTAAATATCCCTTGACTGAATCTCTTATTTGAATGTTTCACGAAAATGATTCGGACTGACTAAATCTAACGTTGTCAACACTGCAACAATAGAGCTAAACATACACAGACATGTAAATGCGTTCTATGGTTAATTATGCAAACCAATGTAGAATTGCTAAAAATTCGTATTAGACAACTGTGCATTTATTTAACTACATTTTGCCTAAAGAAGTCAACAATGGCAGCCGAAAAAGAGCAAATAAGAAACTTTAAAAAAAAAGAAAAGTGTTACTCATTTAATTACCAAGATTGTCATGGTAAATTAAGCAGAGCAACAGATAGACGGCATCCTGGAGTAAACAAGCAAAGTGTCTGGATGACACATTGTGTTTTGGTCTTGTGTGGCGGTCCGGGTTCTGGGTGGCACAGCAGCCATGCAACTGAATGCATTGTTCGGGCTAATTGAAGTGGAAACAAGAGGACTGAGACCCCCCCATAGGCTCTTGGCAGGAACAAAAATACACAATCATATAATTCAAGAATCCAAATGCAGTGGCGACAGATAATGATGTGTCCAATTAAATGATGCCGAAGCTGTTCCAGTAGAACTCCAGCCGCAATGTGTTGAAATGCCATGTTCTTCCAAATGCAGCTTAATTGCCACCCACTGGTTCTGTCAACAGGTGCCAGCGGCTCTGAATCATAGTGGGGGAAGTGTGTTAAAGCTTTTTTATGTTTCCACCTCTCATTATGAGGGAATATTAATCAGCCACGTATACAGACAATTTTTAATTCATATATATATAAATCGCTCCATCCATCTATCTTCATTTCACGAACATTTGTCACCTCATCGACAACTTTAATCACACTATCTCACTAAAATTGGGTTCACACTCCGTATGACCATAAATGACGGAGTATTTTAAGTTGTTTCCGCTGTTAAAATGAGACAATTTGTGCCGATTTGTGTCATGGAAGCCTCATTACTACAGTCCAGTGATGAAATATGCCTGGAAATGGGAAGCCTAAGGTGCCGCTTCACTCGCCGTCTCCTCGTGGAAAGGTGAAGTAGGCAGATGTAGATGGCACTTTATTTTCTCCTCCTCGCTCATCTTTCCGTCGTTTCTTGAAAAAGCGTGACATTGAACTTTGTGCATCCGCCATGGTCACCGCATGTTAATACTCTCACGTGCAAAGAAAATGACATGTAAATGTATACCAAACTTGTATCGAACCGTGACCCCAAAACCGAGATACCGAACCATGACTTATGTGTACCGTTACACCCCTACTATCTATCTATCTATCATCTGTACATCCATACTAACTAATATCTTTCCTCAAATCCTGAACTCCACTGCCAAGAGACTTCTCATATCCACACAGAATCACACTAATATGTGCATATCCAGAGTACCCAAAGAGAATATTTTTTATGCTGTCCTCTATTTCAGATTTGACTTTCATGGCTCCCTCCGGATGCATTTATCAGCCGAGGGTTAGTAGTTAGCTGTGTTGAGCACTGCCTGCAGCTGCCCCATGTCTTTACAGTACATTTTTTCATTTTTACCCACATTAGGACTGACTGACACATAATCTCTTGGCGCAGCAGTGGCCTCCATTTTCTTGGCAAATAGCAGCGGGTTTAATTCCAAAATAACAACTCATACGATTTTGTTTCTGTAATTGGGCTATTATCATCATGGCGTGAGGGCTGAATTCTCAAGCTTGATTATTAAATGGTCCCAACTGAGTCATTATTAAGAGGTTTTTCAATGGTCAGCTATTAGTTGTAGAACAATTTGGCAAGGGCTAGTCTGCTATTCATATGCAATGCTAACATTTAGATTTAGACATAACTGCTCTGTTTTTGTTGTAAGTGCTTTAACATAAATTAGTAGATTTAACTATGCTTAAACTTTAGTGTAGTTAAATATTGACCTTATTCGAACTTTCACATTACTTTAAAAGTAACTTCCAAAATGACGTTTTTCGGTTTATGCATTGTCTTTTAATAAAAATGTGCTATAAAGTTCAAATTCTACAAAAAGATTTCCTCATAGAAAGCTATCATATGGCTTCAGAAGGCATGAAATATACCGCACAAGTCATTTGACCTACTTTTATGGTGTTTTTGTGTGTGTGTGTGTGTGTGTGTGATTTTGCTGCTTAAAAGATTTAGTCCCATTCATTCACGTGAATAAGGGTGAGTAAAATATGTATTTTTTTTGTGAACTATGCGTTTTAGCAGCTACATCAAATGTAAATATTCATCAAGTGTGATGAATTTCTGTATTTTGATTCAGAGCACCTTACAGATTAACTTGCAAGAACAAATGCACACCCATAAATTACTGACTGAAAGGGACTGCTTTGACAAACTAGTTACTATTTACTTTACTGTTGACATGTAAAAAAAAATATGCGTTTATATGTTGTGTTTCAATCTGGCACAGAAGCATCTATGGTGTCAGTGAAGCAATGAGAAGCTGTCAGGTGTATTTACTGAGATCTTGTTTTTTTTTTTAGACACGTCTTTGTGCTATATTTGTCGACTGTGCTAATCTAACAGTAGCTATAGCAACATGCTAAAATTATAGCTCTGGGTATACGTTGTCATAAAACATTTCTTTGCTTTACTTATTATTCACACATTGCTTTACTTATTATTGAAATACTCAGGCTGAGATTTGATTTTTGGATTTAAATAGAAAGCCCTCAGAGATTTGGAGTGGGTTAACAGTAGGCTAATCATTTAGGAACAGGAGACAAAACTTTGCTAAATTTGCATTTGATTATGACAACTTTATTTAAATGAGTTGCCTCAAATTCTAGATTTGTAGAAGAAAAGAACAAGCTGCCTTTTATCATCATGTTGAGCTGACAAGATAAGAATAATCATACTGAATAGCAGGATTGTGATTTGGTCCCGGTTTGGGGAAGTCTTTGCTTTTAGCAGACTTGTAATTTTACTCAAAAAGAACAAAGGAACACGATTAAGTGAAAAATACTAGATTTTCTTAAGAAAATGATTTGGCACAGCTCTAGAGTGGTTGACAGGGTGTTGCTACATGCACACCACACACACACTGTAAAAAAAAATATATTGTTGGTTTAACTTAAAAAAGTAAGTTACCTGGTTGTCAAGTTAATACAACGAGGGAGAAATTATTGAGTTGATTTGACAAAGGAAAAAAATGTTGTGATAAGAAATCATGAAAGTATTTTTTACAGCGCTAAGGTGTTCTAAGTTTCTAAACAGTTTCTAGGGTTGCTATGTTGTTGTTATACGGTCGCTAAGGTGTTCTTAGTTTCTAAACCATTGCTAGTGGGCTTTGGGTGGCCGTTAGTTGGTGGCTTAGCATCAGTAAGAAGGAGAAAAAATAATATCAGATATCAACAAAAACATTGTTTTAATAACAAAATATCATTCATTTGATTCTCATAAAACATCGAATATATGAATAATTCCATTAAATATAAAACATTCACTTTGTAATAGGTTTAGATAAGTTAATTGTAGTACGAGTTGTTCCAAACACACAACTTTTCACCATAGTTATTAAAATACTGCAAAAATAAAATACATACAGAACATGATGATTCAGCATATTTTTTAACACCCTACCAGAAAAAAAGGAAAGTAGATGAAGTATTCACAGCTGTCTGTAATTGTACAATCATAGGGTCACTGAGAGTTCCTTCAAGTGTGATTTGCTTGCCACTTGTTAATTAATGACTTTCGGAATAAACTTCTACATTCCATATATAAAGACATTTTCTGGAAATGAATGGACCCCAGATCCACCACAGCTGCTTTGCACGAACATTTGTCACCTCATAAACAACTTTAATCACATGATTTCACGAAAATTGGGTGCACACTATGATATTCGCCACTTTTTTGTTGTCAGGGACTTTTTATTTTCAAGGCGAAATTTGGAATTGGCATTGAATGTGAGAATGTTATGTGAACTGCACTGATTTTTTTTCTTAATCACTATTTTTTTCTTATCTTTCAGTAAAACAACACATAAATCAAAATCTAATTATGTTTATATCAAGAAAACACAATTTAGTTTAAAGCCCAGGACACACCAAGCCGATGTCAAAGAACTAGCGGCGACAAAAGCTGACTGTGTTGTCGCCTCTCGTTGGCTGCGTCTCGGTCAAAAAGCTGCGCTTGAACACACCAAAAGGACTTAAGGCGAGTGTCAACTCGCATGTGCGTTCTGCGCCTGCGTGTAAGTAAATATCTGTCTATATCAGCAGGTATCAATAGTCTGTTTTCTTCATTCAAAAGGGGAAACAGAAACTATGACTTTAGACATACGCACTGTAACAAAGCAGTGTTTGTTTATCATTTTGAATATCAATCACGCTTATCAGTTTTTTCGTTCCAGTCGGCTCATGTTATAACGAAAATATGCGTGCATTCGAATGCTCAGGTAAGATAACGTCAAATTCTGTCTGTCTGTCTGTACCATTTTGACTTTCATCACTTTTACTTTCATTCTCGTTCACTGACTCGTTCGCTAAGCTGAACAGCCAATCAGAGTTCTCTCTCTCACCGACGGTGCCCGACTAGAGCTATAACCGAAAAAACTAAGCTGACCGACGCTCAAACACGGCCCGAGTGTGGCCTTAAGTGTAAATGTATCTTGTTTGAAAGAAAATTTGGCATTTCTACTGGAAAACAAGATGAAAATAATTATTACGATTTCTTTTAACACTGTGGTGACTAATGCCTAGTCAGTGCTGTCAGTTTCGATCAAAGTCTAGCTAAATGTCTGTGGTATGGGCTGGACAGTCTTATTAATATCATGTCATACAATCTGATAAGAAACAATGGTAAAGTACAGTAAAAATCAGACAGTGTACACCCGGATTAACTTTAGGATAAAAATCTCATAGCAGTTCATGTTGTGCGTTGTCCAAATATCCTCCGTGCAAACTCTTCTAATTCCACCTTTTGTCATGTTTCCTCAAGTTCGGGCTCTTCTGGAAGCGTGGTGAGATCTTGTATGACTACCTGCGGAGTTGGCAGGGTGACGGACATTGGCATTGCGACTGGCACTCCCCTTCGAGAACTTTGTGGCACTGCATCCCTCTGTAGCTCCGGAGCGAGAGCGGGTGTCGGCGCCTCCTGAAGGTGTCTCCGGTACTGCACGAAGCTGCACGTCTTCAGGACAATGGCGAGGACGTTCTTGCCCATGAGTATTCCAGACACACGGACGTCCCTATAAAGCACCATATTCCCTCCCCGTATAAAAATCGTAATAAAGTTGATGGCGACCAAACTAAGAATAGGATACAACAACATCTTGTGCGGCACAATATTTACACCTTGCATGCTTATTTCGCTTAGCGACACACACGGCAGTATCAGAAGTAGTATGTAGCAGTAGAAAAAAGTAAGGCCCTCCACCCATAGGGGGAGCCCTTTTCTCTGAGGCTCCCATAGGCTGGCCTGAATGTCCAAGATGTCGAGAAGGTCCACCACAACCCAAAATAGTCGACTCCTCAGCTCCTCTCTCTTCTTGATTGGCCGAACGTATTCCATGTGGTCGATGGCTGCCAGCGTAACGTAAAGTCCCGGCACGAACACGGAAAGCAGCACCGTGAAAGCCTTGCATGTAAGAGCTTCCACTCTCTCGCCTTCCGCTTTGTAGTTCTGATAGACAAAGTAGACCTTGATCTCGAGCACAAAGACGTAGAAGAACCAGAGGATCATGGCGTAGCCGCGTTTAGCAGTTCGTACCTCGGCCCCAACCCATACGGCAATGTACCTCAGCACGATGAGGAAGCACACGTCGCCTACCATCACCATGATGCAGACGCCCACCTTCCGTGGACCTTGATTTTGCTCCACAAGGTAGGCGTCCAGCAGCGCCATGCTACTCATGATAAGAACACACGAAAGGCAAACGTGTGGCTTGTTGGAAGGGGGCGGTGGGACCATGTTGATTATGAGGAACAAGGTAATAATGATGGGTGGTTGAATGTTCAATCAAACCAAGTTTTGTAGACCCATATGCGTTGCTTAACTGTTCATCCCAAAGGAACCGCAGTCCTGGAAACAGTAGTTAATCTAATCTGCTTAATAGCACAGCAACCTGTTCCTCAATATAAGGCGTGATGGGAGGAAGAGCTAATGAAGAAGCAAGAAAAAAAAAGATCAAGATTGAGCCAAACTTGCTGTTTCTAAATTCAGCCCAAGGCTGAAGACAAACTAATGCACAGGTTGTACTCCGGGGTACCACACAGCAAACCTGGTACCGCTGTCAGTCATTAGTCCTCTCGTCTTAACTCACTCCCACAGTTTTCAGAGTAAATGTAGGCAACATGTGCATACTGATCACATCCGTTTCGGTTTTCATTAATCGTTAATTGCATCTTTCACAGCCAGAGTCTTAAATATTTCAGATCTCCCAATCTGTAAGCACAACCACCGGCTCTTATTTTCCAAAGAGGAGTCTCACGGCTTCTAAAGCGAGAGGGAGTGGAGAAATAAGCCACATGCTCTCCGAAAGAGTGGGTCAGAAATGATCGGCTGTGATAAATTTCTCATTTTATGCCAGAAGTGAATTTCTTCCCATCTTTATTCCTCAGAGCGCCGCATACGAGACTACAACTGACATGCCTCTCCTATGAGGTTCATCACTCCAGATTGCGTTGAACAGTAAGTGCGTGGGGTTCACGTATGCATGTATTTCTCAGAAATATTGCAGCAGAAGAATTCTTTGAAGCCTCAGAATCTCAAATCCGATCCAGTCCTCAGATCTCTTCCTCCCACATAAATTGACGTGGGCTGTAAAAGGTAAAGTATTTAAAAGTAAGTTTACCTAGAAGAAAATGACCTCTTTCTGAAGGATTGGAAGCACGGCACTCCTCCACAGTAGCAGTCTTGCGCCTCCTGTAGATTGAAATCACTCAATTCTCATCTTCTTCCCAGTTTCGACGCCAAAGCCAATAAGTTTCCACTTGCCCTCACCTCTGAAATCTCTGCAGCAATAATCACGATCTTCCTCCTCTCATCCTCTGTAACTCCAGAGCAATTTGCTGTGCGCAGCCTGTGGCTCTTCAACATAGTCTGGCTAGATTTCACCCTCCTCCTGCTGTTTTTCTCTTCTCTCCTCCCTCTCTCTGCTCCCCTCCACTTATGCGCAGTCAGGCATTGGGTGTCAAAGAGGGACGCTCTGCAACAGCTACAGATAAAGACCGCGTGAAGCTTTCATTTGATCAGAGCTGCGCTGTCACAACAAGACCAAGAGTCTGCATGCAGTACCTCTCTTAGGGATTCCCTTTATGAGACCTTCAGTTCCTCAGAAGTTCAATTGTGAGATGTGCAGTGGTCCAGCGGTCTTTGATCTGACATAGCAAATCTCAGAGAAAGTGTGAGTGAAACAATAAAGAGAGCGAGTAAAGGTTTCCACAATGCGGAAGCAACCACTGAGCGCATCAGGACAAAGATGCTCGATCTAGATTTTAACCCTCATTTCATGAAATAATTGTTTGGTGTAAAACTTACTGATCAAAGGTTTAGGGTTGGAAAATGTTTATTTTATTTTATTTTATTTTAAAGGAGCATTCATTGGATTACAAAAAAAAAAAAAAAAAGTAAAAACAGAATTCATTCTAATTTGGTGCTCAAGAAACATTTCTTTTTATGTTTTAATTGTTTTAATTTATTTTTTTAATTTAATTTTCACCAAAGCAGCATTCATTGGATTACAAACCCAGTAAAAACAGAAATCATTCTGATTTGGTGCTAAAGAAAAATGTATTATTATTATTATTACTGTACTACTCGTGTTGTTATTATTATAAATAATATATATATATATATATATATATATATATATATATATATTTGTAACTTTAATTTATGTATAACTTAAAAACATTTTTTAATGTCACTTTTGATCAATTTAATAAAATCATATATTATATTAAAATACTTTTAATATTAAACATATTAATGTATTAATATTAATACAATATTAACTTCAACAAAAGCTAAAGTTCAACTAAATGTTTCATTGTCTGTCTCAAAGATGTATTATGTACAATAATTTGAATGGCTTTGCATTGTAAGCATTCTAACATCCTACATTCAATCGATATTTAAATCAGTGATTTAGAATGTATGTAGTTTATGAATATATAACATTATGCACATGCTCTTTTAAAGTCCACATGAAACTAACTGACCTGTATTAAAACTAGCAAAATGTAGCCAAAGTTGTGTTTTAACACAGACATTATGCTTAAAATAGAACTTTTCAGATATTTCGTTCTCTCAGACTTCTTGCTATGTATGTAGAGTGAAGAGAAACCCAAATGCGCCTAACTACATATGACAAAAATGGAAAAAAAGAGGTACAATTTTCGTTTGATTCAAAGGCTTGGGGCAAAGCTTTCATTTATGAACTAAAGAGGAGAGAACAAAGATCTCTGATAGCGACATGAGCATGCAATGAGGAAAACAAAAAGCATAACGTGATTTACTGAGGCTACCTTCAGCAAAGGATCTGCTCCTGCACATTTAAACTCCACAGAAACAAAACTACAGGTGTTTTAGAGCAAATTTGGGAAAATGTATGGCTTTTAGTCCATGTCTGTTAGCTTTGAGCTCATCTATATGTTAATGTACCCCTAAATCTTGACAAAATCAACTTGTTGGAAATAAATGCATTCAAAATAAACATTCTTACTCAAACCACATGCTGGGTTTGACTGAGATTCTGTCAACAGTTAGACATAAACCTTCAGATCAAATCTTTATGATGATCGACAATAAATTAAAAATGCACAGAGCCTTTGTTGTTAATTATAAAGCATATTACTTATAAATGTCCTCCTTTCTCATTAGCGTTAGACAGTCATGAATGGTTGACAAGAATCCAGAACATTAGTTCCAACAACGAGAGGCTGATTTCTCGCCTTTGTTAATTGGATGTGTTTGATCACTTTCCCTGCCCCCTTCTGAAAAGCACCAGGCATCAATCTGAATGTGCCACTGAGAGCTGTTACAGTAGGACGAATAGTCTGATAGATGGTAGCTTGTTCCATCGATGTGTCAGAATGTGCACCCATCCACAAGCACCATTAGACAGTGACTCAGATGAGTACATGGCCATAAATGACCATTACTAAATGATTCAGCAGAGTGAGAAGAGCTAAGGAAGAATCTGTTCCAAATGGCATACTAATGTAGCTGCATTCACTGATAAGCATTTTAAACATTCGTATGCATTCGTATCCTGATCTCACGGGAAAACATAACTAATATACAAGGTGGCGATTTTATATGAATTTGTGCGATGTGAATCGTACAAAAACGATTATTAGAAAAGAAAAGTGCATGAAGGTCCACCCCTAATCATACCCATCACTGGGGGCGTAAGCATTGTACGAATGAGATTGTACGAAGTTATACAAATTAGCCACCGATTCCCCAAAGACGTAAATAGTTACACATTTTCATTATTTGTTTTGGAATTGCCAAGTTAGTACGTATTGCATGCTAACTTGAGCAAGTGGCATCCGGTTATAATTTTGAAAATGAATAGTTATTTTTTTTTACATTTTTTTTTTTTATTATATGATCAATAAGTTATAACAACATGTGCTTTTACATTGCTTTAACGCATCAAAAATATATACCTTTTTTTTATAAGGTATACAAGTTTCAACTAATTTTTTAAGTTGACATGACAAACATCCAAGTTGATTGTACTTAAAAATGTAAAGCAGCACCTTTTTTACACTGTGTGTATAAATGTTTTAATTATAACGAAACGTTAAAAATGTTGCTATTTACAGTTAATTTGTATAACTTTTGGCTATAAAAAAGATTTAAAAATTGCGATTGTTTCTTTCTGCTAATTTGTCAAATTGGAAATGGAAGTTCTTGTTGAGCATAATGCGCAAATGACAAAAATAAAGTATGAAAAGCAGTATGCCGTTCCGAACATATCAAATGTATCAACTAGGGAATCTAATGGGCTGTGTCCAAATTTTTCATTCTGAAAGCTCATTTGTCTTGTTTAATGAGGCACTTTAACAAAACTTGGCAAGGATTGCAAAATTACCCTCTGCTTAACCTGAGCAATTACAAGTCTCAAACTTGCTGCAGAATATACTACACCCAAATCCTCAGCGTAGCGAAACGAAACATATATCCTTTATGACTCTTAATTAAATTTGCTAGCTGTAACCGTAAGTGACAGTGAGCATATTCTATGTAGTGGAGGCATAATCCAGTTACTGCTTCATTCTGGGAGATGCAGATGCAAAGCATCTGTAAGCATATTCGATCCGAGAAGCAATAAACTTTGAAAGCAATAACAAGTCTTCTGACCTAAGCAACATGCATTATACATGGGACCGGATGCTGTAAGATGAAATACAGAAGTTTTTTGCCTTCTGCGGATGTGTTAATGTAACCGTGTAAATCTTTCAAGGAGTTTGCTTACAGCGGTTCGCTATTAAATAAATCGTGTACTTGAAGTCTTTAAACTCAGAAATAAAGGTGGTACCACAGTAATACGCACATAGAATGGATCATTCCTGTGTAGTGCATTTTACCTGACAAAAGCCAGTTCCTTCAGGAAGTGACATACATTCAATGAATTCTGTGACATTTGGTGGTAGTTGGTTTGCCCCACATAAAACTTTGGTTCGATTCAAACGAACCCTGGTGCGATTGCTCTGTTAGTGCGGTTCATTTGAATAAGTGTGAACGCTGCCATCTGAACCCTGGTGGTTCAATTTGGCTGCGGACAAACAAGCGGACCAAGACCCCTGAAAAGATGGGTCGTGGTCAACTTCCAAACAAACTCTTTTGACTGAAATATGAACACTACACGGACCAAAGAAATGTAAACAAACCAAAAACAGGACACAAGATGCGACCCTAAAAAGGACGGAATGATCAGGCATACCTGTTTTTCCTCGTCATATTGTCGCAATGTTTCTCATCACAGTTCGGTACAGGCGTCAGAACGACTCCATTACACATTTTATAAGCTCTTCACGAGTTTAGGTTCAGTGTAAAAAATGAGTGTGCGCGTTAAGCGAACCAGGACTAAATGTATCGTTTTCTCTTTTTGGTCCAGGCCAAAAGAACCAAAGAGAACCGAATTACAAGTGTGAACACACCCTAAATTACATAAACATATTAATTTTTCATATTTTACTAAACAGTAGCACCACTTTTGCACAGTATTTCGGAGCAAATTGCTTTAAGCACTAATTTTCTAGATGAATTTGAGCCTTATCTGATTTTCAGAATTCCTTCAGTGAACCGGCCACCATAACAAAGCAGAAAGCATGTCTAAATAAACAACGCAACTAATTCTTGGTGAATTTTCCCCTAAAGAGTTCAAAAAAGAACAGGAATGGCCCGCCTATCGCTAAAAGGAAGAACACTTTTAAAATGTTTGTGTCTGCTGAAAATAATTGTTTTTCCCCTTTGTGTGCACAGAGGAAGCACTTATTTTCTTGAGTGTGTTTTCCTCTATCTGTGAGTAAGAGACATCGTGCTCCAAGTGTTCATTTTTAGCAGTGGCCTACTTCTCTGTCACCATGAAGAATTGTCCCCGGGCATAAGACCTGTTCCTCGTACCTCTCTCCTTCCGTCTTCCCCACTCTCACTCTCTCTCTCTCCCTCGTTCTACCCTTTTTCTCCTTCCATGTGCCTCAGTTTTCACCCAAATCCACAGGGCTATTCAGTAGAGGCTTGTTAAAAGAATAGTTCTTCCAAAAATCAGAAGTCTGTCATTACTTATTCGTATGTTGATATTTTTACTGCAGAGCAAGCTTTTTTTTTTTTTTTTAGAATTGAAACATTGCAACTCTTGTCTCCATGACAGTTGTCCGAAAAAGTTAAAAGAAAACAGTCTACAAAATATCATATTAGTCAGACTTCTGTGCAATAGTCAGAAGTCTTCAGAAGTTGTTGTGTGAGGAACCGATGAAAACGTAATTGTTTAGTTGTTTAACAAATTGAATGGAGCCTATACAGAAGGCCAACTGAAAACACAAATACGCTTTGGTTTTCTAATTTGAAATGTAATTCAAGAAAATACATTTATAAATCCACAGCTAGTAAAGTGATTTTTTGTTTTTCCTAATCAGGCACCGATTAGAGTACCCATAAGAAAGTAAAAATACATTATGCCTACACATGCAATGGAAGATCAGTGGCCTCTATGCATGCATTTCTGCATTATTTAACATAACTTGATTGTGTGTGTGTGTGTGTGTGTGTGAGCTGTGTAGGTGTGTGAGGTCTCTGGTTTCTGCCTGGGTAACTGCAGATGGAGATTGCAGACTATGTCGCCCTCAAGCAAATCGACTTTTATTTCAAACGGTTCACCCACAGTGGCAGCTTACTGTACAGTACCTCTCTCTCCAATAATAACTCGTCAACACATTCTGTTGAATTTATAGCATGGTGACTGCAAGTTAACATATTGGTTCATCTCATAAATTTCCTGCATTTTTATGGAGACATTGTTGGTCCATTTGCTGATGAGTATCAAAAAGAATGGCTGAACATTAAACCTCAGATTAGAACTACATTTTTTAATTGTTGGTCTATGTGCATGCAAAGTCATTTCTTTCAAGTCGTGCTGTTTTTTCAGGGTCTAATTTCACGATTGCTCCCTTTTAAAAACTGAAAAACTGCACTCTCTAGTTATATCTCATATATTTATTAATACCATGGACATGGTATTAATAAATATATGAGATATAACTAGAGAGTGTGGTTTTTCATCTTTATTTGATAACTTCTTTAAAACTCGCACCCATAAACGGTTTGGGAGTTGAGCGCGCCTGTCCTCAGCTCCCTTTTAAAAACACCACTTAAAGTTAGACCTGTTTTTCACCACATTTCTATCCTGTTTAATGTAATTCAAAACTAAACTCTCATCCTCATCCCGAGGTTACCGTAGTCAGCCGCCCAATGTGTATTGCGCCCTGGGTCCTTACTGTACACAGCAAAATCCCCAGTGTTAACTTAACACTACTCAGTGTTTATATGAGTCTACACTCAGAGTGTTATAAGTAACACTGAAGCACAGTCATAATTAAGTGAATAATTGAGTGATGATTGAGCATTATTGAAGACACCTGATGTTAACAAGCAGAATCACTGAAGGAGAAAATCACAAATTTCAAGTCACCATTATGGTGACATTAGTTGCTTTAGTTGGACTCTTGACCCTTAAATTTTCAATTTGAGATTTTGTTTGGCTGCTGTAATTGAGTTATAACAGCCAGATTAACAAAGAGAAAAGATGATCTGATGGTATTGGTTGTGTTTTAACATAATTCTTTTTTTTTTACCTGGATCGCTGAACTCATTTAGAGCCAAATATCCGAGTTAGGTTTACTTTATTGATTATAGCAACACTATCCTTTTACAGCATAATATTGTTTAGCTTTTTCAATGTAATCCAAAGGATTTCTTGAAAGTTGTTCATATACCAAAAAAAAAAAAAAAACTTTCATATAGGCACACATAGACATCAAGAATCAGTGTAAGAATACAGGAATTACTAAGACAATTAAGCGCATTATTTATTCATGCAGCAATGCATGATGGGAGCCATGAATGAGTTTTGGTTGGTGGAACCCAGAATGCACTGCAACACGCTTTATAATTGTCACCATTGTTGAAATTCACAGGCTGATTCTTGATGTCTGTGTCTAAATATATATATATTTTTTTTTTAGTTTTTGTATAAGAACAATTTTGAAGAAATACTTTGGATTACATTGAAAATGCAAAAAAAAAAAAAAATAGTATGCTGTACAAGAACAGTGCTGCTATAATCAATTAAATAAACCTAAATAAGAGATTAGGCTCCAAATGAGGTCAGTGATTCAGGTCAATAAATGATTATGTTAAAACACAACAAACACCATCAGATCACCTTTTCTTTTGTTCATCTGACTGCTATAACTCAGTTACAGCAGCCAAACAAAATCTAAAGTTAAAAATGTAAGGGTCAAGAGCCCAACTAATGCAAATATTGATCACCATAATGGTGACTTACAATTTGTGATTCTGCTTGTTAACATCAGGTGTCTTAAATAATGCTCAATCATCACTCAATGAATCACATCTCATAAACACTGTATAAACACTGAGCAGTTTTAATTTAACACTGGGGATTTTGCTGTGTACTAGTGCTTAATTCACTGTATTTAGCGGTGTGTCAACGACTCGCGAGCTACTGACTCTGAGCGATTCTTTTTAGTGAATCAAACACAAGCAGCGCAAACAGCATAGTCCGATTCCCAAACAAATGACTCTAAGGCTACATTCAGACTGTCAGTCAAAATCCGATTTTTGTGAAATCCAATCAGAATTAGCTAATGTGAACAGCAAAAAAATCACATGAAATGCGATTTTTACAAATGCGTTTCAAGCTACATCCATATGTGGTTTGAAATCCTATTCAAATCGCATTTCTGTAAATCCGTTCCAGATTTCGCGTGGTTTATGTGACTTTCGTTGTCAACGTCAGACGTTGTTAAAGAACAAGTTCGGTATTTTACACTTAAAGCCCTGTTTTAAGATCGTTTCTGATGAAATAGAACGGTTAAGATTGAAATTTGGACACATGCTGCAGCTGGCCCGAGAATTTTCGGTTTCTGTGGTAGCAGAAAATGCCGAACTTGTCCTTTAAAGGAAACATGCTGAAAGTCGCTGCCGACACAATGCTGTGTTGTTGCAAAGTGCCGGACGAGCAGAAAATGACAATACGGAGACATATTTTGAAACCGGCGGAGACGACAGCGCGGAACAAAGCTGTGCATACCAGCCTCCGGTTAGGGTACACATTTCTATGTTGTAAAATTTAAATAAGACAACATTTCTATTGCAAACCCCTCCATGTTGCGGTTGTTATAAACCAATGCAGATAGCCTATTCCGGAAAACGAAAGAGCTGTATGGACACACAAATTGGATTTGGACTGTGAACCTTAGATCATATTCTAATCGGATACACAAATAATCGGATTTGGACTGACAGTGTGAACGTAGCCTAACAAGCCGGTTCTTTTTAGTGAATCGTACACATGCAGTGCAAACAGCGTAGTCCGATTCCTGAAAAAATTACTCTAATAAGCCGGTTCTTTTTAGTGAATCAAACACATGCAGCACAAGCAGTAGACGATTCCTGAGCAAATAACTAGGCCTAACGTACAGTTAATGCAGATTGAATGGCTGACTTTTTTCAATGAAGTGAGTAGTTTGCTCCATTATGTGAGACAAGCATTCGAATGTATTAAACCTTGAAAAACGCATCTCAAGATTCCTGCAATTTGTTCCATTCCAATGCGTTCCGTTGAGCTGCTTTGAACACAAGTAATGCATCCAGTGTAAATGCCCCTCAGATTTGCATCATAAGCATACACAACCACAGCACATTGTCAGCATAAATAGCATCCGAGTCTATGATTATTGCTCTGCAATTAAATGTAAAGCAATCACGTGGATGTTGGGAACCATCACATCACAGGCGGTTTATTTTTAACGAGCCTTCTTGATTAATCGCAGTAGATTCTAGAAGTCTCCAGGAAGGCTGCCTCTGACCCACAAAAATCATTCCAACCCCCATCTTTTCCCAAGTTTTATGGTGCTCATATTAAAAAGTCATGAGAAGAAGTGCTAAAAATGCATTCGGCCGCATCAAATTAGCCCAATTAATGCTGGAAGTTCAGGAGCATGCATGTGTCCCAGCATGCACCACTGCATTCTGTATTGCTTATGTTCTCTCTTCCTCTAGACCCTGATTGTAGTCCACCATCCACGGATTCAGGATGACTTCATCAGCCTTTCGTGGGAAAGACATGCAGTGGCACCTAAAAGTATTTGGACATGTAAGCTGCAATTACAAATTCATGAATGTCTTTGCATTACATAATTCAATATCAAAAACAAGTAGCATTTATTTTAAAGCGAGCATTTGATAGGTTTTAAAGGATGAAACAATGGATACCATTGTGAAAAAGAAGTACAGGCTACTTTTAAAAAGAGTACTCAGTGCCGCTGCTAGCCATTTTGGTGCCCTAAGCATAATTCCTTTATGATAATTCCTTCATAATTCTTTTTCACACGGGTGTACTGTCCTAACAAATTCTGTGTTCCAATATATAGTGAGCTGCCTACTGTACGTTGGATTTCCCAACACAGAAACATTTCCAAAAGTTAAGTTAACTTAATTATTCTGTCTATCTAGTTTTGGTCAGACTGTAAGCTGGCTTCGCATGTAGCCTTTACAAAGCAGGAAATCCCATAATCCTTTGCAATGAGCTCAGTGGAAGAAACAAAAAAATCCAAGATGGCGGACAAGAAACTTTTCAAAATTTAAACCGGGTTTTAAAATGGATTGTTTTATCAAATATCTATTTGTTCTCTGTATTTTTATACCTATTAAAGTATTGTTACATGAGCTTAGGAACATGCTAATGGCGAATTCTTTGAAATCAAATGCGAGTATCCCTTCATTCATTCAGTTGCTGTCTGTATAGAGCATTTTGGAGGTTTTAGAACAGAGAAACATATTTCCACATATTAAGATTGTTAAATATTTGTGGAGCCTGAGGAAAAACACAATGAAAAATAATTTTGTCACTGTAAATATGGCCCACACAAGTTATTGTCTGAAAGGTCTATCAGCATTTGTTCACAGATGCCATTCATACATTTTTAACTAACTTAACTCTTAACCTGTGACTTAAGTGTCCAAATATTTTTTTTTAGCAACTGCCATGAGCTAGTATTGCTTTAGTATTCAAGCAAGGCATATTTTCAGATCATGTTTACCCGGCAGATCAGAAAACCTTGAAAGTCTTTGATCAGTATTTGTGTCTTCCACTGACATTTTGATAGACAGGCTAAGCTACAAACGTTTTACTCAGTAACTGTTATTTCAGAAATAATATCAAATAAAACAAACAGAGCTTGGTTGCAGACAGACAGAAAATTATATCTATCTATCTATATATACCATCTATCTATCTATCTATCTCTCTCTCTCTCTATATATATATATATATATATATATATATATATATATATATATATATATATATATATATATATATATATATATATATTTGAACTCAAACATAACAGCTGTTTATTAAATATGATAATGTACAGGAAAACAAAAATGTGAGGAACTCCTTAAACCATTAATCACACATGTAATCATTGATTACATTTGCTCTACTTGAATCTGGCTCATTAACTCTCAAGGGACGGTGAGCGCAAAGGCCCAAACAGATGTTTACCAAAGTGTGCTTTCCAAACTCTTCAACCTTTCCTTTCCTCTGTACTTCGACTTCAAAACTCAGAGGGGGCAACCACCCACATATTTGCATATATTTGCATACCTGAAGGAGCATGTTAATTTGAAGCAGCTGTTGGCATAAGTGAGTAAAATGAAGGAGAGGAGGGAGTGCTTCAGGACCTGTTGCAGACTAATGAATGCCTGTTTCCCTGTCGAGGGACAAGAGACCAGTTTGGACGGAAATTAATAAAAAAAAAAAAAAAAAAAAAAAAAAAAAAAAAAAAAAAATTGTAGCCGTGATTTAGTGGGCAGCTTGCAGAACTACATAAGGCCTTTCCAAATAGGACCGGTTTATTGTAAGATCTACATAACATTTTGAATTGTTTTATTATGATTTTGTTTTGCCAACCACTTATAAAATAAATGCAAACAGTTATGCAAATGTGAATACTATACATATAGTTGTATATTAATAATGCAACAATATAAGAAGTTAATCATTTGTGTGTACATTAATTTATTAAAAATAGTGCTGTCAAATATATTAATCTAATTGCATCTAACATAAAAGTTTGTAAATTTAATATATATACATTCACACATTATATATTTACAAACTTTTATGTTAGATGCAATTAGATATACATTCACACATTATATATTTACAAACTTTTATGTTAGATCCAATTAGATTAATATATTTGACAGCACTATTTTTAATAAATTAATGTATGTATATATATATACATTCACATATATACACAAACGTTTATGTTAGATGTGATTAATCATGATTAATCGATTTGACAGCACTAATTTGAAAAATAAAAAGCATAAATAATTCAGTATAACAGTTATGCAAATAGACGATATATATAAACCAAAAATAATTGATTGATTTTACACACACACACATACATATAAATAATACAAAAAATATATTGAGTAAAGTGTATTATATACACACAAATGGTTATACAAAGACTAATAAAAATAGTAATAAATAAAAAGCATGAATAATTAAGTTTAATATAGGCTATACATTGAATGCATTTTCTGTTTTTAGGATTCAGGGCCTTTTGAGGTAAAGTGCCAACAAACGACAGTTTTGTTTCTCTCAGTGGTCGTTATTAACCAGAGAAAGAAAATATTGCTCCATAAACTCATCCAAAAGAACATTCACAGCTTGCTCTTCGTTTAATTGTGCCTCATAAACTAAAAGGCCTTGTGTAGTGGATCTCATAAAAAAAGGCAGTAATTATGCTTATGAAAATGGCAGTTTTCCTCCCAGACCTTCCTCATTGTCCAGTGCCCATCTTCGGAAAATACAATCCATTTTGCACACTGCTATATTTAAAGGGTATTTAAGAATAAAGAGATTAGCGCCTGACACTTTCACATCTGTGCATCCTCCAATACATTCTTGCCACATTTTCCTATCATATTTTTCTCATGACTAATTCCACTTCCCTACGAGTGCTTATGGATAATCACAGTTGGCAGCCTCGGCTGTGTTGTGGATAATCTTTTTAGCTCTTTTCTTGTTCTTGTTCAATTTGTAGGAGAGCTGTGGATCCAACCTAGCCAACAAGACGGACAATATTTGCAGAGATGTTTTGTGAGGGCTGGGGGAAGCTTGGCTCGGTTTTTATCATTTATCAATAAATGTAAATTATTAAAGTGTTTATGGCCTACTGACACTCAGTACATCACACCGAGTTTGTAAAATCGGTACAATGCTGCCAAGCACAGAATTGGTTGAGGCTTTTTTATAGCATTTATTATAAAGTATTTATTTATTCTGCTGATGCAACTTGGGATGATGTGCAGAGAAGATATTGCATCATGCAAAGAATTTTCTTTGCTGCAATTACACGTTTGCTTTGAAAAACTGGCTTCTTTATGAATCGCATCATACGTTTGTAATTTATATATATATATTTTTGTATATAAATTATTTATTTATTACTGTCATTTCATATCATCTAAGGTGTCCTTTTTTGGTCTAATGTGTCCTTGAGTGTCTTGAAAATAGCAAAAAAAATCACACACACACCGTATGCATATACAACCAAAATGTATTCAGGCACCTTCAACATTTCTCACATTATCACAGTTTTAGTCGCTATAGTATAGAAAATGGTAATAAACCATAGTCCTGAACCCACTAGTTAAAAAAAAAAAATCAAAAATGATATCTGGTGTCTGAATAATTTTTGGTTTGACTGTATTTGTCACCAGCTGGAGTGCCCTTGAGAGCCACCAGAGGGCACTCCACATCAGACTATTGTCATTCCCTCACAAACTACATCTCCCATAACTCACTGCCCGGACTCTTCATCCATTATCACATTCACCTGTGTCTCATTATTTAGCTCACCCCATATAAGCCTTGTTTTCTCATTCATATCTGTCTCAAGTTTTGTTTAGTGTTACTGCAATTCCGAGCATTCTCCCTGGTTTCATGTCTCTTGGTTTTGGATTTCTTACCTGTTCCGTGGATTACGCTTTTGCCCGTGTTCCCTGCCTTGTTGTGTTTGTTTGCCTGCTAGGAATGGGCAAATGAAGCCTCATGAAGCACTGAGGCTTTCCCCTGAATGTTTCGGGAAAAGATTCGACGCATCAAGAGTGTCGAAAACAGCGCCATCTTGTGGCAGGTCAAATTTATAGCAGCCGTGTTTATGAACAGCTGAGTGCGCAGCGCCGTTTTATCAATTAAGCACAAATAAAAGGCTGACAACGCTAAATGTTCAGTTTTCTGATAATATATATTAAACTGTGGCAATAAATTAAATGTAACAATTATTTCTAAAAATACTAACAGGAGTTGCTTGCTGCAAGTAGCCTAAATGTTGGTCTAATTATGTTATGGTTTCTATGCTGTTTATGTGTCAGAACAGGGGCGTCACTAGGCCCTTTTTAGGGGGGCTAAACTTCTGCCTAGCCCCCCTAAAAATGTGAGATTAATGTAGGCTACAGAAATTCGTGTTCGCTTCAGTCTTGTTATAATCAGATTCAGCGCGTTCTTCATCTTCAATTCAATCCGCAGCGGCGCCGACAGAGAGCACGTCAGAAACAGAGGACAGGGTGTGTGTGTGTGTGTGTGTGTTCATCTGAGCCTCATTGGTCTGTCACTGCTCGTCAATGTCAGAATATTTGAGATGACCAATCAAATCAAAGTAGGCAGGCTTTATGTTCACAGACGCTGCTGCGCGCGAATTTTAACAGTGTGACTCGACGCGTACGGTCAAGTGCGAGATAAAATGTAAAAAGTAGCTAAACTTAACATTTCATATTTTACTTTTTTTAGGTCATAAATGTTAAACGAATGACAAAAAATAATCAGGCAAACTACGGTAATATAGTTTTGTCTAATTTCGCCATTTTGAACTGAAAATAGGCTGTAACGTGACTCATGTAATGTAATAATTAGTTTACAAGAAACATTAACAAAGCCGTTTTCATCATGTTAGGCACAAGATTAATAATGAATGTGTACATATTGAGGATATAATACAAATTGTAGCCTTTAGTAAATTAAAAAAGCTCAGCTTTAGGAGGGGAAGAGAAAGGGACCAAGAGACTGAGAAAAAAAGAAAGCGTGATGGAGATGAGAAGAGAGCAGGTATTGACAAATAATCTGCCCACTGACATGGTTTTAAAGCTATTTCTTATCCTTTTTTGGTCTTCAAACGTCTTGAAATGCACATATCAGAGAAATAAAAAATTTGAACCCCCTACCAACCTCAAATTTAGGACCTCTGTGATTATAAAGCCCTGTCTACGGCCCTGTATTAGGCATAAGATCAATAATAAATGTGTAGCCTACATATTGTGAATGCATTTAATAAACTTAATTACCTTTAGTAGCTTTCAGTAAATAAACGCGTCTGAGAAAATGATTCATAGGCAAAATCAACCTATCAATTGACCCTATGTTTACTTTCTTCACTGACAGACAAAAATGAAAAGCCTATATCAGTCAAAGCTCAGCTTTAGGAGGGGAAGAGACAGGGCAAGATAAAAACAAAGAGAAAAAGAGTGTGATGCTGATGAGGAGAGAAAAATAATCAGCTGCCCACTATCCAAGTTTTTTGGCCTTCAGAACATCTTAAAATGCACATATGTAGATCAGAGAAATCAAAATTTTCTCGGGGAGACCCCGAACCCCCTTATTTGCCCTACCTCACATTAGGGACCACAGTTATTATAAAACCGTGCCTTTGCATCGTAATGAAAATGGTTAATAGTGATCTTTAGATCCTAAACTAAAGTGTTACATTTTTTTATTTAAAAAAAAAATCATATTGGGGGCTTAGCCCCCCTAAAATGAAAATCCTAGTGACGCCCCTGTGTCAGAATATATGATCATGTAGGCTATTGGCTTATTTATATTAAAATTTTAGTAAATGGACTTAAACTTCCAAAAACCTGTAGAGTAGTGGTCTGGGTTCAAACATTCCGACACGCAAAGAGAAGCATTCACGTGGCTGGAAAGAAAGTGAGGCTTCGTTTTTCGTTGATCACGTGTTTCTCTGAAAACAATACGCGCCGACATGGAGCTTCATGAGAAAATGCGCTGCGTAGCTTACTCGATAAGCTCTTTGAAGCTTCAGTGTCATATGTAACATCACTATTGCCTGCCTGTGTTTGACCTCGCCTGTACCTGTTCAACAAACACTGCATTAGGATCCTCAACCTTTGTGTCTCAGAGCAGTACGTGACCGAAATATCAGCCTTCTTCCTGCTAAATTGGATGGTTCTTGGCCAGAATAAACTGCAGTGAAACAATTTTAACAGTTCAAATGGATATGTACAGTCTAATTACAATACCACAATGTTTCCCTCAGGTAAATGCAATATTTGTGGACAGATATTTTTTTTTTTGCTCTAATATTCCTGTTTTTTTGTCAAATTCCCAGTGCTGCCAAAAACAATATCAAGAAAAGGAGCTATTGGGCATGCATTATATTTCTGACAACACAGAAACGATTTTGTTTTCCCTCAGATGGAACATGGCAGACTCAAAATCAGTCAGATAAATGCCATAGCACAGAGGAACAGCGAGCACGAGTCAGGTAATTTCACAGCATATGAAAAATTCATGCACCAACAGTATATATTGGCAATATGCACCCTGCAGGGGGGATACCAGTGGCATTACTGGCGTTTACTAGGAATGTCACATATGTGCTAGCATATCAAAGCATGCTGCAGCATAAATGTTGTTTTTAATATTAGCATAACAGTAATTTCTAAATTTCCACTCGACGGTCAATAAAGTTCTTTATAAACCAATCTGGTCTTGTTGGGTGAGCCACATTCAGAGGCGTTTGTAAATTGACCGATATGTGCAAGCATGGATGCATCTCGATTGGATTTTTCATTCAACATTCCATAGCTGCTACAAACCATTAGTATCAAGAAAATATATGCAGGTCACATATCTAGCCAAAATCCAAATCAGAAACATATTTTTTTAAATCATTATGATTGGGACATGAGAATGTAAACCACCCACTTCATCTAGATCTCTTTTTGACCTTTCTTTTCACCTCTGATGCTCTTCCATACAGCGAGCCTGTGGACTTATCCATTTAGCACAATCCCTCAACCACACGATTTTAATTTCTAATGCACTCCCACTGACATTATGCGATGCAAATTGAATTAAATCCTGTCTTCCTATGCATCTCGTTCTGGCCTTCAGGGCAATTGATTCGGTTCTCTAATTCGAGGAAGTGGGAGGGGTTCTTTGGCTTAGATAAAGCCTCATGGTGGTACTTTCCATGTTTGCCGTATTGACATCCCATAGATGCATATCCTCCGGACCGCGCTGTTGTAATGCGTTTAGACAAGATCCATATCCCATCCAATTAACAACATCAGCACCGACTGAATTACACTCATAAATGTGTAAATATCTTTATATCACTTATACATTATCGCCAGGGTGAAGGATATCATGAATATGCAACAGGAATTAAGCATCCAAGATTTGATGCATGATACATGGAGAGGTCGTGCTCGTAAATTTGAATAATTCATGAACACGCATTGCGCGCTGTGCGAAGAGAAGGCTTTTTTTTTTCTCATCAGAAACTTCAAATATCAAAACCTTTAAGCCCAGCATGGGATATATGTGCGACCCTGAGATCAAGAGACTATCAGAGATCAACTGACTGGAAAAATCACTAAGCCTTTAGAAGTTCGATGAAAAAAAAAAAACGAAACATTGTTCAAAATGTTCTGAAAAGCACTAAAAGTTACTAAGTTTGCGGAGCGTGTCTAATTGAAATATCCACATGATGGTTTGGATAAAGAGATAATTTAGCAACAGTAGATCAATCAATTTTTATGTAGTCAACTGAATTCCCACCAGGATTCCAAACGCTCCGGGTGATAAAAGCAAACGCTTCTTTAGAAGGAAGTCGTGCAGAGTTCAATTATATTTAAGCGTGCCAAAAAAAAGTACAGGATAAAAAGTCATTAGCAATGTAAATCAGCCTTTTACAGTACGAATACTTTATTGCAATTCAAAACAGCCATTCAATGCGGAAGAAAACCCATATTGCACATTCTGTCAGGAAAATAATAACTGCATTTTTAAATCTAAAGGCTGCAAAACTAAAATAAAAAAAACTATAATAATAATAAAAAAAACATCCACTTTGTTGAACCAGCCATATTAATGTATGCGGACAGTCTCCTAAAGTGAGTGTCATGAAGGATTAGTCAGATTTGTTTGAGCTGCAGACGAATTCTTCGCTGTTGTGGACGCTGAGCCACTTGAAATATCCGATTTCTTCCCTTGGGTTGTGGACTTAGATGAAGGACCAGCAACTGTAGACATAACAATAAAGATAGTGTATGGTGTTTATTTGCGATATTAGAAGATAAAATGCTAAAAAAAAAATGAATGGTGTCATTTGTACAAAATTGCTAATGATGCATGTTGTCTTAGCTATAAATATTCAAATAAACGTGTTGTTTTTTCTGTTCCTCACAAGCCAATTAGTTACCCGATTAATTTAACATGCGTTAGCCTGTTAACTTACAGATAGTCAGTTACTGATACAATTACTGATTAGTCTGTGATTTTTAGCATACCACTACCAGATTAACCTGCTAGATTTAAAGGGATAGTTCACTTTGAAATTAATTTTTTATTTGTTTTAGCTTACCTCAAGGGCATCCAAGATGTAGGTGTCTTTGTTTCCGCAGAAGTTTCAATTTTGATATTTTTAGGTCAAACCGTTCTTGTCTGTCAGTGATATAATGCAGGTCTATGGTCACCACCTCAAAGAGCATGCACAGAGAAGTCCAAATTAAACATGATTTAATGACTCGTAAATGTAAGTACACATTGATGGCCTAAGACACGAAACGAGCGGTTTGTGTGAGAAAACTAACAGTATTTATATCGTTTTTACTTCTTGTAACGCACAGACCTAAGCGCCCGCGCCCTCAGATCACTTGGACGTGGCTGTGGTTACAAGAGGTAAAAACGATATAAATACTGTTCGTTTTCTCACACAAACCGCTCGTTTCGTGTCTTAGGCCATCAATGTGTACTTACATTTACGAGTCATTAAATCATGTTTAATTTGGACTTCTCTGTGCATGCTCTTTGAGGTGGTGACCATAGACCTGCATTATATCACTGACAGACAAGAACGGTTTGACCTAAAAATATCAAAATTGAAACTAGTGCGGAAACAAAGACACCTACATCTTGGATGCCCTTGAGGTAAGCTAAAACATACCAAAAATTAATTTCAAAGTGAACTATCCCTTTAAACATCACTAGCTGATTAGCCTGCTCTCATAAGGTGCGTCCCGATCGACAGGGTCCCTAAGCAGTGTTCACTGCTCTACTCCCTGAACAGGGTATATCAGTTGAAGTGGACTTCGCTGACAATTATCTCTCATTTGAAATGCCCTGCAACGTCATCAAAGAAAAGCAAAGACGAGGTCACTTACTTCACTTTCAAATTTAAAATCATATAATAGGCCTATACATATACAAACCCGTATGCATCTAATAAATAATAAAAACATTGTATTAGTTTAGTTGTTGTTTTTTAGTTTATTACATAGACTACTTGACTTTAATAAACTATTAACATATTTGAAACTGTACTGTTACGGAAGCCCTGAACCGCAACGAAAAAAAAAAAAAAAAAAACTAGCATTTTGAGATTAAAGTCGAAATATTTCGAGATTAAAGTCGAAACCGCAACGTATAAATAAATAATAATAATCAGTAAAAAAAAAAAAAACTAGCATTTCGAGATTAAAGTCGAAACCGGAACGTAAAAAAAAAAAAAAAATCAGTAAAAAAAAAAACTAGCATTTCGAGATTAAAGTCGAAACCGGAACGTAAAAAAAAAAAAAAAATCAGTAAAAAATAAAACTAGCATTTCGAGATTAAAGTTGCAATATTTCGAGAATCAAGTCGAAACATTACGATAATACAGTCTTCCATAGAAGTGTGTGCATTCATAACAGTGCGGGTCCACTGGCTCAGAGCACGTGTGTGTGTGTAATCTGGGCTTTCAACAAAATTCTACACAGGTGCTGATGGCGTTGCCTATTATAGACGAGCGCACAGACTCCGCCGGAGTAGGTATCACAATGGTCCAAACTTTATGTGGCAGTGTTTTTTAAATGTTTTCGTGCTCGTCTAGGCAACACTATCTGGGTCGAGAACACAACAGTAACCGTTCTGTCTCCCTCTTCACCGTAATACGTTCTGGATACATTTTATCATTCTGTATCCAATCATTTGGCCGGATCCCGTGATTTCCTCAGATTTAATAACCACTAATGGTGGTTGAGGAGAGATTCTCTGATATGATTGTAAAGCGCTTTGAGTGTAGACATATGAAAGCGCTATATAAATGCCTCATTCATTCATTCATTCATTAATTAATTAATTAATTAATTCATAAAGCTGGATATCTCCATCCAGTCTGAAAAGTGTTTTCCGGGTTGGTTTTCCTATAGGTTAAAGTCTATTCCGGCGCAGTATATTTTATAACGTCCTATAATGGTAGCCTAATGCTGGTAGATTGTCACCTGTTGAAACAAAACACACACACACACAGTGTGAAACACTCGCTATGCACCATTATGAATGCCTGTGTGCGCGGCAATGTGAAACAATGGCAAGCACACACGCAACTTCCACGGAAGACTGTATTCTCGTACTCTCGAAATATTTCGACTTTAATCTCGAAATGTTTCGACTTTAATCTCGAAATGCTAGTTTTTTTTTTTTTTTTTACTGAATTTGTTAAAAAAATTTACTTTGCGGTTTCTACTTTAATCTCAAAATATTTCGACTTTAATCTCGAAATGCTAGGTTTTTTTTTTTTTTTTACGTTGCGGTTCAGGGCTTCCGTAGTACTGTAACTGTCATTCAAAATGAAAATACATTTTGATTTGGTTAACTATGTATAAATGTGTTCTTAATAATTACTCATCTCGCGCGCTTTCTTTTCCCGCGCGCAGCTGCATAGTAAACATTCCTGAAGTAATACAGTAAAATAGAATAAATGACAGCGCCTCAGCTGCTTCTCAACACTTTTAATTTGTTTACATATTCATACAATAGACTTTGCAAATGTAACACTCATCACCGTAACCATTCATAAATACTCTAGTTTGTATAATAATAACAATATTTATGAATACTCAAATGCATACGTAAACTCAGAGCCATTTAAAATCTCTTCGAACGGCTCTCCTCTATGGTTAGTTCAGACTGGTGATGCGATGCGCAATGACAGTTGGGTGATTTTCACTCTCCTCTTCCTGTGAAGTGATGTATCGATGTTCCCTTATTCCCTACGCCGTTCGCAGTGCCCTTTGAACTGAACATGTTCGCTCACTTCGGATTGGAATCTCACTTAAGATGGTGGAATACCCTGTGAAGTCCACTTCGCAGTCCACTTACGGTCGAATTGAACGCACCTGCGTATTGATTTCACTGTTACAACTGGGAATATTTTTTGAGAACCAGCTAAATTATTAGCCGATTAGCTTGTTAGCTTAACATAACACTGTTTTGTTTGTTAGCTAACTGGTTAGCCGATTAGCTTTGTTACTTCTAACTGATTAGCTGTTATTGTAACATACCAGTAACAGATTAACTTGATAGATTAGCATGTTATTTTAGCTACAAAAAAAATGTTTTTTTTTAGCTCACAGGTTAGCCGATTAGCTTTCCATACTGCTGATTTGTTTGCTATTCTAACATACCAGTAACATTAAGCTGATAGATTAGTAGGGCTGGGATGATACACCTATCTCCCGATTCGATACTATCACGATACTTGGGTGCCGATACGGTATGTAGGCTATTGCGGGGTTTTTTTTCCCTCTGGTGTTCTTCGGTCGTTTCCGACCGGAATTTTTTTAAATAAAAAAATGTTAAAAATCGTAGCTTCATTGGAATGGTACGAAACTTGGTGACTTTTATGGTACTTGGTATATGAACACACAAAAAAATTGGGGACATGATTTGAAAAGTCTAAGTGGTCGTAAAAAAAATAGTCACACTCATGGCCTTCGGTCAAAAATGACCGGCCATAGGATATGAATGGGAAAATGGCAAAAATATGAAAATACAGAGGTTTTTTTGTGCGTACAATCTACAAATCAGCCACGATGCAGAAAAAAAGCATAACACAGTGAAGGGGTGAATCTCTAAAACATCAAGAGTGCAAAACAGACAAATACACTCACACACACACACACACACACATACACACAAAAACACACGCACACACAAATGAACGTGTGTCATTGCAAAAGCTAATTTTGGGAAATGTGTGAAATAAAAGCAATTATTAATCAATGTAAGGAATAAAAAGCACACAGATATGAAAGCATGAGACTGTAAGCCATCAAGGTTGCAAAATAGACATGCTCACACACACACACACAGACACACACACATAGGGAAATATGAGACTGGTGAAACTGTAACAGAGAAATGTGAGAATATGTTAAATCAAATCAATGAATCAAAGGGGAGACATTGGGTCCAAAATGCAAAGGTCACACACTATGTCTCTCTCTCTTGAACACACGCACACACACACACACAGTGTAAGATCAAACGATGGAATTCTTCCCTAGTAACCTCCAGGCCTATTGCAGCACATATGTGCTCTTTTGATGTGTTTATTAGAGGTTGAATTCAAATCAAATACTGTCAAACCACCCATACTACTTCTGAATAGGATGTCTACTTCATAAATTGTATGAAAATTATGGAAATACATGGTTCAGATCACTCAAAACATATATGAAAATGGAGGCGCCCTTATATGGTCAGTAAGGAAGCTTGGCGTTCCATGCATCTAGTGAAAAAGTTTGGTATGCGCCAAAATAAAATCTTGACTGAAAGCTTATTTTTTGAGATATCAACCTAAAATTTGGAACACAACTTCTTAAGATTTTTGGCTTTCATTTTCTTGCAGTTTTAGAGTAAAATATATTTTATAATATATATATATTTTATATAAAATATAAATAATAAAAATTTTACATTGTTCATTTTTATTAACTCAAACTTTCATAACTTTTTTTCTGTTTCACTTTCAT
Source organism: Rhinichthys klamathensis goyatoka (assembly GCF_029890125.1). Lineage (NCBI taxonomy): Eukaryota > Metazoa > Chordata > Actinopteri > Cypriniformes > Leuciscidae > Rhinichthys > Rhinichthys klamathensis. The sequence goes on along the minus strand of NW_026606664.1, from coordinate 3,891,017 downwards.
AATTTCTTTCACGTCTACAATAATCTGGCAAATGTCTTCTTTAAAACAAGACCAACCATAGGTCTATATTCCAAAGCATTCTTGAATTACAACCATTTAAGTTTGGATAGTGATTTTCATGTCTATGCGAAAAGAATATAATTTTTATTTTATTTTTTAAAAATAAAATAAAACAACCAAACAAACAAAAAACTTGACAAAAATAGTCTTTGAGAATCACTTATTATAAATTAAAATCCACAACCTGAAAAAAATAGGCAAATATGTGCAAAAACAACTAGAATTCACAAGCCTTTCTACAGAGGCTGTAAATCCATCTAGTGGTTAAAATATGATATTGCATGATAATTATGCTCACTACATCCACCAGATGGCTCCAATGTGATTTAAAAAAATGTTTTCTATAGGCCAAGGATCCACTTTAACCTGAAATACAGCATTAATTAAAAAAAAATAAAAAAAAAATATATATATAAATTTTCTATTATATTCAATGGGAAAAAATTTATCATAATTATTGCATAAATATTAATTATTTTCATAAAATTCTCTCAAAACACAAAAAAGAAAAAGAAAAAATATTATTGAACAAAAATTAATTTAATTGATTTTACTGAAAAAAAATAAAAATTGATTTCAGGGGTCCGGTCACTTTTGACCGCGAAGGTCTTGAGTGTGACTGGAAAACGAAGAACTCCAGAGGGTTAAGAATTGCGATTCTACAAGTATTGCGATTCGATATTGCAATTTTTTAACACAAGAAAATCGGGAAAAGTTAAATCATACAGTTATACAGACTGTACATGATGTACAAGATGAGTCATATTTACAAAAACAAATCATCACATCTTTCTGATTTTTATTTCAGAAGCATCATACAATACTACATTCTCGAAGAAATGATTCAATAACAAATACATTTTTTAACAGTCACTTGTCGCCACTTAGTGGTGAAACAATGTAATCGTTATTTTACGCACCAAGTTTCTATCAAAAGCTGATTTTGATCGCCATCGTAGACATCAGTGTTCATATTTGAACTTTAGACTTTATCCAAGTACTTATATGATAATTTTAACTATTGCATCACAGAAATAATGATACTATGAGGTTGAAAAGACTGGTTGTGAAGCTGTTTCATGACAACTCTTTCCAGCCCAATACACGGGTTTCCGGTTTACAAACATTACAGGGTGCGTGCGCATACCAGAGGCAAAAAGCCAGATTGGTGAGCTGGTCCGCTACTGCAACAACCTTAAGTATTGAAGCTTTCCTTATTGTTTCTATATAACTGCTGACTCAATAAAACGTGATTTTAGTCAGATCTGTTGGTCTGTCTTTAATTTTGCAGTGTTACTGTGAATTTTAGACTAGTAATGTAATAGCCAATGTTAGCAGTGCAGCATCTACTGGAAAGCCCGAATTTGCATTTATATATGTTTCGTTACGCTTGTTTACGTTGGCATTTTACAGACACCACCACTATGCTACTAGCCTACTACACGAAACACGTCTTTTTTCTGCCTCCCGGTTACGTGCGCAAGCAAGCAGTGATGACGTTGCTGAGATATCCATGTATAGATTAGGATATAATTTCATTATAGCTGATTAGAATGTTAGCTCACCTTTCCCTGCTATGAAAGGATACTCAGAAATGCTATTTTTCACACCAATTTGGTATTTTTTTCTAAGCAACAAATAAACTGAGGATGTTTAAAGGCGTAAAATAGACATCAAAATGGATTTTTTTTTTTTTTAACTTCTAATATAGCTTGACAGTCACATGTCACAGCTTCGGTGATTGGCAAAAAAAAAAAAAGTGATTGTCCGTGAAACAAAGATGTCCTAAATGAGTCAGCCAAGCAATCGCTCTTGAGATGAACAGAAATACTAATGGAGGTCTTTCTAGGCTGGACATTCTTGGAAATCACACACTTTTAATCGAAACTAAAAGACAAAAACAGTTCAAAGACTGACGATGATCATCTTTACCTTGTGATGTCTGGTTTTCTAGCTGAGCCTCCGGTTGATCCACCCACAATTTATATTTAGGGTTGTTTGGGAACCGTTTGGTCAGTCCACAACTTAAACACCTTACAATAGTCTTACGTTGTCGTCTTGGTCCTCCTTCAATATTAAGATTTAATATCATTGTTATAGATAGATAGATAGATAGATAGATAGATAGATAGATAGATAGATAGATAGATAGATAGATAGATAGATAGATAGATAGATAGATTAGACTTACTTTTTTGTCTTACAGTGGATGTGACACCTGGTACCAGTAAAGTGCAGCATTTCTTGCAAATGGTTCTCTTCACTGATGGATCTCTGTCAGGAAAAAAGCATCATACTTTGTTGAAGCTCCATCACTGATATTTGTTTATATATAAGCCACGCTATTAATGAGAAACTACTCACTGTCTGAGCACCAGTCGTTTGGAGATGGTCTTCTGAGTGAAGCAGTAAAATCTTGCTAGTTCAATATTCTCTGGATTTTGAGCCAAAACGCAGTGAGCAGCCTGGGGGCGAGAACACGTCATGAGAACGTTTGGAGATTAAGAAATAAAATAGATCTGATAGAAAATCTCACTAACCTGATAGAGGAAGTTCAGGCGTTGATATGCTTCTTTATCTTTTATGTTCCCAGCCATGTTTCTTTATAGACGTTTGGCTGTCACTCCAAAGTGTGAACTAGAACTGCATAACATGACAGCATGTTTGTTTTATTCCTTCTGCTCGCCAGTTGCGGGTAAAAGCACTATATTTGCTTTGTATTGCCATCTAGTGGAGAAGCGGTGTAATGACATCTTCATGTATGTTGTGTGAAATGACCAAATCGCGCCTCCTAGCGACTCAACCATATAACGCTTATTTCAGACTGGGAGTTTGTGTCTGCATGCATAGTTAGAGTTGTATATTAGAAATTATAGCAATTTGCAAGTAGGATATAGCTAAGACATTTGGATCTAAATTACAGTTGAACTTTGCAACATTGCAAAGTTTTCAAATGTCCAGTTTCTGAAAATGAGAGTTAATGTAATCATTGGTTTGTCAACTGTAGCTGCTATTATTGTGAACATGACTTTTAAAGCACCAGTCCGTAACTTTTTTAAGTTAAAAATAATCCAAAATAATTATATAAAAAAAAACTTATTCTGCCAGTGGTCAAAACTATCTGCTTGCCATAGATTCAAAACGGTTAGCTTGTAATAATGATTTTAATTCCAGTGGTACTGGTGGGTTTCCGCGGGAATTTCGAGCATGTCTTTGCGTCATTACGTCACACCCGTACACATAAAGAAGGAGTTTCGGCTAGCCGGCTATACTGCGCGTGACGAGATGTTTAGATGTATAGGCTTTTCTCGCAGCACTTTACATGATTAAACTTATGGCATCCAGGAAGATCCAAACAACAATCATCAGTGTCAACTGGAGATTCAGCAGTTATAAAAGCCAAAAGACTTCGTACTTCGGATTTAAGGTGGCTAGAGAAAGAGAAAGAAACCGTCTCATGCGAACACAAGGATTTAACATCGGCGGGGCTTTTGAAAAGTGCGTGAACTCCGTGTTTTGAAGGGGTTCAAAACGGAAGAAGAGACGGCTTTTTTCTGCTGAACAAGTAAGACATTTCAATAGTTCAATCGTGTAACAGTACGTTTTCTTAATTCACACAGTTATGGAGTTTCCTTTGTTGTGCCTTTCTCGTTTTGCTATTATGGAGAATATGAATTCTGAACTACGCAGGTAGCTGCTAACCATAAAACACATTAAATTTAACATTAGTCACGCAATGCTGATGTTGTTAAAGCTGCAGTCCGTATCTTTTCCTCTTTGTCGGCATCTCTCTGTTCGAAATCTGTAACTGCAGTGAATCGCGGAATTATTATCTTTACGTGGGTTGTAAATCGGCATGAAACAGCGCGGATGAACACAGTGCTTTGAGGCGAGTGCTGCTGTCAGTCACCGCGCTGTGTGGATACTGTCATACAGAATCACACACTTTTTGAAAGTTTGACCAACATAAGAATTTTCATAAGAAAATGTCTTCTGAACAAGTAAGTAACATCCATTTTTGTTCTGACCAACTAAGGGGGAAAAAGCATTCGACATGATAAGCTTCGTTAGATTTAATCAACGCGATTTACAGCAACCGTGCAAATTATAGCCTAAAGTTTGTTCTCGAATTGTTCATGTTAACAACATCAGCATTGCGTGACTAATGTTAAATTTAATGTGTTTTATGGTTAGCAGCTACCTGCGTAGTTCAGAATTCATATTCTCCATAATAACAAAACGAGAAAGGCACAACAAAGGAAACTCCATAACTGTGTGAATTAAGAAAACGTACTGTTACACGATTGAACTATTGAAATGTCTTAACTTACTTGTTCAGCAGAAAAAGGCCGTCTCTTCTTCCGTTTTGAACCCCTTCAAAACACGGAGTTCACGCACTTTTCAAAAGCCCCGCCGATGTTTAAATCCTTGTGTTCGCATGAGACGGTTTCTTTCTCTTTCTCTAGCCACCTTAAATCCGAAGTACGAAGTCTTTTGGGTTTTATAACTGCTGAATCTCCAGTTGACACTGATGATTGTTGTTTGGATCTTTCTGGATGCCATAAGTTTAATTATGTAAAGTGCTGCGAGAAAAGCCTATACATCTAAACATCTCGTCACGCGCAGTATAGCCGGCTAGCCGAAACTCCTTCTTTATGTGTACGGGTGTGACGTCATGACGCAAAGACATGCTCGAAATTCCCGCGGAAACCCACCAGTACCACTGGAATTAAAATCATTATTACAAGCTAACCGTTTTGAATCTATGGCAAGCAGATAGTTTTGACCACTGGCAGAATAAGTTTTTTTTAATATAATTATTTTGGATTATTTTTAACTTAAAAAAGTTACGGACTGGAGCTTTAACATGAACAATTTGAGAACAAACTAGGCTATAATTTGCACGGTTGCTGTAAATCGCGTTGATTAAATCTAACGAAGCTTATCATGTCGAATGCTTTTTCCCCCTTAGTTGGTCAGAACAAAAATGGATGTTACTTACTTGTTCAGAAGACATTTTCTTATGAAAATTCTTATGTTGGTCAAACTTTCAAAAAGTGAATCTGTGATTCTGTATGACAGTATCCACACAGCGCGGTGACTGACAGCAGCACTCGCCTCAAAACACTGTGTTCATCCGCGCTGTTTCATGCCGATTTACAACCCACGTAAAGATGATAATTCCGCGAATCACTGCAGTTACAGATTTCGAACAGAGAGATGGCGACAAAGAGGAAAAGATACGGACTGCAGCTTTAAATATGCTACATTCTTGTGTGTGTGTGAGAGAGACAGAGAGTCCGTGTGAGTGTGTGTGTGTCTGTGTGAAAGTCTGTTAGCCTGTCTCTGTGTGTGTGTGTGTGTGTGTGTGTGTGTGTGTGTGTGTGTGTGTGTGTGTGTGTGTGTGTGTGTGTGTGTGTGTGTGTGTGTGTGTGTGTGTGTGTGTGTGTGTGTGTGTGTGTGTGTGTGTGTGTGTGTGTGTGTGTGTGTGAGTCTATGTGTCTGTGTATGTGTGTCTGTGAGTGTGTGTTATTAATTTGCTTTTGTGGAGAATAGTTTCAGTTGACAACACCGAGTGGTTGTGTAAAACCTAATTTCACCCATTTCCAGACAGCCCTTTTTAATCATTTATATCAGGATTTTTCAAACATTTTGTACTGAGCTAAATATTAAGTGTATATTTCTAGAGGCTTTGTTTCTTCTTTCTTCTTTATTTATTTATTGCTGTTTCTTTACTATCTATCTATCTATCTTTATCTTTATCTAACTGTCTGTCTATCTATCTGTATGTCTGTGCCAAAGGGAGGGGGGTCCAGTGGGTGTTGGGCGCACAAAACTGGCAGTCAGAAGTCTCTTTCTCCACATTGGGCACACACACACACACACACACACACAGGGCCCTTCCTCACATGTCTCCAGACCAGTCTGTCAAAACAAAGCATGTGAAGCCCCTGCGATCCACCAGCTTGGAAAAACTTTCTCCCTGGATAACGTTACTTCATTAAGCGGCTTTAAATGTGCATCTCTTCCGGATAATATTTTGACGTTTTTTTTCCCCCCTCGTTCTCACACATTGGCTCAGAGGGCTTTCTGTGGACTGAGATGGTGCAATGCTCCGCAGGACAGCACCGCGTGTATGTTGGTTGTGGATCCTGCTCTCCAGTGTGTTAGTATGGAGAGCTCACTGCGCCAGCGGGCAGAGCTGTCATGAGGTTAAAACCGCTTTCCAGCTGCGCCAAGTCGGTTCATTAAGATGGGTTCCGGAGACCGCAGCAACAGGTTCGTTAATATACTGTTACTGTTGGAAGCGTGCGGTATCTAATATAACACATAAAACATTAATATTCTCCACATTATTCCCAACTGGCTTTCTTTATTATTTAGTTTACTTACCAAGAAAAAAATACAGCCAACTGAACAAACACACGTTGACCAATCTGCTCATGTTGTCGTGTTACCAGCCATAAACGGCACATTTTTAGCTAAATTTGAACCGTAACACAATTACGAAACGCAAAAACAACAATAACAAAACATTGTTTTCGCAAAAAAGTACTTAAACCTACTTGATAAAATATTAAATATAAATTTCTAACGTTTAAAACACATGTAACAGCTTGCCCCAAACCGACAATTATTTTAATAAAATGCACGTGACTTAAAGGGACTTAATATATTAACCCAAAAATAAAAATTCTGTCATCATGAGTTTCTTTCTTCTGTTGAACACAAATTAATATATTTTGAAGAATGTTGGTAATCAAACAGTTGATGGCAAAGGTAAGCCGTCATATATTTGGTTACCAAATTCTTCAAAATATATTATTTTGTATTCAGCAGAAGAAATAAATTCATAAAGGTTTAGAACAATTGTAGGGTGAGTAAATGATGACAGAACTTAAATTTTTGGGTGAAGTATACCTTTAAACTTTCAGTTAAAATAGCCTATATCGTCTTTATAATTTTCTTATAGATATTGTGAGTGATCGTTTTTCCCTTTTTTGACCATTTAGTCGCCTTTTCCACTTAATTTAAATTAGTCAAATAAAGTGTATTCATATTTTCATTATATGAGGTCATCATAATAGCCTAATTATAAGAAATATATTGTTTAAATGAGTTATAGCCTGTCAGACAGTTACGTGTGAAGTAATTAATTAGACAAAAAATATCCAAAAATATTTGCATATTAATTTGTATATTATCTTAGTTTATCTACTGGCTACATTGTGTCAACTAAATGTAAAGTGTGACCAAAAAAGTTGTCTAACAAATAAGTCATGATTACGGAGCATAAATCAGAAATGTCAGTGGTGTTGACAAAATTAACAGGAGTGTAGGATACACTGTCGAATGTTTTTCATGTTCCACATTTCGTGTTAAATCAAAAACGCATTCCTGAATAGAAGTCATCTCAAAAATGTTTGGGTGTTCCTATGAAATTGTAAGCTGGGCATATTCAGTTTGTCTCAAGTTCTTGTTTATGGAAAGGATACACTAGAAAAGTATGACCATTACAAAACAAAGTTTTATTCTTAGTACATACGTTTTGAGGCGTTGCTCCATGCGTATTAAGCGCAGAGGAGGTGAGAGAGGTCAGCAGAATGCCGGTGATCACAGTCAGCTGTTCTAATGCGTGGCTTATGGGGTCCCATTGGTGTAAAATTGGTTACATAGGATAGGGCAGGGTGACTGACAGAGCAGATATCATCTGTCTTGATCACATGTGCTCTCTTTACATGCACCCTCTTGCTGTACAACCATACTGTATGTGTCATTTCTGTCCCATATGATTATTTTAATGAAAAAAATGCTTAGAAACATTATTGTATTTTTAAATAATTGAATCTGTAACTTTTTGTTGTGTCCCTTTTATTGTACAAAAAAAGTTGCTGCCTTATATTTTTAAGTACAATCAACTTGGATGTTTAATTTATTTAAACTTAAATTACATTAAACTGACTTAAGCAATTTTCTACTTTTTTATAAGTTTTACAAGATCATTTTTAACTTATTTTGATGAGTTAAAGCAATGTAAAAACATATGTTGTCATAACTTATTGATCATATAATTTTTTACAGTGTTTAATTATATTGTCTGTATAATATATTGTATTGTCTATATTTCTGTAGTAAAATTATAAAAACTGTTAAAATGAGGGATGTTGTACTCTGTACTTTTTTTCTAATAACTAAATTTGAAAATCATATTTTTTTGGTATTTACAGTATGTGTACAATTTATATAAAATATATCACACAAAATATAAAAAAAAATCCACACCAAATCCACTTGACAGTTAATGATCAAAATTTGTAGTTGTAGTCGGTACCTCCCATTAAACAGCAAAAAAGTTAAATTTGAACTGTAAATTAATTTACGATATGCAAAACTACCTGAAACGTCAAAAATAGGTAGGGTAAAAACAAATCAAACATTTGTATGATCACATAAAGACTATGATCAGAAGTGATTTAGTTTGGAGAGGTTTAATGTTTAGTGAAAATGCCCCTAACTGAATCACATTCTTTGATTGATCCTCCACAGATGCAGATCTTCTCATCTGCAAACACCAGGGTCCCACATGTTGCACCCGCAAGATGGAGGAGAGCTACTACGCCGCCGCCCAGAGAGACACACACCACACCATTCTCTCCTATAGCTTCGAACTCAAATATCTCATCCTGGGCCATGCCTCTACCTTCCAGGGTATGTATCGATATTTAGTGACGCCTTTTGTCAAATAGATACTTAGTCATGTGCTTTTTTGCATTTGCACCAGGAGCAAGAGGTCATGGGATCAAGTCCCGGCCACAGCAGGTGGTTCACACGTTCACTACATGCTGTAGCTTTGTACGCATGTATGGATACACTGCAGGGTGGTGTTTAACATCTCACGAGTCGTATACTGTGACTTTCCGAGGTTACTTGGAGATTTGCTTTTTGTTCTGTTTTTCACGCTCACAGAATGATCCTTTATCTGTCTGAGGTCTCCTGTGAAGCAGTACATGTGTTTCTTAGAGGTTGACTGGTACTGTAGGATTAGGCCTTTCAGAATCAGTGTTTGAATAAAACGTACAAAAAGAACCAATCAGAAAGTTGTTTCACACACACACTTAGCACTCTATGCATATCATTATCTACTCCAGTGAGTTTCCATGTATAACATATGACGTTATAAACCATCAAATTTACAACTCTAAAACCTCGCCCAACCAAATATTTAAGTTCATCCAATTTGTCCACCCAAACTTGGACAAAAACCCTTTCAGGTTCATAGGAAAAGGGCACAGTCGCTGTCCTCTCTGTCTTTGCTGCCAGCCGAGTGAATATTTAACGAGCTTAAAGCAAACGAAGAGAGAAATGTTGAAATTCTTGGCGTATCCGTGGAGATCCGTCTCACTGCACTTCAATGTATTGCTCTATAATGAGAGCTTTTGAAAAGATCAGTTGTCCTTTTCTGCTACTTTTCGCTTGGTTGTAGCTGGTGTCCTGTTTAAAAGAAAGAAGGTCTGTAAAGTGTTTTTCATTCCCACGTGAAAGAGGATTTTTAATGTAGATCGCTTTTTGTCTATATGCCTGTGTGTTTAAGGGGGAAAGTAATAATTCAAGTACAAACTTTATGGACTCTTTTGGGAATGTGTCTGTTCAAGTGTTAGTTCACCCAAAACTTCTGTTCTTATCAGTATGATATTCTTTCTTCCATGGAAGAAAAAAGAGAGCTATCTTTCATAATGGGGACAAGGACTGTCAAGGTCCAAAAATGACACCAATAAGAAGACATGTGAGAACCAAATATGTTTGATATTGTTGACGTCAAACTATTTGAAAAGTCATCTCTGCCCTTTGTACTGGACTCGAGTAAATCCATTGTAAAGCAAATCCAACATATGCTGCTCACATACTAGCTATCCAAAAGGCACTAAAAATACTGTGTGCCTCCTTCTCTTGATCTAAATTCAGACCTGGACTGGGTACACTGAGTGGAGTTATTCTGACTCTAATCTTTTTTAAATAAGGACCCATATTAAATCCAACAGGCACTGAGTTAATAGACCTATCAGGGGTTCAGTCATCCAAGCTGTCCCAGGTCAGTTGTGGTGATTCCCAGGCGCCCTCGATGACCCCTGCGATCTGCGTGACTTCCCCCCCACATGCCTCCATCACCCAGAATCATGAGAAGAACCCCATTACACGATCCAGGCATAATCCCCTGCCATGTCACCTGATACTGAGGTGTTTGGATGTAGATGCCAAGATACACCCTAGTCTGAATTTTTAGGCATCTTTTCTTGCAAAACCTCAAAGGCTTGTTATAGAAAGATTCTTATGGGTGTCTTAGTATCATTGGCCAAACAGGTGTTCTTTTGTTCCTCCATCAATACAGAGGAATCATAACTTTTGGCTTGTTGTTAGCATGCTAGTCATTCTCATAGAAATAAGACAGAGCTGGAATGCTTTGGTTGTTATGAATGAGATGACACTAAAGCAAACTGCACTTTGAAGGCTTCTACCAGCTGTCTACTTAAGTACCCGTCTGTCACATCATGTCATACAAAAGTTAATATGCCATTGTAAATAATGTGCGTGGTATAACTGACTATGATCCTTGAACTTCCATTTGCACCCCATAGGCAAAGTGAGGTATAAGATGTCGCCCTGACTGCTAAAATTGGTAATAAGCTAGTCGCATGTGTCACATATCTCCAAACTAACCTTCAGCCCAATAGCGGCAGTCCAAAAGATCCATGGATTAAATGTTGTCTGCTTCCATTAGTCCAATGGAAAGAGAGATTAGATGCATAAGAAAGAGTTGTAAGCAATGTGAGACAAGGCAGAGGTGTACCGTAACAGACTATGTTTGACCCTCTCGTAAATGTCAAACAAAATTACCGCAATTGTTAGTCCACTCATGTTACGAATGTTTGTGTCTAGGTTGACTATGAAATAGCTGTTCATGTGCGCAAATGGCAGCGATTGTTCAATCCAGAATTTCTCTTTTATTTTCTCTTCCCACAGATACCTTCCATTCCCTACTCTCCTTCACTCTAAACAATACCTACTCGCTCTTTGACAGCACCTACAAGACAATCTCTCAAGACGCAAGACCTTTAGTGTCTACCCTCTTCTCTGACCTTGATCTCTACCTCCGTGGCAATGCCAATATCTCTGTGGAACACTCCGTCCACAGTTTCTATGACAAACTCTTCCCGTTGGTATACCAACACCTGGTCAATCCTGGCTTGGGCTCTCCTGTTTCTACCTGGTCCTCCGAAGGAAGCGAGTGCCTACGTGCCACACGGCATGACGTCAACCCCTTTGGCCCTCACCCACAGGCACTTGCTCAGGGACTGTCTAGGGCGCTTGTGGCTGGTCGTGCCCTCAATCGGGCACTGGCAATGGGTGCCGAGGTTCTGAATGTCACAGAGTCGGTGGGGATGACAAAGCAGTGTGGACGTGCACTGGTGGGGATGTTGTTCTGTCCGCACTGCCGCGGACTGACCCTGATCCGGCCATGCGGAGGTCTGTGTCTCAATGTGATGCGGGGTTGCCTGACAGGCCTGTCTGAGCTGGATGGGCCCTGGCGACACTATGTAGCATTGCTGGAAGAGCTGAGCGGGGCACTAGCAGGGGGATACGAATTGGAACTGGCACTTCTACGCATCCGGGAAAGAATTAATGATGCCATCCTTAATGCGCAACTGCATGGGCCACATCTCAGCGCCGTGGTGAGTCATGCTACTCTCTGATTCATAGAACACATTTATTTTTATTCCACAAACGAGCTACACCATATGCTGGACTAATCAGGCCGAGCACGCATGAACTTGCAGCAGCATGTTCGCTGATTGGTGCAGATCAAATGTCTCGGCCAATCATAGGCTGTGCAGTTGCAAGTGTTTATATTTGCATGTGCTTAAATCTTAAATGTAAAAGTCTTATAAATTAGCTTTTAGCCTAAAAATTTGTATTTTCACAATGGAGCCCAGTGATTTATTATATCTGCAAGGGATTTATTATTAGCTCAATGATTAAGAGCATGATTATGTGGTAATATGACACGTTCTGTAAAAAATGTGTTGGTCATGACAGTGTGACTATGGCTGTCTGTAAGTGAATACCCAGCCCTGAGGCTATTCATACCATCAACGCCAGAGTCTGTGTGCACGCCATAGGACGGCCGTCTGCCAGTCTCTCTCACTTCACTATTTCACTGGAATTGTGACTGAGGGGACGCAGGGGTCGAGGGTTTCGTGACAGCTCGGCTTTGCACCTATCATGTCCTGGTGCTGACAGCTCTCTATGGGTAGGTCAAGTTTGAGACCGCATTCCCACAAATCTGTCTCAAAGAGCATAGACTTGCCAGTCAGAAAGAGAGATATTATTACTTAAGCCCTCAACCGCAGGCCCCATAAACTCCAACACCAAGCTTACCACTTTACAATGGAGGCTGCTTGTGGGTGTTCGACACCCCCCCCCCCCAGTCATTCCAGCCACGAGGCTGGAATGACTTTAGTTTCACGTTACCTGGTTTGGAGTCTTATGGGTTGGAGAAGAGCTCTAGAAAAGTTGTTAGATGCAACCCCTAGACAGGTCGGGGAAGTTATAATTTGGCCAAAAACACACTTTACGCTGGTGGTCCTGCTTTGGGACCCAGAGTTTACATTTGACATAACTTGACAGCCCGACATTCAATAAATAATATAGAGTTTTGTTGTTTTCTTTCTTATGCTCTTGTGCTCAGCCAATAATAACTGCACAAACCATCTTTGTAAGTGCATCCTTATTTGAAGTAGTACTTTTGCTATTTTTATTTTGTTCATTGTTTTCGCAGAAGAGGGAATGTCACGCTACTTGTCCATGTTGGTGTCTAGCTAAATTGGCTGGCTTCTGCTAATTGTAAAACAAAAAAGAGATTCTAAAGAACAACTTGTGATAACTTAATTGTTTATAAGTTGTCTATATGTGGCGTCCAGTGTTGACATGGAGGACTATGGTGCCTCTCCAGTCCCTCACGCTGCTTGTGGTCTGGCGCTATCTTGGTGCTGCTTGAGTTGTTTGGGTGTTGTCTGGTCCCAATTAGCCTGATGTCCTGCATGCAAATTCACCTCTGGACAAAGACGGCTCCCGTGAACCGGCCGGCCCCTTCCCAAAATGCAATGCACCTAGCGAGGGGCCAGAGTAGGGGAATGAGAAAGTTCGCCTAATCCTTAGATAAATAAAGCGCTGCAGAAGATATACAAATACAAACACGTTTACACACGCTCACATAGACCACTTTTTCAGCCCTCATTCTGTTTTGTAATTTTTGGTACCTGAAATGGTAAAATACGGCAAAACAAAACTATTTTGTTATTTATCTTATTTTTTAGCTTTTTGTTTTTTGCGATGGTGAGATACTGAATAAAATAAAATACACATTTTATGTATACAGAAAGGTTAATGTATTATAATTCAGTATCCAGTACAGTTAAATACAGTTAAACCTCGAGATTATTGTGCAAGAGGTTCCAATTAAAAATCAATAATATTGTAGAGTGTTATTGTACCATTTATCAGTGGCCACTAGATGGAGGAATGTCTTTGAATTGGTGTAAGTCCGTTCAAACAGGCTTAAATTGTGCCATTCACCATGTTTTTTCAAACACATAATAATTCAGTGGATCTTTATTCCTCCTCTCTCTCTTTCAGGTAGGTAAAGTTTGTGGTTCCTTGACTGAATCGGTTTCCTCCACTCCAGTCAGTCCCACCTCAAGAAGTTTGACTCCTTCAGTAAACCCCACCATTGAACTTCAAACCTCAGTCACGTCCTCCAGCCCGACAACACTACCTGAAACAGGCAACCAACACGAGCACATAACGCTAAAAAAAAGGTGAGAAAATTACATGCATCAATTGTTGAACATATTTTGACCCTTTTAAATCCTTACAAATCAGGTGATATATAGTATATAGTAACTGTTTGTCTTCTTTCCTCTAACATCTGCACTTGTCGGTGACCCCAGGTCTCTGCCTCTGAAACCTTCCAAAAACAACAAACCCAGAAGCCTGAAAAAGATTTCAAAGTAAGTGTGTATTAATGGGGACTAATTAACATTTATAGAAATAGCAATTCAGCTTCCAGATTTCCAATAGTACCCTTAAGATGTTTTTCAATTATCTCTAATTATTTTGTCATAAAAATTACTTTGGCTGTCAGCCTAAGAATGTTCTAATTATTTAATCTCACATCAAATGAACATGTGTGAGCAAGGAAGAACGCTGTCAGCATTAATAACAGTCACAAACAAGTATGGGAGACCAATCTGCCGCTTGTATCTATCAGTGTTTGGGCATGTTTGATTAGAGAAGCGTGATGACTGAGGCAGAACTGGTTGTGTATAATTATGCCTGGTTTGATGCTTTATGATAACTTCCTGAATGCCTCAACTTCCTGCAGGGAGTTTATGGGCTACATTCAGCGATACAAATCGTTCTTCTCCACCCTGCCAGAGATGCTGTGCGAGGGGGAGGTAGTGATGGATGAAAACACCTGCTGGAGTGGAGAAGATGTGGTTGAGAGGTAAGCTCTTGTCAGACGAACTCAAATTTGCATGTTAATACATAGATGAATATTGGTCAATAACAGGGTACTCTTTTTTTGTCTTTATTCCTTATAAAAGGGATTTTTATACGATTTTCTTTTTTTGTCAATGACCCATATTCCTGTTTTAGAGCTAAGAATATCATATTGGCAAGATTTGCACATTGCCATATCATCATCATCAGTCAATTTCTTTGATTGGCTCTTTATTGAAAGAAAATGGAGCATATTGAACAAAAAGAAGATTTTCGGTCTGGCTGAAGACGTATTAAAGAATGAACAAACATGAGAATGTTTTCGTTTTTGTCCAGCCAAAGTCCCAAACTGATTGTAATTGTAGGCAATCATATCCGATCTCTAGCCATAAAGATCTCTATCCACTGTGTGAGGTCGTGAAGTTCATAAGATGGCCAAGTGGAGTGATGGTTGCCATGGATTATCGTGGCTTTTCTCCAATCCTCTTCCGGACAGAAGCTTCATTCAGAAAGTTCTGGAGCTCTATTGTGACACAAATGAGATTCCCTGAAAAACACACACTCAAAATAAACATTTGCATATAGGCGGTTTCGATATCAACATATGTTCATTTAAACACATTCTTATTTGGCATCCGCAACACAAAATGATCACGACCACTTTGCTTGAAAGGAAGTTTTATAATTCCAGATATATCCCCAATCGGGCCTCTTTTGCTCCTCAGCGTTGGCTCAGAGGTTAGAGATCCCACTCTCCTCCCACCCTCTGGACAAATTGCCCCATCGCCATCCACACTATGGCTGTAACGCAGGGCTGGCACCATCCATACCGGGGGCCCCCAGCGGGACAAACACAGGGTAGTCCTGGAGACAGGCCATTGTTACCAAGGAGAAAAAATGACTAGCTTGCTAATCTTTTTTTTTTTTTTGTTGGAATTGGTATTAAGACATATCAACTTTTTATTACATCAAACTGAATTGTTTTGTCTGAAAGAGAAGGATTTGGAGGTTCACTACATGCCATCGATTGGCTGCAAACAGGTCCAATATAAAATGTAAACTCTGAATTTAGCTAATACCACATGTTGGCATTTTTGCCACATGGCATTTAAGTAACACTAAATCTTTATCTTTCAGACAACGTAAATCAGTGGGAAATTATAAAAGCATGCTTTGTATTTTCTAATACAGAGATTCCAAAAACTGTTAGCAAAGAAAGAATGGACTAGCTTTCTAATCTGTCACATAAACGAATAGTAATTCTCTCTATTTGCTGGTACAAAAACTATAGGCTATGTTTGGAATAGAATACTAGCATACTGCTTACTACACACTGAATTTACAAATGTACAAATGTGAACGGAACATGCTAACAGCAATGCAATGCTAACAAAGTGATAGTATGCTATGCATACTAGCTTTCTATGTACCAGTAGTATAGTAACTAACTCATACAACAATGTTTTTTAACAGTAGTGTATACTATGCTTGTGTCTACCACTTCCCTTGGAATTACAGTTTGTTAGTTTTTTTAACCATTTTGTGTAAAATGCCAACATTTGACTGATTAAATAGTTAAATAATGATTAAACAATGAGTCGAGAAAGAGACAAATCCCGGCTGATAGTACTTAGTTCACTCATCATCACATTTGAAATGGAAAGTCAAGTTGAGTCCAGTGCATTCTGGGATATTCCTCGCTGTGCGCTCTAAATTTTGTAGTAGTAGGTCATCTGGATAATCCAAGCTTGCAGATCATTTGAATTCTGTACACAATATACATGACACTGTAAAAAATAGTGAAATTAGCATGTTAGCATGCTGTTTACAACCTCTTTAAAAGAGCCAACACTGCCCTCCTCTGGCCAAAATAGTTTTCCCCATTTAACGGCTTGAACCTTTTGTTCAGTCCGTCATAAGGAAGAAAAGAACAATGATTGCATGTTTTTTTGCATGACCATAATGTATTAGCCATCTAAAAATATTCTGCCACTTGTTCATAATAAACAGTGGGTCAAAGAAACACATTGAGGGAAAACATGTGTTCACAATATGGCCAAGCTTTCACAGTCTCCAGTCCAAAACACGCATTTTTAGCTTGGACTTTTCAGGTCCATTTGGATAGCTATGTACTATTTCAAATTGAGCGAACAAGGTCATTTTAGAAAATGCTTAGCTGGAGTTGTGGTTCACCTCCCACTGCACAGTGAAGTGTATGAATGTCTGTTTCGTAGGATGGTGGAGTTAACCAAGGAAATGTTAGCATGTCTAATAACTTGGTGTCAGCCAGAATCCAAGTGACTGGATGTGTGAGGTTGCTGTGGAAACAGTGTGTTTTTGTTTTTGTTTTAGGCAACTACCGTCCCTAGTCAAAGTCCTTTTGGGTCGTTCATAGTTTCTCTTTCTTTCTCTCTCACGTTTTGTCCATTACTGCCGCGACTGCCAAACTTTCACCCACATAAAAGGTGAAAGGATTGGAAAAGTATGGGCTCTGCTGACTGTCAATCATTGTGAAACGCTACAGCCTCGTTCTCAATGTTGTGTTCAAGACTGATTTGACGCGTGCGTGTGTGTGTGTGTGTGTGTGTGTGTGTGTGTGTGTTCCTCTGTGGTCTTACACTGGTCGTATCCTCCATTACAGCTCTATTAGATGATGTGTTTTCACTGAGGACTCGCCCTTGTGCTCACCATAACACTTCTTTTAGTTTTTAAGAGCTTAAGACTAGACATGCTACTTCCCTGGTGAAAGCTGGTTTAATGGGGTTTAGATAGTGTTTAGCTGTACAATTGGCCTAAAGCTAGCTCTGTTTTTAGCATGGACTAATACCAAGTATTTCATTAACTGGTCCAAGCTTCTCATTAGATAGTCCACGATAATGTAGCAAATTAGCTCTAAAGAAATATTAATAATCAAGCATTACTTGTTATAGTTGATTGTGAATATTTGGATCAGTTAAAATAATTAACTTAATGTAGTAAAATTAATATTACAATCAATTAAACTGTTTGTGCCGTGAACACTCAGGGCTCTATCTTGCACCCGGCGCAAATTACTTTGTACACTGACGCATGTATCATTCCTATTTTGCACCCGCGCAAAGTGGACTTTTCCCTCCACAGACACACGTCGGTTAACTAAGAAATACACTTGAGCTCCCCGGGGCGGTTCAGCGCAAAGAGGAGGCGTGTTCCGGCGCAAACTTTCCCTCATGCTATTTTGCTGTTCTATAAAACAATTGCGCCACTGACCAGAAAAAAACCTAGTCTAAAGTCAGTGGTGCGTTGCGCGTTGTTCATAATGCTATTTTAAGCGCGCATGCTTGGCCATAATGTAGCGGGTGCACAACGCGCATACACTTTGATTCTCTCAACAACACAGATGCAGCAGTTTTTATTTTTGCAAATCATACATTATAACAAGGAAAAATATTAACACATGAGGGAAATCATTGTGGTGTCCATGAAGATGTAAAAAAATTAGTTTTTTTTCCTCCCACGCCTGTTTAACCGACGCTGATTTGGGTGGGTTTCTCCCATCCCCATACAACGTCACTTCTCTGTCTTTCACGGTCCTGACAAGAACGTTGCTTTCCTCGGCTGTGAAACGCTCCTGGCGCACGCCTGGTAAATCCGCCGTTATAATAGCAATCCGCCATGCAACATGCGCACCTGGGGCCTCATTTATAAAACTTTGCGTAGGATTTGCGTCAGAAGTGGCGTACGGATGAAACATAGGACGTGCGTACGCACAGAAATATTCGGATTTATAAAACCGTGCGCACGCACATCCTACGCATTTTTCCCTTAATAAATCACAATCAATTCTAAATGTAGCGCAGCTTTTGCGGCTTCATGTCACGCCCATAGCTGCCCATAAATAGTCCGTGAAACGCCCACAAGTTAATATTCATAGATTGCGAAATCGTGGCAAACATAGAGAGGAAATCAAAAAAACGTAACTTCACTCAATGTGAAGTAGAAGTTATCGTTAGCGAGGTGGAAAAGAGGAGAAAAATGTTGTTTGGAGGGCACAGTGTGGGCATTACTCATCCCAAAAAGGCACTTGAGTGGCAAAAGGTTGCAGACGCCGTAAATGCTGTAGCCTCACAACCTCGGACCGTGGCCGAAATAAAAAAGAAATTACAAGCTACAGATGTCGGTTATAATCTACTTGGAAATGGGAAATAGTTCAGCGCAAATGTAATTTCTTGCAGCTTTCTGAATGGTTGAGACATACGTCATACGTTATTTTATCAAAAATAAAACAAACTAAAGGCATATGCATGAAATACCTGCATGAATACCATGATTCCGTAGCTGATAAAGACATTTTTACTATGAAAACAACTTTCCCCAGTG
Source organism: Rhinichthys klamathensis goyatoka (assembly GCF_029890125.1). NCBI lineage: Eukaryota > Metazoa > Chordata > Actinopteri > Cypriniformes > Leuciscidae > Rhinichthys > Rhinichthys klamathensis. The sequence continues at coordinate 3,872,039 of NW_026606664.1, read as the reverse complement.
GACAAATAATACATCTATCTATTTATCTATCTATCTCTCCCTAATTATCTATCTATCTGACTGACTATCTAGCTATATCTAGCTATCTCTGCTCCGCCAGACGGACACATTGGCGAGAATATCAGTTTTGTACATTATTTCGTTCTGTTTACCATTTTATTTATGAGGATGAATTGTATAACATGCCAATATTATTGCAGAACATATTTCACTTTTCTTTTTGCAAATATGTGTTAATTTGCATTTCTGTTGCAGATCGATCAAACGGGTGTTCGTGTAGGCTGTTAATTGTAAGACTTGCTTTGTGACGTCTTCGTGTTATTTATGAGAGGCAGCATTGCCATTTATTTTACACAACGGTCTACAGTTTCACACACTTTCACGTGTTTCTTCCATCTGCCGACGGTGTCGCCATTTCTCATTTCACCCGTTTTTGTGCGTACGCCTGGGTCAGAGCTTGCGTAAAGGACCGCACATTTTACCGTCAAGTTTGCTTTTTATAAATACCAATTATTGCGTAGAGAGCGGCGTACGCCTTCTTTTGTGCGTACGCAACGTTTATAAATGAGGCCCCTGCTCTTAAAGGGAATGTGAGATGACGCTCTGATTGGTTTATTTCACGTTACGCCCAAACCACACCTATGAATAATGAAGCTACTTCAGACCAACCCCTTTTAGATTTGCGCCAGGCGCAAGAGGCATTTATCCCGCCGGGAAAATAGCAACAGCGCCGGGATCCGCCCACAAAGTTACTTGCGCTTTGCGCTTTGACACTTGCGTTTCAGATCGTTAAAATAGGGCCCTCAGTGTTAATTGTTTATTAATTCTACGAAATGTACATTTCCGGGGCATGGGAAATGTCTTTCTTACTGTACAGTACTATTCAGAGCCTGTTGTCAAAATCTATGATTAGGGATTCGAGTATATGAGCTTGAGACACGGACAACTTTACGTGTGACATGAACAAGATTTAATTTACTAGACTAAACACTTAAACTACTCTAACATACACTTACATACATGCATACAGTTTACCGAGGGAAAGAGAGCTGAAGCAGAATGAAGTTGAAGTTCAGCAGATCAACAGCCTTGAGCAAACCATCAGTTTAGTTCTAACATGCCCTTCTAAAAAAGGTGTAAGGATACTTAATGTATCAAATAATGAGACCAAGTTTGATACTTGCATGTCTCGCCCATTTGAATTAAACTGTCCTGATGCAATTTGTTGAGGCTCCAGTTGATCTTTGCTGATGTGGTCTTGATGAGAGAGAACCAGTGGGAGTCAGAGGATCTCTGGTGAATGGAAAGACAAGGCCACAGCCTGGCACAAGCTTGGGGGTCCTTAGAAGACTTCTAGTTCAGCATCATCTTCACATTAGGATTTCAGAAAACGGACTAAGAGACGTGAGCTTGTGATCAATGATTTTTAAAACATTTAGATGTCACACCCTCTGGAGGGTTGTGAACCAATAAGAAGTTGTTCCCTTTGGAGGGAATTTCTTTACGACCTTTTGTTCAAGCAGGCCTTTGAACATGTAATTTGATTGGGTGTTTAACAAAACACCCAATAAGACTTATAAGACTTATATTAGTCTTATAAGACTAATGCGTCACAAAGTTAGCAAAATGCAATGTAAATTACCAAATGCGGGAACGAAGATTGGAGTTTATAGAGACTTAACATGCTACACATGATTTTGGTTAACCATTGTGTGCAAGTCTGAAACATTAATCCAAAAAAGTTTAAAAGAGAGAATGGATACATAGGCCAAACCACATAAAAGGAAAATCATGACATGGGAAAATTAGATGCATGTTTATACATTTCTCAAGTGGTTATATATAGGATTAAAAGGGTTTATTTCTCCTTCTCAGCAAGAATTAAGTGAGAGTCACAACTCTCTGCAAACTCCTTTTGGGGTCGTAAAAAGTCTTATCAGTCTTAATGTGACAGGACAACGGGTTCTGCCAGTGTGTTAGCTTCATTTGGGATGTTAGTTTTGGGGGAATAGACTAGAATAGAATAGTTTCATAGACCTTTGTTGGGAGAGTGAGTTTGCTGGATTATTCATTTAATATAATGAATAATTTGTGTGTGTCTGATTGGTCCAGATGCTACAATAATATATTAGCTGGTCAACCAGCCATTCTGTTTTAAATAAACCACACTGACAGCCTTAACTTGGTATGAACAACAGCTGACTGGTTTGTTGATAGAAATGGTTTAGTAAACACAACTACTAGATTAAAATGGACTTTCCATTTTGGTGTTGTGCCTGAAAACTGTCTAAAAACATTCATTTAGACCAGTGGTGACCAGCTTAGACAGGTTATTGCTGCTTTTTTTCAACAGGATTTGTTGAAAACATTGTCTTGAGCCACATAACTTTGCCAAGACCTAAAAGGCTACATTTGTCAAATTAGGATTTGAATTTCATAGTTTATTTTTCTATTTTTAACTTACATTTGTTATTTTCCATATAAAATTATTATTCTGTGTAGAATGTTCAGTTTAGCCACACTATACTTACCTCTGCATGATGATAATGCTAATGCTAACAGACACAGTGTTTGGTATAATAAGCCTAAAGGCCGGAGGTGTGTTTGCTGTGGTAAGAATCATAATGACTTAATTTCAATACAGCACAGTGCAATTTTAGCCTATTTAGCACCTGTTTCAACAGGACTGTGGGTTGTGGGACTTTTGTGCAACTATTTGGTGAATTATCCACTGAGGCCATCTGGAAACCTAGTAAACAATCTACCTAGACAGCCTTTTTTAACATCTTCACTAGGTTTCATAGCCTACAAATGCTACATGATACACAGTATTTATAGTGGCTGATTGACCTGAAAACCTGTAACGGATACTGTAACTGCATATAGGATATCCAGAGCTTGTATTACAACTTTTTATTGAATTACTCAATTCCAAACAGCTGCTTTAATACAGAACGGCACTGTTAGCTTTGTGCAGTTCAAAGCTGACTAGATATATTACAGCTGTCCTACATTAGCATGGGCCCTTCCCAACTTCATAGACCACAGACAATAAATAGGATGGAAAACTAGCAACCAGAAGGTCTTACACCCGGTTATTACACACATGAGAAGGCGCACAGCTGAATTCATGCTGACGTAAGACAGGATAGCATAGCATACTCAGATGCTAAACACTAAAGTTGTGTATTGTAAAGAAAAGGACTTGTTGAAATATTAGCATATGGCATCCGTTTTGGCTGCGTTTCGATGCCAAAGGCAATAACTTGTTGAAAAGCTGTTCTGAAAGAACGGAGAAACTTCTAATGCACAGCTCATGAAGAACGGATATTGCTAGCTCATTAGGTGCTGAGTTTCATAACCTTCTGAGCAAACAAATGAGCTAATCCAGTATAGCAGATGAATTTAATTGGAGCTTTACTCCTCACAGTGTTATATGTGTGTGGTTTTTTTTGGGAAAATAAGCAGCGTTTAGTCAAAGGGAAACTCCAAAGTCTTTGGTCTTGAGCTGGGTAAATATTTTCTCTGAGTTTTTTTCTGGTTTGGATTCATTTAGCTGCTAATTATTGTGAGAAATGTGGGTGACTGCAGTGACAAGCCCACCGCACTGAACTGTAAGACCCATGTTCTCGCTAGCACATCTGTTTAAAGAGCCTGATGTTCTTTGTTGCTTATTTGAAACAGTTTGTCTGTGTCATAATCAAAGTATTTTATGAGGTGGCTTATTTGTTGTGGTCTTTGTTTTATGGAAAGGAAACTTTTCGGGGGAGAGCAGGACTTTTTAATCGGTATTTGATTGGATTGTGTGGGGGTAAAACGTGGCAGGCTATGCTTATATTAGTGGCGCTCGCTTAGGCAATTTGCATTTACCATAGCTAAAACGCAAAGTATACTTCAGTTTTGATATGAACGTTTAAAGCGCGTTCATACCAAGGATATCTATAACAATAACAATAAAGATATAGTTATATAAGATATATAAGTGAAAGAATAGCAGAGTTCACACCACAACTACAGTGTAACGAGAACGGCACAGAGAAATAATATTGTTGGAATCACTTTCACACTGATTTTTTCCAGCCAATCATAATCCTGCTTTAAAGAGATTTAGCATTAGACAAAACTGCAGTGAATCCTTATAATAAAGAGAACAATATCGTTAGTTGGAATTGACGCTAATATATTTATCTTTATAGTTATCGTTCTTGGTGTGAACAGGCCTTTAGTGTATGTGTACATCCAAATGCATAGACTAAAAAGTTTTCTCCTTCTCCAGTGTCTGCTCTATTTCTCTCCAGAAGGTATGATTGATATAAATGTATTTGTTCTCATTTAAACTAGAGTTGCATGTATCCCCTCACACAAGCACTCATCAACATAGGCATCTATTGTTGTTGCTATCACCAGTAGTTTGTTGTTCTGGCTCATCTGTTTAGTTTTTGACTGTAAATCAATGGTCCCAGCCAATGTTGCCACCTTGTGGACAAGCTAATTATTTCCAAAAAAGGAAGGTCGAATGCGCGAGCTGAGCGTACAGAGTATGCTCGTGTAACAGAGGCAAGCTAGTAAGAGCTGTGTGTATAAAACCTCACTCTCCTTGCCTTTGAGAGGCGTGCTAGCGACTGATGCTAGAGACGCTAAAGACTACGGTCTTTGGCGTCCTTGTTAGCGCGTCTGCCTCCCATGCTAGAGACACTGGTTCGTATCCCGCTCAGCAGGTCGAGTTAGTCTGGTAACATTTGGTGCCGTGACCCGGATGCGAGTGAGGTTTGTGGGGGTAAGTGTAACGAAGGCAAGCTAATAACAGTTGTGCGTGTAAACCTCACTCCCCTGGCCTCAAGAGCTAGAGGCTGAGGTCTTTAGTGTCGGTTTTGCATGCCCGCCTCTCATGCCGCAGACGCCGGTTTGAATCTCGCTCCGATCGGGTCGAGTAGGACCGGTTACACGTGGTTAAAAATCGGGCTGTGTGTGTACTATTCTTGGGCTTAAGGAGTTTCTCAAGTCTGGATATTTTTGCCTGGCAAACTAACAAATCATATACAATAAAAGTCCAGAATATTGTAGAGACTTCAAAGTGTGTGTGTGTTTTTCTCTTTTTGGACTTGGTTCAGTACACATCCACCTAAAAATGCCCCAGTAACCACCCTTAAAACCTTAGCAACCAGCTAAGAATTTCCTAGCAAAACTAAATGTAATTTGCTTTGTTAATTTAGATAGTTTAGTTAATTCAATACTGCGCAAAGACCAAGGACATTTGTTAAGGCAGTAAATAGGGCTGGTTCTCTTACGAGAGTATCTCTCGTACTGCGTAATAGCTTTACGCTAGGGGAAAAACTCTTTTCCACGAGATATTGAAGCCAAAAATTATCCTTAATTTTTTATTAATGTAAAACGCTTTGCAGCAGCAAGCAGACATAGGCGAAACAGCTCGCGCGCCTATTGGTTGCTCTTGCGGCAAATGCAGCAGCCTCGAGAGATCGAGAGAGACTCTGCGTGACGTAATGACCAATGGGGGCAATTCGCGCCCATATCGTCACGTCCCGCCAGAAAGGGCGTGGTCTCACCCTATAAATATGCTCGTTAGGCTGGTACAAGCTGATTTTTATCTCTTCAGCGACGCACACGCATCGCTGGATCCGGAGTGAGAAGCCGCGCCGTCGAAGCAAGCCTTTCAGCGGGACGAGCTCTGGAGTCGCTGGCCTCGCCGCCTTCAACTGCCGTACCTGCTGCGCTTTCCGGCGTTCTATATCCTTTTATACTCTGTGTATCTTTACTCTGCTGAGAGTGTTTGCTCGCTTACTTGACGCGACTCACACTTCTCTTCACAAAAGAGCTGCGTCTTTTTAAAGATGCCTTCCTGTGGCTCGTGCCGCGCCCCGCTCAGCGACGGAGACCGGCACGTCATCTGTGTTTCCTGCCTGGGTGAGGATCACGCGGCTCTCGCGCTCGCTGACGGCGGATGCCCTCATTGCGAGTTTTTGCCTATGGTGACTCTGAGGACTCGCCTGGCATCATTCTCCGAGCCTTCACCACAGCCCGCCGTGGTGCCGCGCCGCAAGAAGCGCCGCGCCCAGCGCGCTCCCGAGCTTTCTCCAGCCCGCCAAAGCTCGCCGGTTCGCCCGCCAGCTTCGCCGGCTTCGCTGAGTCGCTCACTGACGGACAACGGCCGCCGCCTGCCGCCGCGTCCGTCTACGAGTTCGACTAACCCACCGAGGCGTGTTCTCTTCTGGCATCCGATAGCGAGGATTGGGCGAGCTCCGTGGACCTCCCCTCCGCTAGCGTTTCACGCCAGACCACTGGTAAGAGAACCGGCATTGAGACTGAGCTGATGCGTCTGCTCTCTCAGGCCGTGGAAAGCATCGGCCTCGATTGGGAGGCGCCCGCGCAACCGCCGCGCAACAGGCGAGCTCTGTGGACCTCCGCCTTCTGTCCGCGAGTCGTCAAGGAAACGGGCCAGCATCAAGACCGCGAGCCCCCGCCCCCCATGGGCGTGCGTCACCGGCAAATGAGAAAAAGAGTGTGTTTTAGTCCCCGCCGAGGCCGGACTAATCTCCATTTCTTAAACATTTCTCAGCTCCTAGTTTGAGCGGCTGAAAATGTCATTATTGCAGCAATGAGCCTGTTGTATAACACGCACACCTGCATACAAACGCCGACACACACAAAACTGTGATGACACTCTCTTATCTGCTTGCGCTAGTGTAGTTCTCCCTGTGGCCCAGTGGCGGAACCCGAAGCTTTCACGCGAGAGACCCGTGTTCGATCCCGGCTCGCCCCGCTCTCTCTCCCTCAGCAAACTGCTATAAGGGTTTTGAGCGCGGCCAGGCTGCCCGCCGCGATCGGCGCGCCCCCCGCCTCACACACTGTAAACACAGTGTCTGCGTTACAGCACGCCGGAGCTCTCTTGCCGTCACTATGTCTCGGCCAGAGCCCAGATCTCATTCTACCCCTAGCTATTCACGCGAAAGTGTGGGCACAGCTTCCTGGGGTATCAGAATGGTTGCTGAACACTATAAAAAGAGGCTATTCGCTACAGTTCGCTCGACGTCCCCGCCGTTATACGGCGCGCGTCGAGACGACGGTGGAAAACGAAGTATCTCATCTACTTCGAGCCGAGATAGCGAAACTACTGAGCAAAGGTGCTATAGAACCTTTATCTCAAGCTCAGAGCAAAGGGGGCCTACACAGCAGATATTTTCTGGTACCGAAAAAAGATGGAGGTCTCAGACCCATTTTAGATCTGCGACAGCTGAACAGAGCGCTTGTGAAGCGCCAGTTCAGAATGCTTACGACCAGGAAAATCCTCGCGCAAGTGCGCCACGGGGACTGGTTTATGTCAATAGATCTGAAAGACGCCTATTTCCAAATACAAATAGCGTCCCATCACAGGCGATTCTTGAGATTCGCTTTCGAGGGCCGGGCATATCAATACACAGTCCTGCCGTTTGGCCTGTCCCTAGCACCTCGTACATTCACGAAGTGCATGGACGCGGCGCTCGCACCCCTGAGACTTCAGGGCATGCGAGTCCTGAACTACTTGGACGATTGGCTGATTCTAGCTCGATCACGATCGGAGCTCATAGAACACAGGGCCGCATTACTCGAGCACCTCGAGGAGCTGGGCCTCACAGTCAATTGGGCGAAGAGCTCACTGTCTCCCAGTCAGAAAATTTCCTTTCTGGGAACAGTGTTAGACTCGCTATCCATGACGGCACGCCTGTCACCAGAGCGCGGACTAAATATTCAGCGCGTCGCGAAATCCTTCCGCCACGGCTCGATAGTTCCGCTCAAAAGGTTTCAGAAAATGCTGGGGCTGATGGCCTCAGCGGCCTCTGTACTCCAGTGGGGCTTGCTTCGCATGCGCCCACTGCAGATGTGGCTGAAAGCGCGGGTTCCACCCAGGGCATGGACAGCGGGTCTGTTTCGCCTCAGGGTCAACCTACAGTGTGTTTCAGCTCTGGAACCTTGGAAAATAACCGACTGGTATCAGTCAGGTGTGAGTCTGGGGACCGCTTCGAGTGTGAAGGTGGTGTCTACGGACGCCTCCACCTCGGGGTGGGGAGCGCTGCTCGAGGGCAGACCGCTAGCTGGCCTGTGCTCAGAACGGGAAAAGCTCCTTCACATAAACTGCTTGGAGATGATAGCAGTCGACAAAGCGCTACGGCGTTTTTGTCCCCAGGTAACAGGCCACCACGTCTTGGTCCGGTCGGACAACATGTCAGTGGTGGCATACATAAATCGCCAGGGCGGCGTCAGGTCACGAAACCTTCACAGGCTGACGGAACGCCTCCTGGTCTGGGCTCAGCACAGCCTGCTCTCACTGAGAGCAGCGCACGTGCCTGGTCACCTGAATGTGGGACCAGACAGACTCTCCAGGAACAATGTTCCAGCAGGGGAATGGTCGCTGCACCCGCAGACGGTCCAGCTGCTGTGGAAAACGTTCGGCAGAGCACAGGTGGACCTATTCGCGTCCCACGAAAACGCTCATTGCCCGGAGTTTTTCTCGAAAAGCAAGGATGCGCTGGCTCATGTTTGGCCCCGCTGCCCCCTATATGCTTTTCCTCCTGTCTCGCTCCTGCCTCAGGTGTTGGAACGAATCAGGGAGAACGGATGCCCAGTGCTGCTCGTAGCTCCGCTCTGGACAAACCAGACGTGGTTCCCTGCCCTGATGCAGCTGACCAGCACTGCCCCATGGCCTGTACCATTGAGGAGAGACCTCCTCTCTCAGGCGGAGGGCTCGATTTGGCACCCTCGCCCGGAGTTGTGGTCCCTGCACGCATGGGCCATCAACGGGTACCCGCTAGCCTCCCAGAAGGAGTGTTAAACACGATCGCTCAGGCTAGAGCTCTGTCTACCAGGCGGCTCTACTCCTCGAAATGGTCTGTTTTCTCTGCATGGTGTCAAGCCCAGAGCTTTTCACCTGTGGAATGCGGGGTTTCGGAAGTGCTTTCCTTCCTTCAAGAGCTACTGGATAAGGGCAGGACCCCATCCACGCTCAAAGTATATGTGGCGGCCATAGCAACGTTTGCAAAACCGGTGTCTGGCCAGTCGCTGGGGAAAAATGACTTAGTTGTGTGTTTCCTTAGGGGAGCTCGGAGGCTGAACCCTCCCAGGCCCCCTTCAGTCCCGACGTGGGACCTTTCCACGGTCCTGGAGGCCATGAAAGGCGCCCCGTTCGAGCCAATCCAGCTGGTGGACATGAAACACCTGTCGTTCAAAACAGTGTTTCTCATGCCTCTCGCTTCAGTGAAGCGCATAGGGGACTTGCAGGCGCTTTCAGTAAGCGCGTCGTGTATGGAGTTTGGGCCTAATGACTCGAAGGTCATTCTCAAACCTAAGCATGGGTATGTCCCGAAATCCCTCAATACACCGTTTAGGGCCCAGGTAATTTCCCTGTCCGCCCTTCCGGTTCTCAGTTAGGAGGAGGACGCGGGTCTCCTTTGCCCCGTCAGGGCATTGAGAGCTTATGTGTCACGCTCGTCTGTTTTCAGACAGACGGAGCAGCTTTTCGTTTTGTTTGGCGGGCGTTCCAAGGGACTCGCCGCCTCAAAACAGAGCCTATCCAGATGGATAGTGGATGCCATTGCGCTCGCTTACTCTGCAAAGGGCCTACAGTGCCCCTTGGGTGTCAGAGCGCACTCCACGAGAGGCGTGGCCTCTTCGTGGGCTTGGTCGAGCGGGGTTTCCCTGCAAGATATCTGTACGGCCGCGGGCTGGGCCTCGCCGTCTACATTTATAAAATACTATAACCTGGAGGTACCCGCCTTACAAGCTAAGCTTTTGGCGGTCTAAAATTCAGTGCTATCTGCCCCGCTGTGCGGCCCAGATGCTGAGTTTACTGCAGCCCCATGAGTGTTGACACACGTATGGCCACCCAGATCAGGCTGAAAGCTTTCACCCTGGCTGCGCGTTTTTATTGTCATATGATAGCCCCGCTGGGTGCTTTTTTATAGGGAATAACGCTTCCAGCCTCTCTTCCTCCACTCTATGTGAGTTTATGGTGATTATGCACTACATGAGCCCTGGGCTTCGGCCCTTGGGACTTTGGTGTTGGATCCCTGTACGCACGGCGTGTTGCATTGTGTTCCCCTAGCGTAAAGCTATTACGCAGTACGAGAGATACTCTCGTAAGAGAACGTACTCGGTTACTAACGTAACCTCGGTTCTCTCTAGAGAGGGAACGAGTACTGCGTATCTTGCCGTGCTTGGAATACGCTCTGGTTCGCTTCAGCGATAAAAACCAGCTTGTACCAGCCTAACGAGCATATTTATAGGGTGAGACCACGCCCTTTCTGGCGGGACGTGACGATATTGGCGCGAATTGCCCCCATTGGTCATTACGTCACGCAGAGTCTCTCTCGATAGGCTGCTGCATTTGCCGCAAGAGCAACCAATAGGCGCGCGAGCTGTTTCGCCTATGTCTGCTTGCTGCTGCAAAGCGTTTTACATTAATAAAAAATTAAGGATAATTTTTGGCTTCAATATCTCGTGGAAAAGAGTTTTTCCCCTAGCGTAAAGCTATTACGCAGTACTCTTTCCCTCTCTAGAGAGAACCGAGGTTACGTTAGTAACCGAGTACGTTTTAATGTGTAGTAATACACTATTCAAAACCATTGATAGATTTGTATTGTGGTTCATCAAAAATGCAACACACTCAACGTGAAGTATGTCATGGAAATGGTATTCATACTTCGTGTGAGTGTCTGTTGAAAAATATAGAAGGCGAGTGGCCATTTCAACAGTCATAATATTGTAAATTTCCATAACATTTCTATTTGTGATAATCAGAATCTTAAGGTTGGCTGTATGTTTATTGAAACACATCGAGCAGATTGTTTCCTCTTTAATTATGCGCATACTGATAGGTAATTTGGCGCACCGAAGAAAGAATGAGCCTTAAAAATGACAGTATCCACAGACAGCTCATTCTTCTTTTCAATAAGCCACATAATCGGCTCCTCTCACATAGTGAATACTCACATATCTTATCTCCACCGTACCTGCCGCCAAAATGCATTTACGCATGACAGCTAAAAAGCACAAACCAACAAACAAGTCCGTCTCACATCAGTTCCTGACAAAGTGGTCCCACCTTGCAAACAAAGTGAGCCGTGTGTTCGGATGCAGCATGAGGTGTCTGGGGTCATTATTTATTCACTTAGATTAGCTGTGGTGAAAACAGCAGGGCGATTCTCCCACAAGCATTCATTTATTGATGTGCAGGCACACTGCTGCATTATTCTGCCCCCCTGCCGTGGTTTATATGCCCCCCACTGTTAACCCTTTGATCCGTCTGTCTGACTGTCTGTCTCAAGGACATAGTTGCAGGAAATAGCTTCTGTATGATAATCTAGCAATTGCATAAACAAACAATTTTGTATACATTGAGGTATGTTTACTGTTCATGATCTGGAAAATTGCAACAGTTAAAAAAGGTGTTGCTTTGCTTTAGTTTTTGTCTCTTGATGAAAAGTTCCCTTACATTCATTAAATATTTTGTCATGTCATATATTGATGAATTTAATTTTAATTAATTTGTAAGAGTAATGTAATATGTATGATCATTCTAAATATGTCCAGAATTTTGGACATTCTAATATCCTAGACTCCTTTGACTTGGACCAGAAAATAACCACCTAGCAACACCCTAGCAACCACAGAGCAACATTCTGGATATGATTTAAATTATGTTGTTTTTTATTTGCATTTTCTAAATTTTAATTGTGGCCTTTAAAATTGTGCTCCTTTGACTTGGACCAGAAAATAAGCACCTAGCAACGCCCTAGCAACCACATAGCAAACATTCTGGATATACATTTACTTATATTAAACAAAATTAAAGCCAATTTTTGGCTTATTTTAGTTAATAAAATCCATGCAGCTTTACATCCCTGTAATTTATCCATACCAACAATCATCTCTGTATTTAAAGTTCATGCTCTGTGCTTAATCAAAGTTTTAACCTATCTGCCCTCCCCGAGCTTGACCCATTGATCTTATAGGCTGCTGAGCATGGCACTCTGACAGTCACCATGGCAACCAATGTTGAGATGTCCCCCCAAAGAGTAAAGATTGAAGACCTATCGAGACCTTTTAATCAAGTTTGTTTCCTCATCAACATCCCTTCTTTTAAAATAGAATTCTCAAGGATACATGAAATGTTTTTATTGTCCATCTACCCAGATGTGTTTATCGCTCACTTGAATACTGTTTAGCAGGTAATCATGTTGTGTGGACTGTCTTGGTTGCATCGACTTGGCCTTTGTTTAAGGCCGCCCTCCAGATGCCTCCTCCATGATCTCTAATATAAGGGCACAGAGTCAATACCTACATTTGCAGCACAGTTGTGTCTTCAGGCTTCACTGCGGGTTTCATAATGAATCATTTATGTGGGTGAAAAGGGTGTATGAGTGTCCAATTAATCCTTGGGCCTGTTTCTAAAAGACAAGCCTTAAGCATTCCCTGCATTTTTAGGACTCCAGAACTCAGAATTAGGAGATCATTATCAGTCCAGAGTGAGCTTGATTTCTGTGAAGGTAACTTATCTCTTGCTCTGTTTCTGCCACAGTTATACAGGCCATGTGGTGGGGAATGGACTGCAAGCCCAAAGACAAAACCCAGAGATAAAGGTCAGAAGTGTGGATCCAAACTTGGTCAACGTAAAGGAAAAGCTAGAGCACTTTAACCAGGTAGGTCCAAAAACATCTGAGGTCAGAGCATCCATCCTGCCACATTTGACCCAAACGATATGTTCTTAACCCTTACCCTGACCCTCTAACCGTAAGCTCAACAAAATCTTTGTAGGACTAAAGTCTGTGCACTCGGTACAATTTTCACCTCGAGTTTGCCAAATTATCTCGAACAACTTTGAGGAATTGTAAGAGATTTTTTTTTGTCGTAGGGCCTTTTTTCATGTAGAGTGGACGTGCACTGAGCAAGTTCTGAAAATCATGAGTTTGAGCACTTGCACACGTTACAAATCAGTTGAATCGACATGAAGAGTTTAAAGCAACATTGTCCAAAATGTTTAGATAAACTTAAAACTGATCAGGTGCTTGTAATACACAATCCATGCCACGACCAATTCCCAACCTTCTTCCTTTGATGCGAAAAATCTATTGGGAGCTTGATTGACGAGCTAAAATCATAAATGTACGCCTACATTTAGAGTGACATGCTTTCAGGTGGAAGATTTGTCTGAAATCTTTGGCAGTTCTGCAGTACGACTACAAAGTTCCCACAATGACCATCGATCGAGGAACCAATGAGAGCACAGCAAGAGCTTGTTTGGGTTTTTGCTGTAATTTTGCATGTCAATGCGGATGTCAGAATGTAATTGATAAGTCAATTCTGTCAATCGTGACGTAAGTTTGCTAAGATGCATATCTTATTATCATTGACTATTGATCAAGGTCTTACCATGGTCAAATCATACAATCTGACTAGTAACAATCGGATAAAAGAAGTACAGCTTTTTGGCTTGTGTACATTCCTTTTTATAAAACATTCACTGAATGTTTGCTTTGCAAGCCAAAGAGAAGACATTAAGAACCGCCAGAAGCGCTAGTTTCAAGCTTGCCCACCAAACGAAAATAGTCTTGGCCAACTCAACGCCAGCGCACATGTCAAGAGTGGTGAGACGGTGTCATTAGGCCAGGGTTTGCTCTGTGATCAGACTAGAGCAAGATCAGACCAAGAATCCCCAGCAGGAGTGTTGAAGACCTCCTTGGCATGACGACAAAGTCTGTCACTCCTGCAGCTGCTTTTGGGAGGGGACGGAGGGCAGCTCAGTCGGCCCCCATTTTGTAACATCTTTCATTGCTCCATTAAAAACAGACGTTCTGGTTCCACATTATGTCCAAACCTGACCCAGCCCTGGCCACATTGCCTTGCTGTGAGGACTTGCGTCACTGACAGGCAAGAAAGCTGGGAAAGTACAGTAGATTTGTGTCAGGGGTTGAAGAGAAGGTCACTTTGAACCGCTTGTGAAATTATTCCCATAGGTCATCAAGCCCATGTGAGGTCTTGCAGAGTCTCACATGTTTTTTGCTCTCATAGTGACCTGTGGTAGTTTTTCGTGGCTGGCTGGTATTTAATTAACTTATCCATGTAAAAACTGACAGGTAAAATACTTCATTGATTGTATAACTAATGCTAATACATAACCTTAAGTTGATACTCTTGCAAATAAAATCAGGTATTAAATGAATTGAAATGAATTCTACTCAGGTAGTACAGAGAGTTAGGCTGTGTCCGAAATTGCCCCCTATAGCCTTAAATATGGCACTATTTGAGGGGACAGCCATTTGTAGTGGTGTCCGAATCCGTAGTGGACATTATCGAGTGCACTCATTCAATCCCACAATGCACTGCAATACCGAGTGTGTCCAATAACTTTCGGACACAGGCATAGAAACTTACCTGAATTCGATTTAATGACATTTTAAGGCAACTCTATCGCCCCCTTGAGTACACAACAATAATGACTTCTTCATGAGTTTTTAATCAGCGTTTTGTCCCGTTTTCAAGTAAAAAATATTTCAATCTTCAAAACAAAATACATTTACTCAATAAGATATTAAAACTTGTTTTCATAGATTGTCTTGAATTATAGCTGTGTTTTGTCTTCCTTAAAATAAGTGAAAATCTTTCATTGCAGAAAGACAAAAACACATTTTATGAAAACAAATCTTAATATTTTAAGCTGTATGGCTATTAAGTAAATTATTCTTGTTTTAAGGTTATTTGGATATTTCAACTGGAAGATTACATGAAGAAAAAAACTTTAACTTTTTTGCAGTGTACTGCGGGTTATTACCAATTACAGATCCTTTTCAGAAGTCTTTGTTTCATATTTATTATTGGCCCCATTTAAAGTGTCCTGAAAAGAACAAGTGACACCGAATACTACAAAAAGTGTCACAGGGTATCATGACAACCTGCCGTCTTAAGTGTCACTTTATGCATTTAGAGGTGTGTGAGATCTTCAAGTAAAAACCAGAACCTTAGTCCCAGTCTATCTCTGATCAACGCTTATTGAGAAATTAATATTGCAACGGCATGTCCCAAGAGCGAGCCATCTTGCGCTACAGGGAAGATTAATGCGCCTCATGGTTGAGTTTACATCAAAGGTCGTCATTATTTTTTTCTCTGAATCTTCTGTGCGTCCTTTAGCTCTGAGCGGACAGTATGATATAACACTCTTTTGCATAAAGCTAAGTAATTTATGAGCCCTCCCCGCAAAAATGGCGAATGAAGAAAACCCCAGGCATGACTTACGCAGCTGTATGAGCCGAGATGTGTCACAGAGGGATGCTAATGAGTATGAATGCTTTCATAACCCGCCATCTAATGTAAACATACATCAACACGCAAACACTTACACGTACATTATAAGGCATGCAAGTGGATGTGTGCATCATATTTCAGTGTGATTCGAAGACATCCAAGTCCTTGTTGTTTGGTATAGTTATGGATAATTGACCGTTAGTCTTTTCAAACTCGTATGATGTAATTTTTTCAGTGAAGAATTTTGAAGGATCTTTTTTATTGCAAACAAATGTCAAGTGTTAGTATAGACCAAAAACCAGCATGAAGCACCATAAGGCCATGTGTCCACAAAAGCATTTTTTACCAAGGCTAGCGTATTTTTCCAAAAAATGTTAAAACGTCAGCACCGTGACGAGGCGCTGAGTGTCTATTTCACGCTGAGTGTTCTGAATTTTTTTCTGGTCTCCGAGAGTTGAATAATATTCAATTTTGGGTAAAATGCAGCGCTCAACACTGTCACTTTTTATCCAGCCGTCCAATCACAGTGGAGGAGGGGCGGGACAAATACAACACCGACCAATCGTCATATTTTGCTTGTACTAGTACTACAATAACAAACGACAACAACAATCACATCTCTTTATCCAAAACTAGTGCCAGAGCAAGTGCGTTACATTGTGTCGATATTTTTGTATTCAGAATCAGAAACATACTATTTGTGAAATCAGATACTAGTAACTAGCGTATTCAACCTAGCATATTGCCTTTGCTTACGACAAATATAGAATGGCGTTTTAGTGTCAATGATGTCAAACTTTAAACAATGCATCTGTAAATAACAACTTCAATTTCGGAAAGAATTGCATTAAATCTTCAGAATTTCTCCTTTTGTGTTACACGTAAAAATAAACATGGTTGGTTGGTTAGTCATTTTTGTTTAAACTGAAGTCCTAAAATTGAAATTGTAATTTCAAACTTTATACCAATAACAGTTATATTTTCCAAGTGAATCTGAAGGTGGTTAGTTAGTTAGTTAGTTAGTTAGTTAGTTAGTTAGTTAGTTAGTTAGTTAGTTAGTTAGTTAGTTAGTTAGTTAGTTAGCAACATTTCTCATTTTCTTTTAAGTTGAAGCCCTAAAATTAATAAAAACTAAAAATGACATTGAAAAATTAAAGCTAAATAGAAATATTTGAAACAAAACCACATGTAATAGAGTAATATATAAAATAATAACAAAAGCACATTAAATAACTTAAACTAAAATTAAAACTGAAAATATAAAAATAAAAGCGAAGTAAATAATATAAAGTTGTAGCCTAGATAAATAATGCTAAAATATCACAGAACAACAGCAGATCTTTATTTTATTTATTTTTACTTTCTTCTCAAAAGTGTTTGAGATATGTCTTCTTATATGTTGATGAGTTATTGGTCTGTTTATCTGACCCCTGCCAAACGCGCCTCGGTATCGCTTTCCTTTGACCATTAGAGGTGTATCTCCGTCCAATTGATGGAGCCTGTTGTCAAGGAGACGCGGTTTGACAAAAAAGACCCCCAAAGCATCCTATCGATCCGTTTACATGACTGGGGTCTTGAAACTACAACGGATATAGTAAGGGAATTTGTTTCCTGGATGACTCTGAATTATGCAGAAAATCCTGCTGTAGAAACACAATCCTTTTAGAGACTTAATGAAGACTGACCATGGAGAGCTCTGAATATTAAAGGGATAGTTCATGCAAAATTCTGTCATCATTTACTCATCCTCAAGTTGTTCCAAACCTGTATGAATTTCTTTATTCTGTTGAACACAAAAGAAGATATTTTGAAGAATGTTACCAGTCTTTGTACCCCATTGACTTCCATAGTATTTATTTTTTCTATACTATGGAAGTCAATGGGGTTACCAAAATTCTTCAAAATATCTTCTTTTGTGTTCAACAGAAAAAAATAACTTCATGCAGGTTTGAAACAACTTTAGGGTGAGTAAATGATGACAGAATTTTCATTTTGGGGTGAACAATCCCTTTAATGTTGTATCCTATTTTGCACTGCAGTGGATTGCGTAAGTACGTTTTCTGTAACATAGAGAAATGTAATTTCATATCAAAGGTTTCATGAAATCTATTGGGTCACTTTTTCTCTGAGATAGATGTCCTCACTCCATAGGATCCTAAACCAGTTTTTTTTTTTTTATCCAATCAGAAACACTTTGTTTGCTGACAGGACTTTGGAGGGCAGAGTTTAGGAGAGAAGGCGGTGAAAACATGTGGAACACACACACTTTTACAATCCAATCAGAAAAATGTCACAAAACAGAAGCAAAAAAGTTTGAAAATGCCGCTTCATGTCATTTTTAACCTTGATTTCTTTATCTATCTACAGTAGGAGAAGATGGAATGAAGTCAGAAACTTTAATCACTGAAGTATTTCAATGCAAACATGTCAATTTAAGACCAACATGCTCATGACTCCGCTTGGAGGGCGAGAGGTCTTTCTTTAATTGTTTCTTCTCTTATCACAAACAAAACAATTAAAATTTAACGTGCAGCTAAATTGAATAATGAACCAGGCAAGGCAAAAAAAGAAAGCACTAATAAGTATGTCGCTGTTTTATCTCAATAGAAGGGGGTGGACGCGCTGGGAAAGGACAGTCTGTTCGCCCTGTTGTTGCCATGGTGTTCGCCTGACGCGTGGTTTAATTCATTATACGGCAGTTAATTAACAGTCCCCTGGGGAACGATTTCCACAAAGTCACTGTGGAATTTAATTGTGTTGCGTTCCTCCATCAGGGAGAAACATAATGCAAGGAAATTTAATTCAAAGTGTGCTTGAATGTTGTACAATATACAATCAATGAAATCTGAAATATTCATTGTTCAACTTTATACTAATAAGTTATATTTTCCAAATAAAACTAAGATTTTTTTTTTATCCTAACCAATCATAACAACAAACAATATTTGTTTCTTTGTTTTTTTGTTTCTTTGTTAGTTTACCATATGGATTTTGGGCCTAGTTTTTTAAATGGTTAAATATTATCTCTTTTTTTCAATTTAAAATAAAAGTTAATAAAATATTAAATAATATTTAAATAATCATACATTTTAAATGAATTACATTATTAGTTCATATATAAATATATATATATATATATATCATGTTTTCTTATCATTGTATATACAGTATATTAGTGCTGTCAAATCGATTTATCACGATTAATCGCATCTAACATACAAGTTTGTAAATATATATAATATATGTGTTTGTATATATATATATATATATATATATATATATATGTTTGTGTGTGTGTGTGTGTGTGTGTGTGTGTGTGTATGTGTGTGTGTGTGTATATATATATATATATATACACTCACCTAAAAGATTATTAGGAACACCTGTTCAATTTCTCATTAATGCAATTATCTAATCAACCAATCACATGGCAGTTGCTTCAATGCATTTAGGGGTGTGGTCCTGGTCAAGACAATCTCCTGAACTCCAAACTGAATGTCAGAATGGGAAAGAAATGTGATTTAAGCAATTTTGAGCGTGGCATGGTTGTTGGTGCCAGACGGGCCGGTCTGAGTATTTCACAATCTGCTCAGTTACTGGGATTTTCACGCACAACCATTTCTAGGGTTTACAAAGAATGGTGTGAAAAGGGAAAGCATCCAGTATGCGGCAGTCCTGTGGGCGAAAATGCCTTGTTGATGCTAGAGGTCAGAGGAGAATGGGCCGACTGATTCAAGCTGATAGAAGAGCAACTTAAACTGAAATAACCACTCGTTACAACCGAGGTATGCAGCAAAGCATTTGTGAAGCCACAACACGCACAACCTTGAGGCGGATGGGCTACAACAGCAGAAGACCCCACCAGGTACCACTCATCTCCACTACAAATAGGAAAAAGAGGCTACAATTTGCAAGAGCTCACCAAAATTGGACAGTTGAAGACTGGAAAAATGTTGCCTGGTCTGATGAGTCTCGATTTCTGTTGAGACATTCAGATGGTAGAGTCAGAATTTGGCATAAACAGAATGAGAACATGGATCCATCATGCCTTGGGGATGTTTTCTTGGCACACTTTAGGCCCCTTAGTGCCAATTGGGCATCTTTTAAGTGCCACGGCCTACCTGAGCATTGTTTCTGACCATGTCCATCCCTTCATGGCCACCATGTACCCATCCTCTGATGGCTACTTCCAGCAGGATAATGCACCATGTCACAAAGCTCGAATCATTTTAAATTGGTTTCTTGAACATGACAATGTGTTCACTGTACTAAAATGGCCCCCACAGTCACCAGATCTCAACCCAACAGAGCATATTTGGGATGTGGTGGAACGGGAGCTTCGTGCCCTGGATGTGCATCCCACAAATCTCCATCAACTGCAAGATGCTATCCTATCAATATGGGCCAACATTTCTAAAGAATGCTTTCAGCACCTTGTTAAATCAATGCCACATAGAATTAAGGCAGTTCTGAAGGCGAAAGGGGGTCAAACACAGTATTAGTATGGTGTTTCTAATAATCCTTTAGGTGAGTGTATATACACAATACAACTTTTTATACAAACTTTTGTTAGGCACGATTAATCGCAAGTAATCGATTTGACAGTACTAATATATATATATTTATATTATTTATATATATATATATACAGGTCCTTCTCAAAAAATTAGCGTATTGTGATAAAGTTCATTATTTTCCATAATGTAATGATAAAAATTAAACTTTCATATATTTTAGATTCATTGCACACCAACTGAAATATTTCAGGTCTTTTATTGTTTTAATACTGATGATTTTGGCATACAGCTCATGAAAACCCAAAATTCCTGTCTCAAAAAATTAGCATATCATGAAAAGGGTCTCTAAACGAGCTATTAACCTAATCATCTGAATCAACTAATTAACTCTAAACACCTGCAAAAGATTCCTGAGGCTTTTAAAAACTCCCAGCCTGTTTCATTACTCAAAACCGCAATCATGGGTAAGACTGCCGACCTGACTGCTGTCCAGAAGGCCATCATTGACACCCTCAAGCAAGAGGGTAAGACAGAAAGAAATTTCTGAACAAATAGGCTGTTCCCAGAGTGCTGTATCAAGGCACCTCAGTGGGAAGTCTGTGGGAAGGAAAAAGTGTGGCAAAAAAACGCTGCACAACGAGAAGAGGTGACCGGACCCTGAGGAAGATTGTGGAGAAGGACCGATTCCAGAGCTTGGGGGACCTGCGGAAGCAGTGGACTGAGTCTGGAGTAGAAACATCCAGAGCCACCGTGCACAGGCGTGTGCAGGAAATGGGCTACAGGTGCCGCATTCCCCAGGTCAAGCCACTTTTGAACCAGAAACAGCGGCAGAAGCGCCTGACCTGGGCTACAGAGAAGCAGCACTGGACTGTTGCTCAGTTTTGCATGTCATTCGGAAATCAAGGTGCCAGAGTCTGGAGGAAGACTGGGGAGAAGGAAATGCCAAAATGCCTGAAGTCCAGTGTCAAGTACCCACAGTCAGTGATGGTCTGGGGTGCCATGTCAGCTGCTGGTGTTGGTGTACTGTGTTTTATCAAGGGCAGGGTCAATGCAGCTAGCTATGAGGAGATTTTGGAGCACTTCATGCTTCCATCTGCTGAAAAGCTTTATGGAGATGAAGATTTCATTTTTCAGCACGACCTGGCACCTGCTCACAGTGCCAAAACCACTGGTAAATGGTTTACTGACCATGGTATTACTGTGCTCAATTGGCCTGCCAACTCTCCTGACCTGAACCCCATAGAGAATCTGTGGGATATTGTGAAGAGAAAGTTGAGAGACGCAAGACCCAACACTCTGGATGAGCTTAAGGCCGCTATCGAAGCATCCTGGGCCTCCATAACACCTCAGCAGTGCCACAGGCTGATTGCCTCCATGCCACGCCGCATTGAAGCAGTCATTTCTGCAAAAGGATTCCCGACCAAGTATTGACTATTGAGTGCATAACTGAACATAATTATTTGAAGGTTGACTTTTTTTTATTTATTAAAAACACTTATTTTATTGGTCGGATGAAATATGCTAATTTTTTGAGACAGGAATTTTGGGTTTTCATGAGCTGTATGCCAAAATCATCAGTATTAAAACAATAAAAGACCTGAAATATTTCAGTTGGTGTGCAATGAATCTAAAATATATGAAAGTTTAATTTTTATCATTACATTATGGAAAATAATGAACTTTATCACAAAATGCAAATTTTTTGAGAAGGACCTGTATATATATATATAATAAAAAAAATATAAATATAATACCTTAACTTTTTATAAAAAAAATAATAATGTTAATAATAATGTGAAATAGTAATGTTGCAGGGCCTAAACTTGTAGCATTTAAACTAATTAATTTTAATTGTTAATGTTTTATTGTTTTATTTAATAGAAAAAATAGTAGATAATTTTAATGTTTGCCATTTATCAGTTTTCAGCCATAACATAAAAATCATTATCAGTTTCAGCAAGAAGATTTTTTTGGGGTCGCTTATTTTCTGCTTTTGTCACACTTGGTAGCCACACCCACAGTAAAATCTCATTGGTCCAAAATCTTGCTCTACTGAATATTAAAAATCAGTTATGTTCTGATTGGCTGTGATTCTGTCCTGGGTTCTATGAAGTTGGTTTGCACTTCTCTGTGTTAAAAACAAATTAGAACGTGTGACAGAATATGAAAGCAGAAACAACGGGGAGCCAGAAAATAACTGAGTTAAGATGTTGTGAATTATGCACTACTGCGATTCCCAGAGCTGTTTTTCGAAACAGTTCTGAAATGCCTCGCAACCGCACGTGTTTAATATTCTCTCGCTGTGAAAATGGAATTTGCACTTGAGTGAATCCATGTTTAGTGCAATGGAATGCTGCTGTTATGAGCCTTGACTTCTTGCCTGGAAGCCTTTGTTGGAACACATGGGGCTATTTGGACGTGATGGGTGATCTCGACTCACTTACTCGCTTCAGAGGGAGTCATTTCAGGAAAATTCCACTATTACAGCTCGTGAATTTGAGAACAGAGCTGCTGTAGTTGTTATGTGCACCAGCTGGAGCTTGGGTCAGGTTGGACATTCCCTAGAAAGAACTAAAATATATACATATATATATATATATATATATATATATATATATATATATTCATTGTTCATAAATATTTTTATTTTTATTCTTTTATTTTATTTATTTTATGATTTTGTAAGCTTACTGCATAGCTGTGCTTTTTTTATTTGTGATAACGCAATGAAACTTGCCAAATTAAATGAAACAGGCTGCCAATTATAAATTATGAACACATTCAAAAACCAGAGAGACCCAACAAAATATGAAATATGAATTTTGTAAGAAATATACCGTAACCAAGTTTAGTGTTTTGTTCTTCCCACAAATTTTAAATATTAAAAAATATACAATTTTCTCCTCATATTAATCGAACTTGTAGGGTCATTAAAAACAAATCCCCATAGTTATATTTATATATACAGTACCGGTCAAAAGTTGGGAAACTATTTTTAATGTTTTGAAAGTTCTCTTGCGCTCATCAAGCTTGCATTTATTTGATCAAAAATACTGAAAAAAAAACAGTAATATTGTGAAATATTATAAAAAAATTAAATAATGGTTTTCTATTGAAATATGATTTAAAATATAATTTATTTCTGTGATGCAAAGCTAAATTTTTATCAGCCATTATACTCCAGTCTTCAGTCACATGATCAGTCACAGAAATCCTTCTAATATGCTGATTTATTATCAATATTGCAGACAGTTGTGCTGCTTAATATGATTTGGTAACCTGTGAAACTTTTTTTCAGTGATAATTTTTGCTTCTTTTATAAATAGAAAGTTGAATAATAAATAAAAAGGTGTTGGGATTGAATCTCATAAGAATATGTGTCTGATGCCAGAGTGTGGTTTATGTTTTGTCACAGGAGATGTGGGGTGAGACGGGTTTAGGAACAGATGGTCGTGAGGATGTCGAGACAAGCGGCGGCGACATGGCAGAAGGCAGTGGCGAGTGCGATGATGAAGACGGCTGTCAAGGATCGGGCCGGGGCGACAAGACAGGTGAGTTTGCTCGTCCTCTGCATCTGCGGCTCAAAGCCAACTGTCTCTCTGCATTTACTTGATCTACAGGTCCCAGGAGAGGACGTCCTTCCCATGTTGCTAAGAAACCCAGAGCCATTTACTGTCTTGTGTTTGTTTTTAGGAGGTCGGTCTCTTCTCATTATTTACAGTGCCGATCACAACAGGGATATTACAAGCAAATCACTTTTTTTAAGCATAAATCAAAGCAAAACTGAATTAAATTTGTTAAAAACAAACAAACAACATTTCCCCAGTGTGGTGAGAAAAATAAACTAGTTTTTCTTCTTTTAAACATAAAACAAAACAAAACTGAATTAAGTTTAAAACAAAAACTGGAAAAAAAAACATGTTTGTCAATTGTCAATTAGGTCCTTTTGCGTTTATCTATTGGTTTCATTATATATCATATTTTATCATTGAAAACAAATGCTTTATAACAAATTCTCACGCTTAAGATGTATGTACTTTAATGGAACAGCATTGTTCTTAGGTCTGTGCTCTACTTAGTACGCTGGATGCACTCAGGGGTTGGACTAAATAATGGATTTCACCTTATAATAGATGAATAGAATTGTGTGTAGGGAGTTATTGCACCATTTTTCAAGGAACGCCCGCTGTTCTTTTACTCTGTTGCTCAGAGTCCAGCCTCGGTGCTGCTTCGATGAGGTCATGCATCTTTGTCCATTGCTCTCGGAAACATTTCCAAATAGCATCCATGCTTTAAACATTTTCTGGCTTTGTATTAGTTGAGTCGGGTAACAAAGCACTGATTGATTTGGCTGAGACTGTGCTTTTGGGATATTATCCCGTGAAATCATCCTCAGTCTTTAATTAAATGTATCTCTTCAATACATGGGCCCTTTTGACGTTTACAATATATTCCTCTGTTATGTATGAATGTTATGTATGTTTTACGTATATGCTATGTATTTATATGTTATTTATTTATTTATAAAATTACTTATTTATAACTAAATAATTATTGATTGGTTTATAAATAAATAAATCATTTATTTGTAAACAGAATGTATTTAATTATTTACACAAATATGTATTTATAAATATCAAATATGTATTTATATTTTACCCAATATATGAGTACTTTTGCCTTTTGAAATTTGAGAAAATATGCTAATATTCCCCTGTTATGTATGTTATATATGTATGTTATGTAATTATTAGGGCTGGGACTCGATTAAAAAAAATTATCTAATTAATTAGAGGCTTTGTAATTAATGAATCGAAATTAATCGCATTTTAATCGCATAAATATTTGACCTGAGAACAGTGAGAAGTAATTTTTTTCACATGGATTTTTAGTATACCATTGAATAATGACTGAATACATAAGCTTAAGCAACAAAATATTGTTTATTTTTGTTCAACCAAGTCCAGCAGACCAGTGCAATTTTTGCCATTAAGTGTAGCAATAGCATATTGCTACACTACACTAATAGCAATAGCGAATTCCTTGTTGCATAGCTCTTATCGACGCTTCCATCCGTTCGTTTTTTGTAACAAAATTTCCCAGCCACCGGCCAACCAAAGCGAATGGGCTATATGCACGCATAACTTCCGCGTTTGATGCAAGGATGCTCTTGCTTTTCCGGTTGGGGAGATTTAAAGCGGAGGAAAACCGAGGAAAACGGGATTATGGCAGAGTCTTTAAAATTTACTGTCCTCTCGTCTTTGAAACGAAACTTTAATACGTTTAGATGTAATTTTATATATAGTAATGTTTATTTAATATAATAAACAAAGAAGCATAAACAAAATGAGGGGTGTCTGTTTTGTCTGTTTTTGTGACTAACGTTTCTTTAGTATAGCAATAGAGTATAAAAACCAATATAAATTCTCGGTATAGCATTGGACTCTACGATCGGCGGAAGTAATCCAGCATCCTTAGACCTTCACCGGAAATACCGCCGTGCATAGAGCCCATAACGATCTCGTCAGCTTCTTCGTCATGAACGCTAGTTGGTGCGCCAGTATAATCGGTCCGCCGAAACTCATCCAGTGAGAAACATTCTGCGGTGCAAAAATAAGTGCGATTAAAATAATTTGTGTAATTAATTAACGCGTTAAAGTGTGTAATTAATGAATCTTAATTAACGCGTTAAAGTCCCGGCCCTAGTATTTATATGCAATTTATTTCTTTATTTATAAAAATATTTCTTTATAAATTATAATTACAATTTAATTAAAGAATAAAAATAAATGTATTTATAAAATTGTAAATACAATTATTTATTGATTGATTGTTTGTATTTATTTATTTTTAGAAATACAATAAAAAAATTATTTATACATTTATTTATATATATATATATATATATATATGATATTTAACTAAAATAGTGTAATTTCCACCACATCTCAAATTATGTATTGTTTAAATCAATAAATAAAATAATAAACAATAAAAATCAAAACAAATCAAAATCAAAACAATAAAAGCATTTTATGTATCCTAAATACACAAATAAATACAATTTTCACATTTTATTGGCATAATTTGACAAAATTACAGCTTGATTGGAAATGACACATTTTTTTTTTTTTTTTTTTTTAGGATTTTATTAAGCGTTTTATTTTGATAGTTTTTCTTTTGAGATTTTAGATTTATTTAAATTGTACAGTTTTATGATATCATTTTTACTAAGTGTTTTATTTGTTCATTTATTTGTATTTACTCCTTTGTATTTGACTCCTAAATTTGGGAAACCATGGTTTGGATTATCATAGTTTTAAAAATGCAATATGTTTAGGATGGATTTTCATAGTTTAAAATTGTAAGTCTGGGTAAATCCATAAGTAGTAAAACAATTTTTTTTTTTTTTTTTTTGTACCTAGATATAAAAGCTGGTTTAGTTGAAGAAAGAACAATTACTATATTGGCACCAAAACCCTTGATCATCTTTCGATTTCATGTCAAAATGAAGAGGTGATCCAACAAATGTCTTTCTCCTGTTACCCATGCGGACAGTTTTTTAACAAGAGCTGTCGAGAACGAATTACAGTTGGTGACAAATTAACAAAAGTTACTGTTACACTTTTACCTAGGTATCCAGACTTTTAGTGATTTTTAATCTATTTTTATTTTCCCAAAACCCAATGGAATGAATTCCTGGCTTGGCCGTTTTAAATCCCTCAAATCCCTTGAGTTGATGAAAGTACGGATTGCTGAATGACAGCCCGTCTCATTCGGGGTCATGGAGGTATAGTTTCCCCTACAGCGACCTCAGAGCTGGTCATAATCAATCAATTATTCATTTCGCAGGAAACGGTTCATTAACGGAGACCAGAGCGTTATGATACCCACCGCTCTGTCTCTCTCGTCTTTCTCTTCATGCTTGGTGTCTCTGTCCAATGATGCTGAGATAAGCACACAGACAAGGGTTGCAATTTGCATTGTTTGTTTTCGTCGAGCGTACCTCGTCGTAATTGACCGTGACTATGACACACACAAATAAGCATTGCTGCAGTTCGGCTCGGCCTCGGATGGATGGAGACCAAAGTCGAGGTCTGTTTTCTGGTGTGCTTCCGAACATGTGAAAGGAATGGTCTTCTTTTTTTTTGCATGCACCTCCTCTGAGGTCCATAAAATTACTCATTGATCGTTTCCTGCTGAACCTCAAAGATTCAGATCTGAGACGTTTGCAGTCTCTGTCTGCGTCAATAATGCTAATAAGGCCTGTTTTCTTGAGCCGTTTGCCTGGTTACACACACAATTATTGTTTTTGGAGTCGAGGTGAACCTGTGGCACTTTAGATGGTCATGTTCTTAGGTTTAGGTGATCAGTATGAAATCAGTATGATCTAAAACGGTCTAACAATATTTTAAACACATACACACACACACATATATATATATATATATATATATTATATTAATATAATTTATTCTTTAAATTATAATTTATTATTTTATTAGATTTAATTTTATTATGTAATATTGATTTTAAAAATGTTTAAAATGGTTTTAGATGGAGTAAAGCATGTAACACTATAGGACACACCACAATGTCATGGCTTCAAATGCCCTTTTGCTACAAGTTTATCTGTTTTTCTTGTTTATTTATTCCACTTTTGTCCCAGTTTTGTCCTTTTTTGTCCGTCATTAGACCTCTGACTCTGCAGTGCGCGTGGGGAATGTGGTATTTAAAATGTAATTCTATCCAGCTGTTTATGGAACCAGAGTCTGATAAGCACTTGCTGAGGCTGTAACCTCCAGCCAAATGAATGAAATGAAATCTCGCAACACCACCAGTGTGTGTGTGTGTGTGTGTGTGTGTTTACTGTTTGTGTCCCCACATCTGCAGTGTATGAGTTCACAGTTTGGATTACCTGATAGCCAGAATGTAAAAAACAGGGCCACTAAAACTGAGGAAGCTACTTTGAAACTCAAGCTACAAAGTATTTCTTTGTTTGTTTGTTCTTGCATCTCAAACATTTGTGCTCGGAGTGCCCACATATATTATGTGACATGCCATACTAAATGTACTAAAATATATATACAGTATATACTTGGTAATAATCAATAATCTTTAATAATCAAATTAGCAAGAATTGCACAAATACTGTGGATAAAGTAATGTAGCCTTGCCCAACTTGCAGACAGTGTTTTACAGGAAGAAGAGTCAGTGTTGATCCACTGTTAATGACTTCAAATGTTCATGAGTAGTTGAAAAATGTCTCATAGTTCGTTTGAGTTTAATGCGAGACCAAATATTCACTAAATCTGGACTCTGAAAGGCCAAAACATGAGCCTGATGGACTTTTTCTCAAGACACTTTTTGGTTGTCTTTGCAATTTGGGCAAGAGCATTGTCTTGTTGAACAATAACATCAGATCATTCCTCAGATAACAACTTTTCATATGTGGGGAGCAAGCTATCCTGTAATATTCTCCTGTACTCCAAAGCATTAAAGGACTTTTCTCAGTGAAGTAGCTCATCAATACCAGCAGCTAAAAAGGCTCCTCACACAATGACACCTCCATGCTTCATGCGTTTATTATTATATTTCTCAGCAGATTTTTGAAGACACTTCTCTGGAGCATCACCATGCAACTCGTGTTTCGTTGTGATTCACAACTTTACATATTCTGTCAAAACCTTTGTTTGTCTGAGATGGCTTTTTAAGTAGTGCATTTGTTTAATTTTGCTAATTTCCTGACCAATAATTTGTGGTTAAGACAATTAAAGGCTTAGTGTTGAACCATTTTATGGACCTCAGAAGAGGTACATGCTAAAAATGTCCATTTCTGTCCCATGTTCGGAAGCACACCAGAAAACAGACCTCGACTTTGGTCTCCATCCATCCGAGGCCGAGCCGAACTGCAGAAATGCTTATTTACCCTTTTTATATTTTAATGCATAGACCACATTAGTACTTTGGCAATGCAGGATCACTTGTGTAGGGTTGAAATTTTAGGACAATAACCGAAAGGTTGTAGGCTTGCGTCTTGCCAGGGTGATCCATGAAATTTCACCATTGCGCCCTTGAGAAAAACACAACCCCAGGTTTCTCCAGTGGGACTGTCCTTGTAATAAGTCTACTGTATGTTGCTTAACAGGCCAAATCGTGTGGCAAATAAAAGAGTCAAAGCCAAAATGAAGGACTCTGATTGTTCTGGCCACTCAACCGTCCTCCATTCTCTCCAGCTTTCCTTTGATTAATTAAGTGACATCTACACCGTCGCTATTGAATCACTGTTGTTGAGAGTGAGCGAAGGCTCATTATTCAATCTGCCAACTCAAGAGCTCCGTGAAGAAGATCATTCCGGGCTTAATATATCAATTAATGCTGTTAATGTGCAAGGATAAATTACAAAAGAGAGTGTGTGTTTGCTTTCTGCGGCGGTCTGGGTTAGAGTTGCATTTAAGTGGGTGTGTGTTGGGTCTGCTGCCACAATCATCTCTTGGGAATCGTGGCTTGGGTAATGAAGGACTCATTACTGATTCAAGAAGGACCGCGAGAGATACCTTTACACCCCCAACCTCAAGCCTCTTGTGAAGGTCAAACAATACCAGTGTATGTGTGTGTGTGACCCGAATTTGTCTTTTATGCAAATGATCTTCACTTTTAGCACAACAACGTGTGATTCTTATTTTAATTACATATTATGAGTGAAAAAAAGAGGTTTGAGTTGAAAAAAATGTGGATGGGATTTAATTTGATCTATTAGGAATTTATTGGGTCATGAAAACTCAATGTTAAATGCCAGAATTGGCATTACAAGTACTATATTTATGATATCAGGTGAATCACTTAATCATTTCTGAACGTAATTTTAGAGGCGAGTTTTTATTTATTTATTTATTTATCAAACAGTGCCCTCAGGTAGTAGTATTTATAAATAAATGTTAACTATTGTATATTTTATCATTTCCATTTTATATATATAAAATGGAATTAAAATGGAATCATTATATATATACACACTCACCTAAAGGATTATTAGGAACACTATACTAATAGTGTGTTTGACCCCCTTTCCCCTTCAGAACTGCCTTAATTCTACGTGGCATTGATTCAACAAGGTGCTGAAAGCATTCTTTAGAAATGTTGGCCCATATTGATAGGATAGCATCTTGCAGTTGATGGAGATTTGTGGGATGCACATCCAGGGCAAGAAGCTCCCGTTCCACCACATCCCAAAGATGCTCTATTGAGTTGAGATCTGGTGACTGTGGGGGCCATTGTAGTACAGTGAACTCATTGTCATGTTCAAGAAACCAATTTGAAATGATTCGAGCTTTGTGACATGGTGCATTATCCTGCTGGAAGTAGCCATCAGAGGATGGGTACATGGTGGCCATAAAGGGATGGACATGGTCAGAAACAATGCTCAGGTAGGCCGTGGCATTTAAACGATGCCCAATTGGCACTAAGGGGCCTAAAGTGTGCCAAGAAAACATCCCCCACACCATTACACCACCACCACCAGCCTGCACAGTGGTAACAAGGCATGATGGATCCATGTTCTCATTCTGTTTACACCAAATTCTGACTCTACCATCTGAATGTCTCAAAAGAAATCGAGACTCATCAGACCAGGCAACATTTTTCCAGTTTTCAACTGTCCAATTTTGGTGAGCTCTTGCAAATTGTAGCCTCTTTTTCCTATTTGTAGTGGAGATGAGTGGTACCCGGTGGGGTCTTCTGCTGTTGTAGCCGATCCGCCTCAAGGTTGTGCGTGTTGTGGCTTCACAAATGCTTTGCTGCATACCTCGGTTGTAACGAGTGGTTATTTCAGTCAAAGTTGCTCTTCTATCAGCTTGAATCAGTCGGCCCATTCTCCTCTGACCTCTAGCATCAACAAGGCATTTTCGCCCACAGGACTGCCGCATACTGGATGTTTTTCCCTTTTCACACCATTCTTTGTAAACCCTAGAAATGGTTGTGCGTGAAAATCCCAGTAACTGAGGAGATTGTTAAATACTCAGACCGGCCCGTCTGGTACCAACAACCATGCCACGCTCAAAACGGCTTAAATCACTAGGGATGTCCCGATCCGATCACGCGATCGGAAATCGGGCCCGATCACGTGGTTTCAGACTCGATCGGAATCGGACGTGACCTCCCGATCAGGACTCGGATATATGTAAATTAGGGGTGTAACGGTACATGTATTCGTAATTCTTGAACCGTTTCGGTACGAGGCTTCCGGTTCGGTACGCATACAAACCGAACGATAGGACCATTTTTCCTGCAGACAAAATCCGCGCTGGCGCGATCACCACAACGTTGCGCAACATCAAATGGCAAACGTAATGAAAGCAGAACGAAACTGCGCTTCTCATTATATTGTGCTTAACGGACCATTTATCAGTTCGGACCAGCAACATCTGTGCAGCGCGAGATCAAGCGACACTGTGCTAAGAGATCCAGTGAAGAAAACATTTGAATTCACCACTGAAGTAATAACATCGCTGCGAGATCTAGTGAGAAGCATTCACATTTCTCTGTTATTAACCGTAGATCTCTATCAGATCAAACAGCGCTGACGTGGGAACCAGGAGAAACATTGTGCCGTGAATGAACATGGATTTAATGTTGCACTTCAAAACTCAAATATTATATAAATAAATATATATTTAAATGTTATTTTTAATGTGATTACCAAAACATTATTTGTTCATCCTTCAAAGATTACCCCCATTTATAAACCTGAAAGTTTCAAGATGTAGGAGAAGTCAAACTTATTTAAAAATAGTTTTTCTTTTAATAAATAGGAAATTTCTCTGGCATTTCTTTCTTTTTGCTGTATCGTATCGAACCGAACCGCAAATTTTGTGAACTGTTACACCCCTAATGTATATATATATTCTCATTATTTTTTTATACACTTTTAAAACATTTTTATTTTTTGTTTACATGCCTGCCGGGTATTTTAAGTTGAGATGCTATTTGTTTTTATAATAGACTTTTTCTATATTTACTGTTGCACTAAAGTCCAAAAGTGAAGATTTTATGTTATTTATTACTTGATTGTTCAAGCTACCTCACAGAAGTGCTCTGTTTGTTAACAGAGTTGTTGAATGTTAAAATAAGGTGAATTAAATAAAAAATAAGGAACATCCTGGATCTGTTTTTTCTCTCTTCTTTATTCTTTTTTTTATGTATTATATAAGTATCGGATCGGGACTCGGTATCGGTAGATACTCAAAATCAAATGACTCAGACTCGTACTCGAGGGCAAAAAAACCTGATCGGGACATCCCTATAAATCACCTTTCTTTGCCATTCTGACATTCAGTTTGGAGTTCAGGAGATTGTCTTGACTAGGACCAGGCCCGCATTAAGAGCTCACTGGGCCCCGGGGCTATGAGTTACTGCAGGGCCCCCCAACCACCACTTTAGGTCACCAACTACATGAGCTAAATGTTCTATCATTATACGAGTCATTTTATTCATCTATGATTTACTTCACAGTTAAGTTATATTACTTTTAATACGATTTTTTATCATATCAAAATTCTATGCCACTAAAATTTCATAATTCTTGTGACCAATTTCAATATCACAAAAAATAATAGTAGCTTAAGAAAAGAATCTCAAGCTTACTGATGACAAGAGTCACAAATAACAATAGAACAAAGGCACATAAGAAATCGACCTACTTGAAAAACGTAAAGCACTGAATAATATTATATTGTATAAAGTAATCAAATAAATAATACATAGTTTTCACTATAAATTCAACATTCATTCTTATTAATTTTACAAAAGTGATTCAGTCAAGGGCAATAAATTACTTTATTTCTGATGTTTGATTAACATCATTGACACAAATGGCGACAGCAGCTTTATTAGCAGCTTCTGTCACTTTAAGACCTCAGGGTCGGAACTCAAGTGCGCTGTGCAAAACCGTCTCAAGTTCACCATGGTCTCAAAACCGAGAGTTAAATAGAGTTTGATCAAACACAAAAAGCATCATACATCCATCAAGTTAATAATCAAACTTACAAAAATTTGTGGGGTCGATGATGACGCATGTGTTTTAAGAATAGTCTAGAATGAAGTGAAGAGTGGAGGTGATTGATTGATTGATGCGTATATTCTAATAAGGCGCAGGCAGCCATCTATAGGCCTACGTGCAGCAGCAGGTAGATCGTTCACAAGTTAAATATAGAATAAATGTATTTGTTATATCAAATTAAAACGTGACGTTTCAATTTTATAGAATAAATGTATTTGTTATATCAAATTAAAACGTGACGTTTCAATTCACCATGCCCTGCTGCCCACGGGGGTTTGATTGACAGGCGAACTGGCCAATCATAACGCCAAATACGCAATTTTGTCCGACAACAAAGCTGTCAGTAGATTAACGTCGGTGGACTTGAACTTGAAAACGGTATTGTTTAAATTACTTAAATGACAATATTTGAAAGTTGAGACTTTGTTTCATATCAACAGTAAGCTGCTCTGAACTCTCTCTCGTAGTCATTCGGTGTTCCAATAGTCTTTGCCCCGCGATGTATTTTTCACTGCGTGAGTGAGAACATGATCATGTGCGTGACTCGTGAGAGACGCCTGGCTTGTCACACAGTAACTAAAAAAGGCGGGTCTTTGCGAACGGTCACTATAATATTAATGATAATGATTCCATGATAATGCATGGAATATACGGCAAAGCGCCACTAAATAACAGGGCTAATTTGTGGGGGGCGTTGCGTGGTAAGGCTTTGGCAATCAGATGGCTAGTATCTACTCCACAGCCAATCACGGGCCCCCTCCTTGCTCGGGCCCCGGGGCTTTAGCCCCACCTAGCCCTATTGTTAATGCGGCCGTGACTAGGACCACACCCCTAAATGCATTGAAGCAACTGCCATGTGATTGGTTGATTAGATAATTGCATTAATGAGAAATTGAACAGGTGTTCCTAATAATCCTTTAGGTGAGTGTGTATATATATATATATATATATAGTTGTAATCGAAATTATTGAACCCTTGTTGTCTCAAGCACACCTGATGCAACTAATCATGGGCTTCATTAGTTGCACCAGGTGTGCTTGAGCTAGAACACATGAAATATCTGAACTGGCTAGGTTTGTTGTGTCATGTTTGACTGCATGTTAGAGATATGGCGAAGTCAAAAAAATTACCCAAAAAGTTAGGGGAAGGTATCATCCAAAAAGTTAGGGGAAGGTATCAACAGAATACAAAAAAAATAGCGAAGGCACTATGTTCCTAGAGACACCGCTCAAAGTTAAAGGAAGTCAAAAAGTCAAAGTTAAAGGAACAGTGGTTACACTACCTGGACGGGGCTGAAAAAGGAAAATATTCAGTTTCAGAAAAACCCTAGAGTGATTGCAAAAGACCAGCAGCAAGACTCGGTGGCAACAGGCACTAAGGTTTCAGCTTGCGCAGTAAGGCGTGTACTAACCGCATGTGGTTTCCATGCCAGAACTCCAGGACGTGCACCACTACTGACCCAAAAGCACAAGAAAAGTGCTCAAAATCATATAAATAAGCCACAGAAGTTGTGGGATTCTGTTCTGTGGAGCAATGAAACAAAACTGGAACTTTTCGGCCCTATGGATCAGGAAGGAAGGTCTGGAGGAAGAAGAATGAAGCATATGCTGAAAAGAACACTCTGTCTACAGTGTGATCATGGTGTTTCTCGTGATGCTCTGGGGCTGCTTTGCATCCTGTGGCACTGGAAACCTGCAGTGTGTGGAAGGCAAGATGGATTCATTGAAGTATCAGGAAATCTTAGAAGAAAACATCATGCCGTCAGTAAGCAAGCTGAAGCTTGGGTGTCATTGGACCTTCCAACAGGACAATAATCCCAAGCATACCTCAAATTCCACCAAGAATTTTCAGGACCTGGAGGATTTTTCTGAAGAACATTGGGCAGTTTTAACTGCTCAGAACAAACAAGGGACTCAAGAACAACCATCACAAAAAAACACAAAAAAACAGTTGGTCATCCACGTAACGACGCACAGTATTACGAATCAAGGGTACATAAACTTTTGAACAGGGTCATTTTTAGCTTTTATGTAAAATATCTTATTCAGTACAGTACTAAATAAATAAAAATAACAGGCATTTTGTATGATCCCTCTTATTTTGTTACAATTATATATATTTATGTTTAAAAATATAAATAATATGAATAATACATATGATGCAGCATTGCGGTAATCACATGAATTTTAGTTTTATTACGTATTATTTATTTGTATTATTTAGAATTTGATTAACAATTTTATATTTTTTATTATAATATTATTCCGATAAATCAGTCACATTGGACTGGAAATGTAAATAGTAATTTTTAGATTTCATCTTGACTAATTACTAAAAGATCAAAATATTTGTGTGCATTTCAATAATTTATCATTTTGTCTCATGAAAATTGCGTAAATGAAAACAACACCTGCTTACAATACATACAAGGTCCTGGATGACTTGCTTAGAAAAAAAAAACATTTTAAAAACCACGACTGTTGTTTGTTTTGGCACATACTGGCGGTTGCACTCATGTTACTCCATTGGCACTCATGCGTGTCTGGGTTCATAATTATCAGATTATTTTCCCAGCATCAGACATTGGAGCGGACATGCTCTGACAGCTTGGTAAACTTTGATTAAGGTGACCTCATCTCCTGCAAATGTGCCGTCGTCTGTTTGTCAGCACCTGCTTCTTTCTCCTTTTTTCAGTAAATCCATTTTTGTATCTTACAATCACAAACCAGATTTTTTGCAAGTAGATGTCAGTGTAGCTAATGCTAACATAATTTCAGATCCTCTGGCTTTCCTCCCCCTTCCCCCAGCAACACAGACGGTGAAGAGGGGAGGAAGATTAGATTGACTCCCAAAGGTAAAACCAGATTCATCCTCCAGCTGTAGAAGATATTGCAGATATTGTGTCTAATAGAGTAAGTTTGCTTACCTTTAGCCATGCTCTTAATAAATATGTCTTTCCTTTGACATGGTTGGCCATATCAATGATCAAATAGTTTTTATTGGTTATAGTTAGTGGTGCTATGCTTAGTTTCCCGCCTAATAGTTTAAGGCGAAAAACTACATTAGCGCATTAGCTGCATGGATCTGCCTAAAAAAAAAGAAATTTGTGCTAAATTTATAATACCTTTGTCATTAGATTTTATTCTGGATTTGAAATATATTTGAACGTAATCTTGACCAACAGTTTTGTAGATTTTTGTATTTCCCCATTCAGGTACTTGCATGATTGTAAATAACAGCTCTGAGGCGTTTTCAAGATGGTCGCCAAGCTAACTTGCCTTAAATGGACTTGCCTTAAAGCTACTCAAATGTATTTACGTATTAACCATATTATCATTTTTTTACTGAAGCTCTGAACACTCTTCGGTATGTGAAGATAATTTAATATTCTCTGAAAGCAGAATTTCTAACGTCCGGCTGCAGACGCTAAGTGTGCATTTGGCATTGCTGGTAAGGGATCACATTTCCGCACCTGCTTTTCACACCTTTAGTTTAAGAAAAACTAAATGAAATGAATGAAAGAGATGTTTTGTTTTTGTTCTCATACACATCACTAGTATTAGAGACTGCCAAGTACAGCACATAATTATACCCAGTTTGTGGGTGGACAAGTTAACAATAGTACCCTGTCTGCTTTTAGACGTTATGTCATGGAAAATTCATTCTTAAACCGCTGAATGCACTAATTTAATGAAAGTCTTATTACATGTTTAGTCAGTATTTAATGCAAAAATTACTTTCTTTTGGAAAGCAATAATATTTTTTTGGTTATTAGTAGAGATGCACCGATACTACATTTCTCCACCGATACAGATAGCGATTATTCAAAATGATATCGGCCGATGCCGATACCGATAGTTTGATTTCGGTATTTTCTTAAGGAAAAAAATCATGTCTCCCAAATAATGCTGCAAACTATACAGGGAACCCACTCATTCAACAACAGAGCTGTTATATTCAACTGCTATTTATTTCCAGATATAATATTTACACTCAGATAAAAGCTGAAATGTTTGTATAAAACTCAGTTGCACATATCGTAGTTTTCTTAACCCCTTAAGTGTCACGGGCCCACCGGTGGGCCCAAATCCTTTACATTTTTAAAACAGTAATATCCTATACTAAACCTAAACTAATCTTGACAAACTATATATCATTTGAAAGCTTACAATCTCTAGTTTCCATATTTGGTGATTGATTTTCAAAATAAATTACAGAGGAGCCGTAATTTATCAATTTGCAACAATAATATTTTCATACTCTTAGACCTTTATTTTGAAATAGTGATGAACATGAAAAATCATGAAAGAAGGGTAGAAACCTCAGTTTGTTTTCATTCCAAGAGTTCAAAAGATAGCATCCATTCAATTATTTAAAAAAAAAGGTCTGAATTTTTTTTTTTATATAAAGAAAAAAATTATATGATGTGGCAGGAAGCTAAAACGCACATGCGTGTTCTTTTTATGTTTCTTAGAGGTTGAAATCATATCAAAATCTGCCAAACTTCTCATATTACTTCTGAATAGGATGTCTACTTCATAAATTGTATGAAAATTGTGGAAATAATGGTTCATATCATTCAAAACACATATGGAAATGGAGGCGCCCTTATATGGGCAGTAATGGAGTCTGGTTGTCATCTAGTGAAAAAGTTTGGTACTGCGCCCAAACAAAATCTTACTGAAAGCTCATTTTTTGAGATATCAACCTAAAATTTGAAACACAACTTGTTCAGATTTTTGGCTTTGATTTTTTTTGCAGTTTTAGAGTCGCCCAGGTTTTGAAAATATATATTTTATATAAAATATGAATAATTAAATTTTTTACATTGTACATTTTCATAAACTCAAACTTCTATAACTTTTTTTCTATTTCACTTTCTTAATTTATTTCACTTCTACAAGAATCTGCCAAATGTCTTCTTTAAAACAAGACCAATCTTACGTCTATATTCCAAAGCATTCTTGAATTACAACCATTTAAGTTCGAAATGTGCATTTTCATGTATATTCAAAAAAAGGGGGGTGACACTTAAAGGGTTAAACAGTTCTTCATGGAAAATCTATTCAAACACACATATAATTAACAGTAAATAAGCTCTTCTAGTTTTTAATAGTTAACCAACGAACGAACTGTGAACACTGGATAACTTTCCTAAGGTAAATGCAAAATTAAGTGATATTGTTCACAAGCTGTCTTATTGATGTCTTTCCGCGGTTGAAACATAGATTGAGTGATTAAACAAGTCATGATACGGATTTCGGATAGTTGTACTGTATCTTTCAACATAACCTTCTGATATTTATCATTTTTTTCTAGATTTGTGGAAGAAAAGACACCACGCTGTCACTTGAACTGAGGCGCTACATTAATCTGTCATGTCACATTTAAGAGCATTAAAGCGACATTTATTGTTCAAATTTCGTGATAAAATGTACTGAATTTGAAAGCTGAGACTTAATAGCTAATTAATTAATTGGTCGATACATAGGTGCATCTCTAATAATTACACTGTAACAAACGTACAGTTACAATGTAACAAATGTTGTTTTACACCGTAACAAACATATTACAGTGTAACAAATGTATAAATACAGTGTAAAACAACTGTAAGCTGAAATAAAATTTATTAAACTGTTAAAAGGTAAAAATTACACTAACAAGCGTATACTACACGGTAACAAACATACAATTATAATGTAACAAATGTATCATTATACTGTAACAAATGTATAATTACAAAGTAATAAATGAATGTGTAACAAACGTATTATTACACTTTAACAAATGTATTAATGCACTGTAACAAATGTGTAATTACTCTTAACTGTATAATTAAAATATAACAAATATATTATTTTACTAACAAACATAGTTACACTGTAAAGTATTGTTTCACTGCAACACTAATGCATGATTACAACGTCACATATATTATTACACTGTAAGAAACTTACTATTACAGTAACAAACGTATAATAAAACATTATAAACATATGATTGAAATGTAACAAATATGTAATATCACTGTAGCAAATGTATTATTAAACTAAAGTGAATAATGACACTAACTAACGTATAAATACATTTAACAAATGTATAATTAGACTAACAAATGTATAATTACAATGTAATACATTATTTCACCATAACACATGTATAATTACAATGTAACAAATGTATTATTACATTGTATAAACATTTATTTTATAATGTGATTTCCCCCCCATTTTCAATTATTTTACTTAAACGAAAGGTTAGGATTTTGGCAATTTTTTGAATGAAAGATCAAAAGGATAAACGATGCAGATTTATTTTTTACAGCCATTTTTGATCATATTTACCAGGGGTATGATTAATTCTGGGCACGACTGTATATATACACTACCGTTCAAAAGTTTGGGGTCGGTACGATTTTAAATACTTTTAAAAGAATTCTCTTCTGCTAACCATGGCTGCGCTTATTTGATTAAAAATACAACAAAAATCAGTTATAGTATTAAATATTATTCCAGTGTAAATCAGCTGTTTTCTGTGTGAATATATAGTAAAGTGTAATTTATTCCTGTGATCAAATCTGAATTTTCAGCATCACCAGTGTCAGTGTCTTCAGTGTCAAATGATCCTTCACAAATCAGTATAATATGAGGATTTGATGCTCAAGAAACATTTATTATTATTATCAATATTGAAACAGTTGTTGGTCTGTCAGTTGTACAGTTTTTTTTTTTTTTTTGGGATTCTTTGATGAATAGGAAGTTCAAAAGAACAGCATTTGTTTGAAATAGAATATTTTGTAACATTATAAATGTCTTTACTGTCCTTGATAAATAAAAGTATTGATTTCTTTCCTCCAAAAAATAAAAATAAAATTCTCACTGACCCCAAACTTTTGAACGGTAGTGTATGTATATATAATTAGACAGTAACAAACGTATAATTAGACTATAATATGTATTATTACATTGTAACATTTTATTACACTGTAACAAGCGTATTATTACACTGTAAGTATAATTAGACTGTAATAAATGTATACTTAACCTAAGAAATGTATAATTACAATGTAACAAATGTATTACAGTGTAACAAAGGTATTACTACGCTGTAACAAACGTATATTTACACTTAAAAAACAATTAAAATGTAATTGAATTATTACACAAAAAATGTGTAGACTGTAACAAACATATAATAACACTTAATAACAGTCAAATTAAAATGTAATGTATTACACTGTAACAAACTTATAATTACAATGTAACAAATGTTTTGCATTGTAAAAAGAATATTATTATACTGTAACAAAAATATTATTACACTGTAAAAATGTAACAAACGTGTAATCACAATAAACAAACGTATAATTACAGTATAATAAATGTATTATTACACTAAGAAACATAATTACACTTAAACGTATAATTACAATATAACAAATATATTATTACACTGTAACAAACGTATTATACTGTAAGAAACATTACACTGTAAAAATGTATAATTAAACTGTAACAAACGTATAATTACACTTAATATATGTATAATTAGAATTTAACAAATGTATTATTACACTGTAAGAAACATTTTTACACTGTAAAAATGTATACGACTGTAACAAACGTATAATTACACTTAACAACCGTATAATTACAATGTAACAAATGTATTATTGCACTGTAACACATGTATTATAACTGTAAAGAGTATAATTACACTAACAAATGTATTCTACGTGGTAACAAATGTATAATTACAATGTAACCAATATAGTATTATGTACTCTATATGGTAACAAACGTATTACACGTAACAAACATATAATTACAATGAAACAAACATATTACTACCCTGTAACAAAAGTGCTATTACACTGTAACAAACATATTTTATACTGTAAAAAGAATATTACACTGTAAAAAGTATAATTAGACTGTAACAAACGTATAGTTACGCTGTAAAAATGGTTCATTAGACTGAAGCAAATGTATAACTACAATGTAACAAATGTATTATTACATGGTAACACATGTATAATTACAATGTAACAAATCTATTACACGAAAAAAAGTTCAATTACAATGCAACAAATGTATTACACGGAAAGAAAAGTTTAATTACAACGTAACAGATATATTACACTGTTACAACAGTATGAATACATTGTAATTAACATTTTATTACAATGTAACAAACCTATTAATACACTGTAACAATGTATTATTACACTCTAACAAACGTTCCATTACAACATAACAAACCTATTATCAAACTGTAACAAACGTATTATTACACTTTAACAAATGCATTTTTACACTTTAGTAAGAAACATGAATACACTAACAAATGCATATTTACACTGTAACAAATATAATTACACTCTTGTAACAAATGTATATGACAAACATGATTACACTTAAACTGTAACAGGTGTATAATTATTAGGGATAGTTTACTTCAGTATCTTCACACAAGGACTGAAAAAGTGGAACAATTAAGTTTTAAGAAACATAAAATATGGGTTATATTATAGATAGATAAATACATACACTTCAAAATTTTGGGATCAGTCAGTTTTAGCAGACATATTACAGCACAACTGTGATAAATGTTTCTTAAATCAGCATATTAGAAAGATTTCTGGAGGATCATGTGACACTGAAGACTGGAGTAATGATGCTAATAA
This sequence comes from Rhinichthys klamathensis goyatoka, assembly GCF_029890125.1. NCBI lineage: Eukaryota > Metazoa > Chordata > Actinopteri > Cypriniformes > Leuciscidae > Rhinichthys > Rhinichthys klamathensis. Next base: position 3,830,490 of record NW_026606664.1, on the reverse strand, counting down.
TTCAGCTTTGCATCACAGGAATAAATTTAATATATAAAATGTGTAAACTATTATTTTAGATACCATTAGTGTACAATATTACAATTTTTAGGATTTCTTTCCACAATAAACATAGTATATGTTGCTGTCACAGAGCCAGAATTTTTTCTTTTCTTGTATTTGTTATTATTTTTTTATTATTGTTTTATTTTGGTTCAATTTTGAGTGAAAAATGTCTCAACATCAAACATAATGACAAAAAAATTTTCTGATATTGCTTCTTGATCATTCATCACACTGAAAATGGAAGGTAAAGTCCAACCCATACCGAAATATGCAGGAGTATATTTTTATATACTGTAGGAATAGAATGAGTAGCATGTAAGAATATATAATAAATATTCCCAGCTAAAAATGAACATTCTCGGAAAGTTCAAGCAAGGTTCTCTAAAAGTTATGAAGAGACGTTCCTCCAGTAAATACAAAGTTCTGTCATGAAACTCTAGATGGTGCAGCCTGATCTTGTCCGGTCCTTATCTCAATCTGCTGCATTCACATCATTCTCTATAGGGCACAGCTGATTGGTTTCTGCTGTATCAGTAGCCAATGAGCTCGCTGCTCAACATTCAGTTGTCAGCATTTCCTGTTGCAGTTGCAGCGCGCTTTCAGAAACCCCCCATCTTCCCCAGCTCCACCTGTATAGAGCTGCTATGGTTAATTCATGTACGCTATATTGTACAGAAGCAGCATGTCTACTTACTCACAGCAGCGTGTCATGAATGTATTGGAAGTTATATTATTTAGCAGTAATTATTTGTTGAGATAAACCAACGCTATCTCACGACCAATTCGTCCGAATTTGACGAGTGATTAAAAGATGGCTAATTCATAACAATTCGTACGACCTCATTCGTACGAATTTGTACGATTTGTCTAAACCCACGTGATGGGTAGGTTTAGGGGCGGGGTCAGGGGTAGGTCATTCGTACGAATTCATACGAATTGGGCAACTCGTCAAATATGTACGTTTTAGCAAAAATCGTACTAATTCGTACGAGTGAGGTCGTACGAATTGTTACGAATTAGCCATATTTTAATCACTCGTCAAATTCGGACGAATCGGTCGTGAGATCGGGTTGGATAAACTTCAGCTGTAAAAGTTGTAGAATCTTTTGAAAAGTTGCAGATTCTTTTGAAATGCAAAATAAGTTAAGGGCAAGTAAAAAATCTTGTAAGTCTTGTAGACTTTCCAATTTTTTTCCTCGTTCGTCATTTTTTCTCAGCTGGAAGTTGGCAAAACTAGGCCAAAGCAAGCCGTTGCACACTTCACTGTCATGATAATGTATTCAGTCTGTTGGCTGTGTTCTGTGAGGCGTTCAGTACGGTGATCTCCACCGCTCTCCGCCGTCTAGTTTCAGATCTCTGCCATGTGACCTGCGGAGGCTTGTTCCTGCAACAGCTAGAGATTCATGGGAAAGAGTTGAAATGCAATCATTCTTCCTGTCATGTGTGGTCATGCTTCACCTGTGTGTGTGTTTGATAGACAGAAGGCAAACATGGTTTTACGGAGGTGGAATTATGCCGTTTGCCTTTGTCTTATGAATGAGTGGCCACATGTCAAAGCTGTTATGAGTCTAGATACGTCGTGGTGTTAGTGCATGTTGGCATTCAACAACTCTGTATACATATTTCATATCCATCTAATCAAATTTTTAAAGGTGAGATATCAACGTCTATAAAGACGTCTGTCAGATTTTTGACTTTCAGCATAACTTCTGGTCCACACTGCAGCTTATTCAGGCCAAGAACCACCAATAAAGGAACAGACCATCTAAGTATAATCTAGACTAATGACCAACCACATACAGGTAGACTTTTGAGACTATTATTTCTATTTGAATATATTTTAAAATGTAAATTTTTTCCTTTGATGAAAAGCTGAATTTTCAGCATCATTACTCCAGTCTTCAGAGTCACATGATCCTTCAGAAATCATAAGCTGATTTGCTGCTCGGGAAACATTACCATTATCAATGTTGAAAGCAGTTGTGCTGCTTCACAGTTTTTTGGAAAATGTGATAAAAAAAAAAAATCTGGATTCTTTGAAAAAAGTTCAAATGAAATGATATTATTTGAAATACAAATCTTTTGTATTATTTTTTTTTAAAGCATTTCTTAAGTAGTATTTCTTTTTTTTTTAATCTCACTGACCCCAAACTTTTGAATGGTGTCCTTAACTTTTATGTTCAGGTTACTTATGTTTTTGTTTTTTGACCTACTAAAATCAGCTTATGTACACAGTTGTAGCTAATACTGTTGCTAATAATGTCTAAATTTATCTCACTAATCTAAAAGTGAATATTTGTATATTACCAGTGGATTCCTGTTGAGAATACAGTATCATTGTATTACTGTATAATAGTATTATCTTGTATTATTTACTTAAATAAATTAGTTAATAATGTATTTAATTTTTAAAATTAATATTAATTTATATATTTATAAATATGTAATTTATATTTTTGTAATATTGTGTTATGTTTTATTTATTTATAAATTACTGTATGTATGCATATTTATTTACACTTTTTTAATACATTTTATGTATTTAGAAATATTTCATTTATATTTTTATGTTGTATAATTATTTTCATTTATATTTTTATTTATTTATATATTTTTAATGTATTATATTTAGCTGAGAGAATGTTCTCAGGGAATGTACTGCTTCAACGTAAAAAAAAACCTATATTATCAATTTGGACGACAAAAAAATTCTCAAATTCAGCACATTTCTCATTTTTCTATATTCAAACATACAGTAGAGATAATAAGCATTGAATCATACAAACACATTCGTTTTCTTTTTAAAACTATAAACACCATAGCGGCTTGCCAAAGCTGTGTCCAGCGGAAACGGAAATACAATATGCTAAATAAGTAGATTCTCACATTCAGCGTCAGCAGGAATCCTCAGTTTCACACGACTTCTGCATATTTAGCATGATATTTATACAGCATATGTGATCATTCCTACACGTCTCTCCTGTCAAGCAGCCCGCGGGCGTTCGCTCTCTGGTCTGATACGAATTGGATCCATTTACTGCTTTAATTGGCATCAAGAGATCTCCTCATGGTGATTGTGAATAAATGAACCCTTTGTGAATTGTGCGAACGGCACAATGGCTATTGTGTGAGAATCTCAGGTTGGATTTCATTGGGAAAAGGTGTGACTGTTGTTTTCGTCTCTCGCCCTGCCTTGTTGCGTCTGGGTCAAATTTGTTGTTGCAAAATTAGGTAAACGGATGCCTCTGAAACATCAGACCGTGAATGTGTGTTTGTTTGTGCCGAGACATCCTCACGTGAAGTCATTCGTTTGTGTCCGTATGGACACTATGCATCATTTCATTGTGACACGTTAATGTGTTGCCGTCTGTTGGTTTGTGTCTGCGAGTGGTGCGGCTCTCGGCTCGTAGCCTGGCGCTGATATATGGCCCTGCTCATCTGCTGCGCAATGCACATATGTTCAACCCAGAACGTTATTGTGTGTGCGTAGTTGCGCAAAGCGCATTTGTCACTGTAACCAAATCGGATTTACTGTTTCTTTTGTTGGAGGATTGGCGTCTTATTGTACACTCTAAAAAATTCAAGTTTCAAAAGGGGGATTTTGCAGCAATGCCATTGAAGAACCATTTTTGGTTACCAAAAGCAGTGAACATTTCTTAAAAGAACCATTTTTTCCTTAGTGGGAAGAACCCAGCTAACAAAAATGTTCTAAGAACATTTTGCTAATGTTCCCATTAAGTTATGAAAACACTATGCTCTCTGAACGTTCAAAACGTCCAGATTTTTAAATGTTTTTCTTGATCAATAGTGATAACATTTGATCATTTTGCAAACATTATGGGAAATTACCTTTAAATGTTCTCTGAACCATCTCAAACTAGTACGTTTATTGTTGTATCATCTTACAAAAATAAGATGATCGTCCAATTAAAATGTTTTAGAAAAACAATCCATGAACGATGTTCAAAAGTGCTTTTTGTGTTTTGAGAAGGTTACTCTTACTTTCAACGCACATTCTATTATATTTACTAGAATTCCTAACTTTGCCAAAGTTTTGAGGACATTCCATGTTAGCTGGGAAAGATCCTTTTGTGCAATGGAAAGTTTCAATGGAAATGAAATGTTCTTAATGGAACCATAGATGCCAATAAAGAAGCTTTATTTCTAAGGGTTTATACAACAACGATGTACTAAAAATGGAAAAGTTTTTCCTTTGCTTTTTTTGCACACAGATGACTATAGGTTGTCAAAACGATTCCTGTTGTTCACACGGATCTTTGAAAACGATTAAACGCTGAATTATTCATGTCAGGCCAGTAGTTGGCGATGTCACTTTGAAAAGAAACATTACACATATAGACTGAACACGTAATGTGCACGACGTCACCGTTTTCACAAATGCATATTTTTGTAGTTTTTGTCGTTTTCAAAAACGTGCACTTTGAAACCCGTTATCAAAAGTTTGTGTTTTCAGGCCCCCGAAACGCCGTTTTCATGTAAATAAACAGACAAAACGCATAAAAAGTTTTCCTTTTTAGTTGAAAATGGTGTTGTGTAAACGTCCCCTTGGAGTATTGAGCATGTTTAAATGTGATATTCGCACCTAATTCTTAAATGCTTTTGTTCATATTTCTTCCAACAGTGCTCACTGAAAAGGAAATCTATGTACAAATTTCACAACGGGAAGGCTTTATCCCAATCCAACCCCCCAACTCCAGACCCGAACCGGACCTGCACGCCAAAGGAGTCAGCCACATCCCAACCATCCCAGCCGTCCTATTTCTTGCTCTTTTACCCATAATACAGCTCCTCCTGTGGCCTGATGGTGTCTGACGCACACTAGAAAAGACTGAACGATTCACGCATGCATTTGCACTAGGCCCTTAGAAGTCTGCACATTCGTCTTCTGATCTCCTCAGATGATCATTAAGTTCTTCAAACACTGGGTATTCGTTTGCTCTGGCCTGTTTTAAAGGGTTTTATGTAGCTACTAAGTAGTGTAAGGAGACGCAAGTGTGATGAGGTCCGCCATCATTTCTTTGGTGGTTTAATGTCATATTTTGTAGTGCCACTGTTTTGACTTTTTTGAATGAGGATTTACAATTACATTCATCTGGTTTGGTACATTTTAGAGTAACATATCACATCCTGAGTTCATTCACACCCTCCTGCAGTTACTGGAAAGGCTGCCCATATACGTGTATGTATATATATATATATATATATATATATATATATATATATTATGTGTGAATACTGTTTTATTGTATGTGTGGATTATATTGAAGATAGAGCTGTTTTAATTCTGCCTTTATCAGTATATCCGGGTGAAACTCATAAAGTTCTGTTTCACCATAGATTCAGGGGTGGGGGTGGGGGGGTATTTTAAGAAAATGAAGCCACAATAGGATTATTTTTTTTTGCATTGAGCCTTTTTTTTTACATATTTACGCTGTAATTCTTATTTCTATAATCTGGGGGGGGAACAATAAACTGCATAAAATAAATCTCTAATTTAAATAGTTTATTTATAAATATTTTCTTCCCAAAATACAGAAATGAAAACTATATTTCTTTGCATTACAGTATTGAGAATTTGAGAGAAAAATGTGGAAAATAATGTAAGGAATACAAATAATGCAAAAAAATATCTTAATGGACTTCAAAACAGGCCAATTTCCATTAAGTATTTTTTTTTTTTTTTTTTTTTTAGAGGGAAATGACCCAGTTTTTGTAAGATTGACCCACCTGCTTGAGCAATTGTAGGGCTTTATTGTTGTTGTAAAAAGTCGAATTGTACATTTAACCTATTTATACTGAAGTCGATGTACTGTATACAAAGGTGTTTATATGATAGCCGGGTTGAGCATAACCATTTAAAAACAGTGAAAACAGCTTTTGATTAACTCATATAGGATAATGAAAATACTTTATTTCTAGTAGAAACATCCTTAACATCGGCGTTTAACACTTTCTAGATGCAAAATGTTCCTATTGTTTGTTTTGACAGTTCCCCCTGACGTCAGTCTTAAACTTATATTTTTGAGTTTTGAGTCAATAATGTCATTTTCCATGTAGCTCCGACTGCGCCGTGTGTCATTTGTCACTGTAAGTGCTCGCACATACATCGATCAATAAAATACCATATTTTCAAAGTATACACGTGTCTTTTTGCTCCCTCCCAGCTAACAAAATAAAGTCCCCAGAACGTCCCCTGAACGTCCACTGCGAACGTCCCCTGAACGTCTTCGTGTAGGGTTCTTTAAACGTTCGCAGGACGTCGTGGGGGACGTTCGCGGGACGTCCCGAGGGACCTTCGCGGGACGTTTAGAAAACTTTCGGGGACCTTTTCGGAACGTTCACTAGAAGTCCTTTTAACATCTTAAGACCCTTTTATAGTGTAGCATTAGTCTGATAACACAAAATCGAACAACCAAGGAACAAACACAAGGAATATCAGGAAACAAAAATACTTTTATTTTCATAAACAAAAAAAGTGCGTGTGTGTGTGTCTAGTTGCCAAGTTTCCAGCTGAAACGAAGTTCACATGTGTCTTCAAATGCGCTGTGTGTGTGTGTGTTTGTCGGTCAGCTGTGGGATTAATCCGATGGCAATTCTCCACCTTTGGCCCTAAAACAACAAAATAAACATATTCAGTTATGATTTTATCCAAGTGGAATATAACGTTGTCTCATTTCAGCTACATTTAACGTTAGCTTCGTAGGCATAACGGTTATCAGCGGTACATTGCGGACAACTTCAGCAAACGTTTTAAAAGGTAACATTTTTATATAATTTAAAGACGGACAGTGGTTATGGTAACAAATTTATAATAACCTAAATTTAACGTTTTATTATACAACGTTAACAAATTTATAATAACCTAAATTTAGCTACATTTAACGTTAGCTTCGTAGGCATAACGGTTATCAGCGGTACATTGCGGACAACTTCAGCAAACGTTTTAAAAGGTAACATTTTCATATAATTTAAAGACGGACAGTGGTTATGGTAACAAATTTATAATAACCTAAAAATTAAAAATACCTTTAGACAGACGACGGACAGAGAAAACACAATAAGGCTGCGTCTGAGGAGGACCGTTAACTGTCACTACGCTACGCAGCTGAGCGTTGCCATGGATACAAACCATAGACTGTGATACAAACCGCGTACATAAGGAATGACGTCACTCGCTTAGGTGCATTTGATCCTATGATTTGATCGTCACTTGCTTGTTTCTCCAATTTTTTTTGTGTTATTTGATCTGCATGTGCTATCAATAATTAGAATAATATTTTTCCTAAAATATATTATTTTTAATAAAACCAGTCACCTTCGCCTGACCAACAGTTTGACAGGTAAATGTTAAGGATACTTTTATTTGTCTTACCGTGTTACTTTCCACTTTCTTTCCAGCAATTTTTCATTCTTCACGTTTTCCTTGGCTGCATTCATCATTTGAAGTCGATGCATTCTTTTAGAGCTCCTGGGATTCAACCTCTTCGTGCATGTGGAATAGCCTTTATAAATAGCTCATATTCAATTGAATCAATTTTCATGTTTTTGATGTTTAAATTATAACGGGTGAAAACAGACTCGTGGTTTTATTACATCTTTAATTAGTGATATAATTTACATGAAAGTTATTATCTTAACATTAAAACACTAACGTTTTTAGCATGAACTTACAATTAATGCAAATATTTGCATTTATATTTTAGTTTAATTATTCGTTTGTCTGAGTTGCAAAGTGTCAGTTGATGATGGCAAACGCATGGGCGACTGGATTTTGCAAGTGTTGTCATGGAAATGCCAGGTGAGGGACGAAATAGGGACGTTCGCAAACTGGCCCGGACAAATGTCCTCAGAACGTCCGTCAGCGAACGTTATAAAATGGACCAAATGCGAACGTCATCGGAATGTCCGTCAGCGAACGTTACAAAATGGACCAAATGCGAACGTTATCGGAATGTCCGTCAGCGAACGTTACAAAGCGGACCAAATGCGAACGTCATCGGAATGTCCGTCAGCGAACGTTACAAATGGGACCAAGTGCGGACGTCCTCAGAACGTCCGATCGGGAACGTTACAAAGCGGACCTAATGCGGACCTAAGGGGACGTTTGAAACGTCCGGGGGACGTCCCTTGTTTGCTGGGCTCTCCCTTTCGCGTTGTCACCATAGTAGATAGACTGTAAAAAAAAATAGGTTGTCACTCGTGCATTTTGAAATGGAAATCGTTTCTATTTTCGCACCTCAACATCAACATCTGAGCACGTTCTTCATCTCGTCTGCGGGTTATATTTTATTTTCCTGTTGCAAAGCTGGGGTTTGTTGTTGATCTGAACCGGTTTTGTATCAATTACATATGTTCTGACAACATAGGCTTCTCTGTTATCTAGGTGAGCGCTGTTTGCAATGAACCAGTCACGCCCAGAATGCACAATTGAGTCTTCATGTCTTTCGGCAGACATGTTGTAATTTATGCTGCTTTTTTAATTAGCTGTGTCTTATTATTTAGATGCCAATTAAGCTGTCATGAACATTTCCTGGTCTCCAGCCACAGTGAAACCCTTCATTTTGCCGTTGCTACGTTTTTGTGTCAACAAATGACATGGCAACTGTCATAGAAATGCTAGGAAATTGGCGTTGAAGCTGCTTTTGAGTAAAGGTGAGAGGTTTATTATTAGTGTGGTCAATGACTCACTTTCATTTTTCACTCACGCGTCTATGATCAAACAGAGGCGTCGCGGTGCAATGTGCGCTTTTTGTAGTTGTGAAAAATAATTCCTCTTCTTTATGCAGCTGTGTAACCACCATGTAATTGAAATGAACCCGCTCAACACAAACGCTGAGAATCTGAGTGCTCTTAATTAGACGTGTTTTGACTGAAAAATAACAGGCTTGATCGCAGCTGACTGTATTCTCGGTTTCAGCCTATAACCGATTCAATCTGTTTTTATGATCACGTCCATTTAATATCCCACCTGAAATCAATTGCCATGCAGGATACATTGTGTTCCAGTTGTCGGGGAAGGCGGCAGGGGGCGTCTGTTTACCTCCTGCAGGTGTCTGGACCCCTAGCCCTCCTCTTTTATTCGAACACAGGGCTGGACTTGTTCAGGGATGTTGGGAAATCCGAAATTCGAACGGATTGTTTCAATGAATCGACTCAAATGATTCATCACCCCAAAATGTTCCTCGAATTATTATTTTTTATTTTTTTACTATGAAACAAATATATTTTTACTTAAGTCACATTGTTTATTACTATGTTTTTGTTAAGATTTGTTTTCTTTTTTTTTTAACTAAGCGGATATTAAAATGTATCCACAAAAAGATAGCTTTTCACTCAAAAGATACTATCTATCTATCTATCTATCTATCTATCTATCCATCTATCTATCTGTCGTTCTGTCTCCATCTATCTATATATCATTCTGTCTCTATCTGTCTGTCTATCATCTATATCTATCCATCTATCGTTCTTTTTCTATCTGTCTATCATCTATCTATTGTTCTGTCTCTATCCATCTATCATTCTGTCTATCTATCTTTCTGTCTGTGTATAGGGTATCTATCTATTGTTTTGTCTATCTATCTATCTATCTATCTATCTATCTATCTATCTATCTATCTATCGTTCTGTCTGTCTATCTATCTATCTAACCAGCCTAAGTTCCCTGATCTTAACTAGTTATCCCAGTCTGTGCACCAGTGCATGCATTGTTTATATGAATAAGCGAATCAATTCGTCCGATTTATTCAAAGGAACCGATTCAAAAGAACGACTCGTTCGCGAATCGGACATCACTATTGTTCGGTGAGAACGGGACAGTAAAGAGACAGACAGCACAGGAGCGCACAGCAGCAGCACTGGGCGCTTTAACCAGATATTCCTACAGCAGTATTTACTGTTTGTACTACAGTAGCTACTTGTAGGGATATTATAAGTTATGCATTATTAATAGGCTAGTGCGTAAAGACATGAGCACCAGAAACAGATCCCCACCGGACTGATCAATAACGTATCCTCTTTCAACAGGACCACCGGCTTTAAACCTGGACGTGCATTTAACAAACAAACCCTAAACAAGTGGATTTCTACTATAGTATATCCTGCTGTTGTAGGAAGAATCGGATGCTTTGATTCGCTGTGTGAAGTGTTGAGCATCAGCGTCAGTGGACTTCATCCTCTTCCTCAGTCTCTGGATCCGGACACAATGGATCTGACAGCGGTCGCGCTGCTCGTGTCGCTCGTCTCCGTGTCTCTGTCTGCGGATAACGCGGGCGGTAAAGCGCGGAGCTGCGCGGACGTGCGCAACTTCTACAGCGGCAAAGGCTTCACGTTAAACGGCGTCCCGCAGTCCGAGATATCAGGTATGAAATGATCAGTGACTGGGGTCATTGTAACAGGTACAGTAGCCTACTGTCTCATTCATATTCAACACTGACATTTCTCTGTGCGTTGACTATGTTTATGCAGACCACTCACGAGAATCTATCTATCTATCTATCTATCTATCTATCTATCTATCTATCTATCTATCTATCTATCTATCTATCTATTCATCCATCTGTCTGTCCTGTTGTCTTCTGGCTGTCTCTCCACCTGACACGCTCCTTAATGTTAGGCGAGGTGCATGTTCTTATTGTCAAGTTCACATGAACAGATGGAGGGTCCCAGACAAAAGCTCTACTCGCCCCACCGAACAGAACAATAGACGAAACTGTAACTGCTGAAACAGGGCTACACCTGGCATAATGTTGATCACGAGCGACTTCCCCATTAAAAATGACCTTTCGTTTCATTCATCAGTTTTATATAGACACCCACCTGATGTCTGGATCCCCATGTGGTTTGAAAGAGCATGTGCTGGAGCTCATCTCCAACAGTATGTGGTCCCTATAGGTCATGTTACGATGACGGTGACTACCAGATTCGTAGGTTTTCCCCAGGGTTGCAGTCTAGGAGTAAAAAAAAACCTCACTGTAATTGCAATTTGTGGTATTAATCAGTGTTGTTGGTGTTATTAGATACACACAGGGCAGTGAGGTCAGTAAATCGTGGCATTTGATGAGCGAGTCTCATGATTTTCTTTGTCATTTCCAAGTAACAGGCAGCGGCAGAAATCCATGCAGTCAGCAAGTGACTCGTAGCTGGAGCCAGGGATTTTTAATGTTCCCATTAGGGGCCAAAAAAAATGTTGGCAGGTTGTGAATCTGTCCCATGCATGCTGGGTAGTATGAAATCTGCCATCAATATTTATGACACAGCCATCTTTTTGATAACAGGTCGCACATTATAACCGGTAATATGTCACAAATCAGTTCGGGTAAACATGCAATTATATCAGTGCATGATGTGCTCCCAGTGTTTTTTTTTTTCCAGAATTCCTCTGGGATGTCTAATTGTGCTGTGTGCCCAAGAAGCTAAAGGAGATAAATGATCACACATGTGCCACACTCACACACATAAACACTTGTAAATAAAGCTCAAACCAGGAAGGAAACATTGCCAATATTCACAATGCACTTTTTCTATGAGATGATGAAAATATATCCGTACAATATATATCCTGCCTCCTCGTTGTATTCCACACACACACACACACACACACAAAACACCTACTGTACACACAAACATCAACGCAACACCGCCTCGGCAGCCGCCTTCAGTAATAAGTGTATTTGAGGCATTATACATTGGCATCCTCAGCAGATTTGAGAGGCTGGGAGAAACAAAGAGTTCCTATTGGCCGAGAGGAAATTCTCAAGGTCATCGCCTGCGGTCTCAATGACAGAAGGGGGAGACGAGGAAAATGTAGCAAGTGCCGGCCGCCCACCACCGTCTCGTTTGAGACCGTCTCGACATCTTTTATTCATTGTTCAAACCGTCGGAATAAGTTGTTCGTTTAAAAGCTTTAAAGGGGTTGACGGCCAGATTGTGTTTGTCTGCTTGAAGCGTTCATGTTTATTTAAATGAGGTGCATTATAAGTTAGAGGCTAAATATAAATGACTTAAGTTGTGTTGTTTTTAATTTAGACTTTTTCCACCACAAAAGGAGATATTTAAAGCACTGTGTTCAAGCTGCTCTTTTCCATACAATGAAAGTGAATGGAGACTACGGCTCTCAAGCAGGGTTTTCTGTGAAGAACCTCTTAAATGTCTGTCTGTTCCTCGTTATCCAGCTGCTTCCCACATATTGCACAGTTTTTAAGTCCAGTAAACCGGAAATCCAGTCCGTGAAAGTATGGTCTAGTGAAAAAACAGAGGAGCTGAAGGGGTGCTTCCTCTGCACAGACTGGAATATCTTTTTTAAGGATGCAGACATTGATAGTGCTACTGAATCAATCACCGCATACATTTCTTTCTGTATTGATTCTGTTATACCCCAGAAAACAGTTAAACGGTATCCTAATAACAAACCCTATATCACAAGGGGCATTAAAGAATGTATTAACAGGAAGAAACTAGCTTTCAGAACTGGGAATAAAGCAGAAGTCCGAGCTGCACAAAAAGACCTTAATCTACAAATGAGAGCAGCTCGGCAACGGTACAAGGAGCGGGCAGAAAAACAGCTGTCAGACTCAAACACAAAGACACTTTGGGACTCGATCAGAGCTTCAGAAGACTTGGAATAAGTCATTTGGATTACTTTTGTGATGTTTTATGATGCTTTTTGGAGCTTAACAGCCTCAGTCCCCATCCACTTTCCTTGTATAGAAGAGTGCAGCGTGAACATTTTTCAAAACATCTCCTTTTGTGTTCCACAGAAGAAAGTCATACTGGTTTTGAATGTCATTAATATGAGTAAATGATGACAGAATTTTCCTTATTTGACTGAACTCTTAGAAATATGTCACGTTACAGACTTAAAATAAGTTGCAAACAACATTTCATGTTGAGTTTTAATAGTAAGTCAAACCGATTAATCGCGAATAATCGCATCTAACATAAAAGTTTGTTTACATAATATATGTGTGTATATATTATTAATTATATATATATCGTGTGTGTGTGTGTGTGTTTGTATATATACAGGCCCGCCGACAGGGGGGGACAAACGGGTCTGTTGTCCCGGGCCCAGGGTAGGGAAGGGGGCCCAGAACTGGGCCCTCATTAAATTATGTAATAATTGTAAAAAAAAAAAGAAAAAAAAAAGGCATATTTGTTGAAAAAATATCTAATATTTGAGTTACATAAAAGCTTTTTAATCGTTTTCTTCCTAATTGTCCTTGAAATATGGTGGTCAAGAACCCCCCCACCCCCAAAACAAAAATGGTTTGGCCACTGATCGAAATATGATGTTGTCATTTGATTTGAAGTTCGTAGGCTAACGTTACGCTCAAAATGTCCGGTCAACACAAGTCCGGTGCTCAGAAAAGAAAAGAAAAGAAAAGAGAAGAAGAAAATAGAGGCCTTCGAGATGTCCTAAACAAATATTTTTAAAAAGGTGGTGACGGTGAAGCTGGAACTAACGTTAGTAAAGTCAACGTAGAGCAAGGTAAGAAACAGCGCAGCCAACGTTTATGAGTGTTGTCAAAGACCCGGCACTTCGGTACCAAGTCGGTACAAATTTCTTTTTAAACGTCACGCCACGGTACCAGGTTTTCTCAAACCCGGGATGCGCGTGCATGCCCAAAGCGCGTTTAGTTGCGTCCTCTTCATAAAAGCGCTGAGACATGGCGACCGGCGGTGCTGCTGCTGTGGTGGCTGTAAATCCACTTGTTGATAAGAAAGGAGGAAAGAGCCACATATGGAAATATTTTGGATATTAGCTCATAATAGCGACGCGGCACGCTCGTTTTTACAGGCGCGCCTAAGTTCATTGTTGCATAGCAACGACAGACGCCACGGGAGAGCAAACGCTTGTGGAAAGGAGAAAGCGGTGCGAACTGCGCTCTCCATGATGACGAGGAAGTATTAGCAAAGAATTCATTGATTTCTAGCCCTTGGATTAGCTTTACTACTATTTATGGAGATGAGAAATAAAAAGCCGGCTGAAATGCATCACTGTCATCATCGGTGAACAGATAATGGGTCAGATCCGAGTCTATTTTTGCTGCGCTGCTCATGCTTAAAAGTGAAAGCACACTTTTGATGGACAAAAAATAAATATGATTTCACACAAAAAGTGCCCAAAATGCACAGATTTTGCATGTCTAGTGTGTTTTAACAAGAACTGCAGTAGGCTATGTCAGAAAAGAAAATGAAGACATTTATAGAAAATGTACCCATTTAAACGTGTTTTTATTATTCATTTTGGGTAAAAGTATATGGTGTTTTATAAAAATAAAAAAAATCGTGGGGGGGCCCCATCTAAGATTATCTTGTCCCGGGCCCAGACAAGACTGTCAGCTGGCCTGTATATATATACACATTAAATAATATGTATACATACATATGTGAGATGCGATCAATTGCGATTAATCGATTTGACAGAACTAGTTAATTTGCATCAAATTGCATGATTCATTTTTGCAATATTTTGACAACAGACAATGATTTTCACAGAATATTATATGTAATGGGAACACAATGTTGTTTAAATGTTGAACTGACATTCTGGTTAGTTACACACTGTGTCCGAAATCGCATACTGTATAGTAGGCAGTACATTCGGTTTGAAACTTACTTCACGACCATTAAAAAACGTACATTCTATATAGTATGAATGTGTGTGGTATTAATGAAATTCAGATGCACTACATCCGCCATGTTGTCACTGCCATGTGACCTATGGCGTCAGTTGCGTCGCTTCTCCACCATTCATAAATCCTCTCCCGTGGCCTCATGGGATAGTAAAGTGTCCATCGAATGCACACTTCAGAAGCTCCTCGGAAGTAGTAGGTCATCTGGGGACTGTTATTCAAAAACTATGTATTCGCACACACTACTCTGTTGTAGTTTTTCACATAGGCTATATATAGTAGTGAAGTATCGGACGCGGCGGCAGAGTCGTCATTTCTGTAAGATGTTATTTTGATGCCTCTTTAACTGGTGTGACAGTGATACCCACACTGCGCATTCTGAGTTGGAGGGTTTGAGATTTCCGCCTCGTTTTGTTTTAGCATGTTTTAGAAAGAGCTGATCATAAAGCATCACCTAAAGGTCAGAGAGGAACCAGAGCTGAATGCCGCTGTCTAGAATTACCGACGCAACTTGTGTGTCTCCCATTTTTACAAACACAGAGGCAGCGTATTGTTCAATGGAGGGGACTACGTGACACTTTGAGCCCTGCGGTCACTCGAAACAATGACAATCTCACATTTCCCTCAAGTAGGCCGTGAAGATGGGAGTCGGGTGGGGATGTGTGCGACCTCGCGGTTATTCGTGATCGTAACTTTGTTATTTTAACAGATTTATTTTCAGGTTTTGAAAACAAGATCCAAGTATCGACGAATTAGTGCTGTTTGTAACCTGTAGCCTGGTTTCAGACCTCAGGGCTGGCTCATGTTTGCTGTTCTTCTATAGAGCGAGGCACACACCCATGAGCCCTGTGTGAAATGAAAGAGGCACACACCCATGTTCTCAGCCACACTGACACACACACATCCAGCCCCCAATCAGACAGGGGCCCGATTCGGTTAAGCTTTCCGCATATATCAAACCCGTTCGCACATGCAAATTCAATAATACAGTCGTTCAGTGGAGAGTGACAATCAAATTCGCTCATTTGACGTTGTTAATTAGTTTTACGCATCTAATTTCTGGTGCACGAGTGTCACACATTTTAATCCAGTGGTAATTCCTCACAAATTATGGAATTATTAGGCATGAATTACCAGATAAAAAATTTTATCATAATTATATACAATTATACATATAAATACATATAATACATCATTTGAATATCACTCATAAATATGAATATGTATATATATATATATATATATATATATATATATATATATATATGTATGTAATATACATGTCCATGTAAACAAAAAATTCAAAATACACTGCATATGACGAAAATTGATATATCTTATTCAATTCAAAAATAATATTTACTGTAATATCAACTCGTAAAAAATTTGGCTTTATTCGTTTAAATTATATTATTGAGTATGAACTGATTTCATTATTAATATTTTTATATATTAAGGTTTAATATATTTTCAAAATATTCTGTCATATAAATAAAAAAATGCTTCATATGATTCTAAATGAACTAAAATAATATTTACTGTAATATCAACTTGTGATCAATTTGGCTATATTAGTTTAGATTAAGTATGAACCGCTTTCATTATTATTAAATGTAATCGTATATTATACATTATAATATTATTAATTTTAAAATGTAATATTATTAATAAAAATAATTTTTATATTTAATATATAAAATTTTTATATATTTATAGAATGTTCTGCCATGTAAACTAAAAATATGCTTCACATGATTCTGTGTAAAATATTCCAATGAAGGCAAGTTGTAGAGAGAACCCAAGTGCAGTTTATTTACAAACCTAACAAGATCAAACATAAAACAATAGCATGGCGTGGCATGAACTCAAAAACATAGACGTGACGCTTACCGACAGTGAAACAAAACTTGACAAAGACACATGGCAAACATAAGGGCTTAAATACACACAAGACTAAAGACAAGACAAGGGACACCTGTGAACAATGAAGCAATGAACCAATGACACATATGGCAGCATCACATGACTTGAACAGGGATCACATGACAGACATGAAACATAACCAAATCATGACATTCTGAATATATTCATTTAAAAAATAATATTCACTGACATTATAAAGTATGAACTAATTGAATTATTATTTAAATTATACATTGTGTTATTAATAATATTGCTATATTATTAACAATTATTATTAATATATTTTTATACATTAAGATTCTGTCAAGTCAAGTCACCTTCATGTTTTTTTAACAAGCGGTTTAATCATAGTCTGCTTAAAACTTTTTGGTACATATCCTAATGACAAAGATGAATTAATGATATTAAGAAGAGGATCTTTGACCTCTGGAAGCATCTTTTTCATTAGCTTAGTTGGTATAGGGTCTAATATACACTCACCTACAGGATTATTAGGAACACCTGTTCAATTTCTCATTAATGCAATTATCTAATCAACCAATCACATGGCAGTTGCTTCAATGCATTTAGGGGTGTGGTCCTGGTCAAGACAATCTCCTGAACTCCAAACTGAATGTCAGAATGGGAAAGAAAGGTGATTTAAGCAATTTTGAGCGTGGCATGGTTGTTGGTGCCAGACGGGCCGGTCTGAGTATTTCACAATCTGCTCAGTTACTGGGATTTTCACGCACAACCATTTCTAGGGTTTACAAAGAAAGGTGTGAAAAGGGAAGAACATCCAGTATGCGGCAGTCCTGTGGGCGAAAATGCCTTGTTGATGCTAGAGGTCAGAGGAGAATGGGCCGACTGATTCAAGCTGGTAGAAGAGCAACTTTGACTGAAATAACCACTCGAGGTATGCAGCAAAGCATTTGTGAAGCCACAACACGCACAACCTTGAGGCTGATGGGCTACAACAGCAGAAGACCCCACCGGGTACCACTCATCTCCACTACAAATAGGAAAAATAGGATGGATCCACATGGATCCATCATGCCTTGTTACCACTGTGCAGGCTGGTGGTGGTGGTGTAATGGTGTGGGGAATGTTTTCTTGGCACACTTTAGGCCCCTTAGTGCCAATTGGGCATGGTTCAAATGCCACGGCCTACCTGAGCATTGTTTCTGACCATGTCCATCCCTTTATGGCCACCATGCACTCATCCTCTGATGGCTACTTCCAGCAAGATAATGCACCATGTCACAAAGCTCGAATCATTTCAAATTGGTTTCTTGAACATGACAATGAGTTCACTGTACTAAAATGGCCCCCACAGTCACCAGATCTCAACCCAAAAGAGCATCTTTGGGATGTGGTGGAACGGGAGCTTCGTCCCCTGGATGTGCATCCCACAAATCTCCATCAACTGCAAGATGCTATCCTATCAATATGGGCCAACATTTCTAAAGAATGCTTTCAGCACCTTGTTGAATCAATGCCACATAGAATTAAGGCAGTTCTAAAGGCGAAAGGGGGTCAAACACAGTATTAGTATGGTGTTCCTAATAATCCTTTAGGTGAGTGTACATGCTATCGATTCAGATGATTTAACGAGTTTAAAAAAATCTTCCTCTCCTATAGTAATGAATGAATCTTATTTGTCCTTAGGGAGACTACAATGCACTCCCTGATGCGATGCTATATTAGACGGTTGCATAGTTATAATTTTCTCCCTGATATTATCAATCTTATAAGTGAAGTTGTTCAAGTCATTACTGCTGTGCTGCTTGGAAACTTCTGGGCTTGAAGCTTTATTTTTCGTTAGTTTAGCCACTGTTTCAAATAAATACCTAGGGTTTTGTTTATTTTCTTCTAATAGGGTTGAAAAACAAGCAGATCTAGCAGCTTTTAAGGCCTCTCTGTATGCAATCGAGCTCTCCTTCCATGAAATGCGAAATACTTCTAGTTTTATTTTCTTCCAGTTTCGCTCCATTTTGCTCTCTTAAGGGCCTGAGTGTGCTCGTTGTACCAAGGCGTTGGACTATTTTCTTTAATCTTCTTTAAGCGCAGCGGAGCAACTGTCTAAAGTGCTGGAAAAGAGAGAGTTAAAAGTTTCTGTCGCAATATCGAGTTCTTCTAAGCTATCTGGGATGCTGAGATGATGAAACTGATCAGGAAGATTATTAATAAAGCAATCTTTAGTGGCAAAATTGATAGGTCTAACATATTTGTAACATGGAGTTGGCTTTGCAGCCTTGGCTTAATGAAGTTTACACGAGACTAGATAATGATCTGAGATGTCATCGCTCTGCTGCAGAATTTCAACAGCATCAACACTGATTCCATGTGATAATATTAGATCTAGAGTATGATTACGACAATGAGTAGGTCCTGACACGTGTTGTCTAACTCCAAAAGAGTTAAGAATATATTTAAAGGCCAATCCCAATGCATTTCGTTATCCACATGTATATTAAAAATCACCAACAATTAGGACTTTATCTGCAGCGAGTACTAACTCTGATAGAAAGTCAGCAAATTCTTTGATAACGTCTGTATGGTGCCCTGGTGGCCTGTATACAGTAGCCAGCACAAATCTCAAATGTGATTTATCATTTACACTATATATTGTTACATTATAATGTTACATTCGGTAATGTAAACGAAAAATGTGCTTACTTTGATAACATTTAAATTAGTCATTTACTGTAATATGACCACATCCACCTGGTTACATTATATTGCATCAACAAAAGTATTTTCAAAAGGTAAGATCATGTTGAAATAGTTCCATTTCTTGTTGTCTATACTGAACATTTCATTTTTTACAGTCTGGTTTTAGTAGTTTCAGTTCAGGCGAATGCTCATGTTTTGGCAGATGAATTGTGGACTCGTGATTATCTGAGCATAATTACACCTTCTCCCACACAGCTTCTCTCCCTCTGGCCTGCTGATTGTTCTTTTGATGCGCGGGGGTGTTTCTCAGCGATTTCTCAGTTTCTCAGGATCTGCAGTGCACCGTGAGGCTTGTTAGAGTCGAGATCATGCAGATCTGATCAGATCTTACACCCCCTTGCCCTGCCACTGATCACGAATAAAAGCACACCTGCACTCGGAGGAACACGCAGCACCTGGAACCACTGACAAGCCTTCTTTTGTTCGAGTGTGTTTGGAACGCTTGTAAAAGTTGGAGTGGACACGTCAAGATCTCTGAAAAGCATTGTCAAGTCCTACTCTAGTTCAACTTCCAAAGGACAACTTAAATTTCCGACTCAAATCACTTTTATTTTTATTTTGGTTTTGTCAGTTGATTGGTCTGTTCAGCAAATTAGGTTGTAAACCTTTAAAGACAGAGAACAAAATTTTTACAAAAAAAGTTTGTAAAGTTTTAACATTTTACCATTTTTAACTTTGTACCATCCTTTTGAATCTTATACTGTTAATTTTTAACTCAAAATAAAATATTATTTTAGCACAAACCCATTTAACACAAAATCAATGAAGACAATGCTGCAATGTGTTCCTTAACCAATCTACTACACAGTAGTTAAACATAGCTCGAACATATTAAGCAGCATTTCAAACACCATTTCACCGGCCATTGGCGTCTTTGGACTGAACCTATGAGTGAACTTGGAGTGTCTTCTCTCTGAGACTGAAGTTCGTTTCTCTGAATGACTGAGAACCTCCATGTCTTTTCAGGTGCTCCAAATCAGTGACAATGACAGATCAGGTGACAAGCAGCTGGTTTGCTGCTGCTGGTGCACTCTGGGAAGTGTAGTTCTTTGAGAATCATTCCTGAGATTCAGCTCAACAAAAAGGACGCTTTTAGGACGCTTGTGTCCTAAAAAAGTGTGGAGGATAAACGTAGACATTTCTTCACGTTAAAATACAGAATAAATACATGCTTCAATAAGGTTCTATTTGTTAACATGAACTAACATTGAAAAATACTTCAAAGCTTTTTTTAATCTCAGCTAATATTAATTTCAACATTTAATAATGCATTATTAAAATCAGATGTTGTATCTATTATTAATATTTAATGGACCTGAGCTAGCATGAACTAACAATGAACAGCTTTATTTTTGAAGATGACGGCATTTCCCTTGCATAATATATTATTGATATATATATATCGGGGGTCAAAAGTTTAGAACAATTATAATTTTTTATGTTTTTCAAAGAATTCTTTTCTGCTCAAGGCTGAAATTAATAGTGTGAAATATTATTAAATTTCTAAAAGAACAGTTTCCAGTTTTAGTATATATTAAAATCTTCTTTCAAAAACATTAACGCATCTTAATTATTCAAAACTTTTGACCGCCATTGTAAGGTTGGAGGGTCTAAATTAAATATATCTTTAAAACTAGGTTCACATGACCTGCTTTGCTAGCTTCTACCCAGTGACATTTACATTTATGTAAAATCCAAAGCAACATCCATTTCATTCAATTTGATCAGTTCTTACATTCCCTGAGAAACTAACCCTTAGTCTTAGCATTGTCATCGCTAAGCGCTTCTGTAGCTATGCCTCAAAACAAAGAAGTGACAGTTGAATTTAAACCCAAAATTCCACTTGATTGTCAACAAAATCTACCCTTTTAACAGTTGATTAACCTACACAATATGTAGCAATCATATACTGAACCTGTCATGTAGCAGTTAGCATTGAATTAGTTATAAACCCAGCCATGTTGATGTTGTATGTCGATAAAACTCTTGCCTTACATAAATCCTTGATTAATTCTTACTCTCCACAACTACAAAAGAAAAAAACCCTGACACATTTGCAAGTTGAAAACAAATCCAGCTAGGGTTCATTGTTTAAGCTATGCTGTTAGCACCTCTCTAGCTGATTAAATACATGAAATGGCTCCATTTGTGATTAGTCTTCACCAGCCGTCGACAAGTGTTCGTCACCTCATGCTCCTCGTGTTATTCACAGTGTTGTGAATAATTCACAGTAGCGCCCAGCGTTCCTTCAGCCACTTTGCTCTGCCAATATTAATTGCATGTTTTTTGCGTCAGCCAATTTGCTGTCAGGTTATCTCGCTGCCAACACGCTGGTGAAAGGGAAGAGAGGAGTGAGTGATGAAGACGGAGATGTGATTATTATCGCTGTCAGCTTCTTTGTTCGAGAAACATTATACTGCTCGAGTGGCAGAGACACAGAGTGCTTTGAAATGTCTGTTGTCTCGGGGATTGAACAAGATTTCCATGAGCGAGATTGAAAATATAACATGTATGTGCATGTTCTGTGATTTTAAAGAAATATGGGTCTCATTCACTAATTATGGCGTGATTAATTCGTATTTATAAGCACAGGAGAACATCTCCCAAAATAATGTTTTACCTAGTTCACAAC
Source organism: Rhinichthys klamathensis goyatoka (assembly GCF_029890125.1). Taxonomy (NCBI): domain Eukaryota; kingdom Metazoa; phylum Chordata; class Actinopteri; order Cypriniformes; family Leuciscidae; genus Rhinichthys; species Rhinichthys klamathensis. Next base: position 3,808,518 of record NW_026606664.1, on the reverse strand, counting down.
ATGTTATGGTTTGTAGGTAATTTGCATAAACGCGCCCATCTCCATATATGGGCTTTCCACACTGTTTTTTTACTTTTACTTTTTCCCGCCAAAACCAGTTCAACCACCTCACAGCTTGAGCTTAATGCAACTTTTCTTACTCTATTACTGTGTATGATTTACTATATTTAAGATGAAATAATCATGTATAAAATTCATCTTAACGCTTTTGTAAGTCCACCCAGAGTTTCCGTACTTGTTTTTTTCCTGTAAATTAAGAATAAGTATGAAAGTTATTGATGAATGATGATTTGTTCTTGAAAATGTTCGGACGCAGATTTCACATGCAAATTTGTGGATATGCATGGTTAGTAAATGAGACCTTTTATCTTTTATCTTGTGTCCTAACAACAGGGATATCAACATCAACATATCACATTAGGGTTCAGGGAAGGTTTTGACGTCATCCACCGTTGACTGTATTAGTCAGGTAATCTCTTTAGGGTCTTGACATTGAGTGAATTATCAGTTCTTTACCATTTACTCATTAAGTGTCTCCTTGTATTTGTATCCAATGAAGAAGAATGCCTGTCAGACTCTATTAAAGGTGAAAAAGTCTGACGTTCGGGACATGCTATGCATGTAAGTATTTCAAGAGTTGTGCTGAGGTTTAGTTTGATCAACATAAACAGGCAGCTACTACCCAAAGTAGGGTTGCCAACTTCAGAAAAGGAAAATACGGGATAATCGTGTTTCTTTATAGGAAATAAGGGACACCCAAAATATTTGTTCTGTATCACACAGAGTGTTTGTCATTTCAGTGTCTGCAGTTCATGTGTATAAAAGGTTCTCAGACATAAACACATTTGTTTTGCTTAACCTATTTAAGTACAATTTAATTCTAAAACGAATTTTAATGTCATACAAAAATGTCACATTACACACAAACCATCGTTTAAAATAATAGCATTTACCATTTCTCAAAACTGATTTGCCGAAATCAAAACCCGGACATTGAAAGGGATTCGCCGTTAGCTCAGGTCTGGATGGAACCGGGAGCGACCAGACAGCAGAAGATTCGCAAATCAAACAATGATTTGTCCCAAAAGAATGATTAATTCTCAGTTTTGTTTGTTATTCATATGGTCTGATGCGCATGAGTGTGGGCTGTGATTGGATGATGACCGGTGTCGTGATCATTCTCAAGTGTTGTGTTGCTGTTGTATCAGTCAGTGGTTAGATCAGCGTAGCAGTCAATAAACAGGACAAGGGAAGTCACGTACGGGACAAATAAATTAGACCCAATATACGGGACGTCCCGGCTAACACGGGAATGTTGGCAACTCTAACCCAAAGCCTCCCATTAGCTACAGCAAAACATGTTTTCCTTATTACCGTGTTTCGCAACTCAAAAATGAAGGTCTGTTTTGGTACAAAACAATGCTAACAATGCTAAATGCAAATAATAGAATGCAACCAAATAGTCATGGGTTTTTAGAGTAGCAAAATAAGTGTGCTAATCATAAGTGAGGAGAAAACCTGTCCCAAAACGTTGGTTGTTGAAGTCAAAGACAGTGTGTCCAACTCTGTGACACTTTAGCGCAAATTCATCTGTCACTTGGGAGAAGCTAGTCAAATTAACACCGACAGGTTGCATAGCATCCACGTTTCCTCTAAAATCATGAAAAAACTGCTCTGGGTAAAAAGAAAAAAACAATCCAGGCAGGTCAAAGATAATTTAGAAGTAGTGATATATGAAATGACGGTTAAGAAGACCAAATTTGAGGTTGTAAAATGTTGCATCTGAGATTTTTTTTACAAAGTGGAACCGCTAATGCTAAATGGTAAAAGCCCCAATAAATGTGTAGCAATTTCAAAAACAAAACATACATGCTCTCTTTTAAACACACACTTGTGACTCCATGCGTGACAGCTCGGGGATTAGGATTTCTTTAAGACTCAAATACTCTGTTCGTAATCCAGGGGCTCGTAATCCAGATTTTAGCAGCGGCAAGCATGGCAATTTGAGAATGTCTCAATGACGTTGTTAGAAAGCAAGGATTTCAAGTTAAAGAAAAGCACTCAAATGACCCCTTTACCTAGCATTAGCTTACATTTTCAGTGATCGGATCACGCCCTGAAAGCACTTGAACTGTCAATTTGACTGACCAGGCTGTAAATGTTCCATAAATACATGTAAAAAAAAATTCCCTTTGTTTTTATTGGTCGTTAAAGTACGATTTTGCGGATTTTGGTCATTTTGATTAATTTTTATTTTGCTCTTGCAATTTGAGTATGTTTTAGTTTAAAAAAATTGTATAATAGAAATGAAAGATAAATATAATAGCCTACTAATTTATGTAATTATATAAATGTACTTTTTATAAAAAAATATAAATTCAGTAAAAAAAAAAAAACTGAATATATAGCAGCCAAACACACTTCTAATCCATTATATCTGTTCCTGGTGTGTTTTGTTCATTTGTCTTGACCCTGTCAGCCAATGCGACAGACCATTAGGCTGATGAGATTTATTTATTGTGACATTTTTTATTGTTTGAGTGGAAGCAATTATGAAGAACTTATTATTTTGCATAATGGCTTGCCGTTTCAGTCACGGCACGTTTTCCTTGCTCACTGGAGGAACCTCACGCACCGAATGACAGCCACTGCGGTCGATACAATTCACTGAGGGATTATAAAATTAATGCATCATACTGAGAATGATGGGACATTATCATTTGCTGTTTTTATAGTCTACTTAGCACATTCTCACTTTCTCCCAGCCTGGTGATTTGTGGAAAGCCCTGTGATTGATCTGTTTTTTCCTACACGGTTTCTCTTCCTGTAATTGTACAGCAACGTACCAGTATGTACGTACCAGTGGTGATTACTTTAAGGCTATAGAGTGCAACAGTCAGTTCCGGAAGTAAAAACTCCATTCATTTTCAAATCATGTTTTAACGATAACTTTTAAACCATTAAAGACAACCTTACCGGGAACTACAAAGTTGTTAATCGATGGCATTTGCTTCTGTTGAAGACGTCAACTTAGTTTTAAAATAATCGTTTAACAGCGGAGTTTGTGGTGAATTCCACCAATCAGAGAGTCGAAACTAGCAAAACGCACCAAAAGATCGCGTTAGCTCCGCCCAATCCCATGAAGCACTGCGAATGACGTAATCGAGTCCCTATGCTCTCAAAATACTTAGATATTTGAATATATATGCATATTTTGCAGTAAACTTAAAATATATTGTTTTTTTTATATATTTATATATACATATTTATATATATATATATATATATATATATATATATATATATATATATATATATATATATATATACTACCGTTCAAAAGTTTGGGGTCAGTGAGAATTTTATTTTTTGGAGGAAAGAAATCAATACTTTTATTTATCAAGGAATAATTAATTTGATCGAAAGTGACAGTAAAGACATTTATAATGTTACAAAAGATTCTAACCCTAACCCTATTCATCAAAGAATCCTAAAAATAAAAACTGTACAACTGACAGACCAACAACTATTTCAACATTGATTATAATAATAAATGTTTCTTGAGCATCAAATCCTCATATTATACTGATTTGTGAAGGATCATTTGACACTGAAGACACTGACACTGGTGATGCTGAAAATTCAGCTTTGATCACAGGAATAAATTACACTTTACTATATATTCACACAGAAAACAGCTGATTTACACTGGAATAATATTTAATACTATAACTGATTTTTGTTGTATTTTTAATCAAATAAGCGCAGCCATGGTTAGCAGAAGAGAATTCTTTTAAAAGTATTTAAAATCGTACCGACCCCAAACTTTTGAACGGTAGTGTATATATATATATATATTACCCCAACGTTTTTAATTCGATTATGCTGTTTGCAATGCTTCATGGGATTTTAGTTCTGGAGTCAAAATATTGTAATTTTTTAAAAAATAAATACACAGAACTTCTGTATATTATACAAATATTGCCATAACTGACATCTGTGCTTCCCCAGCGTTAAAAAACAACAGCCGCCATTGTACGTATACCAGAGCTGAATATTTCAGCACCAAAATCCAGGCTAAAAATACTTCATAAGAAGCACTGAAGCAACCAGACAGAAAATCTTGTGGTCTTTCTCTTAAGTTTCTCCCTCTCTCTTCATCTTAACCCCTTAGCCTGTTTTCCTCATCCACACTCTCACACGTGTCCTTGTCTCATACTTGATTAGAGATCAGGACGTCTGTTTTAACAAGGTTTGGCAAACATTGTAATGCACACGAATACAAGTGCTGTTTGCACACACACACGCACGTGTTCACTTGCACACGTGTGTGTGTCTAGGCAGCCGGGCAGAGTCTGAGCTGCGGTGTATTTTTAGATTTATGGAAACCTAGAAATGTCCAATTCAAAGAGCTGGGTTGTACGCTTAGCCATCTTTCACCATTAGCGAAGCAAGGCACACGTTTTAGAGCATATCCATAATGCATGCTATGTGTCGTGATCTCAACAAATGCTCAAGAAGATGAAGTCGCTCGTATAAGAAACGTATCTATCTTTGCCTCAATCTACTGCCTGAAGCAAAAATGGTTTATTAGATGTTGCTAAGTCTGCTAAGCTAATATGATATGCAGTCCAAATGTACGAATTTAGTATACATTTTTCATTGTAGATATACTGCATTTCCGAGCGGAACATTATTGAACAAGAAAAATATACGAGAGGATGGGACTTTATTCATACGTTTTTAAGGTGGCATATTTTTCACCCTATAGGCGACATTAGCCGAAAAGTTGTTTCAGAGCAAGTTATGTTTAGAACCCAGTTAAGAAGACAACTTTTTTCTTTTCTTTGGAATAACATGCAATTATAAATTGCTCAGAAAAATATTTTATAATCTTTCAGGAACATGTAGTAAAAAAGTAAATTAGCAGATAATGTAAATTAGCGCACTAGCTAGCGGCAACAAACAGGTTTCCATAACACTCTCCTCTCTATCATTGGTCCGTCAATACAGATAGCCCCGCCCCAAACTCACATCATTGGTTGAGCCAATGTTGATCGTGTCGGAATGTTCAAATAAAAGGACTTTTGATAGCACCACAGTGTTCACAGTTTTTGTGTAAAACAACCATTGAATGTTTATTTATAGTTGTCTTTTAACTTTAAGATGGAATCAAAGTAAGTATTTTAACATCGGGAAAGATATTGCAATCTAAAATAAAGTTCAATAAACTTCTAGGTTTTTTTACTTTTTGTACACATTTGACCCCACATGCCTGTAATAGTGTTTTAAATGTTGGTGTTGCTCTTATCGTTAAATTCGAATTGCTAAGCTATGCTATCTGTGTAACACTAAGCTGTACTTTTTGTTTTAATAGTTTCCCAAAAGGCGCCTGTATATCATGTTCTAAGTATAAAGTCAACAGGGTTGTATTTTCCGTTTGAACCCGCTCATATATGGTGTGTTATAGGATCATAGCAGCTCATTAGACCAACCTGTTATGGCCTTTATATTTCACACTCACTTCTGCTTCCTCGGTTCCCCTGGGTCATAAAACTGTAAACACGCATATGAGAGCAGACCATGTGCAAACTAAATCACAGTCAGGCCTGGGCTATTTTCACCACCGATTATGGCCAGACCCCAGACATACCTCAGCTTGACGATCCTACCCATTTACCAAAGAAAGGAAGGGCTGGCATCTTAGAACTACCGAAATCAATTAAAAGGTGCTTTCCAGTGTTTTATAAGGCATACCGGGGGTTGCTCTGAAGTCGTCTCTTTTAGCACATAAAGCGAGCGGCCGTCAATCGCCTTTATTGCGGCTTCGTGCAAGGCCTGGTTCAGGGGTCACAAGCCCTTAACGTAAGACGGCACGGCGCCCGGGACTCTTTGAGCAGCCCCGCGACTCAGCAGGGTAGCGGATAAGAGAGACCAGAGGCAGATGGTTAAGAGAGTGCGAGAAACCCAGCAGGAGGGGGGTAATGAGTGCTAATAGGCACAGGAAGAGGTTGAAGAAAGGTCACCTGGAAATGTGGCGGAAGACCAGATGAGAAACGGAAAGGAGATTGAAAGAGTCGGCCAGAGGTGACAAAGGCCCAGATTGTTTTTATACTGTATAAGGACTTAATCCCTCATCAGTTTTTATTCCCCAACAGGGTAACTCCATGTATACAGGAACAGATTATGACGTCGGGATGCCCTGGGCACGGATGCCATACACCGGAAATGGAACAGCACATTAAAACGTTACAGAACTAGATCTTTCCCTTTACTAACAGAATTCAAGTGTAGACAGTTTAGCTGATAGTTTTGTTGCAAAGTATAAAGTGGTGTCAGACCCATCATAGAGTTCTTCGATTAATAAAATGACCAAACTGTGACACAATTCTTGTCACAACTTTATTTTCTGTACTTTTACTAAATCCATTTGTGCCATTTGTTGCCATTAACTGAAACTGGGCAGGGAATTTGTAGTTCCCCTGCATTGCAGGAGACTTAATGGGGAGAGTAAATGTTGAATTTGAATGTTTTTGAGTGTTTTTACATATGTGACAAAAGGGGAAGATGTAATGTTTATTGTCCAGAGCTTCTGAAATTTTAGGTTACCATTTTTACTACTTCTGCTGAGATTCTGAAGTGTGCATACAATGGACACTTTACTATCCCATGAGGCCATGAGAGATGATTTATGAATGTAAGTGAAGCGGCGTAACTGTAGGTCATGTGACAGTAACATGGCGGATGTAGTATGTCCGAGTTTCATTCTACTCAAATTCATACTATATAAAGCATCTTTTCTTAACGACAGTGAAGTAAATTCAAATTCAAATGTAGTATCTACTCAGACAGTACGTGATTTTGGACGCATCACTAGTGTTTGGCTTTAGAACCTTTGAAAATAGGGCACAAGTTGTATGGACTGCTTTTATGGTGGTTTTGCATCCCTTTTGCAAAAGCATGTTTCTTTTAAATAAAGTTGTTTTAAGCATGCCGTCTCATTTTACCTACATTCACAAGAATTGTATAAAACAACTGTACCGTTCTAGAAAACATGCACCATTTCTGCAGCTCATCAGGGCCCCCTACTGGTCTGGAGCCCTGGGGAAATGGGTGGCAGTGCCGTGCGTTAATCCGTCCATGCTTAAATTCAAATCCATGGCGCTGACACAAATGCGGAGGTGTTTGGCATACTTCTTTGACAGATAAATTTGCTCTAGGTTACACACTTCCTCCCCCTTCTCTCTCTTTGTCTTCCTAAGCTCATTTTTCCTCTGCGTATTTTCCCAGTGTCCTCTGAGGACATTGGTCTGCTGGGGATTACAGAGATATTGCATTGTGTTCATTAAAGGCAGCTTATCCTCTTAATTGAGACCAATGTTTGGGCAAAGCGCCATGTCATCTGTGACCTCATATTTAAAAAGAGGGTCAGATTCAAAGATTAGTTAGCGAATGACGGCCAGCTTAGAGTTTTCTGTGCCAGAGTTGCTATCATGTTCTGATATGTGAGTAAATCAGACAATATGGCCGCATATACACTGTCAACCAATTTAGTTTTTTGGCACATGCATGCACCTGAACAATAAAAACAAATACAAGATTAAATTGAATGTATACATAGCCATCATTCTACAACGCTTCTTCATGAGATTTAGATTTTTGCATTTTCTGAAGAAAATTTGACAATTAACAATGCTAGGGTGGGTACAGTATGTAGATTTAAAAGCCCACCTAAGTGCTTCGAAACGCACACCATTATTGATGTTATTGATGTAATTTCCACTAAAACAGGAAAACAGGGTGGAACATATCGAACAGCTTCTCTTTTTTAAAATAGCCAATAGCGTTTAGTTTACACAGTATATCACAGTTTCCTTGAACAAGTGACCGATTTTAGCTGCAACTTCAGCGTCTATTTATGTAGGGGGCAGGACACTTCAGGTTCTAGAGAGCATTTAATTGGACAGAAAATCTAATGAGATGCTGAAGTGCAGAGTGATGTTATCAAAATCATGGCAGAATTGAGAGACTAAGTTTTGAATCTTCTAAATGCGAATTTTGTCTTTATTTTGGAGCACATTAGCTTATAGATAATAGTAAGTCTAACATATTCATACTAAAATCCAAAAAAACGTCCATTTTGATTTCATGGGGTCTTTAAGGTGTTCTTAGTGGTTGTCATGGGCTTAAAGGCATGGTAGGCAGTTTGTTTCTAAAATACTTTTTCCCAAATTTGTTTAAACTGTCTTTATATACCAATACATGTCTAAAATGTAAGTACTCTGAAAAGGAGAGTATAAAAATCGAGTGTCTGTAGTCCTCTCAGGGCTGCAATAAACACAGCTACTCTTTCCATTCGGAACGAATGCAATGATTGGCTGGGCGACTGTCACTCTCCCTCGCTACCATGGCAACCACCCCTGCTGCTACAGGAGCTGCCCACATGAGCGCGCCCTGTTGACTCGCTCTTTTCAAAAGAGGAGAGGCACGTACCGGCCGGAAGCTAGTAAGTCTCACAATTATGGCAGAGAAAGAGCAGTCAAAATTCCCAGTACCACCTGTACCTGCATATACAGTCAGCGCAGGCAAACAAGGCAAAAAAAGGTGATGTCACTCCATGCACTGCGCTCCTCTCCGCTCGTGTTCATGTGTTTTGGGGGGCGTGGCTTTGGAAGGAGCCCAGAAGGGAGGGGGTGGGAGTTTCTCTGTTGGATACTTTCAAAATCCTGCAGTTTTCTGCTAGTTTCTCAAACTTACCTACCCTGCCTTTAACTCAACAAAGCACATTCTTATTTCTCTGATATTCTCGGTCACTCCTTCAAAGTAGTTCTGTGCTGTTGTTTTTTACTCATTCATATAATTTCATAAAAGCAAACCTCTTCTTAGAAAATAAGAGTCATTTGTAGATAAGTCAATATGTCAGTGCTTGAGTTCCACTTTTGTACTTTAAATAAACCTCTGAATGGGTTTCCATAAATTCTTTTACTGCTTGCTGAGCTTGTTCCTGAGAGTTGTGCTATGTGGTACTTGTGTGGTCACGCGGGTGTGGCGTTTATAAGTCTTCCAGAAGGGCTTGGTTGGGAAGCAAGCTTACCAAACACTTTCTCATTCCTCAGAGACACCCTGTTAATGAGGCACGGAGGACATGAGCATGTTTTTTTGGCCAGCGCAGGGATTTAAAACCTCAACCAGCCTCACCTGTAGATCCTCCCGCACCTGCTTCTGGTAAACCGGTGCCTGAGGCAGCCTTTGCTCTCATCTCAAAGGAGTCCACGCAAATCCTCTCCCAGGAAAAGAAGGAAAGGACGGAGATGGGAAAATAAAAGAACTATTCACATTGGTATGCCAGGGGCTTTGAAGATGAACTTGAAGAACATCCCTCAAAAGAACTTCCTCTTACTGTTTGGTTGTTCACTTTTAAAACGAGGCCCGTCTTTTTCTTCTGAAGTCAGTCCAAGTCAAATTTCAGAAGCCAATCCAGAAGGCACTGGGGCTGTTTTAGTCTGATGTGTCGACATCAGTGCTTCTTTATGAATTAGCGCAGATTTTCTTGTTGGAATGTGGTCTACAGAACAGGCTCGTAAAAATCATTCAACATATTGCTATGCAGTTTCTAGGGTGTTCTCAATGTAGGTGTAGGTCTATGATCATTTTTTACCTTTTTTTTTTTTTTGTCCTCCTGGTCATTTCCAGAAACTTTTTTTAAGTATGTGAACGCAGATGCTACTAGCCTACCTACGTTACTTTTACATTTTTCTTTTCAGGTCATCTACTGTTATCACAGAGAAATGTTTTTTTTCCCAGTGCTTTGTTCAAAAGCCCTTCATTCTTTTTAATGATCTTTTCAAAAGCTGATACCCTGATGTATTTTGCAGCATGTAAGCAAATATCAAAGAGGCATGCAAGGGAAAAGAATGGAAAAAGGGCACTCAGCACTACACCGCATGGAGCATTCATTTGATTAAATAGTCACCGGCCCTGAAGGGATTGAGCCAGTTGGGTTGAAAGCTACCTGCTAACAGTTTAACTTGAAGGGATTTGCTTCATCTGACACTACACAAGGCCTGTTTGTCATCCTGCTCGACTATTTGTCTAGCTGTCCATCTCTAACAATTAGGCTGTCTGAAGAAACCTTTGATTTTTCAGGGCAGACTGAGGCGGCTGACAGGTGATTCTCGGTCAGGCTTTGATTAAGGGTCTTGTTCATTTGGCAGCCTGTCGATTTTCATCCAACGCACTGGCACGGCTCAAGGAGGCTCGAACAATGTTTATTCGGAACAGAAAATAGATAATTCCTCTGGATTTATTTTTAACTTATTGCCTTGGCGAACGTCTTGCATTCATAAAGAAATGCATCATCTCTTGATCTGAACTGGAATTATGGTAGATTCAGTTTGCTCATGCACACACAAGATCCGCCTCTGTTAGTCTCTCTTCCTGGCTACGTTCAGAATGCAATACTAAGAATGCTTACTAAGCAGTATACACTGTATACCAGGGGGTATTCAATTAATTCCAAGAGGTACGGTCTATATCTTTCCTTCCCAGTGGAGGTCCGGACAATACTTTTTTGGAGGAGCTATACATTTCCATCAGGGCAGCCGTAGTACTTTGTAAAAGAAAAAATCCTAAACACTCAAAATAGTCCTCAAAGATGAGAATCCAGAGCCCCTAGAGCCAAAGTAGATGTCTAATAATTTTTACCAATATTTATCTTTAATTTTTAAAATAACTCCAAAATCATACCCTTGAGTGGGAGTAAATTAAGCGTGATCTGCTGTAACGTCACAATCGTGTTGCATTGTGGTCTATAAATCTGCCTGAAGTGTACATATCGAGTAGACTCGCTCCCTCTGTAAAAATCGAGGGTCTGTCAAAATAAACTTCCCTTGTCCACTTGACGAAGTTAAACGCACTTCAAAATGGCGGATTCTCCCAAGGGGACGTACTCATGTCTAAAAGTGGAGTTAAACTCAGCCATAGTTACCTGTTGATATGTTTATAGTTCTGACTAATATCATCCAGTTAATGGGACTGACATTTAAAGAAAACTCTATCGCCCCCTAGAGTACTGGAGCTTGCTAATGCCACAGAAATGCAAGAACGTAAATGTACAGGACTTCACTGTTTAATTTGCGTATGTGTAGTTGTGTAGAATATGTTCTCAACGAGCATAGATGTGAAAATTTGTAGTATTGTGCTAAAACTATGCAGTTGCATTGTGAGATACAGTAATCTATCCAGCATGCTTAGGTCGTTTTTTCTTTCTCACTATATTAGTTTCTTTTCATATGTGTTTAGTTAATGTGCAAAGCAAGATCCCAGCTGTAATGTAAGTGTGCATACATGTATGGTTGTGTGGTCACATTGTCGGCGCAGACTCTTCCTTTGTGTGCCAGAGCGGGAAGAAAAGCTTCATCTGTCTTGTGTCGCGTGGTCCCTCGTCAGTACACATTGATATACAGGCCACACTCCCGTGCTGCTCACGGACTGCAATGAAGGGCCCGGGATTTGATGCATAATGACACTGAAGGCTCTTTAACACCACAAAATGCAGAGCGACATGCAGAATATGATCTTGGGATCTCGCCGCTTGTTGATGTACAAGCGTAAACATTTCAAAACAGGCTCATTACATGCGTGCATGTGATATAATGCAGCTGAGCACGTTTGAAACCTGGCCTCTGAGAGCCTGACTCTGACGATAAGAGACTTTATTTGTACAATTGTGTTATTTTTTATCTAGCTACACACACTTCCATGCGTGTTATTTCACTATTTATATATTATTAAAGTATTAATTAATAATTTGCCTTAGCTTTTATTCTTTATATAATTTATTTTCACTTTAATTTAAGTTTTAGTTATGTGATTTTTACTTAGTTATATTTGTTTTATGTTTTATGTTTTATTTGTACTAATTTTAGTACTTTAACATTTCAAAGTTTTCCGTGTTTTATATATATATATATATATTTATAATTATATATACAGTCAAACCAAAATGTATTCAGACACCTTCAACATGTCTCACATTATCACAGTTTAGTCGCTATAGTTTAGAAAATAGTTATAAAATATGACAAGAATTCAGAGTTATCAAATCAGTTTGGGTTTTTTTTGGCCATCCTTCTGTTAGAAAGGAATTAGGTTGAATATCTGTCAGCTGTTAAATTAGCCCACAATTAGATCATACCATTTTAGGTCAACCAATTACCAAGCAATGCTTAATTTTGTTCAGTCTGTGGTGTAAAAAGGTTGTATTAGCAATTAAAGAAAAAATACGCAAGCAAAACATGGTCAGGTCAAAGTGTCTGAATACATTTTGGTCTCAATTTTTTTTAATACATTTTACTGGTAGTCCACTGTATGAAGAATATTTGGTTATTATACTGTATGTCACAGACAGTTTACTTTATTTAGCTATCCTCACTTACGTAAATGAACTATAGTGTCCTGCACCCACTAAAAAAAATATCAAAAATTGCATCTGGTGTCTGAATAATTTTTGGTTTGACTGTATATATAATTTTGTTTCAGTGTTTTTTCAATAAAAAAAAAAATTGGCTTTAGTTAACAATAACAACATTGACAGACACATTATAAAAACATTAATTTATTGTCAATGATTCAAAGTAGCAATGCTTGGACAAAGGCTTGTGTAAAATAATCTGAGTGGTCCTGTACGTCGTCTTCTTACCATACCTTTTATTTCTATAAATTAAAAAATGCCTAAAAGACTTGCACTCTAGGCTAAACTACATAATGCACAAATAACATTTCTTGGTCCTAAACCGCAGATACACCAAGAGATCTGATTGGATGACTCTTTTAGGTTGACCATAATATTGTAAAGCAAATATTTTAGCCCCTCAGCTACAGTCTTACCACGGTGAATGCATCAAATTGTGCTTCTCTGTGATTTTTCACTCTCGCTGCAGTCAGGCAGCATAAAAAATGCATAGTAGCGATAGCATCTCTCGCTCTAGTTCCCTAAGTCGTGACCCAAGACAAGCTTAACTGGGAAAGTTGTTTGCTAACTGTCAGCCGGGTCCAAGCAGCTCTTGCTCTCTAGAGGATCTCATTGACCCATTGCTCTGTGTTCAGTGATGTTCAGGGGAAGCTATTTTGAAAACTTAGCCAGCTAAGCTAAAGTTACTAAGAGTTAAACTACAGTCAAGCTACCCTTTAGTAAGTAGACTATTTGTTTTGTGGAAGTTTGACATCATGTTTAAAGGGTTAGTTCACCCAAAAATGAAAATGATGTCATTAATGACTCACCCTCATGTCGTTCCAAGCCCGTAAGACCTCCGTTCATCTTCGGAACACAGTTTAAGATATTTTAGATTTAGTCCGAGAGCTTTCTGTCCCTCTATTGAAAATGTACGATATACTGTCCTTGTCCAGAAAGGAAATAAAGACATCATCAAAGTAGTCCATGTGAGATCAGTGGGTTTAGTTAGAATTTTTTTATGCATCGAAAATACATTTTGGTCCAAAAATAACAAAAACTAAGACTTTTTTCAGCATTGTATTCTTCCGGTTCTGTTGTCGAGTCTGCATTGACGCTGATGACGTAAGACGCTGCTGACGTGTATCTGGTGCGTCTGTGTATTCGGGTTCAAATAAATATGGCTGGGCAAAAAAATGCAAGTCTTCCTCTGTGTCGAAATCCTTAGACATGTTTGCGAAGATTGTTTTGTTTACAGCGTGCGTCTCCCTCAGACTGTAAACGAAGCTCGGGCGCACCAGAACACGTCAGCAGCGCCTTACGTCATCAGCGTCACTGAACACGGATTGACAACAGAACCGGAAGAGAATACAATGCTGAATAAAGTCGTAGTTTTTGTTATTTTTGGACCAAAATGTATTTTCGATGCTTCAAAACATTCTAACTAACCCACTGATGTCACATGGACTACTTTGATGATGTCTTTATTTCCTTTCTGGACAAGGACAGTATACCGTACATACATTTTCAATGGAGGGACAGAAAGCTCTCGGACTAAATCTAAAATATCTTAAACTGTGTTCCGAAGATGAACGGAGGTCTTACGGGCTTGGAACGACATGAGGGTGAGTCATTAATGACATCATTTTCATTTTTGGGTGAACTAACCCTTTAACATTTATTTCAAATCTCATGGAGCTTGATAGCTATAGGCTATAGATATTATGTTATTGGAGTAACTGGCTTCTCTGGTGCTATAACTAGGTTAAAACCGCTGCTTAAATCGTATTATCTTTCTATTCCATCTGCAGGCGAGCATCTCCGCATCTGCCCGCAAGGTTACACCTGCTGCACCAGTGCCATGGAGGAGACGCTGTCGAATCTAAGCCGCAGAGAGTTCGAAGGCCTGGTGAGGGAAGCAGGACGTTCCATTCAAGCCTCGCTAAATGCCCAATACAGGACCTTTGACAGTGAGTCCACCAATCAAAAGTATTCAGTCTTACAGTTGGTCGTTGTGTTTGCAGCTGCTAACACACCTGCTCAGTTTTTCCACTGTATGGGCGGCTATGTTAGCAAAATGATTTTCAAATAATCCAAATGTTTAAGGTGTCATTTCTCCACCCAGAGTGTAAAGTTGAGGAAGAACAGAGTAGCGACTGCAGCAACTCGCAAAGGAAATGAGATTTAGAGGTTTTAAGTTGTACTTGTACTGTCACGGACAGCTTTCTTATCCAGAGCAGTAGTTTATGAAACTTCACCTGCTTTTAGTTAACATTTTTCGTTTATCCATCTGCGGGGGTTAACGAATGTGAAGGGTTAAACAGTTGCAGTACTTTGAAGCCCAAATTCTCTCCTGGTTTGTGTCATTGTAAGCCTAGATAAAAGGAAAACTCTAAAGTTCATATGCTTTCACACCGAGTGGTCCTCGCAGGGCAATTACAGTGGGTTTTTATGGTGCCCTTTTACAGCAGCGCACCATTTAAGCTTGATAAACTGTAGTGACGCCAATGATGATAAAGAGATTTAGAAGTAGCTGTTCAGTTTCATGACCCTAATCAGATAATGGGAATGCAGCAATCATACGCGCATAATATATATACATATAAACCAGTTATATTAATTATTAAGTTATCTGAATGTTGAACATATAGTACATGTTATTGAAATTAATGATGTGTGTGTGTTTCATCTTATAAATTCCCCTAAAAGGCAAAACATGCGCTTGTTCAAGAAGAAACCTAAATATTTTACATTTCTATTTTCATGGAATAAACACTACAATCAAACCAAATAATAAAAATAAAAAAATGAATTTATTTTTTATATTTACCTTTTATACCATACATGGTGAAAATATGAAATACATCAAATAAATACTATTATTAAATCTGCAATGTAAAATGTACATTTGGAAAATAGATTCATGATGTACTCACTTATTATATAAATTTGTAAATTTTGAACACAAAAAACGGACTGCAGCTTTGAATGAATATTGTTATATTAAAAGCTATGTAAAATGTTCAGAAGTCATGGTGTTTTAATGTTGTTGTACTGAAATCTGCAACAATATTGGTGAACAGTAGTCAGTGGACTCAATTGCATTTCTTTATTAGTTTCACTCTATGATAAGTGACTTCCTTTTTTGTCATTGCAGCATACTTTCTGGAACTTCTAAATGGCTCTGAACGGTGGTTGGAGGAGGCGTTTGTGGCCGCTCTGGGGGAGTTGTACCGACCTAATGCAGGAGTGTTCCGGGACCTCTACGCCGACCTGCGTCGATATTACAGTGGTGCCGCCCTGAACCTTGAGGAGATCTTGGACGAGTTCTGGATGAAGCTCCTGGAGCGCCTTTTGAAGGCGTCTGACCCTGAGACCGCCTCGCTGCTCTCTGACGACTTCCTGGAGTGTGCCTCCAAGCAGACAGAGACCCTTCGTCCTTTTGGAGATGCCCCACGTGAACTGAAGGCCAAGCTGGTGCGGGCATTCATCGCTGCTCGGGCATTTGTCCAGGGCCTTAATGTGGCTGGAGAGATTGTACGGAAGGTGTCTCAGGTATAGTGGTTTATTTTTCTTTTGTAGGATTGTGTGATGTAGGCTCAGGGCTGTTAACCAGAAGGTTGCAGGTTTGATCCCCTCAAGAAGCATGCCATGTGCCAAGAAGACCATAATGTCCTTGAGCAAAGTAATTAATCCCAGGGTTCTCAGGGTGACAGGCGGCATTCATGCATGAAAGTTAAAAACAAACGTTCTACTAAATAAGTTAAAAATAAATGACAAAAACAGAGTTTACACTTGCACACCTTTAGCAGTATTTCCAGTTCCTACCAGCATTTAACATCTCTGAAGCAGGAAGATTCGCTTCTTGGCATCTTCTTGGTAAAACCATTTGGGAGCAAAAAACGTTGAGTAAGTTCAATAGTCCTCAACTGAATTGAGGTCTAATGTTCTTGATTTGTAAGACTCACCAAATGTCTTTAACATCTTTGTTCCGTAGAAAGATGAGTCGTCTACTAATCATTCTCAATGCTCTTGCAAACCATATCATATTTTGCTCCAGAAACCATACTGTCATTGATATTTAGTATTCCAGTGTGAATTCTTGGGTTAGGTGTGCACCAAATATAGCGCTTCACATCAAAGTCTTATAGTTCAGTTAAGGTCTCATCAGACCAGGGATTCTCCTCCAAGTCATTGAGTCTTTGACATGCCTTTTGGGCAAATACCAGCAAAGAAGTGATAACAAAGACTTCCTTCTTCCACCTTCCTTACTAGCCAGATTTATGAAGTGTTTCTGCTCTTGAAGTGCTATTGTTGCCTCATGGTAGTTTCTCCCATCTATTTTGTATAGAAACGTAACTCTTTAGCTTTGCAAAACTCTTCTTGTCCAGACACCCAGTTCTGGAGAAAGTTCAATTCTTTGCAGATGCACAGTTGTTTCATATTTTCTCACAATTATAATGACAAACATCACAGTGCTTCAAGGTATATTTAATGTGTCATAACTGGTATTTTTAAGACCTTTGCCTCAGATTTGATTATAATATCCTTGAGTTCTGCGGTAGGGTGTTGCTTTGGAAAAGAAGTGTGTATTCTCCTAGAGACAGGTGTATTTGACATTAGAGTTCTACGGCAATGGGAAACAATCTTCAGTGAATCATTGTTCCATGGTGTAACACTGTACAATTGAGATAGTCCAAGGACACTGAAGACTTTTTTTTTATATGTGGCTTAAACTCGTATATGTCGTTCTTTGATTTAATGTGCTGCAAAACTGAACAAAAAATAATCATGCATACCATTGAATGCCATACCCCCAGTAGGTGGTCTGGTTTCACTTAAAGAGAGCAGTACCTAGTTGCCTAGAATGTCAATCAATAGATACTCCCAAATTAATCAATATTGGATCCATGACATCAGGACAAATGGCTACACTGCAGCATTCCCGAAGATGTTTGCCTCAAACCAACACAAGGAAATTTAGTCCAAGTCCTTAGTGGCTACCCTACCCTTCCCTAGAACTCCCTGCTGCTTTGACAAATGAATGTAGGGCGCAATGGTACCACTCTGTTCTTTAAGGGATTTCTTATAGAATTGGATTTAGTCTCCTGGTGCCAAACTCTCGGGAGATTCCTGCTAAGCAGACCTAAATTCTTGCTGATGTTGGAAATATATCAGTTCGGGAATATTGAATCTCTTCTGGAAATGGCTTTAAGTTATTTTATGTTGTCATATGTAAAAACTGGATCCACTGCATGGCACATTCAGATGGATTAGCATTAAACATTACAATGTTTAGTCATAGCTGTTTTCGCATTTGTATCAGTAGCATGCGAGGCAGGTTCACACATGGTTGACATAAAATGATTAAACTTAAGTTGCCTTCGGCTAATATACAGCATGATTACTCTGGCTTCCACACTTGGCTTTCCCAAAAGACTTTAAATTACTCTAAAGTTTGTCTTGCAAAATACAGTAGATGACTTGAATCCACATGCAGGTAATAAGCAGGCTCTGTAACATTCAGGAAATCAAGCTACCTCACAGCAAGATATAATATGATAATATGTGTATGGGTAGACGTAGGGGATGCACAGTGTTCATGTGCAATTTACTAATAACAAACTTGTTTAGCTGATACTAAAAGGACTTGCATGCTTTTATTATGGGAACAGTTCCCCTGAAGCAATACTGGGTTAATTGCCTTGCTCAAAGTGTTGTTAGGTCATTGATAAACACCAAGGCTTCAACCGAATGTTGTTCTTAAAAAACATTTTTTTTTTTTAAAGTGCATGGCAACTAATGGCGACTATTCCCATAGGTTCCTCTGAGCCCAGAGTGCAATCGTGCCATTATGAAGCTGGTGTACTGTCCTCATTGCCGAGGTCTGGGATCGGTCAAACCTTGCATCAACTACTGCAAGAACGTCATGAAGGGCTGCCTGGCTAATCAGGCTGATCTAGACACTGAGTGGCAGAGCCTTATAGGTAAAGCAGATGTTATACCAAATGAACTCTTACTCTTTTGTTGATTGCTTGATTTCTATTTTTGTTGCATCTCACCTCATTTGTTCACACATTTTGTTGTTTTCAATCAATCAGAAACCATGCTACAGGTGGCCTCCAGTTTTGGTGCCGAGCCCAGTATGGACACGGTGATCTATTCAATTCCCGTGCGAATCTCAGAGGCAGTTCTCGCCATGCAGGAGAACATGGAGATCTATACCAGCAAGGTTAGGACATTGGAATTAAGCATCTATTCTAAATTTGTGTGAGTGGGTTAGATTGAATGCACTTGAGGTATGAGTTTAAAGATTTATTGATCACGTAAGGGCCATTTGTACAAATATACACGCTAGTTTGTGTTGCGTTTCAGGTTTTCAAGACCTGTGGGGACCGTGGTGAGGAAGGCACACCAAGCTCAATATCTGAGGTGCCAAAGAAGAAAGGAAGTACAGTTACTGCCCTGGAATACAAACCCAGCCCCAAATCTGCAGCCAGACTGGAGGTGCAGGTGTGTGTATGTGTGGCAGTATCAATTTCTGGCCAATTTTTATGAGATTTATACAATGTTATTTAAGTGTGTGTGTGTAATTCCCAGGTCACAGACGTGTCCAGCAAACTCAAGGAAATGCAATTTTACTGGATCCAACTCCCTTCGGCTCTGTGCAGCGGTAAAACGGCATCCACAACCGGCGCTGATAAATGCTGGAATGGCATCACCAAAGCCAGGTATTATATCTAAAATCTTCTCATTCTACAAAGAGAGGTGTCTATTCAGCTGGTCAGTACATGTAATTTGCCGTTTTATATTGTATATTCAATCAATTTACATGCTTCTCAAGCCTAAATAGATGTGCAGGGTTTTGATGGATGACTATTAGGATGAACGCACATTATGAATTTATAGATCGTTACTCATGGTCAGTGCTGGCGGACTTCTGAAAACTGCATCCCTCCCTGTTTTTGCGGCCAAAGTCGTTAAATTGATTGTTTAGCTATCACTGCCACAGAACTGAACTCCCATTGCCCAAAGTCATCAGAAGTGATTAATCATTGGATGCAGTTTAGATGTGCGTTCAATTGAGAGGATTTAAGTAGGTAGAGCCAAACAAGCTTTATTTTTAGTCATCACTAATACCTATCAGCTTCGTATAAGCAAATTTGCAATCTCCTGAGGGTAATTAATGCATACTGGTATGTGATTAGTGGTGTTTGTTTGCTAACACAAGCATCCCTATTACTATTACTCATAATTATGGTTCATGTACAGAAAAAGAAGGGACTTGAGTCAAATCTAAAAACTAGAATATCATAGAGACTTGGGGACATAAAGCTAAAAAACACTGTAGCAACCACATAGCAGATCCCTCAGAAAACCATAGCAACATACTAAAAACAGCTCAAAACATCACATAGCAACATCTCTGAACACTCTAGGAACATAGCAATGCATTAAAAAACACTTAAACTCTTTAGTCACATGCTAAAATCAGAACGCTTAAATAAGTGCACCAAAAACCACTTAGTATTGTAGCAGCAGGTTTTGCTCACTCAAGAGCCACACTAGCATGACACGTTGTAATCTAGTTTGTATTACTGATGTGCAAAACTGTTTTTTTATTTCAGTTTAAGACCATAAATAGTCAAAAATGTAATACAAGAGCCATTAACATAATGTGCGTGATTGAAATGGTTCTGGAAAATTGATTTTTCTGCAGTTACCTCCCAGAGGTCATGGGTGATGGGCTGGCCAATCAGATTAATAACCCAGAGGTGGAGATCGACATCACCAAGCCTGACAGGACTATTCGTCAACAGATCATGCTGCTGAAGATCATGTCTAACCGCCTGAAAAATGCCCTCAGCGGCAACGACGTGGATTTCCAAGACACAAGTATGTAGCTAAACATGCTAAAGTGCTAAAATAAGAGCTGTGTAAACATCACTCACCTGGCGTCATGAGGTGCATTAGCGAACTGACACTAGAGGCTGCGATCTTAAGCGTCCTTGTTAGCACGCCCGCCTCCCATGCCGGAAACGCCGGTTTGAATCCCGCTGGGAGCAGGGTGAGTAGAACCAGAGAGGTTAAATTTGGTGCCGTGACCCGGATGGGGGTGAGTGTATTGGAGGCAAGCTAGTAAGAGATGTGAGAGTAAAACCTCACTCCCCTGGCCTCACTAGCGACTGACGCTAGAGACTGAGGTCTTTAGCATCCATGCCCTAGTAATCCAGCTCGGAGCGAGTCAAATAGGTTAAATAACCGGTTACCCTAACTACACTGCATTGTGAATGATAATCATACAGTGGGCTTCATGCAACCTGAACATGAGATCAAATTTGTGTAAATCATTCAGCATCAATTGAATTTATTCAATTCCCTAGTTCAGTTTGTTCTATTATTTTTACATGAATGAGGCCCAATGATGCAAAATTTGCCACGATTTTGTCTGCTTAAGTATTCCGCAATTTCATGTTAATTAGTATTGCAAAGCAACCATTACTTCTGTGACCTGTTTTACACTAGAGTAATTATCATGTTTTTCCCGTAATGTGCTTCTAGGTGATGATTTCAGTGGTTCAGGAAGCGGCATGTGTGCGGACCACCTGTGCATCCGAGGTAGACCTCCGGTTTTTGGGCCGAAGACGGACAGGCCCAAACTCTATGCCTATAATCCTGAAAACAAAAGAGTCAAAGGATCCGGAAACCAGATTCAACCCTCCGTCATCTTACTGTTTCTGTTACTCGCGAGTCTACTGCTCAGGCGATAATGGAGACGCTAAATCGAACTTTGGGATCTGGGTCAGGAAATTTGGGATAGGACAAGGAATGTAAAAAAAAAAAAAAAGAATAGTGAAAATGAGAAAAGGTGAGCTTAATAAAATTGCCAAAAGAAAAAAAAGAAAACTTTTGAGTGAATGGACATTTTAATTCCTCTGGAATACAACATGACCATGAGAATTGGTGGAAAAGGAAATTTGTTTTTGTGTTTTTTATGTTTTGTAATATGTCAGATTTAAGTGCTGACTTGTTACATCAATTGACATCTTGTTTGTTTTTTTACCTTTGAATGTAAAAAGAAGAACTGGACAGGGAGAATGGCGGTTTAGATTTACAATACGAGGTTCTCAGCCACCTTACCCACAGTTCTTTGTTCTTAAAGTCACACAGTCACCAAGTCACCTTGTGTTTTATTTCGCCATGCTTGAGTTATGCAAGTTCGTCATTGCACAACAGTCCATTTTGTCTTAAATATTTCACATACGGATATAATTACAAAGCACTACATTAGTCAAACCCCTTTTAGATAAAAAAAATTAATGAACTTTGGCATGGATATTAATCGAAATACTGAATTGCTGAGTATCTAAGGAATTATGTAATGGTGTTTTTTTTTAACTGTTCATTTGTTTAGTCCACAATTATTTTGTATGATAACAAGCGTCAATACTCATAAAACAATTTAAATTTATTTCACACCAACATCAAAAGAAATTGTTGCATAAAAGAAAATATAGCCTATTTTTTATAGGACCATTAAGATTTTTGCATTTAATATATGATTACTTTCATAATTTTATTTTCACAATAATTTTTCTTTCAACTTTAATTAATATTTTTCCTCA
This sequence comes from Rhinichthys klamathensis goyatoka, assembly GCF_029890125.1. NCBI lineage: Eukaryota > Metazoa > Chordata > Actinopteri > Cypriniformes > Leuciscidae > Rhinichthys > Rhinichthys klamathensis. The sequence goes on along the minus strand of NW_026606664.1, from coordinate 3,786,441 downwards.
TCTGTACTTTTGACCTGTTTTTCATTAAAGCATCTAACCATTCTTAAAACATGCTGAATTTCTAATTTGATCGATTTGTGAAATAAAATTCACCCACACATTATAATTAAAACAACATCTATTCTCAGAAAATGAAATTTATGCAATTTGAACTTTGTAAGTTATTAAATTTGTTTTATGGATTAAAGATTCTGAATTCATTTTGAGTTTTATTTTCAGAACTTTCAAGATTTTTAATAATTTCTCACTTTACATTAATTCAATTTTAGTGAGAACTTGTACTTAATTTACATTAAATTAATGCCACAATGCAAAAAAAAAAGTCTTAACCTAAAAAAAATAGGCTTTATTTTTAATGCTTTTTTTTTTTTTGGTGTGAAATATGACCCAGATCTGAGATGCTCTTGAGATTGCTCTTGTTGAAAAACAACAAACTTCCGAAAAACAAGAATGCAAAAAATATTTGTTTCACTCACCTCGATGCAAACCCTTAACTTGCATTTAGAAACTTATGGCTGTATTATTGCTCAGTGCAGCACAAATTTATATTCGTAATGAGTACTTTCAGCACAGATGTCAAGTTAAATAGAAGCATGTGTCAGCCTTGAATTAATTGATTTGCCTTGAATGGAATTGCATTATTGCCAAAGCCAATGGGAAGCAGTCATTTACAGAATGTACAGTTTTAAAATACCAACTGTCACTTTTAATAAAAGCTCATAATAAATTTGACGACTTCGATTCGAGAGCAATATGATTCATTTACTAAACTTGTGGCAGTGATGTTTTAAAACAACTCCAAGGATTTGATTCAGAAGCGAGAGATTTGCGATGGTTTAGACAAACATGTAATAAAAAAAAAAAACACATTCCTACAAAATGTCTTGGACAATATGAGCATCTAGTCCCTAAATGTTGCATTTAAAGGTGTCAAACGATCTTCGTGTTTCTGATATACCGTTCTAATGACTTCCTTTTTTGATGCACAACGAGAGCTGAATCCACAAGGACCTGGTTCAAGTCAGATGCGAAATGTAAAAAGTTGTGGAATGTAAACGCAGTTGAGAATGTACATGATGTAGTGTACGATCTCTGTCACAAGAAGGTTGGTTTTTGTACTCGGTTGTCCGGTATAAATGAAAAGCACATTGTATACTCTTAGTCTATCGCATGACTCAATGAATGGACATTGAGAAGGGCTCAAACACAAGCGTAATGTGTTTCATGTGACAGATTGAGCAAACGCTCGTTCGAGAGAGACAGAGATGTGTGTAATGGAACATTTGAAATATTTCAGGACTAGCATTTTATTTGAGGTTTGAATTTGTAAATTTGGTCTGTTTTACGTATTAAACATGCACAGTTGTTCAAACAAAGTGGATGTTGTCTGTCATTTCGAAGAATTTCTATTAATAGACCTTGAATTATGTTTTGTTTTTGTTTTTTTATGTAATTTTCTTGCTCAAGTTTTAAATCCTCCCCAGACAGCAACATAGTGTCTGCCCAGATGTGGATTCCACGTGTACCAGATGTGGGCCGGATCTGGGCCGACACTATGTTGCTGTCTGGCAGTCTCTCTCTTTTCAAAAAATGTAAATGTGAAGCCGAAAACTTTTACATATCTGTTTAATTGGCCTTTGATTTTAAAGCATTCTAAATAAAACTGTAATTTTCATTCAGGTCAGATTCTTGTATTTCTGGGGTCACTCTTAGGTGGAAGGTCTTGCCTTTAGCTTCTTTGGTCGACAGAGGTGAACGTGGTCCGATGATTGCGCATTTATCTCTGCTGCTTTTTCCACTCACCACTGTGAAAACACAACAAAAGTGTTATGCATTAGCTTATCATAGTAAAAAAAACTGTTTATTGGTCAATTAATCTGCCTATGTTTAGCCATTTTGTGATTATACTTCGCATTGTATCAGACGCACCATAAATTAACAATTAATAATGTAATTTTTGTCAAGAGTTTTTAAAAGACATTTTGAGCAGAATTTTTTTTTCTTAAAGAAAGATTTCTATTTCAAATAAATGTTGTTCTTTTGAACCTTTATTCATATTAAGCAGCACAGCTGTTTTAAACATGGATGATAATAATAATAAGATGTTTGTTAAGCAGCAAATCAGCATATTAGAATGATTTCTGAAGGATCATGTGACACTGGAGAAATGAGGCTGAAAAATCAGCTTTACATTACAGGAATAAATTACATTTTAAAATATATTGAAATTCCAAAGTGTAGGTTTTTAAAACCAAAACCTTTGAAACTTTTCTTTTAGCAATTTTGTGTATGTGTAATTTGCACCTATCAGTGTTATTTTAGTATTATTGAGATACTATTATATCTTTTTTATTGTTTTAATGTGTGTTTTGTCATTTTTATTTGTTTTTTAAATGCCTATATAGATATTATTAATTATTAATTGTATAGTTATTAATTTTTATTTCAGTTTTAGTGTTAGTTATTTTAGTACATAAAGTGAAACTGAAAAGCGAAACATGATAATGAAAAATGTTTCCCTGGCAACTAGCTCAAATAAAATAAATTTAAGTTTTTTTAAAATATTTTATTAATATTATATTATATTTTATTTTTATTTATTTATAGTTTATTTTATGGGGGGTTTTTTTATGGTTTAAGTTTTAGTTACTTGTAATAACCCTGGGGCCTCATTTATAAAATGTTACGTAGAAACCATCCTACAATTGATCTTATGATAATTTCTCCAATGTCCGTACGCGTGATTCAGAGAAACAAACGTATGAACAAAAAAACCTGCATACGCCTCTCTTCCAGATGTGAAATCTATAAATCGCAAATGATCTTAAAATTGCATGCAGCTGAATGGTTTCAGACCTCTGCCTTGTACACGCCCCCTAATTAATATCATCAGCATATAAAAGAGCATCAGTCAACATCCAAATCCTTTACTTGAGAATCACGAGCGCTAAGAATTGCTTAGATTTCCAAATACCTGCAGTACTCCAAGGCTATGTCCGAAATCGTCCCCTATACCCTTAAATAGGGCACTAATAGTGTCCAAAACCATAGTGGACATTATAGAGTGCACTCATTCAATCCCATAATGCACCACAACCACGAGTGTACAACCGATGTACGCTCAGCAGCTAGAGAATACGCATAATGCACTGTGAGAGTCACGCGCTGAATTTGTTATCATTCACTTCTTTAAGTGAACTATATTAGAGGACTAATGTAGGGAATCCTGAATAAGGGTATAGGGGGCGATTTCGGACACAGCCTAAGATCAAATTTGTGCTTAAGCACGTTTTATAAATGAGGCCCCTGGCACCTATAAGAAATACACCATTGTTTGTTTCTGGACCTACATCTTATGTAGAAACACTAGACAGACAAATCCTCCAGAGAAAAGCACACTGTCAACACCCTAAATATACAGCAATTAGGTTGTGCCAGGTTCCTCAATGTCCTGGTGAACCCTCTGCGTGATTCGCCGGCGATCAGATGCGCCCTCATTTGTTCTAGAAGTGTGGCCTTTATCTCACAAACACTTTTTATATAACACTGTTGTTACTGGAGACTGCATCTTGACTCAGTATATTCTCACAGGAACTTAGCGCTGCAGGAGAGGGTCATTTCTCATTTCATACTTTAAATCCCATAAGATCTTCGGTCTGTTTTAAAAACAAATCCTCTGCTCACACACTACACGTCTGGTTTTCAGAGTCCACTTCATGGAGTATACAAGCCTTCTGTGTGGTTTAAAGATAATAAAATGCAGCAACAGTTAAAGCTGCTGTAGGTAGCTTTTGTAAAAAATATTTTTTACATATTTGTTAAAACTGTCATTATGTCCTGACAGTAGAATATGAGACAGATAATCTGTGAAAAAATCAAGCTCCTCTGGCTCCTCCCAGTGGTCCTATTGCCATTAGCAGAAATACACGCTCCCGGTCAGAAACAACCAATCAGAGCCAGGAGAAATGTCTTAGCAGTGTCAATCACTCTCGTGTACGCGCTGATCACACCCCTCTCTTGCACAGCGCGAGCGCCGGAGCGCGTACCGTCGTTCAAACTCAAGATTGCCGGCGTGCTGCAGCTGTGCTTATGACGGAGAAACAACCTAAACTGCCAATTCTCGAGTGACACCTGCTCATAAAACAAAGAGGTAAACGGAAAAAGACCGATGACGATAAACAAGCGAAAAAGAAAGAATTACACAGAGCCCATTGATTCAGTGTCAAAACTCTAGCCGCATTACATGTAGATAAAATGTCACGCACTCTGCTAAGCAACAATTGAAACCTGCTAATTCACTGGCTTGTCATGTTGCTGAAATAATGTACTAGCACACCTTATATAGCATTATATATCGTTATATTAACGTTATCTTTCTAGCTATTTATAACTTATAGAAAGAGTGCAACGTTATAAAGTTAGATGTATTGCAAAATACATAATGATTTGAGGACCAAGTTTGTAGTCAAAGTATGGGCAGGCCATAGTCAATATAAAGCATATTGTTGACGTTTAGTCCCTATTAGTGAATGTGCCATATAACTTTTTATCCGCCATCATCGGTGGCCCTGTTTACTAGCCTGCGCGTTCACGACGGGCTCCGCTGTGGAGGACGAGCTGTGGAGGGAGGGCTGTAGCGCAGCAGAGAGCAAGGGGGTGGGACCTGTAAGTTGTGCTTGTTCAAATTTTCAGGCTAAGCCAACGTTTTCTCAAAACTCCCTACTGCAGCTTTAAGTCATTTGTTTTTAAATCAATTCATACAAATTTCATGGCTGATAAGAAAGTTTTATGGCTGGTAAATTTCGGGTTTTGTTTTTACCAATTCACTTGGCATTGGAAAAAATAACTCACTACAGAAAAGAGAAAAATCGTAATATTTTCTTCATTTGTACTTGAATTTTTCTGCAGTAAAAAAAACATTTTCAATCTTAAATTCCTAGAATTCGGTTAGATTTATGCTTAAAATGAAATCTTATTCATCAATTTAAACTGATCTTGTTATAAGGATACATTTTTATGGATGTAATTTTCTCTTTCAAGGTAAAACATTTTTATTTTCAGAAATGTTTTATAATTTTCATAATTTAGCACGTTCTGCCACCAAAAAAAAACTACATAATGGTGGGTTGCTTTTTTATTTATACTGATTTTATTTCATTGTGTCCAAACAGGATGATTTTCATGTATTCCTACATTAATAAGAATGAGAATTTGTCACATTACAGTAATGAAAATATTTTGAGAAATTACACTTAATTCTCATGAAAACAGAATTACTGTATACCTAACAATTATTTTTAATGCAAAATTTTATTCCTGTATACTTAAAATTATATATATATTGTCTAAAGGATGTCTAGATTTAGATTTTTTTTACTGGAAAAGACCAAAAGTGCGAGTTGAGCAAACGCTCAAAATCTACAACTTTGTAGGTAGGTGTTTTACAAATTGATCGAGACCTGGTACCAACCTGGCAAACGGACACACTCGTCTCTGTGGCGTTCATCCCACGCTTTCGTTTTGCAGGTCTTGCTACAGTAGAAGACCTCATGACAGCGGCTACAGGCCATAAGCTGCACACCCACCGAACGACCGCACTGGTAGCAATATTTGAAGCGATGCTTTCTAAAATAAAAACCACAAATAGACACGGATTTGAGGTGTCACTCATGTCCACAGCAGAAAAAAACACTTTGGTTTGCAATAATGAAGTACCTCCGCACTCTCTGACCGATGCATGAAGTCCTGCTGTTCTCTTCAGGAGAGCTCAGGAGACTCGGTGTCGCTCCTGCTCCGGTATACACAAACTTCTCTGAGGGACTGACACCTTAGACAACAGACAAACACACACACATTACCAGAGAGGCAAAATCCAGAAAGCGTTGTGTATTTCTAGTAACTATCAGCCAGTCTCACTGAATATGCCTTGGCTCCTATCCTTCTCCATGCGGCGTGTTTCCATTCCGATCGCCTCCTGTCTCAGCAGATCTCCCATGAGGCCTAGCAACTCCCGGCGGGCATTATAGGCTTGTCTCTCGTGCTTGTTGAGGGCATGATATGGAGTGTGGGCCATGCGCTGGTTCTGGTGGGAAAGCAGAACCGGTCTGGTGAGCGGATTGATAAATGAGATTTCAGATGATCTGGAACACGGGATGAACTGGCGATGAAAAGCTGCACCTGTTGGAATGCACTGTGCGCATAATCCACGACTGTTCCCACAGCGCACCTGCGTCCCGCGCCCACCACGACGGGCATGAGGATGTCAGCGCCAGCTTTGATCAACTTTTCCAGCTTAATGAAGCGAAACAGAAACAAAGAGAGCAGAGTGATTAGGAATAACTGTATTTATTTTTCCCTATTTACTTGATTGACAAGTCTCTGAAGCACTAAATTGTTTCTGAACGTGAGTTGAATGATGATTCAACCTGATCTTGTGAGGAAAAACATAACTTGGCATATGTTTGCTGCCAAATGTACCAGTGTCAGAAATTTACTTTTCTTTTAAGAGGCAATATTTGCCCCCTAGAATTTTATCTTTAAAGGGGATAAAATGAAATAAAATAATCATTTAATTTTTTTTTCTAACCATATAAAAATGTGTGATCCTTTTATGTAAAATACTTAAATGTAATCAATCAATTAAAATAAATACTCATCATTCTTCATTTGAATGATCAGAATAATCAAATATTACAAATACCAAAAAGTAATTCTTTACAGGGCACTTTTAGTCTCTCATCTTTAGTGACATTTTGAAGATTAAAGTGTGTTTTATTTGGTCAAATACAGATGATGCTTTAATAAGCTTAAAAAGCCAGACATATCTCCAAATAATGTTCTATTAAATCTATTAATTTGTTATTAAATAATTTTTTTTACAATAAAATACAATAATTATTATATTTTATTGTATTATTATAATATTGTATTGTATACTATATATATATATATATATATATATATATATATATATATATATATATATATATATATATGTATTATTATTATATAATATTTATATAATTATTCTAAACAACATATTACTGAATCATTTTAAGTCAATGAACAGAAGTGCACAAACACTATATATATATATATAAATGTAAATATTTTTATTTAGAATATATAGAATAATTTAATAAGTTCATTAATATATTTAGAATAATGAATTGTACTTCAAAATAATTTAGAACATTTGATTTAAATTATTATATAGATATAATAAACATATTTATTTTAATTTTATAAAATGTACCTTTAAAATCCATTTATTCTATCTAAATATTAATTTAGATTGATTTTATATTATTACTTTTACTTGTATATTATATTTATTAACTATATATATTATTCTAAATATATTGTTATTTAATTAGATTCTAAATTTAAATTCAATTTTACATTCAGTAAATGTACATGTTATTTTGTAATGCGTTGTGCAACTACAGAGCCGCAGAAACATATTTCACATATGCACAGTCACGTATTTTCCCATGAGACCAGGCAGGATAATTAGTTGAAGGCAAACACCAGCTTGACTTGGTTGCGTGGATGAGGCACACGGTCGTAGCTGATGTTGGCAAGGGCACAGAGAGCGCTGCCCACATGACGGGTGAGAGGAAGATTAGGATCAGCCCCTCCGGCTAGCAGTTCATCCACAGCCTGGGAAAAAAAACCATTAATACACACCCTCATCCTTCAGTAATGATTTATTATTCCACAATCATTCTGTCTTTTGGAACAGACAGTATTTAATTATACCCTAAAAGATGAGTCGTTGCAAATAGCTGCACTACAAATGATTTAGTCGGAAGAAGTGATGTCAGCAATGATTACATACAAGGTCGTTGCCGCTTGCGATGGCTAGAGACAGGGGTGAATGGCCACTCCACACATCATTGGGGCTTGCTTTGCGAGAAAGAAGAAGTACAACCACATCTCTAGCATTCTGAAATAAAAAAAAGCCTTTTTAAAATTGAATATTCCATATTTACTTCTTTATATATATATATATATATATATATATATATATGTATCCAGTCTTCAGTGTCACATGATCCTTCAGAAATCATTTTAACATGCTTCTTTTTTTTTTTATCGTGTTGTTTTAGTGTATATATTGTGTTCTTACTGCATAATCGCTGTCTCTTTGGCAGGCCACATGTAGTGGTGTCCTCCCACCTTCCTGAGGAAACTCGACCGGGGCTTCGTTGAACTTGGCCAGGGGTTTAGAGGCCATGAAATGCTGATTCTCAAAGGCCTGGTGCTCAAGCGTCTCCTGAGGATTTATATCTCTATGATTAGAGACATTAAAAAAGGTTGTGGTGCAATAAATGTATACAAAACTTGAGGTTTGCTCAGACCATATCAAACTCATAGACTTCATCGGCATCCTGTGCTTTGACGTCAGGGTCCGCTAGAGCATGCAAGAGGAGCTCTGTGATTTCAGGACCCTCGGCTCCAGGCAACCCTGCTGCTATGTGAAGGGGGTACAGACCCTTTTGCTGTCACAGACCAAAAAAAAGAGGAATCAAGCTATATTGACCAGATAGATGTCTTGCTGTAGATAATCTAATGAAATATAAAAAATTGTTAGTAAGCAGAAAATCACCTTTGAAAATATTGTAAACAAACTTGAATATTCAGGAAAGGAATCTACTTTGTAGATTAAACTAGATGAGTAAAAGTTGATCACAAACTTTGATGTTGGCTTGACAAAGCTTTGTCTGAAAGTTTAACATGTGTTAACAAGTATATAGTATAGCTAGTATATTTTAACAGTGTTAACATGTTGTAGCAAGTTGCTAATGCTAACATGTTATAGCATGATTTAACACAGTGTTTGCAACAGGCATGTTTCTAGTATGAATTAGTAAATTGCTAGCATGATTTAACATGTTCCTAACATGATTTGACACGTTACTATCATGTTTAACAAGTTGCTAGCATGGTCTAACATTTTGCTAGCATGGTTTAGCATTTTGCTAGCATGTTTCTAGCATTAAAATTAACACATTGCTATCATGATTTAGAATGCTGTTAACATGCTTCTAGCATGATTTAACACACATTGCTAGGATGTTTTAACATGTTCCTAACATGATTTAGCATGTTGTTAGCATGATTTAACATGTTACTAGGATGTTTCTACCGTGACTAACACATTGCTATCATGTTTCTAGCATGATTAACACATTGTTGGCATGATTTAATATGCTGCTAACATGCTTCTAGCATGATTTAACACACATTGCTAGGATGTTTTAACATGTTCCTTACATGATTTAGCATGTTGTTAGCATGATTTAACACAGTGTTTGCAACAGGCATGTTTCTAGTATGAATTAGTAAATTGCTAGCATGATTTAACATGTTCCTAACATGATTTGACACGTTACTATCATGTTTAACAAGTTGCTAGCATGGTCTAACATTTTGCTAGGATGGTTTAGCATTTTGCTAGCATGTTTTAACATGTTGTTAGCATGATTTAACATGTTGCTAGCATGTTTCTAGCATTAAAATTAACACATTGCTATCATGATTTAGAATGCTGTTAACATGCTTCTAGCATGATTTAACACACATTGCTATCATGTTTCTAGCATGATTAACACATTGTTGGCATGATTTAATATGCTGCTAACATGCTTCTAGCATGATTTAACACACATTGCTAGGATGTTTTAACATGTTCCTAACATGATTCAGCATGTTGTTAGCATGATTTAACATGTTACTAGGATGTTTCTAGCGTGACAAACACATTGCTATCATGTTTCTAGCATGATTAACACATTGTTGGCATGATTTAATATGCTGCTAACAGGCTTCTAGCATGATTTAACACACATTGCTAGGATGTTTTAACATGTTCCTAACATGATTTAGCATGTTGTTAGCATGATTTAACATGTTACTAGGATGTTTCTAGCGTGACTAACACATTGCTATCATGTTTCTAGCATGATTAACACATTGTTGGCATAATTTAATATGCTGCTAACATGCTTCTAGCATGATTTAACACACATTTTTAGCATGTTTTAACATGTTGCTAGCATGATTTAACATGTTGTTAGCATGATTTAACGTGTTGTTAGCATGATTTAACATGTTCTAGCTATTTAACATGTTCATTGCTAGCATGTTTTAACATGTTCCTAACATGATTTAGCATGTTGTTAGCATGATTTAACATGTTACTAGCATGTTTCTAGCGTGACTAACACATTGCTATCATGTTTCTAGCATGATTAACACATTGTTGGCATGATTTAATATGCTGCTAACATGCTTCTAGCATGATTTAACACACATTCCTAGCATGTTTTAACATGTTGTTAGCATGATTTAACGTGTTGTTAGCATGATTTAACATGTTGTTAGCATGATTTAACATTTTGTTAGCATGATTTAACATGTTCTTACATGTTTCTAGCACGATTTAACAAATTACGATTTAGCACAAAATAAAATAATAAAAGGAAAGAAAAGAAAGAAAAGAAAAGAAAAGAAAAGAAAAGGAGAAAGAAAATGATGAAAAGAAATGAAGCCTCTTGAGGTACCTCTGGAAGTAGAGGTATGTCTGGACGAGCCCCGCACTCCAGCAGACGACGGACGCCCTTGACATGGGCAGCTTTGATAGCTAGGAAGATGACGGGCATGGGGACAGTAGATGCGTTTGGGTCTGCTCCTCTCTCCAACAGAAGATTGATTGTAATCCATCGATTCCGATGTCTATCAGACCAGAGAATCACCAGTCACAAAACAACAATTTTTCATTAAAATCATTCTCATTACTGTAATGAAAAAAAAAAACATATAAATATATAAAAGCATTATAATTATAGCATTCCATCCATGCTCAAAAAGTAGAGCATGGCACTAGCAACGCCAAGGTCATGGGTTTGATTCCCAGGGAATGCATGAAGTGATCAAATGTAAACCTTGAATGCAATGTGAGTCGCTTTGGATAAACGCATCTCAAAAATGTACCAATGTTAATGTAAATAATAATATATAATTTATTATAATATTTTATATTATAAAACTATTATTATTATTGATTAAATTATTATATTAGTAATTAAATCACTTTTATTTCATTTACTAATAATACATAAAAATTAAGTACATTAATTAAATAATTTTGTATGTAATAATTTACATATACATTATTGTATATTTTTATTGTATATAATTATTGTATAAATGATTACAATAATAATATTACAAGTATTTATTCACCACACTAATAAGAATTTGGGTAAAATATGCTTATGAAAATGCATTATCAAAAAAATACATAAAATAATTAAAATAAAATTACATTTAAGCCAGGCATATATTTTGTGAGATTCATCTAAATAAAAATAATTTCTATAGAAATTTACTCTGTCTTAAGAAGTGCAATTTTCCGGACCGTCTCTTGAGTGTCAGTCGGAGTCACAGTTCCTGTCTGGCACAGGATCTCTGCAGTCTTCTGTAGGATCTCCTCTGTGACGTCAATGTGAAAACTAGCCAAAGAACATGCAGAATCAAAGGAAAGATCATCTGATCTGATGCTCCGCTCTAGTTTTTCTTCAAACTCCAGATTTGTCAGCTCTTCTTCAGAGTCAACGATACTCTTTGTTTTCCTCTCTCGCCAAAACACAGAACCCACTGCAATTGTACCATCGAATACTTGAATAGATCTTAAAATAATATCATGTGGTTCTACTGATGGTATGTCCTGTTCATGTTCAGGCTGAAGAACTATCTTCTTGTTTGGATCCTTATTTTCACTGATTTGATTAACTTGAGGTTCCTCAGTGTTCTTGAGGCCTTCTGGTTGGTCAGGTTGATCTTCGTTTATGTCCTCGTTGATTTGCTCTTGAGCTCTGAGTTTCTCCAAGTTATTGAGGTTCTCTGGTAAAAGACTTTGGTCAACCTGGTTGGTCTGTCTTGGTGTCTCAAATATCTCTTGGTCGCTTTCATCTTCGGGTGTTCCTGTCATTGGATCTGGAGAGGATATATGGGAGACGTCTTCCAAAGGCTTGATCTTTAGCGTAACAGACCGAAAAAAGGGAGGAACAAGAAATGAAGGGGAAAAATGATCTGACTAACTATAAGCATACCAAAAGAAAGTGCAAATCTCAGTATTCTTACCTGTGGCTCAGGGCTGATATTCTGGGTCACTTTCTCAGCCAGCGTCTCATTTAAAGACTGAAGTGGATAGTAGAGAACAGTACAGACAGCCAGAGCAGACATGCCTTCATCATTTAACTTATTAACATCGGCCCCGCTGTCCAACAGCATGTGGATGACATCGTCATGACAATGTACCTAGACACACAACAAACCTAATTTACACATTGATCATCAGCAAACATGCAATCTGTACTGTGTGTTGTTATTCAAGATCTGAAACCTGTAGGTTTCCAATTATCCAATGCTTATTCACAACTGTGAAAAAGAAAAAGAAAACAATGCTGCCATCTTCTGGAAAATATTGCTTTACATTTATACAACAGAAAGGCAAAAAAAAAAAAAGAAGAGTGTTTTGCTACAAAATGGACATTATGCAATGAAAAGAAAGCGATTCTTCATTTATTTGATCCAAAATACAGCAAAAACAGTAATATTGTGAAGTATGTTTACAATTTAAAATATCTGTTTTCTCTTTGCATATATTTTATTGAATTATTTATATGAATTTTCAGCATCATTACTCCAGTCTTCAGTGTCACATGATCCTTCATAAATCATTCTAATACGCCGATTTGCTGCTCAAGAAACATTTATTATTATTATCAATGTTGAAAGCAGTTGCGTACAATTTTTCTTCTTCCAGGATTCTTTGATGAATAGAAAGTTCAAAAGAACAGCATTTATTTGAAACATAAAGCTTTTGCAACATAATAAATGTCTAAACTGTCACTTTTGATCAATTTACTACACCCTTGCTGAATAAAATTATTAATTTCTTTAATTTCTTTCCAAAAAACAAAACAAAAAAACTCTTACTGACCCCAAACTTTTGAACGGTAGTGATAATGTTACAAAATATTTCTATTTCAGATAAATGCTGTTCTTTTGAACTTTCTATTCATCAAATAATCCTGAAAAAAACAATTGTACACAACTGTTTTCAACATAATAGTGTATTATAATATCAAAATGAATATTAGGAAATGAAAAATATCATATTAATATATATATAAATATATCAAAATAAATATATACCAAATAATAATAGTGACTGGATCATTGGATCTTGTTAAAACAGAAGCTTACCGTGGCTGCTATGAGAGCCGTATGTCCTCGTGCGTCACTCACGTCGGGATGGACTTTTCCATCTCTGAAGATTCGATAAACATTCCTGCATTCACCATGTGAAGCTTCCTCGATCAGTTTCTCTGAGTTCAGCTCCAGGGGACCTTTGGGTCCAAACTGAGTCCTGTTCATATTCAATACTGCAGTGACATCCCAGTCTAATGTTTCTGTCTCAAATCTGCAGGGAAAAAGTAAAAGATATGGGTCAAATAAAGGTAAAACAAAATAAATTAAAATATAATATAACATAATATATAAATATATATATATTATATAAATATTGTTGGTACCATCTGCCATCTTCTGGCAAATATATATATATATATATATATACAGTATATATAGGCAGGTGGTGCTGGGGAAGGTGGAGGGATAGGAAATGGACATAAATAGGTTAAGTAGATAGAACAGATCGATTGGCCAAAGTGGTTGGCTTTAAAAGAAACAGCTGCTCGGAAGAGCATATATATGAAAAAAGGAGCATGTAAATCCTACTTTCTTCCACTGCATTAAATATGAATGCATATATAATTAAATTAAATTAAAAAAAAAAAAATTAATTCTGGTAAATATTGCTTACTGTTTATATGACAGAAAGGCTCAAAGAAAGAGTGTTCTGCCACAAAATGTAAGCAATGTTAGAATTAAATATATTTTTTATATATTTTATTAAATATATTTAATAAAAAATGAAATGTTATGTTTCTTCAGCTCATTATATTCAAAACAAAACAAAAGTTTTGCCCAGGTTAGTGCTAAGCAACAATCTTCTCACCTGTGTCTCTGAATGTGTGCATTCATGCGCTGCTGTAGCGTCAAGGCTGTCGATGTTGATTGCTGCTCTGTGCTGATGTCACTCCTACCAAAAAAGTGAAGGTCCAGTTCCCGGCGTAGACACCTGGGAACGGGCAGATGGTCTGAGTCTGTGGAGTAGCTCTCAGTGTCTGGAGGCAGGATGAAACGTTCCACGTCCTCTGATAACTCCTGATCGGACTCAAGGGGACCGCCATCTGTACTCCACTCCACATCAAGAGGAAGTTGAGGTTGTTTCAGGTGTTTCTTAGGCAGTCTGGTCATGTGATCTGGGAACCCCTCAAGACTAAAGCCGCCCTCCAGAGTGGTGCATATTTGCAGTAACATCTCTCTGTGCCAAAGGCCCACATCCTGCCGCCCATCAAGGTATGTCATGATCCCAGGCCCAAAGCGTTCATCAGCATGATACAGACCCTGTAGATTGGATTTTGTTTTATTATCTATTATATGATAAAAGTAAACTTATTGTTAATGAACTATGGGAATTATGAAACCTCAAAAGTTGATCCGTCTGGGAAAAACTGCACTCCGTATCCCTCTTTTCGGTTCAGATAAAAGTTTCCTGTGTATTTGGATCCATCTGGCCAGGAATACATACCTTTCCCATGTCGATAATCCTTAAAAAATGAACCTTTATAGAACTGAATAAAACATGAAAATAATTTTGTGTCAAAGTGGCAAGTGGAAAGGGGATCAATAAAAATTATTCAAAATAATTGTGAACAAAAAAAATCAAACAGTGCATTTCTGGTACTTTCCATGAATAGGGTACAAAAAGGGCCTGTAAATAAATAAATACATTATTTTTGCTTGGTTTTCAAGAAATATGCATTAATTTTCATTGGTAGAAAAACGAAAATAAATGGATAAAAAAATTACAAATATGGTGCGAAAAAAATTACAAATATGGTACGAAAAAAGCCTGAATTTAGATAGATAGATAGATAGATAGATAGATAGATAGATAGATAGATAGATAGATAGATAGATAGATAGATAGATAGATAGATAGATAGATAGATAGATAGATAGATAGATAGATAGATAGATTGCCAAGTAATTGAAAATAATTGAATGGAAAAAATAAAGATAATTAAATAGAAAAATAATTATAAAACGTATATTTGAAATTAGTAAATAATTGTAAGTATAGTAATAAGTATTTTATTACAATTAACTGAATATTCAGCACTGTCAAAATGATGTGGAATACTGACATTTGATGCATTTTCATGATAGGTTAATGTTACGTTTTATAATGGCAGTGTTTATTAATGACTTAAATTTCGCAAATTAAACTTTATCTTAGAACCAACAGACCATTATATGGTATGTGTTACATATGAAGTGAAATATACCTCTCCATTTGTCCATGTGAAGACACCAGTGCCATGCTTCAGGTTATTTACGAATCCCCCCTCATATTTACACCCATCCGACCATTCCTGGATTCCATGTCCATTTCTTTTCCAAGAACTATCCTTTACCCACATTTCTGAACAAACGTGCTTTTCTTATTCAGTTCATATCATGACTTTATAAACGCTTGTTTACACAGCGCGCGACTTCTGAGTGCTCCAAACACTTTTTTATTGTTTAACTTCGGGTGGTTACCATGACGACGCGAGGCTTCCTAAAACTGCATGTCGTAAATTTCTGCATCTGTCAAAGTCAAAAGCTACACATCAAGCGGAAATAGAGTCCTCGTTAAATTAACTGCTATTAAGCCAGTTCCTCTGTGAGATAGCTGGTACTCCAGATGGTCTATTCACAACATAATATACATGACAAAGGCCGACGACCCACTTCAAATAAACACGTGTTCCTCGTTGGTTTGCTTTAGTGTTTCAAGTGACCTGCTAGTAGTAAGTTAGTAGTTAAACACCGCGCAACTAAGCAACCGCGACGACCCAGGGCAGTCGAGAGCGCGCGCATTGCACGCACGCGCTTGCTTTTTCTCGCTCCCTCTCGACTCGCACACACACACAACCATATCTGTTATAATAATGTTTAAATAAATTACTAACTAATTAATATCTTTTTTCTTTACTTATGTGACGGCTGTCAGTCAGTGTCTGCACGATGCAACAAAACATCGCGAGCACAAAGCTTCCCCAGGCGCGTGCTCATTAGCGCGCGACGACACATGATACTTGCCGCATGATGATACATTACAAGTGCCTACACTTCCATCGAGATGAACTTTTAATTCAAGAGTCAATGTTCTTCCGAGACTGGCTCGGATAATTAGCTAAGTAGCCTACAATGAAAACTAAGACATGTAAGATACTTTCCGCTGAAGAAAAATACTTAAGAGGGTTGGATTTAGGTCTAGTTAGATGTTTTTTTTAGAGGTGTTTTGGGCACTTGTTACACGCTAAACCATCTTAAGGTCAAGCTGGAAGACCAGGTAAACCATCATAAACAATAATCCTGCACAACATGGTATTTCAACACTGTAAAAAAACGTTGCTGCCTTAAATTTTTATGTACAATTAACTTGGATGTTTAAGTCATTTCAACTTAATTAACATTAAACTGACTATATAAAAAAAATGTGTTGAATCTTGCATAAAAGTTGAAAATTGCTTAACTTATTTTAATGAGTTAAAGCAATGTAAACACATATGTTGTCATAATTTATTGATCATACTTAGAGAATATTCTTGGGTTTCTTGGATTGTCTGTATATTTATTGATTCACTGCAGTAAAAAGCATATATTTACAGTGTTTGTTTTTTGTTTTGTTTTTTTGTTTGTTTTAAATCTCCCAATATGTAAAGATGCTAGATTGTAGGAAGTACAATCTGAAAGGCTATATTAAAATCCATGAAAGGCTATATTGAAATCCATGCCCATGGGCACAACACATTCTGTCATTGTTATTGTGTTATATTCAAATATTGTACAGTGTCAGACCAGTTTTTCCAGATGACAAACCTCTGTTCGGAACAGACATTGAAATGCATAGTAAAAAAGATCATCACAACAAAGAGACATATGTTGTCTCGCTATTCAATGGCAATACAACTTAAATCCACCCATCTTTATGTTTTTATCTAGTACCCAGGTGCAAAAGGAGGTGGATTTAGGTACTCGTATGGTAATTCTCTATCTGCAAAGTTGGGAATACCGTCAGATGACCGACAATCAGATAACTCCTGATATTCATTTTCCGCCTGTTGTTTAGGGTTCATGGTACTGCTGTCCATAGCAGGAAGAGTCGGATCCTCCTGACACGCATCTTTGGGGATCTCCTCATACGTGTGATCTTCAGAGTGTTTCTTTTTAAGCTTTTTCTTAATTTGCGCCAGGCTCAAGACCACAGGTTTCAAATGTTGTTGGTTTTTCTGTTGGGTACGGCCTTCAACGGGTGAGCTGGCTGCGATTTGATGTTTGTCAGGGCTTACCGACGTCAACCCTTGCGATCTGTCGGCCTCCGCGGTTGCTTGCGGGCGACTTGGCAAGCACATTCTGGGCGGTAACTGTGGTGGCGTGTCATGAGTTGTGGAAGTGAATATTGTTCTAGGCTTAGGAACAGGCTTTGTTGGCTGATCCTGAAAAAAATATAAGATTTTGTTTAGGTGCAATACCAAAAATAGCCACCGGGTGACATACATTCCACTGAATTTTGATTTAAATTTTTATGCGTTCTCCTGTCACAAATGAATACATTTCTGTCACAATATCACTTATATCACAAAACAGTCAACAAATATGGAACCTTGAGTCTCAGAACTTTCCTACGATGTGTTTTGTCAAGATTAGAAAAACATTTGATCTTAAAAAAGTGCAGTAAATTTTGTAATATGAAATACGACACGGCCCACTACGGGGAGGAGCCCGCTTCCATGGTAATAATTGAAAAAATATATATATATATTTTACAGGTTGAATGTTGAGGGTTTAAGTCTAATTTGTGATGATTACTAAAATATGTGATAAGAAAAAAAAAGGCAAACAAATGCTAGCTGGACAACCTGTTACTTTAAAGGGGTCATATAATGCCATTTTTGTACAAGCTAATATGATTCTTTAGGGTCTAAATTAAAAGTTTGTAATATACTTTAATTAAAAATTCTCATTAGTATTGTAAGAAAACACTTATTTTACCTGGTCAAAAACAGCTCTGTTTTCAGCACGCCGTTTCAGTGCATATGCCTTTAAATGATCATGAGCTTTGCTCACCCCGCCTCTCTGTTCTGTGCGTACACGTTTGTAACACAATACCATAACGTGTTGTTCATTATAAACGTGGGATTATGAATTATATGGAGAACGTCGTACATAGAAAACATGCAGTAATGTACCCTGAGTTCAAACCTTAGACTCATTCATCGTGAAGCGATTTGCAAAGATATAAATATTAATATAAAGTTTAATAAAACGTTACACTCACTTCAGTTGTTCTAGAGGTTCAGCAGGAACACGAATATCTGGTACCGATTCTTTATTCAGGAGCAGCTGCTTAGCAAAACCAGCTTTATACTGATCCTCGTTTATAAAGCAGTCTGGTGAGAAATGATTCGCGCAAATATGAGAGCAGTGACGTTGCTCGTGGGGAATATTCCCTTCGAAAACAAACTCAGCCACTGCGTCTTCAGCGGTTCGGATTTAGGAACATTAAAATGACTGCTGTATTCGTTATTGCACCCTAGAACAGAACACCACAATCGCTTAGACGCCATTCTGCTCATAGACAGTGCTCCAGCATATCAACAATGACCGCGCCGGTCCGCGCAGACTATGATTGACAGCTCTCACGAGCGAGGGCGGGTCTGTGTGGAAACGCGCCTATCAATCAACAATCGCGGGAGGGGCGTCCGACCGTGTGACGTCACAGGCTCGAACAGCTCAATTTGAGATTTTTTAGATTTGGATTTTTATCATTATATGATGGTTGTGTACAGGCACTGCCAACACACATTTCAGTACAATCAACTTGAAAAAGTGCATGTACCATTATATGACCCCTTTAAGGGTTAGTTCACCCAAAAATTAAAATGATCCTGTCTGTGTATATGACTTTCTCCTTTCAGCCAAACACAATCTATGTTTTTTTTGAAGCCCAAAAAAGCACATCCATCCATCATAAAAGTAATCATACGGCTCCAGGAGGTTAATTAAGGCCTTCTGAAGTGAAGTGATGTGTTTTTGTAAGAATAGCAACTGTATAATAATAACAGTCAGAGGTCACTCTTCCACTGGAACTAGACTCACATACGGCCATTACCAGAAGCCAGTGATTATAGTTTATAAAGTTATAAATATGGATATATTTCTTATAAAAACGCATCGCTTCACTTAAGAAGGCCTTTATTAACCCCCTGGAGTCGTATGGGTTACTTTTATGATGGATGGATGTGCTTTTTTGGGCTTCAAAATCTACCATTCGCTTCCATTATAAAGCTTGGAAGAGCCAGAATATTTTTTTATATAACTCTGATTGTGTTTCACTGAAAGAAGAAAGTCATATACACCTAGGATGGCTTGAGGGTGAGTAAATTATTAAATAGTTTTCATTTTTGGGTGAACTAAGCCTTAAATTCACAATTATTATAAATAAAATATATTGTCATTTTAACCTCAAGGACATTATATAATGTACCCTATCTTGATGTTGTATTACCGTGCTCTGTAGATTCAAAGTGGTCAATTCCGTCTCCAAGCTTGGATACAGTCTCGCAGAAGGACTTGAAGGTAGCGCAGGCACATCGGTTTGGAGCGCCGAAGTCGCGTTGTGTTCTGAGATATCTGAACGAGGCGTATGTGCTTGTGTTGGAGAATTTATCCATTCAACCTGTCCAGCGTTTAGCTCTTTCTTTCGAGGCAAAAACAACTCGGCGTAGTTGGTTTTGCCGCCCTGCACACAAATGAATCATGTTGAAACAAAGATTACAGTTATTGTTGATGATGGAAATAAACATTGTCTCCTTGCTCTGTCATGTTGTTGATTGGGTAAACAGCAATTGCATACTATTTAACACTGAAACGGTGTGCAAAACTTATACACACTCACACGCATATTTAATACATAACATTAAATGATACCATTTTTTTTTCTATTAAAAGATGAAAAGTGGTCCATGGTTGCCAGCTCTAACTAGATTGGTTAATCTTGATGGATGACCATAACTTGACCAACACACAACATTGCAACTTGCAAGTGCAACTCTATACCTGTTCACAAGCCACAGTCAGCAGTTCGTTGTAGGGTAAAATGGGGCTTCTGCGGTGGAAGGCCACCAAGTCATGGAGGGAACGATAGTGTGTACTTTCTCCCACTATAATAAACTGGTTATCTGGCAAGACGTCAATCATGAAGTGTCTGAAGCGATCTTCAGCTCTAGGAGAAAGATATTTATAGATAACCTTTAGTGAATACATGTTTGATTTGTGGACTCAATTGTGTACAGTAATGATGCGAGTCAAACTTCCTTATTGTAAGGATTCATAACTGGCAACAATAGCCACATTGACACAGACTTACCGATAAGATAATGTATAACCCACTCTGCTCTCACTAACACGAATGAGGAAGTAACCAGGAGGCTTGCACTTCAACTCATCCTCCGCAGCCCTACAATACAGAACTATTTTATTTGACTGGTTTTAACCCACCTGATTTTCTGCTCTTTGACATCATCATGTTCATGATAACACATAGTCTGAGCATTCAAGCACATATTACACAGTCTATCTGCTTATTTTTGTAACATAATACAGTGTTCAGTCCATTACTTCCTGGATATTATGCCGTGGAACCATTCTGGAACAATTCCATTCGTCAAAATGCTGCTGCGCTGGAATTCTGTGAACCAGGCGAACGCTGCATCACTGCTGTCGCACGGTAAAGGCACAGCCATGACATCCAGTGTCCTAAAGGAACAAATCGTTTGATGGAAAAATGTACAATTTAGGTCAATTACACTTTTCTGATGTGTTAAAATGCTTAAAAATACATTAAAGTAATTCATTCAGACAATTACTTGAATGACCACTTCTATGATGTACATGTTTTCAGTATCTGAATTAAAATCATTTACAATATTTTTTTTATATATAGTTGAACTGTCCAGAGAGTTTTAGAATAAAGAAAAAAGTGTGAACAAAAGGCTTAAAATTTAAATTATAAGAATAATATCCCTGAATGATTAACTGTTAAAGTAAATAAAATAAAATATGAACACATCATCTACAGGAAGGTATAAATATTTAGAATAGGCTAGTCCACACAATATTGATTAGCAGATTCATATTTTTCGTCATAATGACTCACAAACTCGTGATTACTGACAATTAAATTACCAAACTTGTTTAAAGGGGATTTTACACCAAAAAAAGTATGTTCAATTTCTCTTAGCGCACTTATTTGCATATAATTCAGTAGGTTATTACAGTAGTAACATATTGGCTATTTGACATGAAAGGTGTCACATAGGCTATATGTTATTTAAAATGCCTGTCTGACACGATTAAAAACAATAATACATAGGTAAAATGTAATGTTTTCATAACACACTCACCTGCCGAGGCACACGTACAGTGACGGCAGTCGACGTGACCTCACCTGTTTAAAAACGGTTGTGTGGGGTGTGGTTTAAAAACAAAGTATGCTACAGCCAGACACAATTTCAGACCACTAGCTAACTATATGAAATATCTACAGCTCTGTACTTTAAGTCATCAGTCGATCTCTGGTGAAATATTATAACCAGTTTACAAACGAGTACTTTTGATTTGTGTGCACTGTGACGTATGACTTTATATAATAAATATTAATTACGCCGTTTAACTTCCTGGACCGAAACCCTAATTAATATTCATGAGGCAAGTCGCACTTAGCATTCAGCAAATCAGGTAGGCCTGCTCGATATACGTCACATAACGTCATTAATATTCATTAGACAAGACTTCCAGCGTTCGCTTAACCTTTGACTCAGCGAATCAGGTAGGTCTGCTCGACAAACGTCACATAACGTAATTAATATGCATGAGCAAAGCTGGGTTCCAACACTGGAAAAACATTATTGTTGGTTTAACCTGGTTGACTTAAAATGTTGTTCATTGAAATAAAAAAAAAGGAGATTGGTTTAATCAACATAAACTCAAAATATTAAGTTATCTGAACCAAATAAATTAACTAAGTTGTTTTGACAAAAGAAAAAATGTTGTGTTTAAGCATGCAAATCCTTTTTTGCAGTGTAGATTCACGTTATGAACGGTCTGGTCGATACAAATGTCATTGTTGTTCTTAGTTTTGTGTCTGGTGATATACTGATAGTCATTTACAGAAAGTGTCACTTTTGTGTGAGATGTTTCTCACAAACTCTGTAGGCAAAAATAAAAAATACAAGGCATAATTTATAGCTTCTGTAAAATCCATAAAATGAGGATCAATTATTAATCTAATTGGACTATTCTAAAAAATAATCAAACGTCTACCCCACAAACAGACTTTTTATAAAAATTTATTACACAGAAAATGGAAAGGAAGCGTTTGAGGCATTTTGAAATAGTCATTTGACAGGAAAAAAAAGCGACAACAGAATTCACAGAAATTTCTAGGGAAGAGCTCATATTTCTTTGGTCTTTGTTTGGTCCCATTCGTGGTGGTTTCACAAAAATACCCAGGCACTTTGACCATGGTAAAACACCATCGCATTATCAATGGAGTAATGTACTGCAGTGCATCCTGTGGCCAGTAGGTGGAGCGCATGATGTACTTATGAGAAACACTGCATTGAAAACGCCCTCATCAACGTCTTCATTTACATTAATATCAAAACTTCAAGTGAATTTCTGCTGAGCACATTAGCATATTCACTTTTCATGTGGTATGTCATAAGGTAATAACGTTGTTTCAGTGGGGGAATTAGCACCTCAGGTTGTTTGGCTAATTTTTGAAAGCAGCGATGTCGAGTCATCTTGGATAGGCCTACTAGCGAAAAAAGAAATACCTCAGACCAAAATTTAAATTATTATTTTTTTCGGTGAAAAAATAGGGCTCAATAGCTAGCGAGTTGGAATTAAGCAGAGTATTTGTGGAATGTTGTAAAAATGGACGTCGTTCTCTCTCATCGTCTCTCTTATAAGCTGTTCAGCTCCTGAAGTGTCTGATCCAGCACTTGATGCATTCCGAGGTTTTCTTCTTTTGCAGTAGATAATTTTTCTGTAAGCAAAAAGAAAAAGAAAAAAATTAGTCAGATGCTGTGACTGTTTAATAAGCATACTATATGAAAATACAGTTTAGTGCCCTAGTTTTGTGGTCTTCACTGTAAAAAAAAAAAGTTGCTGCCTTAAATTTTTAAGTAGGCCTACAATCAACTTGGATGATTAAGTCATTTCAACTTAAATTACATTAAACTGACTTAAAAAAATTATTGAATCTTGAATAACTTATTTTGACGTTAAAACATGTTGTCATATCTTATTGATTGTATAATTTTGTTTACAGTGTAGGGTTCAAACAACCACACAGTGTTATAAGAAAAAATATCACCATTTAATTTGCTTGCACTTGGTCAGTGTGTCAGTAATAATGTGAATTACAATTGCATTTATGCGTTTTATTAAAGAAGAATCTTTCAACTGTGAAGATTAGTATTGTATTAAATATTTTAAAAAATATTATATAAATACAGGTACAAGCATAAAATCAGACAAAACTGAAATGTAACCTCACCTTTGTGGACATCAGAATATAAGAGAGGAGTATAAAAAACTGACGAATATTTAATATATTCTAATATATATCATTTAACACATTTTATCATATTCAATATATTTAATAAAATGTATAATATTTAATATATAAGAAGATATTTTATTTTACATATATTTTCTTCTTAATTTAATTAATTTTTCTTCTAAACTGCATTATAAGATCTGATCTGAGAATTATTGAGCATATTTTGTGTAAAATTCCCAAATTTCCCAAAAGTTCTGACACTTTTTGACTAAATGAATTTCAATGATCCAGTCATTCATGATTAATGGATAATAATTTTTTTTTAATCATACATTTACAATCAAGTAAAATATGAATTTACAATCAAGTAAAATATTTCATCTAAGTCTAAAAAACTAATATTAAAATTCCCTGATATTACCAGGAATTTCATGAACTTAGGAACTCTTACCAATCTTCATAATGAAACATTATCAATGACAACAGAAGATTGAGAGTCTGAAATGAAACAAGGGTGTTTTATTGAGACTAGCGAAGACACACTGAAGAAAATGAAGCACGCATGAAGAAAGTGGCAAGAAATTTGAGAAAGCAGGAGATGCATCAGAGCGGGACAGAGATGGATCTACAGGGAGGTCATGTCATTGAGAGCATGGTCCAGCTCCTCAGAGATGGCTTTATACTTCAGCTTCTGAGCATAGAGTTCATCTGAAGATCGGCAGGAAAAGCAGGAAAGCGAAGGATGAGAAGCAGCAATGGAGAGAAACCAAATGAAAAAGAGAAAGACAAGAAGTTAATGGAGAGAGACTAAACATGAAACTCACAGAGGTCATGTTCTACCAGTAACAATCTATAAGCGAATCGTGTTCAAAACAAAAATGACTGTTAAAAATTTCCATCCGGCCCAAAGAAGATATGCTCCCTACTAGTTACTTTTCCTATTCATATATACTACTTTTATTAAGCAAATGCAGAGTTCAGTCTCGTAAAGAGCTGACCGGCGCTGTAGGGAACAGACATACTTCATTTTTCTTGGGATCAGTGGCGGCTCCAGACAATTTTGATTGGGGGGGCAATGGGGGGTCCTGGTCATTTCAAGGGGGGTCTCATGAAAACCAACAAAAAATACAGTGGACACGGCTAATAACTGCATATTGCTGCTACTTAGCAACAAAAACAACACAGCATATCAACTACTTTGTTTTTAATCAATCAATTGCAGTTTACAAACAATATGCTACTTAACAAATGGTAAATGGTAAATGGACTGCATTTATATAGCGCTTTCACAGACCCAATGGCCACCAAAGCGCTTTACATATTGCCTCACATTCACCCATTCACACACCGACGGTTTTTTGTTTTTAATTAATTAATCAATTGCAGTTTGCAAACAATATGCTCGAACTTTAATTGCCATAGCCACACCCATGACAGAAAACATATTTACAAAATAGTATCCTCCTCATCCTCCAATTCCTCGGTGTCCTCTGTTTCCAGTCTTTACTAAGAAATCCTATGAAAAATTATTTACAAAATCTTCTGCAGGACAGTTCAATTCTTTACAATAATATAATATTATAAAAGAAAATTAAGCTGTTACACTGAGATGGTTTAGGAAAACCATAAAGTGTTTTTGTACAGTCAATTAATTGTACAGGCAGCATTAAACCATCAAAGTTAAATGATTGTTTATAGCTTATGAATTTCCTAGCCTATATTTTTCTTTAGCAGGGGGTTTCAAACTTTTTAATGGCAATGAGCCCTAAACAATACCCTTGTGAGATTCTTTATTTAGGCTTATAATATAATAAAATATATGCCCAATATAATATAATATAAAAAAATGAATTGAAGTATTTGAAGTGATAGTTTAAATGCTTCAATTTGTTTTCATATTATATTATTATAATATGAAAACAAACTGAAGCATTTACTGTAAATAGCTAGATCTAATAGCTAAATATTTTCAAGAAAAGTCAATATGTGAACTCTTAAATAGTTTCAGGCATGGTTAGATTAGGCTACTATAAAAATCTATGTAAACTAATGATGTATTTTGAGTTTGCACGCGGGTGGGTGTCTGTAATTGTTACCGTTCTGTGTCCATCATCCGTTATTTCCACCACTTTAAACCACTCTTCTTTAAAACATGATATTGGGATTTTATTTCACATGTCTTTGCGTTTCTCGTCGCCTCTCGTATTGAGATATTTGGTCCGCACACACGACTCACTGCCAATCACACGCGCTCACATCATTCTCTTTCTTTGAAACCTGTAAACTGCACTCACCAGTTTGAGCACTGCAATTATTTCTCACATACAATCAAATGGATTTCCCCACACATTTCGCGTCAGTCCTCTGCGTGGCATATTATTCTTTTCTGCGCGGCCGCGGCATCAGAAGTGCACGACCGCGCACGCGCGCAGCTTAGAGGGAACGTGATTCTTATGTTTATATATTTTGTACGTCGAAGAAATTATTAATTATTATTGTTCTGCGTAGTTTGAAGATAAACATTTTTAAATATTTATCCCGGATATATATTTTTTTAATCAGGAAGGGGGTGGGGGGTCAAATGGGGGGTCAAAGCATTTTTTGGGAGGGTCTTGAGACCCCCCAAGACCCCCCCTGGCGCCGCCTCGGCTTGGGATAGAAGGAAAACCAGGCTTGTTTAAACCAATTCTATATACCGAGTCAGTCGAATATATATCATCTTCCAGTAAAGGGTTCAAGCGTTTGAAACATGAGCCTGCTGGAACTGATAAAATGGCTCTAAAATAATATGGTGTTGTGTGTTCCAGAAGATTTTATGGCTGTTATATAGACAGGGAGGATGACCCGCCTTTGACCTGTAAAACCCCATCCACTCAGGACTTTTCAATGTGTCCTGCTTCGCCACTGGTCATTTCTGAAGGTAAAAAGTTCATTGAGCCACTTCCTTACCTTCACTGATGTTTGCATAGGAACAGTTTAGTCTATTGATGCTTGCCAAGTCAAACTATAGTCAAAAATTACCGTTTTGAAAAAATGCTACATCATAGGTTACTAAGAAAAAAACACTAAGTATATTAAATCTATTTAAGAAGAAAATTGTCATTTTTAAATGATTTTCAGTATTAAAGTATTTCTTTCTATTAGGATGACAGCAAAAGTCGAAGACAAAAATCCATGTAAAATGGTTCTTGTGCACTCTAATGATGATTCGTGTATCAGCAAATTAGTTTGAACCAGTTCATTTCATCAGAACAAAGCAATTTGCTAAAATAAACCAACCAAACTAATCAAATCTAGTTTTTGAACCAGTTCATTCCACCAGAACGAAGCAATTCTCTAAAATGAACCACCCAAAACAATCAAATCTGGTTTTGTAGCTAGTTTGTGTCATCTGAATGAAGTGATTCACTAAAATAAACCACCCAAACCAATCAAATCTGGTTTGGCTTATGACAGCATAAAAGTCGAAGACAAAAATCCATGTAAAATGGTTCTTGTGCACTCTGAATTTGATTCATGTATCAGCAAATTAGTTTGAACCAGTTCATTTCATCAGAACAAAGCAATTTGCTAAAATTTACCAACCAAACTAATCAAATCTAGTTTTTGAACCAGTTCATTCCATCAGAATGAAGCAATTCTCTAAAATGAACCACCCAAACCAATCAAATCTGGTTTGTGTCATCTGAATGAAGTGATTCACTAAAATGAACTTTCCAAACGAATCAAATCTAGTTTGAACCAGTTAATTTTTTTCTGAATGAAGCAATTCACTAAAACAGACCACTAGTTGATTCTGACTGAATGAAACGATTTGCTCAAACGAACCGTCTTAATCAACCGATTCACTTAAATGAATCAACTTTCCCAGCTTTTTGTCATGCTATACACACTAATTATCGGAGAAACAATTAATTATTGAACAAATGACTAGTCTAACTGGTTAATTAAATCTTCTTTACCAATGTTTTTTCCCGCGCTAACCTCCGCACTTATCGAATATCGAATTCCTGCAAAAGCGACAGTGTTTTGAAAACAGCTACAGTGAATATTTTAGAACAAGTTCACTGAAATGACCCATTTGAATGAAGTGATTCACTACAACAAATCATTCAAACAAACCGATTCACTCAAACGAATCAACTTTGTCATTCTACATGGCTACTACAGTAGTTAGGTCATCGCTCAATTCTGGTAGAGCTACAGTGTTTTGAAAACAGCTAGACATTCTTCTGGAAAATGTAGTTAAGTTAGCAGAATCTCTATGTTCAACTCCCCAATATTGCAAAAGAGTTGAACTTTTAGCTCCACAGAAAACTGAGTTAACAGACAGATTAAACCCATAGAATTAATGAACGTGTTCATACCTTCCAGGTCATCGATAGATTTCTCCAGTTTGGTCACTGACCTCTCGGCAAACTCAGCACGGGTCTCGGCCTGATAAACACAAAAAGGAAGTTGAAGGAATGAGAAAGGGCAGCTTATCTTTGACGTTGTCTCATTTGTTGACTTCTTTACCTCCTTCAGCTTGTCACTAAGAACTTTGATTTCCTCTTCATACTTGTCTTCTTTTTCTGAGTACTGAAACATGCAAACAAAGACAGATACAGCAAATCCATTTCACTTTCTGTCAACATTGAATAAAATTCGTATCGCTCTCAGAGCTATTGTGTTGTCAGAACTTTAAGTCCATAAATTACCATGTTTCAGTTTCAAAGCGATTATCAGGCTCTGAAGTTAAGTGATTATTACTGAGGTCTGAAATTGTGATATTAACAGATAAAAGAGAGATGTTGACTTACTTTCTCTGCCTGAGCCTCTAGGGATTTAAGGTTGTTGGTAACGTTTTTCAATTCCTCCTCCAAATCACTAGCTTTGCTGGAGGTATTTGAGCAGAAAACAATGTTTTAACTGGTCAAGCAACAAACATTCACATTCTAGTCTATTTAAAGCGTGAGAATAGGTAGACGATACCATTCAGCGACTTCGGCTCTCTCCTCGGCTCGCTCCAGCTCGCCCTCGAGAATCACCAGTTTACGGGCCACCTGTAGCAAAGATGGCGTTCAAACGAAGAGCTTCAAATGTCAAACATCTGGAAGTGGTGTTCCTCTAGGCGCTTGTACCTCACCTCTTCGTATTTGCGGTCGGCCTCCTCTGCGATGTGTTTAGCCTCTTTCAGCTGCATCTCCTGGATCTCCATCTTCTCTTCGTCCTTCATGGCGCGGTTCTCAATGACCTTCATGCCCCTGGAGGAGAAACAAGCGGTGAGCGAGACATCACTGATGATCTCTTTAGCTAATGTAGATCAACAAATTTGCTAATCTTTATTTCAAAATCAAAATGGTCCTGAAATCTGGAAATGAGAATTGACCAATGAATTTCCACCAGCTTTCCAGTCGTGTGCGATTAATGAATAAGGTTTTTTATTTTTAATGAATAAGGTTTTTTATTTATTTTGTACATTTTGATTTAAACAAATTTGCTAATGAATATTCAAAACTATTTGTTAACTGGTTTGACAAATTCATGGAATCTTCAACATAAGGGTGATTTCCAAGCATTGAATTTACGAAAATTCATGGAAAGCCATGTTAATTTCCTGTTTGCTCAACCTTAATATGAATATCATTGGTTCTTAATACAGTGTAAAACAAAAGAAGTTGCTGCCTTAAATTTTTTAAGGGATAGTTCACTTTGAAATAAATTTTTGATGTTTTAGCTTACCTCAAGGGCATCCAAGATGTAGGTGTCTTTGTTTCCGCAGTAGTTTCAATTTTGATATTTTTAGGTCAAACCGTTCTTGTCTGTCAGTGATATAATGCAGGTCTATGGTCACCACCTCAAAGAGCATGCACAGAGTGTCACGGTGTTTGAATTCATTGTATCCTTCTTGTCTCGTGTCATTGTTGTTGTGTGTGTGAGTGTGGGCGTGGTCTCCCGTCCGTACCGCTGATCAGTGGCTCCAGCTGCATTCCATTCCAGCACCAGCTGAACCTGATCAGCGACGCCTATTTATACTCACTGTTTTCGTCTCGTCCTTGTCAGATCGTTGTGATGTGTTCCTGGTGTTCGTTCCTGTTCCTGTCTGGCTGTTTCTTGTACCTGCGTTCATGTCCCGGATATCTTCGTGTTCCTCGTCATAATTCTACAGCACTCTCTGGACTGGAAATCAACACTTCACCCTCATCACATCACGTCACCGGCTTCCATCAAGGTCCCTGCATCGCTTGCCCGTCCCTGTGTGTCTGAGACTGTGACTTTCTGGCTACTTTATTCACTGTAAATAAACATCACTTACCTGCTCTTGTCTCCACTCTCGTTCCTTCCCGTGACAGAACGATCTGACCAGGCATGGAGGCAGCAGGTGATTCGGAGATCACTTTTAACGAGTTTGTTTCTCGCACTGTCAATCGGATGGATTCTCAAGAGGAGTGTATCTCGAACACAGGGCGGGCAGTACAAGCTTTAGTGATGCAGGTGTCCGAGCTCACCCAACAGCTTCAACATCTTCGGGGTCCCACTGCGCCGCCCACACCGCCGGTTCAACCCACACCACCGGAGCCGTCCTTCCAGTCGGAACCTCGTCTTCCTGTCCCGGAGGCTTACGGAGGGGAGCCCAACTACTGCAGGGCGTTTCTAACCAGGTGCTCTATCCATTTTTCGCTCCAACCTCGCACCTTCAGCAGCGAAAGGTCCCGTGTTGCATTCGTGTTGACGCTACTGACTGGGAGGGCGGCGTTATGGGGAACTGCGGTGTGGGAGAACCAAGACCCATGCTGCGCCTCGTTCGAGGCACTCGCCGAGGAGATGAGGAGAGTATTTGACCGGTCGGTTGCGGGACGAGAGGCAGCCAGAGTCCTCGCCGATTTACACCAGGGTGACCGACCGGTCTCCGATTACTCCATTGAGTTCCGCACGCTGGCGGCCGAGTGCCAGTGGAACGAGGAGGCGCAGTGGGACATGTTCCTGCGTGGGCTGGCTGACCGTGTCCAAAGGGAAATTTACACTCTGGACCTACCCACAAGTTTGAATGGACTTATTGATCTGGCTCTCAGAGTGGATGCTAGACTCGCCAGAATGGAACGGCTAGCTCCCCCGGCTCGTTTTCCTGGAGTCACGGAACCCCCACGAGCCAGCGGCAGAGACACGGTCAGCCCCGTCGCCGATCACGAGCCCATGCAGGTGGGTAGAGCTCGGCTTTCCCGGGAGGAGAAGGAAAGGCGGAGGTCCCTCAGGCTCTGCCTTTACTGCGGAGGGGCGGGCCATTTCGTACATGACTGTCCGTTAAAAGGCCAAGCCCGGTAGTAACATTGAGGCTACTATCGGGTGGGATCTCCGCCGAGAAGTCCTCACCACCATCATCCACGCTCCTCCCGGTAAGACTGAGATGGATGACCGGTACTCACGACTGTCATGCACTTCTGGACTCAGGGGCTGAGGGAAATTTCATGGACCGTGAGTTGGCACATAAACTTTTCATTCCGGTCACTTCTCTTGATCACAGCATATCCGTCAACGCTCTCAATGGTCAAAGACTGTCCAACATTGCTCTCACTACCGGCCCCATAACACTTACTACATCTGGTAATCACACTGAGACACTGTCATTTCTCATCCTGGACTCGCCCCTGACACCCATTGTCCTTGGTCACCCCTGGCTCACATTACACAACCCCCGTATTGACTGGCGCCAACACTCCATCTCCGAATGGAGCACTCAATGTTATAAGTCTTGTCTTACGTCTGCCTGTTCGTCTGTACCTGTTTCTGTGTTTCAGGAGGAGACAGTGGATTTATCCAACGTGCCCGTTGAGTACCTGGACCTGAAGGAAGTGTTCAGTAAGTCCCGTGCTGCTTCTCTTCCTCCTCACCGTCCCTATGACTGTGCCATAGATTTACTGCCAGGTAAGTCTCCGCCTAAGGGCAAGTTATATTCACTTTCTGTTCCAGAAAGGGAGGCTATGGAGAAATATATTTCTGATTCTCTAGCGTCTAAATTCATCCGGCCTTCCTCTTCTCCAGCGGGGGCGGGGTTCTTTTTTGTGGGGAAGAAGGATGGTTCTCTGCGACCTTGTATTGATTACCGGGGGTTGAACAACATCACGATAAAGAATACCTATCCTTTACCGTTGATGTCTTCAGCCTTCGAGAGGTTGCAGGGAGCATCGATCTTCACTAAATTGGACTTACGTAATGCCTATCATTTGGTTCGCATCAGGGAGGGGGATGAATGGAAAACCGCTTTTAATACCCCCAGGGGCCATTTTGAATACTTGGTTATGCCGTTCGGGCTGTCCAACTCCCCAGCGGTTTTCCAGGCACTCGTCAACGACGTGCTGCGAGATATGGTTGATCAGTTCATATATGTCTACCTGGACGACATATTGATTTTTTCATCTTCTCTCCAGGAACATGTGCAGCACGTACGACGAGTGCTTCATAGACTGCTAGAGAATGGGCTTTTTGTCAAGGCGGAGAAATGCGATTTTCATGCACAGTCTGTTTCTTTTCTAGGGTACATCGTGTCGTCTGAGGGAATGCGCATGGATCCTGACAAGGTTAAGGCTGTGGTAGAATGGCCAAGCCCAGACTCCCGTAAGGCCCTACAGAGGTTTCTGGGGTTCGCCAATTTCTATAGGCGTTTCATTCGCAATTTCAGCCAACTAGCCGCGCCTCTGACTGCCTTGACCTCCCCCAGAACGACGTTCAGGTGGTCCGATACAGCTGAGGCTGTATTCGCCAAACTGAAGAGCCGCTTCGTTTCGGCTCCCATCTTGATAGCCCCTGATCCCTCACGTCAGTTCGTGGTGGAGGTCGACGCGTCAGAGGTGGGGGTAGGCGCAGTTCTTTCCCAGCGCTCTTCCACAGACGACAAGATGCATCCGTGCGCGTTTTTTTCCCATCGTCTATCACCTGCTGAACGTAACTATGACATTGGCAACAGGGAGTTGTTGGCGGTCAAGCTAGCGTTAGAGGAGTGGCGTCATTGGTTAGAGGGATCGGGGGTACCTTTTATCGTCTGGACTGATCATAAGAACTTAGAATATATCAGCACGGCCAAAAGACTCAACTCCAGGCAAGCTCGGTGGGCTCTTTTTTTCGGTCGTTTTGATTTTTCTCTATCGTACCGCCCAGGTTCCAAAAACATCAAGCCTGATTCCTTATCTCGTATTTTTGACCATTCCGAACGCCCGCTTACTCCCGAGTGCATTTTACCCGAGACCCTAGTTGTTTCCACACTCACATGGGAGATCGAGTCGAAGGTCAAGACGGCCTTAGAAGGGGTAACGCCTCCGCCCGGTGGCCCACCGAGTCGATTATTTGTGCCGGAGGGGTTACGGTCCGACGTCATCAAATGGGGGCATTGTTCTAACGTGGCTTGTCATCCAGGGGTTAATCGCACCTGTTTTTTGGTTAAGCAACGATTCTGGTGGCCACTTATGGCTCGCGACATTCGCAGCTTCATCTTGGCTTGCTCGGTTTGTGCCACTGGTAAGACTTCCAATCGACCCCCGGATGGGTTACTCCAACCGCTGTCTGTCCCTTCGAGACCCTGGTCCCACATCGCGCTAGATTTCATTACCGCCCTCCCGCCCTCCCAGGGCAAGACGGTCGTTTTGACCGTAGTGGACCGGTTCTCGAAGGCGGCTCATTTCATCCCCTTGCCCAAATTACCCTCTGCCAAGGAGACAGCGGTTACTGTGGTGGACCACGTCTTTCGCTTACATGGCCTCCCGATTGACGTGGTTTCCGACAGGGGTCCCCAGTTTGTGTCCAAATTCTGGCGTGAGTTTTGTAAGTTACTGGGAGCGACTGTCAGTCTGTCCTCTGGGTTTCACCCCCAGAGCAATGGCCAAACCGAGAGAGCCAACCAGGATCTGGAAAGAATGTTGCGATGTTTGGTCTCCAAGAATCCTTCCTGCTGGAGTCAACAGCTTTCCATGGTTGAGTACGCTCATAACTCGTTGCCAGTGTCATCCACGGGCCTATCTCCGTTTGAGTGTAGTCTAGGTTACCAGCCACCGATTTTTCCTAGCCTGGAATCCGAAGTCGCGGTCCCCTCCGCTCACGCCTTCGTCCAGAGGTGCCACCGCACATGGACCAGAGCCCGAGAGACTCTGCTCCAGGTGAGGGCGCGCACCAAGGCTAAGGCCGATCGCCACCGGTCGAAGCCTCCCGTTTACGTCGTTGGTCAAAAAGTGTGGCTTTCAACCAGGAACATTCCTCTCCGCTCCGTTTCCAATAAATTAGCTCCTAAATTTATCGGCCCGTTTCCTGTCACCAAGATCCTTAGCCCGGTGGCAGTCCGAATCAAACTTCCTCCGGCGTACAGGAGAATTCACCCCGTCTTCCATGTCTCCAAATTAAAGCCCGTGTTTCATTCACACTTTAATCCGCCTGCCCCGGTCCCCCCCCCGCCGCGACTCGTAGATGGGGAACCAACATATTCGGTTAGTCGTATACTGGACTCTAGAAGGAGGGGACGCGGATTCCAGTATCTGGTGGACTGGGAAGGTTACGGTCCGGAGGAGAGAAGTTGGGTACCTGCTAGGGACATCCTGGATCACTCCCTTATCGATGATTACAATCGACAGGTAAGGGCGTCTGGGAACGCCAGGAGGCGTTCCTAGGAGGAGGGGTACTGTCACGGTGTTTGAATTCATTGTATCCTTCTTGTCTCGTGTCATTGTTGTTGTGTGTGTGAGTGTGGGCGTGGTCTCCCGTCCGTACCGCTGATCAGTGGCTCCAGCTGCATTCCATTCCAGCACCAGCTGAACCTGATCAGCGACGCCTATTTATACTCACTGTTTTCGTCTCGTCCTTGTCAGATCGTTGTGATGTGTTCCTGGTGTTCGTTCCTGTTCCTGTCTGGCTGTTTCTTGTACCTGCGTTCATGTCCCGGATATCTTCGTGTTCCTCGTCATAATTCTACAGCACTCTCTGGACTGGAAATCAACACTTCACCCTCATCACATCACGTCACCGGCTTCCATCAAGGTCCCTGCATCGCTTGCCCGTCCCTGTGTGTCTGAGACTGTGACTTTCTGGCTACTTTATTCACTGTAAATAAACATCACTTACCTGCTCTTGTCTCCACTCTCGTTCCTTCCCGTGACACAGAGAAGTCCAAATTAAACATGATTTAATGACTCGTAAATGTAAGTACACATTGATGGCCTAAGACACGAAACGAGCGGTTTGTGTGAGAAAACGAACAGTATTTATATCGTTTTTACCTCTTGTAACGCACAGACCGAAGCGCCCGCGCCCTCAGATCACTTGGACGTGGCTGTGGTTACAAGAGGTAAAAACGATATAAATACTGTTCGTTTTCTCACACAAACCGGTCGTTTCGTGTCTTAGGCCATCAATGTGTACTTACATTTACGAGTCATTAAATCATGTTTAATTTGGACTTCTCTGTGCATGCTCTTTGAGGTGGTGACCATAGACCTGCATTATATGACTGACAGAATAGAACGGTTTGACCTAAAAATATCAAAATTGAAACTTCTGCGGAAACAAAGACACCTACATCTTGGATGCCCTTGAGGTAAGCTAAAACATATCAAAAATTTAGTTCAAAGTGAACTATCCCTTTAAGTACAATAAACTTGGATGTTTAAGTCATTTCAACTTAAATTACATTAAACAGACTAAAAAATAGTTGAATCTTGTGTAACCTATTTTGATGAGTTAAAGCAATGTAAAAACATGTTGTCATAACTTATTGATCATATGTTTTACGGTGTATGTATTTATATATTAAAGTATTTATATATTAAATAATAAAAGGTGGGTAAGCCTGCTTCCATAGGTAAAACCCTCTCCAACCACAATTTCTCTTGAAAATGAATTCCGTAAAATTGTGTGGATTGTTTTCCAACGAGAAAAAGGTGTTTGGTCCACAGAAGCCATTTAGTTTTCACCCTAAGCACAGCAATTCATTCCTTCCACCATTATTCATGAATTAATGGTTTCCATTGACCTCTCGCTTTCGTCTGCTGCTTTCTCCGCCTCTTCCAGTTTCTGCAGTGCAGTTCCCAGCCTCTCCTGAGCCCGATCCAGTTCCTCCTCCACCAGCTGAATTCTGCGGTTCAGGCCCGCCACATCACCCTCAGCCTGTCAAAGAAAAGGTCAAAGGTTACTTATATACAATTATATACCGACTTTAAATGTAGCAGTAATGTGCATTTATGAAATAAAATAACGCTCTTGTGTTTTTTCAGGTCTTTGGGGATTCTCCCAATGATGCCATGTCATTTTCATCAGTTTTTGCTCAAAGCACAATCAACTGCAAAAGAAAAAACATTTGTATGCCCTTTACGACCACCACCTCCCGTTGTGATTCAAACAAAGATTGGCCTCATAATGAGCACAATGGTGCCTCTGTGACATTTTTCAGTTTTAAAGAGACCTCACAGCCAAACCAACCCACTTACTGCACTGATAATTGCAACTATAATTGTGACAAATATCGCTGTGGCTCTCGCACTGCAGACGCTCCAACTGAGCAAGCGCACAGTTCTCTCAGAACGCTAGGAAAATCTCGCTGCCAGGAAACTGTATCTGGCATCATAAAGTTTAAACTTTAAGTTTAAACTTTAAGAGGCATCGGGGAAAAGTCAAAGGGAGCAAATCGTCCATTTTCTAATCACATCTTTGTTTTGAGTCAGATCGGCTTGTATTTACGGATTTCTACTGCTTCCTATGGCGGATCATTTGGAGCATGAATACTAGTAAACAGATCATGGCTGATGTACCTCACTACATACAAGCTTTTATATACTTTAAGCTTTTTTTGTAGCTGGTTTGCAACTGGATGGCATAAAAAGATCAAACACAAAAACGAATGTAATAGATCATAGTATAGGCCTTTGACTCAAAACCTAACAACTGTTTTTTTCCTCATAATTGTGAATTATATTCTCATAACTTTTTTCTCATAATGTTGACTTTATAACTTGTCCAAATCAACTATCATATATTTTTATCTCACAATGTGACTTAAAGGGATAGTTCACACAAAAATGAAAATTCT
The DNA here is from genome assembly GCF_029890125.1 of Rhinichthys klamathensis goyatoka. Classification (NCBI taxonomy): domain Eukaryota; kingdom Metazoa; phylum Chordata; class Actinopteri; order Cypriniformes; family Leuciscidae; genus Rhinichthys; species Rhinichthys klamathensis. Next base: position 3,749,578 of record NW_026606664.1, on the reverse strand, counting down.
GCCATCATTTACTCACCCTCAAGTTGTTTCTTTCTTCTGTTGAACACAAATGAAGATATTTTGAAGAATGTTGGTAACTAAACAGTCGATGGGCCCCCTTGACTTCCATAGTATTTCTTTTGTCATACTATGGAAGTCAATGGGGCCCATCAACTGTCTGGTTACCAACATTCTTCAAAATATCTTCATTTGTGTTCAACAGAAGAAAGAAATTCATACAGATTTGGAAGGTGAGGGTGAGTAAATTACAGAATTTTCTTTTTTGGGTTGAACTATCCCTTTAATAACTTGTTCAAACCAACTCAGACAGCAACATAGTGTCGGCCTGGATCCGGCCCGCATCTGGTACGTGTGGATTCCACGTGTACCAGATGTGGGCCGGACCTGGGCCGACACTGACAGTTGCTGTCTTGGAACTGTCAGTAACCATGTTTCCATCCACTTGTCAATCGAATTATCTGAAGTTCGGTAAAAAACCTCATGCGAATAAAGCTGGTGAAAGTGTGTTTCCATCAAACGGCTTTAAAGCGGATAAAAACCTGTGCGTAATGACGTGACGTCACATGCTGTTTTGCGATCAAATTGGTATATCGAATTGATTTGAGACATGTTAAGGTGTTTCCATTCATTTTCTCACCGAATTGCACAACATTTGCGAACAAAGTTTTACTAGGCAAAATGGATCGCACCATAATAACGTTTCCATCCGCGTTTATCGCATTAGCCGTATATCGATCAAGATAAAATCCGATGAGACCGATCGTATTTCATTTGAGTCGATATTCATGAAATTCAATCGAATTGTACTGTTTCCATAAGGCATTTTTCATTGGATATCACTTAATGCGGATAAATATGTGTGGATGGAAACATAGCTAGTGACTTTATATCTTAAAATATAACTTTATATCTCACAATTACAAGAAATAAAGTCATAATTACGAGATATAATGTTTGATTTCAAGCTATAATGTTTCTTGCAATTGTGACTTTTTTTCTCATAACTGCGACTTTATATCTCAAAATACGAATTTATATTTTGCAATGTGTGAGTTTGCAATATGACTATATCTCACAAAACGCCAATGAATACGCTATTCAAGATTGACATCATTAAAGAAGGGGTCAAATGAACATTTATTCACACACATTTCACCAACACATCACGGGAGTAGGAAGTTAACCCCCTTTCGAATAAAAGACAGCCAGAGAGGGGAGGAGAAAAATGCACAGGAAATGGACACACTCCACATCCTCTCCCCTCCCAACATACTCATTCTCAGGGTCAGGATACTCCCTCATGAGCCGTGCCCTTTCCTTAGTCACTGCGCTCCCTGGTTGCTTTAGCCATATATGGTAAAACAAGCTCTGGAGAATGCTAGTGGTGAAGTGCCAAAAAGTTTTAAAGGCTGAAGAATAGCACAAAAAAAATAAAGCCATATGTTATCGAGAAGCGTCTGGACGCAGCCTTGAACATTTTATCGCGTACAAGACAAACCCAAACGCGCATATGTGTGATATGAGACGGCGACATTCCCAGATCTATGGATTCCCAGGCCTATTTACACCACAATACAGATCTCAGATCTTGTTAGAGACGCAGTGACGTCCATGTCCAATTATACGTTTAGGGTTGAAGTGTGGGGGAATCACCTGGGACTTCTGCTGTCGACTTCCTGAGGCACAGCACTATCGTACGTGACATTGAGCAAACACTTGAGACGAACACTATCAATGTAATGACCTTTTTATGGGCTGATATTATGAAAATAAGGCCTATCAGATGAAAACGAACTGTGGAAATGAAGTACAGGCTCCAGGCTTCAGTCACTACAAGTTAATACTATAAAGTTGCTTACTGGTAAAACAGTCAAAGAGGGAGTTGGAGATGTAAAATTATTAGTTATTTCGAAACTAATGCAAAGAAAAGCAGAATACTGTAGGAGTATTGTGAAGTAAGCAACCACTTGTGTAACTTAACTTTGAAAAGATATGCAAAAAAGGTCTTGATATCATTTTTAACACCATGGGAACCTGTCAATGCAAATTTGAGGAGCATTTCTTTATCTTCCTTTACTTATTTACCAATTTCCTAATGGTCTTTGTACAGGCTACACATATGTTATAGTCATGTTCTTGACTTTTAACCCCACTGTGAATTACGCCTTACATAAATTATGACCATCATGGAGAGGTCATTGGTCACGTCATGACCAAGTCTAGCAGCATTCTGTCACACTAAGAGTGGGAAAACTCCCACTTATGAAAGTAAAGTCAGCGAAATTTGTATTAGAAGTGTCTGACTGCAAACCCCTAAAAGAGAAAGAAGGGAGTTGATTTAGAAGAATGATGGGACCATGGACCTCCCTAACATTTCTCCATTAAATGTAAAAGGCAACAGATCCTTGACAAAGACACACTATTGATCTACAAACACTGGAAGAACAGGACTTTTCTTAAGCAGTGCCAGCTTCCTGCATATCTGCATGGTCATTTGAGTATGAAGAAGGACAACAGGAAACTCCAATGTGGAACAAGAGACAACATCCTGACTCGGTTCCTTTGGGAGCTCAGGATGGGACATCCTTTGGGTCGTTCTTGAATGCAACAAAATCGAATTTTTAACTTCTAAGAAAGATCCACAAACAATTATTCATTGGTTGCGCAAAAACAGGAGTTCAAATGAGAAGAAACAGACTGTAGGTTTCTGGCCGAATTCCTTACAACAGCTTCACAAGGGATGACTCAGAAAATGGTATAAAATGGAGCATCTAAATCCTTCAAGGACTGTGGGGGAGGGGGGCTTCCTTAAGCATCTTGGTATCAAGGAAATATGATCTCACATACAACATTTTGCCATGTTCTTCATCTAAATTAACTAAAAAAATAATAATATTTAATATGACCCCATTACACCAACAAATTAGGTAGAAATCACTCCTATTACTGCAATAACTAGTTTTACTTTGTTTTACTGTCCTGTTGGATTGATCTATGGCTGAATAATACATGATTCGATTATACCAAAGAAAGTCCATTTTAAGAGTCAGATTAGGATATAAGACATATCTCATTAACAGACAGATAGATAGATAGATAGATAGATAGATAGATAGATAGATAGATAGATAGATAGATAGATAGATAGATAGATAGATAGATAGATAGATAGATAGATAGATAGATAGATAACATACTGTTGGTTTTACAAAAGCTTTGTTTTAAAACATGGTTGCCTTAAAATTTTGTGTTCATTGAAATAAAAAATGTAATATAGCCTAAATGATATATTAAAAATAAATTACATAAATTATTTAGGGTTATTTGACAAAATACTTTAATTAAATCTTAAAAATGTAAAGCCCTGTGGGAAATTAGAAAATACTATGTAGGTAAATAACGCAATTCTGTGTAAAAAAAATATACTCAAATGTAGCAATTGTTAGTTAAAACAAATAAATAGTTAATTATGTAAATTAAAATGATTTTAAGACTAAAATAATGGGGTGGAAGTGTAATAAACCTGTATGAGAAAACAGTGAGGCCTAACAACTGCCCAAAGGCAGATTTTGGGGTCGGACTGTCCCTTTGGACCAACGCCTTCATTCCACAACCTCACGTCTGCATCCAGGTCTCACTGTTCACCTAAACATACAATTATAGTCTTCAGCGGAGCCCGGGAGCTTTTTTTGGAACAGTTCACAGAGGTAACCCGTACAAGAATCCGGAGAGTGTAAAGACGGTAAATAAGAACAAAGAAATATGAAGATTTGTCTCACTTTCTCCCGGAGCTCGCGCTCATTGTCCAGCTCGCGCTGTAGAACCAAAGCTCGATCTTCTGCGTCATCCGCCTGCTGCTGCAAAGTCTGGATCTTTCTCTTCACTGCGTCCAAAGAAGTCACACCTGTCATTTTAGATACTTTATTATATTATATTTACAACTAGAAAACAAAACGAGCCGCGACTTTGGTCAGGAAAAATTAAACGATGTGCTACAACAAAAAACTCAAAAAGCTATACAAAAAAATAAATACTTAAAAATTGAAAAGCCTAAAAAATATATATAATCACGAATATAGGATTTAAAAAAATAACGGAATGGCGCTGTAGTTGGATGGCCAGTGTAAAGAAGAAGAAAAAAAAGGAGTGAAAACGACACGAAATGTGCAATCCAAATTCTTCCCAGTCCGGGTCAATACAAAACGGTTCAATGAACGAAAAAAATGTCTTCGCAGGAGGTTACTTCTGTCTCATGGAGTCATTGGAATGTGAGAGAATGTAAGGAGGCAGAACTTCTGCAGAAAAGTTTCAATGTAACTGGAAAAGTGAAGTCCCCGTGACGTCACTTTGGGCGGGGCAACCACTGAGTCACAATTCAGGCTCATTTTATGTTAATTACTTCTTTCTCTTGTCAAAATGTATTCAAAAACGTACTCTTAGAGCTTGTCGTTAATAGTCTTATTTTTATTTTTTATTTTTATTTTTTAAACTTGACTGTTTTTTGTTAATATATTTTTATTTAAAATATTTTAATGACTTTATGCTACACTGTAAAAACATTTTAAACAGAAATTTGACGTGCAAATATATTTTAAATTAACCACAATTTCCTAATTTCAGACGTTTCAAGACTGTTTTTACAGTAGCTGATGGGTCAAATAAAAAATAAGAAAAAAAATTGCAGTTTTCATGTTGTACACCTTTATTTTAGCTGTTTGGCTATCATTTTAAGTAAGTTATATTATTGTAATATCTTATAAATAACTTTATATAATTTCTTGGGAGTTTTCTGAGACAACCTTATTCATTTAAGGTTTAGATTAGGTAGAAATAACACTTCCGCTATTGTAACTTAATGTATTTAGGTTGATTTAATCATATTAAAAAATATTTTTGAATAAAACCATGCCGTTTTAGATTTTTACGTTACCTGACAAAACATTGTTAAACTGTTAAAAACAGTATGTCCTTTTCACTTCTTTTAAGGAAAAAATATTTTGGGATATACACTGTAAACATGATAACAATCATATCAATGTTTTTGTTTCCATCTATTTAACTTGATTTTTATTTATTTTTATTCAAAACATTAAAATTTAAAATTCAAATTAGTTGAAAAGCATAAAGCACTCTCACTGCAGGTTGTTGATTTCACTTACAAATTGAACGCTGCAATTACACACAAGTTTTCGATTACAACCCCCGCAATTAAAACCTCAAATCTTGACGTTACACAACACTTCTTCTGTCACACACTTTCCTCAGAAGTGTGCTTTTGTTTTAAAGACGAGCCAGCGATCTGGAAGCATTGATTTCATTAGTCACAGGAGTGTGGTCCTCCATGTTTGCTTTCGCTGCATTCTTGGGATTCCTGAGCTTCTACACTGCAACCAAAGTCCCAGTCTCCCCTGCTGTTCCCCCGACTTATCAGTTACAGGCATCAAAAAAATCCCTCACTCATTGGTGAACTTATCTTACCTACTTCTTTGGCGTTGTGAATGCAGATGTATAATTAGTTTACAGTTTCCTCTAATGCATGACATGTGGCTTGTCTGGAGCACATTTTCAGGGCAACGCTCCAAAGAACTCGAAAATGTGCTTGTATCCCCAGTTCCAGCCTCGCAGAACATTCTACAGGAAATTAATCTTATGCATTTGTACTGCACTTATTGAATAAAGTTTGATATCACGGTGTGTCCTATAGAAGTATTTTGAGGTCAATAACAACATGAAGAACATCTCTCTTTCCCAAATGGATTTCCCCCCATGCTGGAATCATTAAGGATTCACAAACAACCGATGTGCCCCTCCTCGGCTTCCTTCTCAAACTATGCAGTCATTTCCTTCGAGGTCTCACATTGTGAGGAGTAACCTGAGCTTATCTGAGAGACGGACAGGATGGACCACTTCAGAACCACGCAGGTGTGATTACGACAATTTTCTCACTCGTCCCAAGGCCAAACACGTTCTTACAGGTGGAACGCACTGCGCTTTGATTCATTTAAACTTCAAAGTAACCAATTTGTGCGTTTAAACCTTCAAATTATCTCTTTAATGAGCAATGTGTTCAATTCAAGGCATTACAGAAGTACACCTGAGGAAAGAGGTATTTTTAAAGATTCTTGTGTTGACATGTTTTTTATTGAGGTAAAGCTTTTTATTGTCCCATTTGAAGCACTTTGAAATGGTGCCGTGACCCTGAAATAGACCGGCTGGGTTGACAGGAAGTGAAAGCATCATAACAAAGCCTGAATGACTCGAGTTGTTTATTGTAGAGGACTCATGTCTGAGTCTGTTTTATTGAACCCTATGCATCACTTACGTCAGCAGCTTTTTTCTCAGACAGTTCGAGTTTCTCCTGGGCGTCCTTCAGGGCCTCCGAGTACTTGTCCAGTTCATCTTCAGTTTGTTTGAGCTTTTTCTGCAAGCCGACCAGCTCATCATCCAGCTTTATGAGGGAGAGTGAGTAAACATAGCACAATTGAGCATAATTTAAGGGAATATCCCAAATGTCCATATAAAATCTTTCTGGTATGGTCAGTGTTGTTACACATAACAAGTAACTTAAGTTACTTAATCTTAAAGTTACTTAAAAATACTTTTTTAAAGTAACGAGTAAAGTAACTCATTACTTTTACATTTACAACAGTATATCTGAGTTACCTTTTCAAATAAGTAAAGATAAAACACTTTCTGCTATGATCAGTGTTGGGGTAACACATAACAAGTAACTTGAGTTACGTAATCCGATTACTTTTTTAAAGTAACGAGTAAAGTAACGCATTACTTTTACATTTACAACAAAATATCTGAGTTACTTTTTCAAATAAGTAAAGATAAAAATCTTTCTGGTATGGTCAGTGTTGGGGTAATGCGTTACAAGTAACTTAAGTTACGTAATCCGATTACTTTTTAAAAATAATGAGTAAAGTAACGCATTACTTTAACACTTACAACAAAATATCTGAATTACTTTTTCAAATAAGTAAAGCGAGTTACATTGTTTACTTATTTATTGACCTCTACTGTTATTAAAAAAACAAACATGAAAGCCCAGCCTAGGTGAGAAAAAGTTACATAACACATTACTTTCCATAAAAAGGACTCACTTAATCCAATTAGTTACTTTTTTAAGGGAGTAATGCAATATTGTAACGAGTTACTTTTAAAAGTATCATTCTTCAACACTAGATATAGTCATTTTAAGAATCTATCAACCTCTATAATATTATCCCTCATAATATTTTCAACTATTTTATCACAAAATAATGTGTACATTTTAAGAAATGAATAGATATCAAAAATGGATTTGGTCACCCACATTATATCATAGGCCAACTCTCTTAAGTGGACAGCAGAAAACTAATTTTAGTCTGAGGTAAGCTGTCATATGGCAGTAAGTGAGATAAACACTCACAAACACTTTGCTATCTATGGCTATCAGTTTGGCTGGGTTCTTGTGTTAAAGAGAGGATCTTTTAATCTACTGGGATTCCAGACAGCCTGACCTCTCTTGTCCATTTATAACCTTAGGTGTTCTGAATGCTGGAAGACATGGATTGATTAATAGCTAATATTCATTTAGTTAGCTATCTGTCTATTTACAGAGAGCAATATGATTTCCAAGTGTGTACACTTCAAACCAATTGGTCAATAAAATAAATATATTTTATATAATATAATTCACAATATTTTAGCCTACAGTTTATTATTTATGATTAATGTTAAATTATAAATAATGTACATTGTTACTTCAACTCATGTTAACATGCAAACATTTAATGTTAATAATTTATTGGAATATGCAAGCTTAATAAATAGCGTAAAAGTATTGTTCATTGTTAGGTTAGACTGTTACTAATTTTTTTGTAGGATTCCTACATAATTGTGCAAAATAAGTAGCCAGTACTGCGAAAGAACCCAGAATTGCAGCTCAAATGAATACTTGGTTTTCAAGTATACTGAGGTCTTGGCAAACGTCTCCTTGATTACAATCGTCAAGTTTCAGCCTTGACAGATGCCTATGACAGCACTTTTGTTAGGACCTTTTCATTGTAACATTTAACCAATCTGGATTCCTACCTGCATTTGTTGATTCTTACCTGCTTGCATTTCTCCTCTGCAGCTTTCTGTTCGGTCTCGGCCTGCTCTGCCCGGTCGATGGCGTTCTCCTTGTCCAGTTTGAGCATCTGCATCTTCTTCTTGATGGCCTCCATGATTGCAGGTTGATCTAGTGTCTGGGTCGAATATGAAATTCAAGGGAGCTACGAGCTACAAAGTGCAGTTCTCGGTCCTTCAGCCCAAAGTGTGGTCAGACTAATGGATGCGAGGAGATTTAGGAGAGGAGAAGAATGCAGCTGATGCTGCCTGCAACCAAGAGCTGCCAGCAATGCTGGATCGCTCTACATAACCCAACTGAAGTCTAACCCCCCCAACCCCCTCACCCCCACCCGTCTCCCTATCTAACCACTTGTGAGAAGGAATGGCCTGGACCAAACAGTCAGAAGCACTTCTCCTTATTTGGAGTGGTGCATATTGTTTTTTAAAAAAAGGACCAAGGGATGGAGAGGTGAGCAAATACTGTAGGCCAGGCCCTGCATCCAGATTTAACCCCATTAGTGTTAAACCGAGCTAACAAAATCTGTTCTACGAGCGTTTTGCGAACATTCCCATTAAGTTCTGAAAACATTATTTCTGAATGTTATCTGAACATTCAAAACGTCGAATTTTTACATATTAACACTCATTTTTGCACACATTATGGGAACATCATGAAACAAGAAGTAACATTTACCAGTAAGTAAGTTTCAGAAAAAACCTTCCATGAATGATTATACATAACGTGTGCTTTTTATGCTAACGTTTTGAGAACAATATTAAAAACCAGATAACTTTGAACGAACGTTCTATTAACGTTACTGTAGCAAATAACTTTTGACAGAACCTTGCCAGAATGTTTGCTAAAGCTCTGAAGTTCTTAGAACGTTAGTCCTTGTTAGGTGACATTCATCTAAATCGCCTTTACCAAGGCAAGTATCGATATTATAATTGCTAATATCTATGGTAATGCACTTTTCAAAACCCCTACCACTAAGCAGATGCAAAATATACCTCAAATTGTGCAGTTTGTTGAGGAGAGGAGCTATTATTTTTCTTGTTATGTGGCTCTCTGGAATCCTCGAATCTTATCGGTCAATCACAGCATTTGGAGGTCAGATATTCTTAATATTCACAGTCGTCCATGACAACGCTTATTAAAACCTCTCAACCAGAACAAAAACTGGAGATACTACCATAAAAAATGTATAAAAAAAACTGGTGCCATATTGTATCTCAGTTATCAGCTGTAGCCGGAAAAAAATCAGTAACAATCGGACCTAACAATGAGCAATACTTTTACGACATTTATTAATCTTGCTTATACACTTTTATTACTGTTAAATTATTCCAATGTTTATCTTGTTGCTAGGCTGATCATTTTGTAGATTCTATACTTTTTTCTTAGCGAAAGCTTTAAAATCATATACAGGTAAAAAAATTATAATAATTATACTGACCACTGATTATACATGATCCAGTAACATTTGTACTTTTAATCTGCCGCACAATAAAAAGGCCAAAAAAAACTCGGCTTATATTAGAGGGACTATTCAATGACCAGAATACAGAAACTTGAAGGTGGACTGTTTTGACTCATTTGCTACCCCATAGCAACACTCTAGAAACCACAGAAAATATACAGGTAAAACAAACAAATAAATAAATAAATATATCTTCAAAATCAAAGACTAAAAATACAAGTGTTAATCATACCTTCATTAGAAAGCAAAGAAAGTTGCTTTCTATTCCTTTCACTGCCTTGTTCAATCAAGTCTGACGTAAAGCAATTGCACACACTTGATTTAGAGTTGTTGAGTCCCAAAGTGCTAAATGGCGAAACCGTTGGATCTAAGTGTTTTGGCACTGAAAAATAGAGCTGAAGTGCAGAATGTAACACTCTTGTCCAACTGACTTTCTTAACAGTACACTTGCCCTTCCATTAGGCATTTTGTGAATTACAACAAAAAGTGTAGTTTAGTTTCTTCTAAATAGGGTCTATTTTCAGTCATAAGCTCTCATTTTACACATTTTTAAGCAAACGAATGCTTGAATCCCCACCACGCCAAAAACCACAACTTTAGCATCAAGGTGGTAAAACTGCGAGACATGTTTGGCAATGTACCTCAGACATACTCAACTGTCAAATGGATGATTCACTCTCCATAACACCTGGATGAACATTCTGAGAAGAGTGTCCAAAAACACCTGTGCTCCAGAGAAACAGCTCTCTGACGTCTGCTGCGTGTCATCATATGACGTCATAGCCATGCACAGATGTTTGACATCTGCATACCCACTCCGGTGTGCCCTGTCTTTGTTGGCCTCCCTTAGGCACTGTTGTAAGGAAAAGACGTAATGTGCTTTGGCGTTCATTCAACATTACTTACTCATGCCTGCCCCGCTGAGTTTTAAGGATGAAGGGAAGTATGAATGTGTGTCATATAATTGGGCAATGCCCCATCGTGGAAATAGTTTAACGGACTGGTACAACACAAAGTGTACTTTGTAAATTCAGCCAATGGACAAAAACATGCTATAGGGATTCATTTAATGCAGGTACGATGTTAAAAAGTGCCTAAATTTCTTAAAGCAATGTAGGTTCAATACAAGTTGATCTATTTGGCAATAATAATAATAAAATCTAGTTCCTCAGTCAAAAAAAATTATTGACATCGATTTTTCCTTACAAAATCGTTAATTGTTTGAGCTCCGAAGCTGTAAAAAATGTTTAAGTCTTGTGGCTATTCTGTATCTTACCTTCACTTGTGTTGCCCAGACATTACTCTCTTTTTTTCTGTGGTAATTAACATGCCACAAATGCTATCGATAGATATTAACATTCCTTTAAACTAAGGGTACTTTTACACAACAATGATGTACTAAAAACGGTAACGTTTTTTCTTTGTACAGATGACAATGTTATCAAAATGATCCCGTTCACACGGATCCACAAAAACGACAAAAAACGCTGTATTATACATGCCATAGTTGGCGATGTCAGGTTGTAAAGAAAGACTAGCACTCGCGCCAAACGCGCATGTCTATAAACTGAACACATAATACGCATGTGCATTCACAAATTCACGTTTTTGTAGTTTACACAGAGGCGATAATGGTATAGTTTTCAAAAACTTGCGCTTTGAACACCGTTTTCAAAAGTTTACGTTTTCAAAACGCCGTTGTTGTGAAAATGAACAGTCAAACCAATAACAATAGATTTTCAACAATTATCATAGAATATAGCATGACAAAGTATTATGCACAAAGTCCACTTTTTTTTTAACAAGTAGCCTACTACTATTTGGCCGCTATGGGCATAGTTATAATTATGAAAGTCGCTAACACTAAGATGGTGTTCCACGACATCATTTTGACATTAAAGGCCCGTTTACACCAAGAACAATAATAATAGGCTAACTAACTAATGTCCACATCAACACACAATGACATTCTGTGAAACCACTCGCAGTTTTGTTGTCTGCTCCTCTAAATCCTTGAACTTTTTAAAGAAGGATGGATTCTGATTATGTCAATGTTTTTATCGTTCATCAGTTGGAAAAACCTGTGTCGTTATAGTTGTTGTGCGGACTCTGCTATTCTTATAAATTTAGAACGATTTTAAAAACTAATTCTTTATTGTTTTCGTTATAGGTATCGTCCTTGGTGTGAACGGGCCTTTAATCAGTTGTATGCCAAAATGGGCACTCTTGTGCCCCTTATGTAGCTTTAGTTCTAATTTTGTTAGCCAAATACATTTCCTTAGCTTTACTATAGTTTAACTTCTTCACTTTACAAACAGCTTATCAAGCTTCAGTTGTAAAGTAGCTTCAACAATAACATGCACATATGCTGAACTCACTCAACCCCAAACACGCACACAGCGAGACATTTATTTTACCTCCCCTCTGAACTGTCGATGTATATGTTGAGTGCATACTTTTAAGTGCAGAATGCTCTGTATTGTGGGAAGTGCAGGGATTCAGCTGTAGATAAGACCAGAGGAGATGACTGAGGGAGTAATTGCGAGTGAGAGAGAAACAGACAGAATTTGACAGGCCACTCCCACAGGAAACCGTAGCTAAGCTCAGCATGACCTTTTATGGTAAAAATTCCCCAAACCGCTGGCTGCCTGTCTTGGGAATATAGCGGTTATAAGATATTCGGTTTAAAGAAACAAGAGCACAGAAAGCACAGCCACAAGCCTGATTTTAACAGAAGCAAAGAGACAGATAAACAAAAACATTCACCTATAGTAAATAGTTCTGACTTCCTGGAATGAAAATGTGATTAAAACGTAACAGGATAAGCAGCAGGAAACAAGCTAGCTTTAATACAACAACACAGCTACACTGCTACCTGTGGTTTAATCCCATTACTTGGTCTCCTGCTTTACAAATTACCTAGGTTAAGTATTGTTAATTATAATGAACTAACTTAACATCAAGGTTTAGCCTCAAACTTGCTAGTTCACATCAATAAAACACTAGCTCATTTTAAACGCTGTTTGTGATGAAGTCTGTATTGAAAAGTTGTTATTAACCCTCTACTGGACGCATTATTATGCAATCATGGAAACAATTGTTACAGTGTTTTTTATATATAAAATAGACTCAAATTAACATTTCTTTTTTTTTTGTCTTTTTTTTTTTGTGTGTGTGTGGGGGGGGGGGGGGGGTACTTTTGGGTGCGTTGCCATATGGCAAGTTGCAACATTGTGCGACAATGGAACAGCCTGATGCGTTTTCTCCCAAAATGACATGAAATTCATAGATGATTACAGACCTGTCTTTTAGAAATGAAATTGTTTCTATTATTTAAAATGTTTTCAAGAGCTTTGTGTACAAAATATGAAACTAATTTTCAAAGTATTATTTCAACAACATTTACAAAACATCTGACGCAAACTCATAAGAACTGTTCAAGTGAAACTACTCGATGTGAAACGCCTTAAAGCAGTTGTTCTCTCCGTTAAAGGTGGGGTATGTGATTTTCTTTTTTGACCATTTTTTCAAAATCACTTGAAATCCTATTCCTAACCCACTTACAGCCACTGAGTTAGAAGCACTGACATGAAAATTAAAAAATGTAATCATCTGTGGAACGGGCAGGACTCGAAAAACTCCAGCCAATCATTTCCAAGACCACCTAGAATCATTGGACAGTAAGTGCGTCAATCAAACGGTCGTACCATACCCCCCTCCCCCATGCCCCTCTTCGAATGGGTAGAGTCAGGGCCAGCGTTGGAGGAAAGAAGGTAGGACCTTTTGAGTTGTGTATTTTCAAAATCTGCCGGCCATTTTGCAAATCACATACCCCACCTTTAAGGCAGAGGTGCACCTTGCACTTAGAGCAAACCCCTCTGACGATGCCCTTGCAGCCAGGATTCTTGCACCTTCCTTTTGGTGCACCCATCTCTGGCCAGTGATCAAAGCGGTCAAGACGGATATATATTTTACTTTTATACTTTACTTTTACTTTACTTTATAAATATATACAAATATATATAAACAGGCCCGCCGACAGGGGGGGACAAACTTCTTTATTTGTTTCCTAATTGTCCTTGAAAAAAGCCGGCTGAAATGCATTACTGTCATCAACGGTGAACAGATAATGGGTCAGATCCGAGTCTATTTTTGCTGCGCTGCTCATGCTTAAAAGTGAAAGCACACTTTTGATGGACAAAAAATAAATATGATTTCACACAAAAAGTGCCCAAAATGCACAGATTTTGCATGTCTAGTGTCTATTGTCTATTTTAACAAGAACTGCAGTAGGCTATGTCAGAAAAGAAAATGAAGACATTTATAGAAAATGTACCCATTTAAACGTGTTTTTATTATTCATTTTGGGTAAAAGTATATGGTGTTTTATAAAAAATAAAAAAAAATCGTGGGGGGGGGGGGGGGGGGGGGGGGGGGGCATCTAAGATTATCTTGTCCCGGGCCCAGGCAAGACTGTCAGCTGGCCTGTATATAAATATATGAGTAGAATACAACCATCCAACTATATCAGTGCATCCATACATTGTCATTCATACAAAGCTACTCTGCATTAGCATGGGCAAAATATTGTTCCATTACCGCACAATGTTGCCATATGGCAACATACCTATTTTATTAAATAAAAAGTTAATATAAGTATCAAAACAATGTGACAATGATTGAAAAAAGATTAGAACTTATCCCAGATGCTTGATGTATTTTTTTATTCCGAAGAAATATGAAAAAAATGTTCAGCAGCTGGAGTCATCAAAAGTGTGTGAAAAGAATGACGTTGCAAGGGTGTGTGTGTAGTGTCGTGATGTCATCAAAGCATATCATTGGTTACCACCAGGTTCTACCATGAATTTAAGATTAATCAGAGCTCATATTTATTTTCAAATTTCAAGAAATGTCCAAATAAAGGGTATGTTGCCATATGGCAACACCGTGCAGTAGAGGGTTAACATTTAGGTCTATGCAATTGACTACGCCTGATTCCATCTAACTGTAGCGCTAGCAAAACTAGTGCGCCCCCCTGTGAATAGGCCTATTAGCGGCCATTGCAGATACGGATGAGGTGACTTAAAAAAGGAGATGCAAATCGACAGCTAGTTTTACCTTAGCTGCTTAAAGGGATAGTTCACACACAAAAAAGAGAAAATTCTGTCAGCATTTACTTACCCTCAAGTTGTTTTAACCTGTATTAATTTAGGTGTTCTACTGAACACAAAATAAGATATTAAAGACATCAAAGTCCATGTAAAAAATACTATGGAAGTCAATGGGTCCATCAACTGTTTGGTTACCCAAATTATTCAATTTATCTTCTTTTGTATTCAGCAGAAATTCATACAGGTGTGAAACAACTTGAGGGTGATTAAAGGATCGAGTACTATTAATTTTTGGGTCAACTATCCATTTAACGCAGATTCACATTTTCCAAGCCCAGCAATCTCTCAATCTTGTGAATGTGAACAAAAAAAGTGGCAACATGTAATGCATTTAAAAAGATTTTAAAAATTAGACATTAGGACACTAAAAAAAATATCAAGTAGCCTAGGCTACTGGAACAAATAACTGAATTAAACGCAATGAAAAAATACAGCAACAAGTTTAGTTTTAGATAACAAATAAATATGAATATGCAACCGGTTTTATTAAACTTAAAACCAAACAAAAGAATCCGGCGAACATTAGAGTCGGACATATATTCATGAGGCCATGTCCTCTTGCGTTAATTTTATAATGACCAGCAGAGGGAGCAATGACTCCAATATGCGTAAAATCTTGCTGCTAAAGTCCATTTTGCAACAGGTGATCTCTCAGATTTTACACAGTGCTTCATTGACATTAGGGTGGAAAACATGTTTATGGCATATTAAAAACATGAATAGCCTAATAATAACTTTTGTTGGTTAATTCCACTAAAGAGAGCTTGAGCGTCTGGCTACCTGTTTGTCCAACCAATGGCAGACAGGTAGAGCCATCATTAATCATCATTACTGCATTTGGTGCAGCTGTTTCACAAACTTTATAAAGAAGCACATGAATAACCAAACAACCTATTAATCGAATGACTAAGCAAGGAAACTATTAATGTGGACTTGCCAACATGGATCTCTTCCAAATGCATCAAGCTAATTAAAAAAATTAATCCATCCTATTCCCAACTGAGCTCTCCGCTTGCTTGAAAAACTTTCTTCCAGTTGCTCTGAAAACAATCCACCTGCATCCTGCACTCATTCAAACAGAAACAAAAACATCAACTGATGTTCTCGCTGCTGGGCTTAAGCTTGATGCTTCACACAGCTTGAAGTATTTTGCAGTGGCAGGCATCCAAATTGTGCAGCATCAGAGAGTATTCTAGGACGCAGCTATCCCATGCTGGGAAAACATCCTTATTGTGTTTCTGTGGAATTCTTGGAAGAGCACAGATGCGAATAATGCAGAACAAGTATCTGCTTACAACAGACAGAAAAAAATGGCCATTTTCAAATGGGCAGCAGTGCTAGTGCTGCCGCAGCACACCAGAAACAACACAAATCATCTGGAATTGAACTTGGCACGCTCTAATCAGGGATATTGTGAAAGACGAGGAGGGAGAGGTTGAGCCGCCGTCTTCAGTGTGATGCTCCTGGGAGTGAAGACTTGTGAAACGTTGTCTTTGGTGAGGCCCCCACTGAGCGAACAGGCCTCCCGGTTGTGCATTTGAGTTCCGTGGCACGCATGGCCCATGAAAGCTGCTGCAAACACCTCAAATGTTGCACGATTTACTCCCAAGATGCGCACATGCTCAAACAGACATGAAAGGACGGGTAATATCCACAGGGGAAGGTATCTTCAGAAGCTCTCTACTGCCAGTCAGTGCTATAGCTGCTCTGAAACTGTAACTTTACTGTAGCTAGGCTACACTACAAGCTAACAAAATATATTGTTATTAGCTTGAACACACTATATGCACAGAGCATTGGCATCAAAAGCAGGGCTCCCCATTACTTTTGGGGCTACTTTAAATCTGCATGTTAGGTTACAAGCTATACTCAAGTTGTTCAGTAGCCTATTAGTTCACGAGTTCCTTTGCCTATATAATCTTTAAGCTAGTAAGGTTACGCGTATTTGGCTTGCTGTCCACAGTGGAGGGGCTCGAGGAAGCAGCTTCAACTCAAGCTAAGATATACCCCCCAGTGGGACTAATGTTTGGATGATGAGTATGGTAGCAAGATGCCTAAATTATGTTGGTGGAGTTGGGCAGGTGGATTGAAAGATTAGATGGGTTCACTCCTCCCGAAATTACATTGTGAACTTCACTAAAAGTACAACCTAACAAAATGAATCAGTGAGTCGTTTGTATTTGGCTCATTCATGCAACGTCCAAACAAGCAGTTAGAGTAAGTGAAATGAATAAGACTTTTAGTGAATAACAACTCATTGGAGCCTTTTCCTTATACAAAGCTATCAAATGACTTCGAATATAGCGTTCCAACTATTTTATTGTATGTTTTTCTGACAAAACATTGACAGTGACAAGGATACTATCTTAATATCCTTCATCTCTTTTTGTGTTCAAAAACATACGGTTTATTTTTTTTAAAGATTTTTTCCCCATTAGCAAAGGGATATACAAAAGTTGCATTCATGATGCAATTACATGAAGTTTTTTCTCAAATAACAGAGAAATGTTCGACATATAGCACCGAGAGTTATAGCAAAACATGAAGATTTTCTTTGCGTGCTTTACGTAACGTTACATAGCCTACAACATGAACATGTGGCATAACAGATGTGGCATATGGAACAGAGGTCTCTATGCTCTGGTGGGAATGTAGGCTACGGTAAGAGTATCACTGACAAAAAAACATAAATCAGAGCCCCCTACTGAAAGCCGTGTTATTCCAAAAAAAAAAAATATATGTTCAACGCCGTATGACTTGATGTGTCGCATGTGCTGTCGTTCAAATGAATCACTTTTAAAAGTCACAGAACTGATCATAGCCTATCACAACCGGGATTAAAGTCAACATCTGATTCTTCTGCAACATCGCTTTCAATATCCTGAAAATAATGGTGTGCAAAGGGAATCACATGGGAGTTCTTCACCGGGGGCCAGCTGTCTAAGAAAGATTAAACACTTGGATTTCTCCCACAGTTCTCTTAGAGCAGAGCTGGCCAGCTGTTGCTCACTACTATGAAAACCTACATTTCAGACGTGTTCCCCTTTTATGGACCCAAAAGGGCCACAACTGAATGTGATGCTAATCCACTGCATTAGCTGAGCTTCGCCATTCGCGGTTTTGCAGTCCCGTAATCAAAACAATGAGGCTTATCTCACGCTGAGTGAAAGCCCTAAGCACCACGTGACTGGATTCTGCCGGAAGGCTTGTAGCCAATTTGCTCGGTAAAAAAAGTCTAAACCAACCCTGAATAAGTCTAAATACATACGTAAGGTCATTATAGGAAAAACTTCATTTAAAAATGTTAAGGTATAGCAAACATGCACATTTCAATAAAAAAAGAATGGAGTCGAAAGCTATAATGTAGGCTACCGGTATGTGCACTATGCCGGTATGTTGTATGCTATTTACTTAATACACAAAAGTATACTTTAAAAGTCTTAAAAGTGGTTATCATCAACCCATCATCATCATGTAAATACTCTCCTTTTTATTATTTTATCTCATAAGGTCAATCTTTGATGTAAACTCTGTTACCATGATTTCTGTATAGGCTACCGACCAATTGTTAGTAGAAATATCTGCACTAAAATCCCTTTATAAGAAGCACCTTGAATTAAGTTGTCAAAAAACAAACTTAACACATTATCTGAGAGAATGTTAATCACAATGCCTGTTTCTAGGCTATAACTCGTATTACGTTGCATGACATTCATATTTATTCCACACACTTGCTATTTGTCATAATTTGACATTTAATTAGGAATTTCGTTGGCCAAAATTTCAACATGTCTTCCGCCGAGTGACGTGAGTGCTGACAAAATTAAACATACTATTTTTAAAAAACGATGAATATAATAAGAAACTTCTCACAAAACGCACTGATTTTGAGAAGTGAGACTTCTGATTATTTTTAGACTCCTCACATCCTCTTATACAGTGGGTGAATAAAAATGACTAAATACCTTGTTTGCTTTCCTTAAAAAAATAACTGAATGCATTAAGCATTCAAAAATATTTATATTTAATAAAATATTTATTAATTTAATTAGGCTATTTAAATAAATTTTATAAATATAATATTTAAATATTATTTTTTATTTATTTAAATATATATAGCTATATTTTTAAATGATGTCCAATTTATTAAGTTTTTTTTTTTTTACATTTTTGAATACTTTGATAGTCCTAATATAGTATGCCTAATAGTAGCCTACTTTTTTTAAATACGTTTTATAGGTATAACAAAGAAATCAAATCGAAATCTTTCCAAATCCCCCTTTCGAGGGTTTAGGCAGACAGAGTTACAACATTCACAGCTGAAAGGGGCATTAGCTTCATGCCCACCGGGATCTGACTCTGCAATCCTAATGTTTCAACATGGAGCACAGTAGATGCATGCAGCTATCAAGAGACTTATGCACTGGCCTCATTTCTGTAATCAAAAACCTTTGCTAAACTCGAGATGGGAATGAAGGATAAGACTAAAGACATGAAAGGCTTGGAAGTTTGAGTCACAGCCTTGAGCAGATGGGTTTTATTTAGTGCTCTTGCAAACATTTGGAATCACTGTTAACATATTTCCCCAAACTGTGTATATAGACAATTGTGTTTGAGGCAAATCTGTGAGCCTGCCTATATTTGCACTGCACTTCATGCAACAAAAATGCGTCTAATTAAATGGCAATTGTTGTTAAACGTTACCAAGTGCATATACTCTCAATGCTTCATTAAATACGCATTAAATATAAACACATTTGTGGAGGCTGCATTGGAAATGTGATATAGAAATCCTATGTAGCCTACTAAGTTTTAAGAAGAAACTATGTCATCCCCAAAGCACAAACTACCAAATTTTAGTCTTGATTACTATGTGACTAAGCCGTAACCATAAGTGATTGTTAGGCGTTGTCTGCTTTGGAATTTCTGGGTTGGGTTTTTTAGGATCACCTAAATGTTCTTCATTCAAGACAAAATACTATTTTTAACAGAACGATGTGTGAATCTGTTATTGCAATGGTTTCCCCAAAACTAAACACCTTAATTAAATGAACAAGTTTAATTTCTTTGTATTAGGATTTAAATAAGTGTCTCACGCTCCTGAGAAAGTTATTGACATGATTTCTGCTGAATAATTAATATTAATAAGGCATCACTTTGAAAAAATCCTTTTGGAACCTTTTTTTAAGAACCATTTTGGGTTCCCCAAGGAACCTTTCAGAAGAGGTGAAGAAACTTTCTGCACTATATAAAGAACCTTTTGTGGTTTCCTGATGATAAAGGTTCTTCATGGAACCATTGATGCCGACACAGAACCTTATATTCACATCACTGCGAACATTTGGAACCATTGATGCCAAAAAAGAACCTTTATTTTTAAGAAAAATCAATGTTTACAGTGGAAATATCATATCATTTTTTAGGATCACTTCAGCTTTGACTTTAAATGAGACGCAATGAGACCAATCTGTCTGGCCAATGAGACGCAAGGTGGCCAACAACACCCATTGACCGTCTCCCTGAATGGAAATCACACTGATACAAGAGCAAGCTGTGATTGGCACACATTATGTTGTTGGTTTTCAACTTGGCAAATAATCACACAGGTGTTTTAGTACAGTGGGAGGCATTCTGTGTGAACAGTGTTGTTTAGATTTAAAGAAACATTTTAATTGGTTGCGAAGCGCTGATCAAACAATGATTTAGACTGTGTGGGCGGTTTTATCAGCTGGTTGTGATGACCTAGGGTGGACTTGGATGATCAAAAAGGAATTATTAATGAACTTAAAACCGATCTTTATTGTAGGAATAGCACCAACATAAAAAAACGAATAAATATATAAAAATGTATTTCATGTTATAATAGCATGACTGTTATAATGATAATATTTTTTAATGTTTTTATTTAGAGTTAATTAAAAATAAAAGTTAGCCATGTAATTAAATTTTTTCAATATTTTTTTCACGTCTTTAAATGTTTTTTGTTTTTTAAGAATCTTAACTAAGACGTGACTTTTATTTTAAAAAATACTTAATTACATTTAAATGTAAACAATTAAAACTGTAATTTAAAAAGAATTGATAATTTAATTATTTTTAAAACATGTTCATCATAGCTATTTGTATTGCCATTTTTGCATTTGCAATGTTTATGGGCGTCATCGTAACTTTGACCTCCCAAAAAGAAAGAACTGAAAGAAAGACCTTGAGAAATCGATTTGTTTGAAGACTCTCATGGGGCCACACAACTTTACAGATTTGTAGTTGTTAGAGATGAGTCAGTGTGGGGGTTCCTGGGCTTTTATTGGTCACATCAGACCTCACCCCGCCTCTTTCGACCAATAGCATTTCTCTGATTTGCATACGGTCCCGCACTGCAGGATAAAGACACGCTTGTAGCGGTACTGATTTAAACTCTTGAGAGAAACTCTGGACATAAGACATCTAAAGCAGCTGCTACCCCCAACTGGAATTTTAATCTGCTGTAACACTATAAATAACCGGATCTCAACAGCTTTTAATTATATTAAATAAGTTGTTGCATCCGTGATCATTATATTAATATGGGGAGAGTAACCAGCGCTTGTTTTATATCTTGGATATATTTCGTCTTTTCCTCGGGTTTTGAAACCACGATTGAGCCAACGATTGAATTAGCCGCTTTTGGTAAGTATAAAGCATATTTGTTTTATAAAACCATAGAATTAACTTGTGTTTATAAAGTTTAAAAAGTGAACTATTAAAAACTTTTCCGGCGCCAGACTGTGTTTGATGAGGCAGTTACATAATAAATATCAATAGCCTATAGGTTACACCGCATGAGTCCCGAGGCATGTGGTTATTCTTTCTGCATGAGTTTCTTAAAATTATTATTTGTGTTTTTTATTTAAAATTGGTATACATTCTTTAGCCTATATCAATTTATACCGATATCTTTTATATTATTATTATTATTATTATCATTTTAGCTATTATGCATCAGAAGATAACATTGGATTGTGTAAAATATTAAGATTCAACAAATCACGTTTTTATATCGTGCATATAGGCTACACACCATGTTTTGCGGTGCAAAAAATATTAAGATTCTATTAAACACATTTTTTCTTGTTTTTATTTATATTTTTAACTAGCATTTATTATTAATGTGACACTTGTAAATATAAAATAAATATACTTGTCATATAAATGTCTTTTAAATGGTCAGCCTGCTTTGTTTTAATAGCGATTTATTTAATTTTACCAATGTTTACCTTCCAAATTATCTTCTTTTTTTTTTAAATGTAAAGAGATTTTTAAACATAATGTATATAAAACGTAATATCTTAAAAACAAGTAGAATTGGTTTACTTTTAACAATATGCATAGTGGTAATTATCTGTTAAAGACAGCTCAAATGTTTGTTTGATTTTGTTTACATGTATTTGACATGCTAGAACAGTCAGTTATTAAGACATTCTGAAGGAGATTATAGCAAAACATTTTTTATGTATAGTCAGTCAAGCACTGGGAAAGGATCCAAGCTTTCCATTTGGAAATAATTCCTCACATTCAAAATAAGTATAAGCACATGAAAGATAAGCTTCTTTTAAATGTTAATTTAAATAATTATAAGCAGCTTACAAGTAAACGCATGTAATATAAGCAACACTTAGTGTATTGTATATTGCTGGCTGGAAAACTTATTGTTGATCTGGTTTTGGACAGGTAACTTCATGGAAAATGCCACAGAATGGATGATGGACTTCACCGACATCGAGTCCAAGTTTTCCTTTAGGACTAGCGAAGAACCCGAGGAAGATCTGTGCTACATAGTTCCAGGTCAACCCCAAACAATCAAAGAGTGTAACTTCAATCCAGACTACAAGACTTTCATAATTATACATGGATGGACGGTAGGTGCTTCTACTACACTTGTTGAAGTCATTATTAAATGAATGTGTGAAGCAGTCCAAAGCATGACGTGAATGATTTCGTCTCAGGTCACCGGTATGTTTGAGAGCTGGGTTCCCAAACTAGTAACAGCCCTGTTTGAACGAGAGCCAACAGCCAATGTGATTGTGGTGGACTGGTTGTCCCGAGCGCAACAACATTACCCAACATCTGCCGCCTACACCAAACTAGTGGGCAAGGATGTGGCCAAGTTTGTCAATTGGTTACAGGTATGTCAAACACTTTTTGTGCTATGTCAAGGTGACAAGTAGATATAGAGTTTGTTTTCTGCAGTAAACTTTATCTAGCATGTCTCGTTTCTTCATGCAGGCTGAGATTGACTATCCTTGGGAGAAACTGCATCTCTTGGGCTACAGTCTTGGCGCTCATGTAGCAGGAATCGCTGGCCTTCTCACCAGACATAAAGTTAACAGAATCACAGGTAACTTGATTTTGTTTCTTAAGGCCCCAATATACTCACGGTGAAGTTCTTTTTTGTTCTTTGCTTGGGGGTAAGATGTAGTTCAAAATACGCAAGCAGCACTTTACTGTTAGCGAACATCCTGACAACTCCCACACTACTGAGAGTGGCGTTTAGAGGAATATGTTTAGGTTAGAGAAAAATTACAGATCATAGCGACGTAGATATGTTTGCACCAGCTCTGCAATTCGGCTCTCCAATCAAGTAACGTCATATTTATTTATTTAGCACTTATAAAACAGATCGCTTAAAATCGCAGTTTACAGTATTAAACACAAAATATTTGTGTCAAGTGTCATTTCAATTAGAGTAACTTCAATTTCAGTTATAAAGCGTCTCTCCAGTGTGTTCATGTTTTACTCGCGTCTGACCTTGAAAGAACAAACCGAAGAAATGAACCAGAGAAGAGCCACACCTACCAATTTCATAATCGCTACGGACCAGTGGTAGTTCAGGTGTTTACCAGCCGGAGTAAACTCTTACTGGAAAGTTTGCTTTGGCAATATGTTTAGATCCCTGATTTTGTTCGGAAATGACATCACACCAGTTTTATCTTTGATTTTGCTTGAAGTATATTGGGGACTTTAGGGTGTCAGCTTTCTATTTTACTATTCAAACCCTTAAAAATGCATTACATTTAAAATTGCTCAATTTTCTTGGATTTTTAGGCATGGATCCTGCTGGCCCTACTTTTGAGTACGCAGATGCCCAAAGCACTCTTTCCCCAGATGATGCCCTTTTCGTAGACGTTCTTCACACCAACACCCGCGGTTCTCCGGATCGCAGTATTGGGATTCAGAGGCCGGTGGGCCACATAGACATCTACCCCAATGGTGGAACCTTCCAACCTGGCTGTGACCTCCAGAACACTATGTTGATGGTGGCCACTTCTGGCTTAAGAAGTACGTTTGTCCTCCATTGTCCTCCTCAGACGTTCTTAGATTTCAAAATCACAAAGCTTTAATATTTTTTCTCTCTGTTCTCCGCAGACATGGATCAGATTGTTAAGTGCTCCCACGAGCGCTCCATCCACCTGTTCATCGACTCACTGGTGAACCAGGAGCAACAAAGCTTGGCTTACCACTGCAGCTCCAAAGACAGCTTCAACAAAGGCATGTGCCTTAGCTGCCGCAAGAATCGCTGCAACAAGGTGGGCTACAGCGTCAACAAAATCCGCACACGCAGGAGCAGCAAAATGTACATGAAGACTAGAGACATGATGCCATATAAAGGTGAGGAGCACCAAAGTTTAAGTTTTTAATGTCTATTTATATATATATATATATATATATATATATCCTTTCTTAATATAACCATCTTCCCACAGTTTTCCATTATCAAGTGAAGATCCACTTCTTTAGCAAGAAGAAAATAAGCTACAACGACCAGCCCATGAAGATCTCTTTGTTCGGAATCCACGGCGAGAAGGAGAATATCCCTTACATCATGTAAGTATAGCGTTTCCTGATAGATGTCTGGACAGGTTCTGAATTAACAACCAAAAGCCTAAAAATGCAATGTTAAGAAGTTTACAAAGATCCAGAGATTTTTCTTAGATTTCAGTGATTATGACCTTAAGTACCAAGAAAACAGGCCACGACTGGACTCTGATACAGATGGTTTTTGATTCCACAGGCCTGCTTTAGACACAAACACCACAGTGTCCTTCCTTTTGACCACGGATACAGACATCGGAGACCTGCTGATGGTAAAACTTCTCTGGGAGAAAGACTCCCTCATCAGCTGGCCCTGGTGGAACCCTGATATCTTTCACATTCGCAAACTACGTATCAAATCAGGAGAGACTCAATCCAAGTAAGCAGAGAGAATACATTTTTCTTTATATGTATTATTATATATTATTTAGCTTTAAACAATCCTCTGTTTTTCTTATATTACTATTACTATTTATTGTTTATTTTATACCTTTCATACTTCAGATTACCTTAATTTAAAATGTATGTCTTTTTTGATCCAGGGTCATCTTCAGTGCAAAAGAGAGTGAATTTTCATACCTTTCTCGTGGAGGTGAGGCTGCCGTCTTCGTGAAAGACAAAGAAGCCCAGTCAAGCCGCAAAAACCAGAGGTAAATTTCCATCCGTCGTCCAGCCATTCTATTGATACAGCTCAATAAAATGACCTTCCCCGTTCAGTTGTTATGTTCTTGTTCTATTTGTTGTGGTGAGTTTTGTTTGACTAAACCCTCTGCACTTTACTCTGGCAGATTGCACAAGTTGAAGATGCACGGAAGTTTGTTCAAACAGGACACAGAGTAAAGAAGCACGTCGAAATCCACCTCTGCTGGGATCTGGCACGGAATCTGCCGGGGAAACTGGAATGGTAGAAACTGTCTTCTCCCGTATATATTTGGACTAGTAGCCTTCACCCGACCCAAATCCAGAAACACATCCTGCAAGAAAGCACATCTTGAAAATGTTACTGCTGTGCAGTTTTAAAACAAAAAAAAATCACTTTGGATACTGCTCAAGACAAGTCTTGTGAGACAATCTTTAATGAAATCATTTAATGCATAAAATGATAATCATGTCTCTATTTATACAAGTAATCAGTTCTAGTCTGAAAGGACTTGCACTTAGTTAACAGGGTTTGCTAGCTGTCCACAAAAGAGCCTTTTCTTTCTGGAGAAAGATGCCATTCAAAACATGTTGCTGTTCGTTTGGTTTATAAGTATTACTCTTGAAATTCCACTTAGAGACAAAACATCTAGGTTATGTAGCCGTTTGTTTGGTTGTACTGTGAATTAGGTTGTACCAAAGTGGTTTTCTAGCTTTGCTAATCCTCTTTGCCTCAAGTTTCAAAAGCAAAACCTTCAGATTTGCCTTTGTCGCAGCCTTTAGTCAGTCTCAATGAAATGCTTTAGCATAAAATGGGTCCAAATCCTACTGAATGAAGATGAAATGATTACTGGAAATATATGTAATTGTCATTATATATACACTTACAAACAGCTCTTCAAATGTCTACCTTTCTTTCATTTCTTGGGTTATTTGTCTGGCACAGGTCACTTTAAAGGCTTTGCCTCCATTTGATTCAGTTTTGTTTGGTAAAACAAGCCAAATCAACAAACAATTCTGCCATTTTTATGTTGCTTCTCATCACCCCTTTCAAAGCACCTCAAAGGTTGTTTCGTCTGGATTTTGTAAGAAGTAATGAAACAAGAAACTACTTTCGTTCACACAGCCAAGAAGTAAAATAAAAAAAGCATTTCAGAAATGATGGCAACAGTTTTTTCTCAACCCTTACAGGGTTGACTGCCCCACATAATAGCTACTAATACATCAACAATGTACCTTTTTCCTATTTATTGAATGTATATATTTGTATATTAAGCACCTAATATATGTATTCCATGTTTCTGAAGTGCTCTTGCCTTTTCTTTTGAGTCATGTAGACTCTATTTTTATAAACAAACATTGAGTGAATGAAGTTACTGGAACTGATCGGTATTTGGTCGCCTGTTGTGATCATATGAATCTATAAGCCGTGCACTGTATGATGTCATTTTAATAAACATTATGTTACGCTATGTGAGCACTTAGCTCAATATTTTTCATTTAAAACGTCACCGTCTTTATTTTATGTGCAAATGCCATGTCTGTATTAAAAGGTTAGTTCACCGAAAAATGAAAATTCTGTCATTAATTACTCGCCCTCATGTCGTTCCAAACCTTCCAAACCAAGACTTTTGTTCAATTTCGGAACATAAATTAAGATATTTTTAATGAAATCTGAGAGCTTTCTGTCTGTCATTGACAGGCTACGCAACTACCACAGTCCCAGAAAGGTAGTAAAGCCATCTGACTCCAGTGGCTTAACCTTAATTTTAAATATTGCTGATGCGAGAGTAGACGTTGTTGCGTAAACGCGCGTCAGAGATTAATATTTTGTAATAAAACTTGGTAAATGATGTGTTTTTTGCACAAACAAAGCACTCGCATCGCTTCATAAAATTGAGGATTACTTTAATGATGTCTTTACAACCTTTCTGGGGCTTGAAAGAGGTAGCTCTCATTGGATACATCTCATCTAAAAGATCTTCATATGTGTTCTGAAAATGAACGAAAGTCTTATGGGTTTGGAACGACAAGTGGGGGAGTAATTAATGACAGAATTTTCATTTGTGGATGAAATATCCCTTTAAATTGCGCTGAAATGCTTTACAGTACTTTTTTTTTTAATTCACTTTGGTATTACAGTTT
Source organism: Rhinichthys klamathensis goyatoka (assembly GCF_029890125.1). Lineage (NCBI taxonomy): Eukaryota > Metazoa > Chordata > Actinopteri > Cypriniformes > Leuciscidae > Rhinichthys > Rhinichthys klamathensis. The sequence continues at coordinate 3,722,193 of NW_026606664.1, read as the reverse complement.
TTTGTATTCGCTTTGGTACTATTTTCACAAGTAAGGTGTACATTTTCAAAACTCTTAGTGCTTATATCACAACAGATCATCAAAAGTGCACTTTTTTCAAACATTTCATCATGTTTTCAATTGTGTTAGTACAATTCACAAAATCACAAAGTATCCTTATCACAACACAAAATAAGTGTTTCATCTACATAACTGTTTCATTCACAGTAACTGCCTTTAATAAAGCTCTTATTATCAAACTTTTGATTTGCATCTCTTTCTGTTCAGTTTAATACATTTGTCTATTATTTAATCCAACTGATCTTAATGGTTAATCAATTAATCATTTGGTACACCTATAGATTTCAATAGATATTAATTGTATATACAGTTTCTATAACTTGTTTGCAATTTCCGATATGGATAACCAAATGTAATGAATACTTTTTACTACATAAGTGATTTATAGATACAGTAATAACCACCACTATGTTCAAAGTGTGTGCACACGCATGTGTGTGTGAGAGAGGTACAGAGAAATTTGCTATTTGTGAAAACACTGTAAAGCAGAATAGAGTATAATGGAGAGGAAACGGTCAATGACTGTAAAACAGATTGATTAGAGATGCATCAGTAGAAGGGAGACAGATGGCATCAAATACAGCATTTTACATTACAGTATGTATGCCATGTGATACTGTAAACAGATTACCATGGTAGAGACTGCCACATTACTGTAATTCAACCTTCATCTGTAAAGGTCCACTACAGTATATATAGATTCAGTCAAAGGCTAGAGTGAACACATTTACTGTATTGCCAGCAAACTCTGTTCTCGCACAGAACCTCATGGCTGTGTCATACTTCATCACAGCTTTTGATAACTCACTGCAGATACTATTACAAACATTATGGATTCAATTACATAAGTTAGGTAATGCACGTGTATTTTCTAATGTGGCAACTGTAGCCTGTAATACTGTAATTATTTCAGCAACAAGGGTGATTTGAAACATGTATCTTGCATTGTTTGCTGTTGAATGAACTAATTGTTAAAAGTACTAAATTGAAAGAAGATCATACTGTTGTGTTTCTGTGATTAAACCAAACGTTCTCATTACATATTACAATAATCTTGTGTTTGAAACAATGATTATGTGGACTGAAAAATGTATAACTATAATGAAAGCATGGGATCATGTTTTGAAAGAATGACTAGCTGTGTTACAAGTGTGATCAGTTTGGATTTTTGTACTAAGAGTTTTGAAAATGTACACCTTACTTGTGAAAATAGTACCAAAGCGAATAAAAAAAACTGTATTTTGACAAGCCAGGTGTCCCATTTTGAAAATTCTTAGTACTAATATCACAGATCATCAAAAGTGCACTTTTTAAAAAACAATTCAGCACGTTTTTGATAGAAATACAAAAAATCACAAAGTATCCTTTTCACAACACAAAATAAGTGTTTCATCTAAATATTTCATTCACAGTAACTGCTTTTCATAAAGCTCTTACTACCAAACTTTTTCAGTTTAATACATTTGTCTATTATTTAATCCAACTGAACCTAATGGTTAATTAATGAATCATTTGGTGCACCAATAGAGTTCAATAGATATTGATTCTATAGAAAGTTTCTATAGAACTTGTTTGCAATTTCCGATATGGATAACCAAATGTAATGAATTCTTTTTACACAAGTGATTTATATATAATAACCACCACTATTTCTTTTTACACAAGTGATTTATAGATAACCACCACCACTATGTCCAAAGTGTTTGCATGTGTGTGTGTTTGTGTGTGTGCGCGAGAGAGATAGAGAGAGAGACAGAGAAATTTGCCATTTGTGAACATAGAGCAGGATAGAGTAAGGGAGAGGAAACAGTCAATGACTGTATAACATCAGATTGATCAAAGATGCATCAGAAGAAGGGAGACAGATGGCATCAAATTTTACATTACAGTATGTATGCCATGTGATACTGTGAACAGATTACCATGAGACTTCCACATTACTGTAACTCACCCTTATAAAGGTTATACAGTATAGATTCAGTCATATGGCACAGTTAGAACATGTACTGGATTGCCACAAAACCTCATGGCAGTTTCATAATTTCATCACAACTTTTGATAACACTAGATAGATACTATTACAAACATTATGGATTCAATTACATAAGGTAGGTAACGTATTTTCTGTGTATTTTCTAACGTGGCAACTGTAGCCTTACTGTAATTATTTAAGCAACAAGGGTGATTTGAAACATGTATCTTGCATTGTTTGCTGTTGAATGAAATGATTATTAAAAGTACTAAACTGAAAGAAGATTAGCCTGTTGTGTTTCTGTGATTAAACCTAATCTTCTCATTACATATTACAATAATCATGTGTTTGAAACAATGATTATGTGGATTGAAATATGTATAGTAATGAAAGCAAGGGATCAGGTTTTGAAAGAATGACTAGCTGTGGTACAAGTGTGATCAGTTTGGATTTTGAGTTTTGAAAATGTACACCTTACTTGTGAAAATAGTACCAAAGTGAATAAAAAAACTGTAATAGTGACACTAAATCTCATTTTAAATGAATGTTTTGGATATTGTATGTCTCAAACAGATTAAAATGATTCTGAAATTGGCTGTTCATTTCACAGCATCAACCGAAATCTGGGAAAGTTAGACTTTTTTGGCAACGCCTCAATCTCTAGAAGATTAAATCTAATCTAGTAAAAACTACATATCAGTGTTTTGTTTACGCTAGATCCATTCTTATAAGATGTTATGTAAATGGAGCGTCATCCATTCAAATAACACCATGTGTGTGTAAAAATACTCAAATAACTCACATTGTTCAGTGAGAGAGCGACTCACGTGTAGTAATCTCGAATCAAAGCACAAGGAGCTTGTTTTTCAAGACACCCACCCCTTTTCATGGAATGGAGTTCTTGGAATGAAAATACAGCATTCCGATTCTTTCATTAGTCAGAACCTTCTGCAAGGAGACTGTTGAGAATTTGAATTTTTGGCAACGTATCACGCATGGGATACAAAATTCAGATATGGAGATTTAAACGGATCTTGGCTTATCACACTCGAATTCTTCTGAGAAATCATATTCGACCTCCTCTGAGTTCTTGTATGGTGGACAATGATCTCTTGAACCGTTTCCATCTGCTAAAGAGCATGTGACAGGTCATTAGTTATGGTTTTGTTCTTGAAGAATATTTTGGACGATAGAGGCAAACATAGCCTGGTCCTTATTACAAACGGAAGGAATGACCACAGCGCAGTTGTCATTGAGAGTTTTGGCAGGGTCCAAGTGTTATGGTATGACACAATGCGTGCAAAGAGCATTTAGGGTACTGGCACATAATGATTTAGAAATCTTTACTGTCTCGAATGACAAGGAAAGAGAACATTTTAAGTAAAAGGTATCAGGGTTTCTTTGTTCTTTACTGACTTTCCTCCGTAATATTTTGCATGAAAATTGACATAACCTGTTATGTCATTGTCAATATTCATGACATAACAGATTGTTGCTACAAAATGTCAGTTTTAAGTTGTCTAAAACCTGTCTGACCCATTTAGTTATTAAACCAAAGCTTATATACAAACTACTGTAGTTTATTGGCCCTTTCCTGCTAATAGATACACTACTGGTTGTTTGGAATAATTCCAAATATTATTTTGTTTTTTATGAAAGCAGTCTCTAATGCTAGCCATGGCTGCATGTATTTGATCAAAAATACAGTAAAAATAGAAATATTGTGAAATATTTTTTAAATGTATTTTTCCTCTGATGGCAAAGATGAATTTTCAGATAGATAGATAGATAGATAGATAGATAGATAGATAGATAGATAGATAGATAGATAGATAGATAGATAGATAGATAGATAGATAGATAGATAGATAGATAGTCCAAGGTGACAACTGCAGGTTTTATTATGGTAAAGAAACCTCGTGAGACATCGACAGCTCATGACTAACAGCAAATGTGTGACCGTATTACCCCCGCCTGTGGGCTGAAACAAATTGTGCTCTTGGTTAGTAGTGCTATTTAGGAGCTTAACTGAAGTCTGAGGCTCGGATTTCATTAGTCAGGTTTTCAAACAGCACCAGGACTCAGGGTTTTTTTTCCCGAATATCGTATAGCAGCCTGCGCGCGCGATAGGAATTGGTGAAGGTCACAAGTGCACAAAGTTTAGGCAGAAAAGACATGACCATTTTCTCATTCCAGTGCGTTTCGTGGCTCGTATTATTAAGCTTCACTGGTCTGTTCGTCGCTGCTCTGGAGGAAGAAAACTTCTCCAACGGAGTCTTTGGTGAGATGCTTGTTGATGCTCGTGAGAAAGGGATTCGGATAACCTGAGGGGTTATTTTATTTGGACGCGGTGCGATTCTTTCGTTTTTAATGTCTGTGTTTTCAAATCCTACCGCTAATCCTGTGTTTTCATGGGATATTTTTAATTTCCGGCATCTGTCTGAGGTTTTAAATCCATAAATTAGCATACGAAGACGCTGGTTCATTTACTTGACATTTCTTCGAGTCTACCAGATGTTAGTTGATGTTTTATGCTGCTATGCAAGGATTTCTTGAAAGTATGTTTCAAGACAAGTTCATTATCACTATAGGCAATCTTTACATTGCAATCTGATATCGCATCGATTGAAGGTGTGACAATGGTGTATAGTAAAGATAGTATGGCTCCACCCACCTTGTATGTCAACTATGGAAATATGTATTGTAGCTACTTTTGTGACCTGTTTCATAAAGCATGCTAAGTATGTTACATCTGAAGCATAAATATTTAAAATTGTATTTTTATGTCAGATTTATATAGCATATATTTTTTTTTAATTACAATTTGAATGACATTGCCAATTACTAATGCCTTCTATTCACATTCAAAAATGTATATAATTACATTTTGAAGTATAATTTGTTTTTATTTTTATATATTTAATTTTAAATTATATTATTAAATATTTTGCATTTTATACTTATATATAGCTTTTTTATAACATACTTTTTATAATTATAAAAAAATATATTATATTTTTAATTTTACCTTTTTAATATTTCACTATTTTGATGTAGCCCTATTTCTTTAAATTTTTATTTTTATTTGACTATTTATTTTCTAAATGGCTATTACATAGGTAATTTCCTGGAGGATCTAAGGGACCTGTCAGATGTCAACAAAGCCAATGTCAAGTTTTCTCTGAGAAACCCGTCCCAACCAGATGACGATGTGTGTTACATTGTACGTGGCAAACCAGAGACCCTCAACATCTGTGACTTCAACAACACTTCGAAAACCTTTCTAGTCATTCACGGGTGGACGGTACCTCAACACTTTTACATACATTTAATGAATTTTTCAATTGATTCTGATTCTTTTTCAACTCATCCCACATTATGTTAGTGTTAATTTAGCTCTTTCCCTTTAGGTAAGTGGACTATTCGAGAGCTGGGTTGAGAAACTGGTTGCTGCCCTTTATGACAGGGAGAAAACCGCTAATGTCATTATCGTGGACTGGTTGGACATGGCACAGAACCATTATGCGGTGGCAGCACAAAACACTAAGATGGTGGGACAAGAGATCGGACTCTTCATAGACTGGCTGGAGGTTTGTGTCAGCAAATCAAATCAGGCAAATAATCATTCTCATGTTGTGCAAGTTGCACTGCTAATTTGTATTATTGTGCTCATACCTGATTCATAAGGAGACTATCAACGTTCCTCTGGAGAAGTTGCACCTCATTGGCTACAGTCTTGGCGCCCACGTTGCGGGTTTTGCAGGAAGTCATGCAACGAACAAAGTTGGAAGAATCACAGGTAGGTTCACTGACTTTCTTTTGGAAATAAAACTTACAATATGTCTTAAATGCACCATATATGGACAACAATTTGGTGTTTTCGCAGGTCTTGACCCTGCTGGGCCGGACTTTGAAGGGGTCCATGCCCACAGACGGCTGTCCCCAGATGATGCCCATTTTGTAGATGTCCTCCACACATTCACCCGAGGTTCCCTGGGTCTCAGTATCGGTATCAAGCAGCCGGTCGGCCATGTAGATATATACCCCAATGGAGGAAGCTTCCAGCCTGGCTGCAATTTGAGAGGAGCTCTGGAGAAAATTGCCAGTTATGGAATACTTGGTAAAGACCTTGATCTGGGATATCTAAATATATCATTACCTTTTACCTAAAAATTTCACCAAAATTGATTGAAAAATATAGAAAGAGTAAGCATACATGCACTTGGGGCCATTGGTTCTTGAATTGTTGATTGTTGACAAGTTGATTGTAGCATTGTAGCAATTTGACATGTAAAAATATATGTATTTAAAAATTAAATATTAAAAATTATATGGTATATTTTTATATAAAAATACTTAAAAACAGAACAATTGATATCATGCAATTTTAAATAAAATTCACATAATAAAGTATAATTTATTTAAAATAATTGATCTTTTCTTATTTCAAATTAATAATTAATGCTGGCCATAAATCCTAATAACACAAAATAAAATATTATTTTGTAAAATATTCACACACAAATTATGTAAAAGACTACAATTTAATATAAATTATAAATATTTAAAAAATATATATGTATATATTTATTAAGAATACAATTTTTAATTACCTGTAATAATAAATGCTGATTTATCGTGGCAATTATTTTCAAGAAATTACTGTTATTTGTAACTTTCCCAAAGATGGAAAGAGATTAGTTATATATCAAGAGGTTGTGACAGCGTTTCATAATCACATTTTTCAAAATCTGGCTTTCTAATCTGTTTTCACAATTTACAACAAACCTTTGCTACAACTGATGCAACCTTTCGACAATGGAATCTCTGCAAAGAACCAAGATATTTACTTGTGTGACTGTAAAGTTCAAAATCATATCAGTTTCATTAATACCCTTAGCCATGAATAATGCCATCAGATGCGAGCACGAGAGGTCCATCCACCTGTACATCGACTCCCTGCTGAACGAGGAAGAAGCTAGCAGGGCGTACAGCTGCGGGAGCAATGACATGTTCGACCGCGGCATGTGCCTCCAATGTCGCAAGAACCGCTGCAACACTGTGGGCTACAAAGTCAGCAAAGTCCGCAAGGCACGAAGCGTTAAGATGTTCACCAGGACACGAGGCTCCATGCCATTCAGAGGTCAGTGTCAAGATTTTCTAGTTTCGTGTTTTCTATTTTAATTTTAAAGTTGTTGTTGTTTCCTTTTTCCTGTTTTTTTTAAAAATGTCTATAGTTTTTATTAAGTTTTAGTTTATTTAGTTTTAGTTATTTTAGTACTTCAACTTAAACTAAGCGAAAATAAGAAATGTTGCGATGGCAACTAGCTGAAATACAAAATATGTTTATATTTTATTTTAGTAAATGGTTTATTTCAAGTAATGAATGGTTTTTTTATGGTTTTAGTTTTAGTTAAAGTGCCCCAATTATGCTTTTTCTGATAATACCTTTCACGTAGAGTGTAATAAAGCTGTTTGTGAATGTAAAAGGTCTGCAAAAAACTTTTTAAAAAAATCAAAGTACACAAAAGAAAGACCGATTCTGAACTGCCTGAAACGAGTTGTCAGTAATTCCAGTGCAAATGTGTTACAAATCTATGTAATAAAGCCTATGTAGGTTTGTAACAGGATGTGAGTTACAAACCTGTAACACTGCATATGTGTTACAAATTTATGTCGGGTTTGTAACCGGGTGTGAGTTACAAACAGGTAACACTGCAAATGTGTTACAAACCTATGTAGCTTTGTAACATGATGTAAGTTACAAACCTGTAATGGTGTGTTCACAGCGAACGCGAATAGAGCGTCAAATACGCGTCTATCGCGTCTAGTTAGACGCTTGAACATTCGCTCGAGTTAAAATTTTTCAACTTGCGCGGAAGACATTCTTGCCAAACGCGTCGCCCAATTCGCGTCATTCGCAACACCCGGCGTGAATGATGCGTCTATTCGCGTCTTGGCATTGACTTTGTATGTAATCTACTCGCGCAAATAATTCAATTCGCGTTCGGTGTGAACACACCATAACACTGCAAATGTGTTACAGCCCTATGTAGCTTTGTAACAGCATGTGAGTTACAAACCTGTAACACTGCAAATGTTACAAACTTATGTAGGTTTGTAACAGCATGAGTTACAAACCTGTAACACTGCAAATGTACATAGGTTTGTAACACATTTGTAACACATTGTAAGGTCTGTAACACATTTGCATAATGCCAGCCTATGGTCTTTATTGGCTGCCTGCGAGCAACATCTACTTTGCCCCGCCCTCAGCGGAGACCTGAAAGATTTTGGTTTGTGTTGTTGACACGTCGAGATGTGGTTTTACGCTCTGCAAAAGCAAATCTACTTTGCATTCACTTCCAAAGGACGAGGATTCGCACTTGAATTGATACGGTAAAACCGGCGCCATTATTACAGTTCGTATTACTGTGTATACAAGCGCTAAAAAAGATCCGGTGCTTAAATTCAGATATGGTAATTGGTGTTTTGTTTCCGACATGCGCTGTAAGCGGTAAACCAATCACAACAGACAGAGCCGTCTGACCAATCAGAGCAGAGTTTGCTCTCGGAAAGGAGGGGTTTAGAGAGACCCCGTGCTTTATCGAACCGTTTCAGACACTGTGAGAAAAGAGTTTTGACCTTGGATGCATGAACTGACCTACATGTAAACCTATTGTAGGAGTCCTCCAAGACAAAAAAAGGAACCTTTAAAATAGCATATTAGGGGCACTTAAATTAAAAATAATAACCCTGGTTGTGGGTGCTACAACATTTGGTCATTGTTTATTTCATAGTTTTTCACTATCAGCTGAAAGTCAACTTCCTTGGAAAAATAAATCAATTAGAGACGGAACCAGTCCTGACTGTCTCACTTTACGGTACCAATGGTGAAGCAGAAGATCTCAAGTTAAATGTGTGAGTAATCAATACTTATATCTTCTAAAGATGGCTATATTGTGTTCACACCAGTCAAATGTCAATGCTAACCATCTTTAAATTATTTCAACAAGCAGACAGGAGAAGATCACCACCAATAAGACTCATTCGTTCCTCGTTATAACCGAGAAGGACATTGGAGATCTTCTGATGCTGAAGTGTAAATGGGAGGAGTCCACTTCCTCTTTACTCACTCTGATCTCCTCGTGGTGGTATGGAGATTCCACAAATTTTGACGTACAGATCCATAAAGTCCGAGTCAGAGCTGGGGAGACACAAAAAAAGTATGTTCCTACCAGTCTTGCTAGATATAATGAACCTTAAATTTTACACTTAAAATTCACATTTCTGAACCTCTTTTGCTCAACGACTTGAATTAATTGGTCTCAAGAAAGTCAGTTTTCCTCAAGTTCACACAGGTGTTCTAACAGAGTAACTCCAGGTGTAAATTCATCACATTAACTATGAACCACTAACATGTCACAACCAGAAAATGTCACAATATGTCTTCAACGTATCTACTGATTAGTATCTACTAATATAATTTCAAACCAAACAAAATTTTATTTTGCGAAATGCTTTGGTTGAAAAGTTTGCTTTCTTTACATTAAATGCCACATGATGTGATGTTTTCTCTAACGCAGTGATATTCACATATTTTTAAGTATCTAACAGCTTTCATTCTTTCATTTTTTTTAGAATTGTGTTGTGTTTAAAAGATCACCAAACAGGAAGTTCAGTTCAAGAAGTTGTATTTGTGAAATGCAGGGAACCATGGAGGTCTTTATCTAAAAGGTGATAATAGCGTAGGCTATGATTAATATGCTCACATTTTAATCTAAAATAATTATAATAACTGCCATTTTCTTTGTTCCAACACAGGCCTAAATTGAAGAGCCAATGAAATGATTTGCAAGAGATTGTGATGAAGCACTTCAACAAATGTATTTAGATGTTATTTATTAAGACTGCAACTGCACTGTATTGAATAATGTATTGCTATGAATGTGATTCATGCAAATGGATTGTGGACTTTTGTACTATCATATGGAATAGGCTTAAAAAGCCTTGAAATGTGATTGATTTCATTGAATAGCAGTGGATTTATATTTGAATGGTCATTAGTTAATTCATTTTATCATCTGATTCTTCTGGCCACAACACTGTCCAAGAATACCTTGCATTACATTACTTATCTATCTGTTCTGTATAAAAAATTAAGTGATTTGTTATAAATGATACTATACAAGTTTCATGTTAAAGGTGAGGTCACATTTACCGTTTTTAGGCGAGTTTTCACGGACGGAATCCTGCAATTTTAGTAGGAATCCACGTGACTGGGAATGTCGCGTCGAGGCGAAATATTTCCACACGCATTTCGTTCAAGTTGGTCACGTGAATTCACCGCCTTAAAAAAACAGAAAGGTACTTGTTTTGATAGTGACTTCGGTGATCTGTACTTCATACATCGCTATACCTTTAACAATAAACAACAAAACTTTTTACCCGCAAACTTTAGCTAATGTAACTAGTGTAACTAGAAGATAATTTTGGTATTCGGACTAAATTGTCTGTAAACACGGATAACTTTTCGATGGTATGTTTCCACTGAGGAAAATTTAAACGTGCATTAATACTATCACTTGAAATATTGAATGTTTAGTATGTTGTTTGAGCAAAAGAAACAATTACATCCAGAAGGCACCTTATAAAGTCCAAATAAATCAACTGCAGTAAGTTAATCTAAAAAATCATAATGAAATGAAAACAAATGAAGCACCTACTGTGTGTTGAATGCATTTTATTATTGGTAGAAGTAAAATTATTCCTCTTTTGCACTTTATATATGTAATCGACATTCATAAGGAAAAAATATTCAAAAAAAGGCCTACTGCAACTGACATTTAATCTGTCTACTACATCATACAAACTGCTACAAAATTTTATACTTTTTTATGAAAAATAATGTGATGTACATCAATGAAATGAACTGTACTGTAAATGTGTCAAAATTAAAAAAATATATATCTTTGAGCTGAATGTATGTCTTTTTATCTTGAGATCTAAACTTGAAATGTTTATACATTAATTTACTTTTTTGCATTTCTTAGAGCACATTATAATCATATAAATTAATTTACAAATTTAATTTCAATTTCATTTCCTATTAAATAGTTTTTGAACTTTTTTATCCCATACAAGCTTAAATGTCACTTAGTTCTCTGTGTTTATCATGGTAACCACCCCAAGGACAACACGAAGAGATAAAATCGTGAAAGTAAATCCAGCAACACAAACAAACTGGTGTCGCGATATCACTCATCATACCCAAGAGTTTGTAAAACACAAATTTTTGACCTTGCTGATATTGTTTTCAACCTGTGATTTCTGGAGGAACCAAATACGCAGAGACAAAATTAGAATGTGTTCTTGAATTTCTCTGAAATAAATGTAGGCGACATTGTGTACAAAGTTATTGAGAGCAATGCTTTATAGTTGGAAAGCTGGAGAATATTCAATGCTCAAATCAGCACTGGAGTTAAAATAACTTTCTAAAGACCAATGGTGTGTAAACTCAAATCATGTTTGGACAGATGCTGTGCATGACTCTCAACTGTGCATCTGGCCAGCCTTCAATGATCAGTCAGATGTTTTGAACATTCATAAGTTGCCTCAAAAGCAATGTTTTCTTGCTTGCAGGGGTTTCTTGCCAGTTGGAAGGCCCCAGATGGAGAGATGTTTACCGGTCATCATCAATCTCAAGGGGCTGTCCAAAAACACAGATAGTCCCAGCCATTACTCCTGAAATAGCGAGAATAGCCAAAAGAATTGCCCACCAATGTGCCTACGAAAGAGAAGAGAGAAGTTTCAAATTATATAAAGAAAACTGAGTTAAGGTAAATGAAGGAAATACAAAAAAACAGCCAATTGAAGATGCTAGCATGTTACATTAGACTGTTTCAAATGCTAACAACAAACCTTCATCCAACCGGCCAGGTCATCGAACTCATCCAATTTGAGGAAAGAATTTTTGAGCCTTGCAATCGGGCCGTCCACATCTAGGATTCGGCAGACTTTAAACCTGTCGCAGTAGCCTCTGTTTCCAGAGCAGGGTGATCCAGGAACCAAAGCGACACGTTTCCCGCTAAAGTAGTGCAGAAGAACCGAAGAAGTGGTGCTTGCGCAGGTATTAGGTTTATCTACAGAGAAGAAAAAAAAGAATAATGCCAAGGAAGTAAACTAAAAATCGGATAAAAGAACATATGTGCTTAATTTACGTTTTTATAAAGCAGTAATGTCAGAACAAACAGCTGTTTATGCATCTAATTTATTTGAAGCAGTAAACACGTTCTGATGTGGCGGAACATTGTGGTTACCTCTCTGCTGGCAGCACATGTGGCACTTCTCCATCTTGTTCTCTCCCGGGCAGTCACATTGCACCATGTCGTACAATGCGCAGAGAGACAGGCCACATTCCTGCGACATCAAGCCACAAGACATTGGTTATGGAGAACCTCACATTGTATAATAGGGTAATATACAAAAATATATATCCAATTTGAATCACTCATTAAGCCTAAATAATTCCATGCGTTTAGCTCGCAACCAAGGAATCTTTTGGATTTCTTTTGTCTTTTCATTCCCTAATCCCTATCCAACCTTCTTCATGCAAACAGATATTATTTATGACAATATGATGCATATTTTTATTTTTATGACTTCGGACCAAGAAAAGGGGTATTTTTAATTACATATTGCATACATCCTCAAGGCTATGCTCTGACGTTTGTGAAATATCTCAAATACATTGTTTTTTGTATTCTGAATAGTTAAAAAAAAATGCATGAATGAAAACTGATGTTAACAAACGGAATCCAAACTACATGTATATATGGTTTGAAACTGGATTCAAATCTGGATGTGTTTCAGTCTGAATGGTCTAACCAGATATCAATGTATTGTAAATATGCAGATAGACTGTATATGTACTACACTGAATTGAAACAGACAAGATTTTATCACTTTCAAATTGTGGACAGCAAGTTTGAAAGATTGAATTTAAATCCGATTGAATCCAAATCGGATTCTAAAAAGATATACAAAAATCCATATTGGCCCTGTTGGACGTACTCCGTTGAAACAGACACGTGTGTCATCATTGCATATTGTCATGTCGGGCTTGGCGGCAGGTTCTGGACATATAGCAGAGGAACCGGAGCATACACTTTGGTTGCGGCACTCAGAGTGTCGTTCACACATCAGCCCAGCTTCCTTGAAGACACAATGGGAGCTGCAGCACAGACCCTGGCTAGGACTGAGATAGATAGAAGTTAAACATTTACCAAAGATCAACTTCAAGAAAGGTAGGTTTTGTGGAACTGAAAAACTATGATAAGTTCAGGCATTCTTAGAGCCTGTCCCAAATGGTGCTGTTGATGTAGCCTTTATGTGTATGTTCCCATGTAGTCCACAAGTCCCTTAGGAAGGGGTGTCCAACCAAGCTCCGGGATGGACACCTTCCTGAAGTGTTTAGCGCCAACCCTCTATAAAACACCAGCCAAGACATTTTGAGTAATTCTGAAGACCTTTATTAGGTGGTAGTGTAAACGTATGTTTAACTAGGGTTGGAGCTGAACCTGTCAAGAAGGTAGTCCTCTAAACACATGATGGCAGGGATGTCCAACTTAGTTCCTGGAGGCCAACCTTTCTGCAGAGTTTACTCCAACTTGCTCCAACTCATCTGTTTGGAAGTTTTAAATAATCTTGACGACCTTGATTAGCTGGTTCAGCTGTCAAATTGAGATTGGAGCTAAAATTTCCGAAAAAGGTGGCAACTCCAGGAGCAGGACTGGACACTCCTGGTGTAAGGTGGAGACCATTTGTCATTTTATTTAAAAGGGATTTTACGATCACCCCCAGAACTTACTATCATCATTAATACATCCTTTTGGAAAGCCCCCTCTCTTGCGGTCTTAACAGTGGTCTGCTATCTAACAGTTGATGTGACTTTACACCACCAAGGATGGGGTTGACAGCACTATTTGGGACCTTAGAGTAAAGAAGTTTAATTTGTCCAAAAAGTCCAAAGGTCATCCTCTTGACACAAAATGGACTGATGCAAACCTGCATTGTTTTTCGGGCTTCAGTCGACATTCAACGCCTGAAGGTTCCTTCGAGCTGTAGCAGCATGGATCGCTTTCATTGTGGCCCACATCGCACTCCTCATTCTCTTCTACGATGCGGTTTCCACAAATGGGCTGCTCACTAACTGACAAGGTAAAACAGGTACATCTCCAGTCAGTTTACCTCACGCCATGGAGCCATGGAGATCAGCCTCACTGAGGAATGATTTAGGACTGAGACAAGCTAACATTCATTAGCATATCTATCCCATCCAAGAAATTAGACTGGGGTCATACCTACAAAGCATCTGTCCTTCTTGATATTCAGAATGTGACTTGTGTGCCGCAGGCTGCAAGGGGAGAACTTGTCGCTGTTCTCCTCGATCTTGGAGGTGGCTTGAGGGAACATCAAGAACCTTCCTTTGCCACCAGTGATCTCCAGGCCTCCACAGTCGGAATCCTCATCGTGCTGCCACAGAAAAATCACAAAGTAAAATGTAAACGTTGGAGATCCTCCGGTTGACCGGCCATAAATGGTTTTTATTTTTATTTTGGCCGATTGAAATACATGAAGAAAAATATAAATATTTGAATTGGGAATGGGGGATGGGTGGTTATATGAATGAATCTCTGAAGGGAACTGGCTTCAGAAAAATGTCAATGGCATTTTTTTCCCTCTTACCTTCGTATAAAGTAGTGTTTATATTCGCACTGCTTCTTTGTGTATAGTGGTACCCAAAGAAACCCTGCGTTCTATAAGCGCCACCTACTGTCAGAGAGTGAATTTGCATTTTCATTCAGTCCGTCTGCTGTTTTTTAAATTGCAGTGGTTGCCTCGAATTTCAAATGGCTACAGATATTTTTGTTTAAGGCTAGTTTCGCCTGTTATAGAGCAAATAAACAACAAATAAATTTGCTAATGATAATTTTTTTTAAACCAATAAATAAATCGGCAACCGGAATTACCCAATTTGCTTGTAAAATAATCAGAATCGGCCATGAACAATCATGATCAGTGCATCACTAGTAAATGTAGTAAAAATGTCCAATGTTTTCACTGGGCAAATTTATTGTATTGTGTAAATATGAACAATTTTTTATTTTGATGGCTGCAACACAATCCAAAAAAAGTTGAGACAGAGGCAGAATAAAAGTGAAAAGACTATAGAATATTCAAGTTAAACTGTTTTGAAACAGTCCACAATTAGCAGGTGAATTGGTAATAGGTGACTGTATCGTGTTTGGGTATACAATGAGCATCCACCAAAGACTTTGTCTTCGCAAGCAAAGATGGGTCATGGTTCACCACTTTGTGCCAAATTTCATGAGAGATTATCATTTAATAGCATTAAGCAAATATATTGAGAATAGCACAGTTTAGTAAAACTATTAAAAAATCACATTTCTCAATGAAAGATTGCAAAGTGTTCATTACCTACTATACATAATATTGTTAAAAGATTCAGGGAATCCAGAGAAATCTCAGTCTGTGTGGGACAAGGCAGGAGACCTCTGTTGAATGTGTTTGACCTTTGAGCCCTCAAAATGGCATTGCATGAGAAACCGTCATGCTACTGTGTTAAATATGTCACGATACACACACACAGGAAACGTAAGATCCAAAAGCAGTATATTTAATGGGTAATCCGTACTCACAAACCAGTCCAGGCAAGGGTCAAAAGTCCAATAAGGCAATCCAAAACATGAAATACAGACAAGAACCAGACAGATACAAATACCGGAAGTGTGGGGACATAATACAAGGACTCCGTAACAAACACTGAAACTAACAGGGTATATATACACAAGTGCTAAACGAGGTGACGAGAAACAGCTGAACACAATGAACACTCAGTGACAGACAGGATCATGGGAAATGTAGTAACAGAGTGTGGGACACCGTGCGGGAAGAGGACCTCTAGTTGTTACCCAGGAAACACAAACCAGACACTGTGACATTACCCCCCCTCTACGGAGCGGCTACCAGACGCTCCAAGACATGACTAACACACAACACAAGAGTTCAGGAGGGAGGTGGAACTGTGGAGGATCAGGGGGAGGGATGGTGGGCCAGGTCCATGCAGGGGAACAGGAACAGTGATACATAGCTTCGCCGGCGGCCAGGGCGAAGCAAACGACCCATCGGGCGGCCAGGGCGAAGCAGACGACCCATCGGGCGGCCAGGGCGAAGCAGACGACCCATCGGGCGGCCAGGGCAAAGCAGACAACCCCTCGGGCGGCCAGAGCGGAGCAGACAGTCCATCGGGCGGCCAGGGCGGATCCGGCTGTGCAGGCGGCCTGAATGGGGCAGGTCCTTCGGGCGGCCATGGTAGAGACGACCAGGGCGAAGACGACCACTCAGGCGAGCACGGCGGAGACCACCCTTCGGGCGGCCACGGCACAGGAACAGACACCGGCTCAGGACCAGCAACAGACACCGGCTCAAGAACAGCAGACACTGGCTCCGGCTCAGGAACAGTCTCTGGCTGGGCAGACGTGACGTGAACAGTCTCTGGCTGGGCAGACGTGACGAGAACAGTCTCTGGCTGGGCAGACGTGACGTGAACAGTCTCTGGCTGGGCAGACGTGACGTGAACAGTCTCTGGCTGGGCAGACGTGACGTGAACAGTCTCTGGCTGGGCAGACGTGACGTGAACAGTCTCTGGCTGGGCAGACGTGACGTGAAGAGTCTCTGGCTGGGCAGACGTGACGTGAACAGTCTCTGGCTGGGCAGACGTGACTTGAACATTCTTTGGCTGGGCAGACGTGACGTGGACAGTCTCTGGCTCGGCAGAACTCCTCTGCTTCCTCCATGCCTGCAGAACTGCCACTACATAAAAAAGGAACACGGCCTTCCTGGCCATGGCAGGACTGACGTGAAGTGCAGGATTGGCAGAGCTGACGTGAAGCTCTGGTTCGGCAGGCGTGCTGTGTCTCCTCCACGCATGCAGTACCGCCACTGCATAAAAGAGGAACACAGCCCTCTTGGCTGTGACGGGACTGATGGTGGGCAGCTCCGAGAAGACCTCAGGGCTGACAGCGGGCTGCACGGGGTCGACCTCCGGGACCACCGGACTCGGGACCACCGGACTCGGGACCACCGGACTCGGGACCACCGGACTCGGGACCACCGGACTCGGGACCACCGGAACTGGGACCACCGGAACTGTCACGGAGGAAGTCTTCCTTCTCCTCCTCCGTTTCGGGACCACCGGAACTGGGAGCCCCGGAAGAGGGACCCTCCGCCTGGCCAACCGAGTTCCCTCAAACGATCGTCCGTGTTCGATGGAAGGGGGCTCGGGAGATTCTACCGCCACGGTCTCCTCCGTAATGCGAGCCCATAATGCGAAGCACTCGAAAATATTCATCCGAGGCGGCACCTCCCCAGATTGCGAACTCCCCCTCTGCTGCGTCCTCTCCCTCGCGGTGGCTGGGGAAGAGGCACGAAAACCCATACCGCTGGATCAATTCATGACGGAGTCCTTCTGTCACGATACACACACACAGGAAACGTAAGATCCAAAAGCAGTATATTTAATGGGTAATCCGTACTCACAAACCAGTCCAGGCAAGGGTCAAAAGTCCAATAAGGCAATCCAAAACATGAAATACAGACAAGAACCAGACAGATACAAATACCGGAAGTGTGGGGACATAATACAAGGACTCCGTAACAAACACTGAAACTAACAGGGTATATATACACAAGTGCTAAACGAGGTGACGAGAAACAGCTGAACACAATGAACACTCAGTGACAGACAGGATCATGGGAAATGTAGTAACAGAGTGTGGGACACCGTGCGGGAAGAGGACCTCTAGTTGTTACCCAGGAAACACAAACCAGACACTGTGACAAAATATAGCCACGTGCTCGGGAGTACGGGAGTAAAACGTTGTTACAGCAGCAGTCTCGGGAGTAAAACGTTGTTACAGCACAGTCTGCCGCTGCATCAAGAAATACAACTTGAACCTTTTATGTTCCATGGGCCTGAGCTCATCTCAGATGGTCTAAAAGACAGTGGAAATATTTGCTGTTGTAAGATGAATCCATGTTTTTAGCTTGTTTTGGGGAAAAACTGACTTCGAGATCTCAGTCCCAAAGACAAAAAGGACCATCCAGACTTTCATCAGTGACAAATGCAAAAGCAAACATCTGTCATGGTATGGGGGTGCATCAATGCAAACGGTATAGGTGCCTTGCATATGTGTGTGAAGGTACCATTGATGTGGAGGCGTATATTGGGATTGTACAGAGACATATACTGCCATCAAGATGACATCTTCTCTGGTAAGCAAGACAATTCCAGGCTTCATTCGGCACATGCTACAAAAGAGTGGTTTCGTAGACACTCTACACTGTAGAATGGATATGCCTGCTGTCCAGATCTGTCTCCTATTGAAAATATATGGCCCATCATGAAAAGGAGAATCAGACAACGATGACTACAAACTGTTGAGCAGCTGTCTTGTATCAGGCGAAATTGGACAATCCTCAATTCCCAAACAATTAAAAAAAGTGCAATTAAAAGGAAAGGTGATGTGACACAGTGGTAAACATGCCTCTTTCCCAACTTTTTTGGAGTGTGTTGCAGCCATCAAAATCAAAATTTGTTTATTTGTACAAAATACACTTAAGTTGGTCAGTGAAAATTTTGGGGAAAAAAAGTCTTACTTTTGTCAGTTAAATATCTACATTTCCATGGCTATGAAGTAGTTATAAAACTACTTCCAGGTATACAAATTGAGCTTTTCATTCACACAAGCTCTGTGGCTCCAGGAATGAAACAAGACAACTGGGCCAAAGGCCATTGGCCCCTTTCCCAGGCCTCCCCGTACATCACAGGTGATGTGGATCCTCTGATCTGCTCTGCATCCCAAATTCAGTCTGGAAACAATGAGCCATGCTTGTCAGCCCTCTGCTGTCAAATGTGACTTAACATGTAAAGGGAACATGGACAGCCGGGGAAGTGCAGAGCTAATCTGCCAAAGAGTCCTAGGAAGTGTGAAGAACATGGCTGCAACAGGTGGAAAAGATCACTGAAAGGCATTTAGATATGCAACATGCCGATCATGTTCTATAGTGTGACATGCTATGCTAAAGCCTGCAATCTAACACAAATAAGCTAGTATTTGGCAACAGCATAGCAGCATGCATTTTCAAAACAAAACAAATTAAGCCAATGAAGATTGTATATTTGATTTGCAAACCCATTGATTATAACTATTAATTAAACTGATAGAGGTTTGTCGGTGATATCAACCAGCTGGTGGTGACAGAAAAGGCAGACATAGGACTCACAGGGGCTCCAAGGCTATGGCCCAATTCATGGGCAAAGGTCAGATGCACGTATTTGGGAGAAAGGTAGTAGCCGTAGTTCTGGAGGGTGATTAGACCCGTGTTATGGCTGGAATTGCGACCACCCTTCACGATCATCTCAGAGCAGATTCCTCCCCAGTCATCTGAGAATCAGAGAAAAGACAATCTGAAATGAGATTCAAACTAAAAACTACAGTCCACAAACATAAAAATGCTAACTTGAGGCAAAGTCCAGTCCTGCTCCAGGAGGGCCACTGTTCTATAGAGTTCAGCTTGTGTTTTAGTGCTGCAAACTCTGCATTTATGTGTTTCTTGGAAATCGATGTGTCAGTGGGGTTTAGGTTGGCCAAAATATCTTCTGTCATGATTTACATACTGTAGAGAATGAGAAGAACCCGCTAGCAGAGTTGCTTACTTTTCTCAATTGAGTTCCCCTGTGTTTCAAGCTTCTATAATGCCAACAGACAATTTTACTGCTGATCACAAGCAGATGTTCTTTTTTGCACAGCCCTAACCAATTACATCATCACTGACCAAACTCTGCTGGTGGGTGGCAAGAGAGGTTAGACTTGAAGTTGGACAAGATCAGCTGGTCCATCAAAGTCCCAAGTCCTGGATTGTTTTAAACCAGGCTGTGAACTTTTAGTCTAGCAAAATCAAAGGTCAAGCTAATGACTTCCTCAGATGTTGTTAGATTTGTGTTTCCCAACCAGGGAGCTGGATTTTATTTTTCTCTCTTGTCGGGGGGAATTTACAAGAACCATACATTGTGGCTGGATAAACTGGCTAAACATAAAACTTATGTGAACTGTGGGCTTATAGAGGCTTTATGGTCATCATCTGTATCTCATGTACAACTCACTTCTCACATGAGGAATAGGTTTTCATTTAAATTGCTGAGTCACTTGTCACTGGTTCTAATTAACAGAAACCTAGGAGTTTTAAAATGTTTTAAAATAAAACTTTCAAATGTAAATGTCTAAAAATTCCAAATGACAGCTAAATCAACTGACTGAGAACAGGATGTATTATTATATAAGTTTTATTATAAATTATTATTATTATTGTATGTCTGTATTATTCAACTTTATATGTTATTGCTATAAGAAATAATCTACACATTCAAATTTTAAGGTCTTGCAGACCATGTCTATCCAGCTATAGTGCTATTAGAAGGAGAATGGTGTGGTCCAGATAAACAGATTAAACCAACTATGTGAGCTATATTCAATTAGGCAATGGAATATAAATGCAGTGCATGGTTGCAGAGCTTACTCATCCGAACTGACTAGGAACAGGGCCAAATGAAATGAAGGTGAACCGTTTACTCCGGTGTACTCAAGTTCACAGGCATCTTTACAGAACTTTGAGCTCATTCAACAACATGTAAGGTGACCAGGATGCTATACCAGGCTCTTTTTCCACTGGACTTGCATGGAGCCATTTTTGTCACAAGGTTTTTAGGACACAAGGCTGTTGATTGGCACCACAACACAGTCACCTGAGAGAAGCCATCATGATCTAGGGTTATACTCTGCGAAACAATCAGTAAAAAGTCCAAACCAACCACAAAGAGATGCAGAAGTGGACTAGATGAGGACTAGACTAAACCCTAGACTTTAGGCTTTATTGTGCCAGGCCATTAGAGTGCTGCAGTGATTATGTATTTTTGTATGCCAAATAGGAAGTTAGCATCACCATGGTTCCATCGACAACAACCCAATAGGATTTTTCCATTGGCTTTTGGATAATTGCAGAAAATAAGCTCCCTTGGCCAACAAAACTTTATGATTCTTAAGGTACGGTCACATTTACCTTTGTGAGGTAAAATTCTGCGGGCGAAATGCAGTCATCATTACCGGAATCTACACGATCTGCAATTCTGTGAGAGGGGCACGTGGGGTGAAAATTTTGGAAATCTTAAAGCCTTATTCGCCGCGTTTACCTATTTAAAGCAGTTTGGTTTTGGAAGTGACCTCTGAGTAAGCATTCACACATCGCAGCACTATTGACAAAGGACCTACTTTGCCTATAAAGTTTCACTAATGTAACCACACCATTAAACATTTTGTTCATCTTCACAAATTAACACATGAAATTTGAAGCCTAAATACAATCGCCAGAAGTAAAAATCTAAAAGTAGACTATGAATTAACTACACCAGGGCTGCATGACTGCATCACCACAACTAAGCTTCCGACAACTCTCAGTCTTTTTTAAAAGACATTTTCCCTGAAACTTTGAGTTAGAATAGTTTGCAAGAGTGTGATTATAAACACAACGAGGCTGTGGAAGCAGACTAGAGAGTAGATGAGTTTACCTGTTCAGATGTTTAATGTCCCTGACAACCTCTGTAGTCCCAATTAGCCACTTGTTAACAACCGCCTTATATAAGACAAGTAAAGGCTTTAAAAACAATCACAAGGAGGTATTACTGATGTATTTTATGTTGTAGAATAAAACGTGAAATATCTTAAGTCTGTGTTGTTAACCACACACCTTATTTCAGGAATTTAGCCAAAAACCCATTTTTTAAAAAAATCCATTAACTTCAGGACAGAAATGCTAACTCGTTTCTGGGTTTTGGCCTAAAAAAAAAAACGTCATCCCTGCAGCACTTTATACGACAAACAATATGGCAGGACACATTTAAGATATGGTCCAAGTCATAATGCATTAAGATACTAGAAGAACCACCACCATATCTATCAAAAACATTGACTCCATTCCAAGCTGCTGAAGTAGAGTAATGCACCTTTCTTGGGCAAGTATGATTGACAGAAAGCAACCCCTGCAGCCTACTCCACCATGGAGTAAATTAGTGATAACAAGCCTAGTTAAAACAAGACCAAAAGACAGTTGTAGGACTTGCAGATGTCTTGGTTAAATTTTCCAGATGTTAGCATTAGCATCTATCGAGTTTCCTGACATGTTTGGGTGTCACTGGAAGTCACATCAAAGTCATCATCGCTGTGAAGTTTGTCCAAAAAAAGACTGAATTAACAAGTTTACACAAGAGGCCCATCCCGTATGGAATTGAACGCAACTTGATAATGGATTTGCATGGTGTTTAAATGCTAATATGCGTGTCTAATGAAATCTCCTCACGTGAGGGCTTTGCCATGGAGACAAATGTGGAAAAAGGAATGTGGTTATCCAAGTTTTTTGTGGTGGGGGTAGAGGTCTAGAGTGCATAGCTCTCTGGTCACATGTCACCATTGCCGTGGATTCACGCCCCCTTTCTCAGCCAATCACAGCGGGCGCTGTGGTCAATCCCATGGCAAGATTCTAGGATCTCAGCTGGTGGCCTACACCTACAACCGCAACAATAATAATCAAAACAATGACTGCTCAGTTTTCTAGCCATATGAGTGTGGAAAGCCTCCACTCTGAGAGATCTGAGAGCCATTGAGAGTCAAAATGTAAGGAATGTGTTGGTATATGAGTGAATACCTTGAGCTGAAAACTGAAACACTGGACTGGTGGGATGAGTTTTCTCAGTTGGGTTACACCAGACATGTTTGTTAGATCTTACTTGAACTGGGACAAAAGAAGTTTTGTTGTAAGGCTGTAAATTTCAGGTTTATCATGTTATGGTAATATTTCATACTTTTTTACAAGGGTAAAATAAATTATTTCCACTTACGTAAATATAATATATAAATAATCATGAAATAAAATTTGTATATTTATACAAGTTAATAATTTTCAGGAACCATACCTAAAATAAATACTAATAAACAAATGGGAAAATAAATAAATACAAAATCAACTTAAATTAAGGGGCAATATATAAATACTATAAAAAACAATAAATAAATAAATAAATATTATGAAATGTAAAATAAAGAGAGAGATTAAAACTACTATAAAGCAGAAAATTAAATTAAGTAAAAAAAATATATATATATAATGAAATTATGCAAAATTAAGACACAATAAATAAATAAATTATATAGGCCTATAACAGAATCATCTAAATTATGAGGCAATAAATAAATAAACTAACAGGAAAACAGAAATAAAAAATATGTATATGAGGTAATAAATAAATATGAAAATATATATCATACAGCTTCTGTAATAATTTTGTTTAAACAGGGATACAAGTCCAGTGGAAAAATGAAATGGTGCAATGCATATATTTCGTATTATGTAAGTTGTAACTGTTGTCACACAACTATGCTAAAATGTAACTTAACTGGTGCAACTGGCCCCTTGTGTCTCCAGCAGGCTTCTTAACTAACCAGCAAGAGTTCCATGGTCAAGCTAGACCATACTGCTTGACTGCATGGTTATGCTAGTGTCACGATACGATTTACAAAAAGTCGAGAAGAGGACTCAAGTGCAGTAAAAGGATATTTATTAACAAATGAAATCAAAAACACAAAGCAAAAACCCACAAGGGGGAAAACATAATCAATGAAACATAAAACAGAACTGAACTAGAATGACAAACACTGTCCAAGAACACGAAGACCATCACAAGGAACAGAGGTAACATAAGACAAAGCTCCGACCAAGACAGCAAACAAGAAGATACTTAAATAGGGAACAAATCAAGAGGGAACAGGGGGAAGAACTCAAACACTAATCAGGTAACGAGGGGGAGGGATCAAACAATGACGAGAGCACATGGCTCAACATAACAAACACCCATGTGCAACACAAGACCGGACAGACATGTGACAGCTAGTTCAACAGCTAGACCAGTATGAACTATAGAAATTAATGCTGTTCTTTTATGAATTAATTGAACATTGACGATAGGATTTAGCCCATTTAGCCCAGGACGATAGCCCATTTTTGACATTCAGGATCTTGATAATGTCTAGATTAAAGGGAGTGACAGATGAGGTAATGTCCTGTCATGTAAAGGAAGTGGCTAATGAGAAATGCAGCATTCATTGTGTAGCAGAATGTTAATTACAAGGTCAGTTTAGCGGTGCTACAAACAATGAACCAACAGTTCTTGCTTTGGTTAAAAGGGATTCAAATTGAAGTACTTCATATACATATTTTTTACTGTAAGTCTGCTTGTACAATTACGTAGACAACTGTATGCTGGTCTACACATTCAATTGTGTCTGCTCGTACAATTACGAGAGTCATTGAAAACAAATACTTGACCAGGGAGTTTTGAAGTAAATCTGTCAACCTGTTTCTCATAAAACTCTCAAAACCGCACATGCAATTACGCAAAAACTCACAGGAAGCTTGTTTCTCTGAATTTTACATGCGTGTACAGTCCTAGACATTTCCTAGAAGTACTTCCCAAAGACCACCACTCCACACCCAAACCCCCAACATCCGCACTGTCTGCAATTTTTCAATAGGGTGTCTAGGGTTTGAGTGATGTTATCAGATAACTTCACTTCAATATCACGTCGAGTCAAGGACAACTGTGGATAGAGGTCACATACCAATGGCCTATGCAATAAAAGCCCAGATGGCCACCATTGAGTGTAATAATATTCTTCCACGTGACCTTTGTTGTGGGCGTCAATGAGGCGGCTTGTGTTACCAATCCCGTCTAGAGCGGACGGGCTGAAATATTACCTGCTTTTCCTTCCCAGGCCAGGCCAAGAACCCCGCTGAAGTCTCTGTCAGTCAAGAGATAAGAAAGACAGTAGTCGCTCCAGTCCATCTCAGAAAACACACTCAACAGCTTCTCAGGTCCAATGTGAGTCTTGCCCAAAGGACTGCTGGGATCTTCCTCTGTGATCACCTGAAATTATCAACCAGTTTTGTGTTAATCCAGACCTCTGTTGCCAACTATTTTCAATGGAAAGTAGCTAAAGCCTGCTTGAAAAGTTGCTAAATGTCGCATAGACTTTAGTCAGGTCGGACGCCATATTAAATTTAATGCGGATGAAAATGAGGCTGTGAAGGATAGACTTAGAGTCTTTATATTGGCACGTACTGTATAAAGGTCCTAGATTACGATATTTTTAACAACTCAGAACGTTTAATATTGTTTCATGGAGTTTTTGTGTACTAAACATTTTTGTCTTTTAGAACAACATTTTGTCAGCTGTTAAACAACAGTACAAGAATTCACTATACACCCTGTATTCCGTCACTCACAGCCTCGTTTTGATTCCTGTCAAAAATTAAATATGGTGCCACCCTGACTAAAGACTTCGCCAATAATTATATTTATGACATCAATGTGTCATATTTGCATTCTGCCTAATGTCGGCATTTTACATATTTTTTCTCTCCTAATCCGTGCTCACATACTGTATTTTTATATTATATGTATCCAAATGTCCAATAAAGCAGTGTTATTTACATATTTTCTGTCGAGACTTTAAATCTTTGACATAGATGAAGAATTAAGTCATGAGGACAGTAAAAAAACACTTTATGGCTGAAATGAAATGTGAAAAGGGCAAAAAAGGACCTTACAGTGAGGAATTTCACTTTGAAGTTGACCAGCTCTATGCCGTCAAAGTCGGCTTTGTCATAAATGTCGTTTACTGCTTTCATGTAGGAGGCGACCTGGAAAACATATTGTTGCATTATGCTTATGATTAACTGATTTCATCATCAACTCCTGACACCTTATTAGACAAAAATAGCGACAGACCAGTAAACAGAACGACAGCTTAATTTAGCCACAGTCATCTTATCAAATTGTTTGATCAATTGAGACACTGTGCTTAAGAGTTTTGGTTGCAACAGTGAATTCTCCAGACAGTCTCTTGCCCCAGTCACTGTCAGTGGAATGAGGCACATTTCACCTCTGAGGGAATGAAACCACTCTGGGGTAAAGAGTCTGGTGAGGAATATGAGTGACAATCTGGCCGCTGTTCCTTACAATGAGCAGGCCAATTTGGCCAAGATCAACATATTAGCACACAGCACTGGGTGAATACGGTAATGTGGAAGAACACTGTTACACATGGCACCCAGCCTGAGTACTACACCCATTTACACAAACACTTCTCAACAACTCAACAACCACAACTCAATATATTACAGTTTATCTAAATGTATGCATATATATATATATATATATATATACAATTTAAATGATAAAATAATTTAAAGCTGCAGTCCGGCGTTTTTTCTCTTTGTCGCCATCTCTGTTCGAAATCTGCAATTGCAGTCATGCGCGGAATTATCAACTCTACGTGAGTTGTACTTCAACACCCTTGAAACGGCACAGCGCGGATGAATACAGTGTTTGAGGAGACTGTGCAGCTATCAATCACCGCGCTGATGTGGATACTGGCATTCAGAATCACAGATTATTCTTTTTGGAAGTATGACCAACATAAGAATTTTCACCGGAATATGACATCTGAACTAGTAAGAAACATCCACCTTTGTTCTGGTTCTGACATTGCAGTAAATCGCGCTGATTACATCTAACAATCGCTTATAAGTTATCATATCACGCAAAACCGTGCAAATTATACTTTGTTCTCAAATTGTTAATGTTAACAACGTCAGCATTGCGTGACTACATGTAATGTCCTTCCGATATGTATCCTTGTTTTCGCATGGGTCCGGTTGCAGTCTCTTTTTTTCTGTAGCCACTCCGAAGACCGAACGAAGACTTTTGCATTTTACAGTGGGTGAATCTGTTGTCACTGGTGATTGTCGTTTGAAACTTTCTAGATCCGCCATCAAATTGATAAGTTTAATTATATCAAGTGCTGTGAGAAAAGGCTATAAATCTCCACCTACAACATCCTCACACGCAATATAGCCTACTAGCCGAGACTCCTTCTTTATGTGTACAGATGTGACGTAATGACGCAAAGACATGCTCGAATCTCCCGCGGAAATCCACCAGTACCACTGGAATTAAAAACATTATTACAAGCTTACTGCTTTGAATCGAGCTAAGGCAAGCAGATAGTTTTAAACACTGGCTGGTTATGTATTTTCTCAAATATGTATTTTGGATCATTTTTAACCCAAAAAAAGCTAGGGACTGCAGCTTTAATGTATTTATAATATATATATATATATACTGTATATACTGTATATAGACAGCATGATTATTGTACAGGTGTGCCTTAGGCTGGCCACAATAAAAGGCCACTCTAAAATGTGCAGTTTTACTGTATTGGGGGGGGGGGGTCCGGGGGGAATGTCGTTTTTCTCGTACTTTTTAGAGTGGCCTTTTATTGTGGCCAGGCTAAGGCACACCTGTGCAATAATCATGCTGTCTAATCAGCATCTTGATATGCCACACCTGTGAGGTGGATGGATTATCTCGGCAAAGGAGAAGTGCTCACTAATACAGATTTAGACAGATTTGTGAACAATATTTGAGAGAAATAGGCCTTTTGTGTACATAGAAAAAGTCTTAGATCTTTGAGTTCAGCTCATGAAAAATGGGGGCAAAAACAAAAGTGTTGCATTTATAATTTTGTTCAGTGTAAATGCAGCCTTGGTGAGCATAAGAAACTTCTTTCAAAAACATTTTTCAAATCTTACCAATCCCAAACTTTTGAACGGTAGTGTACTTTTTTCTCCTAAGTACTAATCATTCTTGCTGGGCACAAACATATGGAGCAAAACCCAAAAGACATGCAACAGTTTTGCCCAGCTCACAAACCAGTTAAATAAATAAAAAAGCTACAAAATAAAAGTTCCAAAGAGGCATTATCATTTAAAGGGTGTTTTTCAGTTATTCTTTTGGCAGAAACATTGCTTTTCAGGAATATTGTACATGCAGTGATTTGGTAAAACAATAAAAATAACCAGCTGCGGACAGTAAAAACAAAAACATTGCGTAACCTTCAAAAATAAAATGCAGACAATGGGAACTACCCCCAAAGTAAAAGCTCAGTGACCTCAGGCATAAAGCGGGCGTCCCAGGCCCCAGAACACAGCAATCTGGAAAACTCGTCAGATAAAAGATAACAAATGGTTACTTTAACTTGTGGAAATCCTGTCTTTTATCTTCAGCATACAAACGTTACATAACATTACGTTCCACCAATGCAGCTTCAAGACCTTTGTTTTTCACAGCAGCCATAGTAAAGAACTTGGCTTTGGTCCATTGGTGACACAACCCCACAATTTCGCAGAAGTCTCCAATGGGATTGAGGAAAGGAACATGCTGTGAATCCCACTTCGGGGAGATTGGGTACCGAAGGGGGGCAAAAACTTTAGAGTCAACAGGAAAAATATTGTGCTTATCACCATGTAGACTTTAAATCAAAGTTAAATGAATCTTTTGAGCACTATGGGAACTCACCTGAGCCACAACAGCTTCAACACTTCCAAAGCGTTTGTAAAAGCGGTAGTCTGCATGGAGGTGCAGAAGACAGCTGGTTTTGGACTGGTCGACCTTCCGCTTTGACCTGGAGACCGGTACCTGTTGTGGGTCACAAGATGGAGAACTTTGAGAAGGCGTGAAGGAACAATGAAGGAAAAGGTTCACATCTGTTTTTTCAATCCTGCCACCGAACAACTGGAAATGATGTGTTGTAGTAAATATGAGCTTAAAATATAACAGAAGCATGTTATCTGATTTAAAAACACGGCAGGTTGTCCTTGCACCCATTTTGGGTAAATGAACACATGGCTTTAACCCAATCAGGACCTTCAAACAATAGATAGATCGGACAGATAGTACTCTTTTCCAAGCAGTAGCTTGGGTCGCCTCTTAAAAACAGGACATGGTGGTAGGGCGAAACAATCATTGAATGACATTACGAACCGTTGATGTAATGTCAGCCGATTTCAGAAAGCTCTGAACATCTGATTTCTGAATTATTTCCAGACTTAGTGGACCTCTTAAAGTCCCTGTAAAGGCAATTGTAAAAAAAAAAATTCTAAACACATTATAAATGTGTCCTTATTTACATTTCGGTGTCCTTATTTACATTTCCGAAAAACGACCATATTAAAGGACAAGTTCGGTATTTTACACTTAAAGCCCTGTTTTAAGATCGTTTCTGATAAAATAGAACGGTTAAGATTAAAATTTGGACACATGCTGCTGTCCCGAGAATATTCGGTTTCTGTGGTTGCACCCCCCCACCTCCACAATGGTTGCATAGGTGCACTGGAACAATCCTTCCTTAAACGCATTTAACTTTGGTTTAAAAAGACGTGAAACTCACCGAGTGGTCAGGGGTGTTCACTGACATGCTCACACAAAAATCGCTGCAAAAGATGCTTTCCAACAGGTTTTATCGTAGTTTTTGTCCAACTCCATTGACTTGACTTGGGACAAACACTACAATAAAACCTGTATTGTAGGGAAACGTGGACGAAATCGGCCGACTACATACGGCGATACAGGGAAATACAGGGAAACGTGGATGAACTCGGCCGACTACATACGGCGAGGCTCGCCTCAAAGAGATGAGAGTAGTGTGCACGTGACAGCTGGGCAGAACATACACATCCTTTAAGACGGACAAAAGTCGCGCCTGCAAGGCGGGAACTTCCAGGTTGTAGAACCTCACGAATGTAGAGGGGGAGCAACGTATACTTTGAGTATACAATAGCTGCAACGTATACTTTGAGCGTGGAAGGGGACCTGCCCTTGTCCAACAGCTTTTGGAGGAAGGAAAGCACCCATGGGACCTCACCAATGCGTGGGACCAGGCCTTTACCAGTGCACCATTCGGAGAACACTGACCATTTAGATGCATAGAGCTGTCTCGTAGAAGGAGCTCTAGACTGCAAGATCGTGTTCATGACCCCTTCTGGCAATGCATCTGGCATCCGTTGATTATCCACGCATGCAGAGAGACCAGCGCTCTGGATGGGGATGCCACACCGATCCACCGGCCTGAGAGAGGAGATCTCTCCTCATCGGGTTTGGCCACGGGACTATGTGCGACAGCCTCACCAGCTCTGGGAACCAGGCCTGGTTTTCCCATCGTGGGGCTACGAGAAGGACTGAGTGGCCCATTTCCCTGATCCTCGTGATTACCTGTGGTAATAGTGAGATCGGGGGAAAAGCATACAGCGGGCAACTGGGCCAGGTTTGGGCCAGCGCGTCCTCGTTCTTTGAAAAGAACCTTGGGCAATGAGCGTTGTCTTTCGACACGAATAGGTCGACCTCCGCTCTGCCGAAAAGGCGCCATAGCGACTGGACCGTTTGGGGATGTAAGGACTATTCCCCCGGGGGAATGTTGTCCCTGGACAGTCTGTCCGGGCCGATTTTCTCGTGGCCCGGCACGTGAGAGGCTCTCAGCGAGCGCAGCGAGCGATGGGCCCACACGAGAAGGCGTTCCGTCAGACTGCAGAGATTTCTGGGTCTGACCGCCCTGGTGATTTATGTAGGACACCACAGACATGTTGTCCGAGCGGTCTAGAACATGGTGGCCCCTCAAGTGCGGGAGGAAGCGCTTCAGCACGTTCTCGACTGCTATCATCTCCAGACAGTTTATATGAAGGCATTTCTCCCAGTCTGACCACAGACCGAAGACTGGTCTGCCATTGAACAGAGCGCCCCAACCTAAGTTGGAGGCGTCCGTCGCGATAACCTGTCGATGTGAGACAGCTCCCATTGTCACTCCCCGCTGGTACCAGTCGGCCGCTAGCCAGGGCTTCAGTCCTGAAACGCAGCCCTGAGTGATCCTGATTTGAATGCAGCCGGCCGCCCAGGCTCGGTGAGGCACTCGAGCGATCAGCCAGCGCTGTAGCGGTCGCATGCGCAGTAGACCCAGCTGGAGTACCGCTGCAGCTGAGGCCATAAAACCCAGCATCCTCTGAAATGTCTTTAGAGATGCGACGCTGTCTTTCTGGAAAGACGCGGCAAGGAGCCGGACACGGCGCGCGCGCTGTGTCGACAGCCGGGCCGTCATTGCCACAGAGTCAAGTTCTATGCCCAGAAAAGAGGCTTACTGGCTGGGCAGTAGCGAGCTCTTGGTCCAGTTGACCGTGAGACCCAGGCTTTCCAGGTGGCTGAGAAGTACCGCTCTGTGAGAAACGAGTTCCTCCTCTAATTGTGCTAGAATCAACCAGTCGTCCAAATAGTTCAAAATTCGCATACCCTGACCCCTCAGGGGAGCGAGAGCCGTATCCATGCACTTCGTGAACGTATGGGGTGCTTAAGACAGGCCGAACGGCAGGACGGTGTACTGATATAACTGTCCGTCGAAGGCGAATCTCAAGAATGGCCTGTGACGGGGTATTATCTTGATCTGAAAGTATGCGCTTTTCAGATCGAGGGAAATGAACCAGTCCCCGGGGCGAATCTCCGCAAGGATCTGTCTGGTCGTGAGCATTTTGAACGGTCTTCTCATAAGAGCTTTGTTCAAATATCTCAGATCTAGAATTGGCCTGAGGGCTCCGTGATTCTTTGGTACGAGAAAATAATGGCTGTAAAAGCCTGACTCGCTCAAAGAAGGGGGTACTGGCTCTATGTAGCCCTTGCACAGAAGTTTCGCTATTTCTGCACGAAGTAGGTGTGCTACTTACCCATTCACTCTCGTCTCGTCCGCGTTCGAAAGCGTGGGGGACGGCGAGCGAACTGCAATGCATAGCCGTTCTTTACTGTGTTCAACACCCATTCTGAGGCGCCCGGGATAGCTTCCCATGCTTTTGCATGTAGAGCAGGGGGGGGCACCAGACTTACATTTGCACGGCGACCGGCGGGGCGCGACTGTGAAACATGGCGGGCAGTGGGTAGGTGTGGGCACGAGGACGTGGACACATGCTCTACATCTAACACCCGAGCGGCTTTCGCCAGCTTTATGAGAGTGGGCTTTGTGATGGACACGAGTGATATAGTGCTTGTGTGTAGGGGTGAGCACTGGGATGTGGGCACATTTTCTACACTTAAAACACATGCGGCGTGAGCCGTATAACCAGACATTATGCTCTCTTTGAGATTTCTCTGCTTGTTGGCTGCGAAATACACATCTGCAGTTGCCGAGGCTTCGGCGACTGACAGAGCGGAGAGTTTTGACGGCGGCCCGGCCGCGGCGGGGCGTAGCCGTCTTTTCCTCCCTGGAGCTGCTAGGAGGACTTCGCGGGCTCGGGCTTTAGCACGATCTTAGCCCGGGGTCCCCGCGGGGGGGGGAGGCGGCCTATGACGGCTGCCTGACCGCGATCTGTCGCGGCGGCGAACACACACAGAGAGAAGGCTTAAAAGAATACTGGCACGGGTCGCTAAAGGTGGCGAAGACGGCCGGCTTCTTACTTCCTGAGCTTGCTGGTCGCTTGATTCGACGGCGGCGGCTTCTCAAGATCCCGCAATGTGGAGAGCTTCGCTGAAGAGATGAAAATCAGAGTTCAGCCTGTTGAGCCCCTCTTTTATATACGTTGGCCACTCCCACTTGGCGGGCTGTAAGGCGTAGAGGGCGCGACGTCACGCTGGGCTCACCGATAGGCTGCTGCATTTTCCGCAGGACAGCCAATGAGCACACTTACTCAGTCTGCTATGGTCTGCTGTCTGCTGCACTGCGTTGACAATAAATACAAAGTTAAGGATAAATATTGGCTTCAGATCTCGAGAAAAGATAACTTTACCCGTAGCGTAAGCAACTTACGCAATACGAGAGAACCTCTCGTAAGAGAACAAAAATTCTCGGGCCAGCAGCATGTGTCCAAATTTTAATCTTAACCGTTCTATTTCATCAGAAGCGATCTTAAAACAGGGCTTTAAGTGTAAAATACCAAACTTGTCCTTTAAGAAGAGGTGGATTAATTTTGTGAAGAATTCAAACTCACCGGCCTTCATCCTCCCGTCCCGAAAACAGTATCACCTAATATCACCGTTGGAAGCTTTCCCGCGAGTGGGCGTGGTTTCAGCGCAGCCAGCAGACACGCCCCCAGCGTTTGAGAGCAGTATTTTTTCAAGATTTTGATAGCTTATTTTATTTACTTGGCGGCTTTTTTATCATTTAAATTTGGCTGGGTGGCTAATAACACATTTTTCTGTGGTGTGACAAACTCAGAACACACTGTACTTAATTTTGACTTTACAGGGACTTAAATTATTTGGGAATGTGAGGACACTTTACGGGGCTGGACTGAAAATGAGGTGAGGTCATGTCTGACCTCTTGGTGGTTTTGGATGAGATGCTGCAGCCGCTCTGCACCACAGAAGCCAACATGATCGCCTCTCAAGGGAGTGCTGTCTGTGAAAAAAAAAACACATTAAAGGGTTACTAAAGGGTTACGATATGGGAGTCGACTACTAAGGGGATGGGGAACAAGGGATAAAAATGCTGTAATTAATTTTTTTTATTACTAAAACTAAAACTATTAAAAATCGTTTTCCTTAATTGAAATAAAGCTAAAATAAGATAAAACATATAGATGAAAAACTTAAACTTAAAAAACCTAAATGAAAATTATAAATGTTTCTTTGGCAGCTAATTGAAATAAGTTGACATACTAACTAAAATTACTAAAAATAAAGCTGAAATAAAATAAATTAAAGCTACATATAAATATATGTTTAAAAAAATGACAAAAGCACATCAAAAATTACTGAAAGTTAAATTAAAGTTAAATAGAAAACTGAAAATATAATAATAAAAGCAGATTCAAGATATTAAGTACTATAATAGTATAGAAATAACACTAAAATAACACTGGTAATGCAGAAAGTTAATTTGATAAGAAAAAGGAAGGCATTCAGATTAGTTTTAGTAAAGTTTTAAGTGACGTTTTAGTAGTTTCTGGCACCATCCTAATTTTCTTTAAATCAGGTTCTTCTCAGATAAAAAACAAAATAAGCTTTTTTTATACAAATATCATACATTTTAAAAATTCATTAATGATGCCCAACATACTTCTTATTGGTGTCCAGCGAAATGCAGGACTAGATGATGTACAGACAATCTGATAAAGATTTCAAAAATCTTGGACCCGCTTGTACAGCCTTGAAATTATGAATGCATTGCAAAACCGAGGTACTTGCTCAAGGAGACTTGAGCGATTGTATCTTTTCTGACCCCTGTCGAAAACTCTTATTGTGACATAATTACTAACTGTACTAAACTTTGGTAAACCTGACACCAACTTACGACTAATGAAGGAAAAAGTTTTAATAAAAAGTCTAACCTTTTATGTTATTTATATGTTTTATCACAGTCTAAATTTAAAAGGAAGAACAAGATTTGTACATTTCCTGGAGAAAACATGAGTGGGGCTGGCTGGACCAAGCAAAAGTGTTATGGGTGGTTGCCAAGGGGTTTTGGTGGTTTAACGCATTGCTGAGGGTGATTTATAGGTTTATTATTGGGCCAACTCAAAATTACTCAGCCCCAAATCTAGCCTACAGTAATTCAATTGTTCAATTCAGCTAAAACATTGACAGCCAATCAGAATCCACTTGCTTTGAGCTCTAGCAGACGACATAACTGCAGCGCATGCTTATAATGAACAGAATTAAAAACATTTCACCTTCAAAGACTCCTACAAAAGCCACAGTGCTCCTAAAGTCTTTCAAAAAAAGAAACACCTTGATAATGCTGTTATATTATTCTTCTTAAAGAATAACTTAAAAACATTCACATGGAAACTTCAATTAACTACAAAGATTAGCAAGGCAATGTTTGGTCTAATGCTGCACTGATTGTTTGTGATAGCAGTGCATCGTGACCCCAACCAGACATAACAATAGTGGTATGACCTTAAAACTCAAGGTAACTGACTTTCAAAAACAAGGTTTTACATTATGAATTCACATTCAGGACATTCCCTAGAACAACACAAATCAGATTAAACATTAAAGTTGAGGGCAAAAAAAAAGCTCATGCAAAGTCAGGTGGTTGACATCCACAACAGCCTGGTTAAGTTTTACCTACATTGTAAAATGACTGGGAGTTTAGCTGGGAGTAAATGTCAGGATGTTCCTTGACTTTAACTATTGAAGCAACATGATTGGATCACACCATCCTGGTGTGCAAGAATCACCCAATAAGAATTCTTCAATGTAAATGAGGTGGACAACGAGGTCCCACCGCTGGTCTCAGATCACGCTTTGGAACATGATCATAGTTTCTATAAACAATAAGGCTAGTAGAGTCGTTCCAGGATCGGTGAGTTTGAGTAGAGAGAAATGGAGCATGTGAGAAGGAAGGGCAAATGTCGGACATTGACCCATTGATGGAATTACTTCCAGACTTTGGCTTCATCCTGCGTGCCTCTCTTTCAAGTTGTGCATGTGGAGATCAGGGCAGAAAGGTTTCAGAAGTTGTTTGAGGAAAAAATGCCTGAATTTAGTGAGAAACAATCCACACCAGAGGGGAGCGGAAATTAAAATGAATGTTTATCCAAGAACACTTGCAGAATCTAATCTGGAGATTCGATTTTTTTCTTCTTCTTTTTACGTCATTTCAATTCATTAGTATGCAAGTTCCCTGGGAATCAAACCCAAGACATTGGTGTTGCTAAAATTACGATTTTAAAGATGTTTTATTTTCCGTAAAGCTGCTATGTGTTTTGTGAAAAGCGCTATACAAACAAGTTTGACTTGACTTAAGATTTGACAATAAATTGATAATGAAATTCAACTGGGAAACCATCCTAATTCTGTGTTTATATCTATGTTTCACATGCACTGCTTCTGATTGGTTGTTTCCTTTATTCAGCCAGCTGCAGTGAAACCTAATCAAAGCTTCTCCTCTTCCTGTTATTTTTAACTTCCAGATGGCAGACAAACCACGCCATTGTCCAAAAATGAGATGAATCGGTATATAAATAACAGATCTGTACAATCAGCTTCAGTCATCAAGTAACTCAAACAGGAAATCCGTCACTTTAAATTACTGCAAATTACAGTGCAAATTAGTACACCGTTTAAAAAAAATGCTGTATAAAAAAAAAGGTCACATTTTTACTTTTTGCAATGGAAAATTGGCATATTTGTAATATAATAAATAATAAACAAAAATAATTGATTTAAAAAATTTCTAGCACATTACTTTTACTGGTATTTTACTGTTAGTTTTGTTTTGTTCGATTTTCACATCAATTATATTTCATCAAAGACATTTACTAGACAGATATTACTATGAATGGGAGAAAGTGGCATAATATGGCTGACTAAGTCCCACTTTCTAAATAAAGGAGCCAATCCTCAATTGGTAAAGTCATTGCGTCACTGCAACTGCCTTTAGAAGCTCTGGTTCATATATTGAAACGTTTTCTGAGACACGCTTATGACTGCACATGCGCATTGGCTGGTCCAGCCTGAAAAATGTGTTGGTTAGTTTTTTGGGTAACACTTTACTTGAAGGGGTGTGCATAAGACTGACATGACACCTTCATAACCATGACATGACACATGTCATGAATATGAAGGAGCTTTTATGCATGTTTATGATAAGTGTCATTAAGTGTCATTCGCTCAATTATGACATTTTTAATGCAAATATGACATTGTTTGAGATGTCTTTGTTATGACAACTTGACATAAACCAAAACATCATATCCTGTCAGTCTCTTTGTCATGACAACTTGACATTAAATTAAGTTGAACTGTCATGTGGTTGGTTTTGACATTGGCTGTCATCAGGCCATTATAACTGTGTCATGAATATTTTTTGTGACCTCAACTACAGTGGTACACATTGAAATTGTCATTAAAAAGTTATAATGGCTTCAATGACAGCCAATGTCAAAAACCAACCACCAGACAGTTTAATGTAATGTTAACCAATAAAGCTAAGTGGTTTCTTAAGTTTGATAATTAATCTGCTATGTCATGTTTATGACAGGTTGTGTTGTCTTAGTAATGTCAAGTTGTCATGACAAAGACACTGACAGGTTATGATGTATTGGTTTATGTCAAGGTGTCATTACCAAGACATCTCAAACAATGTCATATTTGCATTAAAAATGTCATAATTGAGTGAAAGACACTTAATGACAGTTGTCCTAAACATGCATAAAACTTCCTTTATATTCATAACATGTGTCATGTCATGGTTATGAAGGTGTCATGTCAGTCTTATGCACACCCCTTCAAGTAAAGTGTTACCGTTTTTTGTCATGGTTTGAGTATTCAGAAACAAAATTGATGTAATTAATACTATTGCTGTTTTGTAAAACAGTATTTTATAGTAAAAATTATTTATAGAAATCCAAATAAAGTATTTCACCATGGTAAATTACAGTTAATAAACAGCTTTTTTACTGTAGCATCATTTTTTTTTTTTTTATGTTAATATTACAAACATTATTTACTGCAACAGGGATTCATCTTATGCTAATTCTGTTCATATTTCTTACATATTATGACATTCCTGGCATACTATAGTTACATGGTGCACCTTTAAAAACATATCCAAAGCTTTGAATATATGAATAACCTGCCCCTGGACCCATGGGAAACCTTGAAACCTTGTAACCTTGAAACCACATGGGCATGGTGTGACTTCAACCACGACATCACATGACCAACCATATACACAGACTATACCTACACTTGTCTCTCTGCCAATGTTTACCTCCATGCTATACAAAGACAGGAATACATGCCCCACCCCTTTTCTTTCTTTCTTTCTTTCTTTTACCACCCCAGCGAAGGAAGTACACAAACCCAAATGGAAATCCCAGAAATTACATCAAAAACACTCCAAGGTAGAAAAGTCTGGGACCACTAATGAAAATGCACCTATTTTGCTTTCCTGTATAAATTCATACTGAGCATCTTGAGTTTCATCTGAAGCCAGGGACGGACTGGGACTAAAAAACGGCCCTGGACTTTGACTAGGCCCGGCCCAAAGCAATCGGCGCGCGGAAACTCGACAACAACAACAATAACGCCTGCCGCCTGGCATGAGTGACTTTAATTGTGGCTCATAATACTATACCTAGCTAACAGCAAATTATACAATCTATTCCATGCTGTCTTAACATGAATTTATTACTTAATAATCTTAATTAATTTATGCAGTAATTAATCTTAGCTACTGCACAAACAATAATACCACATCTAAATGAAATTACACCATTACAAATGTAACTTCTGTATTCAAAATCTTCAAAGTTTGTAAGCATTAACTGTAACGTTACCAACATTTTTAAAAGTAAAAGCACAACATATTTCTTAATATTAGCTACTGCATGTGGCATTTTACAGCTAAAATGTTGAAGTTTAGCTGTTTTAACTACTGTAATCATTAAAAATGTAGCAAGCTGAATATCACTTCCTAACATCATCCCTAGCAAGTAACTTGCAAAGTAATTTCTGATTAATTCGGTTCGTGAGTAGTAGAGATAAAAGCCCGCCCGCACTTGATTGGTTGGGTCCTTACATGCGCTTCGTGAGGCACACGCGCACACTAGCACACACACGCAAGGTCTCTAGCTCTCTGCCGTGCGCGCACCGCATGTGCGCTCTTATTCGCTCTAGATTCCAAGAGATTTTAACTAATTTGCGGGCATCAGTGAGCCGCTATCAATATGCGGGAGACTCCCGGAACTTCCGGGAGACTTGGGATGTCTGTGACTGCGTGTGTGGCGGGTGGTGGGGTGGTGGGCCGGTGGGCCGGTGGGCTGGCTAGGGTTGCCACCTGTCCCGGTTTTACCGGGATTGTCCTTCTTTTTAATAACCTGTCCCGGGAAATTTACGCACTCTCCCGGGACACTGAATGTCCCGGTTTTCGAAAGGCTACGTGAATATGTATGTTCAAACTGTGTAGCGCGCGCAACGGCAGAGAGCGAGAGACCTTGCGTGTGTGTGCTAGTGTGAGTCGAGTCTGCCTCAAGAAGCGCATAAGAAGCGCATGTAATCTGAGTGTGGAGCGCGCTTGCTGCACGAGGCGCGGGCGCGAGCACTTCCGTTTTTCTATCAACAGTGGAAACAACTTAAAATAGGCCTACTACTCTATCATTTCTGGTCATAGAAAATAAACATCATTCGCAACAATACATCATTCGCAACTACTTTTATTTGTGTAAACTCACAATAACAAGAAAACGTTGTGCTTTTGTAAAATAAAATAAAACAATCAGTCGCGCTCTTTTATGGTCTCCGTGAACTGGATCGCGTCTCAAAATAAACAAGCCCATAGGCTAAAGCTTGAAATGTCCACTTTTAAACGAACAAATTCGAATCAAAAGAAAATACAGTCTGATTATGTAATCCATATGAATTTCTTCTCTAAAGGCGCATCTGCTTTACAGCGGAGATGGAGATATGTTGCAGCCGATTTAGAAAATACTAGTTTATTAATAAACAATTAAAATGCCTCGTTACTTTTTCAGAAACATTTATAATAGCCTATAAATCATCTATAGCCTTAGAAATATAGTGTTTGGCCTTAGAAAACCATTTTATCCATATAATTTGTGAATATTTTAAATGCTTATTAAAGGGGCAAAAAAAAAATCATGAACAAAAATCTGAAAATACGCGAATATAGGATATATTTTTGCGCAGCATTTGGTGTATAGGCGGGCCTACAGTTAAAATTTAAATTTTGGTGTTCAACCGTTCATTTTTGGTCTTCAAACACCCCTCTCTCCCACCCCCCCCCACCCCTCCCCCCCCCCCCCCCCCCCCCCCCCCCCCCCCCCCAGTTGGGCGGGTAATATGTCCCGGTTTTTTATCAGACATAGGTGGCAACCCTAGGGCTGGCCCGCCGGCCGTCCTGGAGTACCGGCCGTTCTGTGATTCTCCAGATCACACAGATGGCCAGTCCGCCCCTGTCTGAAGCAAACCTGAACTTTTGTACAAATGTTTCCTAAAAAAAAAAAAAGTTGAATGTGGTCTCAGACTGACACATTGAGTAAATGTAAGTCTATTACTTACAGTAAATGACAGATATCTTTAATCCTTGTAAACTGGTTCTGCTCTTGCTACTTAAAACAATAATTTCCGTGTCAGTTGGCAGAGAAAGAAGACTACTAGGATTTAAAAATGACTTGGCTAAACAATAAAGCAAATGCACCTAAACCAAATGCATTAAGGTTATTATCAACCTTCTCTGTTACATTTATCATGGTAGCTTCAGGTATAAGCATACTCACTTGTGAGATTTATATTTATAATTTTTGAACAATCATTAAAATGTGCAACACGTCCAGCTCCTCTGCCTGCAAAACTTAGCATATTATCAGGGCATTGAACTGCAGTAAAACACCCCACGCAGTTCATTGAATTCATGTTTGGACAAAGAGAAAGCACAAGTCTCACTTTTAAAACTAACTTTATAGATGAATATGATAGTTTATCTCCAAAAGTAGCTATGTTTTTACCACCAAATATTTTTAATTACTATCATTAAAAAGTAAAATAGCATTGAATTAAGCTCAATAGTATATATATATATATATATATATATATATAGCATAATAACCAAACTGTAGTGAGGTTTATCATTAAAATAAAAAAGAAAAT
Organism: Rhinichthys klamathensis goyatoka; assembly: GCF_029890125.1. Classification (NCBI taxonomy): domain Eukaryota; kingdom Metazoa; phylum Chordata; class Actinopteri; order Cypriniformes; family Leuciscidae; genus Rhinichthys; species Rhinichthys klamathensis. The sequence goes on along the minus strand of NW_026606664.1, from coordinate 3,681,484 downwards.
ATAAATTCTCCAAAAGGGTTAAAAAACAAACTTAAATCAAGATGCAATAAATTGTAACTATTTTAAGTTTTGACTTAATTGACTTAAGTTTTGAATTGGTGGCTAATTCATACGAATTCATATAAATCTGTTTATGCCCCATTGATGATTAGGTTTAGGGGTGGACCTTCATGCTTCCCTTTTCCCCTAAAAACTGCAGGTTTCCACACAAATCGCATCATATAAATTCATACGAAATCGCCACCTCATGAGATCGAGTTGGAAAAGTTTTATTATATCAACCAGCTCTAACTTAACCAGTACATTAATCTTGTTTTATGGCTTGTTAGTCTATCGGAAAAAGACGAAAAATAATGATCAATACAACGGTGAACACACAAGAAAGGACATGAGAAAGTTTTGTTGGGACTAAATCACAGCTAAAACGTAAGAAATACGTTTTATAATCACTTACCCACATCATCCTCATGATAAATAATGGAATGGTGGTCAGAGTCGGAGGTGCCGTATCTGTCAGTGGGCTCCACGTAGAACGTCCCATTGGCTGTTGTGATAGAGCCTTCAAACTGACCCTCAACAACAGAACCTTGACATGAGGATCCACTGTCATCTATGAGAGAGAAAACATTTGTATCTTACACTGTAAAAAGTGATCAGTTGACTTTTAAGTGAGGAAACCCGTTACTTTAAAATTATGAATAAACTTCATGCGTAATTGAAATATGTATGTTAAGTTATGTGGATTGTCAAGTTAACACAACTTATTTTTTTCAATTACGCATTAAGTTTATTACTTAATCAGTTTCAGGCAATGGGTTTCCGCACTTTTTTTAAGTTAAGTCAACTGATCACTTTTTACAGTGTATTAACATTAATTATAGATAACAAACTGTGTGGCTGCCAAAACAAGACGTCCTACCTTCTAGTACTCCTGAATATATGTGAGAGAGATCCACCATCTGAGTTTCATCTTCTGACTGGACCTTAAAATCTTCTGTGAAGCCATTTACATCTGGCTTGAGACGCAGGTGGAATGCCCTTCAAGAAATCAGTGCTTTATAAAAGTTTGTAAGTGGATAATAAAGTATGGTGGGATAATGAAGATGTGTGGACATTGTAGCTACCTTTGAAAGGCGTTGAAGTCTAGATGAAGCTCCTGATTGTTCAAATGTGTCTCGCGTCTGATGCGCTGGTGTTGCTGTTTTAAGAGCTCTCGGTCATAAGACAGGCCTTCATAGTGTTTTATGTACTTGCTAATGTCTTGTAAAGCTTCTGAAATATTTGGAACAAAATAGTGATAAATTCGAGTCCAATTTATTTATCACCACAAATCCACAGACAACTAAACCCCAACGTAGCTGTTTTATATTGAGTCAATTACAAAATATTAGAGTTGTTGCGTTCCAGCCGCGGTATTTTCTCAATTGTTTTTCAATGTAAATAAGATGACACGGCGTCATCTTATTTACACGTGACACGGCGTCTCTCGCTGCTTTTTCACCGTCTCCCGCATTTTCTTGCGCACTAGAGACGCCATTGCAAAAATTCAACGTTTTTTTAATTGAACATTTTCCATTTACAAACTCAAGAAACAACAACTTAATAAAAACAACAACAAAACAAAAACATAAATATACATAAATGCACATAATTCTATATTTAGTCATACTGTATTCACATAGCCATTACAAATAAGTAACTAGACTCATAAGTAGCTAAAAATGAATAGGCTTATAAAAGAAACAATTAAAAAAATCCTGAAATAATACTACACAAGCTCTTCTCCAGTTGCCTCATGGGACAGTAAAGTGTCCATCGCACACTTCAGAATCTCGCTGTAGAAAGTACCGGGTAGGTCATCAGGGTACTTTTTGCCTACTCTTTTAAGAGGACTGCGAATTCTGACATAATTATTTTTTCATATAGGCCTACTTTTATTCGCTATACTATATACAAGGGAAGTATGCAATTTCAGATGCAGCCCTAGCCTAAAGTGGATTTCCTGGTCTGTTGACTGGTTTTGGAAACTTTTCAGCTGGTCAAGTTGGGAGACCATGCTCGCCCCCAGCTAAACACCTGGAGCAGCCTGGGAATCCAGCAAAACAGCTTTCAAGCATGTTTTTTTTTTTTTTTTTTTTTTGCAACTGTCAGTTGTCCGCCATTTCTGCTATTTATAAAAAAAATTCTGAGCACATTACATAAAATGCATTAGATACCCTTGTTCTGTGGTGCACTTTTGTCACATTTAAACGCAGGAACGCATTCTGTTTGAACAGCTAATGCTCACCTAATGCTACAGTGTTTTGAGTGGCTCAAGTTAAAATAACCTACCTGTCTTGATAATAATCTTTGGACACAAATCTTTTATTTTGACCATTTTATCGTCTATCATATGAAAATCGTTTTTCTTAAAAAAAAAAAAAAAAAGTAATGGCATACCTCACCACCACAAGCCGTAGCACAAACGGTGCAGGTCAAGTTACTTGCCAAAGTGTAAGACTTTGGGGTTTGTCCAAATAACTAACCCCAAGTATGAACAACAATGGTGTAACATACCTTAACAAGAGCTCTAACTATGACTAAAAGTGTTCTTATATCCGAATCTTATTTTGATGCAGGCAAGTTGAGGCAAACTACAATGAAAGAGGCCAAAAAAAGACAAATGTCCTTATATTGACCTCAGATAAGCCCACCACCTGCAGCAAGACAAAGCATAGAGAGATCTCTTACCTGTAAAATGTCCTCTAGATAAAATATAAATCAGCAGATAAATCTTGAAAGCACTCAAAAGTTTGGCCACCATGTCTTCTTAGCTGCACTAGGTGCTTGAAACCTACTCCGAGAGGAATGTTTCTGGCTACACATGCCTGAACTACACTAACTAGGCATATACAGACTTGTTGATCTGTTTTGAAGGAGGACCACAAAATTAAATTCAGTTTCTAAAGTAGAACAGGAATTTTAAATGAGGTTTGCTTAGGGAAACAATGACATGTTGGGTCCCCCACATCCATGTTCTTCCAAGGCTTTAAAAAGGATTTTTCTTTTTCTTTTGGGAAACTTCCAGAAATCTCATAGTATAGTTGACAGTGGGGGAGAACATAAATTCTCATGGGTGTGTGGTACAGTAATTGAAATTCCAGCTCTGCTCAGGTTTTGTTCCAAATGGCTTGGTCCATGTCAACATTGCAGAAGAGAACATGTGCCAGTTCAAACAGCAAAACATCGCTCAGACCTGAAGCAATGAATGGACTATATCATTAGGAATGAGGACAACCAGCAGTTCTAGGATATTGGTCTTGTAGACAACATACATTTATCAAGAATTTCTTGGCACATTTCAGCAGTATGATATTTAATGAGAGTTTTATGACCTCCAGGCATTTCTAGGAATGAAAATCTGTCTGACTCCACCTACAAAACCTTCAGCCTGGATGTGATTGGCCACCAATGCACGACCTGATCTAAGTTAGTGACATCATTCAAGATGCCTCCCCAGAAGGCATCACTTTAGGCATAGGTTACTTTAGGACATTGTGGAACTGATACACCAACTTCACCACCCAGGATGTCGTCTGTTACCAAAGGTTCTCCTGAGTTCCTTTGAACTGTGTCATTTATCTTTATTGACAGCTAATTACTCTACTACAAGAGTTAATCATATGTAATGACAATTACAATTATGAATTCACACCGCCAACCAAAAGTTGCACTGCAGTGGTTTGTTTCAAAGTATTAAACAACATCCCACATTACCATGGCTAATTTCAAGCTAGCAAAGCAGAATATCCCCTGTGGAGTCAGTTTGTTGTCATAATGATTTAACTGAAAACAGATTCAGGAGTGAATTCAGAGTCTCAAATTTGGGACAACGTCACCCCCTAACTTATAAATAAAAATCTGAGAACAACTATAAGGAACTTCAACATGGGTTCAGAAAATACACCAAAATAAAATATTAAGGAACTGGTTTTCCCTTGGCCATAAGGTTAAGTGAGACATTGGAAATTGAGGGTTATTATTAGATATATAAGTGATCTAATACTCCAGTGAATAGACTTGCACAATGTGACTGTTTGATCTTCTGACATTTAAAAGCATGTAACAAGTGCATTTATTTTTGATGGTTTATTAGATTAAAAGCCAGTCCTCCTACGACATGGAAGTCAAGCTCTGAATAATCAAGATGTATTGAGCAATTGGCTGGTGGTCATGATGGTAATGCCATCCGTTTGCTTAATTTAGAGTTGTAATATGCCAATATAACATCTCAAGCTGTAACCTAGACTATAGAGATGCCACATATTATTAGCTGTGTTTGCTAAGGGAACCATCACTATAACATTAACCAAGTAATAAATGAACCTGTTCAGATTGGATGACATGAAACACTAACAGTTTCTTCGCAAAATGTAAAAATCTACTTGCATTCTCATAAGCATTCTTTAAATCCTCCAATTTTGCTTAGACTAAGAGCGCCACCTAGTGGCAACAGAATGCTAGCGTGTACATCATAGGAAGACGAGAGTACCACCTTTATGTAAAGAAAACTCCACACTTTTATTGAAACATCAAAAACAATTGAACAACAATTTCATGGTTTAAAGACAGGTTCCATTTTAGCAAAACGTTCCTGAGCATTCAACAAGTGAAAAACAGAAAAGCCTAAAATCTAAAGATGTGGAATGGAGGGGAGGACAAAAAAAAAAAAAAAAATCTAAATCTCAAACTTTACACAATGTAACCAATTATCTGTTTGTCTTTACACCATCAAAATAAAAGAGGACTTAAAAATACAATAACAAAGCATGATTGGCAATGTACAAGCTGCAAAGTTTCTTTTCACATAACAGATACTTAAGTTAATAGCGTCGACCAAAGGCTCCGCCACCCTGTATACCACTACCCTGAATCATTTGATTCGGTCGATTTAAGGCTCCAGAGAGTGACTGGGACGTCCCTGTCTGTATGTATCCACCTCGGCTATGGAGTAGAGTAGACAAATATTAGTTTCATGTGCAACAAAAGACATTTCCCATGATACTCTATTTACACAGTTATGTCTAGCCATGACAAACAAAAGCCTAAACCTTGATACCTTGCCATTCCACCTCGTGCCATGTGACCCTGTCCCGGAACACCTCGGTCTGCTCCTAAAAAGAAACGTAGTAAGTTAGAAGAGAAGACAACATGCAACTACTTTTGAACATAATAGAAAAAAATAGTGGACATACCTTGCCAGTTTCTGTCCGCGTCCATTTTACGTCCAGGCTCCCAGTCCCTGTTGTCACGACTTCAAACAAGAAGCAGAGCAAAACAACTGAGTGAAGAGAATTTGCAACCATTTAATGAAGCGGCACATCTGACTAGATGAGACAAAAAGACCTACCTGCCTGGCACCGGCCTCATGGGATTCATCCCACGCTTGTCGTAGCCGCCACCCCAGTTGTCACGATTGTCCCTGCCATGTCTTTCCCGATCTGAAAAGTGCTGTAAATTGAGAAAGGAGGATTAGATGTTTTCCAATACCCGAGGATCAAATCTAACGAAGGTCTGTGAAGGGATTTTCTTACCTGGTTGTCTCCTGACAAACCACCTCGGTTGTCTCTCCTGTTTGTAAGGGGGATGTAAATCATTACGATATAGTAGCAAAATCTATAGACAAATATCTAGACAGTTGGCTGCTGTTAGACAGAGCTGGCATTACCTGTCTATCACATCATCCTGATAGCGGCTGCGGTCTCGGTGGTCAAAGTCTTGGTAGCGGTCTTGGCGTCCAAAATCCGACCGTCCATAGCGATCATCCATTGTCATTCTCTTCATCTGCCAGTCATCTTTTCTGTATATTTGGAAAATGAAAAAAAAATTAACAATTGTATTACAGAGACGCTGCATCCCATTATCTAGGGCTGCACGATATATCAAAATATTGCAAATGTATATATTGCAATATGCATATCGTAATGTTTACGATAACAGAATAATTTTAATACTTCAACAGATTATGAACAGTCAAATTTTTTGGTTGACAGCAGAAAATACACTGGGCACATGACTGTTCCATACGTGTGAGATGCGTAATGTTATTAGGCGCAATAAGTGACGCATAATTTCAGTTCTCTCCCGCGGCTTATATGACCAAATACACACAAAATTGTCAAAATGCCCAATACTTGGCGAGTACTCACGTCAATGCAGTCAGCTGTGTCTTGAGTGGACTAAACAGTTGAGAAAGAAAGAGCGCGTGTAACAATATATTGGTTCCATGCAGCTCTTAAAGTGACAGCAGCCTAATAAACCTGCTTCTGTGTGTGTGCTTACTGTTAATCTAACAATAACAGACAGAGAAAATAACTCCCTGCTCTTGACTGAATAACTTCTGTGGCTTTAATAAGAATCAGTGTATATTTAATTCATACAGTGAAAACAAAGGGGTGTTTTATTTTTACATTTGTTTATCCAATTCCTGTTAAATAAACCTAACGTAGGCCTACCTGAAACCCTAAACCCCCTGGTTAAAACTGACATTAAAATTACACTTACTTTATATGTAATGCTACAACTACACTTACTTTATATGTAATGCTACAACTACACTTACTTTATATGTAATGCTACAACTACACTTACTTTTTATGTAATGCTACAGTAAAACACTGCCGTTTACTTTATAAAAGTTGAAGGGATGCTTACATTGAACATGATATAACAACATGTGTTTCACATTCTGTTTTTAATTTTAAATTTATTTTAAACACCTAGCATTATCGAATTTAACGAGTTCAATATGGTGCAGCCCTACCACAGTCAAAGCTGACAAATCAAGGTGCTCCTGCTTCATGAACTTACCCAAGGAATCAAGTAGAGTTGCAAGTGGGTGTGGAAACCTTGTCTTTTACTGGTTTGGCAAAACTGTTCGGCAACCCTACTTTATGCATACCTGCCATCCATGTCGTAAGGCCTCTTGACGGGACGTCGGTCCTGTTCAAAGCGTAGCTGATCCTGTTGCCGTCTCAGCTCCTCCCTCTCCCGATGAATGCGTTCCTGCTCGCGCCGCCGCTCATACTCTATTCGGAGACGTTCACGCTCCAGGAACTCGCGCTCCCTGCGGTCGGCATCCAGTCGCTGTTTCTCCACCTCCAGAAAGTTGCGCTTCCTCAGCAGTCTCTCCCTCTCCTCCCGCTCCCGAAAGAGGCGGATGCGCTCGCGTTCCGAACGGCTGTCGCGGTCTCGCTCGCTGCATCGTAAATAAACCCCAGTTGGAAAATTGCTAGATTGATTTTTAGATCAAGACTAAATGAGGGCCAAAGGAGAGAAGCATAAAATTTACCCAGAGTGCCTGCGTCTCTCCACTTCTCTAATCTCTCGTTCCCTCTGCCTCTGACGCTCTCTCTCTCTCTGCTCCTTAATTTGGTCAAATGACAAAATGTCCTTCCTATCCTTGCTAGAGGATTTACGGTCACGACTCTTAGTGCTCTGAAACAAAGATTGGTGTGTCATTTAAAACATTTCAAAACCCCACAAAGTAGTCTGAATCAAAACGGTTAAAACCACAAAACATACTCGTTCTTTGCTTTTTGTCTTCAAGCTGATGACTGGCTCTCCTTTTGACTTGTCCATCACAACAGTTCTCTCTCCTCCTTGTTCTGTAACAGCAAGATTGAACCATTAAGATTTGGATACCTTTGCATATTACTGAAGGTAGTTACAAATGTGAACGCAAGCTAATCTTGTTACCTTTTCCATCAGAGTTTTCAGACTTCTCATCCTTGTTCTCAGATCTGTAAGGATGAAACCGTATGATGAGACCGTTAGTTATTTGGCATGCAGAGATGTCTGTAAATAAATACCATTGATTTACAACTTACTTCTCAGTCTTCGAGTCCGAGGAGTGTCTTCTGTCACTGCCAGGCTTTTTGGCATCGCTTTTTTCAGCAGGCTTCTTTCCAGCAGGCTCGTTCTTGGCCTAAATACAGATAAATCAATTAGCTTTGACTACACACCTCACATCAATACTGTTGCCAGCCACCCAATTCAGATGCAAAAGAGTTTAGAAATAAGGGTGTCGATTTTAAATCGAAATCGATCGAAATTAAGTCACAATCTCAAACTTCGAATTAAAAAATGGAATCGTCGATGCTGCCACGCCCCAATGTCACGGAAAAAAACACGCGTGTTGAAGTGCTGCAAGTCAACCTCCTCTAACTTAGCTACAGCCAGTCAAAAGATAGCATGGCAACTGCAGATGCAGGAGACCCATCGACAGAACTTGAAACGTCTACTCTTTCATTGAAGTCACAGGTGTGGAAGTATTTTGGATATCCAGTGAGTTATGTTGTCAACGTTCGCGCTTCAAAAAAGCCACAGTTTGCAAGCATGGCAGGGCATCTTCACAAAAACAGATTTATCTGTTAAATCAACAACTGTTTGTTTGTTTTGTGAACTTGAATGTCGTCATCTGCCTGTTTGCGAGGCGGCTTTATGTGTGCGAAGAAAACCATCTCTCAGAGAGCGCGCGAGTATTAATTCCGTCATGTCACGACTCCCGAAACGTGAGAGCAGCGCGCTTGATGATTGCCTTGTGCAACCCATTTTGAGAGACAGAGAGAGAGAAGACGCGGCACCGCTGAACACTCACGCTGTTTGTGAAATTGCATTTCGTAGACAGTTTAAAATGACTGATTTCATTTTATAATCTGCGTATGGCAGGTTATTTTGCTTAAGTTTCCAATTGACTAAAGATATAAGGTATTATATTATAAGCACTTTATGTTGTTAATAAATGTTTTAAATTTGACAATGTAGTGTGGTACATTGCGAACAAAGGTCAGATATTATATTGCATAAAAGTATATTCTAAAAATGGCATAGCAACCTGTGCTTTAAAAAAAACAAATTTAAAAATCGAATCGAACCGTGACCTTAGAATCGAAAATTCAATCGAATCGAAGATTTGGAGAATCGCGACACCCCTATTTAGAAATAAGGGCACTTGCACACTAGACAAAACTTTTGGAAGAAAATCCACGTTAGGGAGTGAAAATAAAATGGGAATACAACAAATCAGATGTCCAAAAGCATAAATTATCATTGGTGAATGAGTTGCACCAATGGACCCTCGCAGTTATCTCTGGCGAACTCTAGTATGTTAGCACCCAAATAATAAACAAAATCACATACCCTTTCAACTGAAATCATCCGGCCATGCAGTTCGGTTCTGTGCAGATGGCTGATGCACGTTGTGGCCTCCTCAGTAGAGCACATCGTAACAAACCCATAGCAGCGAGCCCCTGGGCTTCGGGCGTTTGTTACTACTTTCGCGCCAACAACCTGCAAGTAGTAGCAAACATGGATCAAGACACCCTCAAACCTAAGAACAACATTTCCAATGTGTAGTTTTCTATAACATGCAGACCTTGCCATATTTGCTGAACAGATTCTTTAGATCTGTCGCTCTTGTGGTCGAAGAGAGTCCACTGACCCAGAGGTTCCTTCCGCTAGCAGCAGCACTACCTGATGAGGCGCAAGATCAATTTACAATGTCCAGAAACAATTTCTTGGTCAAAAGTAGTACTTCATCGCACACCCACCTTTATCATCTTTTGACTCAGGCTTGGTTGATGTATCCTCCTCACCGCTAGAGAAAAAGAAAACAGTATTATGAGAAATTGAATGGGCAAAATGAACGGGATCACCAGTGTTGATTAACAAATACCCACCTAGTGAAAACACACAACCATAGTCAATGAACAAAGATTTGGATATTACAACTTGAATAGTCACGTGAAGCCCAATTACGTTAAACATACCTTGCACTAAGATGGCAAACCAAATTTCTGGTACATTACTTTTTGAAGGTAGAAAAAAAGACAAAATGGTAGACGAAATGCGCAGTCGTTTACACCTCCCAAGAGAACCCATACTTGTTAACAAAGGAGCCAATGAAACAGAGAAAGCCATTGTTCTAGTAGACAGAAAACAACAAACCTCTTTTTCTGATCATCACCACCCTGTACAGAGGACTCTTTGACTTCTGAAGACTCAGCAGGTTCAGTCTTCTTGCATTCCTCGTCCGCTTCTCCTTTAGACGCCATTTCCGAATCAACTGCGCTTTCGATATCGCGCAGACATGTTTCGCTAGCATTAGCGGCCTGAGTGGAAGTGCTCTCAGAGTCCACCAAATTGTCCTGAACGTTTTCTTGGTCCTTGCTTGTTGAATCGACTTCACTTTGCTTTGATGCGTCAACGTCCATTTCGCAGGCTGGCGATTCTGCTTCCAAATTGGCGGCCTCCTCTGCGTTAGCAAGGTCGTGCACATTGTCTTCCTCTTTGTGAGAATCCCAGACTGAAGTTTTCTCGTCTTCAGTCGGCTCTTCAGCGAAGTCTTCCTTAAGTGGCTCTGATATACAAGACCCGGCTACTTTCTCACTTTCTACGGATTTAACAGGAATAGAATGGCACAGAGTTTAATCACTTCTGAGACATTGCAATGATATCGTGGAACTGGAATAGGACGTGGCCCTCTGCTTTCTCATACACAAGCAAAGGCAAGCTACCCTATGAAGAGACTGGAAAAACCAAAGCAAGAACAAGCAACAAGCTTCCAGACAACAGGCCATTTCTTTTCAGTTCACCTGCACCCTGAAGCTGAGGGTGCACTGTTGACTAGGGAAAGCCACAAGACCTCCACCACAACCGAGTGTCCATCGTCGACTTTAGTAGTTGAAGTGTCCATGATAAGGAAGAAGCAGCTTGTGCTGTCTTTACAGGAAATTTGTTTCGTTTCAAACAAGCAAATGGTCCATTAGTGAAATCTCCAATTAACAAACTGAGTCCTACAGTGATTTTGCTTCAGCATGATCCAGTTCTTCTTGTCTTCTCTTTGTTGTCTTCTTTATGCAACCTAGAAACACTAAATTGCATCTGCAACAACCATTTAAACCAACCAATGTACTAACTGAAACAGATTACTGACTCTCTGCATATCTGTGCCTTACAAAAGAGCATTTGAGTGACTATAACGTCGTTCTAAATTAATATTAATGGCTAAATGCCCAATGTCAGCAATGCAGAAAGCCAGTAATCATCTTTGGATTTCCAGTCTCTTTTTCCTGAATAACCTGATACATTTACACTCAAGGACTTTAAGGCTTCACCCTGACATTAAGAGCAATTCCAGAACCCCATACAGTACCTTTTTCGCTTTTGGTGTCCTCGCATCCAGGCACTCCATCATTCTCCTGCTAAAGATAGAAAATGAGTGAAGACGGACAAAAGAAACCCAACCATGGGTGTAATTTGCAGGTATTGACTTTTTGCCAGGGTCAATATTGTCCCCACCACTTTTTGAAACATCTCGCAGCACAGATGTATCTAATACAAAGTTGATACTCCAGTTGATTAACAATTTGCTTGTTCATGTTAAATAAGAGGTGATCTGGCACTGAAATGTGTTGTTTTTGAAATCATGCAGAATGTTCGTAGCCGCTGTTATCAATGATGGAAGTCAACCGTGTTCTCTTGGCACTCGTGCAGTATTCACATTAGGGCTGCACGATTATGACAAAAATCATAATTGTCGATTATTCCCTTGAAATTGTAATTGCAATTATTCATTATGATTATCACAATTTACACACATATATATAGGCATATTATAATACATGTTTACACAAATATTAACACACACACACACGTACTGGCACCCTTTACTTGCAATACACATAAATTGCAAGAATATGACTAATAGTAAAGACTACTGATAAATAAACATTAGGCCTATGCTAAAGATTATCTGTCCCAAACTGTTTGTATTAGTATTAGTAATATGTTTTGTATTTGTATTATTTTTTGTTAATACAATGTTGGTATGAGCCACCGACCAGTCACTTAAAAATATAAAAAATAACACAGTGAAAATAAAGTGGCATTTTGGGGTTATGGAAACAACAGTTACCATGGTGAATACACAATACTAACAAGAACTGTGAATGAAACTGCTTCTGGTGAATAGAATGAAAATCATACCTGCATGCAAATCCTTCTGTTAACACACGACGTACCAGCAACGTAATTTATTGGTATTTTACTTTTATTTTGTGACTTACTAATTTACAACGTAACGACGTTGCATGCTCGTAGTTTCTTTTGCACTTTATATACAGTGAAGCGATATACAGCGCGCTGCGGCCGCATTTGCATGTGCAATTGAAGACTGCACGCTACGAGCACAGTGTAACAGCTGACAGGACAGTCATGTCCGTTTTTCTGAGGTGAGATACTTTTTATTTCAGCGTATACTTACATCACTGGTAGTTCCTATTGTGCTGGGTTCTCTGAAGTAGTCGTGATTCGCCTCTCATAACATAACATGCTCTAAACACACGCACGCAGAGTGGATTTTCTTTTGCAACCGTGGCTTTGAATGATTACGTATTCGTGGCATCCGTAAAGGCGGGCACACCATGCGATTTTCCGTCCGATTTTGAGACGAATTCTGACTCGTGCGACTTTCTCGGGTCGGGCCGATTTTCAGCTTTGTCGTGCGTCATTTGTCATACAGTGTACAAGGGGGAAAAAAGGCGATAAACCTCTCCCGGCCGGCAATAGGAATGGTTCGATGCATTTCTGGCATGTCAGATAGTTTGGTCGCTCCTCGTGAGGGTATCGCACAGTTGAAGCAGAGCTACAAATAAACTAAGTGTTTTGTCCCTCACTGCGCGAAAACAGAAGTTCAACCATTTCATCTTTAATGCAGCAAGAAAGAAAACGAAAAAAGGGAGATCTAGCTATCAGACCAGCTACAAATTGTTGCTGCTTACCTATAGTTCGTGTTGCAAAATGGATAAACCATATTACCCACGTCTTCCAAGCCACCTGAAATGTAGCTACACGTGCCTCTTTATTAATTTGTTAAACAATGTTCATGTTAAACAAGCTGTTTTTGAAATAAAGCTGATGACTGATTTGATGACATCATTGATGACTGATTATAGCAGTGTTCGGACATATTATAGACTGTTAATAATTTTAATTATAGGCCTATAATTCATTGTAGTCGACCTAAATGCTAAACACTCTTGATGTTGATAGCTGATGCTTGTTTTGACAATATATCTGGATACACGATATCATGGTCTATTGGCGAAACCCAGCACGGGGGTTAATTGAGCATATTTCTCACGTTTAGTGGGAGAAGTCAAGTTGCAGCTCGACGTTCGGACCGTATAGTGTGAGCACATAAAACGCGAGCTTTGGCTTTACATCGCATGCGATCTACTCGTTCAGTGTGAGTAGGGAACCTTGTTGAAATCACAGTGTATGCCCGCCTTAATCGTTATCGCGATTAGAAATTCTATTAACTGTGCAGCCCAACTTCACATAGACGACCGCTTCAATCTATCGCTCAACGCTGTTGTGGAGACTCTCCATTCGTTCCGGTGAAATCACAACAAAAAAATGCACTTAACTTTGACCCTGCTCTTGATATACAACCATGTTTTGTTACTTTGCGAAAAATCAGTAAACCATAGTAGATCACATTTCTTTTCTTTTTTTAGAGCAGGTAGTCTCAAACGAGCCCAAACACAACATAAGACAATAGATCACGGAGTGACATGACATGCTGCTTGGCTAAAGCTATAGGACTTCCAGGATCTGATCGCATCGCGATCATAATGCAGTGTTGTCCTACGTCATTTGAAAGTTCAACCAATGGAAACTGGTTGGTAGGTATAGTGGGTAGGCACAATGTGTCGAGACCAATCAGACACTGTTTCACAGCTGTAGCATGCTTGATCGCTCAGATTGAAAGGTCTTTATATACCATGCGATGTAGAATTAAAGCGCACATCTAAAACAGCGCTGGAAGATCACTCATCCATCCACCAGGATCTTATCGTTTATTATATGAACTTTTTTGTGGCGTTACCTCAAGTAGTTCTTATGTTCAGTAAAATCACTTGTTTGGAGGGTTTTTTGGACCCGTGGCTAATTATGATTCGAAATAAAAGGCTAGCCTATCTAATACAATGAATGGCTTGAAGACATTAAGGCCTCGTTTACACTGCAGGTCTTGATCCCCAATTCTGATTTTTTTGCCTAGATCAGATTTTTTTGACCGACCGTTTACACGTTCTTTCAATTGTGACCCATATCCGATTCATGCGTTTACACTTGCCATACTATCTGAAACATCGCGCATGCTTAAAGGGGGTTCTTGCACAGATGGACGAAAGCGAAATATGCTTGATGCTAGCTTTGCGATATATGCAAAGTTTGCCAAACATCACCATGATTTTGAGGCGGAGGAGGATGAAAAGGGCCATCATTGCAGCCTGAGCATATGCTTCAGTTATTGTGTGCGAGAGAGATCTCAGGACTGGTGGGAGGATATTGTGTTTAAATATTGGCTTTAACGAGGAGCAGCGGGTCCGAAATTTTAGGATGAGCTAGCCAACCTTTGATATGTTGTGTCAAAGTTTGTCCACATTCCTCTCCTACGACAACACAAAATTTCGTCGGGCCATCCGTCCCTTGGGTTTCTCTCGTCATTAAACCGTGGAGACGTAGCCTAATACCTCAGAAAACCCGATCTGCCTGTTTACATGACAGTCACATTGGCACATATCTGATTTATTTCCACATATGAACGAGGCCTGAAACCGATCTCGAAATATCCGAATGCATGCGGGTTTTTTTCCTGTTAACACGGTCATAGAACACATCCGATCTGTGTTACGTATGAGCAAAAAAAAAAATCGGAATTGGGTCACATTTTTTTGAGAGTGTAAACGAGGCCAGATACATTTCGGATGGGTTAAACCAATAAGGATTAAATTAAGCACAGTTTAAAGCTAATCTAGGATTTGTTGATCTGGGCTTTATTTTAAATTGATTTGTGAACTGGTGTTGCACCAGTTAATTTTAAACACAGATTTACAAATTGTGGATTAGAATTCTAACCAGCGATTAAAACCTCCATTTACGATTAATTTTCTCCGTCATGATGGATTCGCCATTGTAATTAAACAGTAACAATGTTTATATTCCATTTCCTTCTTTGAACACAAGAAACTCTCTCTGATGATAAAAGACCTTGCCAATAAAGGAAATAAACTTGTAGAATGTCAGCCGTCTTAATAAACTGCTATGTATAGAGACCGTTACTGATCAAGCAGGTAATGAAGATATTGCGGCAGCGCGTACGAGATTTCATAAGCCTGGAAATATTTTTATAGTATCAATTAATGGAGTAATAAGGCAGCATATAACGTATGACAAAACAACCGCGATAAGAAGAAAACCTGGTATGATTCGCGGAGTGACAATCTCCGGTCTTGACAGCGCCACATTTCTGTTTGAGTATATAAAAGCTAAATATATTCCTCTCTTCTTTGTCCGACAGCGAGCTTTATTTTTCATTTTTATTTGTAATAAAAGAGACCCGAGGACACAACCACTCTTTCTGTCTATGTTCAATTAGCCACATATTTTAATTGTAGATGCACTTTATTTTATCTAAACCTCCTCACATGTAAATTTGAAGTTAATCCCTAATTGAGATTTAAATTAATTTAATTTTCATATTTAATTTTTTAATTTACGGTAATTAATTTAACAATTAATTTTCTCTTGTGTCTCTGCACGTGTTTTGCGCATAAAGAATGCGCACCTCAAAACTATGCACTCTAATGATGACCTTGCTTAATCAACCATCGATACGTTTTATCAAAGTAACTATTAACGACAATTAATCAATCGTCGATTCATCGTTGGCATTCCTACGCTGAACCAAACAGAACAAACCCCCTCCCCCCAAAAATGTCAACTTCCTTGAATACCTGACACGGCACTTCCTGGTTTTCATCCATGTCTATGTCATTAGCCTTTATTTCCTGAAAGCCAAAGAAAGTATCACTCAATGTGCAATAAGAACTAGGGTTATTACTGTTAACTAAAACTATTTTAAAAAACAAAAACAAAAAACAATTTTGTTAAATTGAAAGCAAGCTGAAATATAATAAAATATAAATATTAGTTGGAAAATAAACTAAACGAAAATTAGAAATGCTGCCTTGGCAATAAACTGAAATAAGTTGAAGCACTAACATTATTAAAAGGAAATAAATAACAAAACTTAAACATAACTAAAACAAACTAAACAAAATTAAGTTAAACCTAAATAGCAATATATATATAAAAAAAAGACAAAAGCACAATGAAATTACTAAAAATTAAACAAATTAACATGAAAACTAACGATAAAACTAAAACAAAAGCTCATTCAAAATACTAATAAAACAATAATAAAAACTAAAATAATACTGATAAGAACTGAGCTGCGGTATCATTAGCTAATATTAAAACCTCACCTCCTCCACTTCAGATTTACTCATAACTGCATCATCAGCATCCTCCGCATCATGGTTATTTGCGGCATCCTCCCTCGGGCTGTCTGTGTTTTCTTCATTTGATAAAGTATCTAGGATCTCTTCGTCATATTCGTCTCCATCAGGCCCACCTCCATTGCCCATATCGGCTTCATCCAGAACATTCATGTCCATGATATCCATCTCATGAAGGTTATCTGGGATAGCATCTGGGTCCTCCTAAAGGAGGTAAAGAAATTGTTAGTTTTGATAAAGCTATGCAAAATAACTCAACCTAGTTCAGATTAGGGCTGCAACTAACGATTATTTTGATAATCGATTAATCGGACGATTATTTTTCCGATTAATCGGATAAAAAATTCAATTAGATTTTTTTTTTATTATGACTAAATAAAACCCTGTTACACTTTATTTTAAGGTGTCCTTGTTACAGTGTAATTATATATTTAAGTACAGAGTAATATTAAGTAACTACATGTACTTACTATAGGAATAGGGTAGGATTAGGTTGAGGGTTAGTTGCATGTAATTATGCATAATTTACTGTTATTACTACAGTAAGTACATGTAACATATGTAACAAGGACACCGTAAAATAAAGTGTTACCTAAAACCCTAAATTAGGATATTTATGTGTAAAAGTGTACTTTAAAAAGTGCAAAAGCCACATGTTGAGTTTTACAAATATCAATATTTGCATTGTTTTTAATGATAATTGCAGATGGCAAGTTGACAACCATGATTAATGTAAAAAAAAAAAATTATATCCAACATATTGTTTTAACACAATTTTTGTTAAAACAAATTTACAGACATGTTGTTCAGATGTGAAGATATAAACTAAAAACATCTCAAATGTATAATTCATTTAATTTTTATTTAAAATTAATTGAATAAGGATAATTTGTAAAAATAAATATAGAAAGACTGAAAACAAGCGTGTGAACATAGAGCCGCAGTAGATCGCGTTTGAAAAACAATTAAAACTTAATAGTAGACAAATGCTATATAAAGAGAGCGGAATGGAGGTACGCAGCAAGCAAACAGGCTTGATTAAAAAGACAGGAAAAATGATGCATTAGTGCACCAACATTCGCTGAAAACCACTGAGTACAGTGACTAAAAAACAATCTTTTACTGCTGCTGTTATTAACTGCCTTTATATTTAGTGCTTCGCTTTTAATTTAATATTTCTGCGGTAGCACTATTTTAATCCATCACTTATGTTGCGAGCGAACTGATTGCGCAACCTGATGCTCGAGACGCAAAATACAGACATCCCAAGTCTCCCGGAAGTTCTGGAAGTCACCCGCATATTGATAGCGGCTCGCAAATTAGTTCAAACTCCCGGGATTTGAGCGCGCAAGCAAGAGCGCGCATGCGAGACAGAAGAGACTGTGCTCCAAACCGTGTAGCGCGAGCGCGCGGCAGAGCAACGGAGGGAGGGAGACCTTGCGTGTGTGTGCCTCATGAAGCGCGTGTAAGACAGAGAGCATCCTGATTGGCCTGTTTCAACCAATCACCAGTAAACGCTCCCCGTGACGTAAGCAGACCAACTAATCGATAATGACATTCGTTGACAACGATTTTCATAATCGATTATTATCGATTTTATCGATTAGTTGTTGCAGCCCTAGTTCAGATCATATCCATCAACAACTTCATATTACAGAGCACCTGGCCATCAACAGAGTCCTCCTCAAGGGTGCCATCTTCAGCCTCATCAGGTTCATCTTTGCTCTTTCCTATGGACAGAAACAAATACCACTTCAAACCGACTTAAAATCCCTATGAAATCAAAACTGACAGATATATTGATCATTTTTTATGTTATCGGCCCGATGAGAAAATGTGGCCGATATATTAAAGCAGATAAATAATGGATCATTTCCTTCTGCTGAGACACTTCAGATGCGCATTGTTCACCATGGTGGTTTTGAATTGCTTGAAATATGATTGGAATCACCTCAAAAAAGGAAAATACAGTTAAGTGCAACGTGTAGCACAAGTCTGGCTACATAAAATTATAATTTTGGATGAACTAACCCTTTAACTATCGTGAGATCAGTATTGTGTATAGAACCAAATCATGACACGAGTGTATTGTTGTTACACCTCTAATATTTAAGTGAAAAACCTTAAAACACTGTATTGTGTATATTTTCAGTACATCGACGTGAAGACATCTTGCTTTTACCTTTTGAAGATCGCCTAGGTGTTTTCTTAGGCGTTATTTCAAGGTGTACAACAATCTCATCTGGATTTCCGCCCTCTTCTTCAATAGCCTGAAACGAAAGTATGACACAGTCAAATACAAGAATGATTGCCATCCATTACCTATTGTTTACAGCGTCACACAAACAACTCATTTTTATTCTACACTGACAACCTATTGTATTTGCTGCATATTACGTAAGCCTTGAATTCAAAACATCCTGCAAGGCCAGTTTGATGCCTCAAACAGTCAGATAACGTTAGTGCATAAAAAGCATTATATACATAAACGTACGCATAACAAAATAACAGTATCAATCCAAAACATCATTCATAACAATAAAACCCGAGTGCGAATATAAACAGCACATGTACTGCGGTAACCATAAACCCCAGTAACTCAGACCATGCAAAGCATGTTTATTCATATGTAAAATAGAGTTTAACATTTCTGAGAAATGGATATTTCTCGGGGTCCACTTGCCTTTTTGAGTCTCTCTGAAAGCAGGCTCTTGTTGCCGCTAATGTCGAGATTTCGGCGCTTCAGCTCGGCCTTCAAATCGATCACTCTCAGCTCCGATAACTTACGAACCCCCGCCTCCACAGGCCCCACATCTGCTGTCGAAGAGTCTGACATGTTTTCGGGTTGTGAATATAATCGTGGAAATAGACCAATGAGTCTCTTTCTACCCCGCGAGCACTCACCGGATTGTAGATAGAACACGATATACAGCGTTTCTCACTCGAAGCAAAATGGCGCAGTCGACTACAGCCGTGCGCATGCGCCTGCCTTGGATTTTTGGCGCATGCGCATCCACGTCATAATATTCGCGGTCAGTCTGACAGGAGTTTGCTAGCGCGGGAATGTGAGATTTTTTTTGCAGATATTGATGTTTTAGCGGATAAAATACACTCCAGGTGGCGATAGATAAAGAATATTGTAGGTGCAAGTTCGGTTTTGACAGTTTTGGAACAGCTGAGAATTTTCGAAAAAAATAACCTATTAATAGCCTAGGCAGATACCGGTAGTCTATGATAGATACATAACAATCACACATGCAATATATTATTTACGTAGGCCTACACTATGACAGGAGTGCGGGAACGTAAGATAATATTTAGCCTTTTATTCCAAAAATAAAAGGTACTTGCACTTTTAGTGGGTAGAAAAACCCCCATTGTATATTAGTAATTTGTTTTTTATTCTTAGATGATTTTTAGCATGTCGAAATTCAAGTGAGATACATTACAATAATTTCCACAGACAGAATGATTTGTGGTGTACTTTAATGAAAAACCAAACAAATCCAAAATAAGATAATTTAATGCACTGGTAGATTTACCAACAAAACAATACTGTAAGCTGTAAGAGTACATCAACTTTCTCAATTATATTACATTTTTAGGCTTCTGTAACATATGGCAGATAGAGTGGAAAAATTACACTGTAACATATTGTATACATATTATATACAGTACACAAACTGTAACAGTTTGTAACGCATCCGACGCACAGCACTGAACACTTTCCTGCTAAATGGAATTTGGTAAGTTGCTAAATTTAAATGGGAGTTCCTCAGAAGAAGCGCTAGGCAAACTCTTGATGGCGGGAGGTTCTTCAGACTCAAGAAACTCTGAACTTATGGTTTCCTCAGGTTCATTCTTTAAACCAGTGTATGTGGGTGATTCCCTGGGTCCCTGACAGTAGGACCAGGATGTAGATGGAGATCCAATGTAGGAAAGGTTTGAGTCAGACAGGTTAGCTCTAAAGCTTTCACTGAAGGATGAAGACTCCATTATACTGGACATTTGCAGTTCAGAGGAGGAAGCGGGAGAGAGTCGTGGCTCGTGGAGGTTGAGTTTTGACACTAGAGGTTTGCCTACTGTCACTCTTTGCTCTTCCATGACCTCTTCATCTAGATTAGCATACTTGTAGTGTAGACACACAGTAAACGAGAGCTCTTTCTGTGAGGGGAAAAGCAGTTAAGAAAAGCCTTATAATATGCATTCCATATAAGTAATACATTAGATATACTTTGCACATATTGTATAAACATGAGACACTATACCTTCAGCCTTTGCAGGGCACTAATACGAGTAAAGAGCCGAGGTTCTTCCAAAGGCAGTAGATCATCTAGGTTCAGTAGTAAGCTGCCAGCCTCACAGAGACTCTCCTGATTGCTGTGCTTCAGGTCTATTTCGGGGCCCTGGAATGATATCAGTCGAAACTGAATACAAAACAATGCGTCTTGGGCTATTTTTTGGACAATCTACCAAAGATACACAAGTTGAAGTGGGGCATGAAAAGGTAATGAATCTTATTCACAGGAAATCAATAAATGATACATCTTTATGTTATTTTCTCATGACTAACTCAATAAATTATTTGCAGATCTACAAGAATGTCAGTTTACCTCTGTAAAGTCAGAGAGCTGAGCAGAGCATGACAAAATGTCTTTAGGAGTCTCCAATATCCGAGTGTAGATTATCATGATATTGGAGAACTCTGCAGCGAAACCGAGCTGTACCTTGACACCACATTCAAACTGAAGACAGCGGCTCTGTGGGATGACTGGAACCATTTACACAAAATCATTATGTTTCAATATTTTCTGCATTTTATCTACAGCTATTGTACTTTGCATAAGGATATAAACTAAAGGGGTTTTATTCTGAACAGGTCCCACCATGCGCGATGGCCCACTGTAAGTTCCTTGTTGACGCTGTGACTTGGCACGTTGGAGCTTGAATGCTGTCCGTCAGGGCACGACGCTCTGAGAGATTACTACGAAGTTCCAAAGCCTGCCGGCCACGAGTGATTTTACACCTTCCCATGTCTGCAATGGACATAAACTCTGTAAAACTGTGCAGTCACACTTGACGTTCAAGAATTTAATCTAATTATATCTGCTAGCCAGGGCTGTGTTTCCCAAAAGCATTGTGAGCCAAGATGATCGTAAAGAACACTGATGGTAATGGTCTTCACGATCAACTTGGGCTCACCATGCTTTTGGGAAAGGCAATCCAGAGCAGTTCAAATGTGAACATTTCCAAAAATTACCCACAATATCAATTTGAGAGAAGTTTATGACGTATATGCAGTGGTGGACAGTAACGAAGTAAATATAATTCGTTACTGTACTTAAGTAGCTTTTTTGCGTATCTGTACTTTACTCAAGTATTTACATTTTGGGAGACTTTTACTTTAACTCCACTACATTTCAGAGTCAAATATCTTACTTTTTACTCTACTACATTTTCAAAATCAGTCGTTCCTTTTTATTTATGAGTGGATAAAAACGTAACTGGTCAAACGAGCCACCAATCACAGTACAGCGCGCGCGCTTTGTTTTGAACTTGCCTTGGCGGTATCTACTAAGCGCGAACCAGAGCCGTTAATATGAGAGTTGCAAACATGGTTGTGACAGTGATCTCGCCGCTGCGCGGTCACGTTATTCGTGTAGCTCTCAATAGTTCCAAACAAATCGCGTTGACAATGATTTTAAGTGGGACAGAGAGCAGGAGCTATTATTGCAGCAATTATCGGTAGGTATTGACGCATAATGTACATTGCTTACGTTGCCACTAAAATGACTTGCATATAATAGCTTTTTTTTTTCCTGGGGAGTAGCCTAGCAGAAACACTGCATTAATAACGTTTTTGTGTTTAATTTTGGAAGGAAATTGGCTGCTCCCATAACATAGAATATATATATGTATATGTGTGTGTGTGTGTGTGTGTGTGTGTGTGTGTGTGTGTGTGTGTGTGTGTGTGTGTGTGTGTGTGTGTGTGTGTGTGTGTGTGTGTGTGTATATTTAATGGCGTTGTGCAGGTTTATGTGAATGTATCATAACATTAAGACGTTAATAATTATGACCATAGGCACTGGAGAAAAATATATACAGTAAATACTGTAAATGTTTTAGTCCCCTTCCCTCAAAAATTAAACACACAAAAAAATAATTAAATTCAAATATACATATATATATAATATTATATTTATATATACTGTATATATATATATGCACAGTATATATATGTATATATATCAGACTAATAAATGTCATTTTTTATTAATAGATTGGTGTGCCAAGAGTGACATTAGTCTTCACTTAGACTGAGTTAAGGAAGAGTCTTGTGACAAATTATAATAGGACATTATAGCCATAAACAAAATCAAAGTACTTGGATACTTAAGTACATTTGAAGGCAAATACTTTTGTACTTTTACTCAAGTGAATGTTTAAAGGCAGCACTTCTACTTTTACTTGAGTAATATTTGACCTTGAGTATCTTTACTTTTACTCAAGTACATGGTATGTGTACTTCGTCCACCACTGCGTATATGTGGCTTAAAAGTATTTGCACATTTTGTAACATTTTCTTGTCTGATAAGTAATTCAAACAAAACACTGATACCAACAATGAATTGTGGATTACTAGAGAACATCTTTAAACCCAAACCTTCTGCTACTTTGTCAAGTAGGACCGTGACCTTCTCTGGCTCCATCAGTCTCTTCTTAAGAAAGCTCATAAAGATTCCATTAGAGAGATCGTCTTTATTTACTTCAAATGCTTCGGCATCAACACACCTAGATTCAGAATGCGAAGATTGCAATCACAATTTCTAGATATCAATAAAATGACTTGTCACTGCATTAGACTCACGTTGCATAGCCAAACACTATGTCTGCGGTCACTCTCAAGGGGCCAGGTTGTGGGATGCTCTCATCGTTTGGGTTTCTGTATGAACAACACAACTGCAGTCAGGTTCAAGTAAAATTAAAAGTACAATAATTCAGAACTAATACACTTATGAATCAAACCACACCGTTTCCGACACATGTCCAAAAGAAAGACGTTAAGTCCCGTCTGGCGCTCTTGCATGCGCTGCAACACGTCCTGCACCCAGAGACAGTGCTTGAAGGTATAAGAGGCTGGAGCATCGATGGGTACCATGAAACTGTTTCCATAGTTCTCATAGCCATGACCAGCAAAGTACAACAGCCCTTGAAATGGCAGACATGGAAAAGAGAGATTAGATGATCCAAACATATTCAATAAATAAACAATCAGGATTGGTGTAACATTCTATTGCTGCAGAAATCCAACTGATGCAACAAGGCACTAACCATAAACGCCTCGATCCAACAGTAGCAGGAACTCAGTAACAGCACTATGCATCTCCTGCCAGTTGAGGTCCAGTAGAGAGACGACTTTAAAGTCCAACTGGCGTAGAAGGTTGGTCAACTCATGCACATCTGCCATGGGAGCTCTCAGCTGCCGGTGATGCAGGTAGTTCATATTCCCCATAAGCAGTGCTACCTTGTCAGTGGCTATAGATTTGTGAAGCGACAAGATTGGCATAGCAGATCCTATGAATACAAGAAATACCAAGAGCAATTTCCTTATCACTTACCGCAACAATCACCCATTTGCCTTGGACCTGCATCAGAAGTAACTATAAAACATAAGGTGCATGTGAGTGACAAGAAAGCATCTGTACATGTGCTTAATCATACAATTATACAGATCATTCTTACCCACTTCAGTTGTTTCCCATGAGACATCAGAAGAAGAAGAACCAGGACCTGAGTGAAAATAGGCCATGCTATGAAGAAAAATCTTAGGTCGATTTATTTCATTTATATTAAAGGGAATGATTATGGATCATGTTGTCTTAAGCTCCTTACCTATGTTTACTTGGACCTGATCGCTCCACATTTCATGATAGAGGTTGAAAACCCTGCAAGTATATGTACCTCTGTCCGCTGTGGTAATGCATGGAATCTGAGGACGAGACCATGTAGATGCCCAATTAAGTACACAGTATACCAAACTTTGGCATAACACTTTGCATTTTCTAATAAATTATTCAACACATTCAACCGTGATACTTAAAATTCAACTTAATGATTACCTTTAAGAAGCTTCTAGTACACTTTGGCATTGGAAGTTTGTTAAGGAACCATTGGAACTGTGGAGGTGGGTTGGCCTGAGCAACACATTCGAGATAGAGAGTGTCTCCCTCCATCAACACTTGAGGCCTGGGTTGCTGAGTAATATACAACCCACTAGTTGAAGAAGGGAAGTAGCTACTGCTGGCACCTGCGGATGACACAATGTATCAGTGTTGAAGGAAGTTTGATTCCTTCAAGTCTGAAGTAAGTTTTAAGGTGAAATATTCACATACCTGCACTTGCGCCTCCAGAACTCAGTAGACGTACATGGACCCAGTTGGAGAAGACGTACTTGTCCCCAGAACTTACACGGCAGATGTAATGGCCCTGTTGAAATGGACTTGCAGGATTCAGGACCAGCTCTGGGCCACTGCCTCCTGGCATCTACCGAGAACATAAATAATCAGACTATTGAGACTAAGGATGACATTTCAAATCAGTAGGCTTAGTTACAGAATGTAGTGCAGCAGACCTCATCTTTGCCCCTGAACCACTGGTAGGTGAGCTCCACAGGTCCAACTGCTCTGCAGCTCAAAACCACGGTACTTCCCTCTGGTACCCGCTGACTCTGTGGCTGCAGTGTGATGTTAATATGCTCCATCACTACCCAAAAACACAAATAACACCTGGGTGATATGACCCACCCCTTCTGGTTACCACCTAGAATTAGATTAGATGTTTGCCTATGTATATTTAGCTACCATGTGAGGTAAGAAATCCAATAGCCTCTCTGTGCTCAATTTTCTTCAGGCATTGAAGCAGGAAAGCCAAAGAACACCGTCTATCTGCGAGGAGGGCAAGCAGGTATCGACCAGGACTGCCATGTGGACTTAGTACTTTGATTGAGCAGTCAGTCAGCTCTTTGTCACTGCAAAGAAGGATATTCTGTAATTGTGAATCGGTCATAACCATGCACAATATCGGCTAGTTATTCCACACAATTTAGCCTATAACAACTTACCTATAGCAGAATTGTGGCTGCTCAGCCACTGCCTTTGCCAGCTGTTTCCAACCACACTCTAGATTGTCTAGCATGTAACCAAGTCTGTTTAGCTCTGTCTCACTCAGGTTTTCTACACCCAAATTCTTGTCCTCCATAATTTGATCAATGATTAACTGAGAAATAAATGACAAGAGGTTTATTTAAATTTATCATCAGACAGGATTTTTTTTTTTTTCGGATATTCAGAAAAATGCTGGGGCATTAATATAAATTTGACTCTAAGTATGATACCTAAGAGTAAAAATTATATTAATAACCCAGCCCACTCCTCATCTTTTGTCATTTTTCGGTTTTCAGAATAAACTATAAATCAGCTTTCCAAACCAAACCTTTACAGAACTTTGTCCCAGACAGTGTATGAAATTCCCCAAAAATAAATAAAATGTTATTCCTGTAACACCCAAACCTTATTTAACCAAATTTAAAAAACGTACACCACACACTGGTGGTTTTTGGGGGCCTTAAAGTCCAAACATGTCTAGGTGCATGGTGTTACTGTCCAAAAAGAAACATTCATATTTTAAGACTGCAATTCTTGAAAAAAACCTTATGGGCCTATTGTTATGTGCATAATATTTTATTTTGAGTTGAGTAATTATGTTTTAAAATATAACCAATATTTGAAAAGCTTTTGACCACCCAATTGAAAGGTGGTGTGATATAATAATAATAATAATAATAACAACAGTAACTTAACTGAAAACTAATTCAAATCTTAAAACTTCTTGCTTGCTTGAGTTGCTTGACATTCTTAAAGTAATTCAATCTAAATTTTGTAGACAATACTAAACGTTTTTCAAAAATGTATTAAATCAACATGAATACAAATGTACATTTCTATAATGCTGCACACGTGTTGTAATCTCGATTTGTGAACTTCTCTTTTTTATCAGCTCTGAAATCCTTATTTGTCATTGTTCCAAATATAAGCATATCATTATTTTAAAAAAATCATTTAAACACCGTAATCTCAAATAGAAGAAATCTCGATACATATTTTATAAACGCGTTTCTTTGTTCCTGTACGTTAATAAAACAGTGAAAAACAATCAACATAGCTAGTAACATGAAAATGCGGAACCGAATATTTTAATTTTAATTTTAATTTTTAATTTTAATTTTAATTTCACGACACAGTTGAGAATAATGCGCCAAGAAATGTAAGTTTAAATAACCAATCGCAAAGGCAATTAATTAAAGAAATGTATGATATCATTGCAATGCATGATCAGCAGAGCTCCAAATCGATTATAGCTTTTAGTGGATTTCATTTCATTTGGAAACGAAATATGTAAAAATGAAAAGCTCTTACATTTAATCTTAACAGGCAAACAAAAGTATATTTACCTGTTATACGGTAATTTAGACTCCCGGAAGTGAGTTTATCACGGGTTCATAAAACGTAGATTGTAAAGTGACCGAGGCACAACTGATAATTAAAGATCTCCCTGAATTCTCTCTGATTTACCAATAAACAGTCAATCGGTCTCTAAATATCCGTTTAACTCACTTTGAATCTGATTTACTGCGACTAATACTTATCAGAATCCGCAAATCAGTATGGTAAACATCCGCAGCAGTTCTGTCTTTTTCAGTCAGTAGTTCCTCTTTCTAACATGTATTTGCATGTACACCCCCACCACGCGCAGCAACAGCTTTTTACTTTCACCTTCTCTCAACCTATAGCAGCAATACATCATGAGTCACTCCTGCTGAAGAAGAGGTGCAACCCTCACATAACCTAGATAGATAGACAGATTGATAAATAATAATTTTTAGATTATAATTAAATAGATAGTTAGATACATTATAATTATTAGATTATAATTAAATGGATAGTTAGATACATTATAATTATTAGATTATAATTAAATAGACAGTTAGATACATTATAATTATTAGATTATAATTAAATAGATAGTTAGATACATTATAATTATTAGAAATAGATAGACGATAGACAGACGATAGATAGACAGACATGCAGATATAGGCAGATGGACAGACAGACGAATAGACAGAAAGAAACATACAGATAGACAGATGGATAGATAGACAGAAAGATGAAAAATAGATATAGATAGACAGATACAGGTGAATAGAGACAGACAGATGATAAATAGACAGAGATAGATACAGACGAATAGATAGTCAGAGATAGATGATAGATACAGACAAATAGATAGTCAGACAGACAGACAGGCAGATATAGATGAAAGAAAGACAGATGATAGACAGACAGAGATTGAAATAGACATACAGACGGATGATAGACAGACAGATGATAGATACAGACGAATAGACAGACACAGATGATAGATAGACGAATAATCGATAGATAGATGATAGATACAGACAGGTAGACAAACAGACGGATGATAGATGATAGACAGATGCTCGATAGATAGACAGACAGACGCAGACCATAACTAGAACATATATTATAGAAATTATTTTTTTTTATAGATAAATATTTCCACAATTTTTGTTGTTGTTGAAAAGACACCTTTTGACATTGCACATTGATGATGGCATCAGAATTTTATTTGTTCATGTGACTGAAATGAGACCAATAACAAAACGACAATAATAGTAATACAAAGAATGACAACAAAATAAGCAAAAATACAAACACTTCATCCTCAGAAACAGGAGAACTAACACACCAGCAAAATTGGCAATGTCTACTGTGCCTGCTGGGAAAGCAAAGGTTCACCCAGGCCTTGCCCTCAAAGAAGCATATTCATATAAGCATTCTGTCCATTCCCTCTACATCTTTTTGCCTTTATGCAGTTTATTATGTCTCCAAATATGCTCCTTCCTTAAAAGATTACAGTATTCCCAACTGTCTGGTTCCAGTTCATTGAGTTTTTTGCGTGGGCCGAGGTCCAACTGAAACAGCCTGAAGACATGGGACAACAAATGCAACTTGAGTTACAAACATGTTATTTTGCTAGCTAATCTGAGATGCAATAAATGCATTATAAAGCACAAAGTAAAATACACCACATCATACCATTCTGGATACTCCTCCTTGGGTTTAATAAGAGGGTCCTCGCCCTGTTTCAAGATGTTGACTCCAACTGCATGCGTGCAAAGTCTCACTGGATCCTTACACACTTCTGGACCCTTAAGAACTTCCTTTACAATTCCTTTACCTTTTCCTTTCATTACTACGAGAGACAAAATAATATTTTATTAAGAAAATATATTTAAAATATGAATGCAAACCAATATAAACATAATATAATAATGTTATATAAAAACAAATGTTTTGAAAATTGGTCCTCCAAGGTCACAAGACATGTAATACGTACAAAATAAACCGTACCTGGCTTTTTAGCATAACCACGGTATTGAATAAAAAAAGTGTTAACAAAAAGCTCGTTAAAAGCATTCAGAACAGGCAAGTTTATCCTCTTCATAGAATGTAGTACAATATGTGCCATTGTGCCTCATCGGATCTTCCACCATGCTGTCTGAAGTGTACGTGAGACGTACTTCCGTCTTCCGGATGAATCTGCAACACGCATGCGCGTTTTGCGTACGGTCTAGTCTAGAAACGTCAATTTCTTAAAAAAAAATTATAACTAACATTCAGTGGAACAGAACAAACCACGAAGGTGCAAAATATAAAAGAAATAAAAAGTAAAAACATATTACTAATCTATTGCTTTTCACTCCTGTCCTGTAGAGGGCAGTAAGACCGAGGATACGTTATAAACACCACCGACCGTCTGTTGTTTAGACGAAAGCAAGCCAACATGTCGGAGTACAAATCTGTCCAGAAAGGGTCTTTAAACCTGAAAGGTGTTTCTTTAGCAAGTAAAAAGTATGTATTTGTTTATTTCCATGCTTTTCTAAATATCAAAACATTTTAGCTGTTATTTGTTGTGGGGAAATGTTGGCGTTTCCTGTCACGACAGCAGTTAGCTGTTATGCTAGCTTTGTGTTGATGATGTTCCAGTTATAAGTGTTATTATGTTTGCAGTTTTACTTCTTTTGGGGGGTTTTTCTATAGGAAAAAGAAGAAGGACAAGGAAAGGAAACGTTTAGAGGAGCAGGCTATGACCTTAGAGGAGCAGGCTATGACCAGTCAAAATGAAAACGGAACTAAGAAAGTTTATGTTGACAAAAGGACGCCAGCACAGATGTCATTCGACAAAATACAAGAAAAAAGGGTATTTATAACATTTTATATTTGTCATATATTGTTTTGGTGCCGTATACAAATACTAAGTGTATTCTCTGTGATTATTTTGAATTCTAAGTAATAAATTGTCAGTTTAACCGAATGAAATTTGGATTATAAAGTGATAAAGTGATATTCATTCTTTCTTTATCATTTTTGTTATTAGCAAATGGAAAGAATTTTGAAGAAGGCCTCCAAAACACACAAGAGAAGAGTTGAGGTAAAGTCAATGATGTTTATATTCATATTTTAAGTAACTTAATGTGTGTATGTTTGTGTGTTTTAATTCGTGAATGTTTCTTTGTTACAGGATTTCAACCGACACCTGGACTCACTGACAGAGCATTATGACATTCCCAAAGTCAGCTGGACTAAATAAATGTCAATGGCTTTTCAGCTGGATGCTTTTAGAGCAAAAACACCTGCTTTAATGCTAATTTTCTAACAATGAGTATTGAAAAAAAATTCCAGAGTGATTTTAACATGTAGCTGTTATACTCTGTGATAGATTTTTCTTTTTAATTTCAATTTTCAGACCACTGTATGTTCAAAAGTTTAATTTTCCTGCAATTGCTCAGTAAGGTCACTTGTCTGCCTGCAGTGATCATTAACTTTTGGTTAAACTATTTTCTACAAAACTCTTTACCTTGGCATATAAGTACATGATGTTATTTTGTATTATTTGCATGCTGTAATGATTGGTAATAGTTGTTGGTTTAAGAATGACTGAGCTGAGACCAGTAGGTTTCACACTAATACTTGTTTTTACGTTGCATATGGACAGCTTTATCTTTTTATTTATTATTCAAACTTGTGGATGATATATTTTTTTTCTCATAAGATATTAATTCTGTTCATTAAATGTCTATGATTGGCAAATCAGAGTTCCATACAGAAACCAGAAGCTGTGTAATAATTTCAAATAAAGACTAGTTATTAGTTTCATGAAGACTATAAAACAATATTTTTCCATTTAATAAAAATATTTCATGTATCTAAATTGCACCAAACAATACATTATGAGTCCAAGTCTAATTTGCCTGTAAACAAAGATGATTTTGCGCCAACTAAGTGCAACTAAGCTCATGTATAATACACTATGGCCTGGTTTACCAGACCTTTCAGAGTATGCTTGGTTCAATTAGGACATTTATAGCTTTTATAAATGTGCCTTAGAAAAAAAGCATTACGGAGTCATTCCATGAAATCGGTGCCTTTTGTGCTTCTAAAATATAATCAGACATAGAGTTACTATAACAAAATATAAATTTGTGATTTAAAAAACATAATACTATGTATTATTTCCTCAATATTACATTAAAGTCAATTTAATATTATATTAAATAATTAAAATTGCATTTATGTTGGTAAGGTCCCTCACTATGATTGTTCTTTTTCAGCAGGAGTTTTAATTTGCAAATTGAAGGCAAAATGATACAAAAATCACATTTGCATAATATACTAAGTCTCATTGTTAAGCAATGTTTTGGCATATGTATACATTATTTTGTATAAAATATAAATAATTGTATCAGTGTCCCCTGATTTCATGTCAGCCCTGTTACCCATTACCCTTGTAAAGTAATGGTACATTCCAGTGTGCATCTTGAGATAACAATGGCACTGACATATTTCAAGACAAGTTACTTTCAGTTAAAACAGCTCAAACGTGGTCTGGGATTAGTAAGCCTTGTCTGTGAAACAGGGGGTATAGACTTTAGTCAGGGTAGCATCATATTTAATTTTTGACAGGAATGAAAACGAGGCTGTGAGGGACAGAATTGTGTGTTCAGTGGATTCTTGTAGGCCTACTGTTGTTGTTAACAACAATCCTATTGTTCGGCTGGTGAAAAGTCTCTCGGAGAAAAAAACCCTCCGCAAACAGTTTTAAAAGTTGTGAAAATTACGTGATCTAGGTCCTTTATACAGTGCGTGCCATTGTAAAGACAGTACATGTATGGTCCTCGTTTTCTTCTGCGTTAAATTCAAAATGGCGGCTAACCGGACAAAGGTTAGATTATCGTTGTTGCCGTTATTTAATTTCATAACTGTTTTTGTAATAATTCAAATGTAATTTGATGTACAATATAAGTGTAATGGCACAGAAAACCAAATGATCCTTGTGCTCGCCATTTGGTTAAAAAACATGTTGCAAGACTATAATTCCAGCAGAAGGCGCTGTTGGTTTCACTAAAATATTTTCACGCTATCACGCATCGTCTTCAAAAGCTGAGACATGTGAATTATAAGGTATATTTTATATGCCTCAAATAATCATAACCTTCATCCAGAGCAACTTAAGTGTGTTTAATCTAAAGATTTTTTTCCCCAGTGTGCGTTGGGGAATCGAACCCTTGACCTGGCCGTTGCTAGCAGGTAGGCAAAATTAAAAGTTACGTTTTCTGACATGACACAGCAACCTTCGAAAGAACCTCTCATTATGTATAATTATTGTTTAACGCACTAGTCGACATTTTGAGTATTATTTAGATACACAGCCAGAGTCAACTATTTCTTACATGTCTACTCAGCACTGTAAACAATTGCTGTTTAATGGCTAAATAATCTGCCACATTGTAACTCCCATTCGTGTTAGATATGAAATATTTGTTTGATGCTGGACACGTCATGATCTTTGATTATACCCTGTGGTGCAGCTTTGATAGTCAGTTATGAGGTTGTAATTAACAAGGTGATTACCATATGTGGTTTTCCATGGTTTTGTTTGTTCATCCTGTGTGTGTTCAGAGAACACGTGCACGCGCACAAGTGGCTTGTACCTTGTAATTAAAGGGATATTTCACCCAAAAATGAAAATTCTCTCATTAATTACTCACCCTCATGTCTTCCAAACCCGAGAGACTCTCGTTCATCTTCGGAACACAAATAAAGTTTTTTATTTTATTTTATGAAATCTTCTGTCCCTCCGTTGACAGTACCCAACTACCACTTTGACACTTCAAAAAGTTCATAAAGAGATCGTCAAACTAATCCATATGAATTAAGTGGTTTAGTCCAAATTTTCTGAAGAGACACGATTGCTTTATATGATTAACAGATTTAACTTTAGCTTTTATTCACATTTAAACATTGATCAGAAGCTCAACCAAACCTGCTTGACGTGCAATAACAAACCTCATTGCAGATGCAGAAGCTCAAACGTGCTATGAACCTCATTGGTTTTTGCAAGTCTCTTTAGACAATTTTGGACTAAAGCGCTCAGTTCATGGATTATTTTTATGATCTCTTTATGAACTTTTTGAAGTGTCAAAGTGGTGGTTGCGTAGACTGTCAAAGGAGGGACAGAAAGCTCTCAGAAAAATCTTTATTTGTGTTTCGAATATGAATGAAAGTCTCACGGGTTTGGAACGACATGGGGGTGACAGAATTTTCATTTTTTGGGGCGAACTAACCCTTTAAGGCATATGGTAGATCCTTGTGACATGAGGTTTCACTGACTGTGTACGATTCCTAATGGCCTGGGCGAACATTGTTTTATTTTTTTATCTAAAAAATAAAACACAGCCCGATTTGTGAACAAATATATTAGATATACAGAATAAGTCCGCTAGAAACTAAAAGAAATGGCATGTAGACAAATCCATGATCACTGGAAAATTATAGAAAACGACATTTCACTGTTACCATGGCAAATGTACTCATTTTCCAATTCCATGAAGCATTACAATTCATGTATATACAATATAATACAAAGCCTCAGACTACTCCTTAATTAGATGCTAGTCATACATTTCTCTCTGTGTGTGTATACTGCATATATATATATATATATATATATATATATATATATATATCAATTACATAATTTTCAATGCTTTATTTTAGTTTTGTTTATTTAAGTTTTCTATGCACTCTATCTCCCCAGAGCCAATATTCACAAAACCTCAGACTTAATTAGACGCTATCATAAATTACTGTTGCCGTGGCGAGCAGGGTGGATTCTCTGTGTGTGTGTGACACTGGAATGATGTCACATATGGTTCTGATGAGAATGTAAAGTATGTTATCTAGCATCTGACTGATGTAATTCTTAGTCCTATATTGCACTCGTCTTATCTTTAAGATTTAATACACAAGTTACCTTTTGGCTAGTACAGTTTGTGGTGTATTAATTTTCAATTCAATTAAATGCTTCAAAGATCTGAAGGCAGCGTGGGAGGGCTACAGTTATTACTAAATTGTGCAATCTACACAGTCATATTGTCTAGAACATCAAAACGGAAATTCCCATTTGAAACTGTCAGTTTTAATTTTAGCGAGACTACAGTTAAAAAGTAGAGGGAAGTACAGCTTGCTGAAGCAAAAATGGTTTAGTTTGTACAACCCAAGCTGTTTGTTAATTGTTACCTTCACTGTGTTATACATTAAGTATTTCTGACTTTTTTAGTGTACTACTATTCTCTTTGGTTACTCGTTCTGTCCCACCATCGCAATTCAAGGATTAATCTTAACCCCCGATGAGCCCACAAAACTCATCACCCAAGATGGTCTCTAATCATGAGCGCACTGCCTGCACGGGCCACATGTCTAAACGCAGAGCTCCAACCCACAGACATAATGAAAGTGCTGGAACTGAGATACGAACCTCAATGGAAAAACAGAAGGGCTTCAGAGCACGATCCACATCAGACTCGGGGGGTGCCGCCGTCTGATTTTAGGATAGTTTAAACAATATTCTGCTCCATATGCAGAGCCATTTTGATGCATTCACAATTGGTGAAAGTTGTATATCAGAAGTTTAAACAAATCTGGAAAAAAATATATTGTATTATGTATAGTGGTGTACAAGGTTTTTTTGACTATGGTGACCTACGATTTATGGTGTTACATGGCAGGACAACAAAGAAGGGGAAAAAAAGGAAAAACCATGTAATACATAAAAGTAAATAAATCTATATCATAAAAAATAATGTTATATGTATGTATTACAAATAATAAATGTGTTATTTTGTTATAAATAACATTTTTAAATGCATTGATTTATACATTCATTATTTACTGAAAAACCAATGCATTTATTAATTTATTATAAAATAGACATTGTTTTTATAAAATACATTTATTTATACATTTATTATTTATTGATAAATAATAAGTTTATTTATTATGAAACTAAATAAACATATAATTATTAAAAATAATAAATGTGTTATTTTGTCATATAGATCAAATGTATAACTACATTTTTATACATTTATTATTTACTTACTGATAAATATAAATGCATTTATTTCTTATAAAAATAAAGTAACAAATGTTCAAAATAATAAATGTGTTGTTTTGTCAGAATTTAAATACCTTCATTTTAAATATATTACATAATAAATTAATAAATGTGTTGATTTTTCAGTAAATAATAAAGTAGGCTAATGAATAATTATTACAAATAATAAATGTGTTATTTTGCTATAGATAACTATTGAAATACGTTTATTTATAAATGTATTATTTACTTATTGATAAAAACAACAACAAAACACTTATTAATAAAAAAAAAGTAAATAAATATATTACCATAAAAATATGTTTTATATATATATATATATATTACAAATAATACTATTATAATAATACATTTATTTATTATAAAATAAAGTAAATAAATTATTAATAATAATAATAAATGTGTTATCTTGTTATAGATAACAATAAATACAGTTATTTATAAATACATTATTTACTTACTGATAAGTAATTCAAAAATCAATAAAGAAAATAATAGGCCTACGTGTATGTTATTATAAATAAAATAATTTTATTTATAATAAATGTACAATTTTAATACACACCGACATTTTAACTTCTTAACTATTTTAATTATGCTACGTTTAGGGCAGAACATAAGACAGACTGCTGACACCTCAAAGTCTCGACTTGTTATTTCTCTCTTTTTTTCCCAGACAAAATAATCCCAATGGAATTCCTGTCAGTGTCCAACCTTGATAAAAGTTGATTTAAGTGACCGGAGAGGAAAGACCCGGTGAGTTACCGACATAATTCATAACCGGAGTCGACGTTAACCCTGTGACCTCGAGCGAGGGGTCAGGACTGTATCGAACAGACCAAATGCATGCAGCAAACCAAAACACTCGAAAAGCAGCCGTTGATGTTATCTCTTGCAATAACTATTAAGCGAAGAAAACAATAGGGAAAAAACGCAGAAAGCTCAGGGGGAATAAGGGCGTAATATTGCCAACCCCCTCGCGCAGACGGAGCAGTCTGCCAATAGTACTGAACTTTACAACTTAAGGGTCATTGATGACGAACGTTGCGCTGCCCTGTGGGACTCCAAACACATGACTGTTTATGTTACAGATTCATGCCTCGAGGTTGCCTCATGCCTCATGTGATCTCACAATGCACGTGAGAAAGGCACGTACTATAAAGTTTTACATTGGCTGGCATAAATAGCAGTTAAAGTCATCTATCTTTGATTTATGGCAAACCTCCTGCACATAATAGTTCAACATGCTACAATCAAACCCCCACTTGTGGCTCTAATTGTTTTTAATTTACTATCGGCACTAATTCAATGGAAATTAGGACAACTACAATACCACATGTTCTCAAATCTTTTGCAGACCTATAGAGGAGATTGAGGAGGACAGAACTTGATTTAACGCTGTAATCAGCCGCACCGTATTGCTTTTGTCGCATTCTGGTGCTAAAATTGAAATCTTCAAAAGAATAATCAGGTTTTTTCCTGTGCCATCTATAGAGCTTATGCATTAAAGGAATAGTTTATTTAAAAGTCAGTCATTATTTACGAGTCAAAGTCAAGAAACAGATCAATCAATGAAAAAATACTTTTGAACAGGTTCATTTCAACGATCTTTTGATCCGGTTTACGAATGACAATAATTCGTTCATAAATTAAACTGATTCATAAACAAATTGGACTGATTGTTCCGATTGTTTCAATCCCAGCAGTTGTTGAGTAAACAGATCACTGGATGGGGAGTTTATCCGTGAATAACGACTTAAATTACCATCTGTTCCCCACAGAAGGGACTTGGCGCATGAGTTAGGCTTTATGGACAATGTTTATTAGTTTTTTTAGTGGTAATTTTTGTCATTTTTGGTGCTTAAAAGCATGTGGAAAAAAGGTTGCTGCCTTACATTTTTAAGTAATCAACTTGGATGTTTAAGTCATTTAAACTTCAGTTACATTAAACTGACTTTAAAAAATGAGTAACACAAAACATATTAAATGAGTTAAAGCAATGTAAAAACATGTTGTTGTTTTTTTACAGTGAACTGATACAAGTGTAGAACTACATGGGTGAGTCAATAATGACAGAATCTTCATTTTTATTTGTACTAGCCCCACCTAATAAACTACAAAAACACAATATGCATCTGGACCAAAAATATCATCATCTGCATGTGCATTTTCTGGCCCATCTCTCATTTTCCCCATAAAAGCTTTGTAATGAGTTGAGGGGAGGGTTGTACTGGGCCAAATTACAAACCTTCCTCCATCATCTAGTTGAGGCTGCTAAACTCTACCTACCAATTACAGCTACAAACCCCCTGAACGCTAAACCATCCTGTTTCAGCCTTTTTAATGTTCTTGTCTCGCAACCCCTCCAGGAAGCCAGATTGTTTGATGGCTCTGATGGCTCAGCAGACAGTCATTTTAGAGGATCCTTTGGGAAAGAGGAAACAGCAATTTAGACCCATTGTCTAGACATAAATGAGGAGAAATGCCTCGTTCAAAATCAAGAAATGTACGCAATCACTGATGTAATTCTATGAACGTGATGAATTTATGAGTCGGTTTTAAAATCTCCATTGCATTAGAATACACATATGTCCTTAATTGTTCTCAAACATGTGTTTTGAAAGCAAACGAGAGCCAGTTATCCATAAGCCTATAAGGGAATGGCTAACTGTCAACACATAATCCTCCACACTACAGCGCTAATAAAACCTAATGGCAACCTTTCGTTGTTATTGTTATACAGAAATCGTCACATTCTTGAAGTATAACCTTCTCCATATGCTCTCCTCCAACAGCTGGTTTGTTCTCACTGTGACAAATCCAATGGCAAACATGCGCACGCGGCCCATTGTTTGAGCCTGGGCCGGACATCAGGTTCACCTCCACTGCTGGTCTCCAGATCCCAGTGCAGATAGAGCTAACAACTTGGCTCGAACGTAAAGCCTGAAACTCAATACAGCTGTTCCTTCCGAGCTCTTATGAGCAGATCTTGCTAACATGTCCTCGACCTGAAGTATGATTACAAGATGATACAAAACAAAAGCCGTCTTTGAAAAATCTCCAGACATGGTTTATGTGGTTAGCCAGATAAGTTTATACTAAGAAAACTCAGCGTTAAACGTGAATACTGTAGGCATATAATCTTAAAATAAAGTTTCTTTATTGGCATCGATGGTTCCATGAAGAACCTTCAACATGCATGGAGCCTTTCCATTGCACAAAAGGTTCTTTATAGTGGAAAAAGGTTCTTTGGATTAGCCTATTAAAACGTTCTTCACACCATGCAAGAACAAATGGTTCTTTTAAGAACTGTTCAGTGAAAGGTTCTTTGGGGAAACTAAATGGTTCTTCTATGGCATCATGTGAAAATCGAAACCTTTATTTTTAAGAGTGTATCAAACTAGACTAAATATCCTGCTAGTGAGCATTATTCAGAATACTTACAGATAATAATAATGTAGCTGGACACACATTTCGCAACATTTTCAAATAAAAATGTCAAGTTGAGTGGAGCTAAAAGCGCTTTCAGTTTTATCCGAAACAGATGAACGTGAATCTCGCGATGCTTGGTTCTTGTAGCCTACTTATCGCGACAGTCCGGTCAGTGGCGCTAAAAGATTAAAGGCCAATTTATACTTCTGCGTCGGGTGCGCGCAGTAGGTACGGCGTAGCATACGCACAGACGCGTACCATACGCCGTACCCTTCGCCGTAACCTGACGCGCACCTCCTCAAAAATGTAACTACACGTCGCGACGACGCGGACCGCAAGATCTGTGATTGGTCGGCTTGGTAGCATCGCGTTTCCTTCTATGCATTTCCGGCGTGTTCTTCTGCACCGCCCGCCATTTTTAAATTCTAAGTACAGCGAAACTGTTAAAAAAACTAAAAATTTACCTTTTCCACCTCTATAAGCTCCAACTCCAACATGATCTGCTCTCTTTCAGTCGGCATTGCTTGTAGTAACCTAAACTCAAAACAGCCGCGAGGAATCTTCTTCTTCTTGCCGCGAGGAATCTAAACACAGTGGAACATTAAAACCCTCCGCCGCCAACTAGCGTTTCGGCGCTGTACTGCAGAGCAACGCAGACCTAAACGCAGAAGTATAAATGCTCATGACGGCGTTGCCTACGTGCGTAGCCTACGCCGTACACTACGGCGTACACTCGACGCAGAAGTATAAATTGGCCTTAACGCTCTTTCGCGTTTAAAAATAACGTATGCCACCACCTACACTAAACCCTACCCAAACCTAACCGATAGTGTTAACAAAAAGCAAACAATAGATAAAACGTATTTGCTGATGCAACCCTGCCATTTTAGTTTGTTTCTACAAGTCATTGAGGTGAAGTATTTTATTGTGATCGTGTTTCGCGGGACTCGAAGTACCCGAGAGGTGAGTTACCGAAGTTTAGCTACTAACAGCTGGAGCTTGTTGTGATGCTACATCAAAATGTACTCGTTTACAAATCATGCATTGTGGTAGGTAAAAGTGTTTTGAGGTCATAAAAACATAGTATTGTGCAAGAAACAGCATGAAAAGTATTAATTCTTAATTTAATAATTTATGTGAAAAGGAATAAAAGTTGTTGGTCTTTTACTGACAAAAAGTGTGCATTAAGCTGGAATTCTGCAGTGAATAGTATTTAGGCCTATAGGTAGGCCTACGTTTTTTTTTAGTTTAGGCCTAGATGCAATAGCCTTTGTTAAAAGTTTCCTAAAGGTTATCTGGTTAACCAAGTAACGTTAAGCAAGACTTCGCACAGAGGTTTTGGATTGGGGTTCTGCTAAAAAAAAAAAAAAAATGCTGAAAAGGACATCTTCAGGTAGACAAAGGTGGTTTAATGGTCTTCGCTAGCTAGCTGCTGTTCAGTTGGTTAGCCAAAAATAAGTAAACAAACAATAATAAAAAAGTCCCTAAAATCCCTTTACAACCATCAAACTAGATAAGCCTGACAGAAGATTTTCTAACTTCCTTTGGCTAAAGCTATTCGAAATTCATAAATTTCACATCTTAACTAGTTACTACCACAAAATGTGGCATTTATAACTATTCAAGTTGTTTTGACGCTTCCAGCTTTTGTCTCTGCTAATGACAAGTTTGGATTTTAACTACATGATGAATACCCTGTGCTAAGCTCCATCTGGGCCTTGTTTCATCTTGGCTTGATTGCTGAGAGATTGATTGTTGCTTTGGGCTCTGAGGAGGTGCTGTACACGTTAATTTCTTATTTACATATGTTTTGGATCCAAAATAATGTTCTGATTCTCCCTAATCTATCCTTCCACTGCAATTCACATTGCGTCCAAAAGCTTTAGCTAGCCAGCCGTGGCAGTTCTATGCAAGATGTCGCCAAGACCATAAAGTGATCTTAAGCGAGTTAATCTGTTGATTATGATTAAAGCACATTTTTTCCCCCAATAAAAATATTTTCTGTATGGGCAAATCGGCTAAACGTTAGCACATCCGTAAGTTGGTTTGTTTTAGTCTGAGAGAATCCAAACTAAAATGTGCACGGATGAATTGGGGGAAAATGACCTACGAGCGCCTTTCCTTCCAGCCAACCATGGAAGGCTATTTCAGGAGCTGAGGTCAGCAGGCCTCATTCAGTTGATGTCACCTCCTGCGCTCTGAAGTGGGGTATTATTTAGGAGCGCTGGAATGTGGTTGAGGAAGTGGTTTAAAGCTACTGTCTGCCAGACTCTTCTCGGACTCAAAGTATGGACAGGACACAATGAATGGGGGTCTACTGTCCAGACACAAAGGGTTTGAAATTAGCATGTTTCTATGTGAATTAATCTTCTGCATATGCTATTGCGAACAAATTAAACTTTCTTCTACTATAATATAGTAGAATTTTTTGAGAATTTCCAAGAGTTTGGTTCTAGCTAGCATGCGGAGCAGTACACTGAAATAAAAAATTCCTTGAAAAACATTTTACTCACGATTTACTAGCAATTTACATACCTTCATGTCGTTCCAAAAAGCATGCTATGTTTTTGTTGAAAAAAGAAATACATTTTTTTTAAGCTATGGCTACAGCTCAGAGCTATTTTCCATAAAACGATAGTCGTTGTGAAGCACCAAAAATGAGAGAAAACACCAAAAAAAGCATGTCATGGTCAATAATTCAATAAATTGTGACATTAAAATGTATTTATTCCTTCTAAAATCTAAATGTAAAAATAGGGAAAATGATTATGCAATTAAATATCAAACATTGACGGATAAATATATTTTTTTAAATATGAATCTTCACCACAAAAAAACCCATCATAAAAACATGTTATGACTAATAACCAATCAACTCAGAGATTTGAAATTTTATTTATTTATTATAAAATCGAAATATATAAAACTAACAATTAAAATAATTTTAGCATGAGTGTTAGATAATGGCAATGCTAATCTAAATGTAAACATAGGGAAAATGATTATGCAATAATTTCGACAGATGATAAATTAAAAAAAATCTGTAATATAAATCTACAAGTAGTGAGAGACACCAAAAAAGCATGTTATTGCCAATAACCAATCAAGACATTAAAATGTATTACAATTTATATTATTTATTTTATTTATTAACTCCCAAATCTAACTGAATAAAAATTAATCACTAAGAACTTAATTTCAAAATGCTGTAAGTTTTACGTGATTTAATTTAGGCATCACAACATTATAACGCACAGTATGAAAAATGGATATCCATTTTGACGTATACCTTGACTGAACTATCCCTTTAAAAGCAGCCAAAGTTGCACTTGATGCTTTGAACTTGTGAAAATATTCCCCAAGGAGCAGCACTGAAGAAATCTCAGAAGTCAGGACCCAGTGTTTGCCTGTCTGATACTGGTATTATGATTGTTTGAGTAGAACTTTGTCAAGCAGACGTTTCCCCCAAGTATTGTGTGGTTATCTAATCTCAGCGGCTCACTTCGGTATGTGAGGTGCTTGTGGTCAATGCGGCTGTAGTGCACATGCACAGATATCTAGCCGTGTTTCTTCACAAGAGAGACAGGATGAGGAGATTTCAGTAAACGCCTTGTCTGACACTTCGGAGTAATGAGAGGATTACGGTGAGACACGTTTAGTTTCCCAACTCCAACTTGCCCACACATAAGACAATAGCATTGTGTCTTGTCGTTTTTGGTAGTAAACAAAGTGTTAGCCTTATATTAGCACCAAAAGTTTAAGGTTTGTGCACTTTATGTACAATATCTGGGAAGACAAACTGCAAAAGAAGCTTTTGGAATAACATGTCATAACCAAAACAATCCTGTAGAGGTCACTGTTCCCCACACACTACTTGAAATCTCCCTCCAATTCAGGTTGGTGTGACAAGCAGCTAGCGGCAAGATTAGCCTTTTAAGAAAAGGCACATTAGACCCCAAGAAAAATGTTTAGGTGAATGAAATGACTGAAAACTCTAAATTACGGCTTTCCTAGTGTAGCCCAAACAAGTGAGATTAGCACAAACCAAATAAATGAGCTGGAGATGCCAAAGCAGTTTGCTTGTTTCTTCATTTATTTTGCATTGCAGCACACTTAGCTTAGTAAGCCAAGCATAACATTTGTAATGTTATATTACTAGCATGTTAGCATCACATTAGGGCCTTGAGCTAGATTGGGTGTAAAAGAATGTGATGGTTATAATCACCATAAAATGTTTTTAAGTCCATTTTATTACAGTATTCTTTTTGTTTCTTTACCTTTGGGGTAATAGTACAAAATCAACAACTTTTGCAGCTATATCAGCTTTCAGTGTTTTTGTTAGCATATATAATTTTGGCTAGCTGATGTAACCCTGCCCTGTAGAAAACACTGTTTTAGAAAATAAAAAAAATCATAAAATACCAATTACGAATGTGCTGGTATTTCTCGTGGCCCCGTGTTTGCTTTTGACGTGATATATTTACCGACGTAATGAGTTGCACAGGACATTGAGTACATCTCGGCTGTCTATAGGTGTGTTGCGTGCTTGGGAGTCCTGCTGTTTGTTATTCTGACATTGTCGCCTAGCAACCAGCTTTTTTTTAGGGAAATCCTTGTGTGTGTGAGCACACCTGGTTTTGTGACGTGAGCAGGCAGTCAATCCTCGGTGAGAGCAGCATAGTGGTATTGACTGATGTGGGACAGTTGGATGCCAGCCCCAAACATATATAAGTAATAAGCAGAGGCTTAAGTTTATGGAGTGTAGGGTTGGTGAATTTTTTTTAAACAGATCCTATTTGAATACCTCATCCATGACATAGATGTGTGGGTGACTCTACAATGTATTGTGAAGAAAAAGGCTAGAGAATTCAGTCTGAAGTAAGACATTAGCCTGGAGCTCATTGCTTGGAAATATCTGTGCATGTCCCAAGCTTGCTGTGTCCTTGGGTTCATACTGATGCATGCTATCATGGCTGTGAGATGATGGCTCTGTGATCATAAACCGCATTCTATGTCTCACAGCAATAATGACGCAATCTCAGACACAGTCAAGTTATGCCATCAGTCATCGAGTTTTTCACCTCGGATGACAGCAATAGATGTTAACCTGTGACAAGAAAACACTTTTCAAGGGTGATGTTGATGGTAGCCTTCCATAGTAGTTAGAAAATACTATGTGAGTCAATGGTTTCGGTCAACTGTCTGGTTCCCAACATTCTTCAAAATATCTTCTTTTGTGTTCAACAGGAGAAAGAAATTCATACAGGTTTGGAACAACATAAAGGTCAACTTGCTCTCGAGTGTTCACGGACCGGCTTTGACCGTTCCAGTGTGGTGGATGGCTTATGAATAGCGGCCTATAGAAACAGCTGCTTATAAGGATATATCTATGAATCTATAGTAATCACCTAGCAATCACCCAGAATACACTGGCAAAAACATCTACACTCACCTAAAGGATTATTAGGAACACCTGTTCAATTTATCATTAATGCAATTATCTAATCAACCAATCACATGGCAGTTGCTTCAATGCATTTAGGGGTGTGGTCCTAGTCAAGACAATCTCCTGAACTCCAAACTGAATGTCAGAATGGGAAAGAAAGGTGATTTAAGCAATTTTTTGCGTGGCATGGTTGTTGGTACCAGACGGGCCGGTCTGAGTATTTAACAATCTGCTCAGTTACTGGGATTTTCACGCACAACCATTTCTAGGGTTTACAAAGAATGGTGTGAAAAGGGAAAAAGATCAGGTATGCGGCAGTCCTGTGGGCGAAAATGCCTTGTTGATGCTAGAGGTCAGAGGAGAATGGGCCGACTGATTCAAGCTGATAGAAGAGCAACTTTGACTGAAATAACCACTCGTTACAACCGAGGTATGCAGCAAAGCATTTGTGAAGCCACAACACGCACAACCTTGAGGCGGATGGGCTACAACAGCAGAAGACCCCACCGGGTACCACTCATCTCCACTACAAATAGGAAAAAGAGGCTACAATTTGGAAGAGCTCACCAAAATTGGACAGTTGAAGACTGGAAAAATGTTGCCTGGTCTGATGAGTCTCGATTTCTGTTGAGACATTCAGATGGTAGAGTAAGAATTTGGTGTAAACAGAATGAGAACATGGATCCATCATGCCTTGTTACCACTGTGCAGGCTGGTGGTGGTGGTGTAATGGTGTGGGGAATGTTTTCTTGGCACACTTTAGGCCCCTTAGTGCCAATTGGGCATCGTTTAAATGCCACGGCCTACCT
Organism: Rhinichthys klamathensis goyatoka; assembly: GCF_029890125.1. Lineage (NCBI taxonomy): Eukaryota > Metazoa > Chordata > Actinopteri > Cypriniformes > Leuciscidae > Rhinichthys > Rhinichthys klamathensis. Next base: position 3,636,791 of record NW_026606664.1, on the reverse strand, counting down.
GAGCATTGTTTCTGACCATGTCCATCCCTTTATGGCCACCATGTACCCATCCTCTGATGGCTACTTCCAGCAGGATAATGCACCATGTCACAAAGCTCGAATCATTTCAAATTGGTTTCTTGAACATGACAATGAGTTCACTGTACTAAAATGGCCCCCACAGTCACCAGATCTCAACCCAATAGAGCATCTTTGGGATGTGGTGGAACGGGAGCTTCGTGCCCTGGATGTGCATCCCACAAATCTCCATCAACTGCAAGATGCTATGCTATCAATATGGGCCAACATTTCTAAAGAATGCTTTCAGCACCTTGTTGAATCAATGCTACGTAGAATTAAGGCAGTTCTGAAGGCGAAAGGGGGTCAAACACAGTATTAGTATGGTGTTCCTAATAATCCTTTAGGTGAGTGTATGTACATGCAATAACATAGCAACATGCTAAAAACCAATCAAAAGTCCTTATCAACCACTTAGCAATTACTCAGCACACACCTGCAAACAGAAAGAACACCAATAGCAGCATGCTAATAACCATTCAAAACACCTTATCAACCACCTAGCGAATACCTACAACAGTTTAGTAAACACCAAAAAAAACACCTTTTGCATATTAACATGCTCAAAAGACTCGGAACATCTTAGCAACCACATTTGCTCAACAAGTTAGTTAAAGTCAACATGTTTTAAGCTAGCTGAGTAAAAAACACATAGCTGCAAAATTTAAAGGCACAGACATTTGAAGGAAACTTTATTTGCCCCTTTGAATACTGAGGTTTATTACCACCAGATCAAAGTAATTGCATCTGCAATTACACATATGAAATAAGTATGTCTCTTAGGGTCTGATAAATACTTTAATTCTCATCAAATGATAAGTTAAACTTAAAAGCAATTACAGCTTGTACAGCTCGTACAGCTTGCTTTTAATAGCTGGTAAACATGGTGTCCTTCAGACAAGAACTAAGTACATTCAATTGAGCCTTTAAGTTTTGTAAATGTGTCTCACGTGCTGGAGATCAGCATCATTATGCGGCCTATCAATTATCATTTGATGTTGTGTAATCATAACATGTACAAAGCCCTGCAGCAACTGCTATCCTGTTAACAGATAAATAGGTTTATTTTGAGACATGAAAAGGTTTGACAGCAAGCAGTATTTAGAACAAATAGATGAATGTCATTGCATGCTAGGAATGTTTAGTGAAGCCAATCTTTATTGTCTTTCCCTAAGCAGCCAGAAAGGTTTCTAGTTGTGCTCTGTGTTTGTGTGACTGCAATTCCCATAGCTTGGCTCAGGTAAAAGGTCACAGTCCAGGTGCACACCTGGAGGATGTCACTAATGCTAATGCAAATCCTCATGCTTTTGCAGCTCCACGTCCCCATCTGCCTTTTTTAATACTTCCCTCGGTGGAATGCAGGAAAACCGCCAGGGTGACATGTGCGCTCCGTCCCATAATTTCGTCCCCTCTGCGTAGCGACCACTCTCCTTTAAAGCCATGAAGTGGTTTCTAGGCCTTCTAACTGCTTTAAAGGGGAGTAAAAATAAACCCTGGAGACACATGTGCTTTCCATTTGACTCAAAGGAGGAGGTGAGGGGGGGTGGTAAAGAAAGAAAGAAGCACTCATTGTGACCTATTTACTTTGAGTTGTTATGATTAAGTCTAAACCAGCATGCAATTTACAGATTATTCCCTTTAAATAAGAGGGTACGCTCGACACAAGAAAGGGCCCGAGATGAGTGAATGAGGGGGGGAGTGGCTTTTTTTTTCAATGAAAGAAAAGTTAAATATAACCCATGCCACATGAAGATAGCCCAAAATAGCGTATAAACCAATGGTATAGCACATCATATGGAAGGCATACATATGTTTAACTTCTGTCAAAAGATTGAAATGACATGCTAATTGAAATGCACCCTCTCGGCATCCCTATAAATATCACACACACAATGTAGAATATAACCATAATTAAATTTTTTAAATAAAAAACCCACCAAATATATATATAAAAAAAAAACTTTTACATTTTCCAAAGAAAATAAGTGGTGCTTGCCTGTGCAAAACTCCCGCCACAATGCTAGTGGGTTCTCAAGTTGTGTCTCAAATAACGCACTATACACTATGCACTTATACTATGCACTATGTACTCAACCATCTAGTGTATGAATGTTATAAGGCTATTTTGTCATCCAACTAAATATTATGATAGCGCCTCCCGCTCATAAAGAAAGTGCATGAAGTGTTCAATATTCCACACATTTTCGGTTAATGAAGTGCACTTTCTTGTAGGAATTTCCAGTCAGAACACACTAATCGCACTACTTGTTCAACAAAAAGGCAAAGGATAGTGCATAAAAAAGAGAATCGGGATGCACCTTGAGTGTTTGTTTTTAGCATGTTGCTGTTCTAAAGGTGTAGTTGATCGCTAGAGTGTGTTTAGTGCGTTCGGAGAAATTGCTAGGTGATTGCTGCTATGGGGTTCCGAGTGTTTTTAGCACATCATTATGCTAAGACTATGTTTGTGATATATAGTGTTGCTAGCATGTTCTGAGCGACTGTTAGGTGGTTAAGAGAGATTCAAATCGTTTTTAGCACATTGCTATGCTAAGGCCATTTTTTATATTTGCTAGTGTTCTCTGTGATTGCTTTAGAATATTCTGTGTGGTTTTTAGCATGCTAAGTGTGTTCTGTTGTTTGCTAGAGTTGTGCAAAGGTGTTCTGAGCAATCGCCTAGTGGTTAAGAAATTCTGAATGATTTTTAGCACATTATTATGCTCAGACTGTTCTTGATATCTGCTAGAATGTTGCTAACATGTTCTGAGTGATTGCTAGGTGGTTAAGTTCTGAATGTTTTTAGCACAATATTATGCTAAGACTGTTCTTGATATCTGCTAGCATGTTGCTAACTTCTGAGTGAATGCTAGGTGGTTTCTAAGAGAAGTTCTGAGTGTATTTAGCACATTATTATGCTAAGGCCACTCTTGATATTTGCAAGAGGGTTCTGAGCGATTGCTTACTCTATTGCAAGTGGATTTTTTTCCACCAGTTTTATCATCCACATTAAAATCATAAGTCTGATCGCAGTAAGTTACACAGCAAATTTTAGCACTGTAAGTGTCAACAACACTATTAGCGCATTAGCAAGTGCCACTTATGATAAGATCCTATAAAATGCCATTAGGGATTGCTAATCGATTAATCTTTCAAAACACTGCTATCTCATGTTCAAGTCAAATGTTGCAGTGCATATAGACATTGTTGCTTTAACCATTTATCTTGGCCGTGAGTGACTCAGTGTTCAAATAAAGAAACTGTGTTTAATCAATATCCTTGGACTAAGGAGGGAACATGCCTTATCTTTAAGCTATACGCCAACTAGGGGATTTAGAGATAATATTTAAGACAACATAGTGATAGTAGCTTCCACCTAACTACTAATGATTAATCTTTATGTGATTCTAAGGGAAGACACTGTTTCCCATCTGATGCACTACAATAAATGTGATTACCATTCAACAAATGGTGTGTAAACATAACCTCTCAAAAAAAAATTGTGTACTGACATATGGTCAGGGGTTAAATTAGGCCAGAATAATCCGGAACAACATTCCGGCATCTTCGATTCACAAAACGTTTTTTAAACCACTACGGACATTTAATAAGTATATTCTCTTTAAAAAAATGTAACCTCTAAATTTTAAATGCTAGCATAAAAGAGCAAAGTAGCATCGGACGTTTGGCATGCAAATTCCAAATATGCGGACTACAAAAGTTCAGGACAAAACTAGATGAACTTGTTCGCATAACGTCTGACATGCTCATTCATGTATTCGGCCTAAAGAAAGCAAGGACATCCTGTTCCGTACAGTTTTTGTTTTAAGCAGAGATCATGCGAGGCCGTGCCACGGATGCCGCGGGGCATTGTGGAATCTGCGTGCAGACAGTTTTTACCTGAGACAGGTAATCGCAGCAGCCGTGTGCCAATTCCTGTTCTAATCTTAACTCTCTCGCCAAACAAGTTTTAAGAGGCTGGGAACAATCAAAAGACAAAGTGTGCAGTTCATTAAAGGTGCAGCTTTTATCCACACACTCGAGTAGGAACACTGTCCATCTTGGACAACCAGTCGTGTTGGCTTATAGTAGATGAAAGCAAACTTTGGCTGTTAAAGGATTAGTTCAACCAAAAATTTAAATCGTGTCATCATTTACTCACCTCCATGTCATTCCAAACCCATAATGACTTTCTATTTTCTGTGGAAAACTAAAGGGGATATTTTGAAGCTGTTACAAATGCTTTTGTTCAAAATGGACTAAAGTATTCATTCATAATCTTAAATTTTGACTTTGTATCTTGTAATTGCGACTTTGCATATCTCAATGCATATTTACTCATGTAAATTCATATTTACATATTTAAACACACTGTCTCTATGTATACGTGTATGTGTAATTAAATAATTTATATATATATATATATATATATATATATATATATATATAGGTATATAATGTGTATGTATATATACATACACATATAGATAAATATATATATATATATGTTCAATATTAATTAATATATGTATATACACACACACAGTATATAAGTAAAAAAGTAAAACCTTTTACTTGTAATTGTGACTTTATCTCAAAATGCAACTTTATTTCTCACAGTATGACCTTTCTTATTTTAAACTTAACCTCTTCTTATTTAACTCTGAGGTGAAAACGGTCTTCAATAGGTTTGTATTGGCATGAGGGTTTTTCGGGTTAAATGTCCCTTTTAGAGCTTCTGTGAGCTGGATTCCAGATTTGTATCAACTAGATCAGGAACAGGTGAATCCCAGCTACAAATGAGCCCTTGGCAAGGATTAACGGCTTACATTTTCCCACTGTTTTCCCACTAAACTGGGACAGTTGAGAACAAGAGCATCTTCCCTTAGGCCCGATTTGTTTTAAACCCCCAATTTGAATGAGAGCTAGAGATTGGATGTGATAAACTGTGATGTAGACTGAATCTCAACCAAAACAGATAAGAACTAAGGCTTGTTTTAATCCAAACATGCGGTGTTAAAGAAAGCCAAACATCCTGATAACGTTAAGGGAACGTCTGTTCCAAAATATCATGAGAATGGGAGAAATGGGTCTCCTCAGCTATTTAACAGACACCACGGCTTTAAGAGCCAAACCAATGTTCACTGTTAAGTTTGCTCTTGTGGTCCATATGTTTTGCTTGCGCAGCTTTTAGGAAAACCTCTGGTCCTGTATAACTCAGAAATGACCAAATAAACCAGATAGTTATACCATTTTAAATAGCACCAGAGTTATTGGTACAAAAAACACCTGTTAGAAAATACAGCCTCAAACAGACTGTTAGTTTTTAAAAGTTTCTGAAAGTTTCTTCAATTATTCTGTTCCCAAACAGAAAGAGAGAAAGAAAAGAAAAAAGAGCACATGTGAAACTGATCATAGCATATTACCTTATATGAGGTCAAAAGTACAACCTCCTGCTTGGAAGACAAATTTCTAGGATTCTCTGAAGCAAAACCAATACTGTAAACATTACGGGGCTTTATTACATTACAAAAAGGGTCAGGTGAACATCCATGGATGAAAGCAGGTCTTTCCCTCCCTCTGGGCGAGCAGCTGTCAAAGCTGCAAGGTGCACAAAATACGACAAAACTCTCACGGTTCTCTGCAGAGATGCTTGTCTTGGAATGACGAATCTGAAAAATGCACAGAAAATGCAAAGATTTAAACAGTATTGCTAACAAATCTTTCTAGAGTTGCATTAATATTTTCAGCTTTTTGAGGCGTAGTTAAACTGTAAAAAATAATAACAAATAAATATATTTATAATATATAAATCTATGTAAAGAAATAACTTTGCAAACATTTATGAATATAAATTGTATAAATATAATAAATGCATGCGTGTGTGTGCATATATATTTTAAAATAATTTATATATTTATTTTTATATATGCATATAAATATACCTTTATACATTACACATACTATAGACATACTATGTCTATATAAATAATGTGTAATGTTATAATGTGTATATACAGTTTGTTTATATATATATATAAATATGTGTATATATATATATATATATATATATATATATTAGAATATATACATATTCTATTTAAATATAATCAAATATATGAACATATATAATACATTAAATATATGAACATTACAATACAAATATGAATACATAAATATTCATTCTAATATATATATGAAATATAATAAATATACAAACATTAAATTACATGTATTTTTATGTGTATATAAATGTACATGGATTTGATATGCATATCTAAGTAATATGGAATAAATATAATGTTTCAATATTAAATAAAACAGAACACACACACACACACACATATATATATAAAAATGCTCAATAATATAATTGTATAAATTGACTAATTTTCATAATATTTTCTCAACATAACAGAGAAGTCCAGTAAGTATCTTGAGCAAGAGAGAAGGCCCATAGTCATGAAGAAATCATGTTTTTGTGGTTGGTAACACGGATAATAATGAAGTTCATACACACAGCTGGGTGAAAATCAGAGAAAGGCAAATGCTCAAATATTGCAAATTGATGTTCCCCGTGGAGCGTTGTCTCGGATTAGTTTTGCATGTTTTGTTTACCAGATGTCTGAGCGTCAGCTTGGAATGCCCGTCTTCTTTTTATGCACCATAATCAATCTCAGACATCAAAAAAGATAAAATCATGTTGACATTGAGTAATCCAGTTAGCATGTTTTCCGTCTTTCCTGTAATAGCTGCGATCTGCGTTTGATTCTCTCCAGATACCAGGACGACTGGGTACAGGCTGCCGAAAATAAATGGATGTTGGAGATGGACACATCTTGCACCTGTATGTCGGAGGCCTGTTACTTCTACAGTTACAGCAACAACACAAGGCCCTCAACATCCAGCGGCTCTCCGTGGGCATTTGACCCGCTACCAGGAATATAACAGTAGGTACGAGGGGGCCTGAATCCGTTCTGTTTGTTTTTCCAAATTCTGCTACGATCTGAAGCTGTGAATTAGCTCCAGTTTGATCTACACATGAGCTCTCGCTAAGAACATCGAAAAAAATAACACGGCCCGGCGAGGAGCATTCCGCGCATGTTTGATTTTCCCTCAGAAAATTGCGCGCTTCAAAGGAACGCTCTACGACGAACGGGACATAATCTTACCGAAAAGATCTCACCTTACATCACTGAAATAACAAACTGATTTTTATTGAGCCAAAAAAATAATATTATTTCCTCAGCACAAACCAATAACTGTATTAGTACAATTTTCAACTGGGAGGACAGACCAGAACGTACGGCCGCCGTGTTGAAGATTCCCACGAGAAACTGTTACGTTTGTTTGTTCTTGTTCTGGTTCTTCCAGTGAAAGTGTACATTAATCACATGGGCCACCGACCAAAACATACACTTACAAATATTCATACCATTTCGCTTGTTTTGTCATCCTGTTGACTTTTGTCATGCTATTAACCCTCAGAACGCCTCGCTACGTCAAACACCTGGTCTGGAATTACTCCAGGCATGTTAGCTTGTCATAAATCAACAAAGTATTTTTACACAAATTCCTTGAATCAAAAGTGTGTAGCAGATATCAGCTTTCAGTGAAGTGCAACAACTCGGAACATTTCTGATTTGAAAATGAAACTATATGCAAAGGTAATTTACGTCATGAAAGTACCAAACTACAGTGCTTCATGGTTCCACTGTAAATCCAATACTAACCCATTGGACAGTGATGAATTAGTCCATTTTTGCTGATGTCGTAATTACCGGCTGTGTCCAAAATTGCCCCCATAAGCCTTAAATATGGCACTATTTGAGGGCACAGCCATTTGTAGTGGTGTCCGAAACCATAGTGGATGTTATCGAGTGCACTCATTCAATCCCATAATGCACCACAATAACAAGTGTACAACCGATGGACGCTCAACGGCTAGAGAATACCCATAATGCACTGTGAGAGTCACGCGCGCCGAATGAATTCCCGTGTCTGACCCGAAGGCGCCACCGCATCCATTCATTTTCCAAATCGCTGGTCCAATGTGGCTACACCATAATATCATACAGGTTTAAATTCCTTTTTAATTGATTATTACATTTTAATTAAGGTTTCCATGACAGAGTTCAAGATAAATATTTTCATCTTACTACTGGTGCTGCCAGTTTCAAATGATTATTAAACAGCAAGCACAAACTACGCAAAACCCTTCCTGCACATTCAGTGTTCCAATTCACTCACTCGTTTTCATTCACTCCCTCAAGTGAACTACATTAGTGGACTAATGTAGGGAATAGTGAATGAGGGTATAGGGGGTGATTTCGGACACATCCCGTAATTTCGAGATGACAACACGTGGCGTTCTACTCTGAGCTGTTCAATTATGCGTTTCAATGGAAACATAATCAACGCCTAAATGAATCTATAACGTCAGGTGGTACAGCGGTCACATGGTACAAGTAGGAGCTCTCTGAAAATTCCAAGTTGTAATTATAAGGTCTACGAGGAGTCGGACTTGAACACTTTTTACAAGTTGAAATCTCGTAATTACAATAATGATGACATTGCGCGTACACTTTTAGTTTTTGCGCAAACTTTACTTCAAACTTTGTAGCACCAAGGTCAATATTTGATGGCCCCGACACTACACGTGATTTCTCCTCTTGTACGTCTGCGGAAATGACAAAGTTTTTTATTAACGTAAACTTAGGGTTGTTAAAACATTAAAATAATTGATCGTGATTAATGCAACATCATCGTTACAAAACTTCGTATCTTAAAGGGATAGTTCACCCAAAAATGAAAATTCTGTCATCATTGCCTCAAGTTGTTCCAAACCAAATCTGCTAAACACAAAAGAAGATATTTGGAAGATTGTCAGTAACCAAACAGTTGATGGACCCAATTGCCTTCCATAGCATTTTTTTTTAGCATGCTATGGAAGTCAATGGGGCCCATCAACTGTCTGGTTATCAACATTCTTCAAAATATCGTCTTATATGCTGCACATGCTAATCTAAAATAATGAAAAATTAAGAAATTCAGTTTAACATTATTTGAAAGATATTTTGCGCCCCCTCTTGAATGTCTACCAAGGTCTGCTAGTGGGTCCCAATCTTAGCTAGAGGCTGTAATAGCTACACCTGTCTGCGAGCCCTTGGAGGATCGAGCTGACCCGGGAATGGAAGCCTTGCAGGAGATCTGGGAAAGCAGCAGACGTGGGATCAGCAGAACCTGGCGTCTAGACGAAGGTGCCGTACCTGCATTCCTTCCAGAGCGACTCATCCCAGCGGGCTTAAGGTCGCTGTTGAGCAAGACATGTGGGAGTGAATCAGAGATCCGACACGAGTGCTCTCGCTCCGGCAGGCCTCGGCAGATGGTCGATCTCTACGCTGGAGCGCCACATGTCAACATCAGCCGACCACAAACCCCCCAGCGTCCCCCTCTATCCTGTCACACTCATAGGCCACACGTTAAACACCACACGCAAACCCCCCAATCATCTAATTACACTATTTGAGACAAGCATGTCATTTTAGGTTAGTAACTCGCCATTGAAGAGTTGACGGAGTCTGCAATTTGAAGGAAAATCACATACGAGCGCTGCTGTCGGTGCATTTAGGCCGTGCTGCGCTAGGCTAAAATGAAAAGGCTAGCTGACGTCACAGGCGCGAGTTGAGGGCCACTGTGAGGCAAGAAATGAAAAGCTTGGCCTGCGTACTTTGGGCTTTGAAAAAAAACGGGTTAAAGCAGGTCAGGAGCGGAGATGAAAAGGCTGGCTGTTTGACTGCGGGTAATTCTTCATGTGTCGGTTTTTAAAGATGTTTAGTGAAGCCTTTCGATCTTATTTGGAGATCGAGAAGTACTTTAAACTCCTCCGAGCCAAGAAACAGCAGGCCGTTCCTTCTAAACGTGAGCTTTGTGCAACATTTGCGCAGGATAAATGCCGATATAACTCACCTTGCCTTGCCAACCATCTTTATCACACCAGTATTTTTTTAGGACGAGGCAGTCCCCGATGAGCAGTTACCTAGTACATGATTTGCGAAGTTTTTAACCTTTCACAATTGCAAAACATTGCATCACAAAGGAGTAAATCACACTGAAACATTGAAACCATTCATTTTGCAAAGGTTAACAGTAACTGCTTAATACATCGGGAACATATGAAGGGGTTCAGGGAGATTTATAGGCCGGCGGATGACTCTGGAGATGAATCAGAGACGATGGTGGTCCAAACGATTTAATCAAAGGTGTTTTGGGTTATTTTCAGTCATCGCAGAGATTCAGCAATTGCCTTGGAGTAAGAAGCTTCTCGGTTACACTAAAGAGGTGCTTAAGGGTATCTTGATCACAACAAAAATATTTAAAAAAAAAAGATCATTTTTTATAAACAATGTGAGCATTTTCAGCATAACATAATTAATAAATTAAATAATAGGGTCATAAACATTAATTATTGAGACTGTTCAGCAAAAAATAAATAACAAGTGGTTGCTTTAGAGAAGAAAACTTCTGTTAAAAATAAAAACAATATTAAAAATAAACAAGGAATAATAAAAATAACGTAATTGAGACTTTAGAAAATTTAATGAATAAAATAACAGATTTAGCTATAACTTTAGAGAAAAATGCTAGATTACACAAAATAAAAATATTAATAAAAAAATTATGTAATTAAGTCTTAAATTGAATAAGAGACTTCTCGATTACACTAAATCTATTGTTTTATCTATTAATTTTGTTGTTTTTTATGAACAGTCTCTTAATTTTTTTATCAACATTTAATTTTTAGTGATTGTTTTAGAGAAAGGTTTCTAAATAATAAAAAAAACACATTTATTTTTAATGTTGATAAAAAGAAAAAAATAACGTTACTGTGACTTTACAAAAAAATTGTGTAATGAATAAAATAACAAAGAGAGGTTTCTAGATTACACCCCAAAATGAAAACGTTAATAAAAAGGAAAAAAAAATGTATTCATACTTTTCAACATAAAATAACTTTAAATTAAAAGATAAAATAACAAATTCAGCCATTGCTTTAAAGAAAGAGTCTACTACAGTCAATTAAACTACAATACATAAATAAATATAACCGTTAATAAAAATGAAGAAAATAATGTAATTCAGACTTTAACAACAAACAAATTAGAAATAAATAAAATAATAGCAGATTTGTTCTAGTTTCCAGCGTTATTGTACAAACCTAATTTAAAGAAGAAGAAAAAAACCTAGTTATACATTAAAAATGGGACGAAAATAAAAATGACTAAGGTGAACTATGCAAATAACACAAATTAACTTCAATTTGGTTATTTAAATTGATTGCATGCAGTGAAAAAAAAAGTTAAATGTTAAAGCAAAAAAGCAAAACAAAAAAATCATTAGCATTTCGAAATCTATTTGAAAGTCTTAATTTAAATTCATGTTATTATTTGTTTTGCTTTGCTTTTGTTGCAGCCGAATTGAGAATATGAGCGCTCTACCGATACTGGCATTGTCATGCAGGTCCCGACTTTGATTTAGCCAAATAAACATTTGCTGGGAAACAAAGAGTGTGTTTGTTTATCCCCAAACACACCTGAGACAGGCGCTCTGCAGGGGATTGTGGGAGTCCTAATCATTCGTCCCACGTGTCTTTTACCATGTATTATCTTCAGTAAGACCCAGACGCACCTGAATACACCTTAGCGGCCCCCTGTTGCTGGCAGTAGCAGAGATTTGAGTGTGTGTGTGTGTAGGGGTCAATAGAGCAACAGGTTTGTTGTGTGAGTAGCTGTGTCCATCTGTCTGTGACTCAGTGGAATAAAAGCTGGCTCTTCAGCAACAATAGCGCTCCGCTTGGTAACCGTGAGAAATGTGTGACAGAGCTGTCTTTCAGCAAGAGCTTTGAAGGATCGATTCCGAAATAAACATTCAGCTTTCATCTCTTCGGTGGTTTGGCGTGTGATAGAAAGGTTTGTGTTCATTCGCACGACTTTGAATCATCTCTTGTCAGCGGTGTAATTGAGTGGTAATAATGTGATATGTAAAATACATCGCCTGCGGAGCTTTTTATGCAACGATTCTTCCAAAATGAGCACAACTCGAGCGTGCAAATAACAATAACACCTTTCAACATCACATCTTCACACCTTGACAGATGACATCAAACAGATTGTACAATTTCACATCTTGTATGACTGTCGTATCTATTTATACATCCATCCACCCGTTTGACTGTCTGTCTATCTATCTAAACGTTCATCCATCCACCCGTTTATCCTTCCATCAATCCGTCCACCCGTTTATCCTTCCATCAATCCGTCCCTCCATTTATCCTTCCATCATCCATCCTTTTATCCTTCCAGCCATCAATCCCTTTATCCATCCATCAATCTGTTCATCCATCCATCTGTTTATCCTTCTATCCGTCCGTTTATCCTTCCATCCATCCGTTTATCCTTCCATCCATCCGTTTATCCTTCTGTCAATCCGTTTATCCATCCGTCCGTTTATCCTTCCATCCATCCGTCCGTTTATCCTTCCATCCATCCGTTTATCCTTCCATCCATCTGTTTATCCATCCATCCATCCATCCCTCAGTTTATCCTTCCATCCATTCATTCATCCATCCATCCGTTTATCCTTCCATCCCTTTATCTTTCCTTCCATCCGTTTATCCTTCCATCATCCATCCAGCCATCCATCCATCCGTTTATCCTTCCATCCATTTATCCTTCCATCCATCCGTTTATCCTTCCATCATCCATCCATCCTTTTATCCTTCCAGCCATCAATCCCTTTATCCATCCATCAATCTGTTCATCCATCCATCTGTTTATCCTTCTATCCGTCCGTTTATCCTTCCATCCATCCGTTTATCCTTCCATCCATCCGTTTATCCTTCCATCTATCCGTTTATCCTTCCATCCATCTGTTTATCCATCCATCCCTCAGTTTATCCTTCCATCCATTCATTCATCCATCCATCCGTTTATCCTTCCATCCATTTATCCTCCCAACCATCCATTTATCCTTCCATCATCCATCCAGCCATTCCATCCATTCATTCATCCATCCATCCGTTTATCCTTCCATCCATTTATCCTTCCATCCATCCGTTTATCCTTCCATCATCCATCCAGCCATCCATCCATCCTTTTATCCTTCCAGCCATCAATCCCTTTATCCATCCATCAATCTGTTCATCCATCCATCTGTTTATCCTTCTGTCAATCCGTTTATCCTTCCATCCATCTGTTTATCCATCCATCCATCCCTGTTTATCCTTCCATCCATTCATTCATCCATCCATCCGTTTATCCTTCCATCCATTTATCCTCCCAACCATCCATCCGTTTATCCTTCCATCCCTTTATCTTTCCTTCCATCCGTTTATCCTTCCATCCATCCATCTGTTTATCCTTCCATTTATCCGTACATCCATTTATCCATCCAAACTGTACTAAATAAATTATAATATGCATACTAGTTAAATTTGGTTTACTGGTTCACTGTAAAACATTGCTTCAAGGGGCTTATTGCTTTTATAAAACGGTTACTCCATAAAAACATTCATTTTAATATTTATTTTATTCATAAAATAAACACCAGCAACCAAAAATATAACGTTATAACACATTTATTTCTCCGCCAAGCAATGTAGTTCCAAATAGGTTGCCAAGCAACACATGCAGCAACCGGCAGCAACAGAGAATCACAAACGGCAGTTGCGCAGTAATACTAATGCAATGCGGTCACAGGTGTGTGTTTGTTGAGTAATTTACAACGGCTTCGAATGCGGCTCAACCAATCAGAATCAAGGACCAGAACTATCCTTTTATAATTATTATTGATGCATGGAAACGATCTGAGAAGTGATTATAAACCTCATTAGCCAGGTTCATGAATATTAATTTAGTGATAGCATTAATTACCATAGTAGTCATAACCGATTTGCACCCTATTAGGATTTCTTCTCAGCGATTGTGTTCACGTGTCCGTTGGACTGACGATACTTGCGGTTAATATATGGAAATTCAATGCTGATTAAATTATTTTCTTAATTCTTCAAGCTCTTAAAGGGTTAGTTCACCCAAAAATGAAAATTATGTCATTAATGACTCACCCCCATGTCGTCCCAAGCCCGTAAGACCTCCGTTCATCTTCGGAACACAGTTTAAGATATTTTAGATTTAGATTTTTTTGTCCCTCCATTCAAAATGTATACATGGTACACCGGAACCGTAAAATAATACAATGCTGATTAAAGTCGTAGTTTGTGTTATTTTTGGACCAAAATGTATTTTCGATGCTTCACAAAATTGTAACTAACCCACTGATGTCACATGGACTACTTTTATGATGTCTTTATTTCCTTTCTGGACAAGGACAGTATACCGTGTATACATTTTCAATGGAGGGACAGAAAGCTCTCGGACTAAATCTAAAATATCTTAAACTGTGTTCCGAAGATGAACGGAGGTCTTACGGGCTTGGAACGACATGAGGGTGAGTCATTAATGACATCATTTTCATTTTTGGGTGAACTAACCCTTTAAAATATAATTACTGCCCCAAAAGGAAGGTGGATGAACTTTCAAATATATTTCCTTGCTGTTGTCACTATTTTATAAAGGCTACAAGTCACTCCAAGTTGTGCATTACAGTGTTTTTGCCTCTAGTTTTAAAAATATAGATTAAACTTAGATGTGACATTGTTTCCATCTGCTTTCTTAAACAACTCCATGGAATTTTATTTTCAGCATGGCTCGCATGCTCGAAAACTTGCAGGCAATGAAAATCAAATCAGTGTGTCAGGAAAAAGTACATTTGAGATACATTCGTGCCGGACTTTTAAAAAAAGAACTAAAGCAGAATAAACTACAGCTATGCAAGCACTTGCACGCAAAGACTCACAAGAACCTCATGCCGAATGCAAATTTTGGCACCGTTCTTCTCTCAGAGCTGTAAATGCAGTGCACTCCTCCAAGCAGGTCCTGTCTCACATCTGTTTGCTAAAATGCACGAAGAGGATATGTTTTCATCATGATAACATGCTAAAGATCATACAGCCGCTAGCATATTGAACTGTTTGAGGAAACAGGCAGCTATCACGCTTGACGTTCTCACTGCATTCGCTACAGTGTCAAGCTTACCTGCATTGAGACACATTCGCAACAAATGCCGCCGCACCTGCTAGGCCTGTACAATGGAGATTACTGTATGTTTACTTTGTGGTAAACGTTAAAATGGAGTGCATATGCCCATCCTTTTGTACCTCATTTGAGATGCTTTGTGATGTTGCCATGGAAATGAGAAAAACTTGGAAACATGGAGCCTTGGATCCAACAAGAACGTTACTGGGTCTTTATTTGAAAAAGGTTACACTTTATTTTAAGATGTCATTGTTACAGGACGTGTGTTTTGTTCCCAAAAAAAACCTCAAGACTTAATTGCTGTAATTTAAACAGTCTGGTAGCAGGTAAAGATGGTGGAATAACAGACAGCAAGTCAAACAAAATGTAAAACCTAGTTATATGCTGCTTATGGAGCCAAAATAATTATGCTAAA
This sequence comes from Rhinichthys klamathensis goyatoka, assembly GCF_029890125.1. Taxonomy (NCBI): domain Eukaryota; kingdom Metazoa; phylum Chordata; class Actinopteri; order Cypriniformes; family Leuciscidae; genus Rhinichthys; species Rhinichthys klamathensis. Next base: position 3,621,173 of record NW_026606664.1, on the reverse strand, counting down.
AATGTACCTGATTTTGGCCAAATTCCAAGGCAGCTTGACATATACTTTGTGGAGAAGAAAACTTAGCGACACGCGAACGAGAGAGGCGTAGTTAGATAGCTAAAAAAAATGTGTTAAATCTCTGTAGTTCTCTTGTTTATGAGTCATTTCTACCTGGGTTTGAATTTACCATCTTTGAGCTGTAAGCCCACATCCTGAACCACTGGCACACCTTATTAGCATCTTGTGGCCTATAAAAACACACATCAGAGATGCAAATCACATCTCTCACACACACACACACACACACACACACACACACACACACACACACACACACACACACACACCCACTATGTATATATATGAATAAGTTTGATTAACCCAACTAAATTTAACTAGTACATTTATTTTAATATAGTTAGTACAGCTTAATGTAGCTTTTTATGGCTTTTAGGATTATCCGATAAAAATGGATGGATGGATGGATGGATGGACAAATGGATGGATGGTCAAATGAGTGGATGGATGGATGGATGGATGGATGGTCAAATGAGTGGATGGATGGATGGATGGATGGATGGTCAAATGAGTGGATGGATAGATGGTCAAATGAGTGGATGGATAGATGGATGGTCAAATGAGTGGATGGATAGATGGATGGTCAAATGAGTGGATGGATAGATGGATGGTCAAATGACTGGATGGATAGATGGATGGTCAAATGAGTGGATGGATAGATGGATGGTCAAATGAGTGGATAGATGATGGATGGTCAAATGAGTGGATAGATGATGGATGGTCAAATGAGTGGATGATGGATGGACAAATGCAACATGACATCATGACTTTGCGTAAACATACACGCCACTTTCAAGTCAAGTGGCGTGTTATCTATACGCATTTTGAGCTATCCGCGTGTATGTCCACGCCGAAACGAACCGTCATCTTTTGCGTGTATGTCTACACCGTTAAATGTCCGAGTGATTCCGCGTGTATGTACACGCTGTTAAATGTCCGAGCGAAACGAAGCAAAATGTAGATCTACATCTGGGGAGCGATATTTGAAGACTCATAAATGGTATTAACCCCAGTGACGGGTAGGTTTAGGGACGGGGTTGGGGTAGGTCATATATTTATATATACAGTAATATAACGTTAAGTCAACGGCATTGATAAACACGCTGAAAAGCGATTATGCGTGTTGATAGCGCGCCAAAAATGGAAATACCAATTGGCGTGTCATACATACGCCATTTCATGAGATCAGTCTGACAAATGAGTGGATGGATAGATGGATGGTCAAATGAGTGGATGGATAGATGGATGGTCAAATGAGTGGATGGATGGATGGATGGTCAAATGAGTGGATGGATAGATGGATGGTCAAATGAGTGGATGGATGGATGGATGGATGGTCAAATGAGTGGATGGATGGATGGTCAAATGAGTGGATGGATGGTCAAATGAGTGGATGGATAGATGGATGGTCAAATGAGTGGATGGAGAGATGGATGGTCAAATGAGTGGATGGAGAGATGGATGGTCAAATGAGTGGATGGATGGATGGTCAAATGAGTGGATGGATGGATGGATGGACAAATGAGTGGATGGATAGATGGATGGTCAAATGAGTGGATGGAGAGATGGATGGTCAAATGAGTGGATGGAGAGATGGATGGTCAAATGAGTGGATGGATGGATGGTCAAATGAGTGGATGGATAGATGGATGGACAAATGAGTGGATGGAGAGATGGATGGACAAATGAGTGGATGGAGAGATGGATGGTCAAATGAGTGGATGGATGGATGGTCAAATGAGTGGATGGATAGATGGATGGTCAAATGAGTGGATGGATAGATGGATGGTCAAATGAGTGGATAGATGATGGATGGAAAAATGAGTGGATAGATGATGGATGGACAAATGAGTAGATGGATGGATGGTCAAATGAGTGGATAGATGATGGACAAATGAGTGGATGATGGATGGACAAATGAGTGGATGGATGGACAAATGAGTGGATGATGGATGAATAAGTAGGTGGATGGATGGACGGACAAATGGGTAGGTGGATAAATGGATGGATAGATGGACAAACGTGTAGGTGTGTAGGTGGGTGGGTGGATGGATGGATGGATGGATAGATGGACAAACGTGTAGATGGATGGATAGTTAGATAAACGGATGGATAGATAGATAATGGATAGTTTTGCATCTCTTAATATTTTACAATATTGCTGTTTTACTGTATTTTTTTATCAAATAAATGCAGACTTGGTGAGCCTCAAGAGACTCATAAACAAAAAAAATCTTACAGAAGCCAAACCTTTGAATGGTAGTGTATATATTTCTCAAATCACATTTTATATATGATGTAATATTTGTAAGAAAAAAACCCTGAAATATATTTTAAACTTTTACCAACCATTTTAAAATGAGCATTTTTATCATGACCTCTTAGATCATGGCATTATGACCTCTCTGAAATGTAAAAATAGTTGTTATGATATGAAATCATTAATAATTTGCCCGCATGATGAACAGTGAGCCTAGACTCTCCATGAGGTGCTTATTAGATGTTAAAGCTTGTTATTACCTGATAGCAGCCTGAAGCTCATTTACTGTAATCCAACTAAAGCAAACAGGCAGCCAACAGGGATTATATTAAAAGGGGTATTAAGAAACATATCCACATATTTGGCAAGCCACACTTTTTCCGAAGATGCAAAGCTCTTGTCAGACATGGGAAAAAAAGGTCTTGAATTTCTTTTAGGAGTCCGGTTGAAAAGATACTCTCGCGCAATAAAATGATGGGATTTTTATACGATAGCCTCTAAAACAATATCAAGCGCATCACGTCACTTAAGTCATAGGAAGTTTTATTGCCGCAGAACTAGTGAGGGGATTTCGCTGTCTTGTATAGCAATAGCAATTGCCGAGCAACGGACAGAACAGTACAATAACATTTAAAGGTTAAGTGCCCAAACAGACCACCTGAAAACAATTCTGAATGGTGGCTCGTCAAGTCTTTCTGTTTTTTATTAATGTCTCACGTCATCCATGAAACAAGGGGCTGGAATAAAGTTGGCCAGCGCTCGGCATCTGCTGCAATTGTTTATTGAAATATGCCCATATTTTTCCATTACTCCCCCAGGACCCATATTCAAGGAACGATACATTCCAGTGAAAGAAAAGGAGCGATTCCTCCAGCAGGACTTATGATTGTATTCCTGGAAGAGAGCCTGGTAAGAGACGAGGTTAGTTAACGTCAATTACAGAACGAACTAGCTGTGCCGACTTACTCCGCAAGGTTGGTCGTACGTGGAGTTGGAGAAACATTCACAATCATTTTCATTGTTGGCTTTTGGACACTTTTATACAAGCACACGGGTTCTGTTTACAGAGTTGAAACTTCACAACTTCAGGTTTGAGGTGAATGAGTTGAGTTTGGATTGGGATTTGAAGGCTATGGAAATCTGCTTAGTTGGGATAGAAAATGACAAAAGTTGCAGTTCCAGTTGCAGTTCCTATCGTATGTTTTGGGATAATGGGACAGTAACATGACAATTATATTTGTCCAAATCTATTTCTTTAAATAATACATGCATAAAATGTATTTAAAAAATTAGATGTCCAAATCTCTCTCTCTCTCTCTCTCTCTCTCTCTAAACAAAGTCCAGCAAATCAAAGCCATATGATGCAGAAACATGCAGAGTAAAAACAAAGCAAAACATAAAACAGGAAGTGACATCATAGAGAGGACCCCAGCAGACCCTCATGACTGTGTGTCAAGGTCAAAAAGTAAAAAGATATATATATATATAGACATTTTTATAAAAAGTTCTGGTTGTAAAATGTCATGTGGTATGACTCCCCAAAAAGTTTAGATTTTTTATGAATTAATAATTCATGATATTTGTAAGGGAAAAAAAACTAAATGTATTAAAATAATATAATACATTTATCATTTACATTTACATATAATACATATAAATTTATCTTAGAAAATAATGATTAATATGTTGTTCCTTTTTACTTGGTTACACTACATGACATTTTTAAAATGACACTTTCCTGGAAAATGATTTAAACGTTTTTCAAAATCATATTTCTGAGAAGTTTCTTAGAGTTTTCTTTATCATGAACACTATTATTTGTCATTGGTATGTTTACACAACAACGATGTACTAAAAACAGAAACATTTTTCCTTTTCTTTTTTGCGCACAGACGACAACGTTGTCAAAATGATCCGCGAACACTTAATACACATGCATATGATGTCACTGTTTTCACAAATTCGCTTTTTGGTAATGGAGACGTTATTGGTATATTTGCAAAAACTTGCACTTTGGAACTTGATTTCAAAAGGTCGCGTTTTCAGGCCCCAAAACGCAGTTGTCGTGTAAATGAAGGGCCAAAACGCATAAAAAGTTTCCCGTTTTAAGTTGAAAACGGTGTTGTTTAAACGGCCCCTAAGACCTCTGTGAGATGAGACAGGAAGTGATGTCTTTTCTGAGAGTGCTGCATTGGAAAGGTGGGGGAAAGATAATTGCTCTCAGCAGCCTGACAGAAAGGGGGAAAAAGAGAAAGCCAGAGAGAAAGAATATAGGGACGGCTGCCAATTTGATCAAGATGCTTGTGGCGTGCACATATGGGCTTCATTACGGCATTCGGCTGACTGTGGTGACCCCCATTGGACTAGATCAGCAGTTTCTCGCTGACGGGGGGCGGCCTATTGTCCCGCTGCGCCCTAAAGACCACGAGGACAACCTGCAGGTGGACTTCGGCAACCCTCTGGTGTGGTCGCCATCCAAACACATTCCCAGGTTCTCCACCAACTTGTACACCAGTTTGGAGCTCTGGGCCAGGCCTGGAGCGTCTCCAAATGAGCCTCAGTCATCTTGACGACACTCCGCATGCACAAAGACGCGCGCCAAGGTTACGCCATCTCTGACGTCCGTCAGGCGGGAATCCTCTCCCTGTTTTCTTTCTTGATCAGCCGGAGTGTTTTCTCTGCGGTTCGAGAGACAGAAATCCGAACATGCCAGTGATTATTGCTGGCCCGTAACAAGCTCTAAATTCATTTGCTGTCGACTCTGCTGTCGTCAGGCCAAATTAACATGGCGGCTGGAAAATACCCTGGAAGAGAGTCACGGACACGCCTGTCCTTCGCAAGACGTCCGCTCGAAAGCGCGCCCCTGTTGAGGAGGGAGAAAAGAAACGTGTATCGGATCACATCTCCTCTGTTTGGGCCCCTCTCTCCGTGGCAACCATGAAACAAGCTTGTTTTCCCATCCGACCAAAGCACCCGAGATTATAAGAAAAGAGCTGAAGGGGAAATGTGTGCTATATGTTTTATGATGGTAATTAATAGCATGCTCACTGACAAAAACTAATTGGTGTAGGATTTACTTCAACTCAAAATTGCTAGTAAATTTCGCAAATAATTACAAGAAACTGTAGGATGTAAAATGTTGAAATTACATCTGAATGTGGAAATAATTGTAATTTAAAGGAATATTTCAGTTTCAATACAAGAAAAATCTCAGTTGACAGCTTTTTTTGCAATGTAAAGCTGTTTACATCATAATGTTTACAAATGTTTTGGGGTTTACAGTGTCGTCATGCTGACTAAATTGTAAAACCGGATACAAATTCACACAGAAAAGGTTGGTAAGTAACTTAACAATAAAATAATTTCATATTGTTTACATTTTGTGGCTACACTATTGAATCAGTGAGTATTTTAATATTTAAGTGTAAGTGTCTCACTGTAAACCAGTTTTGTGGAAATTCAAGTGGAAATTAAATTGTGGTCATCAACATTAATGCCACAGTGCTGTCGATTGAATTTTTTCTTTTTAACTTGGAAATGTAGATAAAAATAACTCAATGGCTCACCTTGAACTGCTACACGAGCTGCTGTAAAACTTTCATTTTCCCTTCGCATGATCCAACTCAACGACTGTCATCAGTGTTCATTTCCAGTGACATTTGTTTGGGTTTGAGGGTGCCAGGGACAGATGTGGCATCTATCCTCCATGCCCAGACCTTCTGATGGTTCCCCTATCAGCTGATTACACATATCCTGTGGTGACGGCCCATTGGCTCTCCCAGACCCCGAGGCCAAGCTGTAGATGGGAGGAAATGGCCGCCACTTACTATGGACTGAGCAGAGACCGAAGTTCCTGTAGGCCATGATAGCCAGGAAATCAGAGTCTCGTCAAAAGATGAGTCAGGACTAGACACACTATCCTACAGCTGAAATAGTAAAGCCATTTATCAGCCAAATAAGGAATTTGCTGAGGTTAATTACTCTATGCTAATAACATTGTTTGAATGCTATAGACCTTATGCGCCAGAGAAACAAGCACGCATCTATCTTTAGATTTTTGTCTTTGAAATTCTAATTTTGGGGTAGCTCTGTATATTTCTATGGCATCGCTGTCGAAGAATTAGCTAGTGAATTGGATTTACTTATTGTCGAGTTAACGGAAGTTATCATGGATAAGCGGATGTCATAACAAATGTCAGTATACCTAGAAGATTTAAAAACGAGCGGTTCATTCATAAATCTGTAAGATCTTACCTTCATGCTGTAGAAATACAAACTGGAAGACAGAACACAATGAGCGCAATGCTGAAAAGGGGCAGGGCTACAAAACGTCTATACAATGTGAGATATAAACAATAGAGTGAAGTATGGCATAATAATATACATAGTATACGACACAATAGAGCTCACCCAATAGTTCACTCAAAAATGAAAGTGCTGCCATCATTTACTCACCCTAAAGTTGTTCCAAACGTGTATTAAGTTTCTTTCTACTGTTGAACACAAAAGAAGACATTTTGAAGAATGTTGGTAACCACACAGTTGACAGTCAAAATAACTTTGGAACAACTTGAGGGTGAGTAAATGATGACCAAAAGTTCATTTTGGGGTGAACTATCCCTTTCAATTTTGTCATACTTCCCCCAACTGTTTATCTTTAAATCTGGCTCACAAATAAATTTTCAACTCAAGTTGTCAAAAGTAAAATAAATAAAATAGTAACACTTTATTTTACAGTGCCCTTGTTACACGTTACATGTACTTACCATAGTAATAACAGTATGCATAATTACATGCAACTAACCCTCAACCAAATCCTAATCATACCCTAACCCTACAGTAAGTACTTGTTGTTAATTAATATTACTCAGTACTTAAATATATAATTACACTGTAACAATGTCACCTTAAAATTAAGTGTAACCAATCAAATTTATAATCTAAAAATAATTTAAAATAAAAAATAGAATTATTCAATATAAAACTACACAACTGATGTAGTTTAAACCTATACTATATATATTGTAGTTAAAATAAAAATATTAAAATGCATTCATGCATATTACAAATATCAATACATTTATGCTTTTCGTTTTAGTTTGATAAAACATTAAATTATATATATACATACATATATATATATATATATATATATATATATATATATATATATATATATATAGTAACATTTAATTTAATTTTATGATTTAAATGTCAATTATATATTTTTTGAATTTACATTTTTATAATCATATTTAATTTTAATGTTTTATTTAATTTAATGTTAATAATGTAATATTTTATGCATTATACACTTACACATTAATCCGTTATATCAAAACCAGATCATTTTTGCTCTTAAAAATGCTACCTGCCTGATCTCCAAGGAAATGATTACTAGCATACATGTAAAGCATCCGCAGGGTATGAGAAAGATATTAGTCGAAAAGATCTGTACATGATGCATCAATAGCTATATAACAAAGGCACTTGGACTATAAGCATAGCCGCACTGAGTAAAATATAATTTGGTTTAACTCACACATTAAACTTTTATACCACAACTAATTGCTCAAATTCATCGCATTGCAGTACTTGCGTTACATGAAACAATAATACAATCCTGTGTACATCACTTGGATGACTCAAACATGTCAAGACGATTGTTTTCCATAAACAATATAGGAAAATTCAACTCCATCGCTTGAGGTTGACTAAATCCTTCTCATTAAATCTTTTGCAATGAGGTTTGCAAAGCTAGTCAATCCCCAAGAGACACTGATGCAACATCTCCAGACGTCAGGAATGGGATGAATTGTGCTTTGCCGAAATAATATCGCTGCTTTTCAACGGGGGAGGATTCGGGCAACGTTTCAAAACCATCTGTAGACCTCACACAGAAAATAAGTGCAACCTGAGACCATCAGACTGCCAAAACACTTCAGTGTTGACTGCCAGCAAACAAGCGTCAACAGCAGGAAAGTTGTCGTAATGGATTCAGGCCTCACACCCGTGTCACGTTCAGCCACACTTGAGCTCTAGATGCTGTTTCAGGTCCCATCACTAGAGGTTTATTGAAATTAATGGAAGTCAAATGCTGATTTTTTTCTTTAACATGACTTTAACTCCAAATTGAAATCCAAGATGGCATGAAGAAACATCAAATGTAAAAACACACAACAATGGGTTTGGGAAAACGGCCAAGAGCTTGGTCCCTAAGAAAGGTCTATTCAAATCTCTTACGGCAGAAAACAATGGGATTCCTTCAGAGCTACATGGGAATCATGGGGTGTAAATTTTAAGCTGAGTAGGTCAGAACTAAAAGCAGCGATTCCATTCGTCTGTGATCTAAATAAGTTCTTTTGTCAGAGCTGTTGGAATTCCATTGTTGCAGCTGTGAAGCACCTGTCTGCTCCTGAAGTCCACAGGGAATAAATTCCTCAGACACACATCCTCTGATATACAACTGGACATATTAATAATCAAGCAGGTGCTTGTGCCGTATGCAGTAAATGTTTTGGCACAGGGTTTAATTGGGGTCTCATGGCTGAAATTAGATGCTGACAGATTTAAGAAGAGTCCTCAGTTACACTCTTTAACGGACGGTCTCAAACATTACCAAATGGTTTTCCTTAACGCTGAGAGGGGAAAATGAGAAGGATGATAAAGAATACAGACCTTGCACTCTCAGCAATTCTTCGGTTTGGAAGAGTGAATCTAAAGAATGGAACAGGGAGAAGTAGAGAACAGTCAGTAAAAAAACTAGGCTGGAGGGAAATCAAAAAGAATGGTTCATTTTTATAGTGATAATCTGGATTATCAGCATAAAGTAAATCAAATTGTTCTCCATTTACTTTGTCAGTGCACATTCCTGGTCTTATTTTAAATTATTCACCAGTGGATGTTGCTAGTGTTTGATCTAGAAAGCAGAGTGGCTGATATTAAAAAACAATTTTCAAAAGAAAAGTTGTCCAGTATAGGTTTACAAAATAAAGGGGATTTCTCTATGTATTTATACCTTTGGTTGAACAAACAGTCTCGCATAGTGCTGCACTTTTAGACTGGTCGCGACAAATATGCAATTGGCTTATTTTCTAATGCTAAATCCTTTCTGCATCACTTCTTTTAATGTATTAATTAAAGAAAAGGGATAAACACATAGCATTTGGGTGTTTAAAGATGTCAGGGCGCTGATTTTATTAGCAGCTGGGTGCACTTTCCACCAGCCTCCTTATTCCACAAGGTCTAATTAGCTTAATAAAAGAAGGCTTCAGCTCTACAGAGGCATTTTTAGTGAGCGCTGTCTCCAGCCTGTCTGAATGCCTTCTTTAGGGAAGCAGTACAATGTTAAAGCTAGTCTGAAGGCCCATGACGGAGGGAGATGTTATCAATGCGTCGGGGGTGGACAAAAAGAAAAGGGGGGGTTGCATTTATACCTGCAGTAGTTGCAGGGGTAATTAACCAGGTCAAACTCTTGCTTGCTAATCTCCATTAGGATTCTTTGAAGAACCCCGGATCCACATAAACCTAATTTATCTGCCAAGGTTAAGGGGGGAGTCATGGATCGTAGACTCCAGCGACCCCGCACCTGACCGTCAACAAGCTTTCACAATGTTTTTCAGTTCACTTACAAATCATTTCTCCTCCAAATCTCTGATGAGGCTCCATGCACTAAAGACAAGCCAGTTTTTTGGGTTCTTGAAATACGATGGAACAGAACTGGAGCATTGAACCGGTTGACTCTATAAAAGAACGTCCAATTGACTCAACCTATTTTCGTCCCTGATACTCTCAAAAAAAAAATTGTGCCTTTAGGAGTACAACAGCTTGTCACTGAGGCAGTACCCTTAAAAGGACACTTTTGTACCTTATCTACTCCTAAAAAGTGCATTTCAGTACCTTAGAGTAGTAATACGTACCCTTAAGGTACTACTATAAATATTTTAGGGGTAAATAAGGTACCTTTTTAAGTGAACAGATGTTGTACCCCTAAAAGGTGCATACCTTTATGGTACTACTATGACACTTTTGAGGGTAAATAAAGTAAAAAGATGTTTCTTTTGCTGCCCCAGTGACAAAACTTTGGGCCCTAAAAGGTGCATATTACCACCTTAGAATACTAATACGAATCCTTAAGGTTAGGGATGCACCGATATGAAAATTTTGCCCAAACGATAATTCTTTCTATTTGAAAGCCGATAACCGATATATTGGCCGATAAATCTAAATCCACAAACAAATCTCACCATTAAAATCCATGTCCCAAGCAGACAATTATTATGTTCTCATTATAATTTTATGTAGGCTTTATGACAGACTTGCACTGCACATATTGCACTTAACATGTTATTCCAATCATATTTCAAGCAATTCAAAACCATCATGGCAAACAGTGCATATCTAAAGTGTCTCAGCCGAAGGAAATAATCCATTATTTATCAGCTTTAATATATATGGGAAAAAATTTTATTGTGCCGATAACGATAACAAAAATTTAACATATATCGGCTGATACCGATATGATGGCTGATATATCATGCATATCTACTTAAGGTACTACTATGAATTCTTTAGGGGTAAATAAGGCGCAAAGATGTGTTTTAAGGGCACTGCCCCAGTGACAAGCTGCCGTACCCTAAAAAAAGTCAAATTTTTGCAATTCTTTTCTGAGTGCACAGTAGCTAAAACCTTGTGAAACAGCTGTCAATGTGGACAGGGAAATCAACCAAAACCAAATATTCAAACTCCTGTGATTCCCCCTCCTGACCTTCATTTTCCTGTAACAACTCAATTCTGGTCAACTTTTTGGCCATTTTTGTGTGGAAAACCGGCTTACTAGAGTTTCACCGTACCCTATCAAGTTACTCCAGTCGACATGCTGACAGTGCGGCCGGAATGTCAGGTCAGGCTCCAGACTCTCTCGCGTACCGTAGCAACCGTCTGTCGGCGTCTCCGCCTCCACCTTCCCAACCGTAGTCATCATACGTGCGGTTTAGCTTGGCCTGCCTTTGCTGCCGTGTGAACCTCCAAGCTAAATATTTTCCCCTCCGCAGGTTTTCAGTGGGAGCCTGTGGGAAACTGCCGGAGCTTACAGCAGCAGGAATGCGCTGCCTGCTCTCTCGTCTTTCTTCAGTTTATTGTCTTAACCTGAACATGCAACAATAACCCATCTCCTTCTCTGTTCTCCCCAGGCCTTAGCATTAGCATTCAAATCCTGCTCACCCTAGCCGCTGACGGGCCAAAATCTACAGGGGCAGAAATGGAGAAGCTTGGGGAATTTTTCTTCCCCATCAGCAAAACATTGCCTTGTGAGTGCAGGTGGGCATCAGGAGAGGCTCCAAGGTAGATACCGACCCCCAGGTTCTGTCGCTGATCTTGCTAATCATAACCACATTGCGGCGCAAACGGGGCCGCATGATCGATCAGCAGACCTTAATGCTATGCTAAAGGAAGTCGCTCATGTATATGCAAATATAGTTGGCGCAGATTGTTGGACCGGTTTTCACACGCTAGCTAACATCATTTTCATCTCTTGTAACATGTTTCCCACAGTTATCAAGGCACTCAAAAGGTATAACAACCACTGCTGACCACATGAAAAGGAAACTGACTTGTAGTTTTAGCACCTTCAGCCCCTGCTCTACTAATATCACAAAACCAATGCTCTTTTATGTGCGATTACAACTGATAATAGTCATAATTACGCTATTTTACTACATGTACACCCTTGCACAAATGCTCAAGACAGGTGTTTGAACTTTGCGCTGTTGCTGAGACGTCTTTGATGCCTCTGAATGTGCTTTTAGTGCACATTTCCCCAACTGTAATTGCTAATTGCTTTAACCTAAATTTGTTTTTTATTCTTAACAACTCGAGTGTACTTTCTCCGATGTTCATTCGAGACCAAACCAGGGGCACGTTGTGCATGGGATCACTGTGTTCCCATGCAACTAAACTTCCCCTCAGGGTAAATTTTCAGTCAATATGATTATTACAGGATCTCTGCATCTGGGCCGGCGTTCAACACACTGAAAGAACAAGTTGTGTGGTTATTAGCAACATAACAGGCTGTCATATATTAGCTTATTTTAAAACTTTTTATAAACACAAACTAATTTGGTTAAACCAAAATGGTTAAACTAAACAAAATATAAGATTTTGTGTACTGGGTCAGGCGCCTTCGTTGTCCTCATTCCCATGAAACTCAACCCCTTCCAGCAGTGTTTCTGTCACATTCATAATCCTGGAGTTTTCTTTTACTGCTACATGAGAACTCCCTAACAAAAGAAAGAATGGCTGAGAAACTACTAAAATCAAGGCAAAACAAATAATGTTTCTAAGCTATCCCTTTAAAATGCAGGGTTTCTTTTCCAAGTATATGCTTTTTTTTTCTTGCTTTTTTTACAGTATGTTGGTAATAAAATATTGAAGCCTGATATTTGTTCACCCAAACCATCAAAATACCAGGTTCATGGATGAATACTAAGGTTTATTGAAAGCATAGTATTAGCAGGAGATTTAGAAACTAGATTTTAAGACAAATCGACAAATGCTTGGAGATAAAATGCGCACCATATGCATGACTGACGTCGATCTTGTCTGAATGCATTATCCTTATGAAATCCAACTTGTATTAAAGCAATATCAGTAACATTGTGTAAAAACCTAAAGTTACTTGACAGCACTTCATGAGAGACTCTGTTATCCAAGACTACGATGACTGACAGATTTGCACCTGCACTTTTCTGCATTTTTTCAAATATTTAAGAATATTTATTCAGCACATCTATTTTTATTGGACTGTAAATCTGATGAAAGATTGCACACTATTCAAAATATTTGACAAAAGTCATCCAATCATGGCATATTGTCTACCTGGTCTTTGTTCTGTTTTACCCCGGGTCAAGTTGCTTTTTCAACCCCCCTTGCAGAGGCAAACGGTAAAAACACTAACAGCTTCTGAACGTCCATTTCAACTCTGAAAATTGGGCCTGTATTAAAGGCCTGAATGAAGCACATAATTATGCGTCTACACCTGACTTGAAAGAGAAACAGAGGACGGTGTGTGTGTGTTTGCATGCGTGCGTGCGCTTCAGGAGCCCACCAAAGTTGCGGCTGAAAGTAACAAGTCGAACTGACAGAGAATGCACCGCAACAGATCAATTGAATGGAAATGTTTGCTCAGCGCTCAGTTTTGAGAACAAAACATCTTCGAGTTAGACATAACAGTCGTGATTATGCGCTTGGTGATCTTTTGAACTTTACCTTCACAAATAAGATGTTCAACAATGCGAAAAGGAAGGCCTGAAAACAACTAAATGACAAGCATTACCTCTGATGAGAAAAGGAAAAGTCAACAAATACCTACAGCTCACTTTGCGCTTCTTTTGACTCGGGTTGATTGTCGTTTTAGTACGTTTTAAAGGGATAGCTCACCTAAAAGTTCTGTCATCATTTACTTACATGTCGTACCAAACCTGTATGTCTTACTTTCTTCTGTGGAAAAAAAACTAAACAAGATACCTTGAATTGTAGTTATTGCTCTTTTCCATGGAATTAAATAAATAAAAACTAAAAATATATTTTTAAGCTGCAAAAGCAGCTTTAAAAAGCAGCATTAAACTGATCCATATTACTCATGCACCATATTGCAAATATTCTCATTTTGCAACTGAATCAAGTGAATCGTTTAGAACATTTTGTGAACTGAATCTATCAAACTGATACATTGAAAAGATTCAAAAGAACGATTCATTTGTGAGTCACTATATTTAACACTACAACCACAACAGATCATTGATTCAGTGAGCTGAACTTAAGAACAAATTAGTTTGTAGGATAAACAAATCATAAACGATTCATTCAAGGATTGGACATTACTTCTCTCATGAACACACCAAAATTTTCATTGACATCTTAAATTTCAGTTTTGTTTTTCACACAAAGCAATTGTCTGGCTTTAGCACTTTATTGTATGCATAAAAGTACTATAAACGGGGACAATTTTATTCTATTTTTGCATGCTTGGAGCTTTAAAACCTCAGCCTCCATTCATTGTAATTGCATGGAAAAGAGCAGCCGGAACATTCTTCAAAATATTTTCTTTTCTGTTCCACACAAGAAAGTAAGTCATACAGGTTTGGAACGACATGAGTTTTCATTTTTTGCTGAACAATCCTTCCAATAAACAACATTGCATGACTTTGAGTATTTAAAGAAGTATTTGTGCAAACTACATGTTGTGAACTTTCTTGACGCTTTTCATCGAGTGGTCGTGAAACTGTAATTAGTTGAGCCGTATTTGCTCGATGCAATATCTTTCTTAAATGACCAAGGCAAACAAAGGAGGGTAAACAAACCAAGCTCACTATCTAACAGGGTGTTGGATCTCTTTTTGACATTTGAATAATCTTGTTTACACACACGGCCTCTGACACATTTACACGTTTACTCTACCTGGGCCGCACGATGTACAGAGTGTGAAAAAGGCGCTATTAACGAAACTCAATGAGATTGTCAGAACAAGCAGATGGAAGATCAATCTTCTTCGCGAGTTTCTGCGTTTTCTTTTATGAAGCGATACTTGAGATCAAAACACCAACTGCAACATCCACAGCTGAGCGTTTCTACAGAACGTTAAACCCTTAAGTGCGGTTAAGCGTAGTAGGATGATTAAAGCAAAGGGGTTTACCAGAATTTGAAGACTTGTCATGTGTGTCTGAGGGGGGAAATCTAGTAAAGTCCTGGTGGTCTAAAGTATCTAAAAGCATTGGAACTTGAAATCGAATAGGTTTAAATGTGAAGCATTTTGGACTTACACACCATGCAAACCTTGTTAGACGCAATTGCAACTGCATCTCCGTATCGTATATCAGCACCTTAATCCACTTCCAGCTCAATCACTCATTCGGGGATCTAAAAATGTTTCACAGAGCATTAAATTATTTACACAGCAAACACAAGTGTACGACGTTCTTTGAATTCAAACTCTTGGAAGAACCGAGAGGCATATTTTACAGCTTAACCCCATAAAATGCTTAACAGTATTCTTTTATGGTAAAATTAACTGCAACTTTAGGCTAATTTCCAATAATTTTCTTTTCATCCTGTGGGCTATCAAATTTACAGGTACATCACAGTTTTTCCACAGCTCCCAAAAGCACTAATAAACTGCCAGGGACAAAGTTGGTTTTTATAAGTAGATGGTTGAAACTCGTTCAGGGGCTTAAACAAAGATTAACTGCGGGGTTGCACTCCGGAGACACTCAAAGACAAGCCGCGGAGGCTTCTTCCATAAATATTCGACTACTATGTGCTCCAGACATTCGTCTAGGTGATAAGACCTCCTACGTCATCCATTCAGTTGATCTACTATCACTTTATCTGTGCCCAACTTGAGTCAAAACAGGTAACTCACACTTGACACGTGGGCACTGCACACACGGATGGACCATTCACTGATGTATTATGACAATGTAAACACATTCATTCCATTAGTGCTTTTAGAAGGCTTTCCCCGGGTGCTTATAAATATAACCACCTACAAAAACAGCCGTGAGATGGGGGGGAATCAGATAAACAAAGACGTGCGTTTCACTAGAGGAAAAAAAAATTCAGTCCGAACACACCCTGGGTCCATGTTAATGCGCAAAAGGAATAAGCGTTTCGGCTCCAACACAATAAACCTACTGCGTCTTACATTTATGGCCTGTAACTATACCTCAAAGACTTTGCGCAGCAAAATGGTTGACTTGGCACAGGCATAACACTGTAATTTAGGGCAAAAACAGCGTTTACAGTTGATGACGGCTGTAGTCAGACAAAAGTGTATCCTTTGCATACTCCATTAAACTAGCATGCACGGTTAAGCTCGCGATGGTTGCCTTTTGTTGTTGATGAGTAGGTAAACACGTGCGGCCCATCAGGCTCCTACCCTCACGGTGACCTTCACACATCCGCCAGTTGCTCAGACCTGTTTGAACGGTCTCGGTTAAACACAAAGACCCCAAATGCCATTTCCAAGGCACATAAGTTATTCCTAAACTTGTGACAATGAATCCCAGGGACATTTGACAGCAAGGAATGTTGTTTTTCACTGGGAGTCTTTGCATGCTAGCTTGTACTGGGATCTAAAAATCGGAGACCAAGTGGAAATGCGTTACAGTGATAACAGGAAATGATTCAACGATGCTAACAGCTGTACAGCAGCTCGAAAAGAAAACAGTGTCATTGTTCCGCTGAAGTCATTTCAGTGTTGCTTTAGTTCCGTCGTAAAAGATCTTCAATTATTTAATTTCATCTATAAAGCAGTTCTGCAGAAAAAAAAGTGATGTCATCTTCCAGCTCAGTTCTCAACCAATAGTGTAAGTGCAGTCAAGTCAATAAAATGGTTGAATATTAAATATAAATATTAGATATTAGTGGATGAATATATATAATTTACATCTAAATCACAAATGTCTATGTGACCATAGAAATAGTGCAAAATCTTAAACTTGTTCATTCAAAAAAAAAAAAAATTATTTCCCTCCTGCCATCAGGTCAGCATATAAAAAAAAACGGCTGCTCTGTTTGTGCAAAGGTTCCTGCTGGGCTTCCTGTTCAGCCTGTCACTCGCACTGTTGTCATTATGAGACCTTTTACAAATATGTACTTACACCGCAAATGACTCATTCAGCAAACACTTGCAAGTAAGAGCCTTTTTTTTTTCTCCCAGTGAGTGGTTCTCATCAAACGATCTGAAGGAATGCGGCAGGGATGGTGAAATACATTTCCAGGCTCAAAGCTCGCAGTCCATCGCTCCTTTCTTTCCCTTATTGATTGTGCTTCAGATCAAAACCCAAACAAACACGTGGTTGCCATGCAGCAAGTTAGATATTAAGAACTCGATATGGCTTTGGCAGCATTGATTGAGTTTTGATCGTTTTATTGACCGACGTGGTCTTTAATCGTGATCAAGTCATCCTGTGGTTGTCGGACTAATACAGGAATAGAACGGAAACGCGTTCAGGTTCAAGTTGACCCAGATACCTCTGTTGTGAACTGTTCATTTCATCATTCTTTCAAGGAACTCAGAGTATCTTCACATGGAGCAGCCGCAAGCGCCGCAGGCACATAACACAGATCAGCCAATTACACGTTATTAGAACAAACAGTTCAAAGCACGGATACATTCTGATCCTATAAGAAGACATGACCTAGAGTTCTTGGCACTGCATTCATCAAACCTGTCCTAATGCACAGTACAGTATGTCTTATTTAGGCTAGGTTATTTGAGGTCTAAAGACGCACGATATATGATGTGCACAGGCTAAACAGACTGACGGCGCTGGAAAATGTCAATGATTTAAAGAATAAAGGTCTAAATAAGCTTAAAAGCTACTTAGGTTCTTGAAAATAAAGGTTCTTCATTGGCGTTGATGGTTCAATGAAGAACCTTTAATATCCATGGAAACTTTCCATTGTGCAAAAGCTTCTTTATTGTGGACAAGTTTCTTCAGATTATTCAAATATTCTTTACATTAAGAAAAAATGGCTCTTGTAAAAACTGAAAGGTTCGTTGGGGAACCAAAAAGGCTTCTATTGTATACCCTTTCAGATAATTTTTTTCAGAAATGAGTGTACGATGGATTTCTGGTCTTAGTTAATCTTGCTATCTGTTCTGTAATGGATATGTGATCCTGTACTCTGTGATTACCTGGAATTTATAGAACTACATTCTCCAAAACTGTGTACAGTCTAATGTACAGTACAGTGGGTCTTTAGGTTATTTAAGGTTGAAAGATGCAAGATACATTCTGTTCCTATATGCAGACATGAACTGGATACCTGCCTTCATTCACCAAACCTGTCCTAATGCACAGTACAGTATGTCTTATTTAGGTTAGGTTATTTGAGGTCTAAAGACACAAGATATATGATGTGCACAGGCTAAACAGACTGACGACGCTGCAAAATGTCAATGTTTTTGAGAATAAAGTCTAGTTTGCTGGTTTTAGATGGGGTTTGGGCAAAAGCTAAGACAACCATCTTAGGATGGTTTAAGCCAGGGTGGTTTAATTTGGATCTTGCTGTGATGACCTGGGGCCTCATTTATAACCGTTGCGTATACACAAAGCAGGCCCTGAAAGAGGCTTGCGTCACTTCCGGCGCATAAGTTGTGACTTAAAAAAACAAACTCGACGGGAAAATGTGCGCACCTGCACGTGTTTTAACTACAGTGAGGATTGCTTAGCGCATGATAATAGCAGAACTCATGGTCTGAGAAAATATTTTCGTGCAAATAATGATCAATAATGCACTATAAGGCCTATCTGTTTCCATTACAAATAAAGCAATTAAAAGAACTATTTGGCCAGTGGAAAAGACTGAGAAAAACTCAGACCCCTGGAACTGAATTCACCAAACTGGTCCCAATGTACAGTAAAGTATGTCTTACTTAGGTTGTTAACTAAAGTGCACAGGCAAAACAGACTGACAATGCGGCAAATGTCAATATTTTGACAAAGAAAGTAGCTTAAAGGGATAGTTCACCCAAAAATTAAAAATATCCCATAATTTACTCACCCTCAAGCCATAGGTGTGTGTGACTTTCTTCTTTTAGTCAAACACAATCTGAGTTTTTATATATATCCTAGGTCTTCATAATGGGAGTGAATAGTACCTGAGATTTTGAAACCCCAAAAAGCACATCCATCATATTAGTAATCATACGGCTCCAGGGGTTAATAAAGGCCTTCTGATGTGAAGCGATGCGTTTTTGGAATAAAAATATCCATATTTATAACTTTATAAACTATAATCACTGGCTTCCGGTAACGGCCGTACACAAGTCTAGTTCCGGCAGAGGAGTGACCTCTGACCCGAAGCAAGAAAGAAGAAAGTCATATACACATATGGCTTGAGGGTGAGTAAATTATGGGATAATTTTCATTTTTGGGTAAACTAACCCTTGAAAATAAAGGTTCTTTATTGGCAACAAATTCTTTTACGGTTTGGTTTGTTTCTAAATGGACAGGATCATTCCCAAATAATTGTCCTACAAGATGGCATTAGCTTAAGAGTAACATAGATTGGCCAATATCACAATAGATACATTGTGATCCTGTAGATTATCTAGAATTCTTAGAACTACATTCTCCAAACCTGTGCTAATGTATGTCTTTAGGTTATTTAAGGGTTAAAAATGAAAGATAATCACATGGCGACGAGCACATGCTAAACAGACTGACAATGCTGCAAAATGTCAACATTTTTGAAAACAAAGATCCAAAAGGTATCTTAGAACCGCCTAAGATCAATTTCAACTCATAGTTGATCTTGCCACCTGGTCTGGTTGGCTGGTTTTAAAAAGCCCGAAAGCCATCTTAGGCTGGTTCAAGACTTTAATTTTAGCATTATGGACAAACATTGGAGAAAATGGCAAGGGTTTGGGACAAATTAATCTGTTGGACTGACAATGCTCCAAAACGTAACAATTCTGAGATCAAACACTCGTAAAAAATAATTGATACCTTCTTATCCTATACTCTGTAATTACCTGGGACGCCTGGAACTGCATTCACCAAACTTGTCCTAATGTTCAGTACAGTGTGTCTTATTTAGGCTAGGTTATTTGAGATCTAAAGATGCAAGATGTTCACAGGATAAATGGACTGACAATGTTGTAAAATGTCAATGTTTTTTTAATAAAGGTCAAAAAGTAGCTTAAAACCAATGATTTTGGTCTTTAATTGATCTTGCATTCTGCTTTGTTTATTGGTTTAAGAAGGGGTTTTGGGCAAAAGCTAAGACTAGAAAACCAGGTTTTAAGATTCTGCACAATGAAAAAAGATTGATGGGAGTGGAGAAATCGATGGCATGAGTGTGGGACAGGACAATCCGTTGGACTGACAATGCTCCAAAACATCATTTTGAGAATAAAAGTCCTACAAGATGAAAAGCTAGATGGTTAGCTTAGAGTAACATAAGGCACAGATACATTCTGATCCTGTACGCTGTGATTATCTGGAATTTCTAGAAGTACATTATCCAAACTTGTCTTAAATGCACAGAACAGTATGTCTTCAGGTTGAAAGATGCATATTTTTTTCTCAGCATAATAGAGGAAGTGGAGAAACCAATGGTAAGAGTTTGGGACAGGACAATCTGTTGGAATAACAATGCTCCAAAATTCTAAGAATAACTGTCAACAATATAATTACTACATTCTGATCCTGTACTCTGTGATTACCTGGAATGCCTTGAAGTGCATTCACCAAACCGGTCCCTAAGGTACACTACAGGATGTCTTATTTAGTTTAGGTTATTTAAGGTCTAAAGATGCGAGACAGATTATGTAACAGGCTAAATTGACTGACAATGCTGTAAAATGTAAAAAAAAAATTTTTTTTTTTTTTTTAAGAAATTAATTTTATTCATCATTAGGGACAGCAAATTCATTTATGTTACAAATGTTTTCCATTTCAAATAAATGCTGTTTTTTTTTTCATTTCTATTCATCAAGCAATCCTGAAAAAAAGGTATCATGGTTTCCTCAAAAATATAAGCATGTCAACTGTTTCCAACATTGTACGAAATGTTTCTTGAGCACCAAATCAGAATTCAAAATACAGTTATTTTAAATGGTAATAATATTTTACAATATTCCGTTTGATCAGATAAACGTAGCTTTGGTGAGCATAAGAGACTTCTTTTAGAAAACACACACAAAAAAAAATCATACTATCCCCAACTACAAACTTTTGATCGCTAGTGTTTTTTTTAGCCATTTAGCAGGACACAACTAAGGTAAACACAACTCTTTTCTTCTACAGTCATTAATCTTAACAAATAACTGTAAAGCTGTAGGTAAAGGTGCAAGAAAAGCTCTGAAGCTTTTGTTTTTGACACAAAGGACTCTTTTATGGCACATGTACTCGTCCAAAGTGCCTTTATGTAGTGTGGGTCAACAGTACAGGTATGTTTACAATATAGCAATCCTTCCCTCTCAAAGGCCTATTTCGATACTTCACTTACCATCTGTCACTTTTAGTAGCGGTGTGGGTTTGTGTACAGTCACTTACTAGTGCCATCAAAGGTTAATTTGCACATGGATGCCACAGTTACGGCCAATTATATGATATTCCACCACGTAAGCTCTCTAGAAAACCAAGAAGTATTGTACCGCAAGCCAAAGTTAGCCATGATGTCAATGTTCAGTCTCGGTTTCAATGCAACAAACATCAAACGTGCTGCTGTGCTGAGGATATTACCTCACCGCCAGAGTTCAATGAGCACTCAAACATCGACACAATGTGAGAACGTCAAGCCAATCAGCCATTGTTTGAGAAAAAAGAAAAGGCCTCTGTGTGTGATTCCTGTGAACATGATAAAAAAGGAAGGCCTATTGTGCTTAATGTAGCGTTTTCGGGAATACTCTGCCGTCTTCAATGACTAACGCTAATTTGGCTTCATATCAGAACAGTTCTTGGCACACAAAGAAGGCACGTCATTGCTTCACGCAATCCCACGTCAAAACGCGGCTTGGAAATAAAAAGGAGACCATTTCATTCATATTCGCCTCATTTGCAGGTAAAGTTGACAACACACAAACTGCTGCATAAATATTATGCATTCATGTAGTCCTTTTTGAAGCCGTAAGCACATTGCATACATGCTTAGGATATAAGTGATAGTTGTGTGTGAAACTCAGTACGTGTATGTGTGTGCATTTTGGAAACGGAAACAAAAATATTTCTCAAACCTGAAAAGCATTTGAGTTTGATGAGTTCAACAGTCCAACAAATAAATGAATCATTACTAACATTAATAAAAAGTATTTTGTGTTGCCATCATAAACAAGTGAGGTATAACTGACGACAGGCCGATGAATTTTTGAAAATGAATTATGTGCGCTTCATCTTCATAAAGTCCACTATGGAGAGTAATATGGAACAATAATGCGAACTTTCAGATTAATCAATACCTTCCAATGTTTCTCAGTCAATCAGGATCAAGAACTAAAAGTCAGGGTATAAACGCAGGTAACCAATGACAAGTATTACGATGTATGCAATGCTAAAATACCAAAGATAATCCTCCTTTAACAGTTAACAAATGCTGAAATTGACATGCTTTCTTCTGAAAACAAAAATGCAATTTAAAAGTCATTTTTAAAGTTTTACTTTATTTTAATGGTCCCTTAACACATTCTGTTGACATCATGTATACTAACTCTCCTTAGACTGTTAGTAGAATATTAGTAGACTGGTAGGGTTAGAAGAAGTTGACATGTACTTGCAAAGTTACTTATGTCTGTTGGAGGACCATCAGAATAAAGTGTTAGCAGATATTAAACAAACAGTTTACTAATACTCTAATGAGAGTTAGTTGACATGTAGTCGCAAAGTTACTTAAAGTCAACAGAATGTGCGAAAGGGGCCATCAAAATAAAGTGTTACTGAAATAGGAAAATTAAAAATCAACAGCTCAGAACTGTCAACCAATGTTTACATTTAAACAAATATAATCTGCTTTTAAATAAAATGAAATGTAAGGGACAGTGGCCATTGTAATGTTTACTAATATTAATAACCAGTTCAACAGGCTTGTCGCGAGCCTATAAATCCTCTAACTTGCTTAATACATCCAGTGAACAACCCCACGCAGTTGACCATGCATTTCACCATGTGTGAAGTGCACTTTGTAAGTGGCAGTTCCCATTTAAAGTGATGTGAAAGTTGCATTGTTGGCTTTAGCCATTCATTTTGTCTGTTTTAAGAACAAGGAAATGCAATGTTTTCACAGCGGAGAACTTTCCCCAAGAGATCGGTCTCAGGATACTACTCTGTTTCCTGAATCCTGGACGTCTTGTGCTTGGCTCTGGATGACTTTGAAAAAGCTCTCAGATTTAAACTTTTTCTTCTTAAAAACAGCTGAGTGTAGATCGCTACCCAAAGGGACGCCATGTGTCTGGTGCTGTCAAACTAGAAAACCCATTTCGAAATCAATCCTTTTTGAAGACCGTGTGATCAACAACCCTAAGCTTCTAAACACGTCTTAATTTCTTGGTAATAAATGGAGGATGTTACCGCGCAAAATTTACAGAAACATCACGAATGAAAGCATCAAATTTTAAACTTGCGTTGTCAAACCTTAATGGGAGACTCTTTGGAAAATTTGAGCAAGTTAGGGAATCAAGATCCAACAAATAATTTAAATCAAACTCTCCATTGTATACAACCACACGCTGTTTAGTGCTTGTAATCATTTGCTAATGCATTACTAGCTCAAATAGAAAAGAGCTTGATGTATCATTAGTGTCATAGCGAGCCACCGAGAAGCCAGCGTAGACACATGTGCTTACAGTCAAGGCACCTCATCAGCGCGTGTGTTTACACTCGGACCAAAACATTGGCTCTCACGCAGCTGACGGAGCCATGTGTTCCTGCACACGGCACACTGCTATCACCAACAGTGTTTCTACAGACCTCACAAAGGTCAGCAAAACACGGCCAGCTTTGCAATGTCTTGTCCCTCGGCGCCTGGCTATCAACAGGAAACATCTTTCGCAGAACAGGAAGTGCTACTCTCTAATTGGTCCAAAGTGATTCAGTGAGAACCTTTTTTCCACCAATGAGGGCGCAGCTATTTTGGGAGAGGCTATATAAGCAGACTTGCTTAGAGTCAATGCGGCAGAGTTTGGATGAGGTAGTTGGTAGTAGAAGTTCCCTGGTAAACTGGGAACTGAGTAATGCAAAGGGATTTTGCAAAGGCTTACAGACAACAAATCAGTCAGAGTTAGTGTTGCACAAGACCTTTCATTGCTTATGGCTTGCTTGCTAAATCTGGTCTTTTCTCAAACTCCTAAGCAAAAGATGTGAAGGAGAACTACTAGTATACCATCCAAACATTTTTACTTGTATAGGAAATATTACAATGTCACTAAGGCAATCCCCTCAAAACTGCATGATTGTATCTTATCTACCTCTAGGTTTCACTTTATTTTGATGGTCCCTTTAACACATTCTGTTGATTTTAAGTAACGTTGCACCTACTCAAGTGTTAGTAGAGTATTAGTAGACTGGTAGGGTAAGGATTAGAATAAGTTGACATGTACTTGCAAAGTTACTTATAGTCAGTATAATGTATGTTGGAGGACCAACACAAAGCAGATATTAAGCAGACAGTTTACTAATACTCTAATGAGAGTTAGTTGACATGTAGTTGCAAAGTAACTCATAGTCAACAGAATGTTCAAAAGGGGCCATTAAAATAAAGTGTTACCGAAATAGGAAAATGAAATCAACAGCTCAGAACTGTCAACCAATGTTTATTTAAACAAATATAATCTGCGTTAAGTGTTATTACTTTAATGGTGCATATAAAGTACTAATATGCACCCTATAGAGAACCATTTTAGAGGTAGAGGTACACAAGGGTACTTTTTACGGTACTGCCCCCAAACAGGTAAAAATATTAACTTTTTTTCCTGAAAGTCTTCTTTGTACAACTACTAGTATACCGTCCAAAAAAAAAATTCACCTGTATGGTAAAGAAGACCATAATGTCAGTGGGGCGATACCCCCCCAAACAGCATCACTGCAAAGCATCACTTTATCTACCCCTAAAAGGTGCATACTAGTACCTTAAAAGTTGTACATATTAGGTACTATGCATCTTTAAGGTACTAATATAGTTTTTGCTAACAGTGATTTCATACATAAATTTAGCCTACTTCCGTGTACTTTGTTGACCAAATTAGCACGTCTTTTCATCAAATGGCACCACAAATGTTTTTGTTCGGAAGTAGAGAGAGTGAGGAAGACTTTTGGTATCAATCAAAGAGCGCTTAGAAAAAGCTCAAGGCGTCACAGTGAAATGTGTATACACAAGGCTTTTCAACAAGAGAGTGATTGTAAATACAACACCAGCAATGAGCTTTGAAATCCCTTCATTAGCAAGCTACTAAGAGTCACGATTACGCCTGGAATGCTTTATCAGTGCTGGGAAATCCACGATTTGTCTTATCGGGGTTGTCTTAAAACACTTATACAAATATAGATTGTGAGAAATCAGGAGCACAAAAGCAGCTTTTATTGAAAATGCACGTTACAATTACTTGGCGCCTGTTGCTGCAAACGCCGTGCCTACAACAACAACTATCAACGTTTCCGTAATCAAAACATGGCTACTGGCGCTCCATGGCAGTATTTGCCAATTCCTACCCAGGCTAAATGCAAACACCAACAGTTGAAGTTAATTTAGTTCAAAAAGCAATTTGATTTATGTAGTACATTTTAAGCTTCTCTATAAACCCTGAAGTCTATGAAATCCGCTGGGCGTGTTAGCAACAGTTTTTCTGTGTGGAAAATGTTTTTCTTCACAATGACGATCAAGTGTTTGCTGGACATATGGATATCCTTCCATGAGCTACTATTATTTTGTCACATTGAGGAGTCACAGAATTGTGTTGTGGTTACTGATAGGAATGACATTCGGCATTTGTCATCGGCTAGCCGCTACTGTGACACCTGTTTCTGCGGCTCAACACTGAAAAGTTACAGTGTTGTCTGAGAGAGTTGTGTGAGTCATGGTTACTGGTGAGAGTGACGGTTGGTTTGCCGTAGTGGAAGAGCAGTGGTGGAAAATAGGCTTTGCCCTTTTACTTTATTGCTGCACACCTGCACCCAGGAATTTTTACTAGCCTGGCTAAGCTTGAACCTAGCTTAGCCTGTCAAGAAGGGTCGCTAGCTTTGTGACACATGGAAGTAAAACAAACATGATCAAAATCTGATCTTTTGTATGCTTAAATTTCCGGGCAAATACTAAACGATTAAATGGTTATTTGATGTGCCCTTTCTGCACTACAAACTAAGTATAAGAGTGGGCTAGTGACTGATCATTGCTGCAAACCCAAATAACAGTGCAAAACTAAATTTTCCAAAGAAAATGTGTGTTTGCTTACCTTCAAACGAGTCCAGGTAAAATCGCCATGACATTGTGATCTCTAGATTTGGCTCCAGCCCCTCATTCAAGGAGGTTTATAAGATTTCTGCACGTTTTATCATCTGTCAGACAAAGAATGTAAGAATGTAAAAAAAAGAATAGTACTGCCTAATAATGCATTAAGCCACATAATTCAAGTTCGTATTCATATCTGTAGCACAAATATACTGTTTTGAAATACTTCAAATCCCTTTTTTGTAACAAAATCTTTTCAACCACTGTAAAAAATGATATATGATCAATACGACAACATATGTTTTTACATTGCTTTAACTCGTCAAAATAAGTTAAGCAATTTTCAACTTATTTTTTATAAGCTATACAAGATTCAACTGATTTTTAAAGTCAGTATAATGTATTTGAGGTTGAAATGACCCAAATGATACAAGGTGATTGTACTTAAGAATTTAAGGCAGAAACTTAAAAAAGAAAAAAGAAAGTCAAAATGGCTACATAACACACTTAAGTTACATTAAATAATTTATTCAAACACATTATTGTTGACAGGCCTTTGGAAGCATGCAAAGTATCCAGAATAAATCCTCAGATTCAGCTTTTCCATAGCAAAGACACATCAAAAGGGGTGTTTGGAAAAATAAATAAAGATAATACTGATGTGGGATATGCAGGCAAGAGACTCATGGGAACTGGATCCACTAGTTCATGGACTGCCATCAAAGTAGTTCCTGTGATTTGATCAGTTTGTGGTCTGGGAGCTCACCAGTTTATGGATCTGATGAGGCAATTCTTCTCTTAAAATCTGTTTACACCAGTGCCCAATTCTTTCCTCTTGTGTCATAGCTGTCCACCTGCTTAACAGTGTGAGGTATGTTCCACCTGTTTTGTTGCCTTTTACAAGGGGGGGTGGGGGGTTGGCAGGTTAAAGAGATCAGTGTGAAAGCTTTATGAGGGATTTCACACCTGTCTTTTTAAAGGTGTCTCATCTGTGGTTGCATCACCATATTCCAGAAGTCATCGTATACTACATTCTTTCCTTTGCATCAATTTATTGGTTTATTTTCAACTTCAATTAACTAGAATATATATATATATATATTCTAAATCTGTGTTAAATGCCATTTCTGTAGTTATTACATACATGTTATTGTAAAGATCTATACGCCTATTTCTTAACTTTTCACTCTCTAGAAAACCGGAACTGCAGACATTGCTTTAAATCATGCTATAACAAGCACTGCGTGGCCAACCATCAATGCACAACAGTTTTTAAGAAGAGCAGAAAACATGGTGGAACTTTAAGCTTTAATTGCTCTGAAAGTAACGTTCCGGTCACACTTTATATTAGGGTCCAATTCTCACTATTAACGAACCATTAACTATGACTTTTGCCTCAATAAATTCCTAATTACTGCTTATTATTAGTTAGTAAGGTAGCTGTTAAGTTTGGGTATTGGACAGAATTAAGGGATGTAGAATATGGTCAACGCAAAATAAGGCATTGATATGTGCTTTAAAAGTACTAATAAACTGCCAATATCATATGCATGCTAATAACCAACTACTTAATGCTGAGAATTGGACTCTAAACTAAAGTGTTACCAACAGTTCTTATTAAAAGCATTTCTAAACATGTAAAACGTACGTCCAGCTGTGGTATTTCTGAATCACTCCATTTTAAAGAAAAAAAAAAGTGAAACTAAAATAACATGCTAAAATGACATTCCTAAAAATATAATGAGGTGTACCTCAAGGCAACACAGTAAAAAGGTCAGGGCCACATGAAGTAACTGATTTAATTGTAAAGAATGTAATGAAAACTATTTCCTTCTGGGTTTTTGAGGTAGTTGGTTTGGGGGAATGTAGAATTGGACAGCGTCAATGCACAAGGCTTGAAATTCTGTCTGAAACCATCATCATATTCACATTCTGCAACTTTCCATCAAGCAGGAACTCTCAGAGTTTCTTGGAAGGGGAAGTTTGTCATGCGAAGAGTATCTGTCGTCAAAGTTGAATGAAAGGACAAAGGGCTATTTCCCACTTGAGCAATCCTAAACCAACATCTAAAAAGTTTTATTATCAAACTGTTGCACTCTAGATGTCCACGGATCACAGGTTACCCTCCGATACTGAGCTGGTTAAGTTCCACACCCTAATGCAGGGTGAAGTGTACCAATGTTTGGCTGCTTCCAGACCGCATTTATGCACAGATGCGCACTTGTTCTTTTGTTTTACAAGGGGTTGCCACAACGTTAGCACTTGAGTTAGCACTTCTGCTAAAACCGCAACGGTGCATGCAGCTAACACTGACCTGATTCTTTGTAAGCAGTGGCAGGTGTGGGATACCAAAGTGGTATGCGCAGCTGCATGAACCTTCTGCTTGGGGTAGAAGCACCTTTCACACACTTGTTACTCATTGCGCATCGAGTCAAACCACAGGAATCAAGATGTTTTTGAGTGTTACACATGCTAAGGCTACATCCACATTAATCTGGATATATTTGAAAACGTTGGTTTCGTTTCAAAACGCTTTCTGTCCACTAATGTTTTTAATTTTCCACAAATTGGTCATCCACACTGAAACATCTGAAAAATGCTTACATCACCTTGCTGCGCATTCGTAAACTGTAATAAAAGCTCACAAAGAACCCAGACATAATAATATTCTCATGCGATTTTTTCTGCCATGATCATTTTATTAGCAAAAAAATCCCACACCACTCACTGGTGCGTCCATGACGCACTCAAAGTTACCATTGTATGCTCTAAAACATCACTGTCAACATGTTTCGTCACATTTCCTAGTTAATATTCTGTCATCTTTGCTGGAAAATGATAAGAAGATTGTATGAATCAACATTTATCTTAGGAAAGTGAATAGTAGGCAAACACTGCCAGCACAAGCATAGATATGTATGGGTACAATATGAGTCACATGACTCAACATGCATCCTCGTTTACAAATACCTACACTACAACATGAAAACAGAGTTTTCAAATTTAACTACTTTCATTGGACAAAAATGCTGTCTCAGTGTGGACGAAAGGCCAAAACATAAAGAAAAAGATATTTTCAAACTTATCCTGATTAATGTGGACGTAGCATAAATGTCCTTACAATTTCCAAATGCCAATTAGTAAGGGTTACACTTTATTTTAAGGTGTCATTGTTACAGTGTAATTATACATTTAAGTACTGAGTAATATTAATTAACTACATGTACTTACTATAGGGTTAGGGCATTACTTGCATGTAATAATGCATCGTTATTACTATGGTAAGTACATGTAACATATGTAACAAGGACACTGTAAAATAAAGTGTTACCGGTTATTCATAGTAGCACAACAGAAACCGAACAATCAAAACAGAGCGGGTCTGCCCGAGGACGCAATGGGAGATGGACACCAACCAGAGGAAGATAAAGTGCTGGAATCCACATGATGTAACATTGAGGCATGAAGAGAGGGGGCCCAGATGCTTTTGCAAGGCGCCTGATTTTCGTGTTTGCAGGGAAACCATGGCAACAGAGGGGGAAACCCACCCAGCTGTAGGGCTGAGTTGGGCTCTGAGCCCCAGAGTCGACAGAGCGCTGGTGCTCCAATCACAGGCTTTCCCCCTGCGAGCCAAGGCTGGGTTTCATCACCGAAGAGTCCAGGCCTTAATGCACAGCAGATGTGTGGCCAACAGGAGTTGGCAGCTCTTTGACAGCGCTGGATGGAGCAATTCCCCTCCTCCCCTCACTTCTACATCTCCCCCTTAGGAGAATGCTGTGTGCGGGCTAATGTTCGGATCCTCTCAGCATTCTTGGGAACTCGTGATGCGCTCTGTTATAAGAAAACATTCAAGAAAGATTCAACTTTCAGTGCGCGACATGCCGCTTTATCAAACTCCTGGCAGGGGCTTGCAAACACTCCCGCTCGGACGCATTCTTCTGCTATCAATCGTGTAGTTCCAACGCATGAACATTTAATAAAACGTGACATGGAGGTACAGATATACAGCACACGACTCTGCACTGCGCCAACACAATCAGAACTTATCGCTTTCATCACGGTTTGGCTGAGGTCGAAAAGCACGCTATCTTTGCATATGGAATGTCTCAAGACAAACGATTCTACCAGGGACTGCCAAATCAGTCAGAGTTAGTACCAGCTAGTGGTAGACTCCTATTGCAAAACCTCCAGCTGTTACCCATAATAATCCATGCTTGTACTTGTGCAAAGGTAATAATATAGTTGCTAAACAAGCACGTGTGTACTGCTGGTTTACAAAAATGCAAACTGAACTATGACAATATTTCCATAAATTCGTTTTTTTTTCTTCGCTTTTTTAGATTTAGTCCGGCTGAAATCATACTATTTCTGTTACTTAGGGTGCTTTCACACTTGCATTATTGGTGCACACCTGGGTTCGATTGACATCAGAGTTTGGTTTGATTGGATGATGTGAACGCTGTTTTCCGAACTCCTCACCCTTTCCGAACCGTACCCGAGTCTGAATAAAAAGGGTGGTCTGGTGTACGTTCATGTGAACTCTTTTCACAATTCATGTGAATTGTGGAAGTGACGTATGATTTGATAAAACTGTGTGTTTGTGTGTTCTCACTCCCTTTTCTGGCAAACGTGACTGACACACTGCAAGCAGAGAGAAGAAATGGACTCCCACACATTCTTTAGAAAATTTGCTGTACATTCGTGGCAGATGGATGCAAGTGGCGTAATAGTGGCGTAATCAAAAAACAAAATATAAAAGTGAGGTGAGCAACGCTATGCATTTTGCTGTCTTCTCCTGCTTTGTTTACTGTAAAAAACTTAAAATTCAACATTAAAATAAATAATGTGTTGTTTCAACTTAAAAAAAGTATGTGTTCGTGCTTGACTTAAAATATTAAGTTTAGTTAACTTTAGTTTAGTTGGATATTTAAGTTATCTCAACAAATTTTAAGTTATAATTAATTGCAGCAACATTTTTTTCCATGTTGTTACCAACCAACAGGGGTAAACAGCTAATTGGTTGAGTTCACGCAGCATTTTGATTGGTTGACTCCACGCAGCATTTTATTTCAAACACCATTTTTAAAAGTCTGTTGTGGTGTGTGCAGTAAGAGTTGTTTGCTATTCAAAACAAAAATGGAGTTTAAAAAATACGAACGATGGACCGACAACGAGGTTTAGGCTTTATTAAGCTTATATGCAGAGGACGAAATCCAGCGGGAACTGGAAAGTTGCGCGCAGTCCTACGTCAATGGACTATACTTTACCTAATCTTCACGGTACTTTAGACCGCGATGGAAACGCAGACAGTAACAGGTCTGGGGGAAACAAAGTTCCTGGGAAAAATTGTTCTGGGTAATTTCAGTGGAAACGTGGCTATACTATATCAGGCAATCAAACCCAGTGTGAAAGCACCCTTATTGTTGCTATGCAGAGATCAATACTAGCTAACTAGCCCATACTGTCCAGCCAAACACTGTCTGGGTGGTTAGCATGAGCCATTTGGTATAGATGCCGTAAACTGTAACATTTTGCTGCCAACATTTTTTCTTTTGGGGCTGAAATAGATATGAAATAGACTTGCATTTTTCCATGTGCTTAGCAGCCATCAAATCATATACTTCTGGAGGGTCCCATTATAACAGAGCAACTCCTATTGAGACGAATAGGAATAGTTTTTTACAGGTATTTTAGACGACATCGGTTGGGACGCTCAAACAAACAGAGAAACATTAAAAGCAGGGTTTACAGTCTTCTGGGAAATGAACCTACAAATGGCTTACTTATATACATTACCATATATACTATGGCGTTAAACAGAGTGAGATCACCTCTTACAAAAATGTACACTGTCATATTCCCATTTTTTTCTGCTCAGCTCCCTGTAGTCTGAGAATACAGCATAATTGAGGGTCTAAACTGCATGAACTTCTACTTCACAGGAACATCACAGAAAACAGCAGGTGCTGCTGACTGAATGAAACCACTAATCAGCACTTTGCAATAAAGTCTTGTTTCATTTCTGCAGCACTAACATCGACTCATTGAAAAGGCCTAACCTCTCAACACAAGTCTTAAAACCAGCCCTGAATTTGTGTGTATAGTGCGTACAAAACCTTCACGGCAGTTTGCGATGTTTATCAATCCTGAGGAAAATGATTGCTGAGGATCGCTATGCTGATGCAATGGACTAGAACGTAGTAAAAATGTGTGACGTGGTAAAGCAAAAGGAAAAAATGGAGGTTGAGCTCTTAGTGAATTGGGTTTTAGGCAGAACCGCGTTGAGAAATGCTTGTTTTTCTGCATGACTGTGGATTGAGATCTTACCACAGAGGAGATTCACAGCGTCACCATGCTTCCAGAGAGACACCAACATCTGTCAGGCCCACTTCCTTCCAAAATAATGTCCATCCACACAGACACAAGCCACCAGAACAAACGCTCTAAAGAAAACAAAAGAGATTGCGTTTCATTTCATCCGATCGTGCAAGCAGATGAACATTGATAAACATTTAACATCTCATATTGCTGCTTCGATATCAAAGCTAAAAAGAACAAAAGTCATAAAATCACAATGAAGCAACAGCTTTCATGGTCAGGCTATACAAAACATGCCTTTGTCTTCAAGCTAAATCATGTTTCCCCTCACACACTACTTCCAATGGAAAGAGTCTGACACTTCTGTCCTTTAAGGCCCTGTTTACAGCTGAAATTAAAGGTGCAGTAAGCGATTTTATGAAAAACGCTGTTGATATTTGAAACCACCAAAACATATACGCCCCTTTCCAAAAGGATCACACCCCTATCTTGATAGCTCCGCCCACAAATGCACTACCACGCTTTGTAACACAGGCACCTCCCCCCTAATGAGTGTATACGGCCCTTACTGCTGATTGGCTACAAGTGTGTTTTGGTGCTCTGTCCGATCCACTTTCAACAGCATTTCTCAGAAAACGCTTACTGCACTTTTAAGATGCGTTTTGGTTGGATCAGTAGAGGGAGACTTTCGACTTCTGTCTTGATTTCTTCGAGGGGAGGGTTTATGGGTGGGTAAATGTATGAGCTTTTTCAGATCTTTCAATCTAATGGATGAAATAAGCTCGCGGAATTTACATATGAACGTGACTGTAGACGAAGGAAAAAAACAGAGCATCAGCTTTAGTTTCTGCTCTGACAGACGCAAGACCACGACGAACGTGGTGAATACGTGTTAGAAATCAGGAATGTTGAGAGAACATTGTGCTTGGTAAGTTTTTTGTAAGTTTAAATCCCGTCGGGCTAGCGCGCCTCTCATAATGTTTACACATTAGGTCGGTAGGTGGTCTTTTTTTGGCTCTTCGAACACATTCAACCACAAGTGTCTACACTACAAAAGCTATCCGGTTAAATGCGTTTTCGACTACCTCAGGAAGTGGCAGAAAGTGGACAAGCTCAAAACGTTTAAGACCCCGTTTAGACCTGCATTTAGCGTCTTGTGACCCACTAAATTGACCAGTGACCCAATAGTGAACCGAGTGAAACCACTTTCCTGTGCATTCACACTGTACCTCGACCCTTTTTGGAACCTAGTAATAGATTTCCGTCTCAATATTTCCCCTTGCTCCTTAAGGCTGAAGCGGTCCAAATAAAACCACCTGGCCTTTATTTTATAAGAAAACAGAAGAGCTTTCAGGAATGTGTTAGTAATTGACAAGCATTTTCAATATATTAATCTTCTCATTCCTAATCTGGTGAAATGCTGTCAGTAGATTTGAATAGGTGTTTGGCAGCAGGGAAAAACTAATAAGTGAAATCAAGCAGATGCAATAAAAGTAAACGACAATAACTTTAAGCATGTAGGACATTTATGTAGTATGAACTACTCTGAGACCACTGAAACAAAGCATGCAAGTGCTTTATCAGTCTTTTGCCATTTTAGATTTAATTTAGATTAACTGTGCAGCCCTATTTAAAAGTAACAATTACAGTACATGGGAATGAGTGTTATTTTACATATGTGTACTAGCTCTGTTAGAGGCCCTATTGACAGGAATGGGTGTTTCCGTACGTACGTTAGCACCGCTGTTGGTTACAATCTGTTTGGTTAAAATGGGTGTAAGAGACATTCAGAAGAAGAACGGACTTCAGATATCTGCAAACGCAAAGTGAAAGGGAAGTGGTTACAATTCAAAAGGAAAACACACATACACACCTGCTTTCACTTAAATTTTGAAGGAAAACAAAGCCTTATCATTGGTTGAAATCTGAAGCTTGACAGCAGAGTCGTAAGATTTCGCTAAATCTCGAGCCAGAGCAAATATAAACAAAAAAGGCTAAAGTAAAAACAGGAAGCACTCAATGTCTAGTATTAATTTAAAAACTTGCCAAGATTGTAATGGTTATGCACATTATAGGACAATTAAATTCACTATTTAATAAAGACAAAAATACAAAGTGCACTTTTCTTGAAGATGACTATATGTTTGTATTTTAAAACTCTTTGGATGGTGAGGTTGGTAAAGGCATATATATATATAAAATTAACAAAGTTGATGGATCAGATAATTAACATTTGTAAAATGAAAATTGTCCACTTCACTGGACCTCATCACGATGATCCAGTTTTACGAGCTTCGAGTTTCTGCCAGATGTTCTCTCTGAGATAAGGCGACCACAATGACCATGGAGGAATTCATCTTGGCTTAAGTTCAACTTGTGCATAAGTTAGTTCAGCAGAAACATGCTCCACTGTAAACTCACTGCACTGACACAAGGCTAAAAACATGCATTTTCTTGACGCAACAAACCCAACATCAGCCTATAAACATCTGGTGTTGCTAAGCAACTACATCATAAATCTAAAAACATTCCATGCTCACATGGGCAACTTATTACTATGTTGTGCAGGCACTTGGATGCTGACATAATTACCTAGCGAATGAAAGACATAAGCTCTCTCCCTGATGTAAGAGAAAAGCATATGATCCCACATAAACAGTCCGAGACAAACATTTTGAAAGTGTTACATCAACGTTAGCATAAGCAGAACTGCCTGCTGGGAGCTAAAAGTGCAGGTTTAAAAACACAAAGGTTCCAAAAGGGGGTTTCCACAATGATGCCATATAGAAGAACCACTTTGGTTCCCCAAATAACCTTTCAATTCTTAAAAGGAACGTAAATCTAAAGAACCGTTATCCACAATAAAGAACTTTTTGCGTAATAGGATGTTAAAGGTTCTTCATGGAACCATAAACCTTTATTTTTAAGAGTGATATGAATAATATCAAGCTTGCGTTTTCAACCTATACCTTCTACTAACAGTTGAAAAGGAAGCAATTACCGCTTCTGAAAGTCACCACGTTTCCGAGGGAGTAAAAAAAGGGCCACATCTGTGCACGTTTCATTAGTGCAGTGAGCAATTTCTGTTGCCGAATCATCTTATTGTGTGATATTGTGAGTCATTTAGTCACAGCTTCAGTTACTTGAATGCCTTGGTGACTTTTCACCGATTTTCTTTGCGGAAACATCTTCATCTTCTGATCTTCTGCAGAGAATATCAAAAAATACACTTCGTGTTCTGTTTGATGTCCCATCATGCAGACGCTTAATTACGGTGTAATCACAGATCGGGGGACAGTCGGCTCGGGCAGGAAGGCACTGTCAAACCCCAGATAAGTGGGACCTGCGTATTCAAAGCCCAAACCCCCCGAGAGAGGCCATGCTAGCGGTTTGAGGCCATTATATCGAGACGTTGATCTGAGCTGTAATAAGTGGCTGCAAGTGCCTTGAGGTCCCGACCGACCCCCCATCTAGCTGACGTGTAATTACTGCTCTAATAAAACAGCTATTGGGTTTAAAGACACATGGCCGCCTGGTGCATGCACGTGGAACACCCAGCTAGACCCTCCGCCGCTTTAGCCTTCACATCAACCCCTGTAACTTGCCATTAGTGGTATTACTGAACAAATGGTTGCATACAGTTGTGACAGACCGACACTGTAAAAATTGAGTTTGTAGATGTTCAAAAAATGAAGGTAAACAATTTGCATATAGCTTTTGTAGTTGGATTTTGTTAAATGTCGTGACTGAACATAAGGTCAAGCTGCAGTGACTTAAAACCTGACAACATTGCAAAAATGATCTATTAAGATTAATTCTAAAAAGATTTCTTAACCACAAAAAGAGTTTAGATAATAAAAATAAAATAAAATAAAAATAGGACAAAAATTATGAGAAAAAATATTTAAAAAAATTCCATAAATTAAAATAAAATCCAATAAAAAATACAGGAAAAAAAAGATGATATAAATACGATAAAAAAAGTATAAGAAATAACAATATAGCCTATTTATATACACTCACCTAAAGGATTATTAGGATCACCATACTAATACTGTGTTTGACCTTCAGAACTGCCTTAATTCTACGTGGCATTGATTCAACAAGGTGCTGAAAGCATTCTTTAGAAATGTTGGCCAATATTGATAGGATAGCATCTTGCAGTTGATGGAGATTTGTGGGATGCACATCCAGGGCACGAAGCTCCCGTTCCACCACATCCCAAAGATGCTCTATTGGGTTGAGATCTGGTGACTGTGGGGGCCATTTTAGTACAGTGAACTCATTGTCATGTTCAAGAAACCAATTTGAAATGATTCGGTGCATTATCCTGCTGGAAGTAGCCATCAGAGGATGGGTACATGGTGGCCATAAAGGGATGGACATGGTCAGAAACAATGCTCAGGTAGGCCGTGGCATTTAAACGATGCCCAATTGGCACTAAGGGGCCTAAAGTGTGCCAAGAAAACATTCCCCACACCATTACACCACCACCACCAGCCTGCACAGTGGTAACAAGGCATGATGGATCCATGTTCTCATTCTGTTTACGCCAAATTCTGACTCTACCATCTGAATGTCTCAACAGAAATCGAGACTCATCAGACCAGGCAACATTTTTCCAGTCTTCAACTGTCCAATTTTGGTGAGCTCTTGCCAATTGTAGCCTCTTTTTCCTATTTGTAGTGGAGATGAGTGGTACCCGGTGGGGTCTTCTGCTGTTGTAGCCCATCCGCCTCAAGGTTGTGCGTGTTGTGGCTTCACAAATGCTTTGCTGCATACCTCGTCGGTTGTACCGAGTGGTTATTTCAGTCAAAGTTGCTCTTCTATCAGCTTGAATCAGTCTGCCCATTCTCCTCTGACCTCTAGCATCAACAAGGCATTTTCGCCCACAGGACTGCCGCATACTGGATGTTTTTCCCTTTTCACACCATTCTTTGTAAACCCTAGAAATGGTTGTGTGTGAAAATCCCAGTAACTAAGCAGATTGTGAAATTCTCAGACTGGCCCGTCTGGCACCAACAACCATGCCACGCTCAAAATTGCTTAAATCACCTTTCTTTCCCATTCTGACATTCAGTTTGGAGTTCAGGAGATTGTCTTGACCAGGAACACACCCCTAAATACATTGAAGCAACTGCCATGTGATTGGTTGATTAGATAATTGCATTAATGAGAAATTGAACAGGTGTTCCTAATAATCCTTTAGGTGAGTGTATATATATACACTCACCGGCCACTTTATTAGGTACCCCATGCTAGTAACGGGTTGGACCCCCTTTTGCCTTCAGAACTGCCTCAATTCTTCGTGGCATAGATTCAACAAGGTGCTGGAAGCATTCCTCAGGGAGTTTGGTCCATATTGACATGATGGCATCACACAGTTGCCGCAGATTTGTCGGCTGCACATCCATGATGCGAATCTCCCGTTCCACCACATCCCAAAGATGCTCTATTGGGTTGAGATCTGGTGACTGTGGAGGCCATTTTAGTACAGTGAACTCATTGTCATGTTCAAGAAACCAATTTGAAATGATTAGAGCTTTGTGACATGGTGGAAGTAGCCATCAGAGGATGGGTACATGGTGGCCATAAAGGGATGGACATGGTCAGAAACAATGCTCAGGTAGGCCGTGGCATTTAAACGATGCCCAATTGGCACTAAGGGGCCTAAAGTGTGCCAGGAAAACATCCCCCACACCATTACACCACCACCACCAGCCTGCACAGTGGTAACAAGGCATGATGGTTCCATGTTCTCATTCTGTTTACGCCAAATTCTGACTCTAACATCTGAATGTCTCAACAGAAATCGAGACTCATCAGACCAGGCAACATTTTTCCAGTCTTCAACTGTTTAATTTTGGTGAGCTCTTGCAAATTGTAGCCTCTTTTTCCTATTTGTAGTGGAGATGAGTGGTACCCGGTGGAGTCTTCTGCTGTTGTAGCCCATCCGCCTCAAGGTTGTGCGTGTTGTGGCTTCACAAATGCTTTGCTGCATACCTCGGTTGTAACGAGTGGTTATTTCAGTCACTGTTGCCCTTCTATCAGCTCGAACCAGTCTGGCCATTCTCCTCTGACCTCTGGCATCAACAAGGCATTTCCGCCCACAGAACTGCCGCTCACTGGATGTTTTTTCTTTTTCGGACCATTCTCTGTAAACCCTAGAGATGGTTGTGCGTGAAAATCCCAGTAGATTAGCAGTTTCTGAAATACTCAGACCAGCCCTTCTGGCACCAACAATCATGCCACGTTCAAAGTCACTCAAATCACCTTTCTTCCCCATACTGATGCTCGGTTTGAACTGCAGGAGATTGTCTTGACCATGTCTACATGCCTAAATGCACTGAGTTGCCGCCATGTGATTGGCTGCTTAGAAATTAAGTGTTAACGAGCAGTTGGACAGGTGTACCTAATAAAGTGGCCGGTGAGTGTATATATATATAAACAAGATAATAAAACAATACAATAAGATTAAATAAATTAAAGATAAAAAAATAAATTTGATTTAAATAAAAAAGTAAATACAATAAAGTTTAAAAAAAAATCTGAGGATAAACATCTTGTAGAGCAAAATATGTGTCTAAGAAAACACCAGATATAAAAACACAAAATACCTTAAAATGCGACACACAAACCTCAACACTAAACACACGATTGGCAACAACCAACTAACATGTTCTTTTTTAAGATCGTCCTGACATCAGAAGACAGTATGTTCCTTAACATGACAACAAAGTCAACAACAGTGTGAATAAAACTAGCAAACATTCAATAGGGCCATATTAATTATTCATGCCCTAATGCATGATGGGAAGCGAGTGAAGGGGACTGAACCACAACCCTTTTTTTCAGTGCTAAAAAGCATTAATCCAACTCACCTGCTATCTGATGAGATTTTCTACTGCCGTACTTTGCTGTTAGCCTGCGGTCTAATTCCTCGTGATTTCTATGCTTGTACGCAGAACGCCTGGTATCACGGTTGATCTACTGAAGGTTCATTATTGTTAATATTACAGGCAACACCATTATACATTATGCAACCATTGCTCCTCAGAAGAAGTGAGATACAAGTGAATTCAAAGAATACAAAAGCGCATCAGGCCTTTATGCAAACCACAGAGGAAGTGTTTATCGTTTTACTCCTCCGTGTTATTTATCATACTTTTATTTCCTTCACATTCAAAGTATAATCTTGGAGAATGGAAGTGTTTTGCAGCAAATCCCTCACAGAAACCCAAACCAGATGAGTTCTCCGACACAAGACGACAAAAAGCATGATCATGTTTCCATTGTCTTACAAAGGTGACAACAATTGACATTAGCATCACGCTGAGAGTGTGCAGCTTTGGGTGTGGGGCACATGGTTGCTACGTGAGCTGGTCTGCACTGAAACTGAGGTGCGGTTTAACAGACCACACATCCTG
Source organism: Rhinichthys klamathensis goyatoka (assembly GCF_029890125.1). NCBI lineage: Eukaryota > Metazoa > Chordata > Actinopteri > Cypriniformes > Leuciscidae > Rhinichthys > Rhinichthys klamathensis. Next base: position 3,581,165 of record NW_026606664.1, on the reverse strand, counting down.
TACATGCACAAGCTGAAAACCCTCGCTCACACACACACACTACGCAGCGAGTGCACCAGGCTGAAGTGTGTACCAATGGTACAGGGAGGCCTAGTCTATCTGATCAAGCATTGTGCAAAACCACAAATGGTATACCTGGCTCACACTAAAAATGAAAAACACAGCTTTACAAGAGCTCGATCTGTTTACTACACCCCGTCTGCATGTCGAGAGAATCAAACCGTCACACATGCACTTCCCTGTGAGGCTTTTATCCAACTGATTCCAAAAAACATGAGTCAGAATATGTAAAAAGGAGATAACTGTTAACCGCTTTCTGATGTGATGAAGTATGATGCACCTTTTTTCCTTCTATTGTCATGATTTGGTTTCCTTTCAATGCTCCTGCATGTGAAGACAGACAATTTGTCTTTATTCATGTGCTAGAGAAATCTCAAAGATAGATAACAATGCGTAAGAACTGCTTTTAAATTGTGCAAATGCCCTGTGTGTTTGAAATTAAGTGGGACCCACCTCAATGGATGTTAGAGTGCGTTGCAACAACTTTTGGTAGTCGAATTGGTCGTCACTTTCGCAAAGCATCACACCGTTCATCTTCATCCTTGAAATGCACCATTCCCACACTTCCAGTAAAAGAATCTAAAAATCCTTAAAACAAGATACATTTATTTGCGAAGCAACACTGCATAGGTTATTAAGACTTGTTGCATACTTTACTTAGTTTTGATGATTTTATGATTTTGTTTTACTGAAAAAAGTTATTTTGGTAGATTGAGGTCATCACTTTTGCAAAGCATTACGTTAATCCTCTACATCCTTGAAACGCACCATACCCACAATGCATAAAAATATAGAAAAATCCTTAAAATGCAGAAAAGCAGAACAGTGGAATGCAAAAACACGTTCGGTGTGAACGGCCCCTTAAGGGTGTTTATGCAGTAAAGAACTGAGCACTGGATGTTAAAAATTCATACAGTTTAGAGGGTGTGGAAAAGCACTGTATGTTTGAAGTGGCGAATACCAATTTGGAATTTCGAAAGCACAATTTGACCCACTTTTGGAGAACCTGATTTCACCAAGTACAACATGTTCCTGGTTCAACATCTTTGTTGATCCTGGAACATTGCAATCAACCAATCAGATTTATTTGACAAGTTTAGTTAATGTCAAGTTAATGCCAAGTTTAGGCTTACAGCAAGGGTTAGGTGCTTCTACATCAGTGTTATTCTGCAACAACTTTTAGTCGCTGGACTGACCTTCACTTTTGCGAAGCCTTGCGTCGTTCCATACTTGCTTGCACACAGTTCCTACACTGCAAAGAAGTATTTTCCAGTTTTATATTCCAATAAAAACATCTAAAAATAGTTAAAACAAGATACATTAAATTGAGAAGCAACACATGCAATCCATGAAAACAAGTCTTTATAGATTATGCAAAGTTATTTACCTTGTTTTGTTTTGTTTGTTTTTTTACTGAAAAATGTTGTGAACTTTTGGTTGCAAAAAAAATATTTCCAGTTTTACATTCCAATAAAAGTATCTTAAAAAAAAAAAGCAACACCGTGTAAGATAGGAAGAATTTTTTTAGATTCTTTACTGGAAAACAAGAATCAAGAATCAAGAATCAAAAAACAAGAATCAAGAATTCCTAATAAAGAATCAAGTTTTAAAAAAAGTCATTAAGACTCATTTTGCGTTTAGTGCTTCAATGGTTCCTTGCAGTAGTGTTAATTTCGTTAACAAAGCTATGACGAAATGTTCGTCGACAACCTTTTTTTTTCTGTGACTAAGACGAAACGATGACGAGATGGTCATACGATCACCGATAACTGTGACTATATCAACATGCAATATCGCTGAGAAAAAAAGACTATTAGGTATAAAATAAAAACTTTACCAAAAAAAAAAAAGAGAAGACAAAATATTACAGCCTCTTCAAAGCAAATTCAAGAGTTAAAATCCAACAATCAGAGCTTTTCTAAACAAAAACACAAGGTTGACCAAATATGATTAACAAAAAATCTAAAAAGTACATTTGACACAAGACTAAGAACAAAATGGCTGACGAAATTAACACTACCTTGCAGCACCTTCCGTAAAGAACCTTTTTCCTAATAAAGAATCATTTTTCACTACAGTTCCTTTAAGTAAGTTGCCTTTTTGCAGACCAAAAAACATTCTTTGTTTCATGATAGGTTCTTCAGATGGTTGTATGTATCATTTGATAACAGAGCATCAAGTGCATCGATGGTCTTCTGCAGTGGTTTTCAATCCTGGTCCCGGAGAACCACAAGGCCTGATTTATATCATCAGCTCTTTAGTAGTCTCCAAGACCTGAACGTGCATGTCAGGTAAGGGAGATATCCAAAAAGTGCATTGCTCAGTAAGAGCAGTTCAAACCATATTTTCGTTTACATTGTTGAAAATGTTCGATAAGGGATCCACATTGGTACATGCCCATTAGATATTGAATCAGTCCAAAAAAGTCAGTCAATGAAGAGAATATTTAAAAACACAAGCCTTGGCATGTCTTCTTTCAAACATGGCATGCCTCAACAATAATCCTGGAAAATCATCAGGAATGGCCTGGGAGAAAAACCGCAGAACTTGCTGTTCCCCAGCGCACGATTGTGCACGAAGAGTTTATGTTGCCTGAGAGCTATAATTCATGAGGCGAATATGTGTCACTACATTCTGATGGGAGGAAAAGACATACCACACTGCATTCCTACATAGGACATAGAAACTAGGAAAGACAGTAAACATGAATGGTGGCACATGATGTACACATTACTTTAATTGAACTTAATAAACAGGCGCCACCGGAACAAATAGCCTGGAGTTTGGGCACATAACGTGCACGTATTTAATTCGTAACACGATGTACCTTTATCATTAAAACATTGATATTTATGTACCTTAGTACCTTCTACAGTACTAGTAACCTTGAGGGTCATGTGACTCAGGAATGTCTGGCGAATTTGTGGTTTGGGCCTTCCATTTTAGGTGTATACATGACAGTACAGTCACAACATAGACGAACGGAGTTCAAAGCCGGAATAGAAAGGGACCTGTGTGTAACTGCAGGCTGGTGTATTTACGCAGCTGGCAAGATTTAAGGAAACGCGGACACGTTTGTGGTCAGCCTGGCGTATAAAAACTCGCCTGGTTTTAGAGACTCAACTCTCTATTGTAACTCCCTCGCTTTCTTTGTCCATAATTCCTACTCCTGCATAAAAAGGAACTGGATTTTGGCAGCCCACCATGGCAATTCCTGTGGCTTTAAGACTTATAACAGTGAAACAGGGAGATGTTGAAATTACACGAACGCTGCCAGGTTCGACTGCAAAACATTTCAACCCAAGCTTATAATTTCCCAATCCGCCGTCTCTGGATTCATCACTCACAACACAATTCTGTAATGTTCTCATGGTATCACTTCGACGGGGAGTAAAAGAAAAGTTGCTTGGAGATTAATTGAAATCGCACATGACTTCAATTTATGTTTTGGTCAAGCTACAGCTGTGACCGGTCTGAAGTATGAGATTGGACGTAGTCTGTTTTCTCCAAGGGCCACAGAATCAACACCATATCAAACCCTGTAAACATTTTGAGGCAGTAAAATAACAAAAATTAGAAACATGCTATCCAGAAGCCACTGATAGGTTTGTCGTTACATTTCCACAGCCAAAATGGACCGCTTAGGAGGTCGTCTGGACATTATAAGGGAGAAGAAAAAAAAAAGGTTGCTTGATTAATTGCTGTAAACATCTTCACTGCAAACATATTTTACAGCCAACTTCGCAAATTGCGCTCATAACGCACGACCTGCATGATGTCAAGTGTTAACAGGCTATAAATTGGCCGCCTCTCAGGAGAATTACCAAACCAATTAAATCCACATGAACCGTCCCAAAAAAAAAAAAAAAAAACAGAATTGGAAAAACTCCCCCCACGGAATACGATCTATCTTGCGCTGTCAACTCCTCCTCCATCCTAGAGGAGATGAATGCTACGACGAGATGTTTATGAAACTCCTTGTTGATGTTGACCTGAGAATATACAGACATGCATTTCTGAGTGTCGTCGGTAAACAAAGTGGTTTTGAAAGTGTTTTAGCTGCAGTCTACACCAGGGTGGTACTTAAAATCAATGTGAATTTGTTTGCGAACTCATAATGTGGAGTATTTCCAAATGGAAATGAGAAGGGGAAAAAAAGAATGTATGGCGGGACTTGAAAGTGATAGGATGGTGAAATTGGACGGAGAAATGCGAGCATTAAGAGGAAGTCAGATCGAATGTTAATAGCCATTTTGTTATTTGTAAACTTTTACTCATTAGTATTCTTAAGTATTGGTACATAACCGTTATTGTACATTTGGATATATGCTGCAACATAGCAGGCCAATACATACTGTATACATACTGTATATGCATAGGCTCTTACTTAGGAGTACTTATGGGGTTGTGGAGGCACATTAGACAAATATATTGGGAAACACTGATTAAGGAGAAATGAATACTGTTAGTGGCAGCATGACACACAAATGATTTCAGTTTGAGTTCATCATTAATCTAGAAGGCTCAAAAAACATGAGTTACATGTCAAACTCCCTCTCAGACGACCACTTGCTCCACTGAAATCTAATCACACAAATATGTGGCATGATTTTAACTCTTTTTCCTTTTGAGTCAGTGCCTGGTCATCACAACGCTATCCTTCCCTGATTGGCCCTGAAGAGCCCGGCGTGAAGGCAGGAAGCCGAGCCAGGCTGGCTTCCTGAGCGTCCGAGAGAGGAAGCCCTGTGATAGGCGAGAGGGAGTGGGGTTAAAAATAGTTGCGTATATAAAGGCCTGCTCAGAATCCCATTCCGTCTCAAACTCTCACTCGCGCACTTTCTGGCAGGACTCTCGGTTTCCTTCTCTCTCGAAAGCAGGGCCTAGGGCAGCCACAACGCCGTCCCGCTGTGAAGAAAGAGCAGGTGTTTCCCAGGGTTTGACTCAAGCAGCAAAATATGCATTACACTGGATAACCAAAGCAAGAGAAAAAAAAACTTTTTCCAAATAAATGCTTGATGCCGAGCGGGTTACTTGAGCTCAGTTCACACGCAAAGCATAAAATCTTTTCCAAAACTACATATCGTTTAAAAGGAAAAGTGAATGGTTATCCATTGGCAGTCACATCGAGTTGATAAACTGATAAGAATCAAAGATACCAACACAGATAGGTGAGAATGGGATACAACACATAAACAGATAAAAGGCAGAAATCAAGAGGTACAGTGTTTCTCTATATCTCTTTGTCCGAACAGAACTATAATTCAGCATCTATAGTTCATCATGCCAAGCAACCAGACACCATATAGGCCTGTATACACTATATACAAAATAAAGGTTCAGAAAGTGGGTTTTCGCAATGACGGCATAGAAAAGAACCATTTTTGGTTCCCCAAAGAACCCTTCAGTGAACAGTTCTTAAAAGAACCCTTTTTTTCTCAGTGTAAAAAAAACATTTCAATAATACAAAGAGTCTTTTTCCAGAACCTTTTGTGCAATTGTGCAATGTAAAAGGTTCCACTCACTTAGAAAATAAAGCTTTTTCATTGGCATTCATGTTTCCATGAAGAACTTTTAGCATGCATAGAACCTTTCCATTGCACAAAAAGTTCTTCATTGTGGAAAAAGGTTCTTTGGATTATTAACATTTTCAGTTCACATTTCTTTTAAGAACTGTTGACTGATAGCCTGGGAAAACCCAGACAACTTCCGGCAAATTTAGATTTGCTCTGAAAGTTAGTCTGGCAAAGAGCTCATTCAAGCCCATTTCCAATCCGTCGAAATCGAGGCACCAATCAGAAACGTTGGGGCGGGCTTTACACGATGACGACAGCGCTGGGATTTTGAAGCAGATTTTGTAGCCTACATTACAAAGATGGATGCCGCCGTCGAACATCACTCGTTCGAATCAGCTATCGCGTCTGTTTTAAGCGATTTGAACGTTTCCTTTTTGTTAAAAACAGAGCAAAGAACAACACTCGGAGATGTTTCTCCACCGCTCTGCATACGTCATCTCCTTCATCGCTCTGATTGGTTTCAGGTCTATCCGCGACGTCCGTTGGTGACGCCCCTCTGGAAATGATTTGTCTATGACGCTTTGCCAGACCATAACTCAGTTACAACTGAGAATGGTCTGGTTTTAACCAGGCTAGTTGACTGAAAGATTCTTTGGGGAACCAAAAATGTTTCTTTACTGCGAAACCCCACTTTTGGAACCTTTGTTTTTAAATTAAAGATGCCAGTAAAGACCCTTTATTTTTTAGAGTGTATGTAAAAGGATCTTCATTGAACCATAGATGCCAATAAAGAAGCTTCATTTTTAAGAGTCTACCTGTACAGGAGGTGTGTGTGAGGGTGTGTCGGAAACCTCCTACACACACGATCACAGCACAAACCAACATATTAATGTGTGATCCATGCTGCCCTGAGGGGAGAACTAGTTGTACTGTACAATATAACTACACCCTTTACTGGCATTCTTAGGCCTCAACATTCTCCGTGCCCAAATCACATACTGTACTCTTAAATTGGGCTATTGAATAATAAAACGGTAAACTCAGTCAAAACACGTGTTGGTATGTTTAAGGGAATGGCATTCGTTTCAACTTTGAATGGTTCACGTCGCACCCGGCTTGCACCTCATTTGGACTCTCATGCAGAACGTTCTCACCATTTGAGTGTTATTTTTGACGCACAAAAATAGAGAAGTGATGTAATTTCACACAAACCACCATTTAATGTTTTCTTTTGCACTGGATTGTGGGTGACTGGACTTTGCAATTTGCTGCAAGCTAAAAATATCTGTTCGTAGACTAGCACAAGTAATTTGCCCGATACCTGCTATTTGGGGGGGGGATTCCCAGCCTCCTCAGCTCTATTTGCAAATGAAAGGGGTTTTAAGAGCTTAATGGCAAGGGTTTTGTTTAGAGCTTGATACTACGGATACATTTGGAGCCAGAAATGGTGTTAAAAAGCACAGAGAGTCGTGTTGTTGTTAATATTTCGGTCCAATGATATGCAAATCCAATAAAGTTGTGGCTACGGCTGCAGGTGCAAGGAGTAACTTCACACACACTTACATCATAATACAGCATGATATACAGTGCAAACGTAGTATTACTTTAACATTGGCTTTTTATAAGCAGTACAACTAATTTGTGAATAAGATGGGGTTTCAAGTGTCTAAAAATAGTTGATGTAAAATAGTCACGTGAGAAAAGAGGTTTAATTCTAGTTTGCCCTTCTGAAAGATGTTTGAGTCAAATCTCCATAAAGCCACTACTGTTTTGTTGTTCATATTTAAAGTTTCTTTTAATAATGCTTCTTTTTATATAGCATATACTCACAGGTAAATCATTATCACAATACTGGTTGTAAATATGTCAGTGGTTACATTTGTTAGCAGTAGGAAAATAAAGAGCCCGATTTTGAATAAGTAACTGATTGGTTTAAAACATCAAACTGCAGATTTCATAGTTAGATTAAAGTAAAATATAAATGCCTTTATTATTTATGATGTCATAAAACATACAAAATTAACCCAACAATTGCTTGGTAATGGTAATGTTATTTCGCAAAACTGAGCAGTCTAACGTAAAAAACATTCTTTTACTATCTTCTTTAAAACTTAGAATGTTTTATTTAGGAAATGCATGGATTAAAATACATGTGTGTTCACTTATCTGAAGCAAAAAAAAAAAAGATTAAATGGATTAATTTTATTAGCTCTTGAGCCAGCAAATTTTACATTATTAAAATGCAATAATGCCCGAGGTCATAATCCCCTTTGTTATAGCTCTACATGTCTCGGGGGCTCACAGTGGCGCGCGCAATTGGTATCGACACTTTTCATCTTTAAACAACGTGTTAATGATGTGTATTTTTCTCCCATTCTGCTCTTTTTCTCCCCAAAGGCAAGAGAGGGAGAGGGAGAGAAGAGGAGGGATCTTTTGCATCATGTTGTACTCGTTTAACTCGTTTTACCGAGGGGGCGTGGAGTGACTCCGGTGATTTAAAGAAGGAGCCCGTGCGCTCTCACCATCCAAGACGAAAGGCGCACGAGCCGGAGAACAGCAGCTATATAGCGCGGCTAAAATTAGGGACGGATAGTGCGTATTTCCTCCGCTTCGTACAATTGGTCCAGCTTCTACTGCCGTGATATTTATAAGATAAGGTCTTCCACCACTCATACTTGCTGCATGAGTGTGAAACAGAGAGTTTAACAGCAGAAACCGAGTTGTAGTGCACTACAACCAAAGTTTCTTGGAGGGATTGCAACTGGTCCCCGATTTTTAAAGCTTTTTAATTTTACTGGGACGACTGGAAATGGCTTTGACTGGAACAATTTTACCGTCTATTTCCACATTTTCAGCACAGAAGGAAAAATGCTGGGAAAACGTGAGTAGCCTATTTCTTTTTATTTCACATCATTATTATGATTATGTAGTGCTTTATTCGTATATGTATGTAGTTGTTTTTACATACACGTGTATATACGCATTTTAACAGCGTTTTCAAACAATTTCACGAACTACAAAAAAAAGTTATATTGCAAGTTAGTCAGTGCGCTAAACGTACAGTATTATCCTCGCGAAAATAAATCGCGTTCGCCTGAGGACGTAACCATAGCAACAGCTGCTCGATTGTACATCGACTATATATTTTATTATGTATAATTTGTGTCATTATTTATCACGTTAAATTAGATTTAGACATCACAATATACAAGAAAACCTTTAGTGTTTTGTTTAAAGCGTCTTTAAGATAGTTAACAGTTTTATTAGATCGTAGCCTACTATAAGACTCGAGTTCAGCGAGATGAACTTCAAACGCATTGAAAATTATTGACAGAAATTCCTGACCCTCTTACTATATTCTTGATTTGTACTATAACTTTTTTTTGTGCATTCTTGCTCTTAAAATCTCAAAGTAAGTTTAATCTATCTGTTCCATTGCAGAGGTGGAAGGATGAACTGGACAGGTCCATGCATCTCAGCTGCATAGCTGACATAACAAACATGGACAACCTCAACAGAGCAATAGACGACGAAGATCTTGATAAATATCTGGATCTGGAGTTTATTCTGGCCAACACTGCGGGTTCTGATAATCTCGGACTCGGTATGGGAAGCGATTACAGAATGCAAGAATCCAGAAACATGTACAACCCCACCGCATACTCGGTGCCCGAGATCAACCCGTCACCTCCGCCGTATACTACCAGCCTCATGGCAGAGCTTCTGCAATCCGATGTAGACACCTACTGCCAGTCATCTCTGCCCAACAACACCCAGGGAAGATTCCTGGTCAGGTCTATCTTCCCCAATCAGGACATTTCGGAGTGTATCAAAGTGGAGCCCTGCATGGACAGTTATGGACCTGCAAGAGGAATGGTTCCTAAAGTCAAACAAGAAGGCAACGGTGCATGCATGAGGTCATATGAGCAGCCAAGACTGGCCAACTCACCCCAGGGGGCAGGCAGCATGACTCCACCGCAGAGCCCCGCGGAGCTCATCAACACAGACTGTCAGTCACAGATGTGCCACGCGATGACGTTCAAGCAGGCTTACCAAGGCAACACGGGGTTTCCCCATGCCGCACCTCCACAGATGCACCTGTCTTACCCAAATGCGCATCACTTCAGCGTGTGCGACGACGGGCTTGGAATGCCCAACGCCAACCAAAGAGTACTTCTGACACCACCCTCATCTCCTCTGGAGATGGACGCCAAACCAAAAAGGGGACGTCGCACCTGGCCGAGGAAACGGACAGCGTCTCACACTTGCACTTTTTCTGGATGTGGCAAAACCTACACAAAAAGTTCCCACTTGAAGGCGCATCACAGAACGCATACAGGTAAATAAACATCTATGCCAATGCGATTACATCCCAATTGACTGCTCTTTTTGAAATTGACAATAGAACGTCATGACAATAACCGATTGCTGAAAATATATAAATATTAACATACCTTGTTTTTTTCTTCTCTTTCACTAGGTGAGAAGCCCTACCACTGCAGCTGGGAAGGTTGTGGCTGGAAGTTTGCCCGTTCTGATGAACTGACCCGTCACTTCCGCAAGCACACCGGACACCGACCCTTCCAGTGCCATCTGTGCGAGCGCGCCTTCTCCCGGTCCGACCATCTCGCCCTCCATATGAAACGCCATATGTAGGAACTGCCTCTGAAAATTTGGACTAAACGCACTGAACAATGAACATCATGGATGTCAAAGCAAGCATTTTGTCTGTACCCTTTATTTAAAGTATGACAAAAGAGGAAAAATGAACTGACTTGACCTATTGCTGAATCCTAAACAGTCTTTTGCATTGTAGCTGGTTCTACACTTCATTTCTTTACAGATTTTTTTTAAAGAAACAAAATATATTTTCCTTTTCCAATGAGCTTGACAAATGCCAAACAAGTTCAACTCATGTTAGGCTGGACCTAAACCTCAAGACGGAACTGGAATCAGACAGTTAAATGTGTTTAAGTTAACATGATGTACTATGGACATGACAACAGTGCCTTTTAATTCATGTATACATCTCACGAGTGCCATAAATACTCTTGGCATTTTTAAAAAAAATTGTATGCTATTGTTTCAAGAAACTAAATAAGCTTTGTAAGACAATGTTTTCTTCTTTCAAAACTGCCTTAAAAGTTAACAAAAGGGCGTTAACTGAATGTTTTTAAGTAATTGAAGTAATTTGTGCATTTATCGACATAAACATTTAAAAATCAGGGTCTTATGGTTTTTTCGTTTCTTTTTTTTTCTAACGTATTCTTACAAATTTGTATGTTGTTAACGTGAATTGCAGACTGTCCCATGTTCGGATGACATGATAAGGGCTATGTGAGTTGTTCTGGACCAAACATTTTATGTACATAATTTATACACTGTAAATATTGTACTTAATGTACATATTAAACTTAATTGAGATATAAACATCTGTGTCTGTCGATGTGTCCAGTACGTTAGCACATCAATCAATCTTTTCCAATCCTTCAGACAAGATCTCGGTGGTATCGCCCAAGGGTAGATGTTACAAGCCTTGAGGGAGATTGCAATCTTTCCCAGCTGCAACTTTGCCATGCCAGAGAGCTGCGGCTAGACCTATAAATACAAACATTACATTTACATAATTGGTGAGACTGAATATAGCCCTGTCTGGGCAGAGGGCTACACCACAGATGAAGAGAGAGAAGCTTTGGAAAAACAACGGAAGAAGTGGGTGAACTTTCTGCTTCAAATTACTTTTTTACAGTTGGGGTGAGAATTCAAACTTTACAGGCGCTGTTAAGTCAATCAGATAAAAATACATATCAAGAGCTTGAAGGTATCTGGCACCAAAGTCTTTATGTATAAATAGAGCACTAAATGTTCTTTAATAAACAAAAGACTGTCCTTTGGGTGCTTAATACCAGTTGGTACAGTATATTCAGGTCACACAGCAGAAATCACATCCAATAATGCATCTTATACTGACACTAGTCCAAAAAACAAAGCACATCTCCCTATTGTATGATAACACTATTAATACTCTCTTGTGTTTTCATGGGCCCTGTGCAGTGGTATGGAAATATTATACCGTTCACTTGTTTGAGAGGTATTCACTGCATGGTTATTTTGAGGAATGAGGAACTAAAACTGTGTCAATGGATGGCTTACTTTGTGAAGTAAGAAAAACATTTTCATATCACTTTCAGGTTGGTCTCAGATCACTTTTCAGAGTTGCTGTATAGTTGATAAATCAGCCAGGTTAATGTGTGCCGTTTCAGCTTACAATTCCCTAATCCTCCAATGATCTTCAAGAGTCTGCTACAAAGGTCACATCCCTTGAGATAGCCGAGCCTTGACACTATTCACCTAGGAAATGGTTTTTAACCAACATAAGAAACTGATAATGACACCAATGATGCATTTAGGATTATGTTAATTGCCTGGCTTCAAGCCAGAATGCTCCTCGGGTTTCATGCAAAAAGATAAAAACAAGACTCTTTTAGATTTTTGTAAGAGTGAGTGATGGAGCCTTGAGGGTATTCCTCATGCCGGCAGCAAAACGTTTTCAAATACAAACTATAAATTACCTTAGATGAATTCTCTTCAAAAATGTACCCACCAACCAGGGATACTAATTTAACTCCACTTCCTGTCCTGGGATCAATCATTACAGCTGCACCTGGAGAGATACATTTGTTTTTAAAAACATGTTTTATTCAAACTTAATGAACTAAATATACAAAAAAATAATGAGGTTGTAATGGAAAAATGTGTTGGAAGTTTGTTATACCACTCAGTATCTTTTTGTCCATGTAGCTGCTTTGGTTTCACGTGTGCTTTTGGTGCGGATTCCTTTGGAAAGCTTGGGAATGTCATGGGAAGAGTTTGCCACCTGCTGGACTTGCACGGGAATCATCTTACAACTTGTCAAAACACTACACTTGTCTTTTTGTAGTGATACTTCCCATGGAGCACAACGTCAGGACATGATGTTTCGTACGTCATTTGCGCCAACTTGGGACAAACCATCAAAATCCAGGCGAATAGCTGCATTGGGAGGCAATAACATTATATGTCAGTTCTTCAAAATCACCTCAGCACCAACAAAACAAAGACAGAAAAATGATAATCCCCATGGTTGAAGAAAAACCACATTTGTGTGACAACATAATGGAAAGTGGCCATCTGGCTTACATTTCCCATAGCATACCTCTGCTGACGGTCCTGGTGGAGTGCAGAAGAGTGTCCGTCAGTGCACCGCAGCATCCCCAGGGAAGCATTACTCGGTGGAGAGCCCTTGCTTCCTGGCCCAGGCCCAGCTGATTAAATACACAAAATCCAGCTTGGGTCTGGAGCCCTTCACGAGCAGATCGAGGTCCGATTAGTCAACGCGCTGATTTAAATCAATACCCGTTCCGAGCAATTTTTGGCGCAGGAGCGGGCCAACATTTCCCAGCCAGCTGTCAATACGCTCAAGTCCGTGAAAGGGTCCCCTCGAATCCAATCAACCGAGTGAGAGCACACTGAGGATCTTGTTACCATGATGACCCCATCCAGACCTTCAACATGTACATGTGTGTCGCATTTAACATACTCACCTTGCTCTGGTAAAACACAAGAGCATTATTGGCACACCTGGACCGTCTCACTTGACATAGCCATTATTCCCAGAAACTCCCTGCTTATGCAAGCAAGATATGCATTTACCAGGGTCAAAGAGGTTTTTCGTACACAAGTTATTAGAAATGTCAAGCATTCCCAACAAAACTAAAACAACTAATGAGGCATGTGGAATAAACATCGGGAGTCAATTCTGGGAGGCTCTTTGGCGCATTTTGATACTCAAAGTTCACTAGCACACAAACTAAGCAAATACCAATCTCGGAATTTCCTGTTACGGTTAACATTCTGTGTGCAGGTTCTCGTGTTCCAGGAGTTTCCACTGGGCTACAAGGAAGTCCTCAAGAAACTAGTAGCTTTACAACTATGACTCAGTCTCAGATTCCTGATTTTAGTAGCTACGATAAAGCAATTTAAGATGCAGTATTATACAAGAATTTGCCCTACCGTTGCACCTTGAGCCTACTGAGAAAAAACAAAGGCTGGCACAATTTAACCCAAAAATACGTTTTTTTTTTTTTTTTTTAAGTCACGCTTAATTTGTATGAAAAACACTGACATAAAATATCAAACCAAGTGGCGTCGGCAAACAAATGATGCTAGACCCTATCTTACAACATTTTTCCAAGTGATTTTCATTACAATTTTATCTGGTCTGGAGTGTGAAGTCAAGTTCACAGAGGACTAGTTCATCAGATTTAACTATGGACACGTTTTTACTTAAGGTGCAGTTACATTTGGCTAAGTATGTGAGATTACTATGAACACAAACAGACAGAAAAAAAAAAATATTAAAACATAGTAAAAAAAAAGTGACATTTACACATTTTTTAAGTGTCCAAATACATTTTGGGGTTTCTGGTTATATATTACAGCATTTGAGACAAACACATGTGAATTGAATAGAGTGACGTATACATGCGTCTGAAATGTTATCTTTTGTTTATTCTGTGAAATCAAGGGACAACATACGGAGCATGAACATTTCCAAAGGAATCCAAGCATCACTAATCACTATCAATGCAGTCTGAAATCCTTAAAATGTTTAGAGTTACACATGTGCAGTTACTCATGTTTCATAGGACAAATATAACACATAATATACATGGTTTATGTATACTCTTATGCATTTCTCTATCGGGTTAATATCGGTCTTATCTACACAGGCGAGGGGTTAAAGGCAGGCCAAAAAGGAATGCATTCAGCTCGAGTTTTATGGGACATATGCCCAAAATTATGAGTCACTAAAAAAATATTTACTTTCTTTTTTCTTTAAAAAGAGAAAAAAACATGGATAATAAAACAGGATATGAAAACAAATGAATGTACAGGTATTACAACAAATAAAATTTACAAACTATTGCACAATGGAGGTATAAAGGACAAATACAGCATAAAAGGAGCGCTAACAAAATGTTTGCGATTTGTTTTTTAGTTTGAATGGTTCTGTTATCTTGTTTATTTATTTTTGTAACAGTAAAAGGCAAAAAAAGCCGGGACCAAAGCCCCAGGTATACGAATAACCCACTTGCCTACATTACGTCAAAAAAAAAAAAAACCTTCATAGGCCAGAAACTGACGTTATCTGTGTCTGGGACACACTGGCTTTCGATTCCAGTCCTGAAGACGTACGGTTTTGTTAAAAACGCTCAACTGACTGAAGATTAGTGTAGTACTGGAATCAGATAAACCAGGGTTCAAAAACCACCGCACAAGTTTCATTGTGAGCTAGGCTCCATCTAATACATTTTAAATAAGACAAAGTAACACTGTTTAGTGTGACACTAACATGACCAGGGAGTGTCAAGCAGCTATTTGCGGTCAAAACAAGCTAATTGGGAGTAAAGAAAAAAAAAGAGGAACAGAAAGATGACGTAGCTGAAAGTTAGCAGTGTACAGGGATATGTCACAGTTGTTCGTCTTAACATTACACATTTGTGTCCACAATGTTGGACATGAGCATCAATCATCACGCAGAAAAATTTGACCTGTAATGACCAACCACATCACAGATTCAAACTGAAGAAACAGCTATTCCAATGATTCAAGGTTGGATGAATGAATACAGATCATTCACGGATAAAACGTGTTAATAGTACCAGTAAAACAGTCTACTGTTAAAGAACAGCAGCTGGTACGTTAAAAAAACGTTGATATTACGTAGTACGATAATTAAATCGTACAAAAACACAGGTTTGAAATGTGCCAGGAAGTACCATCACCAAAACGTTCAAGTCAAATCCAATACTGACTAAAAGTTAGGGCAAAGCAAGCAGTAAACAACAATAGCAATTGCCAGTTTTTTTAAAGGAATCTATTCTGCCTGAATTCACATTGCCGCATTCGTGGTTTTTTTTTTGGCTAATTTGTGCTTTTAGCTACCAACAGGGGTTTAGTACTCCTGACATTATAACACATTTAAATCTGTTCGGCAGACTCCCGCATAAAAAAAAAAAAAAAAAAAAAAATGCGTTTCACACATTCAAGCAAAAATGATATCACTATGCCACGAATTATGCCGATTAGTAACGAGTTGAAGATGACGAAAATCTAAATGGCAAAATCTATTATCAGTTTCCTCATGGTGGCATCTGTTTTTGTTTTATGCAACCAAATTTGACACCATAGTGCAGAACTCAACAAAAAGGTTGGCTCTTTAAATGGCATGTGTGAAAGACTTTCAGGCCAGTTGGCAAGTCACTTGCAGTCCTTTTCCCCAAAAATCTTAGACTTGTTGATTTTGTACGTACATTTAGATAAAACGATAGATAGAACAATAGAACGATAGCATGAAAGAACAATAGATATATAGAACAGAGAAATCAATAAAACAATCGATAGATCGATAAAACGACAAACCGATAGACTGATGGATAGACAGAAATGTACAAGATTTTTGTAAAGAAAAAAATCTCGTTTTTTTTAAAAAGAGAATGTAACATTTAAAAGAAAATAAAACATTCTAGAAAAAAATAACCTTTGTCATGAGGCCCCCAAAAAAACCTTACTGTTGAGTCCTGCAGTGGTGTTAACCAGCTAAACCTTTTAACATGGTCAAATAAAAATATTTAAACAATCAGTGCAGTTGTAGAAGTTTTGCTCAACCTTCTCATCTGAACAGTTCTGTGAAAGAAAACAAGTTCACTTCTGAATCAAACTCTTAAACGACATCTCTTAAACGACGCTTGCAAAAATCACACTGTCATTTGTTCAGCTTTCCGTCACGTCGAGATCTCCTTACAGACGTTTAGTCTGCAGGCTCAGCTGTAATTCCAGTGTGTACCATACTGACTACAGCCAGGGCCAGTAAGTTATCATTTAACAGATGCACTTTATCTAAACCCATTTACAGTATGCTTACAGCGATTGAATTCAGGAAGAAACCTGGAATTAAGTGCCTTGCTCAAGGGCTCGTGAGGGGGGGGAGTGTAGCGTCGGTAATTCAAGTTTCTGGTACGAACCAGGATCAAACCGTAACTTTCTTAGCGGTTTCAGTCCCTTTTTTCCCCACCAGTGGAGATAATGATCTGCAGAGACCAATAATGGTCTTTAAATGTCCATGGCTCTGTCAATGCACATTCACACACAAACACACACACACTAATACAATTTAAATAAACTATATACTCCATCTGAGAGGTTAATGCAGTGCATGTAGAATGAGTTAACTGATTCACAAACCATAGGCCGCCCTCCTGCACATGAACACTAAAGGATAGAGGTTGAAACTGTCAGGTACTGTGTCCCACTTGCGAGTATTTTATCTTGGTCCATCACGCACGCACACAATCTTCGCTGTAGTGTACAGAAGGGTGGATCTGAGGGGATGGCGGTCAGGCGTTGGACATCTCGGCCTTGCTGAGAGCGATGGCCAGCTCCAGGTCTTCCTGCTCCTGCTGGCGCAGTCTCTTCAGCCGGTCCCGCTCCGCTCTCTCGCTTTCCCGCTTCGCCCACTCCATCTGCTGGGCTTCATTACCAAACTGGGCCGGAAAAACAGGAACATGCCACATTAAGACCCATCGGTCCCAAATTGGGGATTGCACAGTGGTGTGAAGCTGCGGTCTGAACTGATTGGTACAGTGCTTTAAAAGATCCAGTTTAACTGTACTAAATTGGTACATAGATTATACATATTTGCATTTATACAAACAGCTACACAGATAATAATCTTTTCGTGCCACGTTTTACCAAAAAGTGTTTCAATTTTGATATTAGAAGTCATCAAAAAACATTAAGCATGTAATGTCTGTGCCATTAGCGACGCCAATCCATCTAACGTTGTATCAACCAATGAGGTGAGTTTGGGGTAGGACTCTGTTTGTCCTAACAATCGAAGACCGTTTGAAACTTTTGATTTCTGATAATGGTACAGAAATCAATTTGCTCAATATCCGCTGATGACAGATTAAAAATGTAATTCAAATCAAATACTTCATTAAATCAAATCAAAAGTGCACAGTTTGATCTCACGCATGTACAAATGAAAAATTTAAGCATGCACGGCTCATTTTGAACATTTCTTTGTCACATTATTCAGTGACCTTCATTTGAAATTGCAAAACAGCAAAAGACAAGAAAGATTCACCACGTTTTCAGACAGATCTTACCTTATTTCGCTCAGTTCCTGCAAGAGAGGAATGGATTTAAAAAACACAAAAGAGATTTACACCAAACTACCACGCAACCATCCACCGAACTGCACACAAATGCCGATTGGACACCAACAGACCACTACCACTGATGACTCATGATGGACCTTTTTAATTGGTCATTAATAGCGAATGATGTCATGGACAGGAAAATGAACGTGCATTGATCTCATGCAGCAAGAAAATGACAGAAGGAAAAGACATTACAAAGCTTTTTCAAATCGTGTACATTGATAAATAAGCGTAATATTATAAGCAACGTAACATGCACACTAAGCTGACTGCAGGTGCATGAGAGCATTGCTAAACCACCCTGGAGGTTTTTGGTTTTTTAATATCACATACATAAACTACAATTGACAATTTGTTTTAAATAAATGGTTTTAATTAAAAACATAGTTAGTCTTAAAAAATAGTTTTTCAATCTTTTTGGGGGTTGGGAAACATTTTCATAAATCTTGAAAACTGTTTTGAAAATACAAAGTAATAATACCGCTGGTAATTTGTAAAAAAGCATCATTTTCATTGTAAACGATGCAATTAGCGTTCTTCCAGGGAGTTTTCGGTCACATGATAAAATCAGAGATGGTTTAGCAGGTCCACTGCACCCAAGTCATGCGCAGCGATACTAAGGACAGGAGGCAGGGCGGATGAAAATGATGCTACGTCAAACACTAGGATCAAAGCGGATTTGCAGTATGGAGCGCACACTGATCCCATGTGGAGAAAACAACAGCCTGAGAGCTGAGTAGTGATACTGACACTTCCCACGTCATACGATCTCTCCTAATCGATTTTCGAAATTGGACCTCAGTCATTTTGGGGAATACTTTGACATCAATTCTCCTCCTAAAACAACCTTTAAGTGAGCTGAAAACACATTGGTTGAGATAAGATAATGATGATTACGCTTGTTCCACTAACTTGTGGAAGTGTGACTTCACGGCAGATGTGTTAATACAATCTGCACACACTTGAAATATGAACTGATGACTGATAAGAGAACGGTGAGAACCAGAGCTGGTTCAGGAGGACTTCATTAGAAGGCTGAGTTGCTTGATATAAGAAAGAAAATTGACGTTTCTTTTAGAACACGATCAGACCGTTCAACTTTGCGGACCATCAGGTGAAAATAGACAGACACATCGGTAAAACAAACACTGATGTTTTGTTCAAATGAACAAACTATCGAGATTTGAGACGAAATAGGAGGCAAAAATACTGACATCACGAACTTTGATTACACTAACACTGATGTTGTTTAAGCAAACAAACTTTCAGGATGCAAGAAAATTTTGTTCTTCTTAGTAGCCAATCAGATGGTTCATTTTGCAGACAAAAAAGAAGCGACAATACCGACATCAGACACAACAATAACACTATAAACACTGACGTTTTGTTCTAGCCAACAGACTTTCGCGTTAATGACATTTTAAAATATCGACACTGGGCACAGATTATGCCTTTAAACACTGACGCTAGTGAAACGGCTTTCTTTTAGTAGCCAGTGAGATAGTCCATTTTGCAGACAATAAAGCTAAAAACACTGACATAAAAATTTTAGTACAAAAAGCTTTAAGAGAACAATCTTTTGGGTTTCGAGAAAATGCATGTTTCTCTAAGATGCAAACTAAGAAGACATTTTCACATCGATTCTAATGATCGACACTGACGTTTTTGTAGGTCACTTAAATTTACAAGTAAACATGAAAATATCTGATAATGTGCTATGATTTTAAACCCCTGTTTTGCAAGACTACATTTTTACCATCAAACTAAAATTCGCAAAAACTATATATTGTCTCATCTTGATTTGAAGTACATTCCGCAAAAAACAAGACACATTTGCACCAAAGCGAACAAAAAAGTCACAGAAGAACAGCGAGAAGCCACATTAGCTTAGCCGAGGATGCTTGGTTTCACAGAGTGCGACTGCTCCTCTTCCCACAAGCCTGTGCAAGTGCTGAGCAAAAACGCCATATGACATCATAGCCATGTGCACCACAAACAACTGTATTTGAGTCACTGAAAGAGAGAGATGTCTGGCTGCTTGATTAGGGCTTATTATCCAAAATTCTGTGCGTTGGTGAGTTAATCACAGATAGATGGACTGCAGACATGGAGGAAAATAAATGAGTAGCCGGGACAAGGCGACAGACTGAGCGGTACAGAAGCCAATGGTGCGGTCTGCTCTAGGAAACCTCACTGATGATCGCTAGAAAGCACTTTTTTTTTGGATTGTTGGTTGGGTTTAATTGGATTTTGGAAAGAAACAAGTGGACCGGACAAGAGAAGAGTATCACTAAGCTCAACTTACAGAGCTGAAGTCAGCAAAACCCAATGAAGAGTCTTTAGAGGCTTTACTTGAGGCAGATGGAGCAAATGGGTCTTTGCCGCTAAACGGGTCTCCAACCCCCTTTTTACTCTGAAACGGATCGACGGGGTCTGCACTGAAGGGCTGGAAGGGATCGCTGGTCTTAGCCGAATCTGCGGATCCCGGCACGTTTACAGGAGTGCTTTTACCTGTTGAGAAATACCAATTTTCATTTTAAAAGCTTTACAAAGTGTCTAAACCATCCATTGCATTTAATTTGCATTGTGCAAGGTGAAATTTCATGGGTTTAAAATCCTTGACTGTATAACTCTATAATAACTGTCAAATAAGCTCTGATTGCTTTATTTACTAAATAATAATAATGTAATAATAAAAAAACAGATTGACAAAAATTGGTTACCAACCCAGGTCTTTACAGCGCAGCATTTAAACATAATTAAACATAAAATGTCTGATGACTTAAAAGACTTTTTAAATTTCAAACAAGTATGATTGATATATAAATAGTAATACAATCACCAAGGACCCATTAAATTGCTCATAAGTGACAGTAAAGACATTTAAATGTTTTAAAAAAATATATATTTCAAATAAATGCTATTTTTTATGAACTTTCCATTCATCAGATTTGCATTTCAACATTGATAATAACAAATGTTTCTTGAGCAGTAAATCAGCATATTAGAATGATTTCTGAAGGGATCATGTGACACTGAAGACTGATGTAATGATGCTGAAAATTCAGTTTTGCATTACAGGAATAAAATTACCTCTTAAAAATATATTAAAATAGAAAACAGTTATTTTAAATTGTAATATTATTGCACAATACTGACTGTTTTTGATCAAATAAATACTGCCTTGGTGAGAAGAGATATCTTACCGACCCAAAACCTGTGAATGGTAGTGTAATTCTTAATAATATTGATTTATTGAATAAATAATAATCAAATAATTGTTATTTGCACATCTTTCCACAAGCTCAACCAAAAAACCCACAGTGGTTCAAAAGTGTATGATGCGGTATCTCGATGCAAAACACTGAAATGTCGGTTTCTTTCAACACGCCCAACAAGAGCACTAAATATGCCTCAAACGCTGTTATTTCTTTTATAGGAAGGCAGAATCTTTGCACAAGCAATTTGCTTATTTTAGAGATTTGCGCAAGAAATGTAATCACAAACCGGCAAGGATCTTCGGATAAAAAAACTGCTTATGCATAGTTCTTTTTCCCCCCTCTTGCACCATTTGCCGAGACTGGCATTCACTTGCTTGTGAGAACTTCAAACTGGTTGCTGGTTCCTCTAAAGGTGTTAACCGCATGTTCAATAGGGCTGTTTTTATACCAGACCAGCAATCAGTTTCTTTCTGTCAGTAAACGGAATACTAAACCGCAAAATGACTCCACCCTGCTAAGGGGAAAGAGGTCAAAAACAAGCAGTGCTCTTTAATGATACAGTGCATTAACAGAAATAAAGCAATCTTCAATTTTACAAACATTTCGGTTTGCGTTTTAAAATAAAACATTTTTAAAAAGACTTTTGAATTAATCAGCAAAATACTGCTCGTCTATTGCATATTTTTGATCTATCTTTTAATTATTAATTTCATTAAGCATGTTACTGCTCAAGAAATACTGTATATATCAACAAGTTAAGGGATACATAATTTAACGCCACTTATATTGTTCGAAATATGTTTTAAGAGAGGAGAAAGGTTAAAATGTCAAATACTCAAGTGTGAAAAGTTGTGGCAGCTAGGCCACACTACCCACTAGAGTGTGTAAACACACACACACACACAGGAAGTGGGGAGGGGTGTGTAGATCAGCGCACAATGCTGGCAGTGCATGCTAACCGCAGATCATCGAAGCATGTTAGCTATACCACCCTGAGCACACCGAACAAACCTCTCTCTCTAACCTCTATACCCAACTTTAAACCTCGGTTACACCAGGAAAGCACTCCCTTGTTTTCTAGGATGAAAAAAAAAAAAAAACATGTTGCTGCAGAAAAAAGAAAAGAAAAAGAGTGAGCAGCACAGATTCGCCTTTTCCTCTAACTGCCGACTGCAGAGAGGAAACAGCGCAGGTTTCGTTTTCTCCAAGTGATAAATTTATCTTCCATTCAGGTTTGTTTGTGCACCGTTTTGGAGTTGGGAAAGAGATAAGAACACGCCACTGCGCACTGGAAAAACAAAAAAATAAAAAGCTTAACCAAAACATATTAAGGTTGTACCTCGATTTCCTGTTGACAACCAACGGAGGAAGAGCGAGGATGTCTTAGATATCATTATTGGCAGGCAAAATTCAGTTTTGCCTGAAGTTGCAAGACTTCTGAAACGTGAATGTGTGTGAGCTGACGTCAACAACTTTCTGTTCAAAGCTGTTTTACTTTCCCTGCTAACAAACAACTAGTTAAAAGAGATGTTACTACTGCACTTAAAAGATTTTACTTCTTAAATATCAGTGTCAAAAGCGTAGAGAGTGATCCACCCAAACAACATTCAACAGGTCTTTCATGTTGCTTGTTTGGATTGCTTGTTTTGTCTGCATTTTGTTTATTGCACCAGGTTCCCGGCACAACAGCTGTGTATAGTTTTAGTAATCGTTTACTTTGAGATACTAAAAACTAGTTTGATTAATCACCTTTTATGGTTAGATGTGTATATAAAGCTTTTGAAAAGGGTCACCGTTTGTTTGTGGGCCTCAAGATGAAGGTTAAATGCTTACCACTGGGTGGTTTGGGCCGCGGTGGCACGCTTTTCTTGGGCGGGAGGGCTGGCATGTCTTGTTTTCGACTGAAGGGGTCATCTACGAAGCCCTATATTAAATCGCAGTGGAAAGAAGAAGCAGAGGGCCGTTATCAGGGTATAAGGTGCAAACCAGGCAAATTATGGGTGGAACATCAATCAAAACCACATCTTACAAAACTCATGCTGCAAACACGTGAGAAAGTTAAGTTCCATTATGCTTCAGATGTAAACATAACTGAAAGGTGTTCACTACCTTCGACATTTGGCTGAAGTCTGCAAATCCGCTATTGCTGCCGAATGTACTGCCCCCGAACGGGTCCAGAGTACCAAAGAAATCTGCAATTGGCAGAGAAAAACAATGACGCATGCATCTACTATGGTTAAATGTGTCCACAGAAATGAGTATCTTACAGTGTTTCACAAATGTATTTCAAAACAGCCTGTAACAGTACTAAAAGTCAAGAAAATGGAAAAAATTATGTTAGACTTTTTAAAATGTTTTGACATATTTGAGGGTCATATTTGTAATAAAATATGAAATTTCTTGCTCCCACTTTTCTCTGTCAATAAAAGTGGTAATTTGCTTAAGTGATACTTGATCTCGGACTTTAAATAAAAAAACGTATTTATTTTTTTATTATTTAAAATAAAGTTCAAGGCGACAATCACAATTTTTTTTTAAATAAATAAATAAAAGTTTTAGTTAAAGTACTAATAAAATATTTATTTATTTAAAGAAATACTTCAGTGATCATTCACCATAGTATTAAACGAGAAAAAAAATGGGTTTTATTTATTTTAAATAATATTATGGTCATGGGTCAAGACTTTTATTGACTAATATCTAATTTAATAAAATAACTGACATTTATTTCATTATTTAAGTCAATACGTGTGGTTAATATACACTCCTTCCCTTAATCACAATAGTAATAAAATTAAAATAAGATGCATACTGAAGCAATCAATTAGGAGTATTAATTTTCCATTTCAAAAACTCAAAACAAAATGGAGATATGCATCAAGTTGCTTTGTTTTCTCTCTTTTTTTTGCCTTCAACCCACAGGTTTAAAAAAATGTGCTGAGCATTTCCTGGCATCGCCTTACAATGCTGCAGCCGAATGCTGCATTAACTGTTTACTGAAACTGCAGAGGATTTTCACGTAGTTGGGGCAGCCAAAGGGCCTGCGAGCGGACGTGTTGCATGGGAACTCTTTTAACGGCTTCTTCACACAAGCTCTCACGAGGTGGTCTTCGAAAAAAAGACAACAGTGTGGGCACGAGGTGTAGTTTCGTCTTGCATGAGTTGTGTAAGGCACCCATGTCCCTCAAGGTGTTCGCGAGAGAAAACAAAGCATTTTCAGCTGATGCCAGATCAGTTTCACGGGTTCAAGAATGTTGTGTGCAGAAACGAAGAGCCTGATCTTTGCTCAGCATCTTCAAAGAAAGGGAGTGGCAGGGATGATATGATTCAGCGGAGTAAGTGTGAGACGTGCAAACAGTACCTGGGCCTTTTGGTTTGGGGCTGGTGGAGATGAAGGGGTCGTTACTTGAGAAATGATGACTCTAAAAAACAGAACAGAGGATATAGTTGGGACACAAGTCAAAAGTTCAAACCTGTCGGGGATTAATGTGATGATGTTGGTTTTCTGGGTACCTTTGAGGGAAGAGTGGCACTTTTGCTAAAAGGATCGGCATTGCTGAAGGGGTCCGGCTTTGAGGGTTTCTTGAAGAAATCTTCGGAAGAGGTCCTAAATGGGTCGGCTTCTTTGAAAGGGTCTCCGCCGAAAGGATCTGAGAGAGTTTAGAGCTTAATGTAACGGTTCAGGGGGCCGTCTTGCATTTAAATATCATCATTTACATTATATCATCTTATCATGTTTCTATCTTTAGCCCACATTTGATGAGAGTTGGGGAACTGAAAACCTCATTTATTACTAAGGGGGAACTGTGCCAAGGTACCTGAACATGATGCTCAATACCATGAAGCTTTGTGCAATAATTGTGGTGTCTTTCATAAACAGAAATATTTCATTTGAAACATTTTCTTCCAAGGGAACCGTTACATGCATCAACAATGAGTGGCATTTCATAATTCATTCATTATTAAATTCATTTATATTGCTATGCGCGCGCACACACACACACACACACACACATTTATTTAAAATGTAATTAGTATTATTATTAGGGCTGTCAAGCGATTACATTTTTTTATCTAATTAATCGCACATCAACTTTGGCTGAGAAATTACCCCCAAAAGATTATTTAAAGTCATTGTGTTAAATGAGAAAAGCAGCAAATAGACCAGCGATTCTCAAACTTTTTTCATCGCGCCAAGAGTTTGGTCACCAATATTCTTCAAAATACGTTCCACAAAAGGACGAATTTTTTGGGAAACTATTCCCAAAATATGAAGAAAAAAAAACAATCTGAAATAATATTTAAATAAGAAACTAAAACTGCCAGTAAATACAGTAATAGTGGTAAATGTCTAAATTAGTAGGTTGAGTCATTCATTAATTCGATCCATTCAAACAGCTGATTAATAATTTAATTCAGGAATGAAGTAAATGGCTCTCTTTATGAATGGGGCATTGAATCATTAGTTCACCCAATTGATTCGCTCAAAACACATATTCATTCAAACGCACAACAGTTCTGCTCTGTATTAGTATGCGTCATGTGCTTCAGATCTTAAAGTGACAGCACCCTAATAAACCTGCTGCTGTGATGTCTATCATTAATGTAAAGTAAAACATTAATATCACTGCTCTTGACTGAATCACTTTTGTAGCTTTAATAAGGATTAATTATATTAAATTTATAATTTATGCAGTGAAGACTGTGAAGTGTTTAATAACTTTATTCAATTTCTGTCCATTCCTATCCGTTAGATCAAATATTTAAAATAACTGTCTTTATATTGTCTTTATTATGTTGTTTCCACATTAAATTGGAGATTACTTACCAGTGATATTTTACAATATAAAAATATATTACTTTAATATAAACTTGAATGTTTTGTGCAATTAATCACAATGAATTACAGAAAAATGTGCGAATATTTTTTTTTATCGATTGACAGCACTAAAATATATATATATATATATATATATAAATCATTTTATGCACTTCATTCATTTAGTTGAACTGGATACCTGCAACTGTGGTGGTCTGCTTTGAGAATGGGTCATTCTGGAACGGGTCACCTACAACAAACAAAAAAAGAGAGGGAGATCTGTTTAACACTAGAAGTGCCAGAATTCCATAACTACTAGAACTGCCACAAGTGGTCATTTTGACCGCTTGATTCCAAACTCTATATCTTTAATGATAAATACCTAATTGAGAGATTAATGCATTTATTGTATTAGGATATCTTTTAAAAACAAAACAACACCAAACTGTACATTTAAACAAGTTTAATTATACATTTATAAATAATAATATCATTAGTAGCCGGTAATTATCGCATATTCACAACAGACAGGCTATATTTCCATATCCATTCAACATAACTCAGAACAAGATAATAACAACTAAAAGTATCTTATTTAGATATGACAGTGAGAGAGACAATGTCACAGTTTATGAATTCGCTGTCTCCTTTCTCGTCTGGTGTTGTGTGTGTGTGTGTGTGTGTGTGTGTGTGTGTGTGTGTGTGTGTGTGTGTGTGTGTGTGTGTGTATCATTGCCGCCGATCAGCACGCCCGCTGCTTCTGATCAACGCGCCAGCTGCAGCTGATCAGCGAACCCTTTTTAGTGTCACTGTTGTCGCCTAGTCTTTGTCAGATCGTTGTGGATGTTTCCTCCGTGTTTGTTCCCTGCCTGTATCCGTTTTACGTGTGTCATCCATCCGTGTTCAGCACTCCTGGTTCTTCACGCAGCGTCCCTGTGCTGCCAAGGGCTTCATACCAGACACTTGCACACCTTAACTCTCCCAGCATCTGACCAGCTCTCAATAAACATATCTGTCATTTTGGAATTGAATCTTCTGATTATTTCCTAACAGACAAAGGTCAACGACGGCAGAGACAATTTATACAGAGACATGCCACTTCCTCAATCCTCAATACAACTATATAGGGAAAACCCGTATTTTATGTTGTGTTTCGTGTGGCCAGCAGTCGTCCGCGAGGGGCTGCTGGCATACTTCCATTTTTGTATTTGTTTATTTGTTAAAATGGTTGAATGTTCGCCGGTTCCCGCCTCCTCCTTCCCATAACATCTGAACCTTGTTACAGTAGTTAAAGCATGTTATATCGACCACAAATATGTTACCTTACATTCTAAATATGTGCTGTAGAGCAGTGGTTCCCAACCTTTTTTTGTCTGAGACCCCCTTTTTCCCAAGAAAATATTTTAGGGCCCCCCTTCACATTTAATGATATTATCGCTCTTGTAAGCTTGCAGCAAGGATGACAAAATATGTTTTTTGTTTTTTTTAAACAAACGGTATGTTTATGCACAAATAATAGCCTATAATATTGAAAAAAAAAATAACAAAAACATCAGTAGGCCCTTTGTAATTTAAAAACGTAAGCCTAGGAGAAGCCTATAAATTGGCCCTATTTGAAATGCAAAAACAAAAATATTCATTCTGGTGTGTAGGTTAAAAAAAAAAAAAAAAAAAAAAAAAAAAAAAAAAAAAATTTTAGGCTATTACTAAATGACTGCTGTCTGGGGCCTCAATACTTGCATGTTATTTATGAGGCTTTATCAATGTGATGCTTTATTTTTTATGCTTTTGGCGCTATAGCGAGTGATAATAAACTTGCATTTATTAACAGAATAATGCGTCTTTCGGAAGAACATTGTAGCCGGAACTACATCTCTCTGTGTACGTCTATGACGAGTCACGCAGGCACTGGGCTACTCCGCAGCGGCAGCGATCCGAACCAGTGTAAAATAGTCCCAATGTAAACACTTATTATAGGTGTACCATAGTGGTTCAGGATAAGACAAAAACCCGGATTGGAAAATGGATTCATGATGATCTCACTCATTATATACATTTTGTAAATGTTGAACAGAAAAAAGTTAAGGACTTTAATTTAATGCTCATTGCTCAAACCTTTCGAAATATGACGCGACCCCCCCAGAGAGCTCGCTGAGGCCCCCTTGTGGGCCACGACGCCCCTGTTGGGAACCGATGCTGTAGAGCACAAACACCGGCATTCTGGATAGAGACGTAAATTAAGTTGGTGTCGTGAACCCTTGCGCATGCGTAGTAAAAGTATAACCTGTGGGAAAAAAGGCGTTTGAGTGGCATGACTTGCCTAAAAGGACTTTGACCGCGGGAAATGTAACAAAAGAATACCGCAAAATTCAGTGCGGTCAATATGACCGTCTATGTCCAAAATACGAAAATACAGACACTTTTAGGAAAAGTCAGGTATCAGCAGGATTTTATTTATTTATTCAACAAAGTTATTGCAGATATAAAATTCAAAACGGTCAAAATGACCGTCGTGGCCGTTCTAGTGTTAATAGACTTCACAAAGGCTACAAAAGCTTGGTCCCACAAATGTGCCACACAACAGGAATTTGAAATTTAACAGGAATGAATGTACTTATTCCCATGCCGAACCCTAAATAATCAACTAAACGGCTAGTATAGCATCCAGAGCCTTCGCTAAGGAAGAGAAGTATTTAATTTGAGCCGATTAAAAGAGAAAGATTAAACGATTACACAACCAACCTTTAAATGGGTCTGTTTTAAACGGGTCTTCAGACTGGAAGGGGTCCGTGTGCATCTCCTGAGGGGCACTGTTGAACACAGTGGTCTTCACTTTGAAAGGGTCCTCCTGTAATGAGTTTAAATTACCATTAGCCAATGTGTTTCCTTTCTGGAAGACATTGTAGAAATCTTGTCACATTCATTTTTTTTTTTTAATTGATTCAAGCTTTAGTCCAAAAATGTCTAAGTAGGCCAACACTGTGTTCGAGGTCCAGCCGAAAAAATTCGCCTCAAAGCACCGACTCATTAGAGAAAAAAATACTTGAAATAAGAATGAAGTATAAATTTCAGTCATTTTGTGCCTACATTTTGCAGTTTAAGCCAGCACCTCAGCTGTTACAAATAACATAAGATGATTTGTTGACAGTGCTGGGTTTTCAAATTGTACCTTTGCATGCGAGGCATAATTCAGAAAAAAAAGCAAGCAAGTTTTCCATCAGAAACCAGAGAATGTCAACGGGATTTTAATTGCAATCACATGAGTAGTGAGGTTCATGTTTGCTAGTGAGAAAGTATGAGCATGAACATAATCATAAAAAAAGTTTAGTTCTCAGTTATAATAAATAGTAATAATTTATATAATAAATAATAATACATCAATACCAAATGTGCGTGTATAAAAATGTATTATATAATAAATAATAATAAATTAATACCAAATGTGTGTGTATAAAAATATATTATTTTTTAGTTATATATATTTTTTTTTTATAACAAAAACATTTTTAATTTTATATATATATATATATATACACACACAGTATATATAAAACATATTTTTGTATTATTATTATCCTTTTTTTAAATAAAATTATATATATATATAAATATTAATAATAACAACAACATTTTTTATTGTACTACATTTTTAATTTTATATATATATATATATATATATATATATATATATACACACACACACACAGTATATATAAAACATATTTTTGTATTATTATTATCCTTTTTTTAAATAAAATTATATATATAAATATTAATAATAACAACAACAACATTTTTTATTGTACTAACAAATACATATTTATATAAATATACATTTAAATAATAATAATAACAATAATGTAGATAAATATAAATAAACTTGTTTTTTTTACTGGAACAGACCTTGCATACTAGCTTGATACTACAATTAATAATCCATGGATTTAGTATTGGTACTATACAACTTTGTTTGCATTCTAAACTTTTTTTTTATGATCAAATTTAGTTTATTGACATTCACGCTCTGGGAGAAACATAAAATACAACCTTAAATAACTTCCAACTCACAAAAAAAAAAAAACACAAGAGACGTCTCACCATGGCCCCGAAACCTCCGTTCTCCTTCTCTGGGAAGCCTTCGCTCATGTCGGCCAGGTTGGTCATGCTGCCCCCGTGGGTCCCGTTCAGAGTGCTGCTGTACTGCTCAATGCTCTTACTGATCTCGTGTTGGCTGTCCTGGATCTGGGAGAGTTTGCTCCGTGCCTGCAACATGCACACAAGTCAGCTTTACCTGTTGTACATACTTAAATGCTTAGCACATTCTTCTGACATTATTAAATATAGCAATTTCTGGTGTCTGCCTTCTAATTTCCTAAGTAATCAAATTTGCATGAAAGCGTTTGAAATAACAGACATCTTTAGAGGTTTGTCTCCCCCTAGTGTACACTTTTTGTTTCATACATCAAATGTTCCGAAGGCACAACCTGGTTGATCTCGTCCTGCGTGGCTTTGAGGGACTTTATGATAGTTTCTAGCTGAATCCTGCCCGCTTGTAGACTCTGCTCTAGCTGCGCTTCCTCCTGCTGCAGGCGGTTCAGGTCAGCCTTGGCCCGGCCCAGCTCTTCCTCTTGGCTCTGGAGGTCCGACTCCTGCGAATGGATCTGGTTCTGCAGGGATGAGATCTTAACAGAAATAGTATGGATCGGTTTAACGTTCATCAACATGTCATCTGAGGATCTAGTAAATTGTCTTGTTTGTTTTTCGCTCACCATTTGCGATTCTTCCTGGCACTTCTGCCGTACGTCATTGAGCATGTCTTCAAGCTTGGCCTTCTGCTGGTCCATCTCCTCCAGCCGGTCCTGGGCGTCCTGCTTCTGGGCCTCAAGCTCCTGGAGGCTGGACGCCTCTCGGTCCAGATCATTCTGCATCTCCTGTCAATCAAACCGCATCCAGTTAACAATGAAGCCAACATATAACTTGTGCATATTAACAGAAATAACATTTAAAAAACAGATACCTTTAAATATAGGGCATTAATGATACATTTCACATCATTTTTGTTTATAAAAAATTACTGATCAAAATTAATATAATTACAAAACAATTAATACAATTTCAATATTTATAATAATATAAGATTAGTTTAAATATATTTAATAGTAAAATTAGGGCTGTCAAATGATTCATCGCGATTAATCGCATCCAAAATAAAAGTTTGTGTTTACATAATATATGTGGGTGCACTGTGTATAATTATTTTATATATATATATATATATAAATACACACACATGCTTGTATATATTCAAGAAATATTTTCATGTATATAGATTTATATATAATTTTTATTATATATAAATATAAATATTTTATATATAAATAATATTTTTTTCTTAAATATACATGCATGTGTGTGTATTTATATATGTACAAAATAATTATACACAGTGCACCCACATATATTATGTAAACACAAACTTTTATTGTGGATGCGATTAATCATTTGACAGCCCTAAGTAAAATATATTTATAAATGTATTTTTACTTTAAATACTTATAATACATTAAGTATAATTTCCTAATTATAATACAACTAATATTTAATATTAATATATTACAATATTTTTACTTTTAAATATAATAATAATAATAGTGTATTTTAATATATTTATCATAGAAATGTTTTAAAAAGAGATACCTTTTAAATAAAATGTATTGCAAAATTGTAATATATGTTATAATTAATATAATTATAATACAAATAAAAATAGTACAATAATTATCTTAATTATAATTGTAAAAAATATTAAAATGTTTATAAATGCATTTACTCAAAAATATTAATACTTTAATAATTAATATTATTACAAAAAATAAATGACAAACTAATCGTATTGTATTATAAATATTATTGAAGTATATAATTGTACAATTTATTTATAAATGCATTTTACTTTAAATAATAATAATACTTTAAGTATATTTTCCTGATTATAACGCAAATAATACTTAGAAAAATTACCTTAAAATATTTTTACTTTTAAATACATTAATAATAGTTTAAGTATATTTTTCAAATATTTATCATAGAATAATAATAATAAAATACTATTATATTAGAACTTTAAATATATTTGTATTATTAATATAATGCTTTATTTTAATAATATTTATATTAAATTAAAATATATTTACAGACACACATACAATACTTAAGTATATTTGTTTAATTACTAATATAAATAACAATTCATAAAAAATAAATAATTGCACTGCCAGGTTTACCTGAACCTCTGTGGTTTTGTGTCTGATGGCCTCCTCTGTTTCTCTGATGTCTTGTTCCAAAGTGTATTTCTCTCTGTTGAAATAATTGGAAAAAGAAACACGAAAACCTTTATCAACTGTTGGCAACTAGAAAACATCCCTCATACCTGCCTCCTTCACACACAAAACAAGAACCGTGACAGCCAAGAGAGGTTTTTACCTGAGTGTCTCCCAGTGTGTGAAAGCAAGAGTGCTGAGGCAGCATGAATAAGCAAGTGAAACAAGAGATTTCTTTAAAAAAAAAAAAACCTACACACATTAAACGGACACTGTGAAGAGGGGAAGGGGGTGAGATGAGGATGTGTCAGGGAGAGGGAAACTCATCCACCACCAAGAGCTTTCAGGTACCTTTCCTCTTCCTTTGAAGTGTGCATGTGAGCATGAGGGTCATTTCAGGGTCATCTATAGGGGAACTGTTCAGAAGGGACAAATATACTAGGTTTGGTGTGGTGGGCCACTGAGAAAAATGGAGGACAACAAAAATGGGAGGAGGCAAAAGGCAAAAAAAAAGGTGCGCCTCTGCAAAACAAGAAATTACATTCAATTGCAAGTGCAATTTTTAAAAAATCCAAACTTTTGTGAGGCTAAGCTTAAAGGGATACTCCACCGGTTTTTCATATTAAACTATGTTATTCCCTTAACTAAGCCGAGTTGATACATACCTCTCTCGTCTCAGTGCGTTCACTATATCGCTCTGTATTGCCGCAAAACTATGTTAGCACTTAGCTTAGCCCAGTGCATTAAATATGGGCCAAAAAGAGAAGCGACCAAACACTTCCTCGTTTTCCCTATTTAAACACAGTTACTCGAGTAGTGTAACTCGACCTAGGCTGGTGACACAAAATAAAACGTTGCTCTTTTCTAAGCGTTTAAAATTGATGACTATATTGTATGGCGGAATACCATAACAAGTGCTTTTGAGCAGTTCGACTTGGCGCAATAATATCATCACTCGTGAAAAGTCCTCTTACCAGCTCCCGCTTCCTCTCCCCCTCCCTCTCATTTCCGTCAATACAACCAACGTGACTTTTACTACCTGTGCTATTAGCAAACTGAAGATCATTTGCAATGGCGGACTTTGTAGATGATTATGACTTCTTTGTAGCAGACCCAGAGCCATATCTGTTTGAACCCGAGTACACGGAGGAGGAATTAGCTCTTATGGACCGTGAGAGGGAAGAAAGATATGATCAAGAACAGACCGGAGCTGGCGAAAGACCACGGGCAAACAGCAATTGGTGGTGCAAGTGTGACTGTTGCGAACAGATGCCGACCGAAATTGAGAGCCTGTGCTGTTTAGAATGGGACCAGGTATTGCCATCGAAGGTGGGGGTCAGTGTAGATCCAGAAGACCCTGGACAAATCGCATGTGTCGCGGCAAGCGACGCGTTTGCAGCGATGATTCACCCGGCAGTCGTAAAATTTTTCTTTCCTCTTACGGTCCATAAGAGCTAATTCCTCCTCCGTGTACTCGGGTTCAAACAGATATGGCTCTGGGTCTGCTACAAAGAAGTCATAATCATCTACAAAGTCCACCATTGCAAATGATCTGCAGTTTTCTAATAGCACAGGTAGTAAAAGTCACGTTGGTTGTATTGACGGAAATGAGAGGGAGGGGGAGAGGAAGCGGGAGCCGGTAAGAGGACTTTTCACGAGTGATGATATTATTGCGCCAAGTCGAACTGCTCAAAAGCATTTGCTATGGTATTCCGCCATACAATATAGTCATCAATTTTAAACGCTTAGAAAAGCGCAACGTTTTATTTTGTGTCACCAGCCTAGGTCGAGTTACACTACTCGAGTAACTGTGTTTAAATAGGGAAAACGAGGAAGTGTTTGGTCCTTCTCTGCTTGGCCCATATTTAATGCACTGGGCTAAGCTAAGTGCTAACATAGTTTTGCGGCAATACAGAGCGATATAGTGAACGCACTGAGACGAGAGAGGTATGTATCAACTCGTCTTAGTTAAGGGAATAACAGTTTAATATGAAAAACCGGTGGAGTATCCCTTTAAATTTGATTTGCTTTACAGCAAGTTGTTTAGCAGTACACAATTTTTACCTTAAAAAAAGATTAAAAAGTACTTAAAATATTCACACTTTGCACAGTGTTTGTAATACACTGTTTTTTGTCGCAGTATCTCTAAGGGAAATAGTTAAAAATAGTGTTTTCCATCTGGGGGTTTTTTTCTTCTTTTTTTTTGGATCAATTTACATAGAAACATTTCCAAATATATAATTATATTTAACATATTCAGGATTAAATTATAATAAATTATTACATTTTTAAAAATATAATATATTAATCATGCATTTAATATATTATTTAATTAATATAAAATTATATATATTATTAATATATATAAATAAAATTAAAGAATAAATATTGTGCGACATTATAATAAAAAAATCACATTATAAGACACATTTGATTTTTTTATGTATCCTTCCGCAAACAAAAAACGTTCTTCAGTAGTAAAGAATGACATTGGTTGTAAAAAAGATTCATTAAATTAAAAAGAAAAAAATGAATCATATGACGTGAACTTTTATTCTTTTGGCAGCTCAAAACTATCCCAGAGCACCTTTAAATGCCAGTGTATTGTATTACCTCTGCAGCTGTGCGATCTCCTGACTTATATCGTCCAGTTCTTTAATCCCGGTGAACTCCCCTGAACCCACAGAGCTGGAGCTGTCCTGTATGAGGGGGGGGCCCAGCACAGAAAGTCAGTCCTGATGTATTTGAACCACACACAAGCACAGCACCACACAAACAGAAGGGTAGAGAACAGCAAGGAGCCACCACACGGGAGCAGAGACGAGCTTGTCTTCCACCTCTGATGCTCAAAACATGGGGAAGTCAAGACACGGCACCATTTCACAGCACTGGATCTCTCACAAATGCTTTCCAACTCAACGTCTCGGCTAACAGACCATCGAAAGCATTTGTTCAGTCTTTTTCTAAACGTTACCTACCCATAACTTGAACATTATTGCCTGATTTTAGCCAGTGAATAACGGCATAAAACATCAGCAGCATTGAAACGTGGATGAAAAGGAACAGAAGATTGTTTGGTGAGATATTCGGGTTGCGTTCGTGATAAGATGTTAGTGGCTCTCTTGATGTATTAAATATTTATGGTTTGAAATCCTAACTGAAGAAATGGAAATACATGTAATGAAAGAACGTGTGAGAGAGAGAGAGAGAGAGAAACAGGCTGTTTACCCGGCGCATCTCGCTCAGTGCAGCCATCTCAGAGCCCACTGGTGTCATATATCCTGACAGACTCTGAAAAAAAACAGAGGAAGCTCTTCAAACGAGGGACAAAACTGTGCTGGTTCACGTTAACCCATTAAAGCAAGAGAAAATCTGTATTGTGATCAGTCATTTCATTTAAATTATCAAGTGATATTGTTTTAGTTCACATTGCTCACTCTTTTTTTTTTACGTACTGAGTCAATGTAGGTGGCCTAAAAATATATATTTTTTAAATCGGTCAAAATTGCATTTTGCACAAGGACAATTCAAACTATTTTAGGGCCGTTTCAATCAGCTTTGTTTTCACTGTGACCGTTTCAGACTGAAATGCAAAAAAATAATTATAAATAAATGAAATATTTGTTTTTAAAATGAAATATTTATTTAGCATAGTACTATTTGTTGCATTTAAATTATGCAGATTTTAATGAAACTTGCATTATTATTATTTTTTTTTAAATCATTGTATCTGGACAGGAGGATTTTTTTATTACTGTATTACAGTAATGAGATTTATTTGTCAGGATGAGATTTACTTTAAATTCAATTCAGTACAACAAATATAAATAATATATATGACAAATAATAAAGAATATATTTCTGCATGAAAAAATAATGTCACAATACAAAAGATGGCAAAAACAGGCATTTTCTTTATGCAAAACAAGGTTTTGTTTTTACTTTTGAAAGGACAGGACAGTGTTATTTTAGAATTATTTAAATACCGGTATAGTATTTATAATAAATATTTTGATTTAGCTTTTATTTTTAGATTTTTTGTTTTAGTCATTTCGTTTAATTTAGTCAATTTCATTAAGATTGAGTAATTTTGCTATGTGCTTGTCTTTTTAATACATTTTTATATTTCTATTTAGCTTTATTTTTATCTCAGCTTTAGTGTTAGTAATTTTAGTACTTCAACTTAGACTTATTTTTATTTCAGAATCCAGCCAGTTTACGTTTTTTATTATTTCAATTATTTATTTTGTTATATATATTTATTTATTTATTTCATTTTAGCTTAATTTCAAAAAAAAATTAACAGCTACAACTCTGGACCAGGTCACTTCATTCAAGCAGTCATTAGGCAGATACTACTAATTTAAAGACAGTACACTTATTACATGTACAGTCTTCATGAACCATGGATCACTTCCTCTGGGATTCAAACCTGCAACCTTTCAGTCAGGTGCAGAAGCCCATTATAAGCACGCAGTTTTTAAAAGTGCTAATGTGACTTACAGGTCCCGGTGTTCCGCGTTCGGACGGTGGGATCATGTCTGGAATCAGAGCTTGTGGAGGGTCCAAGCCTTTGCTCACTTTCTGCTGAATGAAATACATGGCCAAGGAGAACTGCTCGCGTGTGAGTTTGCCCATTTGCCTAGTGTCCGCCAGAGCCCTGACAAAGACAACAGAGGAAGCCATGAATGTGACAATCACAACAGCGACAGTGAAGAGAAATCAAAAGCACATTTGAAATAGTACCAAATATGTGCCAGGAGGTTCTGAGGGAGGCCTGAATGCATGAAGATATCTTTAACTTCATGACCGCTGACGAAGCCGTCGAGATCAGAGTCAGTTTTGAGGAAGATGTCATCATAGCGCCCTCTGTCTGCAACTGGTACCACCCAGTTTACCGAATGCTGATGATAAGAGTTACACCATCAGACCCTCTTTAATTCTTCTGTGCAACATCAAAACAAAAACGCAGCAATAATACCTGTGAGGATTTGAGGGTGTGTTTTGGGGACAAACTCCCAGCGCTGTTGAGAGAGTTCATGCTGCCGTGAGAGGGGGTCGAGCGCAGGCTGTCTTTAGGTGGCGGTGGGCTGCCCGGTAACACTGGCACCATGTTGGACAAAGACCCGGAGGACTTCTTCCTTTTGGATGGAGGGATGAGAGAGGAGGGCAGGACGGAGGGCACGGGCTCCTTCTCCAGGGCCCGGTACACCAGATGCATGGCCTGGACAAAAGAAATTGATGTCATTATGCCATTTTAACACTTTCTTTTTACTAGCATACAATTTTTTTTAACTGCCTACAATTATTTAAAATACAATTTTTATATATAATTATATATTGTATATCACATAATTAAAAATGTACTGGTTTAAATAGCACGCAGTATGCAATATGCAATAGATAAACACATTTATATACTGCACACTATTTCACAACATAATTCTTAATAATAATATATTTAATGATGAAGAGGAGTGCATTGCATCATGGGATAACTGTATGTAGTATGCTATTATAAGTGTGATTTTATTATAACACAAAAAATAATTACTCACCACTGCAAACTCATCTTTGTCCAAGTGTCCGTCTTTGTCTATGTCACTCAGATCCCACACCTGATCAGACAGTCATATAATAATTACAGTTTTATTTAACAATTACATTTTAAAAATGTAATATCAATAACTACATTTTAATTTATTATATATTAAATTATATGCATTTATTAGGGATGTCCCGAACAAGTTTTTTTGTGCCCCCAATCCGATCCGAGTTTTTGAATATTGAGTATCTGCCGAAACAGAGTATACATATAAAATACAAAAAATTATTTTTACAAACAATGTCCATTGTGAACAGAGTGTGTGGTCACAATTATTTATATATACTTCTTGTATTTTATATGTAAAATATGCAGCATAATTGCAATAAAAAAATGGAAATAAGGTTAGAAAGCATGAAACTCGCAGTGTCAGAATGCCAGTCTGTAAGTTGAAGGTACAAACCTCCACCTACTGCACGACACCGGCATGACAGCTGACGTATAAAAGCATCGGGCTTAGGATAGCAGATACCGATCAAAAAAATGCTTAATTGCCCCCGATACTGATCTTTGCGATTGGCTCGGGACATCCCTAGTATTTATTACCATTGTATTGTATCATACATATATAAAAAAAAAAAATAAGAACACATTGCTTTTAAATTTACAACAAAATATCGGAGTTACTTTTTCAAACAAGTAACGCACGTTACTTTGTTATCCCATTTATAGACTCTGACATCTCTCCTGTCCCCATGTTGAGAGGAATCGTGAGTAAGAGGCAGAGGCGTTGTGTGCGCTGTGTATTCCTCAAAATGAATTAAAACAGTGAAATGCAAACTCTGAATATTACACAAACCTGCAATAATTAAACATGTTAAATAACACAAATATACTTTATGTATTTAATCTCACTTTATTAACCAATGTCTTTGCTGCTGACCTTCGATGATCCAATTCAACCACACTAATAAGCAAAAATGACTTTAGATAAACATCAGATTTGTGTTTAATTATTTTTTTATAGCTTAAGTAAGAGTGTTAAACATTACATTGTCTTTACATTTGGCAAAAATAGAACTTTGGTTTTCATTATTAAAAAATTTCAAACAAGCAAGATCAGCCCAGGTGAGAAAAAGTAAGGCAAAAGAAACGTAA
This sequence comes from Rhinichthys klamathensis goyatoka, assembly GCF_029890125.1. Lineage (NCBI taxonomy): Eukaryota > Metazoa > Chordata > Actinopteri > Cypriniformes > Leuciscidae > Rhinichthys > Rhinichthys klamathensis. The sequence goes on along the minus strand of NW_026606664.1, from coordinate 3,542,263 downwards.
CGCATTACATTCCATAAAAAGTAACGCAATTCATTACTTTTTTTGGAGAGTAAACCAATATTGTAAAGCATTACTTTTAAAAGTAACTTTCCCCAATGATGGATGGATGGATGCATGGACAGATAGAACGATAAATAGAACGATAGATAGATGGAACGATCGATAGATAGATAGATAGATAGATAGATAGATAGATAGATAGATAGATAGATAGATAGATAGATAGATAGATAGATAGATAGAACGATTGAACGATAGATAGAACGATAGATAGAACGATAGATAGAACGATAGATAGATAGAACGATAGATAGAACGATAGATAGAACGATAGATAGAACGATAGATAGAACGATAGATAGATAGAACGATAGATAGATAGAACGATAGATAGAACCATAGATAGATAGATCGATAGATAGATAGATAGAACGATAGATAGAACGAACGATAGATAGAACGATAGATAGAACGATAGATAGAACGATAGATAGAACGATAGATAGAAAGATAGAACGATAGATAGAAAGATAGAACGATAGATAGATAGATAGAACGATAGATAGAAAGATAGAACGATAGATAGATAGGACGATAGATAGGACGATAGATAGATAGAACGATAGATAGAACGATAGATAGAACGATAGATAGATAGAACGATAGATAGATAGATAGATAGATAGATAGATAGATAGATAGATAGATAGATAGATAGATAGATAGATAGATAGATAGATAGATAGATAGAACGATAGATAGATAGAACGATAGATAGATAGAACGATAGATAGATAGAACGATAGATAGATAGAACGATAGATAGATAGATAGATAGATAGATAGATAGATAGAACGATAGATACTTCTTTTTTTTTAAGTACCTATTTGAATTTTACCTTTCCGAGAACATCCACAGGAAGTTTGGAGTTTATTAGTACTGGTTTGACCTTCTCACCGGACAGTAATCCGTTCACTGGGGCAAGACTTTCAAAAATTCCATCAAATTTGTTCTTCTCTTCAGGCTGAAAAAAACAAAACCAAGAGAATTTAGGATAAATAATCAAACGCTTTTGTTAATTTGCGGTCCAAAAACCAATAACCAATCAAAATAAGTTACCCGCACAGCCCAGTGGCTCTCATTGGTTGATGTCACAGAACTCAGTGACGGGCTGCTGTGGTCCTTCTAGAACAGAAATGAGAAAGTCTGTGAGCTCATACTGCATGGAGTACAATGATTTTGTACAACCCTAAACCCTGAGACTTACGAATTTTGGAGGGGGGACGGGGAGGTTAAAACTGGAAAGGCTGATGTCTTGCCCACTCTGCGCGCAGGCCACGAGTCGCAGAGCAACGTAAAATCCCTGATAAACCACAACGGGATCAAGTTAACATTCAGTTTCTGATCCTTCCTGACTGATGCTCTTATAAACTATGATACTTTTACCTGTTTATCCAAGAAACCTTTGCCATCTGGATCAGCTAAATCCCAGATCTGAGAAGAAACATTTGGTGATTATGAATATCCAGGGCTCCAGACTAACTTTTTGCCTTGGTTGCACTGGTGCGCCTAACTTTTTTATTTAGGTGCACCAGCACAAAATTTAGGTGCACTCAAATTTTTCCTCGTCTCGCGTCGCCTTTAACGCCACAATTTCAAGGTCACCTTTTTATCACGTTCCATATATTCATGTATATTATGTAAATGCTTTTAAACAAAAATAAGGTGTAGTTTTTTTTTTTTTTTGAAGCACAATTATACTGTATATAAAAATATAAATCTTTTTTTTTTTTTTATTAAAGTGCTGTTTTTACATTGTTCAAGTTAGGGCAGGATATTGACACAAATTTCACAATTCGATTCAATATTGATTATATTGGATATCAGGTACAGTACATGGCAAATTTTCTCAAGAAAAACAAATCTCAACTAATGCTGTAAACTGGGAGTCAGTTGTAGCCCACTATGCTTCATTAGCCTACTATAATATTGAAGGTAAAAATTACCTGATTTGTACACAAACACCTAAATTACACTTTTTTTTATAATAATAAAGTTATATGAAATATAAACATTTAAATGGTGGCTGCATAAAAACTTGCCAGATTTTTTTCAAACAACATGCATTAAATATTGAAAAACATAAAAAATTATAATGAATATGTAATATGGTGCATATATTAGGCACACTGCTCCTCTAGAGTTAATTTTTCTAGCTAGCTAACGAGTTTATGGGCACTGGATATGTTTTTTCTGAGGTAAATGTGGCGTTACATTACATTGTTTACAAGCGTTTTACTGACGTCTTTCCACGGTTGAAACACCGATTGAGCGATTCCATGTGACATGATACGGATTTCGATAAGTTGTACTCTTTTAACACACTTTCAGATGCTCGTTCATGTGTATTTCACGCTGTAACTGGTATTATTGAGGCGGAAGAGAAGATCATGTGCGCTCCGCACTGCTGCTTCTCTTGAGCTGAGCTGAGCCAGAGCGATCTCACGCCACAGCGTCAATACACTATTTATGTTTTTGAATTTCGTAAGAAAATGGACCTAATTTGAAATCTGAGACTTTGTTTCATATCAATAGTAACAAAGCACAAAGATTATTGCGATTTATTGGATGGGATGCTCGCTACATTCATTCATCAACTGATAGCCCAACGGTTCGTAAAAATCAATGAGAATCGAGAAATCAATATTTTTACCTAGTTCAAGTAGCCTACATTTTTAAAAGTTTCTTCGTCGTCTGTTTTCCTGCGTTTATTTAGCTGATGCTGCTGATTGCCATAACTGATTCTCTGGTGCTCAGGTGACAGGTCGCAATTTATTTCAACCACACTGCACGGAGCATTTTAGTCCTACAGGAATATCTGAACCACAACCAATCAGAGGCAAAGACCCACCCAATCTCTATCTCTGATTGGTTTAGACCACGATATGATCCAACCATTACGTGAGAGGCAGCGGATGCGATTGCGATCATGCGAGAACTTTAGGTGCACTGGTGCGACCTAGGAAAGATTCTTGTCGCACCCTTACAAATTTTGGTCGCATGTGCGACCAAATTGGTCGCACTCTAGAGCCCTGATATCCAAGTATCATTTCAGAACAAGTTGTGCATTGATTTACCCAAACACCAACCTTTCCTAATGTGATGTCTGGCAGGCCGGATTTTTTCAAGAACAAGGCAGCCTCTGTAGGTCCAACCCTCCCGGTGTTTCCCGGGTCGACCTATGGTTTTTGTTGCAAAAAAGACTGATGTACTAAAAAAAAGATCACTGTGATAATCTACAAATTTAGAATGACAGAATTATATCCTTACCTGTCTGTAAAAGTTCTCATATACAGGGTTTCCGCTTGACAGCTAAGAGAAAGAGAAACTTTATGATTAAATAAAATAGGGTATATATGGCAAATATGCCTGATTATTGAGAATTGTAACATTCATTTTACTATTATGTAATTGTTAAAGGGATAGTTCACCCAAAAATGCAAGTTCTGTCATCATTTACTCAATTTATGGTCCCCATTGACTCCCATAGTATTTCTTTTTTTCATACAATGCAAGTCAATGGGGACCAGCATCTGTCTGGTTACCAATATTCTTCCAAATATACTATTATAGTTATAGAGATCATTGAAAATACATTTAAAAAAAAAATATATATATATATATAGTAAAAATAAAACTGACCAAAGCACATCAACTTATTAAAACTTTACCTAAAATTAAATAAAGTGAAAAGTAAAATCTTATTCAAAATATGAATAAATAATATAGTATTATATAAATAATTTTAAAATAACACTGGTGATGCAATATAATAATACATGTAATTGATTTTTTTATATATTTATTCTAATGTGTGTTGTGCACATAACTGTATTTACAATACAATTTAATCCATTCCTATTCATAAGGCAGGCAGTCCAAGATTAACGTTACTGATGCTCACTAATTCCCATCACCGCTAAGCTAAACTAGCGGTTCAACACCCATTATCATATGAGCTATGAGAGTTCATATCAATATTACAATGTTGTTCGGTATAATTAAGCAGCTTTTATTATTGTACTATGAACATATACTGAAATTACGACTTTATACGTGAGGCGTCTTGACTGTTTTAAAGTGTTCTGATATAAAGTGATGTTCTGATATATTGCGGCTAGCTGGTTAGACTAATTCATCTCGGTTTACTATATTTCCCATTCATATAAATGGCTGTTATCGTTATATGTTCTTGCTACTGAATGTTTATCGCAAATTTCATTGAAACTACATTGCTTTTTTCGTATTTTATCACAGACATGCGATATTATGCGAGCTAATCGGTTAGCAATCTGAGCCCGACTTACGAGGCCCGTGACATTTTCACTATAAATGTCGATAAAACAAGCCGGTAGCGCAAATAATGAGATTGATTCGTGTCTATTTCTTAGATTTATTTCTGCATACCGGTGTTTTTCCTCACTATTCTCTTGTAATGGGTGTTTTTAGCAGGTATTACCTGAGTGAGGGTCGCGAGGGCTGCCATCTTTTCCCTGTTGCTGCGGAAACAGCGGGTGAGGGAATGAGGGGGGTCTAAAGAGGACAACCATCACATAATAATAATAATAATCAGGTGAATAAAGTACACAACTTCCTTACTTGAGTGAAAGTAACGTCACAGATACAACTGGTCAAATATCACTCCGTTACAATTAAAATGTGTGATTTTTACTTTTAAGTAAAAGTACCATACAGAAGTAGGCCTACTCGTTTTTAAGTAGGCTAGGCTAAGTATCAAAAGTAAATGTCAATGCATTGTTTTATTATTGTTACATAATAACCTACCAGTTAGTAATATCTCTGGAATTAAGAGCTTTTAGAGTGTTATAAAAACCTATAATAGAAATTAAAAAAACTGAATTGACAACAAACAACAACAAAAAAAAGACACTATAGCATTTTCCAAGTGTAGCCTAGATTTTAGATTGGGAGTAAATTTTGATACACAGAATAATCAAAAATTAACTGTTACATCAAAAAAGTAATCTTATTACGTAATGCACGTTACTTGTAATGCATTACTTTACTCGTTACATCAAAGAGTAGGCCTAATCGGATTATGTAATACACGTTAATGCATTACTTTACTGGTAACATCAAAAAAGTAATCTGATTATGTAATGCACGTTACTTGTAAAGCGTTACTTTACATCAAAAAAGTAATCTGATTATGTTATGCACGTATAGTGCGTTACCCCAACACTGTTTCAGATGAGATTGAAAAACATCTGATCACTAGTTTTTTTTCACAGTCTGAAAACATCATAGGTTTTCTCAGAGGAGAGCTAGAAATGTGTCCATCTTGAGACATGTGAACAGAATTATCAGCTGGAGGGAGCGAGAGCGTTTTCTGTCTGAGTTGGGTTTACAGTTGTACCTTGACAGATTGTAGAGATATTTGATCCTCATGTTCTGATATCAAAGACACGCAAAGTTCAACTTGTATGAAGTTCTTTGTCAACTGGTCGAACAGAAACAAACTCAATTGCATTTGCAATGTTTTGCGTTTATATTTTTTGTATATATATTATAGGTTTCACATTTTATATAATTTTATTCATTGGTTTGTTAACATAATATTGCTGTCTTATTACTGTATTGTGTTAAATACAGTATATCTTCAGTAAAAAAAAAAAAAAAAACGCATAATACATTTCAAATCTTGTTTTTCATGCCCTAAGAGCAATAAAAACACATAAAATAAATCCTAACCGAGGTTGTCATAATTCATGCATGAAAGGGTTAATGCAATTACATCAGAGGTAACTGAAATTAAATTGCAGAAAAATTAAGTGTAATCCCTTACTTTACTTTTTCAAGGGACAAATAATTAAATGACTGTAAATAATTAATTACACTTAACACTGATAATAATAATAATAATAATAGCGATGATGATGATAATAGCCTACTACTACTAATAATAATAATAAATTACAAATAATAAATATATAAAGGTCTAAAAATACTTTTTAAGTTGCATTAAGGATTGAAATAACAGCTTGGAACAATTAAAAAAAAAAAAATACATTTGTGTATGTAAAACTGACCTATAATCAAACAAATGAGTGCGTATTAACTTTTATTTTTATTTATTTTTATTAATTATTCTTCAACAACACAAACAAAGGTACATTAACAAATCTCTGAAAAGAACCTAAATTGTTCAGCCTTAGGTTGAGCATTGCTAGTACAAAGAACAGAAAACACACTATAGAACAAACAAATAATTAAATAAAAAGCAATACTAAAAAAAAGGGACTTTTAAATTAAATTAAACTTATAAGAGAAATCAATTTAAGGGCTTTCTGATTTTTAACTAATTTGTACAAGAGTTTAACCTCATTCATCCAGTGATTAAAGTTAGGTTAGATTTAAACCAAACCATCTGCATTTATGAATGAAAAACTTTCCAAAACCAAGAAATTATAACAGAATCACACTCTAAATTCTCAATATTTGTTTCACAAAAAACACAATTATTCACCTCAAAATTAAATTTCAATCTTAGAATTTCTTTATAGGATAAATCTCGTTTACAATTTTGAAGTTCACCTCCTTAGCTTTAGGAGGGAGGGGTAAAGACAAATAATTTTTCCTAATTTTTTTTATTTCAACCGTATCAAGATCTTTAAGCACGTATTGCCGTCTAATTGGGTTTGGGTAATAAGCCTGTAAAATAAAATTTCTAATGACTTTATTTGTAAAAAATTTTATCACAAAGAGTGCGTTTTAACTTGTCAAGCTACATTTTAGCACCTGTCAGTAGGCTAACAAATCTTACATTTATAGGAAACAATGAAATCAAACTAAATACATTAATCTTTCTTTCCAACTAAACTAGAATGATGTAAATATCAATTTAATTATATGCAAATTCTTCGAAACATCAGCAAATTACCTATTTTTTGAGCAACAAGTGCAAATTTGTGTGCTGAGTATATTTTATTATACTTATGTATGTCAGATCTATTGATGTTGACCTATGATGTTGACCCATGACATCAGAATAAAATTTGATTAAAGATATTCAAAGCAGTTAGGATCACAAAGTTACTATTACTATACCATTATATAAACTCATATATTCCATAACATCCTTCTATTTTCTATAATAAACAGCCTCAAAAAGCTGAATTCACGTGTAAAATAGTACGCTAATATTCTCACACTCTCTATCCATTCAAAAACACTCCGCAAGCAAGGGATCCGGTTCCTCTCTTCTGATTGGTCGAGCGCCCCTCACCAGTGGATTCCTATTGGCTGAGCCACCCTGCTGGAGCGCCCCGCCATTGGAACCTGGAAACAGCGCCACAATTTATTTTCGAGTTGTTGCGTTCGGTTTGTATTTCATTGTTTATTGACGACAACTGGCATTTCTCCGTTTTCTGACACGTTAAACGAGTTCAATTATTAACTCAGTGGTCATTACACTCGTCTTGGCGCGGTTGATACCGCTCGAAGGACTGGAAGGACCGTTTTAACACATTCGTGGTCCATATTCTCGCTCACACCCTGCAGGATTTGTAGCGTCGCGATTAAAACACGACGAAGACATGAGCAAAGCGTTCAAACAGCCCAAAGGTAAGACATTAAATACCCTGCATCAGTTATAAGATGTTTTAAGTGGTATGTTATCGGTTTTTATTTAACCGTTTCTAGCAGTATTGTAATGTTAGCATGTAAGCTAAGTCTCCCAACCTGCCAAACACATCAAAACATCCTATCTGAGTAACGTTAACGTTGTGTAAGATATTTTGAAACCGCACTCTTCGGGCAAAAGCATCGGTGCATGATCAGATTCAATTCAGCTTCAGTTCATTAAAGACGAGGCATTTTTCCCCACAGAATGAATCGTGTACATGTGGATTTTAAAGGGTTGCCAGCCCACATCTTGGAGAACAGTGTTAGAACAGAAACCCTTCAAAACCTCAGGTAACAACTTAAGCTTTCTCATGAATTGCACCCAAACCACTATTTTAAAAAGTTGTTATTGTTCAATAAAAGTAATGATTTTGCATGCTTTTAGGTCATCAGACAATGTCCTCAGTCCTCTGACATTCCCAACATCTAAAGCCTCTCTCTGGGATCCATCTCCCAGTGGTGATGTTGTCAGTCTGCATTTCTCATATTACAGGTGAGTCTTTCTGTCATCTATATTTTTAAGTTTATGAGTGAATCATATTTTCATAGTTTACACCATCAACGTCATGTGATTACTTACTGGGGGGAAAAAACACAATCTTGATTAATTTTCTTGTACTAGGGATGATGATGACAGCAAAATGTAGTTTGCATTTAGCCTTATTTTGATGTGTATTGCTGTTAATTTTAAAATTGTAATAAATTAAAGGAATTTTTGGCCATTTCTTTGCAGTCAAAGTCGATTTTACTACTATTTATAAACTATCATAGTATTATTCATTAATATTTTTATACTTAGTGTAGTAACTTTGAATGTACCTTTTGTCTTTTTTGTTTGTATTTCAGTAACACAACACTTTACAATAAGGTTCCATTTGTTAACACATCTTTTTTTTAATCTTAGTTAATTTCAACATTATTAAAAACAAAAGTTGCATCTGTAAATATTATTTAATGGATGTGAGTAGAGATGAACTAACAACGAACAGTTGAGTTGTTATTAACTAATGTTAACAAAGATTAATAAATACGTAACAGATGAATTGCTCAATTTTAGTTAGTGCATTAACTGGCGTTAACTTATGAAACCTTTTTGCAAAGTGTCACCGTTTTTTCTATTCTTTTATTTTTCTATTCCCATTTAACTTTAATTTGTTTTTATGTCAGACTTCATAAAACATAAAATAGTCAATTTAGTTCTTCAACTTTTAACATTAAAAATGAGAACTAACTCAAATAGTTGTTCATCGAATATTTTATTATATTTCAGCTTTTGCAATTACTGAAGATGACTTTTAATAGAGTATTTTGTAAAACACTGTTGGAATCATTTAAAAAAAATTATATGATCAGTAAGTTATTACAACAAATGTTTTTACATTGCTTTAACTCATCAAAATAAGTTAAGCAATTTATGCTTAATGTAGTTTAAGTCAAAATTACTTAAACATCCAAGTTGATTGTACTTTAAACTAAAAATTAAGGCAGCAACTTTTTTTTTTTTTACATTGCAACAACATTTGGTGTCTTTCAGGAATCCAAGACTGCTACTTGTGGAAAAAGCCTTACGTTTAGCTCACCGGCATGCTAGACAGACCAACAAGCCTCAGTTTTTCTGTTTCCTGCTTGGGACGCTGGCAGTAGACAGCGGTTAGTATATTGCCTGTATTTGGACATCTTACAGTGATTCATATTTCGATGTGTTTTAGTGACTAGATCTTATTTTCAAAGACGAGGAAGGTGTGACGATAACCCTGGATCGTTTTGATCCGGGCAGAGAGCAGACGGGATGTCCTGGGAAAGCACCAACTGCCCTGCTCCCCGGAGACATCCTTGTGCCATGCGTGTTTGAAGGCCAGCATGCTACTAGCAGCACGGTGCACTCGGGGGAGGATTTGAACATCTCATTTAAGGTAACTGATCTGAGAATTGCTGACAGGACATGTTTAGGATCGAATGGCTGGGGCGCTTGCCTCTTGTTGCTATGGCAACTTATTGAGACATAATAGTAGTCAGCTTCACCCTGTAACCAGTCAGCAACAGCTGCCCTGATTGTGACACAGTGTTCCTTAGAGACAGGTGATTATAATATGTGTGTGTGGCACTGCTTCCATCTGCCGTGGTTTCTTAATGTTCTTAATTAAACCTGGATGTGTTATTAATATGAGACAAATTTTAATATTCACTTCAGTTCAAAAGTGTGAATAATTTTCAAAAGTGGTCAGTAATTTTTTTTTTTAACTAGTACTTGTATGTATTAGAACTAGAATGTATTAAATTAATGGCAGTAAAAGTGTCAAGTAAATGCTGTTCTTTTGAATAAAAAGAAATGTTTCTTGAGCAGCAAGTCAGCATATTTGAATGATTTCTGAATAATCATGTGACACTGAAGACTGGAGTAATGATGCTGAAAATTTAGCTTTGCCAGCACATAAATTACATTTTAAAAATATATTCAAACAGAAAATGGTTATTTAAATTGTAATAATATTTCACAATATTACTGTTTTACTTTATTTGATTAAATAAATGCAACCTTGGAGAATATAATGTTCAGACTGCTGGCAAAAGCGGCCCAAAACCCTACTGATGTGGGCCACATATGTGCTCCTAAATCAGCTATAGGTCTGTGTCCTCATCACCTGCACACAAATTCGCTGGCCTCTGCAGCGCATCACCTTATTAATGAATGTTGATTTCGGTAACCTCTGTGTTTACTTCCATATTATTCCGTGCTTCGCATCATCTTTGTTATTGTTCTTTTGCACATGCGGGTCAGTGCAGGATTGTGATCTGTTCAGACTCTAATCTGATATTGGCCACATTTAAATGTAGAGTAGGCAATTTCGGAGAGGCTAGCTTTGAAAGCATAAGATCCCACCTGTCCTTTAGAGCGTCTCTAAAGCCACGTCTTCTTCAAAACACATGAACGGTCGCTCATAGCAGAGTCTGCAAAGCATCACGAGACGAGAGACGGCATTAAATTACCTCATATCTCAAAGCACATAACATTACAATAATAATTACGAATGTAAACAATTTACAGAGCTCTTACTTGTACCACCTGACTGCTGCAGATTCATTTCGGCGTTGAACATAGAAACGCATAAATTTGAGTCCGAGGACATGAAGAGCTCCGGGTAGAACATCACGGGTTGCCATCACGTAATTACGGTTACGACATGGTGTGAACGCAGCATAACTTCATTGTTTTGGTTTAGGAGGAACTGTAACTGTGACTGTCTGTCTATAACTCTGCAAAGCTTTACGTAACGCTCTGATGACGTGTGATGTCTGCGTGGAGGTATGGAAATACATCTGTTGACAGGCAGGCAAGACATACATTTTTTGGTCCTGAGACTTCCACAGAAGATATGTACATGTTTTAATATTTAGACCACTTCTATTATTAGGCACCCCATTACAGATTTGCGCAAAACTTTCGCATTTCTTTTTGTAAATGTCCACAAAAAACTATTGCGAAATGACGGCGTTTCCATTAACCAATGTTATGCGACTAAAACTTTTTTTTTTTTTTTTTTTTCGCGATAAGTCATTCCAAAAAATCATGGCGACAGATGTTGGTAGGTTTACGTATATCCCAACCACTGCACTGGCCATTATTATTCATCGAAGGAGACTTATGTGTGTTATCCAAGCATTAATGGTAAGGAAAGACCTTTATACTTGGAGCGGTTGGTGTTTCTCCCTCAGATCTGCTTCGAAGTCTTGATTGTGGCATTTCTTTGAGGTTTAGAATCCAGTATTCCTTTAATTATTTTGTCTTTTATGAATTTAATAAAGATCTGTCTCGTATTCTGTCCAAACATACCGGTCATCTACGTCAGGTGACCTGTAAATGCGCAAAAACTGTTTCCATTGCAGTTTTGCAAAATATTTCTTTTTCGAATTGCCTGAAAAACCACGTAAACTTAAAAAAAAAAACCTAAACTTTTTTGTAATTGGGTGTATTTTCAATTTGAGAAATTTGAAGGGTAATGGAAACGCGGCTATTGATTGCTTTCAGTATGTGAAGAGAGTTTTAACCAGTGTAACAAAGTGTTTATAAAAAAAATTGCCTACCCTACCTTTTAAAAAATAATGTGAACAGCCAAACAAAAAAATTGGATCTGAGCAATAATCAGAATTGAGCACTAAGGCTTGTAGTGTAAACGTAGCTGTAATGAGGTTAGATGTTGTGGGAAGGAGGCGGGAACCGGCGAACATTTAAAGACTTTTAATAAAATAAACAAATACAAAAACGAAAGTAAACACGGCAGCTCCTCACGGTCGACTGCCGACACACATAATAAAACAAAACATCAAATAAAATAGTCCAGGCCTGGTCCTCTCTCGTCCTTCACGATCGTCGCTCTTCCTTTTCTGCTTCCGCTCCTCTGTGAGAGATACGAGACCGGTGCATCGCGCAGGTGTCGCTCATCAGCAATCACGCCACCGGCCTCGCGCCGTTCTCCCATGGCCCTCGACCTCGTCCTGCCCGCCACAGTAGCCTAAGAGACTTCTTTCAAGCATTAAAATAATCTTACCTACCTGCTCTAAACATTTGAATGGTAGTGTATATTTCATTTTACCATTTTTATTATGTAAATAATTGAATTTTGGATTTTATTATTTGTATTGTACCTGTTTCATTCTTTAAGTTCAAATAAAACAAACCTTGTTAGGGAGCAGGGGTAAACTAAATGGTTATTTCCTTCCTGCATTTTTGTTGTTCATCTTATTTAAAATTTTATGTACATTTAGATTAAATGGTCCATTAATGCTTACTTTCATGTTTCTTTCTAGATGCTTCAACATTTCTGCTGCAGTAAAGAGATGCTGGAGTTGTCCAAACTCCTCACCTTGCGAGCTCGTCTCAGCTGCTCTGAGAACATGGACAGACTCACCTTTGACCTGTCCTGGGCGGCTATCACACTGGCCTGCACGCTAGATGCCGTCCCTGTCCGGGCAGTGCCCGTCATCCCTACCGCACTGGCCAGAAACCTCAGCAGCCCAGCAGGTGTGACCCAAAACAGCAGGAAACGTGGGTAAGGAAGCACTTCTCTTTTCTTATATGGCCTTGTATCCTCCTCAGAATCTTTTTGCGTTTTAAAATGTGACATTCTGTCTCAGGTTTCTAACTATGGATCAGACCAGGAAACTACTCCTCGTACTTGAATCCGATCCGAAGGCTTACACTCTCCCGTTAATAGGAATGTAAGTACTTTAAGTGTTTAGAAATGGTGACTGTCTTGCTGTCTTTATTCAGCCTGTTGGAAGATATAATAATCCAGCCCCATTAATTACATGCTTGGAGTCCCGCAAGATGTTCAGAGTAGGTGTGTAACAGTTGTTCTCCTGTGGCAGATGGTTGAGTGGCGTTACACACATCCATAATCCTCTGGTGTGGGCGTGGTGTCTGAGGTACCTGCACAGCTCCGCCCTCCAAGATAAGTGAGTGTCCCATCCATCTGCTCTTTAGCCAATAAGTCAGTTAGCTCCAAGAAGGGCTCAAATATAAAGACAACATGAAATTAAAATGTATGTACGTATATGTGTATGTAGTGTTGCTTTCGTCAACGAAAATTATGACTAAATATCGTCGTCAACGAACCTTTATCACGTGACGAAAACGAGACGCAACGTAAATGCTGGTCTTGTGACGATGACTATAATTAAATGTATAATGCATTTTCGTTGACCAAAACGAGACGAAATGTTAATGTTATTTCGTCTCGTTTACTTGCATTATTATTATTATTATGCAGCATTTCTGTTTCCTGTGTCACTTCAGGGGCTGCATCAGATCGCACTGCGCAGACGCAGGCGACTTCACATCCTCAAGCCCCACTCGCGGCATTATTTAGAAGATGCAGCTGCGTGAGTTACGGCTGTTTCACACATACTCCGTGTGTAGTGCGTATGCGGTGCGTGTTGTGGTGTGTATGCAGGAGCAGCACGCGCTATTGTGCTTTCAGGTGTGCTGCGTTTGCAGTGCGCAACTGATCTACGGCTGTACCACAATCACAACATTTATTCTCTATTTTTTATTTCAAATCAATATTTTTAGCCTACATCCATTATGTCGCGTTGTTGAGGTACTGTGTAGATCTCTGCTCTGCTGTTACGCACCGCTCCTGGGGCGCATTGCCGGACCGCATCCGCGTGCGGTGTGAGCGCTCTAACCATAGGCTCTACATGGGTGCGGGGAAAAATACGCACCACATACGCACTGCAAACGGATTATGTGTGAAACAGGCGTTAGCATAAACGACAACAAACAAAGTTAAGTCTGACACAGAGAAAGGGATTCGTCTTTGGGAGAAAAAGAAGAAATGACATTTGGAAAAACCTTTATTTCATCATGTGTGTAGGCTACTTCTAACATGTTTGGTTCGTAAAATAAATATGTTAAATTCAAATCAGAGCGTCTTCCGTGTCTGGAATGGATGCATTCTTGAGTCTATAAGATAACTATAAGAAGATAAGATTGTTTGAAATGGGTTTGGCTAAAAGAAAATTTTGGTTTCGTCTATACTACTAGGTACTTATACTATATTGACTGGGTTAAATAGAATTGCATTACTAAAAAGAGACTAAAATACAATTTGCATTGACTAAAACTAGACTAAAATGTCATCAGTTTTCGTCGACTAAAACTAGACTAGACTAAAAAGAGAACGAACGTGATTAAAACTAATAAAAACTAAAATGACAACTTGACACAAAGACTAGACTAAAACTAAAATTAAAACAGGCTGCCAAAAACAACACTGTGTATGTTATTCTGATTAAAAATGTTTTCATAATCTTTCATTTATAATAGCTTTCTCTGCAACTGAAATTAATTTTCTGATTTTGTAACCATGAAATATTAAATAAATAATGATAAAAAAATGTTTTAAAGTTAAATAATAAAATATTACCCCACTTTTCATGGTATAGTCATGATGCTGATCATATTACAGAAATGAAATGCATTCTGAATGCAGCTTCATGTTTTATTTATTTTCATAGATAATTGTAGATCTGTTGTTTATGAAAGCATTGTTTTAATATTATTGTTGATGTTAATCAAAGTAAATGTGATCTCCTCATTGTGTTGCTAGAATTTTTGTGAAAAATGATTATCAAAACAAAAAATTCCTGTTCATGTCTACATCTGATGGCTTTCCAGAGTGATGTCAGAGGGAGGCGCTTTCCTGGTGGTCCTGTATTCTCTGACTCACCGGGATCCGGAGTTCTACCAGTGTAAGCCATGTGTCGGGCAGCAGCAAATGAGCTTTCAGCTGCTCACCAGCACAGAGTCATTCACACTTTACAAGGTCAGTCTGTCTATGCCTTTGTACTCGACAAATTCTGAATCTGAATATGCTATGGTCTATAGGAAACATTTTTATCCTTTTCATGCAACCTGTACTGATAATGTGTAATCTGATTATGAAATAAATTTGTAATATTTCTTAAGCAATTGTGTTTTTCCAATTGATCTTTGGTTTTTGTATTGTACTAATTGGTTTTCAGGGTTGCTTTAATTATTAAAAGTTTTTAATCATACTACATATTTTACCAATACAGAATGTTGAGCCTTCAGAAGGACGGCCTCTGCAATTTGAGCTTAGTGCTGAGAACCAAAATCAGGAAACTGTGCTGTTTGAAGAAGTGCTCTCTCAGACTGTGTTAACAGGGTACAGTCTTTTTATTTATCTAAAATTTCAACTTCTATTTAATTTAGATTTATGTTTGGCTGTTTAGTGTATCTGACAGAATACAATATTTTTAAAGCAAGAATAAAAATAACACACTGTATCTGCTTTGTCTTATCAGGATGACTCTTGCAGCATCTTCAGTTGCTCCTCAGAATAAATTGTCTATCAGTGATCATGACTCAGGTGTAGAAGATGAAGACCTCTCTCCTCGGCCATCTCCAAACCCTCATCCTGTCAGTCAGCAGGTTTGTTAACTTGCCTTGCACCCCTAATATACCTCTATATTCAGGATGGATTACCATTAGCAGGTTCAAATATTCTTTTCTTTTTTTTTCAGACTAGGCGTGTTCATCCTTCAGTTCCAGAACTCTCTATGGTATTAGATGGCAGTTTTTTGGATGCGAGTTTTGTTAAAACACAAGACTCAACTCCTGTTCCTCATAGCCAATCAAATGTTCAGCGGAGAAGCATTAGTCCTGCCCACCAGGGCGCCTCAGTGTTGAGACCTCCGGAACGGAGTAGTGTCCCTGGACCACCCCTAATCCGAAGACCACTAACTTCTGTCCTCTCTCAGCCAAAAAACAAACTACATCCTTATCCAGGACAACAAACACCACAACCCAATGCAAATAGAAAATCCCTGCCCTCAATAAGATCAAGAGAGGGCTCGTCAGCATCATCCATATCATCGTCTTCAACTTCTTCCTCGACAAAGAACACTGCTTCGCCCAATGGCTCTTTTCATCAACAAAGGCACCGTTCTTCGCAAGGTGTTCCGACCAAACCCCAATCAGTTTATTCCGAACCTCCAGCATCGGGTCACTGCAGTGCCAGAAAGAGTTCAGTAATGCCTAGCCAGACCCCCATCCCTCATCCGTCCCAACACAGACTCTTCCATAGCACCCCAGCCACCAACCCTTGCAGCTGCTGCACCAACCAACCCACCCATGTTCCCATCTATCAAAACAACTGGCAAGGGCCACCAGTGTATCCCACTGTTGTGCACAATCCTTGTGGTTTTCATTGCGGTGCTGAGAGTGTCCCACCTAGGGATCACTGCCTCTCGCCTTCTCGGCAATCTTTGGGTTGTCGCATATCTCCCACTAAAAGTCCTGTTTGCCATCCTGCTGTTCCAGTTCACTACTCTCCAGCACCCAGTCCGTGTTTCCCCACGGTTAACCCCAACAAAGGTTCTGTTGAGCAAGTCCCTTCCTGTCAAGCCCAGTGCTGCCAAGTCCAGGACACCCCTGTGGGTCTGCTTCCTGCTGATGCGTACAGGATGCTCATGGATCAAGAGCGTCAGTTGAAGCTACTTCAACTCCAGGTTCGAATTAGTTTCATTGTTTTTGCGTTGACCTGTCATTGCTGGTTGTTAACAGACTTTTCTCAACAGATTCAAAAACTCCTTGAGTCTCAGAGCAAGACGACTCCAGTATCATCTAGCGAACATGCTCAGCAGGAAAGAGCCAATCAGATGGCAACATCTCCACCTAAACAAACAAGTGTCAGTGTCGCTGTAGGAACAGGTACTATGACGGAAGGTTGTTGCATTTATCATCAGTTCCTTTCAATGTCATGAAGTTCTTGTCTATTGTTGTTTGTTATTTAGGGGCGAGTTTGTTTTGGACCGCTCCCCAAGAGGCCCCAACACATAAGGCCTCAAGTCTGGATTGCCAAACCGAGATGGAGCCAAAGTCTGAAGGTCAAAACAACACTTCGGTCACTTCCAGACTCGGATCTGAAAATGCATTTCACTACTCTGAAGAGCTGAGTCCAGGATCTCTACATCCAACATCTCCACAACACGAGTAATGAGCCCTGTTTTTTCAGAAACCCTTTTTTTTTTTACCAATTGTTAACCTCTTGAAGTCCATTATACTTGGTTTGTAGAAGGCTGTTATGGTTTTGTTTTCCAGACAGTGTTTAATGTTTATTGTGACTTTATTTGTCTTATGCAGCATGTCGTCTGGTTTTGGAGCCCATTCGTTTTCCAGTCCAGTGTTGGGAGAGAGTGCTAGCATGTATTATCCCTCACAGTCACAGAGCCAAAATTTGTCTCAAAATGGAGAAATGGACGACCCAAGATTTTACCAAGAACTACTGGTATGGCCCCATTTTTATGCTTTAGTTGCAATTTTCACATGTTTAATTTGAAATTGACACAGTATTGATGTTCAAACTAACTTTGGTTTTAATTCCTGCTCCAGGGTCAGGTGCAAAGTCGTCTGCAAGGCTCCACGGTTGTGGTTGAAAAGGTAGAGCAAGACCAACAGAGTGTCTCAAACAGACAAAGTCTGTCCCCTGTAGGTCGTCAGTCAAGAAAATCACCGACAACATCCATAGCCCAAACTCAAAAAGCTAAGCACAGATCCAGTCCACCAGATCAGGACCGTGTCTTAAGTGCAACGTTAAGACAACTCCAACAGTTCGGGGTGAACGTAGACTTGGACTCTTCCCAAGCAAAGATGACACGTGCAACTGTAGAGAGTGCCAGGTAATGACATAGTCTGACAGATTGTTTAATCAAAGCATTATTAAAAGTTGTGTTTCTAACACATTTTTCTCTTCAGTACCCTCGCTTGCATAAACCCTGATGCAGTCATTTCAAGACTAGCTCTTTCCGAACCAGTGGGGACCAGCATTTGGGGACCAAGCGGCAGTGTAGACCTCAGCCTGGAGGCCAACGCTATTGCACTTAAGTACCTAAGCGACTCGCAACTGTCAAGACTCTCATTGGGCGGTCAGTCCTCTAGGCCACATCCAGACCCTGGCACAATTCTCCTGAGAAGACCTTCTGCTGAAAAGAGCAGTGTTGGACTCAGTATACTGTCCCCCAGCAATATGTCTCTAGCTACCTGTAAGTACATGAAGAAATACGGACTGATTGAAGGAGAAAACAGTAGCGAGGAAGAGCAAGAGGACGCTGTTCTGGTAGACTCCGCTCTCGGGTGTTCCGTACAGCATGAAACGTCCAAGAACATGAGCGTTAGGCAAGACCACGAAGAACGAAGTGCTGTGGTTTTCAAAAACATTACAAACAAGGCAGTCACCAATCTCTATATGACTCCTGTTGACTCTCAAGAGCAGTTAATTCGAGACTTGCGGCCCAAAATGCAGCTGCTTATGCGTGGTGGGAAGAACCTGGAGAAGGAGAATGACGCAAAGAATGTCCTGCCTCAACGTAGGTCCTCGCTAACAGAAAACCAGAGGACGCAGGAAGTCACCGAGCCTCAGGGCTCAGTGGGAAATTTCCTGGATCTGAGTAGGTTACGGCAGCTGCCCAAGCTCTTCTAAAATGCACCATTTTCCAAATGGTCACTGAGTTGTTTCTGTGTGTGAAAGGGATTCAAGGGATGTCTTTCTGTTTTAATTTAATCCTCAAAAATCTGTCTTTCATTGTTTACAATACATAGGATAACATGATTTTATTTTTAAAAGTGTACAGACCCTTTTCAGTAAATTATTTTAAGTATGTTTTATTTCTGTAAATTGTCTTTTGTAACCCAAAGGGGCCTTATGTGAAAACTTGAAGGATTTTTATTTTTTACATTTACCTGATGACTCAAGTGTCATGTACATCAACCGAGTAAAGTGCCATGTATGAAGTGACTTACTCAAGGCAGTATTGTTTCATTTTCCCTTTACTAATTTTAAACTCTTTTAAAATATTCTCTCTTGTTTTGGGCATTACTTGACTCAGCTGATTTACCTAAAGTCTGATAATTTCAGAGGGAGAACTTTTGCTCTAGTTTTTTTTTTAGCCTTTTGTGTTCTGTATGTTCTTTTTAAATGACTTTATGTACATGTATCTGTCTCTTAATTAAATCACGTATTATTTTATATAACTTCATTTTGTGAGTTTTATCTCTGACCATCACAACCTTGTTCACATATCCTGATAGATCAGGAAAAACGCATCAGTCAACTAATTAGTAGGAAAATGTTTAGCAAAAACACCTGGCAACAAAACCGCATAGATTTACATAAAAATATCTAGGGGCCAGAATGGAGGCTCTTTTGATTTGTGCTGGACCTGGAAGGATACCACTGAAGATGGTTTCTACATCCAGAACATCCTAGAAACTGCATAGCAAAGTACTAGTAAACACCATTTCATGGTGGTGACTTTTGCATGCACAAGAACCATTTTCTTCAAAACATTTGTTCAGACAAAAAAAGCTCAGACACAACCTCTTGAGTTTCTCATCACCCTTTACCAAATCTAAAGAGGCTCATCAGTGATTATGGGCTGTGTTTCAAAACCTAGCCGTTTTTTGAGGCAACAATAAGCATTGGACGTTACCAATGCTGTCTATGCAGGTTTTGAGACTCTTAACTCCATCCAGGACACGATCTTGATCTGTGGATGATCTCCGGTTGCGCAATCCTGGACTTCTCTCTCACTTGAGCTCTGAGACTCAGTCAGACAGTCCAAAGAAACTTTCATTACAGCAGCAGGCGAAACTCGCCCTTCTTCTGTGAAGATTGAGCTGAACCAAAAATTGTGAGTATATATTGTACTGCTTATATCATGTAGGTTTATTGTCCTTTACGGTTCTGTTTTTTATATATACCGTTTATAGAGGCTAAAACAATGCGAAGAGTCTATAGCTTAAGAATGCAGCAGCTTAGCTTGAATCCCATTTAAAACGCTAAAATCGACATTTCTGCAGTGAATATCGTTAAATATAGGTGTAATTCGACTGAAACGCCTAAAACTATTACAATCGAGCGTTGTACGCGTTAATGTTACCTAAGACGCACCAACCGGCGTAGCATAAATGCTAACGCTCACGAGCACATTATTCAGTAAGAAACTAAGAATATATTTTACTATCGGTTAGTGTTTAGTTTGTATTCTTTAAAAATTATTAAATTAACAAAATATAATTTCAAGTACCAAGGGTTTTAACGATACTTCCGTTTTAACTGAACAAATGACATTTAGCCGAACGCTACAAGCTTTGTTTTGTTAGCACACCGGCTAGCTGTTTAATATTCAAATTTCATTTCGGTTTAAACTGTCGAAATGTCGAAATTTATTAGCTTAAATTTGATGTGCAATGTTTATATGTAGGGAACATCTCGTGGTGGGAGGTAGGTATTAGTAAGGTGTTTTTGTTTAATAAGAAATAGCAATTGATTAACCTGCGAGCTGACTAGCATAACAGATTGACAATCTTAGCTTTTCAATAAGTAATGTTTCTTTATTATAGCGTGGCATTTGGCTAAATAAACGAGTAGGTTATATAATATATATATATGTATATATTTAAAGGTATAGTTGGGTTCCATATATTTAAAGTTGTACATGCGTTTTCTATTATTTTCCAGTTAAATCCATCTCTAGTCAAAGGGCTTTGTTTCTTTCTTTCCTGTCCTGAGGGGTACGATGTTATGCAAAATATTACATAGGCCTAGAAATCTGATTTTCTCAATAAGTGTTTGACTTCGAGTTTCTTGGAGTGTCATTTAATAATTATCCATTTGATTCGCCTTATTTGGCTGCTAAATCTAATGGGAATGTGATGGTGCACACGTGCTTATTGTCTTTTTCTTAGCACAATATGTAAGATGGATGTAGTTTTGTTTATTGTTAAATCACGTGGAGTTGTATAAATAAGCTCGATAATCTTGTCTTGATAATCAAGTGAATTCAAAATCTTTTTAACCTGCTTTAGGGGGTTTCCAATAGACAAATGGCAAGAGATAAGTCAACATGCTTTGAACTGAGGTCGTTTTTTCCATGACCGCATTGGCATCTGAACATATTTTTTTCTTTTTGAATCACATGCATGAGGGAGGGTCAGGCATGTAAATTACCTTAATGAATCATATTAAATACATTTACCTTCACACATTAGTCACATGAAGTTGACAAACAGGGCACAATGTCATGATTACACTGCATTTTCGGCATCAGTTCCTTGTTTGGAGATGGTGGGTAATACAGTTAACATTATACCAAATGGCCATTTTAACAAGCTAGCTTGTTGGTGTTTATATATGTGTGTATATAATTTATGTATGAATTGTATGTGTGTGTAATATATATTATATAAAGTTTTTTTTAACATAGGCCTAGTGGCCACCCTAACTTGCTATATATATATATATATATATATATATATATATATATATATATTATGTATATGTGTGTGATATATATGTATATGTGTGATATATATATATATATATATATATATATATATATATATATATATATAGAGGGAGAGAGAGAGGGGTTCCCATTTCCTCAATCACACACCAAACTTAAATATAGCTATTTGGAAATCCTGGTACCAATAAATTTATGTCAGAAAGAAAATGAGTGGGTGTGGCCTCCTAAAACGGTGCTTTTGATGGCTGCCACAAGAGGAAGTACCTTAGTTGCATGGGTGGCTGCTGAAGATAACAGCACATATTTGAATGTTACATAGCCTATATATGCACCCATTTGGTAAGCCAATGCATGTTTATATTATGTATATATATATTTATTTATTCTACATTATCATATACAAATTATTATTGTTTATATATTATTAGTTTTGTTTACTTATCAAATTTTTTAAGGGGTCAGTTCGCACACTTGCACATAAGTTGTGCTAAAAATACCTACAGGAATCCTTACGAAAGTTGGTGG
Source organism: Rhinichthys klamathensis goyatoka (assembly GCF_029890125.1). Classification (NCBI taxonomy): domain Eukaryota; kingdom Metazoa; phylum Chordata; class Actinopteri; order Cypriniformes; family Leuciscidae; genus Rhinichthys; species Rhinichthys klamathensis. The sequence goes on along the minus strand of NW_026606664.1, from coordinate 3,520,203 downwards.
TGTCATTGCGATTAGGTGGAGTCCTGAATCTGAATAGTTAAGTGTTGAGATTTGTACTCCTTTTCCAACATTCAGAAAGGAAACAGGTGTGTTACTTGTTGTTACCCTATCGTTTTATTTTCAGCTTCCCTTTGTCAATGAAGCATGTGTGTGCAACTGCCGCGCATGTGATAGAAACTGTGATCTTTGTTATTGCTCATGTTTCTGTTCCCTATAGGTCAGTATTCCTGCCTTCTTGCTCCTAGAAACATGTTCACGCAGCTTTGATATTTGCTAGATGAGTCACAGCGAGGGGCACATAACTTGATTTGAGCTTGAACGCTTCCTTGTGATGTCTCCCTCTGGAGCGGTCGAAGCAGTTGTGTTTTACTTATTATTAGTCATTTGAAATCCCCTTGGTTTTGTGCTGCGGAGGTGTTGTTTTGGTTATATAATTGCTATATTGGGCAGCGCTAAGGTACGGTCGCAGACTAAGCTGTAATAAATGATGAGTCAGGTTATTGCTGCTGTTCTGGACTTCCCGGGTCTGAATGTTTTATAGAGCTCATGTTGTCGTGCTGGAGAGGCGTTGTCAGGCTGAAGCCAAAGAGTTTAAATGTGATGATAGCTGAAAGATCCTTCCTGGTTGGTATTCTTTGATACCAAAATAAACCTACTGTACTCGAGTCACTGATAAGATTGTCTACGATGACGAGAGAGAACAATCTTTACAAAAATAACATGTCATATGATTTTATGCACTAGTGATTGTGGGCTAATCTTTGTGTTCGTGTTGTTTTTTTCTTTTTTCAACGAAGGCCAAGTAGCCAAGTCAAATTTTTCTTTGCTTCTTTCTTGATTATTAACTAAACAGCTTTTAAACTTATTTTTCAAGTATGAAAAGTATTTATTTTTATTAGTTTTGGATATCATGAAGTTTTCCTGAGATTTGACCTAAAATCAAAAGTGATGCATTAAAGTTTTTGTGCCTTATTTATAAAGTGAGCCGAATTTTTTTTTTTTTTGTAAATAGTTTGTGAAACCATTTCATTTAAATGATTACTTTACAATTCAGTGTGAAAATTTATGTAAAAAGATGAAAAACTGAATTTTGTTTTTATTGCCTTTGACTCCTTTTAGTTTATGTTTTTGTTATTTTTTACTAACTTTTAGACTTTTCATTCATTTTTGTTTTTTTAGTTTCAGTTTGTCGTTTTTTTATGTTACGTTTTTGTGTTGTTAATGACAGTTTAAATAGCAGCATAAGCTTACATTTCTCAGGGCCGTCTAGTGTTATATACTGGAATTTTAATGTTTAATTAAAGGCTGATTATCACATTTAAAAAAAACTCGTGAGAGAGTATTTATTTATTTTCTTTAACAAAAGTTATTTTAAAGTCGACATGAAACGGAAGTTGCGATAGTCTTTTCTTCCCTATTGTGGCGTAAATCCGAATGAAATGGCGTCTTGAACAAGAAAAAATGTAGCCTAGGGTGGGACTTGATTTTGTCCATTGGGAATTGATTGGATTGTTGTGGTTTGCTATTGGTCGATCTCATGTGAGTGACAGGTTGTTCCGCCCTCACGCCAGAAAACGCATCATTAGAGAAGAGGGAGGGGAAGTATTTTTGATGAAAAATTACAAGGGGACATGAATTTAAAAAAAAAGAATGATTTGCAAATAACGTATAATAAATATTGAAATGTTTCATGCAAAACAAGAAATGTAACATTGATTCACACAAGTTTGTTGTGCTTATGTTTCACAAACGAGGCTCAATTTATGTATGGTATTAGAAAGGTGTTTTATTTGAATAAAACAATAGGTTAATTTAGCATGTTGGAATGAACTAGACATCTTTCTACATAGTAAAATCATTGTTTTTTTGTCTTGCAGGTTATGTTTTTCACACTATGTGTTGAACGCCCCCACAATGCCAGGAACTATTTAAGAACTGTGATCTTTGGAAGAGCTTTATCGGTTCCAGTGGAACCTCTAGGACATACTGCCGTATCGCTTTACGCAAACGCACATTGATACAAATGCAGCAATAAGAGAAGATTTCGGGGACCGGTGCATCACAGACCGCGCTTTGCTACAATGCCCGTGCAAGCCCCGCAATGGACCGAGTTTCTGTTGTGTCCCATCTGCACGCAAACCTTCGAGGAGAGCCACCGCAAGCCCATCAGCCTGGGCTGCGGACACACCGTGTGCAAAATGTGCCTGAACAAATTGCACCGCAAGGCCTGCCCATTCGACCAGACCGCCATCAGCACGGACATCGAGCAGCTGCCCGTCAACACTGCGCTGTTGCAGCTCGTCAGCGGCCAGGTGAGTCTAAGGGGTTTTACACGACACCGGGGTTTTTTTGACACCCACACTTTTTACGCGTTTGGGCAGTTCATTTACACGACAACAGCGTTTTGGAAAACGCAAAACTTTTGAAAATGGGTTACAAAGTACAGCTTTTTTTAAATGGTCTCCGTGTAAACAACAAAAACGCTACTCTCTGAAAACGATGACGTCAAGCACATGCGTATTACATGTTGAATCTATAGTGTTTAATCGCCATCTAATGGCCTGGCAGCAGAATAGAGCATTTTTACAGGAATCCATGCGAAAGTTCTTGGTGGCTGAATCTGAATAGTTTCAGTGTTGATTTGTACACCTGTAAAAATTTGCAGAACAATGATAAATGTGACCGCACCTTAATCCTACACAATTCCCATGCAAGGCCCTCTGTTCGCGGATTTGCGTGATGAACATGAACATTTAGGGGCGGAGACATCAAGGTAGGGGTGTGATCGTTTTGGGTAGGGGCGTAATTTGTTTTGGTGATTTCAAATATCAACAGCATTTACAAGAAATCGCTTACTGCACCTTTAATACACAGCTAAAATCCCCGTGCAAGCCCTGCAACTCGTAACCAATTTGAATATGAGCTGAGAAACTTTTTGCCCTTTTCGGATTCCTATTAAAAATCACCGGATTTAACCCTCAAAAATTTGCAGAGTAACAATAAATATGACGGCACATTAATACACAGCTACAAAGCGCATGCAAATTCCTGAATTTGCATGACCAAATTGAACATGAGCAAAACATGGCAGGGAAACCATTTTCTTTCACACAAAACTCCCAATTGCAGAGATTCCTAGTGAAATGACTGGATTTCACCTGCTAAAATACGCAATTGTACATGTGACTGCACCTTGATGCAGTGTTTCCCAACCCTGTTCCTGAAGGCATACCAACACTACACATTTTCCAACTCTTTCTAATCAAACACCTGATTCAACTGATCAGATCTTTAGTAGAGACTTGAAGACCAAAGATATGCGTTGTTAGTGGGCCTCCAGGAACAGGCTTGAGAAACACTGCCTTAATGAACTGCTACGTGCCGCCCCAGTGCGCAACACCTTTACTTTATTGACCCCCCCCCCCCCCCCCATGTCAATCGAAACTGTTGAACAGCGAGGATGAGGAAGTAAAACTACAGTGGTTCCTTGTCACTTAAACATTGTGCTTTTTTCCCTGTTCAAATGACCTTGATAAGTTGTGTTTTCGTGGAGTGTGTTTATCAGTGTTTACTGCATCCACTCATTTCTGAATCAAGAGGACGAGCAGAACGTGTCAGGTACAGCTTGGAGAGGTGGAGCTCAGGGCGTCGGGTTTCTAAAGATCAGCTCGCGTTCGTTCCGGTCTGGTTGCATTTCAGCCCTGATGTGACATACCGAAGCGTGAGAATGCATGATAGGAGGCAGTAAAAACACACGGGTTCTTCACAAACACAGCCAATAGAGAACCAGGAATTTGAATCAACATTTGCCAGTCATTCCAGGGTTGTCTGTGAAAATACTTCTCTATTCTGCACACTCTATGACAGGTATGACTGTCGCAACTATTAGATAATTGTCTAGTCGCGATTGTTTTAGATGACTGCAGTCATCGACTGCTTCACTGCATTCAAATAAGGGAATTTAAGCAAACACAAAAATGCCACGCTGTCACATTTGCGTAACTGCGGATATTTTGGTTCGTTTCAGGTTTTCACACAAAGCTGATGAGGTGTAGATGAGAGCGTTTGTCCAAATCTGAAATGAGCAGTATTTTAAAAATGGTCAACTACACAGAAAATGACTGCCTTAAAATTAATAAAGAAAAAAGTAAGGAAATTAGCTCAGAAAATATTACTATTGGAAAATAAGAATGATTACCGTACTACTACTACTAATATATTATTCAGTTGGGATGGGTACCAAAATGTACAGTGTGAATCACCAAAAAGATAAATATTTTTAAATAATATCTTCATATTTCAGTATTTAGAATTATATTATTCATGTAACCTTACCCAGTGGAATATTTGTTTAAAAATCTGTCAACTACACAAAGAGGTCTTATTCATGCAAATGACAAAAATAGTAGTAAAATATTTGTTTGTACCACTATTACTACTAATGATAATATTTGGGTTGGGTCCAAAAAAAATTACAGTAAGTATGGAAATCAGACTTGGCAATTACAAAGTGGATGGAAGTATTTCTTCCTATTTTAATATTTAAAATCATATTATTCATATCCATATATAATATATTCTTATACATATTGCCATTTTCAAATGCCAAAACAAACATATTTATAATAGTCAGATAGTGAAAAGAATTTTTGGTCACATTTTAGTTAAATATACAATTCACACTATAACTATGGCTTTTTCCTCAATAAACTCCTAATTACTGCTTATTAGTTACTACGGTAGTTAAGTTTAGGTATTGGGTAGGATTAAGTATGAAGAAACATGGTCATGCAGAATAAGGCATTAATATGTGATCTATAAGTATTAATAAACATTTTTATTATAAACATAGTATTTTTTTTTTAAACTTCAATCAAGCTCCAAGACAATAATGCACTCCTGAAATACTTATAAATGTGTTTACTGTCACCTTTAATCAACTTTATGTGTCCTTGTTGACAAAGTATTAATTTCTTTAAAAAATATATAAAGAATGGTATAATTAAGAATCAATGTACCATTTTAAAGTTTCAGTCCTAAAGCTTGAGTCTGCACTCAGAAATGCAGTTATTAATATGACCATTAATCAGCCAAACCTCATAACCATGACAGCCCAACCTTATGGTCAAAACAGTCGTTCCTCTCTCTGTTTTTGATGATAAATCACATTGTTATGAGAATGGTTGCTCAGCGTGTTGCAGGCTGTGGGTGTGAACGTGTTCTGTAAAAGAGGAATGTTCACAGTCCCATCAAATGCTGGTCAGTTATGTGAAGAATTCTTGCAAGACGTTATAGACGAGAACTATCTTTAGCATGGTAACAGACAAATGTTGTTGTTTTTTTCTCCTGCAGGTACCCAAACCTTCCCCCGTCACTTTACTGACAGCGGCAGAGGACGTCCAGCACTATGAGGAGTCCCGCACATGTGTGGAAGACCTGGCGCTCTATCTCAAACCCCTGAGCAACACCAGAGGTCCCTGCCGTTTGTTCATTTATTCAGTAGAAGTTAGCATATGCTATCATGGTTTTTAAGAGATTTATCATCAAACTCATACATCATCAAAATGTAATTAGATTGCGATTGCACCTCAAAAAGAAACAACAAACTGCTTCAATTTTTTTTGGTATTTTATATTTTCATTTTTTTATTACCTTTTTTTTTAAGTGTTTATGGTTTTTAAGTGATTCATCATAAACATTAATTCGTCATCAAATGCATCAAGACAATTGGATTGTGATTGCGCCGCAAAAAAGGAACAGTTTTTGTATTTTCTATTTGTAATATATTTGTAATATTTATTGTTATTTATTGATGCTTTTATTTAGGGATGGCCCGATACCATTTTTTTTCAAACCGATACGAGTACGAGTATTTACATTTGTGTACTTGCCGATACCGAGTACCGATACCGATATTTCTACCGCAAAAGTAATAGGCTCCCAGAAAAGAAGACGACTATTTTAGAACACAGGTTAGAAGACTGTTTTTATTTTCTTCTCTGCTTGTTTTAACAAGTCTAAAAATAAATAAAAATTAGTAAAATAATAAATGTATTAACACACAAACCACTGTTAATTTAACATAAAAGCAAGCAGGCTACTGCGTGCATGGTTTGGCATGACTGAATGCGCGCAAAGTGCGCTCCCTTAATAAATCCTAAAAGCTGACAGTTCATCGCGATCTCACACATCTCTGTTATTATCAATGAAGCTGACTGCACAATCAATCTTTCATAATATCCACACTTTGTTTGTTATAATTAGAGGATTTGCCAGCATACAGAATTCAGCACTGAACAAAAAAGTCCGTTTTGAGCGGTGAGGGGAGTCTATTCATAAATGCTTCTGATTTGCCATTGCGTTCCAGAAATCAACACATATGTCTGTGATTGGCTACATCGCTCAACGCTGTAACCATGTTATGAATAGAAACTCTGTCCTGTAAATCGTTTCTATTTTGTTGTAGTTGTTCTTGTTGCTTTTCTGCAAGAGATGAATAAAAATCTTTTAGTTTTTATTTTTTATTCATAGATATTTCTAGTTTGCGGGAGTCCCGCGAATCGTTTTATTCTCCCGTAACCCGCACACACAGAGTGAGTGCATTACCGCCCGCGCGCGCTCGGCCATCAGATCTATGATGCGTCTTCAGATGTTTAATTAGATTGCTGGTGTTAAACGATGTACTTTCTTTCCCTCCTCTCGACACCTTAGCTGAACATAACTCACAGTCTGCCTTGCTGTTGTCATCATCCCTTATCTTGAAATGAGCCCAAACCGCCGACATTATACTTTCCTATGTCTCAGTTCACCTCGACAAAGCTCTCGCGGCGGCCAGTTTCGTTTTGCAAAATGTACGTGGTATCGGTGCGTGGTATCGGCGAATTTTTATGAGTACGAGTACGAGTATATGAGGACAGTATCGGCCCGATCCCCGATGCCAGTATCGGTATCGGGCCATCCCTACTTTTATTTATTATTTTTTACAAATAGTTTGGATACCTAACAATTCACCTTATTTTTAGTTTTTAAGTAATTCATCATAAACATTCATACATCATCAAATGCATCAAGATATAAGTGTATTGCGATTGAGCCACAAAAAAAAGTAAAAAAATTTTTTTAATAAAATATTGTATTTTGTAATTTTATTTTATTATTAAATTTGTTTTATTGTTATTTATTCACTCATTTATTTATTATTTCTAAAAATTGTTTGGATACCTAACAACATAAACATTCATACGTCATCAAATGCATAGAAATATCATAATTAGATTGCGATTGCACCGCAAAAAGGAACAATGAATGGTTTCATTTAATTATGCTAAATATTTATTTATATGCTAAATTAATGTATTAATTATTGTAATTAATTGTTTTTATTTAAAGTTTTTATTTATTGACAGTTGTTTGGATACCTAACAATTCCCAATGTGTATCATCCTTCGTGTCATTTAGTATTGAGTGAAAAGGCTCAGTTAACGCTTGGTTTTTGTTGGTCTTGGTCCGTGCAGGTGCAGGGCTGAGTGGCGCCGCTCAGAGCGTGCTCAGCAGACCCATGCAGCGGAAACTGGTGACTCTGGTGCACTGCCAACTGGTGGAGGAGGAGGGCCGCATCCGGGCCATGCGGGCGGCCCGTTCTCTGGGTGAACGTACCGTCACTGAGCTCATCCTCCAGCACCAGAACCCCCAGCAGCTCTCCTCAAACCTGTGGGCCGCCGTCAGAGCCAGAGGCTGCCAGTTTCTCGGCCCTGGTAAGATTTGACCATCATAACGTGATAGCAGGCCGGTGAAATCATATGTGGGTACTAACTAAAAATTGGTTGTCATCCAAAAGCCATGCAGGAGGAAGCATTGAAGCTGGTTCTTCTCGCTCTGGAAGATGGTTCGGCCCTCTCACGGAAGGTTCTGGTTCTGTTCGTGGTTCAGAGACTCGAACCACGTTTTCCCCAGGCCTCAAAAACCAGCATAGGACACGTGGTGCAGCTCCTCTACAGGGCCTCCTGCTTTAAGGTGCCTCTATTTTTCCTTTACCATATTCAGGGTTCCTTTCGCAGTTTGGAAAAGTATGGTATTTGAATGTGTGTGTGCACCACTCAAACCAGCAAAAGTTAAAGGTGCAAATGATCGTCTAAATCAGACTGTACTTTGCTATCTGGTGATCGTTAACATTTACAGTATCAAACTGATGTGTCAGAGGTAAATATGTGTCGGTTATAAAGCGTTTCAGGTTTCTTCTCATCATGTGAGTGCATGTTTTCACTTCAGGGAAAACAAAATATTTACAGATTGCTGTACTATATACCAAAGATAATGCTGAAAATAATGCTGTATGAAGAGGTTAGGAAATTTGTGTCAGGAAAAGTATGGAATTTTGAAAATGTGTAGGAACCCTGCTCATAATTTTTTGTTAAATATATAACATTTTGTTTGTTTTAACCTCAGGTCACTAAACGTGATGAGGATTCCTCCTTGATGCAGCTGAAGGAGGAGTTTCGCACATACGAGGCTCTTCGGAGAGAACACGACTCTCAGATCGTTCAGATTGCAATGGAGGGCGGACTGCGTATCGCCCCTGACCAGTGGTCCTCTCTACTGTACGGCGACCAGTCCCACAAGTCCCACATGCAGTCTATTATAGACAAGGTATGTACTCGCAAAAGTAGTATTTTAAGATTTCACTAGGTGGTGCTGTAGGTACTACCCAGTGTTACACGTTTAAATTCTCCAGTAACGCCCCTCCCTGTGTAGAGAGCGCATTTAGGGTGTAGCAAATACCCTAGTCACATCGTGCATAAAACCATGTTGATTTTGCCTGTTGGTATGTGGAGTATGTGTTTATGTGGCTTTGTGTGTTTCAGCTGCAGACACCAGCATCATTTGCTCAGAGTGTTCAGGAACTCACCATTGCCCTTCAGAGAACCGGAGATCCAGCCAATCTCAACCGCCTCAGACCCCATCTGGAGCTGCTGGCAGACATCGACCCCAGCCCAGGTCTGTTGGCCTGCTCTATTCACACATTTTGCCAGTACAACCATTATACATTCATAAAAACATAATCGTCTGAATTATGCCTGTTGTTTTGCGCTGATAGATGCCCCTGCGCCCACATGGGAGCAGCTAGCCAAAGGGTTGGAAGCGGTGCGGACCGTCGTTCACGGCCTGGTGGATTTCATCCAGAACCATAGCAAGAAGGGAGGTGATCAGCAGCAGGTCAGTAACCAGATCACAAACAAAATATTAACTTTTCAACATTTTAATATTTAATACCTATTAATACCTTTAAATCACTCATCAAAATGATGATTCAGAATTGTCTCATGATTTACGACCAGTGTTTAGAAGATGAAATGGCTTGTATATATTATTATTATTTTAGTAGTAGTAGCAGAAGCAACATTTTTTTCTACATTTTGCAACAATAGTTGGTTTTTATCCAAAGTTGTGAATTTAACTTGAGCGCAAAATATTGGAATATCGCATAAAACATATGCGAATAAAGCACCGTTTCCATCCCATATTTTCAAGAGAACAAAATCATGACTTCCTGGGAAATAAAAAATATCTGTAATAATGTAAGGGAAGAAACTGTGGCTCTTTTTCTTAATGACTTACGCCTCAGAGCACAAAATGCAATAAACGCTGTCATGTTATCATGTGTTCCCTGATGTTTGGGAACGCAATCGTGTAAGACTGGGAGATTAGGTATAAAGATTATACCAAAGTAATATGCAATATCCCAAAGTTTGCATAAAAATAGGTGGATGGAAACAGTTATTGACTAATTGTCTATATATCAGTGTTATTTTAGTATTTATATACTATTATAGTATTTCTTATTAGCATTTTCTGTTAAAGATTTAGAAAGATTTTTCTAAAGATTTCTATTTAGCTTTAATTTATTCAGAAAGGTGGGAAACAAAATCGCAGATTGCAAACATTCAAGTACCTTGCACAAAAATACGAGTAAACATATCTCACTTCCTGCCCACAGCCACCTCAGCACAGCAAATACAAGACCTACATGTGTCGGGACATGAAACAAAAAGGCGGCTGTCCTCGTGGAGCAAGTTGCACCTTCGCTCACTCTCAGGAAGAGCTTGAAAAGTGAGCGGCACGTTAATGATGTTAAACACTATGGAATAAGCATTAGCAGCAGCTTAACCTTCTCTTCTCTGACGACAGGTACCGTAAGATGAATAAACGTCTGGGATTGCGCCGACAGCTCAGTCAGTCCCTGACCCAGCTGAACGAGTTAGACTTCGGCGCTGGTCTGTTACCTGACGAGGGGCCGCTGATGGAGGGCCTTCCACGCAAATCCTCTTCCATCACCAATGGCATCCTAGCAGCAGGACCTGGATCTTCTCTGGTCCACCTGGTTTCCAGAGGCTCAGACCCGTCTTATGATCCATCACACAAACCGGGGAAGATGGACTCGGGGAGCCTCAGTGCCCCTGGCTCACCTCCAGACTCGTGAGTTTGATTTATTGATTGGTGTCTCTGTGATTTTGCCAAGACATGTTCCTGGATCAACATCTTTCATTGTTCCTGGAACAACATTGCTGTCTAAAAACATAGTCCTAAGCCTATCCCTACTCCTAAACCCAACCCATAATTTACCCCTAAAATCAGAGAGGAATGATAGGTGAATAACACTGATGTAGAAGCACCTAAACTTGATATTAGCTGTAAAACTCCCTCAAATCTGATTGGTTGATTGGAATGTTGTTTCAGGATCAACAAGGATGTTGATCCAGGAACATGTTGTATTTGGTAAAATCACGGTCATCTACTTAGTACAGGGGTTTCAAACTTTTTGACTTCACAGATCCCCAAATGTGGTGATCCCTTTGCAACGACTACTTTCCTAAAATATAAAGGAATTTGGATGTATTAAGAGCTATGTGAAAAATAACAATATTTTAAATATCTATAAATAAATGATCAAAATAGTGTAATTTACGACATGTTTAGTGGAATTTATTGGTTAAATTTAACATGTATTATTATTGTAGTAGTAGCAGCATCAACACTATTTTTTGCAGTATAGATTAATTCTAATTGACTCATTTTAATATTATTTGTGATTTTGCCTTAAACTGCTTTTTGCCTTTTAATTCTATTTAGCTTTAATTTATTTTTTATTTCAATCCTAGTAATTTAGTTCTTATTTATAACTTATTTTATTTCAGTTAGTTGCCAAAACAAACTCCTTTCATCATTCTCTTATTTAAATTTTTGTTATTTAATAGGTATATTTAATATAAAATGACAATATTAGATGACAAACTTAAAATCAAACAAAAATTATAAATTTGCCTTGACAACTAACTTAAAATACGTTGAAGTCATAAAATTCAGCTTCATTTTTAATAAACAAATTAAAATGATGGATTTTTAATAGTCTGTTATAGTTAATAACAACACTGTTATACAATATTAAACTTGTTACACAGCTACTTGCCATACAAATGCATAAATGGACATATTGGTTCGAGTTGAAAATATTTATTATCTTAAAAAAGCGAGACTGCGGACTGACTGCACTTTCTCTCTTGATTTTCAGATTGGAATCCATCCCAAAATCTGGAATGCTCATGAATTCCCACCATAGGGTGGCAGGCGAAGGCTCAGTCGGGCAGAAGCACATGTCTGCTGTGCCTAGAGGTTCTTACACATATTCATCACACCAGTCTGAACTGTATTACCCTGAAACTAGAGCGCCGCCGCCACCATCCGCCCAATATGAATCCCCCCAGTACTCTGCAGGTACAAAAACACAAAAAAAAAATTAAACAAACACATTGTTGCACTAGTAGATGAAAAATGTTTCCATTTTTCTCATTTCAACAGGTAATCCTTATCCCCACCACCACCACCAACCACGCTACGCCCGTCATCCCGCTCCAGATCCAGGCATGCCACCATATCTGGACACTTGTTCCAGCTCCTCCTACTCAAAGCATCAGTATCCCAACCCCAGCTCCCATTACGGATACCCTTCACACCACGATGGCCGTCGCCACTCAGCCTACTCCCATCCTCAAACATACGCCCCACGGGAGGAACTGGTCCGAAGGAGTCCGGATGTCCCCCCGCCACTACAGCCCCAAAGCACTGGCGGCTCGTACCCACCAGAATCAGCTCAGGAAAGATACGCCATTGAGAACTATAACCACTCCAGTCAGATCAGGAATTACCACAGGGTAAGATCCGTTGCTTACAATATTTGAACAGCATCGGTCCTGTTTCAAACCTAAAGAAAGTGTTTCCGAATAATGTGTCCCCAGAATACCTACACACGAGCACAGCCCTCCCTAGACTACCTGCACCGTCGCAGACAGGAGATCATGGCCCAGCTGGAGGAGAGGAAGGTGGCTTCCCCGCTGCACTTCGGCTCCTCGCACTCATACGACCCCAGCTACCCTCAGGACATGAGGGGACAGAGCCATGTAAGCCAGGAGAATATTTCACATAAACAATGATAATAAAGAAGATGGGTGAAGGGCTGCACTTTTAATCTAAATAAAACACTGGTTCAACGTTCAGAATCGAAGACAGCCATAAATACTAGTATTGTAATTTTACAATTGTAATGTAAAATAAGATATAATTATTATTATTATTATATTTGACTTATTTTACAGTAATCATTTTACAGTGAAAGATTATAATAATTTGTAATATTTTTTTAATTATAATTTTTTATAGTGAAATATAGTATATATGGTTTTATTTAATAATAAAATTGTAATAATGTTAATAAATATTATTGTTGTTGCTATTATGTCATAGTTGTATTGATATATAATCACAAAATTTAGTTAAATATGGAGCTTTTTTTAAAATCGCAAATGATTTGAAATAATGCAGCCCTAGTAGGTAGCGTTTGGTAATGAGTTGCCATGTCCGTATTGTTCACAGTACATGGAGGAGAACCCCCACGGTTTTGGACACTTCCGGGAACAGGACTACACCGCCTCATATTCCCCTTGGTCATGTGACACCTTCGGTTCCTACATCGGCAGCAAGGATATGAAGTCCAAAGAGGGCATGAACTCCATGGAAACAGTAAGTTTTGCCTTTCTATTGCTATAGACTTTCTAGAGCCATTTCTAGGGAACACAATATTATAAAAACTTATAGTAATGGGCTCTTTTGACTTGCGGCTGTAAGCAACCACACAAAACTCCCTAGCAACCGCATAGCAATTTTCTGGCAACTAGGGGTTGCACAGACTAGTTTAATGCTTTGCAATGACGCTTAGCTTTACGTCGCCTGTTAATGGCTTATAGAGGGCGCAACAGGAAAAGAAATCTTTGAAGTCCATTTTTACACTGTTTCCAACAGTTAAAGTGACGAATAAATGCATACTCTGAGAGCGCTCCACAAGATATGTCTGGATAAATCTGGATGCTCAAAACTGATCGGAGAACAGAATGCACATTTTAAGCAGCTTATTGTAAACTTATGTAAGTTTATCGCCGTTCTAAACTAATGCGCTGCTGCGTTGTAACACACACATACAGACAGTAGCTCACACAGCACGTGCAGAATGCGCGCACACAGAATTATTCAGTAGCGCAGAAATGTGTTCTATCAATAAAATAGCTTAGAAACTGAAAAGTTCTAGCATATATTTCTTAGTAACTAAAACCCACAGCTTCACTATTAGTAGTAGAGAGACGCTGCCCGGTAGAATGAATTCACTTGCAATGCTCTCACTAATACATTCATATAAATGTAATCTTTACTGTGCTCCTTTATCTGTATCTGATTTAGAACGAGCAGAAATCTGTGGGAAAGACAAAAAGACCCAAAGACAAAAGAACTGATAAACATAAGCTGTTATGTAGGAGCAATAGCCTTGTGGGCAGCGCTGTGTCATATGCCATAGCTGTGCACAAAGTAACCGAATCTCGGCTCGAGGTTCAGGCTTATTTGTTCATCAATGACGTCATCAACGACTAATCACATAAATGTCGACTTAAAAAAATCTGAAGTCGTTCCCTAGTGGCAACCAACCAACACCTTAGCATCATAATTTAGCATTTTCTATGGGCAAGAATTGCATTAGAAAATGTAAATTTGAGTTCATTAAAGCTGAAAGGCTTCGCGTTCCAAGTAGATTTCGTCCAGTTTTCTCCCTCACAATTCAATTTTGAGCTGTTGTCAGTGGCTGTTCCATTACAAAAGGTTATCAGTGTTTATTCTGTCTAGTTTGTACTAACCATACTGTTGACAAACCAAAGGCCGTATATGTATTAACAGAGGACCAGTGAGTTGTGTTCGTGGTTCAGGCTTATTCCATGTAAACAGTTTGATTATATTCCTAAATATTTGACCAATACAGTTGAAAATATTTAAATAATAGTATGCTGAAAACGAGTTTAAGCATATTCTAATTTAGTTAAGTTCTTCAGCTAAATTGTAACCATTTCTCCCAGCAAAATATAGACAAAGGCAAAAGTCTGAGAGCGCACAGCTTGGAGCTTCAACGCAGAGCAGCAGACGTGAAAGACGACGACCCCATCATTCCCTTTGGCTCCCTGCCGACCGTGTCTCGTTTTGGCGCGATTTCACGCACGTCTAAATCTGGCTACCCGCCAAACAGCGCGATGCCACCCTTGCCTAACTCTGCCAAACACACCGGTAAACTCCTCCTGCTTTGTATCAGCATTGCTAACGGGACAACGCGATTATTTAGTTTTTTTGAATGGTCTTTGTCTTTTCTTTGAAGCCGACTACACCTATGCGAACCACAGCGGGTGGAGCGGCGACTCCTACCAGCCGCACCAAACGTCTCAGGGGCACTTCAGCGAGCGGTATGTTGCCCTGCCTCGCTCTTTACAAGCAATCGCTTGGTTTCAGTTAAGTCTTAATCTGTAATGTCCTAAATGAGCAAAATATGTTCCGCTCATCCTGCAGATCCCCTGCCGTGCAGGCGCGTGAGCAGCTGAGGATGGAGCTACAGCAGGTCAACCAGCAAATCAGCCAACAGACACAGAGCCGTGGCCTGGAGGTGAGATTGTCAATTTACCAGGGTGTCATTTTAAAGGCCTGTTCACAACATGTTGGATCCAACTAAATGGTACCAAATTATCTTTGAGGACGTTTTGTCCCCATAACGTAGGGTTTACCAGGACTGTGTGTGTGTGTAAAAATATCATGATTCAGCGACTCATCCTCTCCTTTGGCAGAAGCCAAGCTCAGTGATGTCCCAGCCGCCTCGAGCGGACTGGTCCTCTGGGAGTTTGTCCAGTGAACAGCTGAGTCACGAGCTGCACCAGGTGGAGAGAGAGATCGACATGAGGACACAGGAGATGGCCATGGTTAGTGAGACATGCAATTTATAGAGCTTCTATTAATTATTCATAATTAATATATTCTATTACCTCTGAATAATTTATGAGGCCACTGCCGTGTCTTGAGCAGAAAATCCATTTTTAAGCAAGGTCATTTGTAAAAGTAGTTGGTTTTTTTGTTATTGTAGAGGCTGTATTGTAAGTTCAGGGAGTTCATGTGATTTACATCACTGTGCTTGAGCTTAAATTATTTTGCCTTCAGGAGAACCACGATGGCAAGTACAAGCGGGTCTCAGTCGAAAACGGACAAGACGAACATGCTTTGCAACGAGAGGAGCATTCACTAACTCTTAGGTGAAATATAACAGTGAATTTTACTTAAATTTGTTAAAGGAAAAAAAAATATATATTATTTTTTATTTTTGGGGGGAACTTTATCCTGACAGGTTTTGTGAGACTCAATCATTTGCTTTCAGAAATACATGTTTTACATCCACTACATTGAATGAAATTTAAATACATATATGTGGTTTATTTTGTCCACCACAGTAGTTCTCATTGCCTCCCTCTCTTTTGTTGTAGTGAGGGTTTAAACGGCTCCATCGGTTTGGTCCAGGACTGCGGTCTCGTCAGCAGCAGCATGTCCTCACTGACCAGCAAGACGTCATCTCTCAGTTTGTCCTCTGAACAGGTGGCCAGCAGCCCTGATCTGCCCAAGAACGGAGTTGCCCACTCCTAGCCGGCTCTTTCTACCTCAGATTCTCCTTCTGCAAACCACCGGAGCGCTCAGTAACCAGTCGGCGCTCCAGTCCCAAGTTAAAGCCTCTGGAGCAGGATTCTCCAGCATCGCTGTCTAACACACGACACGACACGCATTCACGTTAGCTTCCTCCGCTGACCCTCCAACACCCGTCAGGCAAATATGGGTGGAGTTTGGGTGGGATTCACTGTGCATGTGCCTCAACAGACTTGCACAATCATGCCCTGATTTAGTTCTTTTTTTTTACAGCAGTATCTGCTGTTGAGTATTTTCTTCTTTTGTATCCTTTTTCCTGAGACAAGCCTTTTTCCATTGCCTCGTAAATCAGGGTGAATCCAAAATATCCTCAGTCTTAAGTATTTGTCAGGCAACATATAACATGATCTCGCTTATGTTGCTTAATGATCATTAATCCACTATCTTGGGTTTCAAAATTGCGTTTTTATCATAATGTGCTACGTTTTCGGTAGTTACGCTCTTGTTTGTGCTTGGTGTGGTGTTTACACTTCTGTCTTCTTCTGAGTTTACAGTGTTCAAACTCATAACTTGCTATAACCGCAGGCTTGCTGCATATTCACCCAACAGAAAACATTTTGTTTTATCTTTGAGGGTCAAAATTATGTATCATGTTTTATACATTAGGCTTCATTTAGGCTTTTACAGTGTGATTGTTATGATGCACGTTATTGTGTGTTATAGAAAAATGCTCGTAACCCAAATGTTAACTGAATTGACCTCGATTGCACTCATGCCAACAAACCCAAAAGCCCCAAAAGTCTTAAAATGGCCCTTTTATTGTTTCCAGTGTATTACACTACACTGCCTGTGGGATTTCGATTGAACCGCCTGTAATCATCATCATCATCATCATCTTCTGCTGTAATGTCCTCAGGGATGCATTATTCAGCCTCTTTTTTGTGGATAGAAATAACAATCCAGGTCAGTCTAGTTTTTTTTATAGTGGGTAAAGATACATTTTCCATCCTGAGGATGGAAAGAAAGCCGCTACGGTATTGCATAAAGATGCATTCTGTTGTAAGAATGCGTATGTACTTCTCTTCACTTTGTCAGTGAAATTACGATCTTCAGAACAAGCCACATTTTTCGTATATGCAGTGTTTTTCACTTCGAAAGATGTGGTGTATATTCAGAGCAAAAAGAAAGACTTTGATCCAGCTGTAGCCATCTCAAGACTCTCCTTCATTCTCTGTTTCGTCTTTGAAGTTTGAAAAACCATTGGTTTGATGGGCCGGTTCGATCGAATTCCCCTACAGGCTGTGCTCAACCGTGTACATCACAATCCTCCTCAACGTCATTCAAATACTGATGGGGCTCGTTTGCACCATGTGATCTGACTGTTTGAACTAGAAAGAGTTGGACTAAGATAGCCAATCTATTAACAAGAATATTTTCATATTTCACATTATTTGGAAACAACCAAAAATGAATTTTGTAGTCACTTCACTCCCACCACCAGCCAGTTCTGTGTTTTTCTCACGACGAAAAGGAAAGGCGTTTGGCGCATAAAAACATCAAGAGTGACCACCTATGGCTTATATATTGATGTTGGGTCTAAAAGTCAAAGTTTGTAGAATCTGCAGATGTTTTTTACATTAGCTGTGCAGATTTGGGCGAAAAATCTAAAATGCATTATCAAACTAGCGGAAAACAATGAGCAAAGACACAAGATGATGATGAATTGCTGATGAGCCTAAAAAAAACCATGACTGTTAAATTTGTTTTGTTAAAGGACACAACACGTCGTCATATTTCAGTTAGCTAATCTGCCAGTCGGGTTATCAAAACACTTGCACTGTAAATCTCAAACTTGCATTCTTCCATGTTTATCACTTCCTTGGTGGTGAGATCTCATCACTTATGAATTAGTCTTTTAAGTTGGAAATGAGTTTATTTTATTTTTTCCTGCTAGCATATAATAGTCTCTTGAGACATCCTACCGCAACCTTAAAAGCACCTATTTTGGTGGAACTTCTCTTAAGTTGGAGTTGATTTCTATTGTTTTTATTTACGTTATTACGGTATTACTGTGGCTTTGATCTGAGCTTTTGACATTTTAAGCAATCGTCAAGATTGGATATTTCTGCGTTTAGGTAACAGAACTGTGATGCACAGTGTAGACTTTAAGGATAGCACGAATTTACCCAAAATGAGTTCGAAAGAAACCGAAAAGCAGAAGCTTTTTGTTATTGTTGGTTTGAAGCCAAATGGATTACGAACATTATTGGTGTTTGGTTAAAGGTGAAGGCAAATGAAATTTTTAGGATCTAGAATGCGTCCTAGGTTCACTTGGGTAACGTCACCTTTATTGTTTTGTTTTAAAGGAACACCTGTCTTTATCTCAGGGTCGGTTTTTTAGTGTGTCTGGGTGTAAACGTCTTTGTCGCATTGCGCACTCTTTTTGTTTTCAGGACTGCAATTGTCTGTTTCGAGACTTGAAGACTTCAGGACTGTGCCTTTATGCAGATCTGCAGTTATTCACATATTGGGTGTGTAGATGTAGCTGAACCATCTTTATTTATAATATTCAACTCTTCTCAGTCTAAGTCAGCATTTATATTAAATGATCTCTTCGAATCTGCAGGCTTTTAGACCGCCAAACTGAGTACTGCCTATCCTTTCTGAGATAAAGGAATTTATTGCCAGGTCATTTGTTGTTGTAGCCATTTTGTGTATCTTTCGTGCAAGTGAACTTGAGTATTTAAGCATGCTTCATGGTGTGATGGTGGTCTTTTGATGTTAGGGTTCTTTGAAGAGGAAAACAAGGACAGTCTGTAAATTTTGTCATAGTTTTGATATGGATATTCAGAGAGGGAGTATCAAGGCTCATATTTAAAGACATTATTGGAGGTCTGATAATACAGGTAAACAAATCAAGGTTTACTGTTTTCATATAAGCCATTGATACAATCCTCGACAGTTCCTTTGTACCAAACTGAGACTGATTCCAATGTTTCCTTGAACCAAACAAGGATTGTATAAACACTCTTGCAGAAGGACTGCTTGTGGTTTTGAAATTATGTATTTGAAGTCAGCCATTTGAAAACCAACTGTTTTAAACTATTGTTGCAAAGCAACATTTACATGATCACCCGATGAGCCAATGGGAATCACTATAGATTTGAAAAGGGAACCAAAATGTTTAACTTGATGAATCTCATGAAACTTGGAAAAAACGGTCATATTTCATCCCAAATGTAAAGTTGGCCTATGTGTATATTCATTACATTAAACGAATCCTATTTTTGCGACCTTTTATGTTTTGCTTTGTGGATATTATTTTCATAACAAATTCTTTGTATTGTAGAAATTTAAAAGTATTGATGCATCATTATAGTATTACAGTTTAAATTGTACTGGTTTTATTTTGAAACATGAGTTGTTTGTTACTGTATTACGGTAATGAGATTTTTTTTTTTCTGCATTGCGGTAATGACATTTTTTGGTAAATTGGCTTAGTTGTCTAAAGATAAATGGTCCTAAAGATGTGCTTCATTTTTTTTTAATGCAATATTTTAAAAGTTATTTTGGGGTGAAATATGACTAATTTGTGAGATTTATCCGCCCAATACTGACTTAAAAAAAAAAAAGTTGTATTTATGATCAGTGTCTAATAAAAAGCCTCAGTGTTTCTTCACTGGAACTCATTTTCTTATTGTGATTGTTGACCGTGTTCAGGGTTCAATACGAATGTAGTACTAATTAGTGTCGAAAGTTGTAAAAATGAGAAGGTAGGAATGGGTGAAATCGGAATTTTGACACTTAGTGCCTGAAACACCAGAGATTGTAGTATGTTTTCCCACACAGAAAAATGATTCATGGTACATATTGTTCCCTGGTCTCGAGGGGAAAGTATGCGTTGTGCACATACACACGTAGTAGATTTATGAAAAGTCATAATGTTACTTGAAAACATAAGGGTTGTGCACAAATACAGGCTTTAGTGTTTTAGCTTATAGCTGTAGAAAGTAGTTTTAAAATGAATGGTTGCGTGTTTGTGTTCAGGTGTGTCCAAAGAGAGTGCTGTCCACCTCATTTCTGTATGTTTGTTCCCACTGAAACTCATTGCTTGCACTCATGTATTGACTATTTTTTGTGAGATGGGGTGTTGCATTGTGGTCTTTATACCATGATTCCTAACATTGGGATATATAATTGTTTTTGATGATTTCTCCCATGTTATCTCATGATAGTCTGCTTAAATTAAGGTACACTTTAACTTCAACCTGAATAAGAAAATAAATGTTTGTATATTATACTCCAGTAAGGAATGTTTAGAATATTTCTCCAATGTGGATGTAGTTGTAAAACCTTTTTTTTTTTCTCTTTGTACAAGAATTCACTGTGTGAAATTTTGCATTGCATTTTTGTATAATACAATTGCTTTTCTTTGAGAGGGCAGGGGGTATTACTAACTGGATTTTTGAATTAGATATCAAAAAACGTGGAAAAAAAATATTTAATAAGAAATGTATTTTATGTGCAGCAGTGATTCTGGCATGGATTATGATTAAATGATATTGTAAACCATTTTCCTCTCTGGTGTTTCTTACAAATTCATGTACTTTTACACAACAACCACTAGGTGCTGAACATTAAACAAAAGACCCTTTACCACGGTCTCCAACAAAATAGTTTCACCTTAGACCTCAAAAGGCATTTGATGTACACATTTGGACTGAAATAGTTCTTTTTAACAATGGTTGTTTTGAACGGGTTCCACATTATGAATCTAGTTGCTTTGCTTGTGACTAACCTAACAAAACCAATCAATAGCTCAAAGGTTGTCCTGAGTAAATTCATCTCTTTAGTCACTCAGTAGCTACTCTTAAGGGCACTGACCTGTCCAGAGAGCAGTGTTTTGCTTCACTTGGCTGCTTACTTTAGTACCTCATTGCCCCAAAACTGGTCTTTAAAAAGGAAAAAAAACTACAACATCAGGTAAGTGGGAAGATTCATAAATGCAATGAATATCATGATAAAAAAAGAGCAGTTTTGTTGGAACAGTTGTAAAAGTTTTTGGGTGATTCGTTTACTTTTCTTACCTCAGACACGATCCAAGTATAAAGTGGATCTTTATTAGTAATTCATCCATTTGTAGTAAAATTTAAGTCTGATTGATCCTTAATTTGTGATTGGGAAACTAGCCATGTATGATTAATAAAGTACAAAATTTACGAAATTATCTCTGCTATGCTAAAACTTCAAATGTTCCTTTCTTTGTAACCATTGTGGATTTTAATGCGCAAGCTATTAACTCTGTCAGTGCAGATTTGATTTTAACATGTTGTAAAGAGAAAACCTACAAAGTATACATTTTTAAAAATCTCTTCCGAATTCGCAACAGATATTGTATCACATGATTCCATGACTTGACTGACCACCAGAACTTGCACTGAACTACTTTTCCTGGGCTGGGTTCCCATTCCACCTCAGGCAGAATGAAGTTGTTGGCATGTACGTGGGCTTTGTGGGTACTTGCCTTCTGTTTGGCCCAGGCAACCAAAGATATCTGCACCGCAAAACCCAAAGACTTATTGGAGCCAATGTGCATCTACCGCAACCCAGATCCTGAGGTACAACCAACCAAAGATCCCGAGAAGATCCCACCTGGCACCAACCCTCGAGTGTGGGAACTGTCCAAAGCCAACAGCCTCTTTGCCCTCTCGTTTTTCAAGCAGCTTGCCGAGGGAAAGTCCAGCGATGAAAACATCTTTCTGTCGCCGATTAGTATATCAACGGCTTTCGCCATGACGAAGCTAGGGGCTTGTAACACCACACTAGAGCAGCTCATGAAAGTAAGGCCAAGAAATTGTAACTTCAAATAAAGATCGATCACTTGAGCAGGTCAACAACTTCTCTATCCTTAACATGTAGGTGTTTCGGTTCGATTCGATAAAGGAAAAGACGTCAGACCAGGTTCACTACTTCTTCGCCAAGTTGAACTGTCGACTATACCGCAAGAAGCATGAGACGACAGAACTGATCTCTGCAAACCGTTTGTTTGGAGACAAATCTACGCTTTTTAATGAGTCCTTCCAGCACATCAGCGAGATGGTCTACGGAGCCAAGTTGATGCCTCTCAATTTCAAGGTTACGTTTCCATAAGTGCCTAATGTAGGGTATCTGATCCTTGACCTTATACTAATAATTCAAGTTTTGCCCTCCAGGAGAAACCAGATGTTTCGAGGCTGGCGATAAATGAATGGATTGCCAACAAGACGGAGAACCGAATAAAAGACACCCTGCCTGAAGGTTCAATAGACTCCAACACCATATTAGTCTTAGTCAACGCGATTTACTTCAAAGTAAGTGAGGATGTAGAGAGGTACCTATTAAGATGCAATTTTTGGTGTCAAATCCTGCATCTGCAGGGCCATCTCCCAGCAGAGTTTATGCTGCGTTCACGCCATGCCGTAATAACCGTAAATAAAGCTCCATACACAGATCAGTCTGTACAGCACTGCTTCAAGTCGAACACACTTTAAATCTGCAATGGTCAGGTGGTAGAGCGGCCACATGGTACAAGTCGTAGCTCTCAGAAAATTACGAGTTTACCCGTTGTAATTACAAGTTCTACAAGCACAAGAAGGCTTTTTACAGTTCAGAATCGGTACAGTAAGTACAACATAGCGTGAACGCACCTTTAGCTCCAACCCTAATTAAACACACCTGAACCAGCTAATCAAGGTGTTCAGGCTCACTACAAACATCCAGGCAGGTGTGTTGAGCTGAACTCTGCAGGAAAGTCCCCCTCCAGGAGCAGGATTGGTCCCCTTGACTTGTGAACTCTGTACAATCTGGTTTTTGTTTTGTTTTTTGCGTTCCAGGGTCAATGGAAACACAAGTTTGATAAGCTAAATGTCATAAAGTCAGAGTTTCATGTTAGCGAGAAATACAAGTGTCCAGTTTCCATGATGTACCAAGAGAGGAAATTCCAGTACGCAAAAATCACTGATGACAAGGTGAAGATCCTTGAATTGCCCTACAATGGTGGTGAGATCACAATGGTGCTCATATTACCCACTGATGGTATAACCCTGTCGGAAGTAAGTCGATTATAAACAATAAACAAAATATTTTCCTTAAAGATTTTGTTCTGTAGTCCTACATAACAAAACTTCATCCAATTAAGGTAGTGGCAAATATGACCCTCAAGAAACTTGTTGGTTGGTTACATGCCATGAAAGACACCACAGTTTCAGTGCAGGTTCCTCGTTTCCGTATCGAGGACAGCTTCAGCCTCAAAGAGCAGCTGACAAAAATGGGCCTTGAAGATCTTTTTAGTCCAGAAAAAGCCAGTCTCCCAGGTATGTCATTAGGTTGATAAGAAAACTTGTTGCTATTGTTTAGGGATAGTTCACCCAAAAATGAACCTTTTGTCATCATGTCATTCCAAACTTGTATGACTATCTTTCTTCTGTATAACCTAAAAGCTTCATAAGACTAGAGTACAGTATGGTTCTTTAGGGATCTTGGTGTGATTATTATGAACTTTTGCTGTATGGAAGTGTGTTCCATGGAGACAAAAACATCATATGAGTTTGGAAAAATGACAGGATTGTCATTATCAGGGCAAACTATTGAGTTGATGACTGCACAATAATATTTCCCCATGACATGTTGCACTAGGGATGGTTGCCGATGATGGGCCCAACTTGTACATCTCTGACGCCTACCATAAGGCCTTCCTTGAGGTAAGACGCATTCAGTATTTTTTGTAAAATCAAGTACCGTCTTTTTATGATTTGCAAAGTTTGAAAGTTTACCCAGTTTCTTAGTCAACGGCCTCATTTTCCCATTCTTCAGGTGAATGAGGAAGGTAGTGAGGCGGCTGCCGCCACAGCAGTAGTGGCTACCGGACGTTCCTTAAACATCTTCCGGGATTATTTTGTTGCGGACCAGCCCTTCCTTCTGCTGATCCGTGAGTCCAGTATCAACGCCTTGATCTTCACCGGCCGAGTCGCAAATCCTTGTGGGAGCAGCTAATATGGATTGGATATGGATTTGACAGGAAAGGCTGAGGACGGTTATTGATCATCCTTGTGGCTAATTTTTAACTTGACAAGGCTGCCTTGTTTCTTGCCTTATTGCTTAATAATGAGCATTACATTTGTAACTATGTTGTTTTTGTCAGTCCACCAAGCAAGTACTGGAATCAAACACATTGAGGAGCAAGAAGATGCAAATAGGGTTTGAAAAATAAATAAATAAATAAAAACACTATGTACAGGCACAGAACAAGGATAAAACAGGTTTATTTTTTCATATTAGAAATTTGGGTTTAGCAGTATCACACAATCTGGGCTTACATAATTATACATTTAAAGAACATAATCGAAAATCCTTCACAGTTACACTTAAAGTGCTTTATTTCTATTTAGAAGAATGGACTTGACACACTGTCAGTGAAGAAAAAAACATAGTGGTTATTGTGAAAATGGCATTCACATTAATAATGATACATCTTTTTGATTCCTGTACCTTTTTAAATGCGAAAAGTCTAAAATTTTAACTAATCATTTAACTCTGATTAATTTCAAACAAGCAATTATACCTTAATCGAATATGAATATAATTTCTAGATTTTTAAACATATTTCCTATTTCAATAAATATATTGGTTTGCTAATAAAATCAGAGAAATTGACTTCTAAGATGATAATGCTCATGTTTTGGAAGTTGACTTTTTTCAAGAATAAAATACCTATTATATTTTGTTTTATTTCATGGTTATGTAAAATAAAATATTTTCTGAAGTATGATTTAAATTAAAGTGATTAACATATAAGACACATGGAAAGACTATATTGCTTTTTGCAAGATAAAACAATATAGCAAGACAAATCTTAAATGTCAATATTTTGGCTTCTCTTGGTGCAAATTTAGATGCCTGGAAATGTCTATATGTTTGGCCATTACAAAAGACAGACAACATGCAAATAAACAAATTCTACTGAAAAACAATGTCTCATTTCCTCGTACAAAGACTCTTTTGAGGTAAGAAAACAACTGACAACTTTTTTGACAATGCATCACATTTGCTTGCTTATTCAGACAGACTAAGTGTTGAAATATATACGTAGGCTATTTGCATTGAAGTGTCCATGTCTGAAATGTGCTGCATGTACAAAATATTTGCTCCAGAGGGACTTGCGACAAGACTGAACAAACTCTGTAAATATGGCTCAGTGTTGTCATTCGGTCTTCCCAAAAAACTAAGTAGAGACATGCACTGTATCACTTTTCACAAGCCAGACCATTAAAAACCAAACTAACAAAAACTGTGAGGTAAATGTAATCGCTGAAACAAATTTGATCACATTTGCCAATATGCATAATTGCTTTACAAATTCAGGACACATGATTTTTTTCTAGTCGAAATCAATTGGTCAACATTTGCACAACGTTTTATAAGATGTTGTGATTGTTATGGTGTGTTTTAATTCACCACTTTATCTGAAAGCAACTTGGCAATTTTGGAAATGGGGTGAAATATTGCTTCGAATGTAGTTCCACACATTCAGTAACACTGTGTTAGGATTAGACATAATTTGGTTACGCATGACTTGTTCAGTCAATGCCAATAAACTGCAGTAGGTGTATTGTCATACAGAAACATTAAATATTACAGCCTATATACACTGTAGCAACACATCTATCCTCTGTCATGTTATTTAAAGCTTGAAAAACAAATACAGAAGCCAAACACATAATATTTGAATGAATAATATTGTTTAAAATTAAAGACAAACAGGCAGGTTGGTCAACCATCAATGTTTTGAAGGTCAACAAAGGGAAAACATGCTGAAAGTTATCATTAGCCCTAAAACTCAAATTAATATGATTAAATTTAGACTGCTAAAATGTGCAGTACAATAATTGGAATGACTGATTACAGATATAGATCCCTTATTAAATTGCAATTAATTCATTCACATAGAGATAATTTAAAACACTATCACCCTTATATGATTGGCATACACAAAACAGGCCCATGCCCCAAATTTAAATTTAAACTTAAAGGCCATAAAAAAGAACCTATTTTCTTGATATATTGTAACATATTAGGTTATGATTACGTTGTTTATAGACAAAATCATTTGCCCTTTTCTATTATCATGAGGTTGCATTGTGACAAATAAAAGCAATATCAACATGCTCTTTTCCTGGGTTCTGTACTGTACAACAAACGTCAAATTATACAGTTTCAGGATTGTAATTCACTGCCACTGCTTCTGAAGCATGGGTATTTACACTGAGAGGAAATGTTCATACGCATGTTTTTTTGTTTTGTTTTTCTTGTTTTTTTTTGCTGCACTTGTGAAATTTGCTGACCCATGTTACCCAGAGCTAGAATTCCAAGTAAGAAAATCAGCTTGGTACAACCCAAAAAGGTAAACCCAAAAAGTAAACAGTGAGTTCCTGATTTTTGTAAGTGTTTACCTGCTGACCTGTGTTCACAGATGTGAGTAAGGGTAAAAGTAAATGTTGATACGAATGAGGTGCACAAAATCCCTATTGGAAACATCAGTAGCTGATTTTTATAATATGCATCAAACCTTTCCTAAAAAATCAGTCACAACCAAGTGTGATTCACAGCCTTATAAAAATGATAAGAGCTTTACTTTCGCTTAAAACACCTTTGCTTTTGTTGATCGTTCTAGAAACTGCCTCCGTATAGTTATTACAAGTATAAATTTGTCTAAATATGCATAAGTGACATGTATATAGATATACAAATATTCTAAAAACAAAACAAAAAACACCCCCACCCCTTCTTTAAGTGCCTGATGTAATCTCTTTTTTCTCGCCCTCCAAATCTTAAGGGTTTAGAACTTCCATAATAAATTTCAGTTCCTTTGGTTACTGAAAGCTTCAGTAAATTCACGTCATAGCACCAGCTGGAAACATCTGTTCATAAGCTAAGTGTAAATGCACTTGACCCCAAGGTTAAAGTGCCTTCCATCAGATGAAGGGAAATCTTACACTCAAAGTCATTCCGTGGCATTTCAACGTTTCCCAGTCATCACAGACATACGGTTTCCGTTTTCCTAAACGGCATCGACAACACAGCCTGCAATTCTTGACATAAAAAAGGAAGAAGGTTACGCCCTCTGAGAGACCCCTTCCCCCTGCTCAAACAAAATATCACCAGACCAGTAAAACAAGTTGGTGAGACTTGCGAATCTCAATGGGCGACTTCTAAGGAGTTAAAAAGTATGAAAAGAAAAAAACACTGAACATAAAATTCGGCCGAGTGCATCCACGCATCTGCGTGCGACAGATCGGTATTGCGTAGTGATGTGAGAGAGAGGTAACTGAGCGGTCTATTGTAGCTTATCTGAGGTTGAAGAATTTCTTGTGTTTTATATCACTGTATCGTCAACATTCAGCAGCTGAGTTGTTGAGCTTGGAGATGTATGAAGGCCTTAACAGGAATTAAATGTGAATAAATAAAGTATGTAACTGCTATCCTCTACCATCATCTTTTCAACAGCGTGCCTATATCACAGTATTACCACCAACATTAAACAGTAAAATAATATGATCTGAGTGTTTCTTGTTATAAACCCAAAGTTCTACAACTACTTGCAACAATTTCCTTACGTTGAGTGTGAGAATTGTGTTTCGGTTTTATGGCAGGCCGGATCGGCACTTAACACAAAACGAAAAAATAAATCAAGAATCTGATGTTAGGTCAGACCTGAGGGTCCCCAATAAAAAACTGAACCCGTTTTCCTAAGCTTGCCATGGCTGGGGAGCGCAATGTCTAGCCCCAGATAAATTTGATCAAGATTGTCTCAAGGCAAAGTAGCAAAGGACTACGATGTCCTCTCATTTTAAAACTCATCTTCTGGCACAGAGAAGTTTGGCAATTTCAACGCAATTTGACCAAATCGTGGCTAGAGCTTCTCTTTTTGTTTATCCTGAAAGATTTGTAGTAGTACAAAAATATAAAAGAAGTAACATATAAAAGACAGGAAAGACTAAAAACAAAACGAAAGAAAACAAAAATCACTGCATCCAGTGGTGTGTGAGGTTGTTGGAGTGTGGCTTGTCTTCATATATTCACGTTCTGTTCAGTTTGTATGGTGAAGGTAGATGCGGTTTAAAGCGGAAATACCATTTATAAATCCCTAGAGTATACTATTCCTAGCAAACTGTTCCTTGCATCTTTGTTATCATGAAAAAAAATAGAGGATCTTTGTCCAAGTAGGACGCAGAAGACTCTCCCTTTTTATCCGTTCCTTGTTGACAGCAGCTGAGAGAACCTCCTGCTCGCTCAACTCCTTCCAACTTGCAATTTCAGTGTGGATGGTGGGAGACAAGGGACAGAGGGATCTCTCGAGAAAAGGTCCTGTGTCTCCCTAAACTTGCAATGTTTTCCTTTGAAGGGTTTCAGTCGGGCCCAGTAGTGGATACTGAAGGTTGGACCCCTTCTCCGAAGGACGAGCCGGCGCCTCCCCCTCCACCATTGCCTTCGGCTTCCTCCTGGGAGGGCGACTCATCTTCGTTCTGGCCTCCACGGGGAGTGACCGTGGTGGTCTCAGGCGAGGCACTGTGGGACACCTCCTGTGGAGCGCAGCCTGGATGGTTCTTGCGGAAGTGTTGGTTGAGAATAGCCTGGAACGGGAAGCTCTTGCCGCAGACGTGGCAATGAAAGGGCTTGTTTCCTGTGTGCTTACGGATGTGGTACTCGAGTTGGTCTTTGCGGGTGTACTTCTTCCCGCAGATTCGACAGACGAAGGGGGTAATGCCCATGTGTAGGCGCATGTGACGATCTAGGCTGCCCTTCTGGTTGAAGGACTTGCAGCAGTAAATGCAGGTGAGACGGGGGTTGTAGCGGAACCACCGGTCACCTACCTGTTCTCGTAGGTACTCCTCGTATCCCCCCATGTCAAACACAGCTTGCTCCTCTCCCTGTAAGGGAAAGGTGAGAGGTCATAGTTTGTTTTTATGATCCCCACCCAATTTCCACATTGAAATCAAATTGAATTGCACTTTAAAAATGTTGCTAACTTAGGCACACCACCTGTTCTGAGCAATGTAACCAATCTATAGTTTCTTATTTGCTTAATAAGGTGTGCTTCACTGATATTAATTTGAAACTAAGTAAGTGTAAAGGTCGAGTCTTGATCAATTCTTCTACATTTAGGATGCCCAACCTGTGAGGTGGGGAGTCTCTGATCGTCGACTCTTCCTGGGGACTCACTCTTGGCTCTCTGGCGATCAGCCATTACCACCACACTTCCTGTTGGACTAAACCTGAAAGAAAACCCCATAACGGGTTAAATCTTTTACAGTACACATGTTGACAGACTAAAATGTAACACATTTTAAAGCATCACACCTGGAAAACCAACATGAAAATTTTTGTAACTCCATCCAATATGCCATATTTCAGAGTGGAATGGGATACTTATACAATACAAAAACAAAATGTAGACTGTGACTTATTAGATTTTATCCACCTAGAATTGTCTGGATCATGAAAAATGTTTGAAGGTGAGGGGCTGAGAAGTAAGATGGCTTGGTGACAAGTCAAAAGAGATAGAAGAGGTATTGCATTTTGATAAAGGAAAATAAAGAAATAATTTCTTTGGAATAACATGAACTGATGAATTATGTGCAATAAGACAAGGAATGTATATACAAATTTAAAAAGGGTACATTTTTAATTCCTTTTGACAGTGAAAGTGAACTTCCAAAAGATTTTACACACCTCTCTGTTTCACTGAAGCTACTGGACGGCTGAGAACCTTTCCCGCCTCTTCCTCCTTCCTGCATCAGTGTGCTTCGTCCTGAGGTGTCAATCATCACTGTCGGCCCCTCCTCGGCCCCACTGCCCTCTTCTGCCGATGCCTGAGTCTCTGCCCCCATCCACTCCTCCATCCTTTCTGTCTTAATTCGAAACCCATCCACCATCCGCACATTCTCCTCTCCACCTCTCTCCATCTCAGTCCCTGTCTCGACATACCATTGCCCGGCTCGGTTAATACGGAGAATGGGCTCTTTCACAGATCCCACCTCCTCCGAGCTAATGCCGCTGTGCTCCACTATCTGGGGGCTCATGGACTCCCCAGGGGGACTGATCTCTCGGACTTCCCTCACATCACGGATGTTGATCACCCCAGTGTTGATCAATCGGGAGTTGGTATGTCTTGGACTTAGGGAGCGGGACCCACCTAGCGCTGTCCCAACTCTTCCTGACTCAATGGTTTGATTAGTGGTCCTATGGGCCCCATTTCCGAGCTCCTCCTCCACATCCGATAGACTGATTTTAAAGTGAATTCCCTCTAAAATCTGTGTGCAGCGGTCAATAATGTGCTGCATTTGGAGGAAGCTGGCAGCAGTCAGGTAGCTGATGATATCGGCAAGCTGCAAGCACAAGCGTCCCGTGTAGCAAAAGGAAAGGAGCTGTTCAAACACGGTTGGGTTGCGGATCACTGATATGGACACGGTGCTCATCTCGCTCAGCGACATGTGGTCCCTAAAGTAAGGGGAGCTGGCAGCGAGGACCACCTTGTGGGCACGAAAACTGTGGCCCTGAACATTGACCACAATGTCACACAGACGGCCCTGTATTCGCAACTGGTTCAGGTGCGACAGGACGGAGTTGCTGAAGTCTGGAATATCAAGTTGAATGCTTCCTGCTCGTTCCATGCGGGCTGCCTATTGCGTTGCTTTTCAAAGCTGCTGACAAAAAAACAAGAAACGTTTAGGATACTGGACAAGACACAGTTGGACTTTTTGAGCATGTCAGCAATAAAATCCATTACAACATCCCAAAATTAATCGGCATCATTAGCAAACAATGTTAAAGGTGATGTGTATGAAAGTACTTTCTCCTATCCCAAATTTATATACAGAGAAAACTATTAAGTTAACCATTCGAAGGTTGATTCCCACAAAAAGTATGAACACTGTCTCTCTGTGGTGCGAGTTAGGGCGAGACTCTGTTCAGCCGACCAATGGTCAACTTATATAAATAAATATGCATTACCATACAAACAGCACATCTTTTTAATTAAATAATATGCAAAAAGCAGTATGTCAAATGAGCATTGTGTCCGAATATGCGGTATTCATGAAACAGTAGGTGAAAATTTTGGGTAGTAGACAGATTACATCTGTAGTTGGTTAGTACTAAGGTGTGCAGCCACGGGCCACCTTCCTGTCCCATAAGTCTTATGAAACTGAGGAGCTGTCAAAAAGCTGACAAATAAAAATAGTTAGACGGGTGGCTCTTTCCACATGTAAGAGCTACAGGTAACAAGAATGTTGGTCAATAGTACACACTCTGATAGTATGGGATTTTGGACACAGAATATGTTTGGCTTAAACAAATGTAACTGGCATTTTCATTCAGAACTGTAGCAAAGCACACATACTCCAGACACATTCTCGATGTGGTACAACATGACTTGTGGGTACATTTCCCCTCCCTACTTCCTGTAAAGTCATATAACTGTACATTTGTTACCTAAGCCATATGCAGTGCAAATACAAAATTCCACTATAAGTGAACCTGTGTAGTCCACTTTGCAGGGAGCTCTCGGTCAATGGACATGAATATGGACAAAAATTTTACCTTTCACCTTCAGCAATTGACAATATATTTTTGTAACACTTTACATTACAATGTAACATGTTGAAAAACTTGTATTACAATGCTGAATGATGGATAACTAAATTTATGGGTTAACAGTAGCAATGACAACAACCTGTTCAATTACAAGCTTGTGCAATTACAAGCAGTTTCACAAACACCATACATACATATTCCATTAATAATATTCCGTAGCTATGCAATTAAACCGTAGCACTGACTGTAACATTGTAATGTAAAGTGGCCCCCCTTTTTTTTTTTTTTAAGAAAGTTACATTTGCAGTGAGATGCAATTTCTTTACCTCACCTTTTTATTACCAGGCACAAAAATCGCTCCACTATATTTTTCGGCACAGTTGCACTTCTTTATGGCTACAAACCACAGCTGTTAGAGAGCAAAGTTGCCATTTTTTCATTGCATAGGTCAGTAGGTTTGATTCGCAGTGTTACTTTGTCTCTCTCTGTTTTTGACATAGTATCGGGCGACGGCGCAGGGCAGCTGTAACCGGCGGCGTGGCACCTCAGTTCGGTTCCAGTAACACACTGCAGCGCGGTGATGCGATGAAGCCTACCCGAAAAACACGCACACACCCCGGCGCAGAGAAGACAGGGAGGTGCCTTACCCAGGTCCACGCCAAATTTATATTTAAAAAATACAATGCCAAAATGCGAGTTTCCTTTTACGACACCCTGTTTTGAGTGATTTGGCATTGAATTCCCCCCATTTCACGATCGCTATTAATCGCTATACTTATCGCCAGGGATTCTGCTGTCGCTTTCGGTTCCTCCGCCGCTCTCTTATTCCCCCATGTATAACATGAGCCAATGTACAGAAAACGGCATTATGGGAAATGTAGTTCTGTCACTTCGCAGGCATAGCAACTAGCAATGGGGAAACTCGGCGAAAATGACTTATGCTCCCATGATGCTTTGCTTTACCATCGCCGTGAAAGTGAGTAAAGAGTTTGGTTGCATTTTTTGGTGACAGTTTCCTCCTCTATTGTATGTGTGAGTGGGAGTATAAAGATATAAATTAAGAGACATTTACTTACTGAAATACTGTATGCTGTTATAAACATTAATATTTTGCATTTGATGGATAAATTACGCATATGTAAAAGAAACCCTAGGACAATGCAGGCCTATTCCATGACATCAATCAAACTGAACCCATGAAAAACATTTTTTTAGTCATGTCTACTAAAATAAACTATTTAGGTAATTCATCCATTATTCATACCTTGCCATCCACTATTTGCATTGTGTTCACAATCAAATTCAAATTATTGCAATAGGCTATTGAATTATAGTGTTTATTTTCATAGTAATGCTTTGGTTCACAGTAGAAATGTTTTCATCATTGTGTTATCAACATCTTTGTTTCCATCCATTTAACTAATTTCTACATTCTATTTTATAAATTTGAAGAGTTTCTTTCACATTTTCTTCATCAGTAATGAAATTTCATTTTAATTTGCATTATTATTAGAATAATATTAGCCTTATAAGTATGCTATAACGATAACATTGAGGGGAAAATGCGTTTTAGGTTAAAAAAACAACAACAACTAAAAGGGTAGTTTATTCATAACATGCGTCTTTTTTATCAACATCAAGATTTTAGATTAAAATAGTCCATATTTTTTAATGCAAATTTGTTTTTTTCAGTGTAAATGTGTATACATGATAAGCATTTAAGCTTTTCGAATGAATTATTATTATTATTATTTGTGAAAATCTTGTGTTACAGTGTTAAAAGTTATGACGTTATGAATAAGCTATTTCAGCAGGTATACAGTAGGTGGGGCTATTTGCTCATAAATGTGAAAATCTTTGCCACTGAATCAGTTAAATTTACATTTATTTTTATTATTTTTTAATTTTGTGCTCTTTATGAGTTATTAAATTGTCATATAATTTAAGTGTATCTCTTTAATCATTATTGTTTAATTAAAATTCAGTTACAGCTACAATGGGGTCCAAAAGTCTATTACCACTTGTAAAAATGCTTATTTTCTAAATGCGATAGATAGATAGATAGATAGATAGATAGATAGATAGATAGATAGATAGATAGATAGATAGATAGATAGATAGATAGATAGATAGTTAGATAGATAGATAGATAGATAGATAGATAGATAGATAGATAGATAGATAGATAGATAGATAGATAGATAGATAGATAGATAGATAGATAATTTATTGATAGATAGATAGATAGATAGATAGATAGATAGATAGATAGATAGATAGATAGATAGATAGATAGATAGATAGATAGATAGATAGATAGATAGATAGATAGATAGATAGATTGATTCAACAAATAGAGTTTAACTTTAAATAGTTCATGTAAAAAACAGCATGTCCCGGTATTCGGTATATCTGCCTTAAAAGGATAGTTCACCCAAAATGTAATTATTTTCTCACCCTCAAGTTGTTTTAAACCTGCATGAGTTTCTTTCTTCTGTTGAACACAAAAGAAGATATTTTGAAGAATCTCGGTAAACAAAACTGTTTTTGGTCCCCATTGACTTCCATAGTATTTTCTTTTTCCATACTATGGAAATCAATGGGATCCATTAACTGTTTGGTTACATTCTTCAAAATATCTTCTTTTGTGTTCAACAGAAGAAATAAACAACTTGAGGGTGAGTAAATGATTATAGAATGTTCATTTTTGGGTGAACTATCCCTTTAAGGACAGTAGCAGCTGATGGTTTTGTCTCAAACCTGATGATAATGTTCTCCAGAATTATTTGAGAATGATGCAAAGAGCATTTTAAGCTTCAATAGAAGATTATCTGACCTTTTTGTCCAATACGTTTTTTTTTTGTTTTTTTTACTTTATTTCCATAAATTTGATTCTGCATGGTCTCAAACTTTTGGAATTCTAAATACTAAACAAAACATTAAATACATAAAATATAAATCACACCTTTGATTTCTTTTTCATCGACAATGTTTATTAACAACTAACAGAACAAAACCACAGGCTAGATGTTACAATGTGCAACAGTGAACAGAGGATAAAACTGGCTCATGATTTGATTGTATGTATGAGGAACATATGGATAAATAGAAGCCTGTACATTAATAAACCAGCTGGGATTCTGTTTTATTGTGACATGCCATCAGAAAATGTCATCTTAAATTCTCCGGATCCTTCCATTCCATCAAATTAATTTCATTAGAGTTGAGCCATGCAACCCAGCAAAGACAAAACTGGGTGGCAGAGCAGAGCAGATCAATGTGCACAAGCTATAATACATGGCATACTATCAAAGTAAAATAATAAAATATATTTACAATTAATAAACACAACACTTAGTTCCATCCCTCCAAGTTTCAAATTTATTGGAACTGTTTCAAGATAAATTAATATTGACAGCTAATGTACATGCACACTCTTCTACAACAACAGTTTATTTGTTGAAAGGTGAAGAAAAAACAAATACATTTACAAAATACATTCTGGATCAGGGGCGAAATAACATCCTAATACCATAGTGTTAACTCAAAGAAACACAAGTACCTCTCGACCGCATTTCTTCAATTTAATTTAAAAAATGTAGTACAAACAACCATAACAAGCTAGTATGTTTCACATCAATCCATTTTAGACCGAGTCAGTAATGCCTATGTTGTTCTCAAGGAGCAATTCCCCGAAAAGTGCTTGTCTACAGGAATCCATTTGACTGGGATAAAAAACAACAACACAATGAATAACAGTTGGTTAAGTGCTTTCCTAAGTTGCGGAAAAGTTTCAACAGGCGGTCTGTCAGGAATAGCAGAAGACTTAAATGTAAGCGCAAGCTGGGGCTTCCAAAAAATCCTGGTTTCTCCCAGCACTCCGCTACCGTTCGACGAGAACGCAGAAGACCGAACAAACACACTCATTCAGACAAGCACTTGCTACGGATTGAGACGGAAATGAAGAAGATAGTCCCTTTAAGAAGAAGAGGTGATATTCCCAGAAGACACTATGGTTTCCCTGGGCGAGTATTCGGGCTCGTCCTTATTGGGGTGGGAGGAGTTGTCCGACTTGCTCCTGCTAAACTCGGCGCCCATGATGGGTCTGGAGAACTTGCCCGCTGGTTGGCAGCAGACGGCGCAGTTGAGCATCTTGATGAAGGCCCGGCGCATCTCATTGCTGGTCAGGGTGTAGATCAGAGGGTTCATGGCGGAGTTGAGCACGGCCAGAGCCAGGAACCACTCGGCCTTGTAGAGGATGGGGCAAGAGCGGATCTGGCAGGCCACGTCGAGCAAGAGCAGGATGAAGAGCGGCGCCCAACACGCTATGAAGCAGCTCAACACGATGATGACCGTCTTCAGCAGGGCCATGGACTTCTCCGAACTCTTGTTGCTGCCGCGGCCGTTGGAGACCTTGCGGAAGACCAGCTTGCGGCTCCGCGTGCGGACCAGGGCGTAGATGCGGGCGTACAGGATGACGATGGCCATGAGGATGACGCTGAATACGGTGGTGCAGAAGAGGATGTAGGTCTTGTGGTAGAGAGGCAAAACTGTGGAGCAGTTGTTCATGCTGTCGATGCAGTTCCATCCCATGATGGGTAAGCCACCCAAGATGGCGGCGATGAACCAGACGGTGCTGATCAGCATGAAGACCCGGCACGTTTTGCCATTGTTGTGGAGCTTCATCTTGAGCATGGTCAGGTGTCTCTCGATAGCAATGGCCAAGAGACTAAACACTGAAGCGGCCAGAGCCACAAACATACTCCCTTCCCTGAAGAACCACTGTGTTGGGGTCAACTTATACGTGTTGGCTCCCGACAGCAAGATGTTTGCCGTGTACACAACCCCGGCCAGTAAGTCTGACAAGGCCAAGTTCCCGATGAAGTAGTACATGGGCTTGTGGAATTTCTTGGTCCTCCAAATGGTGAGGAGAACCAGAACATTTTCCAGGATGATGAAGCAGCACACGATGATGAACACGACAGAGTCCGCTTTGAGTCCCGGGTCCTTGTCGACATTACGAAATTTCCCAGTGAAGTTGTAGTGTCTGGCGATTAGGTCATCCATGGTTCGCACTGGCTTGGTACTTTTATATCCAATGTGCAACCCACCACAGGCCACAGAGGGGTGCTGGTGGACTTGGGAAGCTGGGTATCCAGTTCTCCTTTCAGTATGATGTCATGTAAGCAAGGTTTTCTCAAGTCAGGTAAAAATCCTTACAGGGGATGAATGCTGTCCACAAATCCAAAAACTGCATCATGAAAACGCTAGAAGAAATAAATTGCCATAAATTAGAACACTGAAACGGCATATTAGCCTAGTATAATAGAATAGTTATATTTCTTGATGTTATGAACACGGCTTCACTTGTTTAATTATTTATTTATGTATTTATTTATTAAAAAGCACGTGACAAACTATTAAACATATATAATATCTAAACGAATAATTTGCCAGTAAAAAGAGAAGAATTTACATGAAAACGTTTGTTAAATAAGTTTCAGTACATGTAGAACACAGGGAAAATGCGATTAATAATTTAAAATAATCCCGCTAAATTAGAACGCTATTCGAATGTCCACTATTCGCTACTGGAATGTTCGGTTTTCTCTTTTCCACACGAATCTCAGCAATGTCAAATTTAGACGACATTCCAAGAAATGCCACAACAAATATATAAACTAAAGACGATTATAGCCTACTGTTTTTCTATCATATAGCAACACTCGTAAAGCAACATTTCAAACAGCCTATAGCCTACTGGAAATATAAAAACGTATTACTAATGTAAGAAAATTAAAACCAAAGCAAATTAATAATTTACTTTTTGTTAAAAAAAATGTTTTTGTTAAACCCAGAAAAACGGAATAATCGCGCTAAATAATGCGTAGGCCTATATTCCCTCTTTGAATTTTCGATATCATTTTGTGAATACTAATTTTAACAGTGTCAAATTTGTACATGACAAGAGATGTCAAAATCGCGATGAAAAAAAAAAGGTCATATTCACGAAAAAAATATTCTGTTATAATTTCCACTAACATTTATAACCCTCTATATTACTAACTTTTATAGTAAAACGTAAGACTTACTGACGGTTAAGATCACTGTCGCATGACATTCGGAAAGTTAAAGATTGGACCAGAGGAGTTTTTCTTACCTTTAAACTCCAGAGACCAAACGTCTTGACCGTGTAATCCTGCAATATTGATGCAATATGGCCAGATATCAAAGGTTTGGTATTTATCGCATCGCTTGAGTCTCGTGTGGAGGATTGTAGGGGTAATTTTTCTCTGACTGGAGAGAGACTGGACAGCCAATTCTCCCCTCTGCAGTTCAGCCCACCAGTTTCATAGCCCTCCCCCTTCCCTCAGAATCATTACCCTCTTATTATTCCACAGCATCCAAAGCTCTCCAAGACATTCCAAAACAATGAACTTCAAACACTGCGATAATAAAGAATGGCACGATATTTTATATAATATAGTTATAGTTCATTATAGAAGTAGATCTGATTTGTATTATGTCAAATCACATTATGCTAAATTCAGATTAACCCCATATCCCTTGTCCTTTTGTTTCTTCCTATGGGAATGTCCCAGCTGCGTACAGACTCAGCCCAAACACCACGACCTGAACAGGGTGGGCAGGCCAAGCATGACCGCTCATCTACCCCCCATTTGCCCTAATTTCAACTCCGCATTAATCACTTGTGCTACCCAGTCTGTTCAGGTCTACTGCTCTCAATGGCCCCTAAAGCTCAATTGCTGGTTCAGATCCCTGTGTCTCTTTGATGTGTCAGGGATTTACACCTCCAAGGAACATCTTCATAGTTGGATTAATAGATTTATTCCCAGTCAGTGGTGACCTGCATCTTGTGATATGTTTTGAATATAAAGTGGCCCCAAAAAGTGTTAAAGGGATACTCCACCCAAACAGTTGTTTGGCACCATTGACTTCCATAGTCGAAAAAAAAAAATACTATGGAAGTCAATGGTGCCAAAGTTCCAATCTTTCTTCAAAATATCTTCCTTTGTGTTCAGCAGAAGAAAGAAACTCATACAGGTTTGCAACAACTTGAGGGTGAGTAAATGATGACAGAATTTTCCTTTTTGGGTGGAGTATCCCTTTAAGATACCCTTAAGTCATTGTTCATCCATCCACCCATAAATCTCTCAGATGTGTCGCAGGCCAAACAGAGGTTAAAAAAATAAAACGTTGTGATCACCGTCATGTGGGGAAAAACAGTGTTGGTGGTTACAGGGTGTTCTGAGTAGTTTCTAGGGTGTTGCTATGTGGTTGTTAGAGTGTTCCGGGTGGTTGCTAAGGTTTTTTGAGTGGTTGCAATAGGGTGTTCAGTCACAGAATCTTAAAGAGACGTCCTCAAGAGCGATTGTTCATGTTAAAGCAGCTTCTTCAAAGATCAGATCGAGAGGTCAAGGTTACAAAGGGTCGAAGTTCACACACCCGGCGCTGCTGTGAGAAAACCCGCAGCTGTATATGGGATTGGGGGGTGGGAAGAGAGCAAAGTTGAACAGGGAGCAGTATTTTTAATTGTGTTTCTCTGTCTTCACCTATGGTACTGTTTCACAGCTTCAGAGAAAAGAGAAAGGCAATAGTCCCATTGGGGGCGAAAGTATTTGGTGTCTTCTTAGAAAGTTCTTTAAACCCAATTCTGAGCAACGGCGCACTGGCATGACACATGATGTATGTACTGTGGTTACGCAACATTTTACAGGTCTTGACATTTGTTTCTTTCCTCTTCAGCCTTTCACCTAACATGCCATGTGTTTCCTGTCAACTCCTCGCCCCATTCCTTCCCATGCCAGCAAAACGCGGAGGATTTTCGGGCATTACAACGGACCATTATGTTAACATTCCATGGAAAGTGTCCGAAGCATCGTGCACAATTCGCACATAAGTCTTTCCACACTAAATCTGTACATTCTTCGGCACTTAGTATGCAAGAATTTCCCCTACAGCTGCAGTTCACATTTCGGGATCAAAAAGCTTTACAATTAGTGCCAAATTGATGATTGGTGGATCCAAAGGATGTTTGACCCACGCAGAAAATTTTACAAATCCTGTTTCCATCACATGGCTCACATGACTCTTTGAGGCAAAACATTAAAAATAAAAATTCTGGGTTAAAAACAAGTCATCTCCATTCATCCCTCAGTTTACAGAAACAAACAAAAAATGCATTTACACTAACAATTTTACTACAACTTTTTTTAACCTTTCATATAACTTTTTTTTACTTTTAGTACTTTTAGTAGTAGAATTTACTCAATTACAATAAAAAAATCATTAACTAATTTATCATTAATTAAATAATAATAACAATAATAATAATGTATTAAATAATAATAATAATAACAATGATTAAATTAATACATTTATTATTTAATATTTTATACAATAATGTATTTAATAGTTTTTATATTTGTATTATTATTATTATATATTTTTTAATGTTTCATATAATAAATTATTCAATATATTTATTATTTTGATAATAAAAAACATTTAAATAATTAATACATTTATTATTTAAATATTTAAATGGAAATGATTGAATTAATAAAATTAATAATAGTAATAACAATAATAATAATATCCATTAAAATAATACATTTATTATTTAGATATTTAAATACTTTTAATTATAATAATACATTTAAAAATAAAACTAATACATGTACTTCTTAAAATATTTAACATAATATTAATACATTGACTGATTGTCTTACTGATTGATTGATTGATTGACTGATTGACTGATTGATTGATTGATTGATTGATTGATTGATTGACTGATTCATTGATTGATTCATTGATTGATTCATTGATTGACTGACTGATTGATTCATTGATTCATTGATTAATGACTGACTTATTCTAGAGCTGCTGTAAAGCCAAAACAATCTCTGTTATTTTAATTTCCTATTATCACCGTAAAGCTGCTTTGAAACAATCTATATTGTTAAAAGCGCTATATAAATTAAGTCAAGTCAATTTTATTTATATAGCGCTTTCTACAATATACTGTAGATTGTAACAAAGCAGCTTCACAGTGATAACATGAAAATAATACAACAAAGTTTGTTTCTAGAAGAAAATTGCGTCATCGTCCACTTTAAGTAAGTCAGATCAATAATATAGTTGAATATTAAATGTCCCCAACTAAGCAAGCCAAAAGCCAAGGCAACAGTGGCAAGGAACCAAAACTCCATCAGGTGACAGAATGGAGAAAAAACCTTGGGAGAACCCAGTCTCAGTCGGGGGCCAGTTCTCTGGCCAACGAGCGAACAGTGTATGATTATGATCCAGGCAGCACTACAGGTCAGAAGTCAGATTGGATCAGAACATTCAGAATATTAATCCAGTTCCATCTGGTTGGAAGTCGGAGTCATCACGCCGGTGTGGAGACGAGTTTGTTGAGGATCAGTGCCGATGGCTGTCGTGTCGATGAGGCCTTCACAGGGCTGATGAGGCTGGCACTTCAGGGATGTGTCATGGACGGGTCCAGGTGCAGGTCCACCATCTGATCTGGATACGGCCGGGATCTGGTTGACTTCAGTAAACAGGGAAGAAACTGGTTGACACTTCAGGACTGCGTTGTCATCGTGTCTAGGCGAATGTCCTGCATCAGATCTGGATTCGACCTGGATCCGGCAGACTGCGGAAAACCTCGGATAAACAGAGAGACTAACATTAGCGTAGACGCCATCCTTCTTATGATGTAACAAGTACATCAGGATTTATGGGAAGTGTTCCCGGTTCCAGCTGATCTAAACTATGCAGCCTAAATTGAATTATAGAAGTTTATAATGTGTTATGTGTATGCTAGGCCGAAGAGATGTGTTTTTAGTCTAGATTTGAACTGACAGAGTGTGTCTGCTTCCCGGACAATGTTAGGAAGATTATTCCAAATTTTGGTGCTAAAT
Source organism: Rhinichthys klamathensis goyatoka (assembly GCF_029890125.1). Lineage (NCBI taxonomy): Eukaryota > Metazoa > Chordata > Actinopteri > Cypriniformes > Leuciscidae > Rhinichthys > Rhinichthys klamathensis. Next base: position 3,478,582 of record NW_026606664.1, on the reverse strand, counting down.
AGGAAAAGGATCTACCGCCAGCAGTCGATTTTGATATTCTAGGTATTATCAACTGGCCGGAATTTTGAGATCGCAATAGACGTGAAGGACTATAATGTTTTAAGAGCTTTCTCAAGTACTGGGGAGCTAAACCATTTAGTGTTTTGTAAGTGATCAGCAATATTTTAACATTTATACGATATTTAATAAGGAGCCAATGCAGTGTTGACAGAACCGGGTCATACTTCCTGGTTCTGGTAAGAACTCGAGCTGCTGCATTTTGGACCAGCTGTAGTTTGTTTATTAAGTGTGCAGGGCAACCACCCATAATAGCATTACAATAATCTAGCATTGATGTCATGAACACATGAACTAATTGGTCTGCATTTTTCATTGAGAGCATATGACACAATTTAGATATATTTAAGATGAAAAAAATGTGATTTTACAGATGCTAGACACGTGACTTTCAAATGAAAGGTTGGTATCAAAGAGCACACCCAGGTTCCTAACCGACGACTTGACACCATCAAGTGTCAGACAGTATTCTAGGTTATTACGTGAGGAAGTTTGTCCAATACTTAGAATCTCTTTTTTCAGAATTAAGTTGTAGGAAGTCACTAGTGTCATGGAAATTCTTTACCTAGATCTCAAATAACAATTGAAAGGACAAGTGAAGATCTGAAGTATTAGTATTTATTTCTTATAAGAAAGGCAATTTACAGACAGAGTCTGATATGAGAAGGGCAAAGGTCTTCTCATTTTACATACAAAAGAACATCCTCCAAAACGTACCCCTCCCTTTCTTATCTTAGTACAAAAGTTAATGTTTTTCCTAACCTAAGGCCCTTTGTACGTGCATAATTCTTAGTTCCCCATATTCTAACACTTCTTATCTATGTATACCCACACATAAGTCACTTCAAAAACAACTAAATATGTTTTTGCTGGTGCAAGCAAGCTTATCTATTTTTGAGAAGAACGGAACATTGTCTTTCTGCACACGTCCCATTGACCCATCTGCACAGGAGATAATGCATCTTGCAGTTTCTTTAACACATCTATATTTTAAAGAACACACAAATATATATGTTTGGATTCTGCAAGATATAGGACCCAGACGCAAATGAGCAGACAAGGTTTTTATTAACAGGACTGAAGACTTGAGACCGCAGGGAGTGAACCGTGAATCACAGGAGGGCAAGGCAGACGACAACGACAGGATGGATGACCACTGAGACCGTCAGCAAGATGGCGATGACGAGAGTGCAATAGAGGCAGCTCTGAAGGAAAGACCAGGCAGGAACACTAGGAACATGCAGCTTGATGTAGATCTCAGATGTAGCTCCAGTCTTGCCACCAGGTAGAGGCTCACAGAACCAGAGGCTCGACACAGGGGATAGCTGCACAAGTCAGGCAGTTGAGAGTCAGTGGCCAGGGAACTCAGGATACAGGACAGAAACACATTGAACAACACACAAGACGAGACTCAAGACAAGAAAAGGGAACAATTAAGATAAGCAAAACGAACCTGATCAGATAATGGCAAGAGAAACAAAAAGTAGAGAAATAAATATATAAAAAGCAAACTAACGAAAACAACTAAGACAAAAAACTGGAGCAGCTAAAGAGAAGCAAGACTTCCACTTGACAGGGAAAATAAGAACTAAAGAAAATAACTAAAAATATAATTCTAAACAAAAGAGAACTCTTACTAGATTACCAAGCACAAGTGCTAAAGCAAAACAAAAAGTAACAATGATAACAAACCAGCGTAAGCACTAGGATAATTTCAAGATCACAAACCAGAAAACACTGCAATGTACATTCTCACAACACACAACGAACCAGCAAAGACATGAGGGAAAGAGGCACAATATTAAGGGACCAGAGCACATGAGGATCAGGTGAGGACAATTGATGAAATGAGGACAAGACGTGGACTAAACAAGGGGGCGTGGTAACAGGAAACAAGGAGGCGGGACATGAGGAGCACATGGCAAACACAGACCAAGACAGAGCCATGTGCTCAAACACAAGACAAACACAGAAACATGAGACCACAACAAAACAGACAAGGCTGCCAGGGCAGAACCCTGACAATATATATATATATATATATATATATATATATATAAATATATAATTGTTTCAAGAGATATATATTTAAAAGAAAAATTTCTCTTACACTAGTCATCCAGTTTTTTTTATATCGGCTATGCATTCCGTTAATTTTGTGAATTGGTAAGTTTCGTCAGGGAGTGAAGAAATATACAGCTGACTATCATCGGCATAACAGTGAAAACTAATGCCATGCTTCCTAATGATCTCTCCCAAGGGCATGTACAGAGTGAACAACAACGGTCCTAGTACTGAGCCTTGTGGTACGCCATACTGAACTTGTAATCGATAGGACATCTCTTCATTTACTGCTACAAACTGATAACGGTCAGATAATTATGATTTAAACCATGCTAATGCATTTCCACTAATGCCAACATAATTTTCGAGTCTATTTAAAAGAATGTTGTGGTCGATGGTATCAAATGCAGCACTTATAGAGATACAACCATGATCGGATGATAAGAGCAAATTATTTGTGACTCTAATGAGAGTTGTTTCAGAATACGGTCTAAATCCTGATTGAAGGTGACTTGACTTGACTAGACTTGACTTGACTGGTTAATTCAATCATTCTTTGATTCAAACAAGTCAAAACTATATATTTTTGGTACAGATGTTATTTAACCCAGAACAGTTTCTTTGAATCCAGATAGGCCACTTACACAACAGTCTGAAGTTTTTGTAAAAGTGTTAAGATCTGTTGCCCCTTCAGGCATGGGTAATAAAAATGGCTGTAACTTGTAGTCACTACATCAAATTGACCTCATAAAGCATTCCTGGGAAATATGATCTCAGGAAACAACAAATGAACAACAAATGAGTTGTTCATTTGTCACCCAGCCAACACACACACATGATACTACTATTTTAACAAGGCCGTCCAGGGGTTTACACAGGCTGACATAATTTAGCTGACAAATATGGGAAAAGTGACTGATAAAGAAAACATATTGTTCCTAGAAAGAAGGAAAGATAGCGAGACAGCTATATTCAGTTCCCACTGTCAAACTGACTGCACTGAAACACAGCACAAATAGCTCCTCTTTCTGTTATTCCAGATATGTTTTGAAATCCTAGATAGGAAAGTTAAACAGCTTCGCAAATGTCCACAAAAACCAGGTCAGCAGCAGGTCGAAGGATGAGAGCGGAACCGCTGAGAGCCGTTGACAATCCTGAGAGTCAAACTCCATCCTCTTACTCACAACCAAAACCCCCAAAAATATCTCACGTCGTTTTGCTTCTCACAGGCAAAGCTAGCACATCACGTGACGTAGACAATGACTGCGCACATGCGGTAGAGTCTTTGTGTATTTACTCCGGTTTAGACATTAGTAATTAATAAACTTTAATCGATATGCCAGTGACCTCGTCTCTTGACCTCGGATTCCATCCATTAATCCTGAGGCAGGAAGACGCTCATAACAACGTCATTACTGCTAGCATTTCGTACAAGCTGCGTGACATGCAGCACATGTTCTCAGTTTCACTTGCTGTGTAAATTCCTCATCAGTAATTAGTTCCACATGCCCAGCTGGGCCGACGAAGGAATTTCTCCCAAATAATGACGTTTCTCGACTCCTTCTGTGGACCTTCACTTGTCAAGACAACAGCTAAACACCTATAGACGTGTATTTACTGCAACGTCAAGAAGTTTGCACAAGGCATTTGACGTTCCTATGAAATGATATCCATTTAAAACCAATATGTAGAATATTTAAATATGCATTTAGGATCAGGATATCACATAAGTCTTAACTTTTGACCATCCCACCAACATCAGAGTGATGAAAAGCATGTCAAATCATGTTGGTGTCACTTCATGGTTATCGGCACAAACGCACCATGTAGCAATGTGGGCCAGAGGAAAAGTGAAACAACCGTGGAGACCAGAGTCTAGAAAGCCACCCGCATGGTCTTTGTTGTCCGGGGTAAATCCAACCACTGCGTGATTCAGCTCAGTGTAAGCCTTTCTGCAGAACTGTTTATTACGGAGGCTTTCGGGAACAAAAGAAGACTTTGTGGTTAAACGCGGGACACATGAACACATACACGTACGCATGATTTGGCCAATGTTATGTAAGATGATACTGGACCCTAGTCATTAGAGGCAGGGTAAAATAAAAACAGCATTATATGCCGACCATAGAGCAGATTTCTCTGTCCTCTCAAATGTCAAAAAAAAAAAAAAAAAAAAAACAACAAGCAAAAGAAGAGAGAAAGAAATCTAGCAAAGGACAACCAAAGGTAACCATGTCAGCACCTAGTCATCTGCAACTGATCTGTCATTGTGAAGGGCAATCTCCTTCATCAAAAATATTTTTTTTTGTCAACAACAAAAAAGACAGTCAGTTCTCAGATGCAGAGAACAATATGAAAAAATTGTGCAAAGTGTATTAAAAACATGTTTTTTCATATGCAAAAAGAACAAATTAAAGACCCTTTTTTGGTCTGATTGCATTTTTTTCAGTGTGCGGGCAGCTTCGGCTACTTGGGCAATCTCCTTATAAATTTGAAAGTGTGCTGGAATCCTCATTCATCTAGATAAAAACATGTAAAAACATAAAAGTTAAAAAAAGTTTTTTAAAAAAGTATATAAATTAATAAATAAAGATAAACGCCAATAAATACATAAGATAACCCACAATAACAAAAAAATATTAAACAACACGATAGAATAAAGAAAGGTAAAATAATCAAATAAAAACAAATAAAACTATAAACTATAAAATAAAACAGATAATAACATAAAATAAAAAAGCAACAATAAAGCCATAAAGAAATTAATAAAGAAAGCTCAAATAAAATATGATAAAAGAAAAATATAACACAAGACAATAGAATAGATAATAAAATAAAATAAAAAAAGGTAAAATAAAAAAGCTAAAATAATAAAATTAAATAAATAGATAAAGTTACAACATAAAGACACAACCCAACAAATAAGATTAATTAAGAAAAAACAAAACAAACAAGCTAAAATAAAGAAATAATAAAATAATAAAATAAAACACAATGGAATGAAATAGATAACAACATAATATAAAAAAGCTAAAACAATAAAACCATAAAACCTTAAATGAATAAATAAAATATGATAAAATAAACAAAAAATAAACAAAGATACAACACAATACAATAAAATAGACAATAAAATAAAACAAGATGAAATTAAAAAGCTAAAATAAATTAATAAATGATACAACATAATTGTAATGATGCGGGAAGAATGGAGCAGAGAGCGAATCCAAGTGCAAGCACATTTAATGGTGAAACAAACAAAAGACAATCAGGCCAGGAACATCACGACAGCAACCATTACAACGCTAACAACATTAAGAACTCACAAGGACTGAACTAAAACACAGGGCTTAAATACAGAGGAACGGGTGAGTGAAACAAGACACAGCTGGGCAAATAAACTAGGAACACAGGTGGAAAACATGAACACAAACGAGGAGCGGGAAAACTAGACAGGACTAAACCAAATACACAATAATGGGGGGAACACAAGACAGACAGGAACAAGACATGAACCCACACCGTGACATAGCCCTCCCCCTATGGGCGGCTCCCGACGCCCATAAAAAAAAAAAAAAAAGTTCAGGAGGGTGGTGCAGTGGAGGCGGTCTTGGGGGAGGGATGGAGGGCCAGATCCGCGCAGGGAACAGGACAAGAGCCTTGCAACGGCGGGCATGGACCAGGGAACGGGGGCGGAGCAGGATGTGCAGGCGGCGGCCAGGGCGGAGCAGGATGCGCAGGCGGCCAGGGCGGAGCAGGATGCGCAGGCGGCCAGGGCGGGGCAGGATGCGCAGGCGGCCAGGGCGGGGCAGGATGCGCAGGCGGCCAGGGCGGAGCAGGATGCGCAGGCGGCCAGGGCGGAGCAGGATGCGCAGGCGGCCAGGGCGGAGAAGACCCCTCGGGCGACCACGGCGGTGAAGACCCTTCGGGCGTCCACGGCGGTGAAGACCCTTCGGGAGACCCCGGCGGTGAAGACCCCTCGGGCGGCCACGGCGGAGAAGACCCCTCGGGCGGTGAAGACCCCTCGGGCGGCCAAGGCGGTGAAGACCCCTCGGGCGGCCAGGGCGGTGAAGACCCCTCGGGCGGCCAGGGCGGTGAAGACCCCTCGGGCGGCCAGGGCGGTGAAGACCCCTCGGGCGGCCAGGGCGGTGAAGACCCCTCGGGCGGCCAGGGCGGTGAAGACCCCTCGGGCGGCCAGGGCGGTGAAGACCCCTCGGGCGGCCAGGGCGGTGAAGACCCCTCGGGCGGCCAAGGCGGTGAAGACCCCTCGGGCGGCCAGGGCGGTGAAGACCCCTCGGACGGCCACGGCGGTGAAGACCTCTCAGGCGGCCACGGCGGTGAAGACCCCTCGGGTGACCACGGCAACTCGGGAACAGATAACACACACACTTGCTCGGGAACAGACAACACACTCACTGGCTCGGGAACAGACAACACACTCACTGGTTCGGGAACAGACAACACACTACCTGGCTCGGGAACAGACAACACACTACCTGGCTCGGGAACAGACATCACACACACTGGTTCGGGGACAGACAACACACACACTGGCTCGGGAACAGACAACACAGACTCTGGCTCGGGAACCGACAACACAGACTCTGGCTTGGGAACCGGAACAGACAACACACTCACTGGCTCGGGAACAGACATCACACACACTGGTTCGGGGACAGACATCACACACACTGGTTCGGGAACAGACAACACACACACTGGCTCGGGAACAGACAACACGCTCACTGGCTCGGGGACAGACAACACAGACTCTGGCTCGGGAACCGGAACAGACAACACACTCACTGGCTCGGGGACAGACATCACACACACTGGTTCGGGAACAGACAACACACACACTGGCTCGGGAACAGACATCACACACACTGGTTCGGGAACAGACAACACACACACTGGCTCGGGAACAGTCAACACACTCACTGGCTCGGGGACAGACATCACACACACTGGCTCGGGAACAGACAACACACACACTGGCTCGGGAACAGACCGCGTCTCAGGAACAGACCGCGTCTCAGGAACAGACCGCGTCACAGACCGCGTCTCAGGAACAGACCGCGTCTCAGGTACAGACCGCGTCTCAGGTACAGACCGCGTCTCAGGTACAGACCGCGTCTCAGGTACAGACCGCGTCTCAGGTACAGACCGCGTCTCAGGAACACACACCGGCTCAAGTGTGTGCGCAGCCCACTCACACCACATGGCTGTGGCCATAATGGCCAATGTTGCGGTCACTGAGGGCTCAGGCATAGCAGTGGCCATATCTGCTGAGGGCTCAAGCGGCGCACATGTGGCATGAACAGTCTCTGGCTGAGCTGACGTGACGAGAACAGTCTCTGGCTGGGCAGACGTGACGAGAACAGTCTTTGGCTGGGCAGACGTGACGTGAACAGTCTCTGGCTGGGCAGACGTAACGTGAACAGTCTCTGGCTGGGCAGACGTGACGTGAACAGTCTCTGGCTGGGCAGACGTGACGTGAACAGTCTCTGGCTGGGCAGACGTGACGTGAACAGTCTCTGGCTGGGCGGACGTGACGTGAAGCTCAGTCTCTGGATCGGCAGAAGTGACGTGAAGCTCAGTCTCTGGATCGGCAGAAGTGACATGAAGCTCAGTCTCTGGATCGGCAGAAGTGACGTGAAGCTCAGTCTCTGGATCGGCAGAAGTGACGTGAAGCTCAGTCTCTGGATCGGCAGAAGTAACGTGAAGCTCAGTCTCTGGATGGACGGTCTCTGGCTGGACGTGAAGCTCTGGCTGGACGTGGCTGACGTGAAGCTCTGGCTGGACGTGGCTGACGTGAAGCTCTGGCTGGACGTGGCTGACGTGAAGCTCTGGCTGGACGTGGCTGACGTGAAGCTCTGGCTGGACGTGGCTGACGTGAAGCTCTGGCTGGACGTGGCTGACGTGAAGCTCTGGCTGGACGTGGCTGACGTGAAGCTCTGGCTGGACGTGGCTGACGTGAAGCTCTGTCTCTGGATCGGCAGAAGCAACGTGAACAGCAGCCTCTTGCTCGGCAGGCGTGAAGGGAAGCTCAGGCTCGGCAGGCGTGCAGGGAAGCTCAGGATCGGCAGGCGTGCAGGGAAGCTCAGGCTCGGCAGGCGTGCAGGGAAGCTCAGGCTCGGCAGGCGTGCAGGGAAGCTCAGGCTCGGCAGGCGTGCAGGGAAGCTCAGGCTCGGCAGGCGTGCAGGGAAGCTCAGGCTCGGCAGGCGTGCAGGGAAGCTCAGGCTCGGCAGGCGTGCAGGGAAGCTCAGGCTCGGCAGGCGTGCAGGGAAGCTCAGGCTCGGCAGGCGTGCAGGGATTGCAGGGCTCTGTATCTGCCAAACCCACCGTCAGGGCAGAGTCATAAAATAACAAGGCCAACTCCAGGTAAAACTGTAAGGTCCATTGCGGATCGTGTATTGGCATGATTGACCCTAATGGCTCAGATAGCCCACCTCTGAAGAAAATCATAAGGCACACCGAGTCCATTGAAGTTTCATTAGATAAGTCAATAAAGTCTCTCACATAATCCTCAATGGGCCGGTCTCCCTGACGGAGGCGCATGATTTGTGCTGCTGGATTCATCGTAGTGGTGAGTTCTTCTGTAATGATGCGGGAAGAATGGAGCAGAGAGCGAATCCAAGTGCAAGCACATTTAATGGTGAAACAAACAAAAGACAATCAGGCCAGGAACATCACGACAGCAACCATTACAACGCTAACAACATTAAGAACTCACAAGGACTGAACTAAAACACAGGGCTTAAATACAGAGGAACGGGTGAGTGAAACAAGACACAGCTGGGCAAATAAACTAGGAACACAGGTGGAAAACATGAACACAAACGAGGAGCGGGAAAACTAGACAGGACTAAACCAAATACACAATAATGGGGGGAACACAAGACAGACAGGAACAAGACATGAACCCACACCGTGACAATAATAAATAAATAAATAAATAAATAAATAAAGACAACGCAATAGAATAGATAGTAAAAAAAAAAAAAGATTTAACAAAATTAAGCAAAACAAAATAGAATATGAACCTTTTGTATTATCCCCATTAGGAACGATTTGTGATTTTTTTTATCAAGCGCAACATAAGCGGGGGATGCTAAGCTAAATCTACACAGGGCTAAATAGTGAGATGACAATCAGCTAGTTGATCTCACAATGGCTGTTGAAACAGCTGACTCACTTCATGCACTAAACCAGCTGCCAAAACGGTCGATGACAATAAGCAGCAAACAAAACGAGCAAATGTATTGTGAATGAAGATTACAAAAGTGGGCTTTGCCACTATTATGTCAGTACATTTGAAAAAAGCCATTTCCCAGAGGCTGTGTCAGTGTCCCGCTGCAGATATCAGAGCAGTTCTGTTGTTTCTCTGATTTGGGCTGGAGAGGTGAAGAACTGTAGCACTGAAGCAGCTCCTCTGGGAAGCTCAGGGTCAGAGACTGAAGCCTGGAGATCTCAGCGCTCTGCTATACACCGGTTGCCATGGAGCAGGGAAAACTATGCGGAGTTCACACTCAGTTCCCTCTCTTTTCTTCCCCTCTCCATTCGCCATCTCCTCTCAACACTTAATGTGTCTCAGTTTGTGCTCGACAAGAACTCTGCTATGATTTTCACTTTTAAAGTATATTGTATGGACGTATGAATATCTATATCTGCAATAGAGCGCATTAGTGCCCGCTCCCTCTTTCAGCGGCCCCTGTTCCGGAAGTATGTTTTCCATTCATTTTTCCCATAGGGAAAATGTCTTTATTAAAGCGTTATAAGTCATGAACCAAACCAACCAGCTACAAGCTACAAGATTACATTATAAACTTTGATTTGAAGAAAAAAAAGTTGTCAAAAGACTGACAAAAATGCAAAGGTACTATAGAACTATAATCCCATGAAGCATTGGAAACGTTTTGCATTTGTATACAAAATATGCATACATACAAATATTTAAGTATTTTGAGAGCATAGGGAGACCAACTTGATTACGTCATTCGCAGTGCTTCATGGGAATGGGCGGAGCAAAAGAGCTATTTTGGCGTAATTTTCTGCACAGCATTATGGGTAATGCAGTTTTTAACCACGAATTGCACTGTTAAACGCGATTGTTTTAAAAATAAGCTGAAATCATTAGTTTTCCACAGAAGATATACATACACTTTTTTATATTTAGATATAAACTTAACAGTTATTCTCAAGTGATTCATTTCTTACACAGATCTACCTCTTGCACCGCTCGCATCTATATTCCGCCACACTTCTGTAGGAGTATAAACACAACTCAGTCTATCAGCAGCTGTCTGACTCAGTTCTCAGGGCCGAGCTGCTGGAAGGAAGTTGAGGGAACGTAACTGGATGGGACGCTGCTCCTCTGTAGGCACGTCAACCTCTCTAACATCGCATACTATCAAAACCTGTATGTCACATGAGGACTTTGATTAAAGTTGCATGCCAACACGATGCTGTTGCTAATCTTGAATTACAGTAAATAAAATTTTTCTTAGATTTTATTAATAAAAGCATATATACATACACACACACACACACACACACACACACATCTCTCTCTCTCTCTCTCTCTCTATATATATATATATATAATGCAATAATAAATAAGTGCTGTCAGGCTATATATAGGCTATATAATATATATACAGTACACACACACACATATATATAATCGATTTCACAGCACTAATATGTGTGTGTGTGTGTGTGTGTGTATAAATTACATACATATTAATTTAATTCATATAAACAGTGATTAAATCAATATTAGTTCCCCCAAAAATGAAAATTCTGTCAGTAATTACTCACCTTCATGTTGTTCCAACCCTGTAATACTTTCGTTCATCTTCGGAACACAAATTAAGATATTTTTGATTAAATCTGAGAGCTGGATCACTCCTCCATAGGCGTAGTGTAACAGTGCAGCGCTTCTATGTTGTATGTCAGAATAGGCTCACTATTGGCCAACGCTGGTCATGTGTGTGATGCGTGTGACGTACAACACAGAAGCGCTGCGCAGTTACACTACGTGAACTATCTCGAGGCCCACAGAGAAGAAAATGAATAGTTGAATAAAGTCGTTATTTTTGTATGTTTTTTTGCGCACAAAATGTATTCTCGTCGCTTGATAAACTTATGGTTGAGCCACTGTAGTCACTTGGCCTATTTTAACAATGTTTTTACAAAATTTTCTGGGCCGGCAAGTTTCAATAACATAGAAGCCTATGGAGGAGTGATCCAGCTCTCAGATTTAATCAAAATTATCTTAATTTGTGTTCCGAAGATGAAAGAAAGTCTTACGGGGTTGGAACAACATGAGGGTGAGTAATTACTGACAGAATTTTCTTTTTTGGGTGAACTAACCCTTTAAAGTATACTGTATCATATAATAAAATAAAATATGATATATAATATAATACTATAATATACACGTATATAGATTATACATAATAACATACATAAGATACTTTATTATATAATAAAAATATATTATTAATTTAAAATGACATAATATAAATTATTAATTGCATTAATATAGGTCTATTATATATCCACACACAGTTATAAAGTTTTATGTCTTCTATTCTAATGAACAGCCCCTTAAACACTGAAAGCTAAAAGAGTTGAAATCCCATTATTTTAAATCTCACAAACACCCAGTTCTCAAGCAATTGTCTAATTTCCTCCTACAGATTGACTGTTCAGATAATGGCCTAAGCCTCCCTGCCGAGACGCTGCAGCTTTCCTAGTCACAGACGTGCTTGTTACAGCTAGCGATCTCCTCTTACTCTAATCCAATATTACACTGAAGCCATAAGTCAAAAAAGACTGTATCTTCAAGTCCATTTGTACCTAAAATGCAACACTGTTTCCATTATAATAAGCTAAATTCTTGAGTGTTGCACATTAAAGGATACATGTTCCAGGATGCAAGTAGATGACTAAACCATTTCTCACAGCAGTAATGACCGTCCTGTTGAAGGACTGGCTCTTATTTTCCAATCCTGTTTCCTACACTTGGTTCCTTTGGTATAATCCAGCACCACAACCTCAACACAAAAGCCTGGCCCGGTCCCATCATATAATCATGTGGCTAGTGCCATACCAGGTGGAAGAGGGTTCACATCCCGGGAATATCCCAAAGTAAACTTTACACTGGAGTAACTACATGCTTCTAAAAATTCCATATGCAACCTTCCCATAAACTGACATGAACATTTTCGCTATGTTTAAATAACGTAGCTGGTAATTGTAGCTTCAGTCTCACTTGTAATCGCTTTTATCCATGTATACATTAAGTAGCCTATAAAATATAGAAAGTACATTTAAATACTTACACTATGTGTGTTCCCCAGAATCGTACCCATGACCTTGGCATATAGTGCAATGCTTTACAAGTTGAGCAACAGGGAGAAAAAAAGTGCTTTGTTGAAAGATTTGCCTTTTTGCTTGGAAAAGGTGAGCATCAAAAAGTGTTCAGCAGGTAAATATGTCCCGAAATGGCTCAAAAAAAACATCCGCCACCTGGTCCCATCAAACAGTGATAATATGAGTGCATTTTTTCCAACACGATCTCATGAACGTGCGTATCTATACCACGAATTTAATTTATCGTGCTATTTATACGCCAAAAATGTTTTTTGCGTGCATATGCTACGCACTGTAATCTCTTGGGTAGGATTAGGGATGGGGAGTGCGTGCGTAGGCCTATTACACGCTAAATAATGCGTATCATATGCACGCGAAAAACTGCGTATCATAAACACGCAAAAACTACTTTTGGCGTATAAATGACACGAAAAAATTTCATTCGTGGTATAGATACGGGCTGAGATCATGAGATCGGGCTGATTTTTTCATCCCAACGGTCAAGCCATTTTGATGTCTGGCTGCCGCAATGCTTGTGAAACCAAACCATTCTTGGTAATGCTAAATTAACTGTAGTTAATAAAATGTAAATGTCTATTGAATACATCTCAGTCTATTTATAAATGAGAAAAGGCATTTCACCTGCCTAGAAATTTCTAGCCGTTAAGACGTTGGTAACAAACAAAACGTCAAGTTCATTAATAATACACCGGGGTTGTTTTGATAAATGCCTGTTTCATTAATTAGACGCCAGTGGGATAGGCCTAATCTTTAGACAGATAATACCGAGATAATTTACATATTTTTGACATTTGTTTGAAGAGGGATGGCTTATTATAATATGAAAGAACGCACTTGACACAAAGCGCTTGTGTATCCAATCATCAACGCTTCAACTTGAAGCAAAAATGTCAGCGTTCACAAAACACATATGCTGTGTATGAAAGGAGCATAAATCATCTATACAGCCATCAACGTTGCATTTACGTCGCACAGAGGAGGTCTGACATACAAAGAGAACAAGTCGTTTATTTGTACGAGGCACGCGGGAGGGTTCCTGTGGAGAATGTTTGTGAACAAAGACTGACTTAATCTCCACTAAACTTTCGTTTAATTGTGTTTTTCATAGTAATCTGATGTTGCACGGAAAGTGCACTGACTGACGGTAAAATATGCGTTTTGCGTTTATTTTGTTTCAGGAGCGCTGCGCATTTACCTCCGTCCCTCTTGTTTATTTAGTCATAATCTCAGGGCACAAGCCAGTCACAATGTTATCTAAGTTCATTATGAATTTTAATTAAATCACTGCATAATCAATGATGTCTAAATCCAATCAGCTACCAACCAACTAAGCCAGATGTACTGCATCTTCATCTGTCCCGACAACATCATTGAATATCCGTCAGTCATCGTTAGTGATGGACATAGTCAACGATGTAAACTGATTAGGCTGCTTCAATGCTTCAAACCAAACTCGATTCTGTCCACCTTTGAGTGAATACAAAATCTTTCCGCCAGTTTTTATTTATTTATTATTATTAGTACTCTTAAAGGTATAGGGTCGGGAATGTTTTTCATAAAACATTTTTTTGTTATACTGGTTAAAACTCTCTTCACATCCTGAGCAATTAATAATAGAAGTGGTCTAAATATTAAAACGTGCATATATCTTCTGTGGAAGTCTCAGGTCATTGTTCGTCCAATCATTGAATTCGGTCCGAATGCAATGATAGGATGTCCTACCTGCAAGTCAGCCTATGTATTTCCATACCTCCACGCAACCTGCTTGCGCAGACATCACACGTCATCAGCACATTCCTCTATGCCGAGTTAGACAGTCACAGAGAACCACAAACTTACAGCAGCCGTCTTTTACAGTTCCTCCTCAACCAAAACAACAAGCTTTCACACTATGTCACAACCGTAATTCCGAGATGGAAACCCGTAACGTTCTACCCGGCGCTGTTCTCGTCCTCAGACTCGTTTCAATGGCAACACTATCAACAATCTGCAGCAGTCAGGTGATACAACTAGAGCTCTGTAAGTTGTTTATGTTCATTATTATTGCAATGTTATGTGCTTTGAGACATGCGGAATATGAGAGCATTCAGACTTAACAATTTTAGAATCAACTTGCAGTCATTTCAATAGGAATACACACGATTGGGTTTTGCGTGAAGGCGAAAGATTTCCCCACGCAGATTTTGCAGCGGTTTCAAGCTGGTCACGTTTCGCAGAAAGCTGCTTGGTTTGGATGTGTCTTCCTAGTGAGTGGTGCTTCCAACGATCTCGCAGGAAAACTTAAGTATTTTACCAGGTGAAGATTTTGCATGAATTCGAACGATTTTAATCATATAAAAACAAGATTTTTAAAAGAATCTCATGATGAACGAACACCCCTAACTAAACTTTCATGCCACTGGGGTTTATACAGATACGAAAACGTATGAGTGAGATTGTATGAATGCGTAATTAGCCACCAAATAAGTGGCTATATGTAAATAGTAAAATAGTTACGAATTGCAGTGAGATTGTGTTGGTGCTTCATACAACATCATACACTATTGACAATATTTAAACTCTAAATTTCGCTTATAACCTTTAGACATAACTTTAGGTTTAGATTTAGGCTACTTTTTAGACCCAACAATCTTTAGACTTGAGACTTGAAACTGTACACTTTACTTTCATGATTTAAACATGTCTTTTGTTAAATTACAATTACTTATGGAATGATATTGTAGCTAATCAGTCAAGACAAACACTGCTTATTAGACTTAGCTCAACCAAGACTCAACTTTATACCGCTTTTTTCACAGTAATTTCATGCTAATTATTTCTAGTCTGGCTTACTCTTCCAGCTGCTGTGGGACCCAAAAGCCACTAGGTCTATTAATAAAGCTCATGCTCTCAAGGGGAAAGGAAACAAAATGAGGGAAAGAAAAAAAAGGGAAGATGTGGAAAGGCATGGAATGAAGTTAAAGATACCCAATATTGTATCCCTGTTTGGTTACCATAGGACTGTTAGTGACGGGGTACTCGGAGTGAGGTGCCTTTAGGGGAAAACTGAGGGTGGGCGGCGTATTAAGGGATCCAACCAAGCGTGCTAAGAGAATGGAAATGGGATTTTGCTGAATTGGAGCGAGCAAAAGCACACCCATAGGGAGGAGACTCCCACCCCGCTTGCTCGAATCCGGAGCCTGTAATTTACTAATGAGCTGCCCGCGCGGGTACGAGCGATAGCCCGCAAAACTGCTATAGTGCACTGCAATTCAGTTAATCATGATGCAAAAATGTTCTTGTCTTATCGAGAAACGGAATCATGGTTTGCGGGATGAGTCGGACAAGTCGTGCCTTGTTGCCACTAGCTCTGACGAACAGTGACGTGTATCGTGGCTCTAAAGTCATCTATAGATAGTTCCCCTCAGCTGCACGGCTTTTGAAAAATGGCTTAAGTATAGTCATGCCTCTAAATGGTCATTTCCTGGAGGCCTCCGTGAGAGGCATTTCTGGAAAAAAAAAGACAAAAGAAAAAACTGTGGAGAGGCAACTTTTCCTTATTTTTTCCACCCTCAAGGAGAGAGGACATAAAGGAGAGTGTTGAGAAAGTTGAAAGTCTGAGAGAGAGGCTGTGAGTAATGATGGTGAAAGCATTAGGCTGAAGAAGTGAATCTTCCTCTTCATCCTCTGATGTCATGTTGTCCTCACAGAAGCACACCTAAGAACAGGTGATTATGTCACACAGAAAGACTGATTCACTGGTTTATTCTGACTCATAATGACCAGTGGTTGAATATAAGTATTTTTAAACCTAAAAATAAAATAAATAAATAAATAAAATAAAATACTTTGTATTGGTATATTATATATATATATATAATACATTCAGTTAAATTCAAATAAACCCTTATATATAAAATATTTATTAAAAAATAATAAAAATATACATACATGTCTACAAATAAATAAATACACAAAAACTACTTTATTGGAATATATGACTATAAATAAACTGTTAAATAAATAAACAAACAAACCATTTTATTGGTATATACTTTATTACACCTTAATATAAAATGTTTTTTAAATTAATTAATTATTGAATTACTATAAATGAACAAATAAAAAACTTTTGCATTGATATGTACAGTTAAACCTTTATATATAAAAATATATTTTAAAAGAAATATAAATAATTAAATAAACAATTGATTAATTAATCAGACCTGAAAACATCCAACAGGATACATCACACTGTTAATCAAAGAAAGAGGTGAAAACAGAGAGAAGCAATCTGCATCAGGTAGGCATGGGGATTCTTTGGAAGAATGTAATGGAGAACCCAGGAGCAGAATGTCTGTGTCCGAGACGGAATTCCCCCGTTTATGCCGCTGCTGCTCCTCTGATTCTGGGATAAGTGCAACTGAAGTGAGAAGAAAAGGGAAGTTTTGATAATTCCACTTAAACAAAGCAGGAATACAGAAGCTGCAGTGAATTATGCTCTGTGTGCATGTGTCCTTGTGTTCATCTGGACTGGAGTTTGCGTGTGAATATGCCGGTATAATCAAGCATATCAACGGAGGAAATCTTACAGACAAACAAACAATAAAGAGAGAAGGGGCGTGGTCAGTGAAGCAGATATGTAAACATGCCATAATTAAAGCATCTCATTGGTCATTAAAATTCAATTCTGTCTTAAGACAACAGAAAGCACTAATGACCAGATGTTGAGGATGGAAAAACAAAAGATGCCATTATAATGGTATAGAGAATAAGAGGACAATAGGAATAGCCACATTCGGCGATGCAGCACTCTAAAAAAGTCAGGGTCTTTTTAACCCAAATATGGGTCAAATATGGACAAACCCAGCCGTTGGGTTAAAATTTTCATTTAAAAATATAACCCAATGGCTGGGTTTTTCCATATTTGACCCAAATTTGGGTTAAAACAACCCAGCCATTTTTAGAGTGAGTGATGGAAATTGACTGATAATAAAATAAATAGATCATTACTTATATACTTATAATGAATTGAGGAAAAAAAAACAAGGACCATCTAAAACCTAAAATGTCTTTTAATTTGCATAAATAATTCAATAATAAAATAAAATAAAATCAATACTGATCAAACAAACATCATACATTTATTTCACAGATAACAACCATGATTTTGAAGCCACAACCGATAAACTGCCATGTATTATAAACTGATGGATTTTATGTGAAGGGTTTGTGTGGGTAAGTAAAATATAATATAATATAATATATTTTATTTTAAATTATATTATATTATATCTGGGCTAAAGGGCCTCAGTAGAGAAGACTGCCATATTTTGGTATTATGAGGGCAGACAGATTTTTTTTGTGCATCAGATAACAGAGATCAAGGCATAGTTCAGTGCAATACTGCTTCCTGTAGCAGGCATGATTGAATCACTTCTCTATGCCATTTTACACTGACTTTTAACCAACTGCTAGCTTTCCTTTATGTTAAAATGTAACAGCTGTAAAGTTGAACCCATTTACAGTAAAAGTAAGTT